>NC_079488.1:75971559-77225309 GCF_020520425.1 Spinacia oleracea
CCCAGTGATAATAACATACGGAGTACTCAGTAGTCGGTACTGATATAATACTTCCTCCGTTTCTTAATACACGCATCATATTTTTTTTCGGGTTGTCCATTAATATTTGTAATGTTTTTATAAATTTTTTACCAATATTATATTATTTTTCACACTTATCTACTAACTCACTCTCTACAAAATATCATTTAAAAATTCATACCCCACTACCCCCTACAATTTTCAACTAACTACATTAAAAAAACGGTTTTTTCATGAAATGCCCCTGGGGTTTCACGAAATTCACCAAATACCCCTGCGCGTTTCAAAATACATAGTATACCCCTATTTTCTCATATTGTTCATAATATACCCCTAGACTTAACGGACGTTAGTCCTCCGTTAGCTGCAATTTACCATTTTACCCTTATGTGTTGTTTTGTACGATTCTTTACTTAAATCCCCACTCAACAGCTCTACCCACCCAAACTTTCTCTCTCATCCCACCCAACCCACCCAACCCACCCAAACACTCTCTCTCTCTCCTCCCACTGAACCAAAACCACTCCTCACCGTCGTCACCACCTTCCCCTGCTACCGTCGCTTCTTCCTAACTTTCCAAAGATGAGTCTTTGTTCTCTCATTTCACCCTACCCCTGCAACACCACCATTATCATCACCAACAAGGCAACAACAAAAAATGACGGAGTATCCAACAACTACACCAACAATTACAACCCTAATTTCAATTCCAGTCATCAAGAATCGCCTCAAAAATCTTCAATTGGTGTTACCATAGCTGCTGCTACACTCTCATTCAGCCTCTTATTATCTCCGCCTGTTTCGGCTGCTGCTAATTTGACGGCTTCTGATCAATCGTCCGATGAGTATTTCCGCGAAGATGAGGGATTATTGGGGGATGATATGGCATTATCGGTGCCCAAATTGTGGACGAATGAGGGTATTGTGAGGCGGCTCGTTCACCAGTTCTTCTTCAGTTTCATCTCTTCCTTTTAAATTGTGGATGAATTCTGGCACAATTGTCTCATATGTTGTACAGAATTCGAGGGAAGAGAAGGAGATGAACTCTGGTCCAACGAGTCCCACTGAAGATGACAGTGAGGTGATTTCTTTGGTGGTATTTGTAACTTGGCTGAGATCTTTTCAGCTTTTGAATGATTTAGTTATAGGGTTTTTGAAATCAGGGGATGTTGATAGGGCATTGTGGGTTTTAGGTGTGGTTCAGGGAATGGGTTGAGTCCTAAAACTGCCATGCTGATTTCGGTTATTTCAGCTTTGGGAAATTCTGGGAGGGCCGAGGTTAAGTCGATGGCCAGGTTTGCGAGGTGGTGGTGGTTTGCCAAAGAGGCGTGGGTCAATTCTTTTCCCTTGTTTAAGCTATCGGCTGCTTTTGAATCACCAGAACTACTGTAGTTGGACACCGAGACCTCAGCCACACTATCCGTGTACTCCGAATCTCACCCATGAGAAGTTAAAGAGAGAGAATTTGTTTGGGAGGATAAATTGAGTGACTCTGGCGACCAAAGCGATTGATCCAAGAGGCCTTCATTTGGGGTAGTTGATAAGTAGTCCTCCTTCTATGCAATGTTTTTTCCTCACCCTTGTCATCGTTAGGAAACACTAGTTTAGCTTTTAGCTATTATCTGATTCTTGAAAAAAGCTTGGCTTCTCAGCTTTTGATCCTTAAGATTATTCACCTCCACTTTCGAAGTCCTTAGAGACAATTTGGCAGTCGAGGAAGCTGCAGTCTTCATGACAGCAGGCCTAGAAGTTCTTGGATTATCACCAACATTAGTCTTACTTATCTTGTTAACGAACCTAAAGAAGATTTTTGTAAAGCTTTTTAAGCAATGTCATGTATCTAAAGTGATCTTGGAAGAATACAATACTCAATTTCTTAATTTACAGGAGGCTTAACTTTGTAATATCCCTGTTTATTGATGGAATATAATCTATGTTTATTGCTGGAATTTTTTTACAAACTGCTCTACTTCATTGCGAAGAAAATTAGATATGTAAACTAGCCGTTAGATTCAAATTTTGCAGTTTAAAAGCAGATTGGGTATTTGGTTCAAGCAAGTTTACAAATAAGTGTATATTATGCAAAAAGTTTATAAATATGTGCATTTGGTGAATTATAAACATGACTTAACGGAGGACTAACGGAAAGTCATAATAGGGGTATTTGGTGAACAGTATGAAAAAAATAGGGGTATACTATGTATTTTGAAACGCGCAGGGGTATTTGGTGAATTTCGTGAAACCTCAGGGGCATTTCATGAAAAAACCGTTAAAAAAATACCCCACTATAACCTACTCACTCCGTTTTTTTTATTCTTTACGTTTGGCTTTTTACACGTTTATTAACGACTAATTAATGTATATTGAGATTCCTCTATCTTTTTTATTTAAATAAGCAAATCGCGTTTATTTATAATGTTTTTACTTTTATCAAAAATCTGATATTGGGAAAATGAGAAAAATTTAATGTCCTAATGGAAAAATGTGAAAAATTAAATGACTCAATTCATTTAATTGGTTAAAATAATCTTTGGACACAAATTTTGATAGAATATTAAAACATTTATGTGATAATATAAAAGAAAATGTAAATAACATTTTGAAACACTCAAAAAGGAAAACGTAAAGAACAAAAAGAAACGGAGGGAGTACCGCCCGTTAAACTAATAAGTCAATTCAAGTGTCTTAAACTCCGCACCGGTCAAACCGGTGCGAGTATTAAGGGACGGAGGGAGTAGATTAGTACTCTCTCCGTTCCTAAATATGTGTCATATTTAGATGAATGTGCGGTGTTTAAGATAAATGAGAAGTGGGTAAGAAAGGGACAATGATAGAGTGACCCTAAGGGTTGGTAACCCTTTCAATATTGAATTTTGATTGGTTACAAATGCATTGAAACTTTAAATACAACACTTTCTCTCTCCAAACTATTAAGCTTATATATTATTATATGTTATATGTATCTTAGGGGTTGCCAACCCTTAGGGTCAACCAAACATTTTCTGTAAGAAAAACAATTATTGAGAGTGTTTTTTTTTTTGGCAAAATGATAAAGTAAATAATTGTTTATAGATAATGTACAAATAAAAGTGGATGTGGGAATTGAAAAGTGGGAAAGGTGTAGAATGTGTAAGATAATATAATCATGATTTGTGGAAAAGTGAAAAAAGTGTATGAAAAAGTGGGAAAATGTATGTTTAAAAATAGAAACATAACACTAATAAGGGAACACTATTTTTAGAAACAAGACACGTATTTAGGAACGAGGAGAGTAGTGCCAAGTTACCAACTTGCCCAACATTCGTTAACTTTTAGCTTTTACTCCCTCCGTAATTTATTAGGAGTCACACTTCCATTTTTAATAACTTTTTTACTTCACCCTCTAATTAAATAAATAATATATGTAATTAACAATATAACCCACCACCACATTAAACAATTTATTTCAGAAACCCACCCCACCCCCGTGGACCCCATCCAAAGTTAATGGTCCTCACTTGTTTTATTTGAATAAAATATTTACTCCAGCCCCCCTTGTCTTTTTTATTTTATTTCATTCTACTATTGTTCTTTAATACCTGTGTCCGGCCATATGCGACTCCTAATAAATTATGAAGGGAGTATGTTTTATTCCAATATTCGAAACTTGCAATAAAAAATAAAAAAATAAAAATAAAAAAATATTTTCCAAGCATATAAAGCAGTATTACCTCCGTTTAGAGTCGTTTTAAAGATTTTGGTGGCCCATTTTCATAATTAAAATTGGTCTTTTAATCATTTAAAATTTATAGACATTTGTATTGAGAAATAGATGGTTGAAGAAAATTTGAAAATTACCCATTCATGTAAGGTAATTATTTTCTTTCCGTTTGGTAAGACATAATTAAGGGAAATCAAAATTAGTTGTTCGTTGCCATTTTTTTTCACTTTTCGAGGCTTATAAAGCACAATAAAGAACATTATAAAACGGATTAAAATAAAAAGTGTAAATATTATTTTGAACAGAGAGTAGTAGTTGCCAACGGAGTCGAAAGCTACATCTCATTTTCCAACTACCGTCCTCCTTTTTAAGGACTAAACTAAGGCCCTGTTTGGTTAGGAGTTGTTAGTTGTTAGCTGGTTCGACGAGCTGTTAGATGGTTTGACTAGCTGTTAGCGGTTAGCTTAGCTGTTTGTATTAGCTGGTTTGACTAGCTGGTTGTGTAAAAGTGTTTGGTAAATTAGTTGTTAGCCGTTTAATATGTAAAATGACCATTAATGACATTGACATACTTGTTTTTTTTAATATTAGACAAATAATTTATTGTGTTAAAACATTGAATAAATTAAACAAATTATTTTTTTAATATTCTTAATTTAATTTTTTTTAATAATATATTATTTGCAAATAGAGAAATGTTACCAATGATATTACAAGCATGATTGCAATAGCTTTCAATTGTTTCAAAGTACTAATATAAAATTTGTACAAAATACGAGTCTAGTAAATAGGCTGAAATGAAGAAGGAAGTGCGAGTAATGTTTTTAGAAGAAAGATAATGAATGGTAACAAGGTTAGTACTGTAGTAGTTATTATTATAAGCAATAGTATGACAAAATAGTCATTTTCATTCATTTCTCAAATCTCTAATTGCAAAAAGTTCTTATATTGAGTTTTTTCAAAATTAGTTTTTCACCACAAAACTTTCTTCTAAACCTTTCCTAACCAAACACTTCCTATTAGTTTTTCTAAAGGTCAAACCTCTAATTCACTTCAAAAAGCTTTTTTTCTCTCAAACCTTTCATAACCAAACACCCCCTAAGTGATGTCTCATTCATCTTCCATTGCATTATCTCTTGATTGAAGTTATGTTTTACGGATTCTTTAATGATTATAGAAAAAAATAGACAGTTATTGGAACTAGATATGACTAAACGAGTAGTCCCTAAAACACACTCTCCTCCAATTCTACATCTTTTTTGTGTAAAGCGTACATTTGAATATGTGTGGGAAATAAAGTTGATCTCAATGTAGCCGGTAATTAGAAGCCTAGTTCTCTCTAACTAAAATATATCAAGTTATCTTATTATCTTTTTCGTGAGTTTAGGCATTATATTATGGGCGTGTTCGGCAGTAGCATTTGAGGTAGCAAGTAGCGTTTTGACCTAGTTAATATGCTACTTGTAAAATTTGTAAGCGTTCGGTAAGGTAGCGTTTTAGGTAGAGGTTAGCGGTAGAGGTAGCATTTGGGTAGCTTTTGACAAACGTTAAAATTAGTAGCTTTTAAGGTAGCGGGTACCTTTTGACAAATTTATAATAAAGTTTAAAACAATATTCTACCTTTTATTTTATTTTGGAATATCAACCGCTACTATTACCGAACACACATATCAATCAGCCGCTACTTTGACAGCTAACCGTTACCCGCTACCATCCACCGCTACCCGCTACTCAACCGCTAACCGCTACTCAACCGCTAACCGCTACCGCTAATTTTGCCGAACAGGGCCTATATGATTTTTTTTAATATATATTATTTTAATGATAAGAGAGTGAAGGACAAATTGTTTTTTACCACCTATAAAAATCGAAAAATTATTTTTTACCACCTAAAAAACTAAAACTTGTATTTTACCACCTTAAAAAGAATTAAAACTTGTTTTTTACCACCTAAAAACAAAAAGATAGATGCAACCTTTATGTGTGGCTACCTAATTCAATTTCTCTCCAATTTTTTACACCCCCTTTATGAATTTCTTTAACTCTTTCACCCTTCTCTCTTTATTTTCATTAAATTTTGTTGATTTTATGAATTAATAATGGTGAAAATTTATGTGAATTCATGGAAAATAAGAAAGCGGGGGAAGAGAAGAGAGTTAATTACATCAAATAGTGGAAGAAAAGAACATATATGAAATATTACCGTTATTGTGCCCCCCCACATAACATTTTCATCTATTTTCCCATTTTTCAGGTGGTAAAAAATAACTTTATACAAAAATTTAGGTGGTAAAATACAAGTTTTAGTTTTTTAGGTGGTAAAAAACAAATTTTCGATTTATTTAGGTTGTAAAAAATAATTTATCATCACCACATTGATTTCCCCTTTTTTAGTATCGTGTCGTATATAGATATACCCCGTGTAATATTTAGAATACAAAGCACTGTTATGTGATTTTTTCAATATGATTTGAAGAACCTTTTGATGGTTTTTCTGTCATTAGCATGGCAGTTTTAACCAATGTCAAAACAAATAAAGTTCCCAATAAAGAACATCACTTGAGCTAGTAGGGAGGGGTAAGTTTTGCCTATTGCTTAGACAAAAATTTGAACTAGCATAACAGAGAAGTTCCAGGGTAATTGACCAAGAATAAGCTCTTCCTTAATCTGTCACACAAAAATTTATAAACCACACTTCTAATTCAAACATCAGAGGCGTTCTTCACATACATTTGTATTCATACAAGATTCACAGTTTGCTTTGTTTAAAAATGGACCAGTAGAAGATACTGTAATAAATTTCAAAGTTTACAGTACAGGAAGTAAGCGAGTAATAATACCCTTGTAATGAACGTTTATAACCACCACCTTTGTACGACACATTGCCATGCTAACATAAGATGACCATCGTTCTTACAAATCTAGCATTCTCTTGGAAGTTGGAACCAACCGCGTATGCTATTAGTAAATCTTGTGCTTTCATCAAAATCTAAGAATGTATAAAAAATATGTCGGTTATTTAGAGTGCGTTTTGTTCAACTTATTGGTCTTACTTAATTTGAACTTATTGAAACTTATTATTATTAATAACAATAATAACAATAAATAATAAATAATTAATCTATAATTAAGAGTAAAAATATTAACTTGTGGAATATCATTAGGTTCTTTTCAATATAAATATTCTAAATATCATTTTTTTACAATTTTTACTAATGCAAAACTAAAACTATTAATGGTTAAAGTAGTACATTGGAGAACACGCAAAAACATCAAATTTTAACTGGTGTGCCATGAGCTCGTGGCACACAATGACGCCATGACTACGGACACGTGCGATTCTCAAATTGAGGCTCTCATTTAATTAAAAAAAAGGAAAGAGAATTTTAAAAAAAACAGACTTGTTAAGAATTGAACACCGTACCTTGGTTAGTATTGTTATAATTGACACTTACTATATAGCTATGCTATTAATTGAAGGATAATTTTACAATAGCCATAATAAAATGGTAGCCACCATAATTTATTAAATCTTAGCCCTTAAATAAGAGTGGACTAATCTTACCCATTGATTTTGCTGACTTTTAATTTATCATTCTACTTTGTAATTAAATTAAATAAGTTTTATAATTAAAAAAATTGAATTAAAATACCACGTTCTCATCCAAGAATATGCAATTTGCTCTCCCTCTCAAAGAACAAATAACAAATTAAAAATCTACAAGACCTTCTCGATTCCTTCTTTTTCTTTGATATGTTCAAGTAATTTTTAATGTGCAGATTTCAAATCAACCCTTAATTTGAAGACCCTAATTCTGCGAATTACAAATATTAATTAATCTCAATTTTTTATTTTGATTTTTCAAGGAAAAGGGAAATTTTGTTCAAATTTCAATCTAATTAAATGATTTGAGATGATAATAACAATTAAAAAAAGCTAAGTTTATGGCTTTCTATGTTAGATGAAGAAGAATATGTGAAGTAATGGAAATAGAATCATGTTCTTCGTTGCTGTTTTTTCAATTAAATTTCAATGGTTGAGATGTGCAACGGTTAAAAAATAGGAGAAGGAAATAAAGAAACATAAACCACTTCGAGGATTTCTCACAGCAATGGAGGTTTTTTTTTCTAACAACAATGGAGGTACAATAAACAGAGGAATGTAAGAAAGAACATGGAAAGATAATTATTTATTTATTTTAATCATTTTATTTATTTATTTAAATCAATGGTCCAGATCAACCAACGATGTTGAAGGGTTAAGATTTAGTACATTATAGTGGCTACCGTTTCATTGTAGCCATTGAAAAGTCTTCCTTAATTGAATGATTGATATACAAAATAATTGTAACCCATTAGTGAAATAGATAATGAGTTACTATATAATGTAACGTTATGTTTTGTAAACATATATCAATATAATAACAAAACACAATTTCTTATATCATTATTATTCCTTGTTTAATCATTTCCCACAATAAAACCATCAGGGGGTATCAAGAGTTATCTTGATCTTTCGAGCCTACTTTTTTGTTAGCCTAAAAATAAAAAAATAAAAAAAATAAAATTACTAATAATAATAATTTGAAGCATGACTTCATCTAGTTCAGCAATTCCTTCTGCACCACTTTTCACAGGAGAAAATTACGATTTTTGGTGCATCAAAATGAAGGCTTTGTTGACTGCTCTAGACTTATGGGAAATAGTTGAACAAGGATATATTCTTCCTGAATCATTAACTGGACAACAATTAACTACTGAACAACAAAGTTTAGTAAAAGAGAAAACCACGAAGAATGCAAAAGCAACTACATATCTTCATTCTTCTATTGGAGAGGCGATTTTTCCACGAATCATAAACACTACTTCGGCAAAGGAGTTGTGGGATACTAATAATTTGAAGCATGGCTTCATCTAGTTCAGCAATTCCTTTTACACCACTTTTCACAGGAGAAAATTACGATTTTTTGTGCATCAAAATGAAGGCTTTGTTGACTGCTCTAGACTTATGGGAAATAGTTGAACGAGGATATATTATTCCTGAATCATTAACTGGACAACAATTAACTACTGAACAACAAAGTTTAGTAAAAGAGAAAACCACGAATAATGCAAAAGCAACTGCATATCTTCATTCTTCTATTGGAGAGACGATTTTTCCACGAATCATAAACACTACTTCGGCAAAGGAGTTGTGGGATACTCTCCAAGAAGATTTTCATGGCTCGAAAAAGGTAAGAGCTATTAAACTATAAAATTTTCGAAGAGACTTTGAGAACTTAAAAATGAAGCAATCTGAATCAATGAAAGATTACACATCTAGAATCATAGATCTAGTAAACCAAATGAAAATCTATGGTGATGATATTTCCGATAAAAGGATTGTTACAAAGTACTTTGCAGTCTTGATGGTAAATTCAATTTTATTGTCACTGCTATAGAAGAGTCCAAAGATCTCGATAAATTATCTCCTCAAGAGTTATTTGGGTCTTTACAAGCACATGAACAAAAGATCTCCGTTAGAAACGAAGGTTCATTGGAGGGTTCTTTTCAGGAAAAAAATAAACAAAGATCACAAAACTTCAAAAATTATAAAAATAAGTCAATGTCCAAAGAGAAAGTTGGTACAGGAAGAAAAGGAAAATTTTCACCTTGTGAAATATGCAATAAAACAAACCACCTGGAGAAAAATTGCTGGAATAAAGATAAAATACCATATAATATTCGCAAAAGGTTTAGCCATGAACAAAGATTGTTGGTATAAAGACCAGCAGGCCAAAGCAAATGTTTCTGAAAGTGGAATGTTTGAAGATCAACTATTTGTTGCATGTCAATCCTCAATAGGAACCAACAAAGACGTGTGGCTAATTGATAGTGGTTGCACAAATCACATGGCAAACAATGAATGCATGTTCATTGACATTGATACTTCCATGTACACTCCAGTTAGAATGAGGGATGGCTCCATTACAGAGGCAAAAGGCAAAGGAACAATAGCGGTACAAACAAAGAAGGGAGCACGTTATATTAAAAATGTCTTGTTTGTTCCTAATCTTGCTTCAAATTTGTTGAGTGTTCCCAAGATGATGCAAAATGGATATTCCATTAATTTTGAGGGGAATTCATGCAACATCTATGATCAACAAGGGAAAGAGATTGCCCAAGTTCAAATACAAAATAAGAGTTTTCCTCTTTTATGGAAAAACCCAAAAGAAGAAGTAAATAGAATGGAGCATGATGACTCTAGGTTATGGCACAAAAGGCTAGGCCACTATAACTTTCATGCTTTAGAACTTCTCCATAGAAAGAATATGCTTAGAGATTTGCCACTCGTGACCTTACAAAAATAGGTTTGTGAAGGGTGTCAGCTGGGGAAGATTCATAGAGAGTCATTCCCACATAATCAAGCTGGAGGGCAAAAGAGAAACTTGAGTTGGTACATACCGATGTATGTGGTCCTATGAGTACACCCACTGATGAGAACAACAAATATTTCATCCTATTTATAGATGATTTCACAATGATGCAATGGGTATATTTTCTCAAAGAACGTTCTGAAGTACCAACTATTTTCAAGAAATTCAAAGCCATGGTTGAAAATCAAAGTGCATGTAGAATGAAAATAATTCTATCCGATGGAGGTAAGGAATACACATCAAATGTGTTCGATAATTTTTGTGACGATGAAGGCATTACACATCAGCTTACGGTTGGGTACACACCACAACAAAATGGAGTATATGAACATAAGAATAGAACAGTTATGGAAATGGCACGATGTATGCTTTTTGAGAAGAAAATGGCAAAAAGATTTTGGGCGGAGGCTGTTAATACATCCGTATATCTTCTGAATAGATGTCCAACTAAGGCAGTGAGGGATAAAACACCATTTGAAGCATGGACAGGCGAGAAACCTACTGTAAAACACCTTAGGGTATTTGGCTCTTTATGCTACATACATGTTCCTACTGGACGTGGCATCTTTCTAGGATACAACTCGCAATCTAAAGGTTATCGTCTTTTAAATTTGAAGACATGAAAGTTGGTGATCAGTAGAGACGTGGAAGTGGATGAGAAATCCTACTGGAACTGGGATGAAGAAAAAGTGGAAAGGCAACCTGCAATACCTTGAAATGTTTTCGAGAACAATGAAACACAAGGGTAAAATAACAATAATGAAATTCCACGGGATATGTCACCACCAGATTCTCCTAGAACACCACATGGATCTCCTAGAACTCCAAATAATGTCGAATCTTCTCCGGATTCTGTAAATGCTACAGGACCAAGAGGTAAACGACTTGTAACTGACTTATATAAAGATAATGCATCAGCTCAAGTCACCAAAGTTCAATTTGAATCATGTTATCTTGCTGTTTATGAACCTAATAACTATATTGAAACTTCAAAACATCAAGAGTGGAGAAATGCGGTGAAGGAGCTAAAAATGATTGAGAAAAATCGTATTTGGGATCTCATAGAGAGACCAAAACATAAAGATGTAGTTGGAGTCAAGTGGGTCTATAGAACCAAACTTAATCCAGATGGCTCAATTCAAAAGTTCAAAGCAAGCTCGTTGTAAAAGGATACTCTCAACAATATGGTACTGATTACACCGAGACATTTGCTCCTGTCGCGAGACATGATATAATAAGAATCTTAATTGCCTTAAATGCTCAACATAAATGGAATATTTTCCAGATGAATGTAAAGTCCTCATTCTTCAATGGCTATCTCCAAGAAGAGATATATGTCGAAGGGTTCGTTATTGAAGGAAAAGAAAATCAAGTTTATAAGCTTAAGAAAGCGTTATACAGGTTGAAACAAGCTCCACGAGCTTGGTACAACAGAATTGATGAATACTTGCTGAAGTTTGGATTTGAAAGAAGTCCAAGTAAACCCACTTTGTATGTAAAGCATACAAAATCAGACTTGATGCTTTTATCCTTATATGTTGATGATTTAATCATTACGGGAAATAATGAAGCAATGATTGTCGACTTCAAGAAGCATATAAAACAAGAATTTGAAATGACAGATCTAGGCTTAATGAACTTCGTTTTTGGTTTAGAAGTAAAGCAAGCAAATGAAGGCTTCTTTATAACACAGAGAAAGTATGCAGAAGTTATCCTAAAGAAATTCAAGATGGATAAGTGCAAAGTTATGTCAACACCAGTAGCAATAAATGAAAAACTTTCTAAAGAAGATGGAGCTGAAAAGGCTAAATCCTAGCATTTATAGGGGTATCGTTTGATGCTTGTTATATCTCATAGCTTCAAGACCTGATCTTATGTTTTCTGCAAGTTTTTTATCAAGGTTTATGCAAAATCCCAGTCAACTTCACTATTCCGCTAAAGAGAGTTTTAAGGTACCTAAAAGGCACTAAAGAATTAGGTATCTGGCACAAACCAACTAAAAGTTCGGAATTAGTTAGGTACTCTGATAGTGATTGGGGTGGATCTATTGATAATATGAAAAGTACAGCAGGTTATGCATTTACTCTAGGAAGTGGAATATTCTCATGGCAATCACAAAAACAAGATAATGTTGCTCAATCAACAGCTGAAGCAGAGTACATAGCTGCGTGTGCAGCTGTGAATCAAGCAATTTGGTTAAGGAAAGTGCTCAAAGATATGGGGAAAGAACAATGTACTCCAACAAAATTACTTTGTGACAGCATATTAGCAATTGCTATTGCAAGGAATCCTGTATGTCACAAAAGAACTAAACACTTCAAAATCAAATATCACTTTGTGAGAGAGTCCCAAAGAGAAGGTGAAATAAATTTAGAGTGTTGGAGCAACTCGATGATATATTCACAAACCCATTACCAAAACAAAAGTTAGAAGAACTAAGACTCAAGCTTGCGATGCCAAAATTAAGTGTCAAGGAGTGTTAAAATTGACACTTATTCTATATAGCTATGCTATTAATTGAATGATTGATATACAAAATTATTGTAACCCATTAGTTAAATAGATAATGAGTTACTACATAATGTAACGTTATGTTTTTTGTACACATATATAAATATAATAACATAAACACAATTTCTTATATCATTATTATTCCTTGTTTAATCATCTCCCACAATAAAACCATCAAGTATATAAGGCTACTACTACTCCAACTTTGTTTCTGTTTATAACTTTAAACTTAGGAAGCTAGTTATATTATACTCCCTCCGTATTTTTTTAAGAGATACACTTGCCTTTTCCGGCCGTATTTTTTTAAGAGATACACTTGCCATTTTTGGTAACTTATCAACCCCACCATCTAATTAAATAATATATCTACTACACTTTATGACCCACCATCCAATTAAAAAATAATTTTACAACTACACCCACCCCACCCCCCACCTCCACTTATTCAAAAAGACATGGTCCCCAATGTACTTATTTATTAAAATATCTACCCCAACCCCACTTCTTTTATTCTTCTTAAGACCCGTGCCCAACCAAGTGTATCTCTTAAAAAAATACGGAGGGAGTATCTAAAATTTATGAGCCCTGTTCTGACGCTCATCCCACGCACATTCAAACACGCCCATGCTCGTGGATAGTTGGTTTGCATCAGGAAGTTCATTAGCAGCACCAAAATCAGATGGCCATAAAACAAGAAAACAAAGATCATCAGTTCGGCTGCTGTTGCCAACTGCAAACATAATCTTTTGAAAATAGATATAAATGGTAAACCAGTGATTATCTAAGAGAATAGGCAAGCAGCTTTTGAGACAATGCATAGCATTTTTTAACTTTAAAGCAGGCGACACAACAAGCATATAAACTGAAATCAAAACAAAAAATAAATACAAAAAGCGGGAAACACCAGCACGGGCTGCACGGCAGCACGCATATAAACTGAAATCCAAACAGAGAGGCTCGGGTTCGCCTTTGATCAGGCATACGGAGTCAAAAGTCAGTAGTTCATTAACCTGAAAAAAGGTACTATGCAGAACAGCAAAAGGCAAGAGATTTATAGACATTTCATAATATGCAGCAAAAAAACTCTCCAGCTAAGGCTGCGTTCTATTCACCTGATTTCCACTTATTTTTCCTGAACTTATCTTATCTGAACTTAACTGAACTTAACTGAACTTATCTGAACTTATTAGAACTTATCAAAACTTATTTTAGTTATAAATTGTACTTGGCAACCCTTATCTTTCCTGAACTTATCTGAACTTAACTGAACTTATTTTTCCTGAAATAAGTGGAAATAAGGTGAACAGAACAAGGCCTAAGATATGAATTGTCACATTAGAAACAGCAACAGTCAACGGTCAACCTCTAAGCTTCAAGCATTAACAATTAGGACTGAGCAGACAGTCCTCCATATAAGCACCAAAGCCTCTTCAAACCTCAATCTTAGGAAATGAATGAATACCTTTAGCAATGAATGTACAGACATGCACAAGAATCAATCAAGAATTATCTACAATGAACTGAAACACATTTCATAAATCATAAAAGACATAATAAAGATACATAAGTGAGGAAGTATGGAGGTAATAACTTAGCAATCAATCCTCAAATCGAAGCTTCAGCAATCAAATCAGTGAATCACTATTGCTTCCTTGCAAATCCGTACGGGTATTTCACCATCACATGCATATAATTCAATAAGATTGAAACATGACAAGGATACAAATAACCTCTACATCTATTCAATAATTGTTACTCAAGCAGAGATCTAACACTAATTTTTCATCTTGCAAGACTTTAAATACTGTGAAACAACTGTATGTAAGTTAGCACCCAGATTACCAATTAACAAATGAATCTAAACTATCACAGTATTCAACAGACTAATCCCCAAAACTAAGCACCCAGATTACCAATTTCAAGCAAAAGAGAACCAATCTGTTACAATTCAAAGAACCCAAAACATCACTAGTTCACTGCCACTTAATTCACCAATTCAAGAATCTAACAACTTCAGCATCACTACCAAAAACATTCACTATTTCATAGTTTATTGAGCAATTAATGTTGGAAAAAAATGCATGCAAATAATAATTAAAATGCAAGTACATCAATAATCTCATTACAGATAATGAAATTGAAAAGAAAAAAAAAAAAAAAAACCATACCATATTGATTACCGTAGCACTCATCTATTGAATCTGGGGTTTTGTTTGTTTGGTTGGGGGAAAGGAAGAGGAGGCTCAGATCTGCATTTCATCAAACAATTTGGCGGTACATTCAAAGGTGGGGAAAGCTCTACCATGGCGGCAAATCAATCAAAAATCACAGTCACAACCTCACAAACTCACAAACTCAAAAATCAAACACCCCCTAACAAATTAGGGTTTCCATCAAACAAACAAAGCCTTAATCCCAACAGATTGCTGCCAGGCCAAATGGTAAAACTCACCCACCTCGTAAAACGCTCCAGAAACCAAATTGTTCGACTAATTTGAACAATTAGACTCATCACTGCCTCATTCATACGAAGTACGGAGTATTAATTATTGGTATCTATATCTATATATATATATATATGTACGGAGTACGTAGTTTGGTAGGGTGAATCCAAAAGTTGGTAAGCGGAGAACAGAGCCAAAGATCAGAGATTCAGAGCCAAAGAAAGAGGAGGTCAGAGAAAGAGAGCGAAACTGTGAAATTAAGCTCTACGATTTCTCAGAGGACCGTTTTGATGGTGGTCGGAGAAATCACCGGCTAAAGATGAACCACCATTACGGCGGTTATCACGGAAGAGTGGCAAAACGGTCCTCGGAAAACTCCCAAGGCCTCTCCCTGCCTCATTCTTAAACTAATGATAGTTTGTTCGGTAAAACCCTAGTTTTGTTTTTATAGTTAGGTATACCCGGTGAAATGACAGTTTTACCTTCTATAATTAAATTTTATTTTGTCTGAAATAAACTTAGTATGTGGAAATGTTTGAAAAAATTTATTTTTGATGAATTTATATCATCTGAATTTAACTGAACTTATTTGAACTTAACTGGACTTATCTTAACTTATTTTATCTGAAATAAGTCAAAATAAGTCGAACAGAACAGAGCCTAAGGGTCTGTTTAAAAACAATAGCTGAAATTAAGCTGAAACTAATAAGATACTGAAACTGATAAGGTATCTGTTTGTATTACTTGTTTGATAGAACTAATTTCTTAAGTAACTGAAATTTCTAGTAGTTTAATTAACATTATATACATTTTAACATCTACAACTATTTTTTTTATAAGAATAATGCAATTGCTAACGAGCACCAGGCGTTTGTTAAGAAAATATTATTTTGTTATTTACCTTAGTTATTAGCAACGGGTCGATTAATCAATTTGTTTATGTCGTTTATATATACGGATTATGATATCTATACCTAGTATTTAAAAAGGATAACCATAGATTATTGGAAGCCATGTGTCATCATAGATTATTAGAAGCCATGTGTCACTCTCATTTCATTCATCAATTCATTATTAGTTTTATTTTATTTTATTGTTTCTATGTTTTACAACTTTAACTCCTCTTCCACTTCATCTTCCTTATTCAACATCAATTACTAATAGTCCAATATACACATTAACCTCTTCCACTTCACCCCTTTAACATTCAATATTAATTCAACATATAATTAGGGGTGACAATTTCATCAAAGTTCGACGGATATTCGAACAGCCCGAACCGAATTTATGGTTGAAACCCGATAAAACATTGTTGTTAAACGGGTGGCGCGTGGATCGGGTGATTAGTCGGGTCGGATTCGGGTGGAGCTTCATCTAACCCGTCACCCGATCCATCATCTGATCCATCCATCCATCCGTTAAAATAATTAATTTTGTTTACTACAATTACTTAATTATTAATATAATCCTGTATGTATTACCTAATATTTTTTTTATTATTAGCATTTTCGGTTATTTTATAATGTAAATGTATCAAAATTATAATTCATTGTCCACTATATTAACACATATTACTTTATATTGATTGATATTATAAATAAAGTTGACGATAATTTTAATTACACCAGCTAATCATCCGATCCACCTTATTCATCCGCGGATGCATGATGGATGAGTCGGATGCGGATGGAGGGTAAATGGAGTGACGGATGGGTTGGATGATGGATGAAAAGTTGACAGATGGAGGCGGATGAATCTCCATCGGCCCGATCTACCTCCGATCCATTGTCAATCTTACTTCAAATTACACCTCTATTTAATTCATATATTACCAAAAATCACAAGTCCTCACTAATTAAAACTTTAAAAGACAGTTGAACAACCATTATACAACCGCCCGTTCTGTGAACGGGCACAAAAACTAGTTACATATTATTAAGGAGTGATTTCCCTCAGTATTGTTTAAATGAAAACTAATTCCTTCTTTACATCCTTTTGAAAAATTATTCCCTACATACTGTCCACCTAGGATTTGTATTGAATTTTTTTATTTTTTTGAAAATATGTTGAGTACAAAACCGCTAACAATGTTAACGGTTCTACAATATTATTTAAAAACAAAATTAGACGAGGAAGAAGAAAGACTGGACAATTTCTCCAACAATTACTTCCTACCATCTCACTTTCTTCCCTATCTTCCAGCAACAATGGACATTCTCTTCATACATAGTAGACCTTAGCTTCAACAACGCCCTTGTATGTATTAGGGCGTTCTCTAATAAATTACCCAAACAATCGTCCAAGAGATCGACGCCTCCCCTTCATCCGTCGCTTAGGAGTATATTGTGCAGCAGGGTCCGGGTTAGTGATAGAGAATATCTCTATCATTTAGGAGCTGCAAATTGGGTTTAGGAAGTTAGGCGATAGAATTAGAGTTTAACATTAACTATAACACTAGACATGTTTCTTCTTGACTCTGCACTTTCACAAGATGAGTTTAGAGATTCTGGTGAGTTAATCGAGGTTTGAGAATCGAAAACAATGTCGTTTTAAGGGGAAGGTGAAGGTCTGTCCAAAACAGCACCGCTCGAAGAGTCGAAGTGGGAAGGGAGAATATGAAGGTTGTATTTCGCCATTGATAAAGCTGGTTGTAAGCAATTTTTTCCCCTGCTTTCATTTATCCGTATGTTTTTATTATTAATTTTTAGTTTGATAATAGAACCGCTGATGTTATTAGCGGTTTTATACTCAACAAATAAAAAAAATAAAAATAGGTGGTTTAGAAGAAAAACTTAAAAAAAGAATTAAATTATTAACAACTCCCTCGAAAGATAGGGTAAGCGCTCCTCGAAAGAAAGCTAGGGCTCCGTTGCGAACGGCCGAACTCCGGCGGTATGGCCGACGATCTGACTGAAAAGTGTTCCTTTTTGAATCTGGGTGATGATGAAGGTGATATTGTTGACCTGAGAGAGGTGGAGAACGTCGAGGAGAATGGAAAACTTGAACTCCTCCTGGTTGGAAGACTCCTAACGGAGAGACCGTACAACATGGAGGCTTTCAAAAGAACAATGCAAAAGGTTTGGACTCCATCTCACAATCTTATTATCAGAGCCATAGGACCAAACTTGTTTGCTTTCCAATTCCTACACTGGAGGGATAAGGAGAAGGTCATGAATGGAAGACCTTGGTGTTGGGAAAACAATTTAGTGGTGTTGAACGAAATTAAAGGGGATGAATTACCGAAAACGGTGAACTTGAATTTTTCCCCTTTCTGGATTAGGGTTAGAAACTTGCCTTTTAACTGTCGATCGGATGCGTATGTTCGTGCCCTAACAAAAGACATAGGCGAATTCATTGAAATTGAGGAAGATGTTCTAGGGTTGGAACGATACAGAAGAATCCGAATCGCCATGGACATTACAAAACCTATCCGACGAAATCAGAAAATAAAGGATAGGGGAGGTAATGTGGTGATTGTGAATTTCAAGTACGAACGTCTGCCTTACTTCTGTTTGGCGTGTGGCGTTATCGGACATTCCGAACGTGACTGTGTGGTGGTGTCGGAAGAGGAAAAGGAGAAGAAAATGGGGTGGACCCTTTCCCTCCGTGCCTCGCCGAGGAAGGGATTCACGAAGGAGGCTGAGGAGTGGAAGGAAATCACTAAAGGGAAACGCCAACTCTCTGTGACAAAACAAGCTGACAGTTCTTGGATACGCAAACAATCCTCAATGTCAATCGGTGTGAGGAATGTCCATGGGGGGTTAAGGCAGAATGAGGAGACTGATATTACACAAAAGGAGGGGAGGAGGAAGGGAAGGGATGAAACCGCTATGAATGTGGTGCGATTTCTAAGGGAGGGACCGGAGGTGGAGGTGACCCAAGCAGAACTACAAACCGAAGGGAGTAAGGTGGATGTCATAGTGGCGAAAGGGGGAAGTTCTATAGTAGAATCGGGGGTGGAGGTGGAGGGGAGTGATACGGGATTATCTATCAACATCGAACCTGTTTTAACCTTTGCGGTGGGAACAACTACCAATACTCGTAAGGGGTTGAGGAAAGTCAAGAAAGTGGAAAGGCATAAGGGAGGCATAGGTAATAAGGAGGATACTGAGGGGGGGAAACAGAATGAAGGAGTTGGAGAGAAAAGAAAACCTGTGTCAGATGGAGATGATGTTATTATGGAGGATGGCGAGGAGGTCAGGAGGCGGATGAGAATGGGCTTCTCAGGTGAGGATTTTAGTGCAACAAAGCAAGTAGCGGAGGTTGGAACACCCCAACCCCGCGAACACCAATGAAAATCTTGAGCTGGAACTGCAATGGGCTTGGCAATCCATTGTCAGTTAAAGCTCTCCAAGATTGGTGTTGGAGGGATAGGCCAAATATTGTCTTCGTCATGGAGACAAAGATCGATGCTCGGAGGTTGGAGGTGATTCGAAACAGATGTGGTTTTGTACATGGGATTTGTTTGGATAGTCAAGGAAGGTCAGGGGGTCTTGGATTATGGTGGAGAGATGTTGCGGTTGACGTCACTACTTACTCCATTCATCATATTGAGGCAGTGGTACGTGACAATCAGAACAATTCATGTTGGAAAGCAGTTGGTATATACGGGTGGCCGGAAGCGGCAAATAAACATTATACATGGTCTCTTATGAGGACAATTAGAAATTCTTGTTCTCTCCCATTATTAATGTTTGGAGACTTCAATGAGATACTAGGGTCGAATGAGAAGGAGGGAGGAGCGGTGAGAGGTGAGAGACAAGTTGATGCTTTCAGGGATGCTTTGATCGATTGCGGGTGTAGAGATCTTGGGTACAAGGGGAATGTGTTTACTTGGAGTCGAGGCAAATCAATGGAGACGGTGGTAAGGGAAAGGCTGGACAGATTTGTGGGTGACTCGGCGTGGTGCAATTTATTCGAATGTAGGGAGGTGATCCACCTTCCAATTTGCCACTCGGATCATGCTCCTATTCTACTGAAGATGGGGGAACACGACACTCGACTACGGCAGGGGAGATTATTCAGGTTCGAATCGATGTGGTTGTCCAACGAGGAGTGCGAACGGGTGGTACGGGAGGCGTGGGGAAGTGCTGGTAGCGAACCTATCCACTCGCGCATAGAAGTTGTAGCGGGGCACCTCGGTAGATGGGCTGAAAGTACCTTCGGGGAGGTTAAAAAGAATATCAAACGGGCTGAAAAAAGGTTGAAGGAACTGCAAGGTCGAAGCTTGGATGGCAACATGCTTCGGCAATGTGAGTTAGTTTCGGGTGAGCTGAATGATTTACGGAGGCTGGAGGAATCATATTGGCACGCAAGAGCAAGAGCGAATGAACTAAGGGATGGTGACAAAAATACAAGCTACTTTCATCACAAGGCAAGCCAGAGAAGGAAAAGAAATGCAATAGTAGGGCTCTTTGACGAGGAGGGGAGGTGGAAGACGGATAGGGAAGGCATGGATGGCATCGTTACGGGGTACTTTGAGGAGTTGTTTGCAACAGATTCTCCAGTGGAATTTGAGGATGCTTTGAGTGGGCTCGAGCCATTGGTAACACAGGAGATGGGGGATAGTCTTGATATGGAGCCGACGAGTGAAGAAATACGGGAAGCTCTCTTCCAAATGCACCCAAATAAGGCCCCCGGGCCCGACGGTATGCATGCTCTATTTTTTCAGAAATTTTGGGGCATTTTGGGTGGAGGGGTGGTCAATTTTGTAAAGAAATGGTGGAGAGGGGAGGTGAATATTAAAGAGGTGAATCAAACTTGCATTGTGCTTATCCCAAAATGTAAAGAGCCAAAGAGAATGACGGAGTTTCGACCAATTAGTTTGTGTAACGTCATATACAAAATAATTTCGAAAACTCTTGCAAATAAAATGAAACCGATGCTCAACTCAATTATCTCCTTAAACCAAAGTGCTTTTGTCCCAAAAAGACTAATTACAGATAATGCACTTGTAGCTTTTGAGATTTTCCATGCAATGAAGAGAAAGAGGGCGGGTAGAGGTGGATCGGCGGCCTTAAAGCTGGACATGAGCAAGGCTTATGATAGGGTGGAATGGAGTTTTTTGGAGAAGGTGATGTGTAAACTGGGTTTCCGGCAAAATTGGGTGAACAGGGTCATGGATTGTTTGAAGAGTGTCTCCTTTTCTTTTAAGTATAATGGGCAATTGTCGGGTTCTCTAACTCCAAGTAGAGGATTTAGACAAGGTGACCCGATATCTCCATATCTTTTTCTCTTTTGTGCAGATGCTTTTTCCACCATGCTTTCGAAAGCTGCCAAGGAGAAACGAATACATGGAGCACGGGTGTGTAATGACGCACCTAGAATATCTCATTTGTTTTTTGCCGACGACAGTATCCGTTTTGCTAGAGCAAATATGCAAGAATGCTCTACAGTTGCTGATATAATCAGTACTTATGAGAGAGCATCCGGACAGAAAGTCAATCTTAGCAAAACGGAAGTGGCTTTTAGCAAAGGGGTATCATCTGAGAGAAGAAAAGAGATAATTGAGAAGCTGGGGGTGAGGGAAGTAGAGAAACATGAGAAGTACCTTGGTCTACCTACAATCATTGGCAAGTCAAAAAAAGCAGTGTTTGGCGGTCTGAAGGAGCGCATATGGAAAAAATTGCAAGGGTGGAAGGAGAAATTATTATCTCGGCCGGGAAAAGAAGTACTTATTAAGGAGGTGGCGCAAGCTATCCCTACATACATGATGAGTATCTTCAAAATACCGGAGGGTTTAATTGATGAAATCCACTCCATTTTGGCTCGATTTTGGTGGGGATCGAAGGGGATGGAACGGAAGATGCATTGGCACCGATGGGAAATACTTTGTCTCCCAAAATCAATGGGGGGTATGGGCTTCCGGGATTTGAAATGTTTCAACCAAGCGCTTCTGGCTAAACAAGGTTGGAGACTCGTATCTTCGGGCCCATCTCTCCTCCATGATGTCATGAAAGCGAGGTATTTTAAACACTCTAGTTTTATGGAAGCAAATCGGGGGTATGACCCGAGTTTCAGTTGGAGGAGTATATGGGGCGCAAAGGGCTTGTTGCTTGATGGACTAAAGTGGAGGGTGGGAAACGGCAGCCAAATTAAGGTGTGGGAGGATGCGTGGATGCCGGGTGAGGGCACGCACATCGTCCCTACGCCAAAGCCAAACAGTAACCTAGACCTAAGGGTGAGCGAACTCATCAACCATGAGTGTGGGTGTTGGGATAACGAGGCTTTAGAGGTGGCTCTTACCGCAGAGGACCGACAAACTGTACTCCAATTGCCGCTCTCTTCTTCGCTGCCGCGCGACAGCAGGTTTTGGTGGCCAGAACGCCACGGGAACTATACGGTAAAAACGGGGTATTGGCTAGGGAGATTGGGGTGCTTGGATGCTTGGAAATTGCTAAATGGGGGCCCCGATTTGGAGCTGTGGAGATTAGTATGGAACCTGGGAGGTCCCCGAAGCTAGGCCACTTTATGTGGCGTGCATGCAGAGGGAGCTTAGGGGTGATGAAGGTCCTGTATGATAGACATGTGATACCATCGACACAATGTGGGGTGTGTGGGTGCGATGAAGAGACCATTATGCATTCGCTATTTCGATGCACACATGCAAAAAAGATATGGGATCATAGTAGCTTTTCGACGGTGATAGAGGAGGCTCCCGCCACATCTTTTGTTGATTGGTTGCGGTGGTGTGCTGGAAGGGTGTCAAGGGAGGAGCTGCGGACTCTCGCCTCACTTTGTTGGGCGGCTTGGTTCTGCCGTAACAAGGCGGTTTACGAGCCTTCTTTAAGTTTGGATGCAGTCTCAGTCGCAGCAGGTTTTGCAAGGACAAATGAGGAGTACGGCACGTATAATGCAAAGGTACAAATGCCACCTGCTGCTACAAGGTTTCGGTCTGCAATGGCATGGACTCCCCCCACCCATCCGAACGTGAAGGTAAATGTGGATGCTCATGTGCTAGAAGGGGTTGGAGTACGCTTCGGAGTGGTAGTGCGCGATAGTACTGGGCGATTACTGGTCGCTGCGGTGAAAAAATTGGAAGCCCAATGGACTCCGGAAATGACTGAAGCAGGCGCGGCGAGATATGGACTAGAGGTGGCAAGGAGATATGGATTTGATAGAGTGGTGCTGGAGGGCGATGCAGCAACCGTAATAAACACGGTGCACAACAAGGTGAGCGGTGAGGCCCCTATATTTTTGATTTATGACGATATTCGAAAGCTAAGTGGGATGTTTAGTTCTTTTCTATGTACGCATGTTAGACGAGCTGGGAATACGGTAGCCCATTCTGTGGCAAGGTGGGATACCGGAAATTCCACGGAACGCATTTGTATGAACACCTTCCCCCAAGGGATTCAAACCTTGGCGGAACTCGACTTAATTCAATGAAATGCTCGATCTTTCCCTCAAAAAAAAAATAAAAAAAATAAAAAATCCAATATAAATACTACGTGGACAGTATGTAGGGAATTAGTTTTCAAAAGGATGTAAAGTATGAATTTATTTTCATTTAAACAATATTAAGGGAAATCGTTCTATTATTAAGAACGGTAATTCTCTTAATATAATGTGTATATATATATATGCTAGCTAGTTGTTATTTGTTATTCTTTAATTTGTTACTTTTTTGTGTTACATAACTCTTGCGTACAATATATGGGCCTGTTTGGTTATTACTAGCTTTTTCATTGGCTTTTGCCTTTTTAATGTGGTCAAACAGCCCACAAATGTGTTTGGTAACTGGAGATTGAATGTTAATTATTGCTTCAACTTATTCTATCTGATAAAAGTGGTAATTTGAGAGTAACAGAACTATAAGACCTTGCATAACACATTTTAGACTGCTTATCTACTAAAATAAAACCATTACTTTTTTTTCTAAAGAAAATAAAATCAATCTTCAACAGGTTTCATTAATCTACTTCGACAACAAAAAAGGAGAAGAATGAATGATAATCCAACACCTTAATCAGAAGATAATATCACTTTTCTTAGCTTGAACAGCTGCAAAATTACTTCGATTTGAAGAAATACTCCGTAGTTAGAAGAATCGAGATGATTCTAGATATTTCCATTGACGATCGGCGACTTAGATGAGTGGAGGTACATGGAGAGGAGATTTTCACTGGTTGCATAGAGATGAAACAGGGAGGAGGAAAAGAGGATCGCGTTTAAAAAGGAAGAAAGAGGAGGCAAGAGTATGCATGAGAGGCGGAGAATCAAAGGAGATCAAGTTAGATGAATTAGGGATTTAGCCATTTAGGTATTTGATATTTTTTTTGGTATTGAAAGAATAAAAGGCTTCTTTTTTGCTTTGGTGTAGGGGTGGACGGGTGGGCTCTTTCACCCCATCAATAAAATAATTTTTTTTTCTTTTTTTATTAAAATAGAAATATAGTTTATCATTTCCACTAATATTTTATTTTAGTTTAGTTTTTTTTTCTTTTTTTTAATATTTTTTTTGCAATTGATGAGTTATCCACTCATTTAGAAAAAAAGAGATATTCTTAAATAGAGATTTTTACGATGGTGATTAGAAAGTATTAACGTTAGCAACGAAGATCAACGTATACAGGATTGAATGTCGAAATAGAGGGATAAAAAAGACAACAGAGACTTACCCCATAACAAAAAGATCGTCAAAATACCAAAAGAAGGATCGTCTAAAGATCAAGGTCGTGAGCCCCGGACCAAATAATTTTTTAGTGCTTAATATTTGTTGTGATTAGTTGTAACAAAATAAATTTAAATTTGATAATAATTTCGCACGCATCGCGTGCATATAAAACTAGTATATATATATATATATGCTAGCTAGTTGTTATTTGTTATTCTTTAATTTGTTACTTTTTTGTGTTACATAACTCTTGCGTACAATATATGGGCCTGTTTGGTTATTACTAGCTTTTTCATTGGCTTTTGCCTTTTTAATGTGGTCAAACAGCCCACAAATGTGTTTGGTAACTGGCTTTTTGACAGCTAGTATTACTAGCCTTTAGGGTTGGCTTTTGGCTTCTCACTACCTAAATTATTTTATATCTTTCTTTTTCACTAATTAACTAATAATTAATAATTTAATACTTTATAATTAAATTATTAATAATTTATGTACCTTGTATTAGTAATTACGTACTACTCCGTACGTAATATTTATTATGAAAAAGTAGTAAAATGTAAATTTTACAAAAAAACAACAAACAACCAACAACTAATTTTACCAAACATATTTGTAAAAAATCAATAGTCAAACCGCAAAATAAATAAATAAAAAATAGAAGAAAAAAAAAGAAAAAAAAGCAGCCAGTCAAACAAGCTAGTCAAAATAACCAAGTAAAACAACCAACAGTCAACAACCAACCGCCAATTGTCAAACAGGGTCATCTATATATTATATTATTTAAGAGGAAATACATGTGACTATGACAAATGTCACTCATTGATTGACCTCTCTTTTAATTATTATTTTTAAAATTAATTACTCCGTATTAATCTAAATTTATCTACACTAATATATTAAAAGGCGTTCTTAAGAACGTATACGTCTCACATATACCTTTCCTTATTACGCCACGTCATCATTAATCAGCATCATGACATATCATTGACAACCAAAAAACATGTAGCAAGGATCGAACATCAGACCTCTTTGTTAAAATTTTAGCATCCAACCATCTTAACCAACTACAACTTATGTTATATATTTCTATATAAACATTTATGTTCTTTTCACAATAAATAACAAATTGAATAAAAGTGAATGCAAAAAAAGGGAATGGTAATTTATATGTATAGTTATTACTTTTCTAGATTAAGCCTAAATAAAAAAAACTCAGGATAATAGAATGTAATAACGAGTAAGTGGTTGAATAATTATAGAACATATTACATGCACTCGGGGTAATAGAACGTGGAGTTTCAGCTTGGGAAGGTTGTCTCGGTCGTAATCTTGTGTGTAACCCCATAATTCTTTGACGACACCATCTACATGGACACATATTTACAACAAATAAATCCGAATAAAATTCAAAACCCGGGGCAACGCCCGGGCCAGACACTAGTTTTGTCTTATATAATGAAGCATTAGAGAAGATATTATTAATTGCCATTATAAAACTTAAAGATTATGTTGATAATAAACATCCTAAAATACTACGTACGTAGTAAAATTGCAAACTACTAAGAATTCTTTCTTAAAGATTCATATATTATGCTAAATATTCTCCCCTAAGCCTAAAAAGCTGATTATATATTATTCAATTAAAAAGCTATTCATGTCATTATATTATTTTGACTTAGCTAAAAATATTATGCAAATTATATGGACATATATTTATGCACGTAATCAGAGGCTTAAGTAATTATTGCACGAATGTTTCAATTATCTACGCTATTTTATAATAAACTAGTGTGTTTCCCGGGCGTTGCTCCGGTTTCACGTTTAGTGAGATTTACTTTTTGTAAATATGTGTTTATATAGGTGGTGCTGTTATCGGATTTCCACGCAAGATCAGTGGTCAGTCAACAAACTTCCTTCCCGTATCCGAATATCAAAACTAAGTCGAGTCCTCTTCTTCATGATTAGTTGATTATTATACCTCTGTTAATGTTTCCCTCTTTCGTACTAATAATTACACTCTATTACACTAAGTTTTAATTTTTTAATCTTAAGATGAAAAGAGAAGAATTGTACATTTATAAGTTAAGTAATTGATTCCCGACCCTTTTGTTTTTTTACTTTAATTCATTGTTATTCATTTATATTTTATATTTATAATGGAAAAATATAACATCACTGTGGCTAGTTAAGATGGTAAGAAGTGTAACTTTTAATTCAAGAGGTCTAGTGTTCGATTCTTGCTATATGCTTTTTAGTTGTCAATGACATGTCATAATACATATTAGTGGTGATGTGGCGTAATAAGAAGGGATCTACGTGGAACATATACGTATAAACGCCTTTTAATATATTAGTATAGATTATGGAAAATTAACTTGCAAAGATGAAAATGCTAATATGTTACTTGATTACTTAAACCATGAAATTGGAAACTATATATGATTTTTAATACAATTGTAACTTACATACGGAGTACTTTGTATGTATATATTATCATGAATGTCACAATCAAAGAGTTTTTATATTGGTGGACAGTGTTTTTTTTATTAATGTCGTCTATCATATATATTACTTCCTCCGTTCATTTTTACTCGCAACGTTTGTCACTTTCACGCATGCCAATGCACAACTTTGATCATTAATATCTTTAATCCTCTTTCAGCAAAAATTATAAGAATATCATATTTTGAAAATACACATTAAGACGAATCTAACAAGATCCCACATGACTATGTTTTATCTTACGTATAAATCACCAACAATAGTCAAAGTATAATATGTGAATAGTATAGAAATCACAAACGTTGCGAGTGTTAAAAATCGGAGGAAGTATAAGATAAAACAATGATCTCCAGTATAATTAATATGAGTGATACAGGTGCAATATTCGAAGTATGTCATAGTCATATATACATAGTATATTTTTGGTGTAGTATTCGTATATAGCGAATTACGATCAAAGTTAATCATCTACGATTGACCATCCAAATATGCATATTCGGAAAAGCAGTTATATATGTAAATTTGCAATCATGGCATACATTGCCAATGGTGTGTAATTAATATACTTCTTTACATAATCTAAGTTTGTAATTAATATCAAACTATAAAAAGTACTAATATGTTCTAAAATGATAATTCATATTGTCGTGAATAATCATAATCATCTTAAAGTATTTGCATGACTATTTTCTAAAATCTTCTTAGTATGCAAATATGACTATCTAAAGATATTTGAATTACCAAATACTACTTAGCTTTATATGACTATCTGCATCATTTAAAAATATCAAATATTGACATCTATTGTATAAGGGAAGAGGAGATGATTTGGTGTCCATGTAAAAAGATCAAAATGCACTCATTAAGTTACTAATTAAACTACATTACCTCTATTATAAATAAGTAAATGACTTAAATCAAGAAAACAAATAAGCATGTCGACAATATAAAAAAGAAAATAATCAATAAATTAAACTTACAAAAATCCCTTTAAAAAACTTAGAGTAACATTAAATGTTAAAAATAAACTTTCTTTGATTGATTTGGCATTTGATATACCATAAATTAAAGTATAACAGATGCCATTAAAATCTTAGCTTATAAACAATGCACACTCGAAAATCAACACCAATTCATCAAAATAAGGGAATAAAATCATATTTTTTATTCCTTTCAAATTCTACTTATTTTTTTATGCATTTATTTTACTTCAAACTTCTTTTCATATATATTAATTTGTTAATAAAATTAATATGTATTACTTTTTTTTTCTTCTTCTAAAACTTGATAAATCTAATACTTTAAGAGTCACAATTACAATGTAAATGACAGGGTTGTCGTCAAGCCTACCAAAAATAAAAATAAATAGCTTGGTCTCTCTAATGGGTAGAAAGGGTAAGCAGGGGTCGGTCCACAGGGTCTAAGGGGAGCACTGTTAAAATATTAACTATGATAAGGTAGGCTAAGTCTCTTTTTGGGGTGGTGATGTTTGGGTTAAAAAACAATTAAAAGGCCTTGGGAAAGGGTATCCACCAATCAAATACTTCACAAACCAAGCAATCAAAATGAGAAAGAAACAAAGGGGATCAATTGAAGGGAATCGTTCATCCAAGAGTATTCTAACTACTCTTTCAAGCTAGTTAGATTGGCCTAATCTCCAACCAAAGATCTATTTTCAGAGCTAAGACATTTAACTAAGACTATCCATAGACATGATGAACATAAACAATCAATGAATGTCTCCTAGGCTATGTAGTCTTATTTTCATGGTCCTCCAAGCCTAATGATTGATTTGAGGCTGCCCCTTAACTTTATCTTTCAATCCTTCACCAAGGGCACAAAATGCCTTTCTGATCGCCTATCACGCAAGCATTCATGACATACCAAATCAATCAACCAAATTCATCCCAAGTGAAAACCCCATGTTCAATTTATAGGTTCATAAGCTCATCAATGGCTTCAACCCATTCCAAAGTAAAACAACTAATCACAAATCATTCTAAATAGCAAGAACAAAGATATCACAACTAATAACATGAAATCCAACACTAATTTAAGACAAACCAGTAATTAAAAGTGAAACAATATAAAAATAAATAAATTAAACAACAAAACAAGATAGAGATTAAGAAATTCTCATTAACATTGCAAGGAGTCTCCAAAATCTTCAAGTTTCCTTCTTAGATTCTTCGAAATTCAAGCTTTCAACAAGTTTATCTCACTTTTTCTCTCTAGAAAATGAGATTTTCTCTCTCTCTAAAAACCCTAAGCTAAGCTAAAAAT
Source organism: Spinacia oleracea (assembly GCF_020520425.1). Classification (NCBI taxonomy): domain Eukaryota; kingdom Viridiplantae; phylum Streptophyta; class Magnoliopsida; order Caryophyllales; family Amaranthaceae; genus Spinacia; species Spinacia oleracea. The sequence continues at coordinate 76,001,053 of NC_079488.1, forward strand.
GGACTAATACACGGCTCCCCTTGAAAATATTGTACACTGACATTTATACCAAGCAACTAATCTCCGTCAAAAGAAAGTGTTCGCATAATAGTGGTCGCAGCCGAAATGAGGTTGTCGCGGCCGGGATGAAAATCTCGAGAAATATGTAATACCCTAATAATTCCTTGCTTTTATAAAACCCTTTTCCAACTTAAAATAAAAGAATTACTAAGATATTACCGCCACCATGATAACGGTTAAGGCTATTACCAGAATTACGCAGCGGAATTAACTGACTTTCAAAACATAATTAATAGTTAATGGCCTCCATACAAATCCGAACCATAACGGCCCAAAACCAAAACATTTAATAATTCAAAATCCATCAACTAGCAATTTAAATAGTTTAAGTAGTCATGACTAGTATAAATAATAGAGTTTATGATGCAGGAGAAAAGCATCTCTCAAACTCAATCTCATGTTCGATAACTTCTCCCGCAAGTTATCTCTACAAACCTGTTATTTAAAATCTACTCCCCAACACGCAAATGCAATGGTGGATCATCATAGGGTCATTAAGGAAAATGACATGACCAAAAGAAACATGAAGCACGAATTCAGCGAAAGCTGAGTACGAACAAGCTAGAATGAAATCCTAGTCTAATATGCTTCACTCAACAATATAAATAATCCACATGCAAAAGCCATTTAATAAACAATTGATCATGGGGACAACACTCGACACTTGACACGACTCTTGACTCATAGATTAATTAAGAATAAGCTTCGAACGGGCCCAAAAGAAATATCCATAAAATAAAGGGTGTTGGGAGCCCACCAAACACCAAAATAAATAAAAGTAACTATTTGTCGGACCATACCGACGGAATTTCAGTGCATAAAAAGAATGAAACAACGTCTTGTATCATTCGTAGGAGTACAAGTTTTCCGGCAAGACTCCTCCCATTGTTAATACTCAAGGTATATACGTTCCAAGAGTTTTGAAGCTTGTTCTGGTTGCACTTTACGTTAATTAATATTTTATTCACAAGGTGAACTCAAGTCACAACAGCAAGACATAAAATAAAGCAACCAAACAACACTCCTTTTTAATTTATTAGGACTTGTGAACAACATACAAGACTCAAGTGATATTACTCCCATGGTTCCTTCTTAATATACTATTGAGATAACCCGACATGCAAGTTAACAAGCGGGGTGTGCACAAGGCACGAAAAATCCTTAATTCAATTCAATAGACTTCGCAAACATACCCTACAAACGGGGTAGAATAAATAGTGCAACGAGGCACGGATACTTGCTCAAAGTATGTTAGACATTACGTACAATAGTATGATAATAATCTCTTGCCTGTGAAACAACCATACATGCATAATACTTGAACAACATGCTTGACATTAAATTCAACGATTATAAATAATCACAACATGCTTGTTCACATAGAATTCATAAATTCAAGGCAAAATTTGCTAAATAGGACCTTTTATAACCCAAATTTTGCGAGAAAGAACCTTATATAATTTTTTTTTGTAATATCACACCTAAATGTAAATTTTTTTGCGAGAAACGACCTTATATATTTTTTTGTGAAATCACACCTTAATGTAATTTTCTTTTTGCGAAATACAACCAAAAGTAAGTTTCCGGCATTGAGTGAGCTTTTCCGGCCATTAACTTGCACGTGAGAAGCACGTGTGGCTTTATTTTGCTAACCACACCTAATTTTCTTCCAAAATTCTACGCTTTAAAACCTAAAGTTGAAAACAAAATCGAAATAAAATCAAGTTTAAAAATCCAAGACTCGAGAAAATAAGTGTCTTTAGCCAACTTAAGCCACACGTGCTGCTCACGTACAAGTCAATGGCCGGAAAATCCCTTTCAATGCCGGAAACTTCCCTTAGGTCATTTCTCGCAAAAAAAAATTACATTAAGGTGTGATTTCACAAAAAAAATATAAGGTATTTTCTCGCAAAATTTGAGTTATAAAAGGTCATTTTAGCAAATTTGCCTAAATTCAATAATAATCCATAACATGTTTGTTCACAACATCAAACATGAATCATAATAATCCAAGTCACATGATTCACAATAATAAAGTATCACGAAAGTTCTCATGTAAACGGTGGTCATCCTAGACATGTACGTACCTTGAATATCTAAGTACGGGGGCCACTCTGCGAATCACGACTCAAGATTAGAAATCACCTCCTATCATTAAAATAATGAAAATTAATTATTACTCATACTCACTAAATTTCCAGGAATTTTTATAAATTCTAAAACCTTTGAATTAGTTAGAAAATAATTGTCCATTAATAAAATAATAGTCCCAATTGAAAAACTAAAGTCACGTCCTGGTATGAAAACATTAATTTTCCACCTTTAAAATCATCAAAATCGACACTTTTAAGCCTTGAAATCATTCGGAAAATTATATTTGTTTTCCATAATTGAAATTATATCATGTAAATCAATCAATCATTAAGTTGGGATTAAAACCCTAACCCTAATTTGTCATAAAAGTCACTTTAAACCTTTAAAAATTGACACTTTATTAAATAAACAAATCTGGAAATTGAAGTACTTTAATTTAAAATACTCCTCCTTAATCCAATCATACAAATCATCAAAGTTCAGTGTTCATAACAGATCTCAACAGTTTAATTAACCAAAATCCATAATAATAATATAATTTAAAACACGGAATTGAAATAGAATAGGGAAGGAAGAAGAGAATTATACCAAACCGGCCTACAACACGGTACAATCACGAATTGAATGTGATTGGGCGCAAAAGGATCAAAATATACGGAGTATAATACACGACAACACACACGACTTGTGTGTGTGCGTGTAGTGTGCGACATACAGCAACACGAACAGGGGCGCGACTGCTTGCGAGCACGGAGTGTGCGAGTGTGGGCTGGGCGTCGAGGGAACAAAGCAAGGCAGCAACAACAACACTCGGTGAGGCACGAGTGTTGTGCGAGTGATGCAGCGACGAGAGGCGAGAGAGAGGGAGTGAAGGTGCAGGGGAAGCAGCAGCGCGCGGCAATACGAGACGAGGGAGTACGGTGCACGAAGGCACGAGCACGAGCAGCAGCGACGAGCAAGGGGCTCGGCTGGCTGTGCGGGCAAGGGGACGAGAGAGCAAGAGGGACGAGAGAGCAAGAGGGACGAGAGAAATAGAGAGAAGCTGAGTGAGTGGGTGCAAGAAAAGAGGAGAGAGAAATTTGATGAGGGTTTAATGAGGGGATCAATTGAACATAAGGGGTATATTTTTAGGCTTCCCCAATCCATAATGGGCTAGGCTTAGGATTTAAATATTTGGTTTTGCAAAATAGATGGTTGGGTTTGAATTGAAAATTGAGGTTAGAAATCTTAGTTGGGCTCAACTAGTAGAACAAGTTGGGCTTAGAATTCATTCAAACCATTTAAAAATCGAACCCAATAAATTCCCGACTTCAAATAATAAATTTGTTTCGTAATTAATTAAAATAATAAATATTCTAATTAATTAAAAATACATGTAAATAATATTTAAATGCGATTTAAATTCTAAAAATAATAAAAATGCTTTATAAATATATTTATAAATACAGAAAAATACGAGACTAGCGGAGAAACGTACATACCCTATTTCGAACGACCATAACTACGTTTCTCGTCCAAATAAGGCTTGTGACCACTCGTTGGAAAGCTCTTGAAATAAGCTTTCATCTCCAACTTGAATCACATAAAAATGTTATGTAGTAAAATAGTTATGATCGTTTTAGTTTGACTATTGTGCACAAGCCATGCAAAACTCTTCCAAATGGCTTTATTTCGCTCTGTTGTAACCTTCTATTTAGACCTGATCAAGACAAGCCCGGCCCGTCGGCCCGCCCGATATTTTTCCGGGTTTGGGCAGAATTCGGCCCGACCCGGCCCGAAAATTTTGTTTTTTTGGGCGGGTTTGGGAAACACAAAAATACACTTTTTAGTTATAAATTTGGCCCGGCCTGAAAAGCCCGGTATTTTAGGCCCGAAAATAGCGGGTTTGGGTACGAAATTTTGGCCCGAACATTGGCCCAGCCCGGCCCAACATAACGGGCTGATTTTTTATGCCCAAGCCCGGCCCGGCCCGTCGTTTGATCAAGTCTACTTCTATTCAACCAAAACTTCGTCAGAAAACAATGGAGTTCGCAGAAAAGTGTTCGCGGCCGGGATAAGGTTGTCGCGGCCGGGATGGAAAGCTAGAGAACGAGGGAGGAATCCAACAGTAGCTCCATCCCGGCCAGGATGGAAGAGGAAGCGGCCGGGATTGCCATCGCAACCAGGTTGGTTCTTTGTCGCGGTCGGGACTCTCGGAGAAGCGTACATATCCTGCTTCAAACGACCATAACTACTTCATTTCTTGTCCAACTATGGCGTGTGACCACTCGTTGAAAATCTCTTGGAATAAGCTTTCATCTCCAACTTTAATCACATAAAAATTTTGAGTGGAAAAATACTTATGATCATTTTAGTGTGGTTGTTGTGCACAGGTTTTGCAAAACTTTTCCAAATGGCTTTATTTCGCTCTGTTGAATCAGCCCTTCCATAGGTTTGTGTGTGGTATGAAGACATTCAAGGTGCAAACCTACAACATTAAACCCAAAGGAGCAGTATCAAATCCTAGAAAAGTGACAAAGTTTACTAAAATTTACAAAAGACCTGCAACTATAACAATTATCCAAAACTTTAAAAAATAAGCTAGAGAATGCACAATGAGGATGGAAAAGGATAAAATGGGAGAAAATAAGCACTTAATAGTTGACAAAACTACCACTTATCAAACTCCCCCAAAGCTAATCTTTTACTCGTCCTCGAGTAAACAATACAAAACACCAATGAAAGAAATAAATCTTAACTCACTATCCTAGGAATCACGGCTGCAATTAGCATGTGCAACATGCCCTTCAAACCCCTATATCTGTCTAGTGGACTAGTATGCTCTTGTGAGGGTTCCAAAGAATTTAACCCACAACTTTAAACAAATACAACAAAAAGAAATGAGTCCAAGATCTTCTCATCAAATATAGTTCTTGAAACCAATGATGATTCAAACAAACTTTTAAAGCATAACCACATTCAAAATTTACCCGCACGAAAAAAGTCTGGCCCGGCACGGGCACAGAAAAAGCACGGCCCGACTCGAGCATAAAAAGATCATGGTCCGACACGAGCACGAAGTCGTGGATTGTGGGCCGCTTTTTATGGAAAAAGCACGACAATGCACGGCACGACAAATCACACTAAATTTAGTAAAGGCTTAGGAACGATGGCCCGACAAACCGTGGGTCCGGGCACTGTTTTGAACTTTTCAGTCGACCCGACCCGAAACGATGGAGAGTGGGCTCAGCCCTGTCCACGTCCATCTTTAGGTAAGGCTAACAAGATAAATGAAACATACACCGCTCTCTCCTCCTTCCCCTCCCTCTCTCAAACCCTAGCTTCCATTAGCGAATATCGAAAGGGTTTCCATCGATTTCTTTCAGTGTAAAGCAATCTTTTACTTTGTTGGTTTTTTCTTAAAAAACATTGTTTATTTTGTTGGGATTATAATAATGTTTCCTCCTTATGCGGGGAACTTTTTTCCCTACATGAATTTTCTTCTCTTTTTAGGGATTATTTTTGTTAGGTAAGAGAATCATAGATTTCTGCCTTCCCGGTGTACGAGGAAAAAAATATTACTCCATCTGTATTCTTTAGTCATACATACCATTTCCGGCCGTATTTTATTAGGAGTTATACTTCCATTTTTAGTAACTATTCTACCCCACCTAATTATTTAATGTATCCAATTTCCTCTAGGGACCACCACTACAATAAACTCTCTACTTTAATTAAAATGTTTTTCCTGTTATCTTTTTTTCTATTTGTTTATTACTCCCTCCCCACTTGCTTTATTATTTTTGTTAAATTTAACTCTCATTTCTTAATACGCGTAGCGGTCAACATGTGTCTTCTAATAAAATACGGAGGGAGTATTCAATTTCGCTTGAGAAATAGAATACAAGGCAGTTTTAACCAAGGCAATTTTTGCTTGGACAAAAATTTGAACCAACATAACAGATAACTTCCAAAGTGAGTGACCTTCAACTCTTCAAGTGAGTGTGACAAATGATAAGCTAACAAAAGAAGCACACACGTGATTTTTTCTCTCAAAAAACACGCATCTCTCACCTTGTTGTGAGTCTAGGGTTAGGGTTCTTCTTCTACAAATTTCTTCCTAATCCACTTCAAATCCTTCCCCAATCAGAGGTAGATTGTTGTTAATACCTTTGGCATGTGGGTTAATTTTTTGTTGACACCTGGTTTGTTCATGCGGCCTTGCATGTCCACTAACTCTCTCTAATTACTCTTTAATATTGAGGGATTTCTTGTTCTTATTTTTTATTACTCGTCAATCCAACTTCTCTGTTTTTAATCCTCTGTCTTCTTCTCTTTCTTCTTCTTAATTTCTTCACCACCTTTCTTTATTCCTGCAAAACCTAAATTATTCTTTTAAAAAAATGCCTCCTAGAGGTCAGCAGTATAATTGGATGCATCATAGGAAGGGAGTGTTGGTTGACCCTCCGGCTCCGCATCTTTTAGGCCCTCCAATTAATTGGAGTATGTCAGTTGTTGGGAAATTTCATAGTCCAAGCTCTCCTCCTTTGTCGGTGGTGCAACACGTAGCGGATACTCAATGGGTTAAGAGGGGACCAATTTGTGTAAAGAAAATAGGGTTGTTTTTTGTGTTTATATGTTCGAATATGGTGGATAGAGAAGCTTTGTTAGAAATTCAAACGGCTGTTATGGATGGTTCTTTGATATCCTTTCGGCGAGGTCATGATGAAGTTGTTCCAGAATTGCTGAATTTTGATAAGGCCAAGCTATGGGTTAGGGTGCATGGTCTTCCCCTTCGTTTTCTTGATATTCAATGGGGAGTTCAAGCACTCCTTCATGTTGGAGTGATAGAGCAGATTGATGGTGGCAATGAGGATATTCCACCAGGAACGGAGATTAGAGCTTTGTTGACAGTAGACCTCTCTAATCCTCTTATCCCAGGTTGTTTTTTACCTCTCTCTTCTGATCAAGCTATGTGGGTGAATTTTTGTTATGAAGGGATTTTTAAATTCTGTAAAAAATGTGGAGGGGTGGGGCATTATACTAGCAATTGTTTGTTAACTGACTATGCTGCTAGTAGAAAAGTTGGAGATTTCTTTGACAGATTAGAGGCTACTGGTGCTACTATTATGCATGGCTCTTTACACCAGCCTCTTTATTCGAACATGATTCAAGGGCTTTCAGATCGTTTTTCTAATCGAAATACTAGGCTTAATTTGCTAGACTATCATTGGATTGATGACTTTGACCCTAACCAGTTTAATGGGGATGATGGGGATGAAGATTTAGGGGGTAATGGGAATGATGGAGGAAATGGAGGTAATGGAGGAAATGGAGGGAATGGGGGAGGTAGTAATGGTAATAATCAGTCTCCAAATGGGTCTTCTGATGGGTCAGATAACTCCTACCACCCTGCTTCAGATCAATTTTTCGAGAATGATGAGGATACTAATGGTACTGGTAATCAATGTGAAAATTCTCCCCCTAGGCAAAATGGGTTCTTTAACCCACGAATGATTCACAATACAGGAAGCGTTTTCAGTGGTTCAGTTCGAAGGCAGGAGGACACTTATTTTCCTGATCAAATTAGGAACTATTTGGAACCAATTCCACCAACTAATTTCTTATATGAAAATAGAAGAGGTACCTTTAGAATGTCTGCTCCAGAGTTTGATGAGCCTGCAACAACCATTCAACACGGCTTTACCTTTCGTTTTGGAAGGAATAACGCAAGGTATGAAACAGGTGGTCCTTCGAGACAACCTGTTGTTGAGCAGGTTCCATCGTCCGTGCTCAGGTCTGAGCAAGTTGTAGAGAACTATCAATTGTCTCCAGTTGTAAGTGTTGTTCCTAATGCTGTTATTACTCCTGTAATGGATGCTGTGAGTGAGTTCGTTTCTACACCTGTAGCTGCTACTGTTGAGATGAATGTGGCTGTGCCTGCTGTTCTGATTTCTCCTGCATTTCAGCGTACTTCGCAGAGGTTAACTGTTAATAGTCAAGGGTTCGTTGAAGGCAGACCTCAAGTACTCTATGAAGGTGTTTTTTCTGCTACTTCTAGCCCACAAAGAGGTTTCATTCACTCTCCACCTCTACCAGTTACTTCTAATCAGCCTCGTATGTTTTCTGAAAGTTTAGAGCTTCGAAGTGTTCATGTAATGATTCCACCTCCTTTAATGATACCTAAACCCTCCTCTGTAATTTTTAGCACTAGTTTGTTTGATAAGAAAGTGCAGATTGATACACTCAGTAGCTCCAAGGACCCTTCGACACCAACTGATCCTAAGAATGTAGTGTATTCTCCAACTGATAGTTTGACTTCAAAGTTTGAAGCTAGTTGGCCAAAGAAACGCTCGAGGCCACAAGGATGTGAAAGTGAGAGGGGAAGTTCTGTCAAGGAATTACCATCTCAACGTCTCTACTGTGAGACCGATTGGTATCTCAAGCGTAGGAAGCTCAGGCTTAAAAGACTAGAACTTAAAGGGGGCTTCAACCGGTGGATAAAGCGTAGTGATAAGTGTGTGTTACAATCAAAGTGTGTGTCTGATGTAGATATAGCTAGAGATTTGGGAGTGAAGGTTCAAGAGAACTTGTTGTCGGTTTGTTCTCGTGGCAACAGGTCTGGCAAAGGAAAAAGAGGAAACGAACAAATTCCTTCTGGTTTTTGTAAGAAAATTTGTACTGAAGCAGTGGGAGGCAACTACAGTGGTAGCAGATCAGAAGCTTTTGTTCAGCATTGCATCTCCTCTTCTGATCATTCCTCATCGGTTAATCAAGCGAAGGCTATGCCTTCTTCACCTATATGAAAGTTATAAGCTGGAATAGTAGGGGGTTAAATGGCATCGATTCTCCTAAATTACCGTATGTTTTTTGGCTTTTACGGGTTCACTCGCCAATGCTTTTGTTTTTGTGTGAGACTAAGATGTCTGTCTCAAATGCTGTAAATCTTTTTAGTTGTACAAAACCAACCTTTTGTAATGGGGTAGATGCAATAGGTAGCAGTGGGGGTTTGCTAGTTCTGGGGTGGAGTAGCCTTGTTATCACTTGTATTGCAAGTTCCCCTAATTTTGTACTTTGTAAAATCAATGAAGTTAATGGAAATATTTGGTATGTGGTTTTCCTTTATGGAGCTCCTCTCATTGATGATAGGAAGAGAGTTTGGGATCAATTGTTGCAAATTCTTTCTTGTTATCCTAAAACTTTAATTCTAGGTGACATAAATCAGGTTGAACATTTTAAGGATAAACTAGGGGGAAGAAATTTAATTGAAGGTTGGGATATGTTTAACCAATTTCGCTTAGATAGTAATCTCCTTGAAATTCCTTTTTCGGGACCAAGATTTACATGGAGTAATAAAAGAGAGAGTGACCATCTTATTATGGAACGTCTTGATCGAGGTTATATGTCGAATGACTGGTTTGTCGATTTTCCAGATAGTAAAATTTCTAACCAACCACTTGTTTGCTCAGACCATTCTGCAATCGTTTTCAATAGCGATGTTGTTTCTTTTAAAAAATCGAGACCCTATCAAATTGAAAATTGGTGTCTTCAATTTGCGGAAGTTTGTAAGCTAGTTGATGAGGTTTGGAGAATCAATATTCTAGGTTCACCCATGTTTTTGCTATCTCGGAAATTAGTTAGCCTTCGTCTAAAAATTAAATCTTGGTGTCTTAGAAATAAAAAATCTTGGGGTGTTAACTGGAGGGAGATGAATGACAAACTTTCAACTAGTGGCACAAATGTGGGAAATTTACATCAAGGGGAAGAGTACATTGGCAAAGTTGACAAAGCATTCTCAGAAGCTTCTATCAAAGTACTTTTTTGGAAGCAAAGAATGAAGGAACGATGGATGACTGAAGGGGATTTACCAACCTCACTGCTTTATTCCAGAGTCAAGGTCAGACAGAAAAAGAATGAAATTTTAACTCTTAAAGATAAAAATGGGGTATGGGTCGAGGGTCAACAGCAAGTTCAGGGTTTAGTTGTTGATTCCCTTAAGGATGTTTTCAAAAGTGATCATGTTCTCCTGCAAAATGATGATATTGAAATGGTTATTAGGGAGTTAGATTTACCTCGGCTTTCAGCTTCACATGTTTCTATGCTGGAACATGCCTTTACTGATAAGGAAATCAAGGATGTCATGTTTGCTATGAATGATTCGAAATCTCCAGGTCCGGATGGGTTTACTGTTGGGTTCTTCAAAAAACACTGGGTCACGGTAGGGTTTTCGGTGTGTGATGCGGTTCGTAGTTTCTTGACCACAGGTTTCCTCCTTAAAGAGTGGAATCATTCCTTGTTGGTTATGATTCCAAAGCGGGATATTCCAGAGGATACTGGGCATCTAAGACCGATAAGCCTTTGTAATACGGTGTATAAGTGTGCTTCAAAATGTTTAGTTGCAAGGTTGAAATTGGTTCTGCCAAGCATCATTTCTCCTTCTCAGCATGCTTTTATTTCTGGTAGATTTATGACGGACAACATTATTCTGAGTCATGAGGTTATCGAAAAAATTAATGGTCACCGCAGAGGTGGAAGCTACCTTGCCTCATTAAAAATTGATATGAGCAAGGCCTATGATAGGGTGTATTGGGATTTTCTTCTTCGTATCCTTAGAGCGTATGGTTTTCCGCAGCATTGGATCAACCTGATCTACCAGTGTATTTCAACAGTTTCTTACAAAGTCTTAATCAATGGTCATACGTCAGAGCAGTTCAAGCCTAAGTGCGGAATTCGTCAAGGTGATCCCTTATCACCCTTTTTGTTTCTCTTCTGCATGGACATCTTGTCTCGTATGCTTCAATTAGGGAATGATTTAAAGCAATTTAAAGGTATCAGCCTTACTAGGGGAACTCCACAAATGACTCATCTTTTCTTTGCGGATGACGCCCTATTGTTCTTCTTGGCTACTAAGGATAGTTGTTCAGCAGTTTCCAAAATTCTCCATCGTTTTTGCAGGATTTCGGGGCAACAGCTTAATTTACAGAAATCCTTTTTCAAAGTTAGTCCCAATACCCCGTCAGCTGAACGACAACAATTTAAAGATATTCTGAGAATGGATCTGGTCCAAAGTTTTGGTACACATCTTGGGGTTCCAATAGACCTAACGGGGAAAAAACATTCTAATTTCCAATTTTTAGTGGACAAGGTTGCGGGGAAAATCTCAGCTTGGAATTCTTGTCCCCTGTCTCAATGCCAAAAATTAATCTTGATTAATTCTGTTCTTATAGCCATGGCCTCTCATGTTTTTAGCTGTATGGAGGTTCCTGCGTCCATTTCTTCGAAATTGGATTCAATTATTACAAGATTTTTCTGGGCAGGTAAAGCAGGTAAAGGTATGCATTGGGTTAACAGAGGTATTCTGCATTTACCTAGGGGGCTTGGGGGCTTAGGAATTCGGAGTACGTCATGCTTAAACAAAGCTTTACTTATGAAATTAGTTTGGAGGTTAAATAGTAAACCCAATTCCATGTTGGCCGAATTTGTTGGAAAAAAGTTTAAAAATCCACTAAGGACTGGAGTTCAGGCTTCTCTGGTAGGGCATAGGTTTTCTTGGGGTATGCGAGGAATAGGAAGATCTATCAACCTCATTCTCCGAGGATGCAACTGGAAAGTTGGTAATGGGAGAACAATTGTGGCAGGTAGAGATAGATGGTTGGATGGTGATACGCCTGTTTTTAGCTCTACGGTAACTTTGAGGCACGCTAAAGATTGGAAGGTTCATCATTTCATCCTTCCGTCGGGTACAGAGTGGAATCATGGGGAGATTAGGTCCTGTTTTGAATTCTCAGATGCTAGAAGAATAGTGGCTATGGAACTTCCTTTTAATGGGGCTGAGGATTTCCTTTTTTGGAAGTATCATAAATCTGGTGTTTTGACAGTTAAAACCGCCTACGCCATGCTTGCAGCAGAAGATGCTAATGATCGGTGCATTGATTCAGGAAATGAATTTTTCAAAACTTTATGGTCTATGAACATTCTTCCTAAATGGAAATTGTTCCTATGGAGACTTCTTCATAACGGCATCGCTACTAAGGTTAATCTCGGGCGAAGAGGAATTCACCTCTCTATGATTTGTGATCTTTGTGATGCAGGGGATGAAGATATTCAACATCTTTTTCGTTTTTGTGACATTGCTCAGCGAGTTTGGAGGAATGGAGCTTTAGGCATCCATTCAGAAATCAATGAAACCATGTCCTTCAAAGAATGGTTTCTTTTTTATATCCGACTATTCCAACGTCTGGATGGTAAGAATAGCCCAAGATGTATTTACTTTATTAGTACTCTTTGGGGTTTGTGGCTTGCTAGGAACAATCGCATTTTTAGAAGTGAAGCTACTTCTACTTCCGTTGTTCTTGCTTTCATTAAGATTGGCTTGGATCAGCATGATATCTTGCAACATCAGCATATGCCTTTCCTAAGATTTCTGCACCCACCAGAGGTTTGTTCTGTGTTCCCGCCAGGTTTCTTTAGGGTCATTTTATCTGGTTTTGAAGATCAAGGACCTATTACCACAATTGTGATTGATGGCTCATGGCACAAGAGTACTAGGAATGCAGGTATGGGTTGGTTCCTTGAGGGTCAACATCTTCCGAGTAATAGAATTTTAGGAGGGGCCCAAGCGGGTGCTGCGGATTCTGCTTTTCATACCGAGGTTATGGCTTGTCTTCTTAGTTTACGTTGGGCGTCTCAGGCGGGTTTCGGTAGAGTTACAATTTTGTCAGATTCTCAACGACTGGTCCAACTGCTTAGATCGGATTTTGAGACAGACATTCAACTCATCTGGACCTTTGCTGAAATAAGGAGGATCGGTAAAACCTTTAATTGGTATTGCATCAATAAGGTAGATCGAGACCGTGTTCAACATGCTCATGACCTGGCAACAGCGGCTTCTACTTCTCTTTTGTCTTTTATTAATTTTCCCTCTTCTTCTTGTTGTATTTAGTTTGCTTCCTTAAGCTTATGTCAAAAAAAAAAAAAAAAAAAAAAAAAAAAAAAAGACAAATGATAAGCTATTCCTCTCGCTGCCGCTTAAAAATTTAGACAATCAAACTTGCAACATATCAGAGTTGTCCGTTAACTTACATTTGTGCTCGTATAAGATTCATTGTTAAAAACTAGACAAATAGAAGATAGAAACAAATTTGTAAGAACATCACAAATTCACTATGCAGTCGGTAAGTAAGCCAGTAATAAGACCCTTGCAATGCAATGAATATTTACAATCACTCTTGTACTACAAGACATTTCCCTGCTTACATAAGAGAGAATCTTTTTGAGCTTCTATCACAATAAAAAAAGATTTTTTGCATAAAATCACCTGTTAAAGTTGTCACTTTTGAAGTAATCACCTTATAAAGTTTTTTTTTTTAAAAAATAATACCTTCAATCACCACCTGTTTACAACTTCCGTCAAATATTCCGTTTAAGGGGCCCACTTCCAACGGTTCTTTTACCAAGACTTTGCTCGAATGATTTTTTTTTCCAAATTCCCTCAATTTAATCGGTTTGTCTTCGAATTTTTCAAGTAATTTTATTTAGCTAACAAAATTCGACAATTTTCCACATTTATCAGCATGGTACGCGTAGTGTAGCGGATAATTTGTGAAATTATGAAATTAGGGTTCTTCGTATGTAAAATTTAGGGGTTTTTTTTTAAAATTTTGGGTTAAGCTTTTATGCTGAAACTAGAGGCTTGTATACTATCTCCACAAAGCGCTACATTGATGCAGAAACTATAGTCAATGCTGCTTTGGAGCAGACTGAGAAGTGGGAACATGCTAAATTACTCAGAACCAGAGCAAAACTCAAAATTGCTCAAGGCAAAACTAAGATTGCTACAGACGTATATTCATGTTCTTGCAATTCTTCAAGTTCGTAAGAAAAGTTGTGGCATTGAAAAATTGTTTTTAGAGGTATATTTCTCTATTGTTAATTGACTCCATATCTTTGTGACGGTCCAACCTTCTATTCTGGTTAGCTTCAAATTGATTTGTTGAATGTTCATCGAAAATAATACACAAATCCAAGCTCTTGGCTCCCTCGTTAAATACTGTTTTAAGAATATATGCATTCGAGAAAAACCGTGAATTTAAAAGTTTCATGAATTGTCTGCTCTGTTTAGGTGCCTAATGAAATGATAACACATTGCAATTATGTCGACAGAAGAAGCGAGATAAAAGCTTGGAGGTGGAGACATGGCATAACCTGGCAGAGGGAATTTGGGGAACAAATAATTGAACAATGTCTCTTTAATGAAGGAGCAAGTTTAATGGAGGAAGAAGGAAGGAAGAAATGAGGGAAAGGTTAAAAAATAGTTGGAAGTGTCCCCTTAAACGGAAATTTTGATTTATAAACAGGTGGTGATTTCGTTAACATTGTAAATCTAAGGTGGTTATTTAAAATAAATAAATTATAAGGTGGTTATTTCAAAAGTGGCAACTATAAAAGGTGGTTTTATCCAAAAAGTTCCCAATAAAAATCATCATTCTTACAATTCAGTGTTCTCATTGAACCAACTGTGTTTGCTATCAGTAATTCCAACTGTGTTTGCTATCAGTAATTGTGTTTTCATCAAAATCTAAAAATGTATGAAAAATGTCAGTTATTAGCTAGTTTGTTTGCCTTAGGCCCAAGAGACAGAGAACAGCAAATTGAACTGGTGTGACATGAGCTTGTGGAGACAGTAGTTGGTGCCATTGTGGAGACAGTAGTTGGTTGGCACCAGGAAGTTGATTAGCAGCACCAAGATCAGATGGCCATAAAAAGAAAAAACCAGAGATCATCAGATCGGCTGCTGCCCTGCCAACTGCAAACATCATCCTTGGAAAACAAATACAAATGGCAAACCAGTGACTAGCAAATACAAATGGCAAGCAGCTTTTGAGACAGTGCATAGCATTTTCTAACTTGTAAAACCTTCACAACATTTCAACAAACATAAAAAAATACAGGCAACACCAGCAAGCATACAAACTGAAAACCAAACAAACATCAGAAAATCAGGCAACACCAGCAAGCATATAAACTGAAACCCAAACGGAGGAGGCTCAGATTCGCCTTTGATCAAGCATATGAGACAAAAGTCAGTGGTCAGTACCATGGCGGCGAACAAAGTACAGCTCGTCAGCTTACTGCTGCCAGGCCAATGGAAAAACCAACCTTTTCCCATGCCAGTCTACTTATTCAAGTAGAAAATGTATCATCACTGCCCCAAAAACAACATAAGGCCAGGTTCAAATCAAAAGGTCTTGCACGCACCTGATGTACAATAAATTTATTGTACATCAGGGTAACTTTTACCCAAACAACAAAAAATCAATAAACCTTATTGTTGTACTGTCGTTGGCATCCACATAAAACACACACTAAGGCCCTGTTCAGTTCACCTTAAATTCACTAATCTGAACTGTTATCTAAACTGAACTGATTGCAGTTAGGAAGCGGACTTGGGTAGACCCTCGTGTAACTTATCTCCAAAGAGCAAGTCTAAGGAAGAAAAAGCAAAGGTGCCAAATCTCCCAAGAGAAAGAAGAGAGCAAGGGAAAAGCGTGCTATTATTCTCTCCCTCCGAGCAATGAACCATGATTGTGCCATGGCAATGCCAATCTAAAGAAGGGATAAACAATCCTTCCTTTGAACACTAATAGCTTCCACAAAGTTGACAGCATCTGCGTCGGGCAAGGCTACAATCCAAAGAGAGGTGTTACTAACATTGTTAGGACCGCATAGCTCCAAATTCTATTTATACCATGAAAGTCTTTTTTAAATAACAAGAACCAACTAAATTTCATTGACCCCTAACAAGGGGAACAAAAGAAATGAACAGGGGCACAAAAAGGGGTGTTCAATACCAAATTTCCTTCCCTCATTAGGAGGAGGTTCCGTTGATGGCGAAAGCAAACATATAAACAAGCACATAAAGCGAAAACAGCCACATAGTCACCCAGCCAACAACACCCCCAAGGCCACCAGTGAAAGATAACATAGATAATGACAGGACAGCATGATAAGATACTGGAAACACAAATTAAGTGGCAAATCTGTCTGAACATTCCAAAATAACATAAATAGATACTAGATGAAAGCTTAACAGAGTTTATTTACACTTCAACAATTCAACATCAGAACTCGCAACTCACAACAAACGCATGAATCATGATTAACCCATCAATCAAACTATAACAAGCTCAGTCCTAAGCTATAACATAGCTAATGTAAGCATAAAAGTAGCAAAGCTTTACCATCCAAGCAACACAGTAATCTGCTTCGACTGATTAAACCATCTATATTCATCATACCCTCAAATCTACTGCTACTACTACTACCATTGCTGAGGATGACATAGATAATGACAGGACAGCATGATAAGCGACTGAAAGCACAAATTCGGTGACAACTTTTTCCGAACATTCCTAAATAACACACATCAGCACTAGATGAAAGCTTATATTCAATTCAACATCAGAACTTTCCAGGCAAGCATCAAACTCATAAATCATGATTAACCCACCAATCAAGCTATACTAACCTATTACAAAGCTACAACATACTTAATGAGTTAATGCAAGCATAAAAGTAAGAAAAGCTTTACCATCCGAACAACACAATAAAAAAAACCCGTCAACCTCAGCTTCAATTTTGCCCCTCTTTAACAGCTTCATGAAACCTGCAAAACCAACAAACAATTACATAATAGTATCATGTTCTGTATCGTGTAAAACGAAGCCAGAAACATTCATCACTTTCAAAGCAACAAACATTCACAGAATCAATTCATCCAAGAACGTTTTCCCAATCACTGAGATTAACTCGGAATTTCTCTACATGCAGAAAATTCATGAATCTGATCATTTATTTTGGGAGGGAGTATTTGGGGAGGCTCAGATCCACATTTCATCAAAGCTTTTCTGGGGGAACAGATTCAAAGTGGGGAAGTTTTACCATGGCGGCAAATCAAACAAAGATGGCATAACAAAAAAATAAGGTGAACCAAATTGAACAGAGCCTAAGTTTCCATTTCCAATCATCATCAACCACCATCAACGTCGCAACAACCACCGCAACCAAATGCCCATCTAGTTGCGCCAGGCCAAATGATAAACCACCCACATCGGAAAATGCAGCCAAACCCAGAAAAAACTTTGGATTACTTTGTACGATTTGATTCATCATTGCCTCGAAAAGGAACGGAGGAAGTAATAATAATAATAATAAATAAATAAATAAAAATACGGAGTAGTAATAAGATGCTCTGAACAGAAGACTGCACAGATAACTGTGGGAAACGGAAAGGGAAGACGAAGAAGAAGGTTGTTTGTGCTTGAGGGCCGTTTGGTTTGTTCGGAGAAATCATTGGCTGATTTGACCGGCGGTACCGGTCAAAGGATAGTGGCAAACGGTCCTCGGAAACTCCCACTGCCTCTCCTAGCCTCATTCTACAATGTTCCACTTGTGATGCTCATCAGCTCTTTATAGGAACCCTATTTTTCTGCTTTTCGCCCGATTTGTGATCGGGTTGGGTAGAGGTCCTCTGGAAGAACTGGACATTCATATTCGGGTGGGCTGATTAGATTCGGTTGTGTCTTGTTCAGGCTGGGTCATAAACTTATACTCTGTAATTAGGTGTGAAGTTGGATAAAGCTTAGGGTCGGTATTTTTTATATACGGAGTTGAAGCAGGTTACATCGCTGTCCACCAGCAATAAAAAGACCCTATACACAGGGCAAAATTGTATTTTCGCTACACGAGTTAAAAAGTTAAACAAATTAAATATCGGCAATATGACAGTAATTGATTCAACAATGACAGCATTTTAATATAACAATGACACTATTTATGTAAATGATGATAATATTTCTATAACACTTGTATACATACTTTTATCTACTCCCTCCGTCCCGGAATACTTGACCTGTTTTCCTTATCGGGTCGTCCCTTAATACTTGACCTATTTCTAAAAATGGAAATACTCTAACAATATTATATTATTTCTCACTCCACCCCTATTAACCCACCTACCCCCTACTCCATACAAAAAATAATTAAAAATTCAACCCCTACTCTACCTCTTAACCCACCTCCCACTAACTACATTAAAATAATACCCCACTATCAACTACTACCTATTAAATTAAATAAGTCAATTCAATTTCCTTAAACTCTGTGCCGGTCAAACCGGGTCGAGTATTCCGGGACGGAGGGAGTATTCATTTAATATGCAACACTTTTATCCATTAATTTAAGTGGTCCCTTTACTTTTTCTACTCCCTCCGTCCCGGAATACTTGACCTGTTTTCCTTATCGGGCCGTCCCTTAATACTTGACCTGTTTCT
The DNA here is from genome assembly GCF_020520425.1 of Spinacia oleracea. NCBI lineage: Eukaryota > Viridiplantae > Streptophyta > Magnoliopsida > Caryophyllales > Amaranthaceae > Spinacia > Spinacia oleracea. Next base: position 76,019,517 of record NC_079488.1, read on the forward strand.
AAAAATGGAAATATTCTAACAATATTATATTATTTCTCACTCCACCCCTATTAACCCACCAACCCCTACTCCATACAAAAAATAATTAAAAATTCAACCCCTACTCTCCCCAACCCCACCCCTTTACACATTTTCCACTAACTACATTAAAATAATACCCACTATTAACTACTACCTATTAAAGTAAATAAGTCAATTCAAGTCCCTTAAACTCTGTGCCGGTCAAACCGGGTCGAGTATTCCGGGACAGAGGGAGTATTTCATTACACTTGAATACGGAGTACATAATTTTCTTTTTTTGGGTAATTGTGACAGTATTTTAATACAACAATGACAGTATATATATAACAATGACAATACTTATATTACCGATGACAATAATATAACAAGTTAGCAACACTTATACACATTTATTTAAGTGTGGGCCATCTTTCCAACTTTTTTTTTCTTTTTAGGGTGGCTATGGGTTTTTTTTTTGTCGCTGGTGGACAACGATGTAGACTACCTAATACGGAGTTGATTTCGCCAAGTCTGTTTTAGGTAGAGCTGTCGAAACAGGTCACATGTCACCGGATCGGGTGTGGGTCGGGTCATCTCGGGTCTCGGGTCATGATCAGGTCGGGTTATATCAGGTCACTTTATCATTCGGGTGTCGGTCGTGTTCGGTCGGGTTGGTTTTCGGTCGGATCATGTCGTGTTTCATTTCGGGTATGAGTCGGGTTCGGGTCGGACTTAATTTCGGGTTTGGGTCTTATATGGTCGGGTTTGAATCGGGTTTGTAGTAGTTAATCTCGAGTTTTGGGTCAAGTTCGGATCGGATAATTTTCGGGTAGGTTAAAATGCAGGCCGAGTTCACTCCCGGACACGGGTTAAGTTCGAGTCCATATTTGATTTAGTCATCTAAAATATTCAAGCGTAAAATATTTACTCACGGGTCGAGTCACTAACAGGCCATGTGGTAAAAATCGGGTTAAGGTCATTGTCGGTCGGGTATCGGGCTCAGATCTTTGTTCAGTCGGGTCAGTTCGGTTATCGGTTATCTTTCGGTCTGGTGCCGGGTTTCAGTTTGGGTCATACAACATCGGGTTAAAATCGATTATCGATTTTTTTGGGTCAGGTATTGGTCGGGTTTCGGGTTACCTATTTTACCAAAATTTCAAGTCATGATCGGTTACGAGTTCGGTCGGCTCAGGTCGAATTTTCGGATCAGGTCAATTTTTGGCAACTTTAGTTTTAGGTGAAGCCTTTGAGTAAATTTATTGTAAAACCAACCTGAGGCTAAAATTTTATTTATTCTTAAAACATGTGTTAGTTTAGGTCTATATGGATCCTATTTGGGTTCCACAAATTGGGTTTTTAATCGATGTGTGGCACAAAACAACAAGATGGTCGGTTTACACTCCCTTCCGAAATGCTCTATTATATGGCGAATTATATTGTAGCAACAAGATGATCGGTTTACTCCCTTCCGGAACTATGCCATTGTTAGTTCTTACGGAGTAATTCTTTGCTAGTAAGTGAACTATCTTCAGTATCATAATTCCTGATGTGGTATCCCTGTTATCAAATGATGTGTTTATTGACAATTAATTACAAATTTACAGTCCATTTTATGTACTATTTCCTTTATTTCAACATCCTTGGGACTTCTACCGGTTACAAGCAGCTCTACATACGGAGTAGTAATCTTTAGTACGTTACAAGCTCCAAACTTTGCCATCTTGTATTAAGATGAACTGTACATGCTAATTGCTAACCACCTGCAAAGATATCGCCATTAAAAACCGTCTATGCTAATTGCAAAACAAATTTCACGAGCAGTCTCCACTCCTTAAACTCTGAAGGAGCTTCAAGTATCCTGCATATTCGGGACATATATATCTGCAGACGTAATTACAGAAGAAAATAAATCAGTAATTAGATTAACCTATCAACACCTAACCAAATAAACAAATGGGAACACAGTGGTTTTACGATTCATTTCCTATCCTTCCTCGGGGAAGGAAGGGAGTGATATTCTCATGCTCATTTCCTACTTAATTACACAGTTGAAGAAAAGAAATGCTTTGACCTGATCATGTGGTGATTACTGAACAACATCAAAGTAATCAGAAGGCTACTTTAGCACAAAATGGTCCGAGAATACAGATAGAATTCATACCCGTGCCTAAAGAGGAAGTCAATGACGACAAGAGTACAATTTGACTTGAAGAATTTGGTTTTCCTGATCACATTTGCTACATGTGGAACTGGGATCAACCTGAAGCTCTCCACCTCACCATCTGCCATATTACAAGACTATGTGACTGGACATAAATGAAATCAAAGGACATGGAGTAGGGCAAACCTATCAAACTTTATATGAAGAATCAATAACTTTAAAGTATAAGCGACCTACCATTGTTACTGGGGACAAAGTCTTCAGGAAGCTTCAGATCGTAACAGAAAAGAACATCTCTCTTAAGTCTATCTCCATTGATATCCATGTAAGAGACAGCCCCTACTGGTTCAACTCTGGGATAACCAGAACAAGATGTCATGAATAAATTGATAAGCAAGTGTTCAATACTCCAGGGTGCATAGGGAAATTAAAATCCAAGAATTTGACAGCCTTGTGACACTTAGGTGATTAGTAGTTCTCTAACTTATACATTGTGTAACATATGTTACAGGTTGCAAAAAAAGAGATAGGTGGATATCAACTCTGGACCTAAAGAAGAGGATGGTTACTTCTTGGAAATAGATATGGGAATTCCTGCTTCCTCCTCACATTCCTTCATCATGTTCTCACCACAAGGTATTCCGTGAGGCTGCAATTACATTAAAATGCATAAGATGAAGAGTTTACCAAAAAAATATTTGGCATGACAAACATAGTAAGGAGCAGGATATGATGATCAAGAAAAACAGAGAAATGTGATGATTAATGGCTCAAGAGGTATAATGGTTAGAGTGAAACTAGAAATGTGATGATAAATGCTTCTCATGTTTTCTATTTAAAGAATGTCAACTAGTGCTCACTTACGAATAACTGTACCCTTACAAAGTTACAAGTATAGGTTAAGTAAGCCCCAAAAAACATCAAAGTGAAAGTTGCAACTCACCAATCCTCCAGCAACAAGATGATCAAGCATCCCTGGAAATGTGGACTTCCCTTGACTTCTCTTTCCAAGCCAAAGAAATTTCTGACCTTCTCTTTCAACATAGCCATTCATGTGAACTCCATATGCCTATTTTAAGAGGAGAATACAAAACCACGTCAGTTTTCTGTTCTTCTGATTTTATGAGGAATTCTTAAATGGTAGTAGAGTTATGCAAAGCAATAAAGCTAATGCATTCTAGAACCAAATTCAACTAGCAAAACGAGAAACAACTAGCTTTGTGACTAAGACACGTTATGCAAGCTCCAATCAACTTTAATGCAGATAGCCACATCACATGGAAAATGAGTCACATGGGGAGAGATGCTGAACTGTGAGGAAGCACATTGATATTGGCGGTACTTATTTCTCCAAGAATGGGGATAAAACTGCATAAAGTAGAGACCCCAATATGGTAGGAGTCTGGAGTTGTGAGCCACCTCACCCTTTTATAAGGTGGAAGCATCAACAATTTTCATGTGCACACTCAGCCACACATACAGCTTTTCGAGTCTCTAGATGCCGCTAAACTAGATACGTAGTATTGAAGCCCCCTTGCACAAAATACTGTTCATCTGGGGAAGTAACATATGTAGTGAAGTTCAACTTGTCTGGTGTTATCAGTAAGGATGTGACAAACAATCATAAGAACTAGAAAGCAAAAAACGTAGTTATCCAAGTATAATGACACTCAAGACAATTTTAAAAATAATAGGTGCAATAAAGTGAGCAATCTGATAAATGACCAGTTGATCATGCCATGAACAAAGACAAGTATCATTTTTTTCTAAAGCAGATAACCTATTTACCTTTATTCCAAAATAAGGAGCCGCAGCACGTTCTAGGGAGAAATACGCGTGTGTTCCAAAGCATGATGTAACAGGATAGAGCTGGTTCAGGTCAATATCATGCACAGTGATTGACAAGTAGTTAGAAATATACTCATTTTACGGTGACATAAAAAAACTATACTCCTACAACTCCGTAAGCTTCTACATTAGAGTCGCTTCAGAATTTGCACATGAACTATTCAAAAAAATTCTATTAAGATTGTAATATAACACTTCTTAAAAACAAATGTAATAGTTTCTAAAATGACACTTCATAAATTGGGGAGAACATCAAAACGGGACAAATGGTACTTTGTATAGATTACTCCAAGTCAAGCAATAAACGCCCCACTATGAATCCATGAAGAACAGAGATGCAATGATGATTGCTAAATGCTAGAGGAAATTAGATGCTTGGCCATCAGAAGTACCTCATTTCTAATACCTGGAATCAGTTCTTCCCCCAGGCTGTTAATTACGTCAGCAACTGCGGAAGTCCTATCTTCAGGTGATTTAAGTTCTGGATGTAGTGATATATGCCAATCGTAATGGCCATTGTACAAACCATCTCGTGGGAACGAGAACACATCTTGAAACCTCCTCAAATGGCCAGCAAATCTTGAAAACATCGAAGTAAGCTATTACTTGGCAATCTTCCTAAAAGAGGCGGGGATGTAAACAGCTCGAAGTTTTCCAATTCGTTTTTCACAGCATTGCAACATCCTTTCAATATCTTAAATCAAGAATCATAATGTTGGAGTACCCTTATTAGAATGAACAGTATTTATATTATCAGCTCAACCCACATTATTCATTGTGCTTTGTGATCATATTTCAACAGACGGCACTACAACCGCAACTAAGGTCTTCGGTTCTTTGAAAGCTTAAAGAGACAAACTACCTTAAAATTATGATAACTAAAAACATAAAGAGTGATACAACTACAATATCATGTGTCACAAAATTATCTCTTAACCCAACAGTCCTTGAAAAAAAAAGTTTTTACTAATCCCCTAGTCCCCAGTCCCCACACCCGGAATTAATAAACATAAACTCATAAAGATTGATACAACTCCAATATCATGTGTCACAAAAGTATCCCTTAACCCAACAGGCCTTGCAAAAAAATATTTTACTAATCCCCTAGTCCCCAGTCCCCACACCCGGAATTAATAATCATGTTGATAGTGAAATTTGAACTACTCCCCCGTCCCTTTTTATTTTTTATGTATTCCGTTTTGGTTGTTCCATTTTAATCTTTACGTTTCCTTTTATATTTCACACAAATGCCTTTAGTATTCTGTCAAAATCTGTGTCAAGTGATTTTTTTTAACCAATTAAATTCTTGGGTTTTTAACCTCTCACACTTTTCCATTGAGACGTTAAATCTTTCACACTCTCCCAATGCCAAATTCTGGATAAAAGTGAAAACATTATAAATAAATGTAATTTACATTTGATTAAATAAAAAATAGAAGGAATCTTAATCCACATTAATTAATCTTTAAATCGCGTGCATGATACCAAATGTAAAGAATAAAAAGGGACAGAGGGAGTAGTAAAATAACGAGTAAAGCAACATTTTTAAACTTAAAGCATAGAGCAACAAGAAGAATTCCATCTCATACATATATACAATTCAAATGTCATGTCACAAAATTATCCCTTAACCCAACCTTGCAAAAAAAAGTTTACTACTCCCCTAGTCCCCTACGCCCGGAATTAATAATCACATTGATGGTGTAATTAGAACTAGTAATTTAACCAATAAAGCAGGTATTGGAGGAGTATAAACGTCTGGAACAATCCATGGTTAAGTCGTCCCTCGTCGTTCAAAGTAGTTTCAAGCAGACCAGAGGGCTGTGTTCTGGAGAGGGTGGAGGAGTTAATTAATCGAAGCACGGGAAGCTGGAATAAGGACCTTGCCAATGCGTGCTTACTACTGTTCAAAGCAGCAGAGGTCCTTAACATCCCATTGTCTTACATGGCTCTGGATGACATGATCATTCGGGGGTATAATAAATCAGGTATGTATAATGTGAAGAGTGGGTACCATTTCATCAATTTTTATAAGAACCTGAATGATGAGGCAAGTAGTTCGATGGAGTCGGATGGGTGGAAGAAGATTTGGCGTATAGATGTGCCGCCTAAAGTGAAGATGTTCCTCTGGAGTATGCGTAGGAGAGCTTTACCTACAAACATGGGTCTGCATAAGAGGGTGGAAAGCATCTCACCCATCTGCAGTAGGTGCAAGAGTGAGGTGGAGACGGACTTTCATGCCATTGATCGTTGCCCGTTCGCTGCAGCTGTATGGGAAGAGGGAGGGTGGGAGGAGATAACGGAGGGCCCGGGCTTCGACAGACCGGTGGAGTGGGTCGAATGGTGTACTAGGATTTTCAGGGGAGATGATTTAGCTAAGATAGCGTGCATTGCGCGGGCTATATGGTACGAGCGAAACTTAGTACTACATGGCAGCAGGCAAAGGAACTCGGCCGAGGTGACTGCAGGGGCAATGTCATACCTGATGGCTTTTTGGGAGGTGAAGGCAGACTCGTGTGGGACTGATGGGGTGAGTAGAAAGCAGCGGGAAGCAATTAAATGGAGCGCACCTGATGAAGGTACGATCAAAGTGAACGTGGATGGAGCGACGTTTGGTGAGAAAAGGTGTGGTCTGGGGGTGGTAATTAGGGACCATGGGGGGATGGTAGTGCGAACGGGGTGCCAGCAAGTGGAGCAGGTATGGGAAGCTAGCATTGTGGAAGCGAAGGCGGTAGTGCTTGGTCTCAAAATGGCCCTGCCGTTCAGCTCAAGGGAGGTGATTGTAGAGAGTGGCTGCCTTGAAGTGGTACGTATGCTCAAGGACAAACAATGTGATGGTCATACCTTGGTCTTATATTAGGGAGGCTCTTAGTATTGCAAATTCCTTTGAGTCTATTAGTTTTATTCATGTTTTTAGGGAAGCAAATGAGGCTGCCCATATTGTTGCTCATCTTCATCCTTTAGATTATTCTACTAGAATCTGGGTGGGTGGGTGGCTGTCCGAGTCTTATGGAGGATGTAATTGCTACTGATATTTGCTTGAATTCTACTTAATACAAAGCAACACATTTAAACTCTAAGCATAGGGTCAAGTTTCAAGGTCAAGAAGAAATTCATCTCATCCAATGATACAATTGAAATGTCACTATGATGAAGGAATAATTGCAAAACATACAAATTTGTAATTTACAATAAAAGGGAAGGAAATTAAAAGAGTGATTACCCATTATGTACATAACCAACAATCTGTTCTTCTACCACAAAGGGAACAAACTCACACAAATTTTCCTGCAAATTGAATCCCAAAATCATCAGTTCATTGCCAACAAAACCAAAAAAAAAAAAAGAGGGATCAGAAAATTACTTACAGCATTTCGATTACAAGCGCTAACTTTATCAAAGAATGATGTTAGGTCAGATGGGTCAGATTCTGATTGACCAATCTGAATAACATCATCCCACGTGAAGCTGTTCATTGATGCAGAAGTCGAATTTAGGGCAGTTAAATTAAAAGTTGAATAGCCTGCAAATTGAATGAGTTTTGTCGAAGAAGATGATGGGGATTTTGAGAAGAGTGGAAATGAGTGAGTGAGATAGTTGGTGAGAGGGAAGATTTTGCAGGCCATTGAAACCCAAATGTTTTTTTTGCTCCCGAAGAAGAAGATAATCTATCTATCTATAACTTTATATTAAAAGAGACACTGACACGTGTCATCTTAACTCCTTAGGATTTTTCTTTTTTGAATTACTTTTTAACTATTTAAAAATAAATTATTTTGTTTTTCCAAAAAATTTCAAATAATAGAAAATTTTCAAAAAAAAAAGGTATGAAATATTATAATCAGTTTAGTAAATTGATCGCATCTTTTACCAAAATTTTCAAATGAAGGATCATAATAGAAAAAGTCAGAAAAAAAGCGTGTGAAATTGATATAAAAAATGTGATATCATGTGGAAAAGATACTGCCATTTTTTTAACTGGTATCCTAAAAACGTGGGCAAAAATCATGTGGCACAAAGTCCTGTGTGAAGTGGAAAAGATCTTGTTGAAAAGATTCTGTAGAATAATCAGTTACAAAAATAAAGTTCCTAAATCAACGGAGTTTCTAAAATTTAGGGGATAGAAACGGTTTTACAGTTGATAAAATTCCCTTAAAAATAGAAAAGAAAAGAATAAAATTAATCTACGTTTTACATTATGTAGTTCACGTTCAGTTTTTTAATAATTCCCTGAGTCCCTGCAAAATAGGAAAGCATAGAACAAGATTTAAAAAAAAAATCACAGAAATTACGTACAGAACTTATAAATTACGAAATTTTAGGGAATTATAAATTTATAAAATACTCCCTGCTTATCCAGTAATCCCACAAATCCAGAATAATCACAACAAATTAGGGTAACCTAGAATTCAACCGGGTATATATACTATAATATATACTAAACCCTAGACCATCAATAATATCAAACATCTATCTATTCAAATATACGTGAAGTCTGAGAAGAAAAAAAATGGCCAAGAATTTTACACCCATGCGCACTATTAATCCTTCTATAGAAAACATAACGATACAAGCAAGGGTTATCCGACTATGGACCGTTCCTGTCTTCAATAATCCGAGTGAAACACATGCTATTGAGATGGTTTTACTAGATGCAGAGGTAATTTCTTCATTCATATTGTGCTAGATTCGATATTCATATTCAAGTTTTAGTATGCTGCTAACTACTTTTTTATTTTATTTTTATTGTATACTAGGGAGGCAAGATTCAAGCTTCTATTAAAAAGTCTTTTATCTCCAAATGGCGGAATGTTTTCACCGAAGGACAAGCGTACAATATTTCGTATTTTGGTGTTGGAAAGAGTGCTGGAGACTATAAACCCACGATGCATCCATACAAAATTAACTTTAGAATGTTTACTCAAGCTCAAGCCGTAGAAGTGGTTGCATCGACCATTCCTATGGATGGTTTTGATTTTAAGTCTTATGAAGCACTAAAAGATCTGGACAACAGTGTGTTAATCGGTATAAAAATCTACTTAGTTTTTGGTATATTATATTTATTTTTTTATATTATTTACTTTTAATATCGGCTTTTAGTAAAAACATATTGTATTGGATATTTTTCTGGAATATTATCAACTGATCAATTTATTAGAGATGGTAACCCCCAAAAAATGCTCAATATTCAACTAGAGGATCTACAGTAAGTATATTTTTAATGTTATTTAAGGAAAATATATATAATTAATTTTGTACCAACTTTGTTGTGTTGTCAATATCAGGAAAAATTTCTTGAGTTGCACTTTGTGGAATCAATATGCTGATCAATTGACAGAATACTTATCTAATCATCCAAATTGTCAAGTTTTTATTGCCATCCAGTATGCAAAAATCAAGACTTTTCATGGTATATATATTATTTGAGTTGAATTAAATCCTTATGTCATTATATGCATTGATGGGGTTTTGCATTCTTATACGTTTATCTTTCTTACGCATTTAAAGGCGTTGTTGGAATATCGAGTTCCCTATTTGTGACTAGACTCCATATAAATACTGATATTGCAGAGATAAATGATTTTAAAAAGAGGTATGTGTATTTTTTTGTTGTCCTTGCTACTTTTTTTTCTTATATAAATAAACTTTTATAATAAGTATACTTCAAAAAAAAAAAAAAAATTGTCATGCAAATTTGGGAGTGAAGGAAAGACTTCTTCAGGGATGGTGGAACAAATAAGTAGTCACATCTCTCAGAAAAATGAAAACGAGTTCCTGAAAAAATCTGAGAGGAAACATGTTGATGAGATCCTTGAAATGCAGGAGGTGAGCACATTTATAATAATTTTATTTGATGCTTATATAGACAGAAAAAAAAAAAAAAAAAGATCACTCTCAAGATACTAATTTTGGATTTTTATGGCATAGGTTTGCAACTTTGTGACATTAGCCACAATCGACTCTATTGAGTTTGAGAATGGTTGGTTCTACCTTGCATGTAAGAAAGACTACAAGAAAGTTCAAGATCAAAAAATTGATGAGCTAACGAAGTTTTGGTGCGAAAAGTGCAATAATTATATAGATCCTGTTCCAAGGTTCAAACTTCAAGTAAGGGTGATGGATGAATCAGGAAGTGCTTCATTTGTTAGTTTTGATCGCGAGGTGGTACAAATCTTAGGAAAGTCTGCATTACATATAAGAGAATGCCAAATAAAGGTATACTTAGTTCATCTGTGATTGTTCCTATATGTTACTATATACTAAAAGTGTATTACTGTAGACACCTACTTTTGTCCCCATTCCCGAAAGGGAAGGTTCGATGATGAGAACATAAATCTCCACTTGGCAACGGATCTCCTATAAAATAACGAATCTCAATCACCTTTTCATTTCAGCCAAAGCTACTATTTATAGAAACCTGCTAAGAATAGTAACTGCCGTAAAAGGTAGTTGTTAAAAGTGGCAAAGTCATAAAAGATAGAAACCTGTCAGAATTAGGTGTTGCACTCCAACATAAATCCTAAAAGAGATAGAATTTGCATTCCTGGTATAATTCGAAAATAAGAGTCACGTATTAATTAAATTCCTAACGAACCTAGAGTTCGTAACGGGCCCAGACGCATTCCGTCATAAGTTAATACGCACTAAAAGACTCGGATAAATCTCAAAAGCTCCGCGTTCTAAGAGTCCAAATCTGACAAAGAACTCGGCCCAGATCCCATTTTCAACGCCTGGATCTGGGCGCCGAAATCTTCGGCGCCCAGCCCTGGGCGCTGAAAATGCCTGGGGCCGTTTTATCTCCGGATTCTTTTTTGATTCGTATCTTAAAAATCTATCTTTCCACACACTCTTTTCCTATAAATACAGCCTCAAAACCGACGTGAAAAGGACACACAATTCCATAACCTGAGTATTGACTCTAGCCTTAAGCCTAAGCCTCACGCTGCGGAATTGATCCAGCGTTCTGTCGCAATCGACCCAAAAGTCGAACAGAACAGATCCTGCCCCTTGTAGCTTGATGAATTAAGCCTAAATACTGGAACATTGCTTAGAAACCCGAGATTCGTTAAATAAAAGGAGAAATAGCAAAGCCAAGTGGTTAGTTTTCTGAGAACCACAACGCACCTCTCAAGGGTGCGTTGTAATGTGTCCCTCATATGATTTAATCGCTTTCATCACCCTTTTATAAAATTGTCAAACTATTAATTTGATTGATCTATCACGCCTAATAAGATAATACCTTGGACAATTGAATTATCATGTTAGGTACCTTAAATCAATCTAAATAAGATAATCACGATCGATTTAGTATTATATGTTGCATATTGCTAAAATCAATTCAGAATAGTTTAATAGTTTAACGCATGTCCCTTCAATTATTTATGCTGAGCTAGTAAGGATAACCTGCCTCTGGAGCATTATCGATGAGCACTCCTCTCGGTAGCTACAGTCCCCCGAACTCTCAATCTCTGCCCTGCGGGTGTACGTTGAGCGATCCCCACACCAGGGATCACAAGGGAACCTATGGCCGTCGTGGTCGAACATAGTTGCACTCCCTTTATGTCACGATAACCGGGTTTTGTCAGTTTTTCTCATTGTCGTTAAAAACTGAATGGCGACTCCTATATTACTAGTCGATTGGGTGTAAATTCACAGGAAATCCAACTACACTTAATCTGACGACGTCACGCCCACGAGGGACGAGGTCACGCATTAGCCTCGTGCTTTTTCGACCCCCCTCACAGTGGCGACTCCACTGGGGATGTTAATGAAATACTCGTGCTCGTAGGTAATCAAAATAGCCGAAGGGTGAAACGATCCTACCCCGCGTTTATTTCTCTATCAAGTTGGGACGACCTGAAAATCAGCATATTAATGTGAACGGACAGAACCGCATAACGAATCTTGGCTCCCTTGGCATGTTTCATCTCAGGAGTTGGGAATAAGGATACCCATCGCCACCCGGGGGGTGCATACGCTTCGAATGTTGTCCACTCGGCACTTTCGCTAGTAGTACACCTATCCCAAACCCAATCGCTCGCCCACTAGGTCCCTCTCATTGGTGCATGCCCCCTTGGCTTACATCGTGATTGGCCTCTTGGGACGAAATTCGCTTGTGAATGCACTTCCCCGACCGGGGCATGTGTTGGATCGACGATAGAAGAGGTACCAAGCCGGCGCAAATATTACCCATAGAAGCCTATCATAAACTACGTGACATATTATTTTGCTTCATGTTGTAATGTTAGTTGTGTGTAGCGAATTATGTGATTGTGTGTGACAAAAAAACCAACGACCCTAAAAAATTGCCCAAACATTCATAAACACCAATTGGCCAAAGAGTTGTACCAAAATACGTGTTCCGCAGCCCCGGGCGATCGCCACAAAAATAAGCGACGCCCAGGACAGCCCGTAACGGATCCCACAACGCCGCACAACGCGTAAAGGACGTTATTAGGAAAACACGCAAAATCAAGTCATATATACGAAAAAAGGATACGCGAACAGAATACGAGTACCAGTAAGGGACGCATTTTCAGCGCCCCTGGCTGGGCGCCAATCATTTTTCACGCCCAGCCTGGGCGCCGAAGTTTCTGCCTGGCCTACTGGTCAAGCCCAGCAGCTTTGGTGCCCGCGCAAAAAAAAAAAGAATAATGAGCGACAAATCTGTTGCAAGGACGTATTGGAAAAAAGGCACTCGACTTTGAAACACGACTTATAAACTAAACAACTCCTTGTGTCGTCATTAGGCCTCCTATGACGACAATGTTCGGCACCAAAATCGAGCACGCTGATTAAATGACCTTGAATGTCACATGGGCAAAGTATTCAAAAAATGATGTTCAAATAAAGTTTTCAAGGAAAAATAATGTTCGAATAAAAAATAAATAAATCCGAGTCTAGACTAGGCTATGCCAAAGTACAATCTAAATCCTAAGTCTTAGTTGTCTTATACATAGAATCGGTCCTAATGCTTGGTGTCGTTCTGCAAGTTAAAAGGTTAAACCATATTGAGTCCCCCTTCCTAACATTTAAAAGAAATCAATAAGCACCCATATGTAATTGTCATCCCTTGCTAAGACTCTACGGCCTCAATACTCTCTGTCACCAATAAAAAGAATATATTATGTAATTCAAGTATTTGCAAAATGGAAACAGTCACATTCTGAAAATCATTCCTCCATAGTCGCACAACCCCCAAAGTAAGCCTAAGGTGTCAATACCATTGGCAAAATAAAAATAAAAATTAATGGCCTCAAGGCTTATGATCACATTGGGTCACGACTATCATAGTCCTCTCGAGCCACTCGCTCCTTGAATTACTCCTAAGTACGGACTAAAAGATTTTCCATGAATGCAACATGATGAACCATGAAAATACCCAAATCGGCAGGCCATAAGACTACCATTGGGGAAAAGCAATACACACTAAGAGGGAAGCCGCACTAATGATTCTAGTCTTGCAAAAATGAAAATTCGATCTCCCCAACTAACTACCTTGCCAACATTAAGCAAAATGGCGCATGACAAATGAACACCCAAGGGTTAAAATCTAAAGTGTCAACCAACGAAAGTTATGGTCCAATTAGCCTAAGTCTGAAAGTTGCTTGGTCAAGTATTATAGGCTTACGCCACGTCATTATTTTGAGTCAAGGCCATCTCCTTGTATTCATACACGGGTTATAATCAGAAAAATTAATGAAAGTTTGAGTCTAAATCACAACTTCCAATTAAATCCCGAAAACTGGAATCTGAAAAGAAGCAAAAAATTTATTTTCGATGTAATTCTTTCGTTAAATTTCAATAAAGTAAAAACAACATTTTGAATCTACGCTATTTGCACATTTTAAGAAACGACTAAAAACGCTTGTAAAGTAAGACAATTTAAAGGTCCACCCTAGGCCTACTAAAATTAAAGGTCCACTATAGGCCTACCAAACGAGGCTCACTCAGTCTCGCCTCGTGACTCAAAGACCACAACCATCTACCTTTTAGCCCAAATAAAAGGGGGAGAAATCCCAAGCAAAAAAGAAAAAAGAGAAAAAGAAAAGGGAGAGCGAAAAGAGCGAGCCATGAAATACTTAGCCTGAACCTCCCAAAGTGCGAAATTTACCCAAGTAAACGAAGGAAAATAATTGAGTCAACCAATCCAAGTCATACCACAAAAACTACATAAAGTTCTACGATCTTCTACCCTTACAAATTATCCTATCTCATTCAACCCATCTTTCAAGCCGTCTTGAGTCACGAATAAAAAAAAAGACAAATGAAAAGTACATTCTACGCTTAACGTAAAAAAAATAAAATAAAAAAGAAACTTTGCAAAGCGCCTTTAAAGTTCGTCTAAAAAGAAAAGGAAGCATTTAGCGCACAAAAAAGATTCGCAAATATTTGGCACAAAACGAAAAGGAGCAGCGCAAAAAAGCAGCCCAGAACTCGTTTTCAACGCCCAGGCCTGGGCGCCAAAAATAATAACGCCCAGCCCTGGGCGCCGTTCTTGCTTATCACTTTTCAACTCCCAATTCCTAAAAGTGTTCGTATATTTTCCTATATACATGCGGAAAAATAACGAACACTTGAAGGTAGAAGGTCGTATAAAATACGCAAAATACGCGCGCTCCAAAATTTTCGTACACTTATTTCACCCTATTTCAAACATTACGATTCCACTCGAACGTACTTGTTTAAAATCGGCATTCTAATAAACCATTTTCTGGCTAAGAACTACGCAAGACCTGATTCCAAATTAAATCTATTTAAGGCGGATACGTAGGCAATCCATGATTCGGTCCAACCAATTTGCAAAAATGTTAAAGCCTATAGAATAACAAGAATAAAAAATAGAGTCCCTTATTGAAATTTAATTACATGCAATCCAAATCGGAAGAAAAATTTAAGTCAAAGGAAGAATCCAAGCCATCGAGATGCCAAAATGAGCACACATCGAAAAATAATAAGGGCACGTACCTGTGAGGGGGTCGAAAACGCACGAGGCTAATGCGTGACCTCGTCCCTCGTGGGCGTGACGTTTCTTTTTGTCAAATCAAGTGTAATTGGATTTCCTGTGAGTTTACACCCAATTGACTAGTAATATAGGAGTCGCCATTCAGTTTTTAACGACAATGAGAAAAACTGACAAAACCCGGTTATCGTGACATAAAGGGAGTGCAATTATGTTTGACCACGACGGCCATAGGTTCCCTTGTGATCCCTGGTGTGGGGATCTCTCAATGTACACCCGCAAGGTAGAGATTGAGGGTTCGGGGGACTGTAACTACCGAGAGGAGTACTCTCTCTTCGATAACTCCAGAGGCAGGATATCCTTACTAGCTCAGCATAAATAATTGAAGGGACATGCGTTAACTATTAAACTAATCTGAATTGATTTTAGCAATATGCAACACATAGTACTAGATCGATCGTGATTATCTTGTTTAGATTGATTTAAGGGACCTAGCATGATAGTTCAATTGCCCCAGATATTATCTTTATTAGGCGTGATAGAACAATCAGATTTAATAGTTTAACAGTTTTATAAAAGGGTGAGGAAAGCATTTAAATCATGCAAAGGGACACATTACGACGTACCCTTGAGAGGTGCGTCACGGTTCTCAGAAAAATAACCACCTTGGCTTTGCTATTTTTCCTTTTATTTAACGAATCTCAAGTTTCCAGGCTTAATTCTTCAGCTACAAGGGACATGATACGTTCTGTTCGATTTTTGGATCAATTGAGACAGAACGCGGGATCAATTTCGCAGTGTGAGGCTTAGGCTTAGGGGTTGGAGTCAATACTCAGAATATGAATTGTGTGTTGTGTACCTCTTCACGTCGAATTTGGGGCTGTATTTATAGGGAAGAGTTCGTGGAAAGATAGAATTTTAGAGCTCTAATCCAAGAAGAATTAGGAGAGAACACGTACCCTGGTAATTTCAGCGCCCAGGGCCGGGCGTTAAAGATTTCGGCGCCCATCTCTGGGCGTTGATAATGGGATCCAGGCAATTTCAGCGCCCAGGGATGGGAGTTGAAAATGATGTTTGGGCCGAGTTCTTTGTCAGATTTGGACTCTTAGAATCCGGAGTGTTTGAGGCTTATCCGAGTCTTTTAGTGCGTATTAACTTTATGACGGAATGCGTCTGGGCCAGTTACAAACTCTAGGTTCGTTAGGATTTTAATCAATACGTAACTCTTATTTTCGAATTATACTAGGAATAGGATTCCTCTTGCAAATTCTATCTCTTTTAGGATTTATGTTGGAGTGCAACACCAAATTCTGACAGGTTTCTATCTTTTATGACTTGCCACTTTTAACAACTACCTATTATGGCGGTTACTATTTTTAGCAGGTTATTATAAATAGCAGTTTTGGTTGAAATGAAAAGGGTGATTGAGATTCGTTATTTTGGAGATGCGTTGCCAAGTGGAGATTTTATGTTCTCATCATCGAACCTTCCCTTTCGGGAATGGGGACAAAAGTAGGTGTCTACAGTTAGCCCCCACTTTGACTGAGTCTCGGGATGAGACGATGGTCAAAGTACTGGACGGAGTGTGTTACACAAGCCATAGTGTATGTGACTTGTTTTGCGAGGGTCTCACGAGCCCCCGAGTGATAACATTTGACTTAAGGGTCATCACTTGAAGTGTCGACATATCCTCACGTGTCATTGGGATTTGTCAAGGGATAGTATAGAAACTCCCTCACTTTGTCATTGGAAGTATCTAAAGATGCGTAGAAACTCCCTCACTTTGTCATTGGAAGTAGCTACAGATGTTTTCGAAATTAAAGCTATAAAGTGTAACTGGGCCTGGCCAAGCCCAATCACGAGGTAAAATGTTATTAAAGATTCTCATTTTCAGGGTTAGCTAAACGAGAAAACCCCCTTGTTTTTATGGGACGTAAAACGAAGGAAAATCCGGCACATCGTTCTTTTTTGGAAAAACGGAAAACCAATCCTTTAATTTTTGGGAAAAGGGAAAACCGATCCTATAATTTTTGGAAAAAGGGAAAACCGAAAAAATTTATCGCTACGGCGACTAAGGACCTGCGCGGTTAGTGGCGCAGACCCCGCCGGCTGAAGATGGCAAACCTGTCCGCTGAGGGTGGACGCCCCGTCCGATAAAAGTGGACGAATCTGTTTCGAAATCTGTTTGTGGTTTTTTGAAAATAAGGACCTATGCGGTTTGTGACGTAGACCCCGCCGGCTGAAGATGGCGAGCCTGTTTGTGTTTTGAAGATCTCATTTTTTGAAAACTGAGGATCTGCGCGGTTAGTGACGCAGACCCCGCCGACTGAAGATGGCGAGCCTGTTTTTGTTTTGAAGATTTTATTTTCTTTTCATTTTCGAAAACTGAGGACCTGCGCGGTTAGTGACGCAGACCCCGCCCGCTGAAGGTGGGCGAGCCCTGTCCGCTGAGGGTGGACGTCCCTGAATTCGTTTTATCGATTTGGAACTCGCGTGGTTCGTGGCGCGATCTTGCCCGATTGAAGTGGGCAAGTTCCTATTTCTTTTGTTCATCGTGATTTCTTTTGAGAATTTCTTTTCTTATTCATTCTCGCAGGAGCGAATTCTTTCGAGGGATGCTCGACTTTAGTTGCAACCTGAATGTGGGTTGACAACGGGCTTAGACGGACCCTCGTCTTGTGGTCATCTTCTTTTGTGGTTTTGAGCTAGTCTTTTCGGCTTAATTTTGCCACTACCTGGGTCCTTGATTAGGGGGCTATGTATAAGTATCAACGGCGACCTTTGTCTTGAGGTCGTAATCCGTTTTTATATTTTGAGATTATCCAAACACGGGACTTCGTACAGCGTAGTTTGGGAATATTGTTTTAACTTTGCATACTCTCTTTTGAAATATATATTTTCTTTCGAGCCCCCAAGCACTCGTGCTTGGCGCTTGACGGTTATTTCTTGTCAAAGAGGTTTCCTTGGGGATACGCATTCTGTAATGTCCTTGACCACGTTTGGGATCGTGTTCGTAAGTGCGAGCGGTCTTTATAGTGATATGCTACTTTGAACAAAGCCGTGAGGTGCGACTTTCAGTAAAGAAATCGGCAATTTTCTAGTCGAATGGATACGGCAAGGCCCTATAGCAGCCAGGGCTTCATTTTCGGCGCCCAGACCTGGGCGTCAGAAATAATTCACGCCCAGGTGGGGCGTTGAAAATGTTGTTTGGGCTGGTCTTTTGATGACACAGTTGGCCTCTTGTTCATTCGTTTATTTCACTCGGAAGTTCTACGTATTCTCTTCTCTTTTGTTTTTCTTTATTTTTAGAACGTGATGATTTTATTAGAGATCACAATGAGTTGAGCTGATTATCAGCGCCCAGAGCTGGGCGTCGGAATATCTGGCGCCTGGTCTTGGGCATTGAAAGTGCGTCCCAGGCATGACTTTCTCGTGATGATTTCTCAAGAAGCCGTAGCCGATTGGTGGACTACGGTGTTTGTCGCTTTGCGGCGATTATTTAAAGGAACTGTTGCTCTTAAGGCGTACAGTTATTGCAATAGTCGGGCAGTCCATATGGCCCGAGGAACATACTTTGAGGCGTAAGACTTTGATCGCTCTTGTTGTTATCTTGAACGTATATTTTTTTCTCTTGAACGCGTTCGTGAATGTTCGATACTTAGAATGATTATATGTATGTGCGAACGAGCGTTCATAGGATGGCCGTTTTGTGCGGTCCATTAATCAGTTTGCTTGAATCATTTTTTTTTTGCGCAATGATTGATTTTGAATAGTTTGCTTAGAAGCTTGATAGGGTTCAGGCCCATTCATGAAGTGGGCTCAAACATCGTGCCCTTTCGATTGTTCAAACATTTGCTTCGAGATTTTTTTATTTCGCTATGGTTGTTTCGTAGCTTGGAGCCCCCAAGTATGCATGTTGGGATGCTTCCTTTTGGCGTACGATTTTTGTAGGTTCTTTCGAGAAAGATGCCTTGGGGTTCTGCTCGTGTAGGTGCGAGCTATCCCTTCCGTGGTAGGTAATATTTTGCTACCTTTAATCCTTAATGTAGGAGTCGTGTGGCTTGCATTTTGAATTTGGGCGATAAGTAGTCTTTGCCTCTTTTACACATGCTCTTTGGTCGTTCCCGCATTAGTGCAATATGCCTTACTCTCTTTTTTTAGACTTGTACCGTGGGATGGTTGAACTTATGGTGCGACGTAGGCTTGTGTGGCCTAAGCGCATGTATTAGAACATTTCTCCAGGTGTTGGGATATCATTATTTTTTGTATTGGAGTACTTCATCACGCCTCGTTCAGGTGCTCGAACAAGTGTAGCACCTTCTGCGTGGGTGTGCACGGCTTATTACTTCGTTCGATGCGAGGATTCATGGATGTTTCTTTCTTGTTTTTACACTTGGGAAACTTTGGCAAGCCAAGAGAATCAGCGCCCAGGCTGGGGCGTTAAAGATATCGGCGCCCAGCTCTGGGCGTTGAAAATGATTTCTGGGCAGAATTTGACAGTTTTTTTTATCCTTGATTTTTCTTTTGCTTTTGCTTTGGAACGACGTAGACTGTGTAACGGGTGCTTGTAGGGCGAGCGTTATGTGCAGTAGTTTGATTGGAGTTTTGGTGACTCGCGATTTTCAGTTACCCTTGTTAGTGGGGTGACTTTATATATTCTAAGTAGTGCTTAGAATTTGGGAGGGGTTGTAGCCATTCTAAGGTTCGTTTTACACGATTAAAGCTTAGGATTGTGCCCCTATGACATGTGTATAGCATTAGCGTCGAGAATTTGCGATAAAATCGTCATTTCGAGCATTTTTAGAGTGCTTTTCTCAAGCCCCCAATTGTAGCTACGGGACTGGCTTGGTGCTATAATGCTTGGCATACGTTTTTATGCGTTCATGGTGACATGGATCATGAATAGTTTGAACCAGACTCGTTTAGTGCGAGGTACGTTCGAGTAGTGATTTGCTACTTCTCTTGTAAATGTCGTATTGTGCGATATTGCCATGGTCAAGGTAGTCACATGTTGAAGTGTGCCTTGGCCAAAAGCTAGGTGCCTTTCTTTACCCATAATGATATTTAGAAATCTCTTTGACTCACTTGCAACATCGAGATAAACGCATACTTAGCTTAAACCAACGACACTTTATTATGTTCGAAGAAATTATTTGAAATCCGAGTCCTACTGTGTACAATCCGAGGTGTCCTAAGTAAGTTGACTTATAGAAGGGTTCGTATAGGATTACATGAGTGAACCAAAATACTGTTTACGATTTTTGGAATGCTGTCTAAGGATTTGTTGGAAGCCAGGGTGCAGGCGTCAAGATATACTTGTGTCCGTTTGGCATATGCTTTAGGCTTTTAGGGCCATCTTTTCCGGAATTGCGGGAATATAAACCGTTTTCAAATTGACTTAGATTTACTTGGTGTATGTCTGCACAAAAGGTCAAGGTGTACTTAGTTCTTTCCCTAGCTCTTTCATTTCAATCTTTAGCCCCCAGTTGCTATTATGTCTTCTCATTAATGATGCTTTCAGATTTCGATTTTAGATGCCCGTGTCATATGCCTGAGTAGGGTGAGCCTTGGTTAAGTGCCAAGTCCTATTGACAATGTCTGTTTTTTTTGAAAGGAGATTAGCAAGCATTCGAATTACCATGAACGGGTGCCCTGAGTTCGAAGGAACGATGGGGCGATGCCGTAGAACAATCTTCTTTATTGCAAGCTTACTGCCTTTACTACTTGTTGGCGATCATGACTGTGTCTAGTGGTGAAAGAAGGCCTTTAAGCGAACGACTATGTCTAGTGGTGAAAGAAGGTTTTTAAGCGAACGACTATGTCTAGTGGTGAAAGAAGGTTTTTAAGTGAGTTAGTTCGCTTTAGGGAGGGTCAAGTCGAGTACTTTAGAGGTCATGGACGCTCGCGCTAGCCCCCATTCAATTGAGGCAAAGCGATCTTTTGAGTATTGGCTAAGTGCCTAGGAGTGTGAGTGCTCCTTCTGGCAAGGGTACGTGCCCTTATTATTTTTCGATGTGTGCTCATTTTGGCATCTTAATGACTTGGATTCTTCCTTTGGCTTAAATTTTTCTTTCGACTTGGATTGCAAGTAATTAAATTTCAATAAGGGACTCTATTTTTTATTCTTCTCATTCTATGGGTTTTAACATTTTTGCCAATTGGTTGGACCGAATCATGGATTGCCTGCGTATCCGCCTTAAATAGATTTAATTTGGAATCAGGTCTTGCGTAGTTCTTAGCCAGAAAATGGTTTCTTAGAATGCCGATTTTAAACAAGTACGTTCGAGTGGACTCGTAATGTTTGAAATAGGGTGAAATAAGTGTATGAAAATTTTGGAGCGTATACGATCTTCTACCCCCCAAGTGTTCGTTATTTTTCCGCATGTATATAGGAAAATATACGAGCACTTTTAGGAATTGGGAGTTGAAAGCAAGAACGGCGCCCAGGGCTGGGCGCTATTATTTTCGGTGCCCAGGTCTGGGCATTGAAAGAGTGTTCTTGGCTGCCTTTTTTGCGCTGCTCCTTTTCGTTTTGTGCCAAACATTTGCGAATCTTTTTTGTGCGCTAAATGCTTCTTTTTCTTTTTAGACGAACTTTAAAGGCGCTTTGCAAAGTTTCTTTTTTATTATTTACATTTTTTTTTTGTACTTTTCATTTGTCTTCTTTATTTATTCGTGACTCAAGACGGTTTGAAAGATGGGTTGAATGAGATAGGATAATTTGTATAGGTATTGGTCAAGCATGAGGATTATATCTGCTAGGACTCACAATTTGCAGCCTCAAGCTAGTGTCATGAGTTTACATCAACCAAGGCCAATGAGTAGCATGGGGACGGCTCAAGGATGTATCCAAACAAGTTATATGGTCATTATGCTAATGGTGGTGTAAGAGCAGGTTTGGGCTTTGGAAATAATGGGTATGACGCACGTGTCAATGGCCGTACGTGGTTTGCAGTTGATAACAAGTTCAAGAACAAGAGTCGAGGTAATGGTTTCTTGGGTTATGGCAATGGGAACATGGATGGGTTAAATGAGCTGAACAGGGGCCCCAGAGCGAAGGCGTCTAAGAACATAAGGATTGGAAAGGGTAGACATTGTAGAACTTTATGTAGTTTTTGTGGCATGATTTGGATTGGTTGACTCAACTCTTTTCCTTCGTTTACTTGGGTAAATTTCGCACTTTGGGAGGTACGGGCTAAGTATTTCATGGCTCGCTCTCTTCGCTCTCCCTTTTCTCTTTCTATTTTCTCTTTCTATTTTCTCTTTTCGCTTGGGATTTCTCCCCAACATAAATCCTACAAATTTTTTTATTTGGGCTAAAAGGTATATGGTTGTGGTCTTTGAGTCACGAGGCGAGACTGAGTGAGCCTCGTTTGGTAGGCCTATAGTGGACCTTTAACTTTAGTAGGCCTAGGGTGGACCTTTAGCTTTAGTAGGTCTAGGGTGGACCTTTTAAATTGTCTTACTTTGCAAGCGTATTTAGTCGTTTCTTAAAATGTGCAAATAGCGTAGATTCGAAATCTTGTTTTCACCTTATTGAAATTTAACGAAAGAATTACATCGAAATTATTTTTTTTTGCTTCTTTTCAGATTCCAGTTTTCGGGATTTAATTGGAAGTTGTGATTTAGACTCGAACTTTCATTAATTTTTCTGATTATAACCCGTGTAGGAATATAAGGAGGTGGCCTAGACTCAAAATAATGACGTGGCGTAAGCCTATAATACTTGACCAAGCAACTTTCAGACTTAGGCTAATTGGACCATAACTTTCGTTGGTTGACACTTTAGATTTTAATCCTTGGGTGTTCATTTGTCGTGCGCCATTTTGCTTAATGTTGGAAAGGTAGTTAGTTGGGGAGATCGAATTTTTATTTTTGCAAGACTAGAATCATTAGTGCGGCTTCCCTCTTAGTGTGTATTGCTTTACCCCGATGGTAGCCTTATGGCATGCCGATTTGGGTATTTTCATGGTTCGTCATGTTGCATTCATGGAAAATCTTTTAGTCCGTACTTAGGAGTACTTCAAGGAGCGAGTGGCTCGAGAGAACTATGATAGTCGTGACCCAATGTGATCATAAGCCTTGAGGCCATTAATTTTTTTCTTTGCCAATGGTATTGATACCTTAGGCTCACTTTGGGGGTTGTGCGACTATGGAAGAATGATTTTCAGAATGTGACTGTTTCCATTTTGCAAATACTATAATATATTCTTTTTTATTGGTGAGAGAGAATATTGAGGCCGTAGATTCTTAGCAAGGGATGACAATTACATATGGGTGCTTATTGATTTAAATGTTAGGAAGGGAGACTCAATATGGTTTAACCTTTTAACTTGCAGAACGACACCAAGCATTAGGACCGATTCTATGGATAAGACAACTAAGACTTAGGATTTAGATTGTACTTTGGCATAGCCTAGTCTAGACTCGGATTTATTTTTTTATACAAACATTATTTTTCCTTGAAAACTCTATTTGAACATTATTTTTTGAATACTTTGCCCATGTGACATTCAAGGTCATTTAATTAGCATGCTCAGTTTTGGTGCCGAACATTGTCGTCGTAAGAGGCCTATCAACGACACAAAGAGTTATTTATTGTTATTTTTTTTAGTCGCTTTTAGAATCGAGTGCCTTTTCATACGCCCTCGCAGCAATTTTTTTACGAAAAGTTTTTTTTGCTACGTATCTTCTTTATGCGCGGGCACCAAGGCTGCTGTGCCTGACCAAAAGGCCAGGCATCAACTTCAGCGCCCAGCGAAGGGCGTGAGAAAATATTGGCGCCCAGCCAGGGGCGTTGAAAATGCGTCCCTGGCTGGTCCTCGTCTTTCGTCTGCGTATATCTTTTCGTTTATGCAACTTGATTTTGCGTGCTTGCCTAATAACGTCCTTTACGCGTTATGCAGCGTGTGTGGGATTCGTTACGGCCATCCCGAGCGTCGCTTATTTTTGTGGCGATCAATCGGGTTTGCGGAACACGTATTTTGGTATAACTCTTTGGCCAACTAGTTTATGAATGTTTAGGCAACTTTTAAGGTCGTTGGTTTTCTAGCATTATTTGTCACACACAATCACATAATTCTCTACACATAACTAACATTACATCATGAGGCAAAATAATAATATGTCATGTAGTTTATGATAGGCTTCTATGGGTAGTATTTGCGCCGGCTTGGTACCGCTTCTATCATAGATCCAACACATGCCCCGGTCGAGGTAGTGCCTTCAACAGACGAATTTGGCCCAAGAGGCCAATCACGATGTAAGCCAAGGGTAATGAGAGGGACCTAGTGGGCGAGCGATTGGGTTTGGGACGGGTGTACTACTAGCGAAAAGTGCCGAATGGACAACATTCGAAGCGTATGCACCCCCCGGTTGGCGATGGGTATCCTTAGTCCCAACTCCCGAGATGAAACATCCAAGGGAGCCAAGATTCGTTATGCGTTTCTGTCCGTTCACATTAATATGCTGATTTTCAGGTCGTCCCAACTTGATGGGGAAATAAACGCGGGGTAGGATCGTTTCACCCTTCGGCTATTTTGATTACCTACGAGCACGAGTATTTCCTTCACTATCCCCAGTGGAGTCGCCACTGTGAGGGGGTCGAAAAAGCACGAGGCTAATGCGTGACCTCGTCCCTCGTGGGCGTGACGTTTCTTTTTGTCAAATCAAGTGTAATTGGATTTCCTGTGAGTTTACACCCAATTGACTAGTAATATAGGAGTCGCCATTCCGTTTTTAACGACAATGAGAAAAACTGACAAAACCCGGTTATCGTGACATAAAGGGAGTGCAATTATGTTTGACCACGACGGCCATAGGTTCCCTTGTGATCCCTGGTGTGGGGATCTCTCAACGTACACCCGCAAGGTAGAGATTGAGGGTTCGGGGGACTGTAACTACCGAGAGGAGTACTCGCTCTTCGATAACTCCAGAGGCAGGATATCCTTACTAGCTCAGCATAAATAATTGAAGGGACATGCGTTAACTATTAAACTAATCTGAATTGATTTTAGCAATATGCAACACATAGTACTAGATCGATCGTGATTATCTTGTTTAGAATGATTTAAGGGACCTAGCATAATAGTTCAATTGCCCCAGATATTATCTTTATTAGGCGTGATAAAACAATCAGATTTAATAGTTTAACAATTTTATATAAGGGTGAGGAAAGCGATTAAATCATGCGAAGGGACACATTACGACGTACCCTTGAGAGGTGCGTCACGGTTCTCAGAAAACTAACCACCTTGGCTTTGCTATTTTTCCTTTTATTTAACGAATCTCAAGTTTCCAGGCTTAATTCTTCAGCTACAAGGGACAGGATACGTTCTGTTCGATTTTTTGATCGATTGCGACAGAACGCGGGATCAATTTCGCAGCGTGAGGCTTAGGCTTAGGGGTTGGAGTCAATACTCAAAATATGAATTGTGTGTTGTGTGTCCTCTTCACGTCGAATTTGGGGCTGTATTTATAGGGAAGAGTTCGTGGAAAGATAGAATTTTAGAGCTCTAATCCAAGAAGAATTAGGAGAGAACACGTACCCAGGTAATTTCAGCGCCCAGGGATGGGCGTTAACGTTTTCGGCGCCCAGCTCTGGGCGTTGATAATGGGATCCAGGCAATTTCAGCGCCCAGGGATGGGCGTTGAAAATGATGTTTGGGCCGAGTTCTTTGTCAGATTTGGACTCTTAGAATCCGGAGTGTTTGAGACTTATCCGAGTCTTTTAGTGCGTATTAACTTTATGACGGAATGCGTCTGGGCCCGTTACAAACTCTAGGTTCGTTAGGATTTTAATCAATACGTAACTCTTATTTTTCGAATTATACTAGGAATAGGATTCCTCTTGCAAATTCTATCTCTTTTAGGATTTATGTTGGAGTGCAACACCAAATTCTGACAGGTTTCTATCTTTTATGACTTGCCACTTTTAACAACTACCTATTATGGCAGTTACTATTTTTAGCAGGTTTCTATAAATAGCAATTTTGGTTGAAATGAAAAGGGTGATTGAGATTCGTTATTTTATAGGAGATGCGTTGCCAAGTAGAGATTTTATGTTCTCATCACCGAACCTTCCCTTTCGGGAATGGGGACAAAAGTAGGTGTCTACAGTACCCTTGCCAGAAGGAGCACTCACACTCCTAGGCACTTAGCCAATACTCAAAAGATCGCTTTGCCTCAATTAAATGGGGGCTAGCGCGAGCGTCCATGACCTCTAAAGTACTCGACTTGACCCTCCCTAAAGCAAAGTAACTCACTTAAAGACCTTCTTTCACCACTAGACACAGTCATAATCGCCAACAAGTAGTAAAGGCAGTAAGCTTGCAATAAAGAGGATTGTTCTATGGCATCGCCCCATCGTTCCTTCAAACTCAGGGCACCCGTTCATGGTAATTCAAATGCTTGCGAATCCCCTTTGAAAAAATCAGACATTGTCAATAGGACTTGGCACTTAACCAAGGCTCACCCTACTCAGACATATGACACGGGCATCTAAAATCGAAATTTGAAAGCATCATTAATGAGAAGACATAATAGCAACTGGGGGCTAAAAATTCAAATGAAAGAGCTAGGGAAAGAACTAAGTATACCTTGACCTTTTGTGCAGACATACACCAAGTAAATCTAAGTCAATTTGAAAGAGGTTTATATTCCCGCAATTCTGGAAACGATGGCCCTAAAAGCCTAAAGCACGTGCCACACGGGCACAAGTAATATCTTGACGCCTGCACCCTGGCTTCCAGCAAATCCTTAGTCAGCATTCCGATAATCGTAACAGTATTTTGATTCACTCATGTAATCCTATACGAACCCTTCTATAAGTCAACTTACTAAGGACACCTCGGATTGTACACAGTAGGACTCGGATTTCAAATAATTTTCAAAGACTTCTTCGAACATAATAAAGTGTCGTTGGTTTAAGCTAAGTATGCGTTTATCTCGATGTTGCAAGTGAGTCAAAAAGATTTCTAAATATGATTAAGGGTAAAGAAAGGCACCTAGCTTTTGGTCAAGGCACACTTCAACATGTGACTACCTTGACCATGGCAATGTCGCACAATGCGACGTTTACAAGAGAAGTAGCAAATCACTACTCGAACGTACCTCGCACTAAACGAGTCTGGTTCAAACTATTCATGATCCTTGTCACCATGAATGCATAAAAGCGTATGCCAAGCATTATAGCACCAAGCCAATCCCGTAGCTACAATTGGGGGCTTGAGAAAAACACTCTAAAAATGCTCGAAATGACGATTTTATCGCAAATTCTCGACGCTAATGCTATACACACGTCATAGGGGCACAATCCTAAGGTTTGATCGTGTAAAACGAACCTTAGAATGGCTACAACCCCTCCCAAATTCTAAGCGCTACTTACAATATATAAAGTCACCCCACTAACAAGGGTAACTGAAAATCGCGAGTCACCAAAACTCCGATCAAACTACTGCACATAACGCTCGCCCTACAAGCGCCCGTTACACAGTCTACGTTGTTCCAAAGCAAAAGCGAAAGAAAAATCAAGGATAAAAAAAAAACATCTATGAATCCTCGCATCGAACGAATTAATAAGCCGTGCACACCCACGCAGAAGGTGCTACACTTGTTCGAGCACCTGAACGAGGCGTGATGAAGTACTCCAATGCAAAAAATAATAATGATATCCCAACACCTGGGGGAATGTTCTAGGACACGCTGTTAGGCCACACAAGCCTACGTCGCACCATAAGTTCAACCATCCCACGGTACAAGTCTAAAAAAAAAAAAAGAGTAAGGCATATGCACTAATGCGGGCACGACCAAGAGCATGAGGCAAAGACTACTTATCGCCCAAATTCAAAATGCAAGCCACACGACTTCTACATTAAGGATTAAAGGTAGCAAAATATTACCTACCGCGGAAGGGATAGCTCGCACCTACACGAGCGGGACCCCAAGGCATCTTTCTCGAAAGAACCTACAAAAATCGTACGCCAAAAGGAAGCATCCCAACATGCATACTTGGGGGCTCCAAGCTACGAAACAACCATAGCGAAATAAAAAAATCTCGAAGCAAATGTTTGAACAATCGAAAGGGCACGATGTTTGAGCCCACTTCATGAATGGGCCTGAACCCTATCAAGCTTCTAAGCAAACTATTCAAAATCAGTCATTGCTCCTCGGGCCATATAGACTCGCCCAACTATTGCAATAACGGTACGCCTTAAGAGCAACAGTTCCTTTAAATAATCGCCCCAAAGCGACAAACACCGTAGTCCACCAATCGGCTACGGCTTCTTGAGAAATCATCACGAGAAAGTCCTGCCTGGGACGCACTTTCAACGCCCAAGACCAGGCGCCAGATATTCCTAGACTACGCTGTACGAAGTCCCGTGTTTGGATAATCTCAAAAGATAAAACCGGATTACGACCTCAAGACAAAGGTCGCCGTTGACACTTATACATAGTCCCCTAATCAAGGACCCAGGTAGTGGCAAAATTGAGCCGTAAAGACTAGCTCAAAACCATGAAAGATGATGACCACGAGACAATGGTCCGTCTAAGCACGTTGTCAACCCACATTCAGGTTGCAACTAAATCCGAGCATCCCTCGAAAGAATTTGCTCTTACAAGAATGAATAAAATGAAATTCTCCAAAAAAAAATCACAAGAACAAATGAAATAGGGACTTGCCCACCTTAATCGGGCAAGATCGCGGCACGTACCACGCGAGTCCCAAATCGAAAAGACGAATTCAGGTTCGCTCACCTCCAGCGGGCGGGGCGTCCACCCTTAGCGGACAGGGCTCGCCCACCTTCAGCGAGCGGGGTCTGCGTCACTAAACCGCACAGGTCCTCAGTTTTCGAAAATGAAAAGAAAATAAATTCTTCAAAAAAAAAACAAAAACAGGCTCCCCATCTTCAGCCGGCGGGGTCTACATCACAAACCGCGTAGATCCTTATTTTCAAAACATCAAAACAGATTCGTCCACTTCTATCGGACGGGGCGTCCACCCTCAGCGGACAGGCTCGCCCACCTTCAGCGGGCGGGGTTTGCGCCACTAACCGCGCAGGTCCTTAGTCGTTGCAGCGATAAATTTTCCTGGTTTTTCCTTTTCCAAAAATCAAAGGATGGTTTCCCTTTTCCAAAAATCAAAGGATGAATAGCTACTCCTGGTATTACCCATCCGCCAGGAGAATTTATAAACAAATACAAATCTTTGGTATCATCTTCGATACTGAGATATACCATAAGACCAATATGTTGATTCGAGATCTCGCTATCAACTTCTTGGCCTAAAAAAAGTAATCTTTCTCGATAAAGTCGGTTGATTAGGGTAAAATTGTATCCCTTAGGAACCGTACAGGCACCTTTTGATGCATACGGTTCAAACAAAATTTTTGAAAAAAAAAATCAATGTGTAGATTCAAAATCAAAGGATGGTTTCCCTTTTCCAAAAATCAAAGGATGGTTTCCCTTTTCCAAAAATCAAAGGATTGGTTTTCCGCTTTTCCAAAAAAGAGCGATGTGCTGGATTTTCCTTCGTTTTACGTCCTATAAAAACAAGGGGGTTTTTCTCGTTTAGCTAAACCTGAAAATGAGAATCTTTAAAATGTTTTACCTCGTGATTGGGCTTGGCCAGGCCTAGTTACACTTTATAGCTTTGATTTCGAAAACATCTTAGATACTTCCAATGACAAAGTGAGGGAGTTTCTATACTATCAGTTAACAAATTCCAATGACGCGTGAGGAATGTGTTAAAACTTTAAGTGATGACCCTTAAGTCAAATGTTATCACTCGGGGGCTCGTGAGACCCTCGCAAAACAGGTCACCTACGCCATGGCTTGTATGACGCACTCCGTCTAGTACTTTGACCATCGTCTCATCTCGAGACTTAGTGAAAGTGGGGGCTAACTGTAGACACCTACTTTTGTCCCCATTCCCGAAAGGGAAGGTTCGATGACGAGAACATGAATCTCCACTTGGCAACGCATCTCCTATAAAATAACGAATCGCAATCACCCTTTCATTTCAGCCAAAGCTACTATTTATAGAAACCTGCTAAGAATAGTAACTGCCGTAAAAGGTAGTTGTTAAAAGTGGCAAAGTCATAAAAGATAGAAACCTTTCAGAATTAGGTGTTGCACTCCAACATAAATCCTAAAAGAGATAGAATTTGCATTCCTGGTATAATTCGAAAATAAGAGTCACGTATTAATTAAATTCCTAATGAACCTAGAGTTCGTAACGGGCCCAGACGCATTCCGTCATAAGTTAATACGCACTAAAAGACTCGGATAAATCTCAAAAGCTCCGCGTTCTAAGAGTCCAAATCTGACAAAGAACTCGGCCCAGATCCCATTTTCAACGCCTGGATCTGGGCGCCGAAATCTTCGGCGCCCAGCCCTATGCGCTGAAAATGCCTGGGGCCGTTTTATCTCCGGATTCTTTTTTGATTCGTATCTTAAAAATCTATCTTTCCACACACTCTTTTCCTATAAATACAGCCTCAAAACCGACGTGAAAAGGACACACAATTCCATAACCTGAGTATTGACTCTAGCCTTAAGCCTAAGCCTCACGCTGCGAAATTGATCCAGCGTTCTGTCGCAATTGACCCAAAAGTCGAACAGAACGCATCCTGCCCCTTGTAGCTTGATGAATTAAGCCTAAATACTGGAAAATTTCTTAGAAACCCGAGATTCGTTAAATAAAAGGAGAAATAGCAAAGCCAAGTGGTTAGTTTTCTGAGAACCACAACGCACCTCTCAAGGGTGCGTTGTAATGTGTCCCTCATATGATTTAATTGTTAGGTTATGATACATATGACAAAACATAAATCATGCGGAAAAACCTTAATGCCAGGAAACATATTATTTACACATAATCATTTAGCATAGTTTAGGAGCATACACTTTGTAGCGTGCCCTCCCTAGCTGCGCCCGAACCGAACAAGAACAAGTCTTTAGGACTCCAAATGTCGTCCCTCCATAGATAGTCCACAGTACGTCCGGATCCGCCTCAAGTTAGACCAACTAGAATCGCCCTTAAGGTTACTAGGAATTTCGGCTATTGTGTTTGCAAGTGTATGGCTGATTTTTCTTTCAAAAACTTACCCTTTGAATACTTCAATTGTATCTATAAATTATGACCCTAGGCTCTTATTTATAGAGGTATGGAAAGGGAATTGGAATCCTAGTAGGATGCGAATTAATTAAACTTAGAATCCTATAAGAACTCTAATTAATTATTTTATCCTTTTAGGAATAGGAATTTAATCATATAACAAATCCTAATAACTTTAGGAATCGTGCATGAACACAAACACACACACGGACGGCAGCCACGAGGGCCGCCCATGCGGGTGCGTGGGAGCAGCAGCCCACGCCACGAGGCCCACACAGCCGTGGCATTGGCGCGCGCTGGGCCTGCCTTGCGGTGGGCCTGGGCGCTGCCTTGGTTGGGCGTGTGGCGCGCGTTTGGCTTGCTGGGCGATGGCCCGGCTTCGTGCTGGGCCTTCGTCCGGCAGGCCTCGTCCGATGCTAATTCGTACGATATGCTTCCGATTAAATTCCCGGTTCCGGAATTCATTTCCGATACGAACAATATTTAATATTTCCGATTCCGGAATTAATTTCCGTTTCGAACAAATATTTAATATTTCCGTTTCCGGAATTATTTTCCGATTCCGATAATATTTCCGATTCTGACAATATTTCCGTTTCCGGCAATATTTCCGATTCCGGCAATATTTCCATTTCCGATAATATTTTCCGATACGTACCATGTTTCCGTTTCCGGCAACATCTACGACTTGGATAATATTTATATTTCCGATAATATTTTCCGATACGTACCATGTTTCCGTTTCCGGCAACATCTACGACTTGGATAATATTTATATTTCCGATACGATCCATATTTCCGTTTCCGGCAATATCATCGTTTCCGGAGTATTCATTTCTTGCTTGTGACGATCTCAGCTCCCACTGAAACCAAGATCCGTCGATTCCGAATATCCATAGATGGAGTATTTAATGCCATTAAATACTTGATCCGTTTACGTACTATTTGTGTGACCCTACGGGTTCAGTCAAGAGTAAGCTGTGGATTAATATCATTAATTCCACTTGAACTGAAGCGGCCTCTAGCTAGGCATTCAGCTCACTTGATCTCACTGAATTATTAACTTGTTAATTAATACTGAACCGCATTTATTAGACTTAACATTGAATGCATACTTGGACCAAGGGCATTATTTCCTTCAGTCTCCCACTTGTCCTTAGCACTACAAAAAAACGCGACACATTGTGACGCTTTTTGGAACAAATTGCGACGGTAAAGAGTGTCGCTATTTCACATAGCGACGCTTTGGGAGAGGGTCACTATTTTCATTGCCGCTATTTACCGACGCTTTAAAGCGTCACAATTTGCAAAATATCGATGAATTTCGCCGCCGCTATTTGGGATATAGGGACTCTATAGATAGTCGCAATATTTAGGCTGCAAAAAGCGTCACTATTTGCACACTTATAGACACATTTCTCCGCCACTATAAACCATATAGAGACGCTTTAGACACCCGAAATATTTAAACTCTTATTAGAGTCCCTATATGTTTACTTTCGTGCGAGTTCTCCTCATTCCCTCCAAAATAATTTAGACCCTTTGGAGCGTCACAATTTGCATCACACACACACACACACACACACACACACACACACACACACACACACATATATATATATATATATATATATATATATATATCAATTAATCTAAAATCACAAATTATTTATAAAATATATATTGACCATAGATGATAGTAATCAAATACTCTACATACTACATTATCATAAAACACCGTAACGTCGTGCTTTGATTAATTTAGAAAAAGTGACATATAACAATATAAATCATCCATACATTAAATTAATTTCCAGAGTCTAGTTAACTAAAATAAAAGGAATATGTTAAAAGAAAAACAACTTCCTATCATCATTTCTTCTACAAGATAGTCCAAAACTAAATAAAAACTACCTCCTGACTACGTACAAACTAATTACCAAGTAAACCTATTGCTATGCTAGCTTAGCTTCAAGATAACTTGTTGATCTTGATCTACATATACCATGACCACTTGAATCATCAATAATCTGCAAAGAAAATTTAATATATATATATATATATATATATATATATATATATATATATATATATATATATATATATATATATATATATATATATATATATATATATATATATATATATATATATATATATATATATATATATATATATATATATATATATATATATATATATAAGCATGATGAACACATTTTAAAATCAAAGGAAAATTAACAATATCATTTGAATCACTCAAATTATATTTTTCAAGGTAGATCAAGCAAACACTTATTCAATCTACGATCTTTGAATAATGAGATAAATTATAGTTCAGCAAATTCAATCATACATGAACATTATTAAAAAAAAGGTCCAGGTATCTCCGCGGAAAATGAAACAAAGAAAAAAAAAGTCTAGATATCGCAGCTAGAGATCTGTGATATTTACACTTAGTTCCCTATGATTCTTCCTATCCTGCTCTTTATGGTATCGTTTACAACTTTTACAAAAGAATCAGTATGTATAACTTTAAAATTCCAAATTGCATCACTTCTAACTCTCCATATTGGTATTACTTAGGCAGGAACAGCAGTTTACTGCACCCTTTTCTGGAATCTAGAGCCTTTGTAGTCCTTCTGTAGCCATTTCAGCAGGTATAACAGATCAATTTTTGAAGTTCTTATCCCTAGCCACTGCTTAATCTGGTCTAAAGCAGCCTTGCCGTAGACACAACCAAAAGACAGGTGCTCAAGAGTTTACCAGCGGCCTAGCTCTCTATTTTAAAATTCTACGCTAGAATTGGCTTACACATTATGATGGTAATTTGGTACTTTGTTGTCGTCTGAGCTCACGATCGAATTTGGAGCCTAATCCTTTTTAGGTGGAATTTTAATGACCATGGTTAAGCCATATTTAGTGTCATTTGAAAGCTCTATTAAGCCATATTTAGTGTCATTTAAAATTATTAATAGCTTCATTCAGCATTCCTCCCACTGTCATGGTCAAAGCCTAATTATTACCAAAACTGTTAAGCTTTGCAAAGATTGGCAGGTTGTATAGCGAATTAGTTGATGCTTTGAGGTATTTTATTGAGGTAAAAATAACCAAGAACAATAACTTAAGCTAATCTGATAACTGCCATGATTTCACTTGAAATAAATCTATAATTAATCTGGCAGTCGAAAGTTTAGCCTAAATATATCTATAATTAATCTGGCAGTCGAAAGTTTAGCCTAAATATGTTTGCAAACTTATTATACTTGTAGCTATGCAAATATTTTCACTACCAGAAATTACTTTCAAGATGACAGAATTCTGATGCTATATAACTACTCGCAAGAAACAAGGATAATTACTTGAATATATACTCTATTAATCACTAACTTACAGGATCATGACGGAATGATGGATACTTACATCACATGAAGATCATTTCACAATTGTCTCCTGCATGACTTTCCTCCCAGTTACGTACTTGTGACACTCGAACATACACCTGCAAAAATGGTTGATCTGCATCGCAATAGAAAACACAAATTTCATAACTCATACCAAGAAGTATACTAAATTTATCAGTTAGACTAGTTTTTTTTATGGAGCATAGAATCACCTGTAGAAGCAATTACGGATGAAAGAATCACCTGTAGAAGCTATACAATCACACCTGCATCGATCTGTGCACAAGTTAACCATCAATATGTCAACACATAAACGTGAATGGAATGGTAGAACATAGATAAGATACATACTTCCCATCTCTAATGTGAACCGATTTACTGTCAAAGAATCACTTCTACAATAAAATCTTCCCTATATATTTGCACAAGTTAACCAACTATATGTTCAATTAGTGTTACTTTGATTGGGAAATTTACCCCATACCTTGGTAATTGGCACACAGGTCTGCAATACCAGACAACAGCTGGAAGATGAATCTTCAGGATGACTGAATGACTCAGACTGCTGTCACCAAATTAACTCAGACTCCAACCTGGGAGTTTTTTAAGTCCAAGAGCCTTCATTTGAGTCCATGCATCATTCACCCCCTCCCATCTATTCATAGCAGCAAAACTATGAGCTAGTTGTACATAATTTCCAGCACATGCAGGTTTCAGCATCATCATATC
This sequence comes from Spinacia oleracea, assembly GCF_020520425.1. Lineage (NCBI taxonomy): Eukaryota > Viridiplantae > Streptophyta > Magnoliopsida > Caryophyllales > Amaranthaceae > Spinacia > Spinacia oleracea. Next base: position 76,054,736 of record NC_079488.1, read on the forward strand.
TCTTGCAACAATTTCTCCAAGTTTAACATCACCCTTCATCCGACATGCATCGAGAAGTATGCCCAAAACATCAGTTGTAGGGTTAGAGAACATTTTCCAAATGAATTCATATGCCTCCCCAATCTTTCCAGCTCGACAGAGCAGATCAACGATGCAAGCTCGATGCTCAAGTTCTGGTTTAATTCCAAAATCCCGAGTCATAGAATTGAATAAGCTCAGACCTTCAGAAACCATCCCATTGTGGCTACAAGAGAAGAGAACAAAAAGGAAAATGACACGATTTGGTTGATTCCATGAAATTAGAAAATCCGAATACAGCTTTAAAGCCATCTCCCCTTTTCCATGACTTCCATATCCTGTGATAATTGTGCTCCATGAAACAATACCATGTTTCGGATCCGTCAAAGTTGTTACATTGGATCACGCTTTCATAGGGCTCATTCAAGAATTAATCAATCTATCAGTCAACACAAAGAGTTTTGCATCCAACCTGACAGGATAAAGAAATGAAAAATAGAGGTATCTGTCATTTGTGGATTCTTAGGTAAAAATCAAATAGTCCGCAAAAAAAAAGGGAGTATTAGTATACTATAAATTATAGTAAATTTATACATAATATGTATAAGAGTCAAAAGAAATATATCTATATTAAATAGAAAATGTTTTATATGATTTCCAGTGAGATCATACAAAACAAAGATCCGAAAGAATACTGAAATGATTAAATAAAGATCCTTGGAGGATAGTCTTCCAGGTGTTAAGTAAAAATCAGTCTGCTAATTATATTATGATATAGAATCAGAAATAAGAACTGAAACTTCTTGACAGACTAGAAACTTTCTTAATACAAAAGAATCATAGATAAACACCAGATCTAAAAAAGAACAAGCCTATGACAGCAGCATAAAGCTTGTTTCATTTACCATATACTATTGTCAAAGAATGATGATGGTAAAGAGAGCACCCCTTATAGTCCTATCCAAGTTTATATAACATCAGCTTGGTGTCTAAATGAGGTATTCCACACAAACTTATAAAAGTACAATAACACTTATCCAACAACTTACCATGTCATAAATAAATGACATTCGCCCAGGAAGAAACATCTCATTAGTTTTGGCGACACTCTGAGGCTTGATTATCCATTGGTATACAGGCTGAAAGAAATTTAAGAAAATTAGTAATCATTTAAGGAAGTCACAAACTCGAAGCTATTTGACATACTACAATCAAATAGCACCAACATCTGGAAACTAAAAATATCTGAGCACCTTTGCTGTGGCTGTCCGGTATGATACAGGCTGGTCGTCCTTAACTACCCTGAAAATGACAAAGCTTTCTTTAGGGCATACATGGAAGCAATAAGATAAGACTAAAATGATTATTTGCATACAGGCATACAACTTCCCTCCCCCTGGCCATAACTAATTCATGTCTTTCAGCTATTTCTAGCATCTCACTGTACCATAAAACAGAAGAAAAATAACAGTGGGGAAAAAGGAGGAAGAAATATATATTTATTGGCTACTGCATTTTGTAGATTTTGAGGTCATACCAGGTGAAAATTCGATCATATTATTGGGCACCTTGCAGTTGTCGCTAATCACAGAGAAGGAGCGTTATGCGATCCTGTTTGCATATCAAATTTATTGGACGGGAATGTGCAGAAGACATTGGATAGAATTTAGAGAGACAGAAATTTCAATAATTTGGTAATTTCAGCAGGGATCTTGGGAGGTCTACTGAGGGTTGACATGGGACTTGTCTTTGAAATTTCAGGAGATTTAATCCCAAGCCCTTCTTGGTTAGTACTTAAGTAGCTAGAACTCCCACCTCCCTTATTCATATCAGCTGCTACTCCAGCAACAACTATAGATAATACAACATCATCAGTTAAATCTGCTCACCAAATTCTATGCTACCCTCCATTCTAATTCAATCACAACCCTTACTAACAAGCAGCAACAGCAACTCAGTGAAAAACCCAGAAAAAACAGAATCAAATATGCAGTTACCTAGAAAAATATCTCTTGTTTCTTTTCCCCTTAATGGTTTTACAGAGTGCAGTAATAGAAGAATCTAATGAACAGTCTTATAACTTAGATTGACTTTTTCTGAAGAAATGGGTATTTTGGATTGGCTTCACTTTTTCAAAACAGAAGTTCGGTGTTAAGTTATACGAAGTATAGTTTTTCTATCCATCTGTCTAATGAGGACCTTACTAAGAAGAGGATTATGCAGAAAAATACGTCAATTTAGTGATCCTCCTTCGCCAGTGGGTGGTGTGAAACATGATACATTGTGAAACTTAGGCAAGGATCTCTTTACCGGGGTTGGTCTCTTGTATTAAAAGTATTTTAAATAGTCTAATAGAGAGGGGGAAAAGTACTGCTAAATCCTAAGTGGTCCAACTACAAACAGTTTTCAAGGACACACAAATTCTACATTGAATATCTTGTAAAATTTTAGATTTTAGATGTATCCCTTAAATTGCTGAAAATTTGAACATATTTTCGGTGAACCTGGCGACAAATGTTCCATTAAGCTCTTGGAAAGAACATTTTGGCTCTACAGCCTTTTACGTGACTGTTCATAATTCACTGCCATTCAGTTGGAGCTAAAAAGCATGTATTCTCTATTGTCTAACTGACTTAGAGTCATTAATACAGGTTCAAATAGTTACTGAAAAAGGGCTAGCTAAAAGAACCATTTCTTGTAACCTTTTGAACAGCTGCACCAATGTTTCAATTGAAGCACACATTATCTCTTTAACACAGAATCACATAAACCATTCTAACACTAAAATTTCAGTATAATTTAAGGTAAAACAAATAGATTGAAGGTTATAACTGAATAAAGGTTAGAGGTTATAAAACATATAGATAAATGGTTATAAAAGAGCCACTTTACTTGACTTGAAAGTTGTTACTTTCCCGGTTTGGAGGAAAATGGATTTTCTGGTATATATGAAATGCAAAGTTACATAACAATTGTAGTTGTTTAAAGGGATGTGAATAACTTAATATGGTGGTGGAAATGTTCAAAGTTCAATATTAGCATACAGTGGCATAAATACGCCAACTAAAATTACCAAATTACCCTCCCCTTCTGTTTTAACTTGTACTCCGTCCACTACGTAACGAAATAATGCAAAATTAGACAACATAAAGTCACAATTAGATAGAGGTTAAGTAAGCCGGTACAACATAGTACAAACTATATTAATAACAACATCCCCTAATAGTTCAAGAAATTAAGGAACATGCTTAAAGTTACAAGCTCAAAATTATTTGATTCCCCTTTCTCCCAATGATATTATTTAGCAAGTTTGAACCCGTTTACCAATACCCAAAAGTCGAGGAACTGAACAAATATTAACAAAAACCAGTATTTGAAAATCAACCATACACTCTAACAACAAAAATGGTCTGTCTAGCCAATGAAATTCACACCTAGGGCCTTTCTTGGCAGTATTTTCTGGTTGCATTCTACAGCAATCATATTTTTAAACAATAAAGTTGTTGAATATGAGGAGGGTTATGCTAAATCCCACTACATTGTGCCAAAAGAAACCAAAGTAAATGGTACTCTGTCGCTTACTCGTATCTAATTAATAGTAAAATACTTACAAGAACCTCAATATACACAACAAATGAGAACTTATGAAGCAGAGAAAAGCACACCTGGTCAGCAATGGAAAACCCCCTTATTGTATCACCTCATATAACTGCAATTCCCTTGTTACCCGGTGGCTGCAGGATGACGGCCTGTACAGTTGAAACAGTTAGAAGCAATTTGTTCGCAGAAGCTGATTTCTCGAATATATACCAGTAAATCAGGACCAGCACCCTTCTCAATCGATCTAACACGTACCCAAGCGAAGTTAAACAGCATGATACGGAAAAAAGCCTATTGAATCACACAAAATTAAGCCTAGGTATTGAAAAATATAAGCACTCAATGATTTAGACAAGTTGCTAATTTTCACATCAATTAATTACATAAATTAATAAAAAAAATGTAAAAAAACGTGCAAATTTAAGCTCAATTCTATGAATTACTCAGCAAACACAAATTATAACTGTACAGATTCTGGTGATGGGAAGTTCCTCAGCTTATAGCAACGAAGTCTCAGATCCTGCGTTTCTAGCAAGGATTTTCAGAATTATTGAAAAGTAACATGCATAAAAAGTGTAAACAGCATTTTGATGAGAAATTTAATGAAAACAATGGAGAAATCTATATTTCTTTGTTTTTCATCAGATTTTTATTTTGTTTTCTGCACAGGTAAACTGATCAGGACTGAGCAGAGCAGGACTGATCTGATCAGGACTGAGCAGAGCAGGACTGATCTGATCAGGACTGATCATATCAGGACTGAGCTGATCAGGACTGATCTGATCAGGACTGAGCTGATCAAGACTGATTGTATCAGGACTGAGCTGATCAGGACTGATCAGAGCAGGACTGATCTATTTTCTACGTCATAAATAGCCTAGGACTGATCTATTGTCATGTTATTAGCATTATCTATTTTCTAAAATCAACAGAGAGATAAAAAGTTCACGTGTGTTCAAAAATACTCTAAACAGCTCCATAGAGAAGCACTAAAAAAAGCTAGGTAACGACTCTGTACCATAAACCCTTACTCGCAAGTTCAAAATAATTCAACAGAAGAATACAATGTCGTTCTTTCTAACAATAGAACCTAAAGTGTAGCTAAACATATTGATCTTGTTTGCCTTCTCTATAAGGAAAAAAAATATTATAAGCGATAATAAAATTAAATAAACTTTAAAATAGACATAAGTAAAATAAGCACCTCTATATAAAATAAATAAAACATAATAAATAGAGAAAATTTGTTTTTCCCAATCAAACGAGGCCTATGATTAAGAGGAAGAGGGAGTATTGTTTTGTAGATGAATAAATGTGAAGCACAACTGTGTCGAAACTGTCAATCCACATATTTTCAATCCATTATTGCAAAAACACAACACCGGCAAAAGCCTCAAGTTCAAATTTCACTATGTCTGCAATTGTCAATTCAAGGTAAAAAAGAAGGCACTCACGAGCAAGATTCTCAGTTTCATCATCCAGCTTCCGAGTGTTTAGAGATGTGCCACTGGATGCAGCTTTGTTCGACCCAGCAGCACTACTAGAAAAAGGGATTTTAACGACAAACTTTTTCGTTGTTATAAGTCGAAAAAGTCGTCGTTAAAACTTTTAACGACGAACAAAGTTCGTCGTGATTTTTGTCGTAATAGCTTCCGACGTTATTAGTATTAACGTCAACGTTCGTCGGTGAATTTTACACGACGAAATTATTGTTCGTCGTTATTTATTAACGACAAAAAGGTTGTTCGTCGTTATTTATTAACGACAAAAAGGTTGTTCGTCGTTATTACGTATTCAATGATGTCAAACAAAGAGCAAATAACGACCAACATAGTTGACGTAAAAAGAGAATCAAATTGACACAATAATTTTAATTATCGTCCAACAACGACAAAATATTTCGTCGTTAATGTGACTAAAATAAATATAGTTTGTCGTAAATATGAAAAATATATATAACCTGCCATTCATTCAAAACCATAAAAAGTATATAGAATATTACACTAAATTTATATTAATTAACGTAATCAATTACAAAAGATTTATAATAAACAAATTCAATGTGAGTCAAAACAAACTAATAACGTCAAATATATAACTTGGTCCATACTAAGAATTAAATCTCAATGATTCCTTGTTCTTAAAAAAAGTAAGAAAATTTGCACCAAATATCTAAAACTGATGTGTAGCAGCTTCGACCTATTCTTGCATTTCTGATCCTGCTTGTGAAGTTGGAATAGTAACATTAAGTTGCGACACCAATGCATCTTGAAACATTTTCATTCTAGACTCAACCAAGCTAACACGTTCCTTCATTTCATTGTTCTCGGCTTGTACTTCCTCCACGCGATTTGCAAGAACTTCATTATGTTTGTTGGCAGCATTCAATTTAGTTTGAAGCTCTACTCTACTGGGTTGTGGTCCCCTTACATCTTTAAGCTTTATTCCTCCTCCAAAACCTACAACCCGATCTCGAGATTTTGATTTAAAAACTTGTTGTACTACCTAGCAGAACACAAAGAAATTACATTAGTACATGAAGAATACATTTGCACATGAAGATCTATTATTGGTATTTCGAGACAAGAAGTAGATAATAAGGCCTGATCACAATTGAAAAGGTAGTACTAAAGGATGCACCATTCAAGGAAATACCCTGCCCAGATAAGGTAAGCAAAGACCCTGAAATTATTTAGTACAGAAAAACTCATACTTGGTTTTCAGACATGGAGTCTAATTCAGATTGCATGGCTTCTTGCCATTGCTTGGAGCTAGGGCTCGTCATAGCTTGTTTGTAAGTCGCAGGTTCATCACTTTCAAGTAATAGAACGTCATAGCTCTCGTTCGTCAAAATACCTAAGTACCTTTCCGGTTGAGATCTATATCTCTGCGATCTACGCGGGGTTACATCTCTAGATTGACCATGATCCTCACCAGATCCTTCTAAAGATCTCTGAGTTTCATCTTGAATGTCATCTTGAGCATTCTCTAGAGTTTGTTGTTCGACTCGAATTTCTTCGAGGTCTACTTTTCTCCCACTTGTCATTTTGGAAATGTGATCTTTCTCCAAAAAGACACCATCTCGAGCAACAAACACCTTGTTCTCAGATGTATTGTAGAAGTAATACCCCTTTGTTTCCTTTGGATAGCCCACAAGGATACATTTGTCAGATTTTGGATGACGTTTGTCTGAAATTAATCGTTTGACGTATACTTCACATCCCCAAATCTTAAGAAAATACACTTTTGGAGGCTTTCCAAACCATAACTCATATGGAGTCTTTTCGACAGCTTTAGACGGAGCTCTATTTATAGTGAGTGCAGCTGTATTTAGTGCATGTCCCCAAAATTCTAATGGAAGTTCGGCCTGACCCATCATTGACCTGACCATGTCTAGCAAGGTTCCGTTCCTCCGTTCCGACACACCGTTCCATTGTGGTATTCCAGGAGGGGTCAATTCTGATAGAATTCCACATTCTTTCAGATGGTCATCAAATTCATAGCTCAGATATTCACCGCCTCTATCAGACTGCAGTGCCTTAATCTTCTTGCCTAATTGATTCTCTACTTCACTCTGAAATTACTTGAATTTATCAAAGGATTCAGACTTATGCTTCATTAGGTAGACATAACCATATCTACTGAAGTCATCAGTGAAAGTGATAAAGTAGCTGAAACCACCTCTAGCATTTGTACTCATTGGTCCACATACATCTGTATGGATTAAACCCAATAGTTCAGTTGCTCTTTCTCCAACTTTAGAGAAAGGTTGCTTTGTCATTTTGCCAAGTAAACATGATTCGCACTTACCATAATCCTCTAAGTAAAATGGTTCTAGAATTCCTTCCTTTTGAAGTCTTTCCATGCGTTTCAAGTTAATATGGCCTAATCGACAATGCCACAGATAGGTGAGATCTGAATCATCCTTTTTGGCCTTTTTGGTATTTATGTTATAAACTTGTTTGTCGTGATCTAATAAATAAAGTCCATTGACCAATCTAGCAGATCCATAAAACATCTCTTTAAAATAAAACGAACAACTATTGTCTTTTATTAAAAAGGAAAATCCCTTAGCATCTAAGCAAGAAACTGAAATGATGTTTTTAGTAAGGCTTGGAACATGGAAACACTCTTCCAGTTCCAAAACCAGCCTAGAGGGAAACGACAAATAATAAGTTCCTACAGCTAATGCAGCAATCCGTGCTCCATTTCCCACTCGTAGGTCGACTTCACCCTTGCTTAACTTTCTACTTCTTCTTAGTCCCTGAGAATTGGAACATAAGTGTGAGCCACAACCTGTATCTAATACCCAAGAAGTTGAATTAACAAGTGTACAGTCTATAACAAAAATACCTGAAGATGGAACGACTGTTCCGTTCTTCTGATCTTCCTTTAGCTTCAAGCAATCTCTCTTCCAATGCCCCTTCTTCTTGCAGTAGAAGCATTCGGATTCAGAAGTGGGTTGACTGACCTTCCTCTTTTCAGACTTGGCGCCAGTTTGCTTAGTTGGGCTGGCCTTGGTGCCACCTTTCTTAGCATTCCTCTTCTTTCCAGATTTCTTGAACTTGCCCCCACGCACCATAAGCACATCTTGCTTATCACTTTTGAGTGTCTTTTCAGCGGTCTTCAGCATACCGTGAAGCTCAGTGAGCGTTTTGTCCAGACTATTCATACTGTAGTTCAGTTTGAACTGATCATACCCGTTATGAAGAGAATGGAGGATGGTGTCTACAGCCATTTCCTGAGAGAATTGCTGATCCAGCCGACTCATATTCTCAATGAGTCCAATCATTTTGAGAACATGTGGACTTACGGGCTCGCCTTTCTTAAGCTTGGTCTCAAGAATTTGCCTATGAGTCTCGAATCTTTCGACTCGAGCCAGATCTTGGAACATGTTCTTCAACTCACTGATGATTGTGAAAGCATCTGAGTTGATGAACGTTTTCTGCAGATCTGCACTCATGGTGGCGAACATTAGACATTTCACATCCTTGTTGGCATCAATCCAACGATTGAGGGCTGCCTGAGTGACCCCTTCGCCTGCGGCTTCGGGCATCGCCTCTTCCAGGACATACTCCTTTTCTTCCTGCATAAGAACTATTTGCAAGTTCCTTTGCCATTCAAGGAAGTTTTTCCCGCTCAACTTCTCCTTTTCGAGAATTGATCGAATGTTGAATGAATTGTTGTTTGCCATAATTAAAACTACAATTGAAAAGAATAAACAAATAAATAACCATTCACAGTTTCTCTTAATAAACTTAAATTCTAGCATACATGCATAATTCAATGTTCATTAAGCATTTTATTCAAGTTATGTGTTCCGGCAGGTGTGAATAAAATGATTCCAAGATCCTAAAATCCATTGAAGAATTAAGCACATTATGTATTTAGACTTAATTCTAAAATCTTTTAGGTAAGCAAAAGCCTTTTGCTAATAGTCTAGAAACTATTCTTGGTTGATAGGCACGTCTAAGAATTTATTAGGTAAACCTATCGATTTTGCCACGACATAAAAGGACTCCTTACTTATATCGTTGAGTTTCACCAAAACTAACATGTACTCACAATTATTTGTGTACCTTACCCCTTTAGTATCGATAAGTAACACCTCGCTATGGCGGAAAACTATTACTAAGATCGATGAAGAAAGGATATCCAAGTAAGTGTTATTTTGGCATGGCACCTTTTAACTCAATTTTTAAGTTTGGAACTTAAGGCTCTTACTATGTTGGTTAGATTTTAAGTGAACTAAAATCCTTAATCATGCAACATAATCAAGCTTTGATCTCTTGCATATTTAAGACATATTTAAAAGCAATAAATAACTTAAAACATGCATAAGATAAATGTGATCTAGTATGGCCCGACTTCATCTTGAAGCTTCAACTTCAAAGTCCGTCTTGAAAATCTCCGTGGGAGGCACCATTTTCTTCAAATAGGATAAGCTATAATTAAACTAATTACAACTATTTGATGGTACGCAGACCATATTTAAATTGAAAAACAATTTTGGTACTTTAGACCAATTACATTCAAATTAATGGTACGCAGACCATATTTTCTATCCTATTTGGGCCATACTAGTCACTTCATAACCTGCAAAACAGTACATATACAATATATACCATTCACCCATTCATTATCATGAATGGCCCACATAGCTGGTTAGTAAAACACGTTATGCATCACATAAATATTTGCAGCAATTAATCAAGGGCACCAATAATCTACCAATTATTCAGTCCTTATTAATTCTAATCAAGTTGTTTAACCTTAAGGGATTTGTAGACCTAATCAAGAGTTTATGACTAAAAATGCTCCCACTTAAACCAATAAATTCATATGCTTTACTGATTTTAAACATAAAAATGTATTTCTAGTCTAACCGGAAACATACAAATTTAATTAAAATTTAAAGCTCATATAAATTTATAATCGAATCCATTAATTTAATTTATTTCAGTTGAATTAAACGAATTTAAATTAATTCAAGATTTAATTTTAGTAAAATAATTAGTATAAATAAAATTTATAATAATTATAATATTCAAAATTAAAATCCAAGAAAACAATTTAAATTTCGAATTTTAAAATTAATTAAAATCGTTTCCGAACTGAAAATTAAAATTAAAATTTAAAACTCGATAATCGTAACATGAAGAGCACTTGGGCTTGCGCCCAAGCCCCATAGATTGCACGACCATCGCTGGCCCATGGCACGTCATCGCAGCAGCCACGCGCAAACGCAGCAAGCCAAGCTACGCTTGCGCGCAGCCTGCCCGCCCATCGCACCGCAACAGCAACGATGTGCTCGCTCTCTTGCTCGCGCAAGCATGCCCTCGAGGCCACGCGTGTTGGCGGGCTGAGCTGCGATCGCTGGGCGACCAGCTCTCGCCCTCGCGCGCGCGCGCCTCTGCTTGTACCGTGCCATCGCTGCTCGCCCATCGCCCACATGCGCGCAGCGCTCGACACAAGGCAGGGCTGCTGCCTTGTGCTCGCGCGTCATCGCCTTGCTCGCTGCATTCGTACCGCATGGGCGACGAGCTCCCTTGCTCGTCGTCTCATGCCCGCACTATACAACACCCCTTAAGGGTAACACGTAGCGTCCATTGCTTTGTGCGTGCAAGTTTTATGAGCAATTGCATAAAAATATAAAATTTTTAATTCAAAATTAATGACAAATTAATAACACGTAGCGTCCATTGCTATGTGATTAAGTGAAGACTTTAAGTTTTTTTTTTATTAAAAAAAATAAACTAAACTAAGATCTACTGTCTATTTTTATTTTAAAACGTAAAAACTATACTTGTGTAGTTACTAATTGGATTATTAATGCTCCTAACTTACACGAATAATCAGTGCTCGGAACTCGGGAAGAACGCTCCATCAAAAAGGAAGTATAAACTACGGTTGAGGTAACATCTATTGCTAACACCCACAATCCCCTTATGAACTGTGTTTTATGAGATTATGAAATATGTTTATAATGATATGTTTTTATTGGATTGTGGGATATGAAATATGTTTATAAGTGTGTTTTATGAATGATGATATTTAAATGTGTTCATGAATGATTTTATAAGAATGATGTTTATGAGTTACGAATAAGATACGAAACATGATAAATAAAAGTGCAACAGGTTCTGGCAGTTAGTGGGGTTACTATTTCTAGGTCGTGCACGTACCGCGGGACACCCAACAAGGGAGAGTGCTCCTTGAGGGTTACCGCAAGCTAAAAAAGAAATGAATTAGGTACGGGCGTATGTCCAACAAGGGAGAGTGCTCCTTGAGGACTATCGCAAGGTGGGAGACGTCCCGCAAGGCTAACTTGTCAGTTACCAAGTAAAATGGATGTTTTATGAAAGATAATGGGAACTATTAAAGTTTCAAGATATAAATGATGTTTTACTGCAATGAGTTTATTAAATTATTTTACTATATTCTATTCTCTTTGGTTGCAAATTAAATAAAATGAATTGAAATGAGTTTACGTTGTTAGGGTAGTATGTTAGTGGGCCTCGGCTCACGATGTTGCTTTTGTTTTAGGTACGAAGAAGATCATGGGATGCCTTAGAGTGAGGATGCAACCATCAAATTCACGATCGGTGTTTAGTAAAGATAACTATGTCTCACTAGTAATAATGGATGTATTAACTAAACTCTAAGTTTAATTTCAAGTAGTGAGTTAGAATTTAATATTAATGTTTAGTCAATACTAGAAGTATTTATTAATAAAGTTTATTTAGTAATTTAAAAAGGTTATGTCGCCTTGTATTTTCCACGAGGGAAATACGGCATGTGACGCTCCGACTAAATTAGGATTTCCGCTGCTAATTAAAGATAATTAACCTAATTAATGGTGTTTAGAAGTCGGGGCGTTCAGTTTGGTATCAGAGCAAAGGTTCTGGACCATAAGTGTTAAACCTTACGGGTTTTGCACGTAATAGAATTCAATAGGCTTTAAGCAAAGAATTTTAAGGAATAAGTTAAAAAGAATATGTTAAAATCATGTTAAGTTAAAATGAAACGAGTGTGAGTGATAGGAACGGGGAACGTAAGGGGAATGCTTTCTTTATTATGATTTGCAAAAAAATTAGTCTAGTTTTCATGAAGAAAGAATTATCTGAAGCATTGTATCCTTGCGATCAGATCGACGATGACTTCAAGCGAAAATATTCCTATTGACGGCGCTAGGAACGATAACGATGTAAACAATGGCAATGGTAATCACAAATCTGCACTAACGCTGGAAGGAATGCAAGAAAGAATTGAAGAGTTGCGCAAGGATCCCATTTTCGGGGACACTCCAGGAGAAACAAGCGATAATCGAATGGACCTAATGAGATTGATAATGTCGGAAATTCTGCAAGGAAATCGTCAGAAGCCAAGGTCTGAACAAGAAGAATGCTCCAACATGTTCAAGAAGTTAGCTTCTCATAAACCCCCTACTTATGATGGCAAGCCAGACCCTACCGAATTTGAGGAATGGATTAGCGATATGGAGAAGTTGTTCGATGCAACTCGATGCCCCGAGAAATGGAAGGTCAACTATGCCGTCTTTTACTTGAAAGGATAAGCCAACCTTTGGTGGAAAGGTGTAAAAGGAATCCAAAATGAGCCTGGTTTTAGTTGGGAAAAGCTCACAGATGCTATGCGGGAACAATTTTATCCCTATTCTCTGCAATTGCAAATGGAGTCGGAATTTATCAAATTGAGTCAAGGAAAGAATAATGTTCTAGAATATGCGGTGAAATTCAATGAGCTTGCTCGATTTGCCCCTGACCTAGTGACTACTGATAGGCAAAGGATGAATCGCTTTGAAGGAGGATTAAACCTTGAGATCCGTGATCGTCTTTCGAGTTCTAGGATTACCAATTTCCAAGAGTTGTACGATCGAGCAATTAACGTCGAAAGAATTATCAAGCTTCGAGAAGAAACATATGGAAAACGAAAAGGAAACTTCAAAGAAAATCAATCGAACAATAAGAAACAAAATGTTAGCTATCAAGGAGGGAACAACGGAAACCAAAACTTTAACAAGAATCGTGGATGCGCCAAGTGTGGAAGATGGAACCATACTGAGAAAGAATGTCGAATTGGTACGCGAGATTGCTTCAAATGTGGTAGCAAAGATCACCAAATCAGAGATTGTCCGCAAATACATCGAGAGCAAGGTGATAAGAGAAACGATGTGAACAAAGGAAATGGTGGCACTACAAATTTCAACCGTAATCCCCCACGTGGACCAACTTCGAATGGAAGAGTGTTTTTAATGCAAGGAAAAGACAACGATGCAAATGACAATGATGATTTCGCTAGTATGGAGTGAAGAATGAAGCAGAATGACCTTTTGAAATCGTGTGATCGAACATCTAGAGAAAAATATTTTAGAATAAATGATGGAAATTTTGAAAGTAAAATGCGCTAATCGAATATCTAACTAAGATGTATTACCATCATTAGTTATATGAATGTTATGCTTATGTTAAATGTGAAATTTTCAATTAAAGAATTATGTGTTTAAGATATGCTTTATGGATTATGTTCATGCTGACATGATTGTATTGGTAATAACTAATCGTTACACATGGAAGTCGTCTTCGATGGAAGTTCTCATGAGCTCAGAGTACGAGATTGTTATAACAAATGAATTTTACAAATTATTTGACTATTATAATTATTAGATAAATATTTATTTTCATTATATATATATTTTCAGAATTATAATTTTGTAATAAACATTACTACTTCATGAAAATATTTTCAAACAAGATCTCACAAAGTAAAATGGGAGCCTAGTCTATGCTAACAAGTTTGCCCCTTTTATGTTCTTTGCTCCTCGATCCTATTTTATGAGGTAAAGTGGAGTTACAAAAGACGATGGCGGAATGTAATTAACCTTAATGACGGTTAGGGTTCAATATATAATTTTGCCCCTTTTGTATTCTTTGCTCTTCGATTATAGGACTCAAGTTGAAGCGGAGTCATAAAAGATGATGGTGGAATGAATGCTAGACACTGTCGGAATTGAAATGAGATTGTGAGATCTTGGTTTTAAAATAAAATATCATACTTTTATTCGAATATTTTCGATTTTCAACAATCATTTTATACGTCTAATTTTCAAGTTTCGAGGACGAAACTTTTTCTAAGGGGGTAAGGATGTAATACCCCGAATTTTTTTAAAACTCGATTAATTATGCTTAATTATTTTTATTAGCGCAAAACCGTTTTAAATCTCACTTTTTGAACTTTCAATTTTAAATTATTTTGACTTAGAAATTTAAATATTTGAATGGTAAGATTATTATTATTATTATTATTATTATTATTATTATTATTATTATTATTATTATTATTATTATGATTTCATAATTTTTGATTTAAAGTTGTAAATATTTTCGATTTAAGTTCAAGTAGAGGAGTAAAAATCAGAAATTTTCCTAACATTTTGCAATTACCAAAGTACCCTTTTTTTCAATTGAGAAACCAAAAATCAGTTTCTCTCTTACTCCCTTCTTCTCCCTCACGCCACTTTTCCTTTTTCTCCATGGAAGTCAAGCTTACTTTCCACTTGTCACCACCCTTATTCATCTAAATATGACTCATCAATTCCATGACACTAATCAGAATTTCCATACCTTAGTCATCAAATTCTGAATTCTTCTTCACATTTTTCAATCAATTAAGCTTCACATTATTTGTCAATCAATGGAGCTTCAATTGAGGTCATCTCCTATGTCATCCAACACCATTCATCACTATAAATATCCGGCCAATTGAACCAAAAAACATCAAATTTGAATTAACCTTCAATCAAGCTTTCACCATTAAAAATCATGGAGTTTTCACCATTCTTACCTCCCTTGTTTTAATTAAACCACCGTCGACAACACCACTGCCTAGCCACCACCACCACTGTCGAGAGCCCTTCCAAACACGGTGCACCTTCAAGTGCAGTCAGCCAACACCACCCCTTCACCCCTTCGCCTTCTCTTCCTCTCACACTCTTCTGTCTCTCCCTCTCCTCTCCGTGCGGGCAGCACCGCCGCCCCATCCAGAAGCCACCACTGTAGCCCCTTTTCACCGGCATTCTCCTGCGCCGCGAAAGACCACCTCCAGAAGCATTCCTTCCTTCCACTTCGTTCGTTCGCCGACTTCTTTGCTCTGCCGCTCTTCCCTTCGGTTTTGTGCTTGTGTTCCAGGAAAAGTGGTTTTTTGGAAACCCACTTCCTAATACAAAGAATTGGTTGACTTTTCTTTCCAATTAATTGGGTAAGTTTTTTGTACTCTTTTACTTTCTAATTCTAAAAGCCCAAAGTAATAAATGGCTAATGCTATGTGATTAAGTGAAGACTTTAAGTTTTTTTTTTATTAAAAAAAATAAACTAAACTAAGATCTACTGTCTATTTTTATTTTAAAACGTAAAAACTATACTTGTGTAGTTACTAATTGGATTGTTAATACTCCTAACTTACACGAATAATCAGTGCTCGGAACTCGGGAAGAACGGTCCATCAAAAAGGAAGTATAAACTACGGTTGAGGTAACATCTATTGCTAACACCCACAATCCCCTTATGAACTGTGTTTTATGAGATTATGAAATATGTTTATAATGATATGTTTTTATTGGATTGTGGGATATGAAATATGTTTATAAGTGTGGTTTATGAATGATGATATTTAAATGTGTTTATGAATGATTTTATAAGAATGATGTTTATGAGTTACGAATAAGATACGAAACATGATAAATAAAAGTGCAACAGGTTCTGGCAGTTAGTGGGGTTACTATTTCTAGGTCGTGCACGTACCGCCGTACCGCGGGACACCCAACAAGGGAGAGTGCTCCTTGAGGGTTACCGCAAGCTAAAAAAGAAACGAATTAGGTACGGGCGTATGTCCAACAAGGGAGAGTGCTCCTTGAGGACTATCGCAAGGTGGGAGACGTCCCGCAAGGCTAACTTGTCAGTTACCAAGTAAAATGGATGTTTTATGAAAGATAATAGGAACTATTAAAGTTTCAAGATATAAATGATGTTTTACTGCAATGAGTTTATTAAAGTATTTTACTATATTCTATTCTCCCTGATTGCAAATTAAATAAAATGAATTGAAATGAGTTTACGTTGTTAGGGTAGTATGTTACTGGGCCTCGGCTCACGATGTTGCTTTTGTTTTAGGTACGAAGAAGATCATGGGATGCCTTAGAGTGAGGATGCAACCATCAAATTCACGATCGGTGTTTAGTAAAGATAACTATGTCTCACTAGTAATAATGGATGTATTAACTAAACTCTAAGTTTAATTTCAAGTAGTGAGCTAGAATTTAATATTAATGTTTAGTCAATACTAGAAGTATTTATTAATAAAGTTTATTTAGTAATTTAAAAAGGTTATGTCGCCTTGTATTTTCCACGAGGGAAATACGGCATGTGACGCTCCGACTAAATTAGGATTTCCGCTGCTAATTAAAGATAATTAACCTAATTAATGGTGTTTAGAAGTCGGGGCGTTACACTTATGCTTTTTCGTTAGTTTCGAATCCCATAAAAGTGACAGATTATCCAATCCTATAAAAGTGACATATTTTTAAATCCCATGAAAGTGACAGATTTTTGAATCCCTTAAAAATGACAGATTTCTAAATCCCATAAAAGTGATGGATATCTAAAAGATAAAATAATAAAAGATATTGTAATCTAGGGAAAAAAAGAGTTTGACACTTTATTGATGATTACGGAAAATATAGTGTAATGACATATTTTTAAAACCCTAAAAGTGACGGATAATTATGGGATAAAACTAAAAAAGAATCATTAATAGTTTGCCGCCAATATCAGATTCTTAATTTATACATTTTTCACTGTAAACCCTAACAGTTTCTAAAGTAGAAAAATAATGAATCCACGTTTGCTAGATAATTATCATTAATAGGTCATTTTTACGCATCATTCTTAACCAGAAAAGTTTGATCAGAGGCAGAAAAGAATGCATTAAATGCTTAAGAAAAATGCCAGGATGAACAGAATAATCATTTTAAGGGAAAAGCGACAACGACTATCAATGGAAGCAAGAAGGACATCAAACCAGTCAAGAAGACCACTAAGAGATATATCAAATGGCAAGTACCCTTAAGCATTCTTTAGCATTTACATTTGAGCATTATAGAGGGTATTTGCATTGAAAAAAAAAAGAACATATTTTTTAGATAAGAGTATTCTTAATGTTTTGTTAATGTACCTCAACTTTGTAGTCTCCGATGATCATGGCCAATCATCTTCAAGTCAGAAGCAATTTCGTACTCCTGGAGAACTAGCAACATCATCTGTGTATCATAGCACCGAAAACTCTCATTGCATCAATGGGTTTGCTGCATCTAATCATTCACCTGAATCAATCAAACAAATGCCGACCAGTGGCATGAATATAACACCAGATAGATTCACAAGCGAAAAGAATATTAACCATGCAAGTACTTCTTTAGGTATCTATTATATTTTACAGGCTATTACACCGTAAAAATTCAAATTAAAAATTCAGTCAGATTCCGAACTACTTATACGTTAACACAAGTATCATTCTCATTATAGCATTTGGGCATCATATGGATACCGATAGCGACCATAACTCAAATGTTGATTATGAAGGTATTGGCCGACCATTTATCTTTTGTTTAATGTATTATTCTGTAGCTTATTACTATATCAATTTCAATACAGAACACGAGATCGTCGATGAACTGATTGAGGACGACTCAAATATTGACATTGAAGGTTTGAAACATCTCATCATTTCCACGCCCACCCTCTCTATTAGTAAAGCTAATTGTAAATTAATTATGCTACATTTTTTTTTTGGAAATTCAAGGTGGGAACGATATATATGCGGATGTTACTGGTTTTGACGGTACTTATTCCGTAACTATTTATATTTTAATAACTAACAATCACCTAAATGATATTTATGTTCCAAACGTATTGATTAAACATGTAGGCTATTGGGACATTGGAGATCCAACATACACATGTGAATATTGTGATGCATTCATGTGGTTTGAAGAGAGAGCAAGGAAAGATCGAAAAACAAACCCAAAATTTAACAAATGTTGCATGCAAGGAAAGGTTCAACTTCCTAAGCTCCGAGATCCACCTAAAGTACTTCAGGATCTATACACAAATCAAGATTCAGAGAGCAAGAATTTCCAGGAAAATACACGACCATATAATATGGTGTTTTCTTTTACTTCAATGGGTGGGAAGATTGATTCATCCGTCAACAAGGGACGTGGTCCATTTACCTTTAGACTATATGGACAAAATTACCACAGAATAGGGAGTTTATTGCCAACAACAGGATCATCACCGAAATTTTCACAACTCTATATATATGATACTGAAAACGAAGTATCTAACAGATTGCATGCTTACGGGTGTGTTGTGATTACCTTAAAATTATGTTGAAATTGCATATTTACAGATTATGAATTAAGCATAAAGAATTTTTTAATGCATTTACATATTATGCATAAGAAATTATATAGGAAACAAACAGATTATATTATGCATATAGACTTTGCATAAAGAATTTTATGCATAAACCGATTTATATTATGCGTAAAAAGATTTATAGTATGCATTGACAGATTTATAGTACCCGTGACATGCAAGATATAATCAATAGAAGTATTTTGAATCATTGGTGACCCCACTGGCGTGACTTAAAGTGTATTCCTAACTGATATTTTTTGCCATTTGTATTCATGCAGCTCAAACAGTGAAAGAAATGCAAGGAACGCATTAGATGATTCAATTGTTGAAAGGTTGCGAGAGATGTTGGATGCATACAATCCTCTAGCGCAGGCATTTAGGGTGGCTAGGGATCGATTTGAATCCAATAATGAGGAGTTTGTTAAGCTTAAACTCATTGGAAATAGGTAAAGTGATGGCAGAACTTACAATCTACCAACTGCATCCGAAGTGGCTGCTCTTATTGTTGGAGATATTGGGAGTTCAACAGGAGAAAGAGATATTATAGTTGAGACACAAATGGGCCAATTGAAACGTATAAACGAGTTACATCCATCTTATCTTCCGCTACAATATCCGTTATTATTCCCCTATGGAGAGGATGGATATCGACTTGGTATTCAATTAAGGGACACATCTTCCAACAGAAAAAGATAGAAATTGACCATGAGGAAATTTTTTGCATTTAGAATATGCGAGAGAAAAGATGAATCTGTCACTATTTTGTGGGCTCAAAAATTACTCCAACAATTTTTGGTTGACACATACACAATGATAGAATCTGAAAGGATGTGCTTCGTTCGGACGCATCAAAAACAGTTGAGAGTAGACAAGTACAAGAATCTGAGAGAAATACCAGGACAAAACACTAATTCTTCTTCTACCGGAAAACGCATAGTCTTGCCTTCATCATTTACTGGTGGTGCTAGATACATGGTTCAAAATTACCAAGATGCTATGGCTCTATGCAAATGGTATGGATATCCTGATTTATTTATTACCTTTACATGCAATCCAAAATGGCCAGAAATCGTGCGATATGTACAGAAAAGACTTCTTAAACCTGAAGATTGGCCAGACATTCTATGTAGAGTTTTTAAAATGAAGCTAGATCAGTTGATTAAAGATTTGAAGGGTGGAAAATTATTTGGAAGAACACAAGCTTGTGAGTTATAATATTTATATAATAAATATATTTTATGATTTTTCATTTATTTTAATCTTTAGTATATTCTTTAGTCTAATATGAAACTTTATATGTGCAGTGGTCTACACAATTGAATTTCAAAAGCGAGGCTTACCTCATGCTCATATTGTATTGTTCTTGCGCCAAGAAGACAAGTTTCCTAATGCGGATGACATCGATCGGGTTATTTCTGCAGAGATACCTGACAAGGAAACAAATCCAGAATTATATAAACTGGTTATAGACTCCATGATTCATGGTCCATGTGGTGAATATAACATGCGTTCCCCCATGCATGAAGGATGGGAAGTGTACAAAGAAATTCCCTAAAAATTTCAACGAGAGAACGGCCGTGGATGATCAAGGATTTCCTGTGTACAGAAGATGCAATAACGGTCGAACAGTAGAAAAGAATGGAGTTACTTTGGATAATATATATGTCGTTCCATATAATGCTTATCTTTTATTGAAATATGGAGCTCACATCAATGTTGAGTGGTGCAACCAATCACGTGCAGTAAAATATCTTTTTAAGTATATTAGCAAGGGTCATGATTGAGTAATTGCATCGTTGAGTCAGACAAGTGAAAGTGACGACACTATAAAAGATGAGATAAAAGCATATTACAATTGTAGGTAAATCTCAACGTCACTTAAAAGACCTTATATGGTTTTCTAACTTCTATTTAAATGTTGAATATTTCACATAGTTTCTTTCTTTTCCATTTTAGGGTGAATTTCATTGTGCTTATCATTAATCTTCGCAAGTTTACAGGTATATCCATTTTAGGGTGAATTTCATTGTGCTTATCATTAATCTTCGTAAGTTTACAGGTATATCTCTCCATGTGAAGCGGTATGGAGAATTTTGGGATATGATATTCACTATAGGACTCTACAGTTGAAAGGTTGAGCTTCCACCTACCCAATGAACATAATATTGTGTTTGAAGATGACGAGCCATTGGAGGACATCATGAACAAGCCGGGGGTTGATAAGTCAATGTTCTTAAGTTGGATGGAATGTAATAGAACAAATCAGAAAGCAAGAGAGTTAACTTATTGTGAATTTCCGACGGAGTTTGTGTGGAACAAAAACGGGAAGAATGAATTGACGAAAAGGGCACAAAGATTTTCTATTGGAAGAATTTACTATGTCCCTCCGGGAATTGGAGAATTGCACTACTTAGGTGCTTTGTTGACTACAGTAAGAGGTGCGACATGTTACGAAGAAATCAGAACAGTCAATGGTGTAACGTACTCAACATTCAAAGAGGCTTGCTATGCTCTTGGATTACTAGACGATGACAGGGAATACATTGATGGTATAACTGAAGCAAGCTTTTGGGGATCAACAGGGTATTTAAGGAGTCTATTTGTGACTTTATTGATATCAGGAAGTATGTCTAGACCCGAGTTTGTGTGGGAGAAAATATGGAAGTTCCTCAGAGATGATGTTCTTTTTAGGCAGAGAGTTATTCTTCAAATTCCCGGTATGACGCAATATTACGCATTTACAGATTATGAATTAAGCATAAAGAATTTTTTAATGCATTTACATATTATGCATAAGAAATTATATAGGAAACAAACATATTATATTATGCATATAGACTTTGCATAAAGAATTTTATGCATAAACCGATTTATATTATGCATAAAAAGATTTATAGTATGCATTGACAGATTTATAGTATCCGTGACATGCAAGATATAATCATCTTATTATAAATTCTCTAATCTTAATATAATCATCTAGATATCTACATATATTATTATGCGATCAATCGGGGGAAATCTGTCATTAGAAAAGATAAGAACAGAATCTGATTTGTTCGTGTAGAGTATCAGTGTCATTAGAAAAGATAAGAACATAATCTATTAGCCTATTTTAAGTTTAAGAAAATCACAAGTCAAAGCCATCCATATTGGAAGGAAATTAAGTCATCTTTATCACATCACACATTGCAGTAAAGTAAAATAGAATTCTGATTGTGAATTTGGGATGTCTTCGTTTTATGAATTTGAAGAACAGATTAAGTAAAACACATAAATATTGTACAGGAGGGAGGATTCGACTCAATGCAGCAACTTTCTTAGCACTGCACGGAAAATTTGGGTGGGGGATTAAGGAACAGAGCTGCCTGCACAACCATATTCATAATTTTGGTTATATCTTGCGGTATAGCTGATGCATACAATACTTTGCCTACTTTCTTATATACGAATTTAGTATTAGTCATTGGTAAATTTGATGCAATCCCTAAATATCTACAGATCAGACGGCAAGTATGCATATTTTTAATCCCCTGGCAGTAGTATTATTGGTAATAGACTTTTTTAGATTCAATAGTAACTTGCACATAACTAACACGCAACCATTTCCATACTAATGACATTGTTTCCTATTGTAGACTTGACGTTAAGTGAAGAGCGGCTGAAAAACCACACTTTGGCATACATAGAGAATTTACTACAGAGTAATGGACGAAGTCTTTCACAATTTCCGTCGATGCCATTACCAGATCGGGATTTGATTTCAGATGGGTTGAACAAACTTATTCATGAAGAACTTTCATATGACAAAATATCCATGGAAATAGAGCAAAAAAGATTACTTTCATGTCTTACGGATGAACAAAAAGGCGTTTATGATGAAATAATTGGTGCTCTTGCTGGAGATAAAGGAGGTGTTTTCTTTCTTTATGGGTATGGTGGCACAGGAAAAAACCTTCATGTGGAAAACACTTTCAGCCGCTATTCGATGTAAAGGGGAAATTGTACTTAATGTTGCATCAAGTGGGATCGCCTCTCTACTACTACCAGGCGGAAGGACCGCTCATTCTAGATTTGCAATTCCTATAAATGTAAATGAAGATACCACTTGTGAAATCAAGCAGAGAGCACCCTTAGATGATCTTTTGATTAAGGCAAAACTTATTATTTGGGATGAAGCCCCAATGGTTCACAGGTTTTGTGTTGAGGCTTTGGATAGAAGTTTAAGGGACAATATGCGATTTAGTAATCCAAAGAGTATGGAGCAACCCTTCGGTGGCAAGGTAGTTGTTTTTGGAGGAGATTTTCGACAGATTTTACCGGTTATCCCAAAGGGAAGCAGACAAGATAT
Organism: Spinacia oleracea; assembly: GCF_020520425.1. Taxonomy (NCBI): domain Eukaryota; kingdom Viridiplantae; phylum Streptophyta; class Magnoliopsida; order Caryophyllales; family Amaranthaceae; genus Spinacia; species Spinacia oleracea. The sequence continues at coordinate 76,077,698 of NC_079488.1, forward strand.
TTTTTATTCAGCTATTAACTCTTCATACTTATGGGACTTTTGTCGTGTACTTTCTTTGACACGTAATATGAGACTTCAAGCGGGAAGTTCGGATTCAAATTTGAATAAGATCAAAGAATTTTCAGAGTGGATATTAAGAGTAGGAGATGGTAAAGAAGGAGATCCTAATGATGGGGAAGCAAACATACAGATTCCTGAAGATATATTGATCAAAGATGGAGGAATAAGTCTCATTGAATCTATTGTGGATAGTGTGTATCCTTTCATGTTAGAGAACTTGGATAACCCAAATTACTTTCAAGAGAGAGCTATTCTTGTTCCAACAAATGAGTGTGTGCATGTGGTTAATGAGCATTTACTGTCCATGATTCCAGGCGAGGAAAAAATATATCTTAGCTCAGATAGTATTTGCGCATCATATAGAAATATAAGAGGCAATCAAGAGTTATATACACCAGATTTTTTGAACAGCATCAAAAGTTCCGGTCTGCCAAATCATACCCTAAAACTGAAGGTTGGTGTCCCAGTTATGCTACTTAGGAATATAGACCAACCTAATGGTCTATGCAATGGCACAAGATTAGTAATTACTCAGTTGGGTAACCACATAGTCGAGGCTAAAATTATATCGGGAAACAACATTGGTATGAAAGTGTTTGTTCCTCGCCTGCTCTTAACCCCATCGGACATAAAATTGCCTTTCAAGTTTCAACGAAGACAATATCCATTGGTTGTTTGTTTTGCTATGACGATTAACAAAAGTCAAGGGCAGTCTCTCTCACACGTTGGTCTATATCTTCCAAGGCCAGTATTTATAGCCATGGTCAACTTTACGTCGCAATCTCAAGAGTTACAAGGAAAAGTGAATTGAAGGTGTTGATTTGTGATAAGGATGGCCAGACATATAATACTACCCAAAATGTAGTATACAAAGAAGTGTTCCAGAATTTAGCGTAATGAGGTAATTTCAACTAATTCTTATACTAAAATAACTACATATTTTTTGATACACAGTTTTAATGGAAAATACTCTGTCGTAATGGATTTCCCTCTGATTTCAGCTTCTCCCGGTGCTCCAGTTCCAGATCCAGGTACTGTAGGTCATTATCCTTTCTTTTCTGGTTTCATGAAACCTCACTACCAAATCAACTAAGGTCTTTATATCTTTGTTTCAAGTTTCAGTCCTTGCTAATATATTAGTGACTAATTAATTTGATAAATGTTAATTGATACTCCGTCCTCCTAATTGCAGATATATTATAAGGCAAGAAAATCCAGGAGGCAAAGTGGACAATTATAGTAATTCTTTGTGTACCTTCAATTGTTTTTCTATCTTTATTATGCTTTATTTTTTAGTTGAAACACAGTAACTAAAACTCACATGATTGATAGCGTACCTTAATTAATTTCAGTTGGTCTTTTTCACGATTAAACTGTAAGATTAATTCATGCATGCTCAAACTTAAATCAGATTGGTCTCTAGACTGAATAATAAAATCAAATAACTTACAGAAATATAACATGAGTTGTGAAAAGTAAGCAATTTCATACTAAACGGTCGATGGTGCCTGCATCACAGAAATTAAACTTTGAGATAGATTCTCTCGGCTATAAGTCTTTAACCGGCCAAAAAACAAGTCCTCTAAAATAGAAACGTCGATGTCATAAAATAGAAACAAGTCTCTCTTTTGTTAATTTTTGAGAATTTGTATAGCATTCCCTTGATTATAAAATGGCTAAAAACAAGCTAATGCGTTCTCCAAAAAACATCTTCTCAAAAGAGAGATTAGAGCAACCTCAAGTTTTAATTGGTGAGATAACAATCCAGAATGGAGAAAGAAAATGCAATAGAAGGTGGAAATTATCCATCAAACACCTAAATAAATGTTTGAATGAGAGAAAGAAAATACAACAAAAAGTAGATTTTTTTTTTTACACTTTAACTATATAGCTGCTTAAAAAAAACAACTTTTCAGGCATGTTTGTCCCTGCAATAAGGGGAGCAAAATATCTAATAGAATTGTGCTTGTGCATCCAAAAAAATATTCAAGAAATCATCACAAGAATCATTTGCAAAAGAGCAGAACAAGTTCCCGCCCAAAGTTTTGTAATGCCCAAAACTCACAATGAAACACGGAAATGATTTACAAATTAAAAACAAAAGGCAATCATTGAATAAAATACTCTAAACAATATATCAAAAGATTAGTATGAAGCATATGTGAAGAACCCCCGTCATTGATGTACCCTAGACACAAAGATCGTTTAACACGTCTTGCATTCATTTTAACAGAAACTCTCATGCGTGGGAAGTAGGCATAACTTCGACACCGAGAAAATAGGACAAATCACCCAAGTCTTTTAATGAGAACCTGCTTGCAAAATTCTTGATAAAATTTTCAAGGTTAGTTGCATTAGGGCCAGTGACAATAATATCATCTACATATACGATGAGATAAATAGGTGTAGTAGAGTGATGCATAATGAACACAGATGTATCCGGAACACATCGTTGAAAGACTTGACCAACCAAGTAATTTTGGAGTTCGGTGTACCAAGCCTGGGGAGCTTGCTTGAGGCCATAAATAGCCTTACGAAGTTTGCAGACATGAGAAGGATATTTAGGATCAATAAATCCGGGAGGTTGAGACATGTATACCTCTTCATGTAGAGTTCCCTGCAAGAAAGCATTGTTAATATCAAGTTGGCGCAAGTGCCAATTTTGAGAGACAACCATACTTAAGAGAGTTCCAATGCTTGCGGGCTTGACAACCGGGCTAAAAGTTTATGTGTAATCAACTCCTGGTCTTTGTTGAAAACCCTTGGCAACCAACAGAGCTTTGTATCTTTCTATCACCCCTTTCTTTGTGTATTTAATCCGAAATACCCACTTACATTTTACAATGTTTTGAGCGGTGGTTGGGGATGCTAAATCCCAAGTATGTAACGTGGAAAGGGAATGGAGCTCCTCTTCCATAGCTTTTCTCCACAAAGGGTCTTGTAAGGCTTGGGCAACCGTCTTTGGAGCTTTTGGTTTTTGCTTAGTAGAAGTATTATGCACATACTTCTTATTGGGTTTAAAGATATTGTTTTTGGACCTAGTGATAATACCATTAGGTGGGTGGGTTGGGGTAGTTGTGGGTATTGGGCTTGCTGTAGGATTTGGCAGCAAGTTGGACAAAGGGGGAGTAGTTTGAGGAGATGGAGATACGGGTAGGGTAGAGGGGGTTACCGGGTTTGTGCATTCGGATCCCGATAAGTCGGGTTCTTGGAGCGGGTTGGTGAAGGGAAGTGGGCTGATGGTATGTGGGCTTGAGAGGCTATGATTTGCAGAGTGGGCAGATTGGGTTGGGGAATTAATTAGCGGGCTGGTTGGTGTGGAGTGGCCCATTTGATCTGGGCGTTCTGGTTGAGGCATATGAATTGGACTTTGTAGGATTGGTAAACTCATAAGGCACCATGAGTTTGGATGTGGGATTTTGGTGTTAGTGTCTGATTGTACAAGACACGAGTACGGGTATTCCGTTTCGACAAATTGGACATGGCGAGATGTGTACACCCTATTATTTGTCGGGTCTAAACAATGGTAGGCTGATTGGGTTTTAGAATACCCAATAAAAATACAAGGTGTAGACTTAGGATCAAGTTTATGAGTAGTGTAAGGTTTTAACCATGGATAACAAAGGCACCCAAATCCCCTTAACTTTAAATAATTTGGCGAAGTGCCGAATAGACAATGATACGGGGACTTGTGAGAAAGTTTAGGAGTACGGAGTCTATTTATTAAATATGTGGCAGTGGAGAAGGCAAAGGACCAAAATAAGAGGGGTAATTGAGCATGATGGAGGAGGGAAAGCCCGGTCTCAACAATATGACGATGACGACGCTCGGCAAAGCCATTGTGTTCGGGAGTGTGAGGAGGGGAGGTAAGATGAGAGACTCCATCGATAGTCAAAAGTGATTCTAATGCTGTGTACCCCCATTATCGGAATATAAAACCCGAATAGATTTTGAAAAATATTTCTCAACTAGGGCTTTAAATCTAATGAATACAGCTTTTGTATCGGATTTATTTTTGAGATGATAAAACCATATATATTTAGTAAAATGGTCAATAAATATGACATAATATTTAAAGCCATCAAGAGAGTGAACCGGAGAGGTCCATAAATCTGTATAAATTATGTCAAGAGGCGCATGAGAAATTAAAGTGGATTGATTAAAGGGGAGTTTGTGACTTTTATTGCATTGACAAGCATTACAATTAAAAGACAACGAACTAGAGACATCAAGTTTAAAATCCGAAATAATATTTTTAAAAATGGCTAAAGAAGGATGGCCTAGGCGATGATGCCAATTTATTGCCGGAGCTTTGATAGTAGATAATGCTAGGATAGGTGAGGAAGATGTCCACTCATACACCCCGTGTTTAGTTGGGCCCTTGATAAGATGTTCCCCCGTGATCCGATCCTTCAAAATGAAAGAGTTAGGTGAGAATTCAATAACAAGATTATTTTCGAAACACAACTGTGATATGGAAATAATGTTACGCGACATGTGAGGTGCACATAAAACATTTGAAAGATGAATAGATTTGGAAGGAGGGATAGAGAAAGAGGTAGAGCCTGTATGAGTAATGGGGACTCCAGTTCCATTACCTATAACAATCTCCTCCGTACCATCATAAGGGTGATGAAGGGCGAGGTTGGATAGATCATGAGTGACATGATGTGTTGCCCCGGTGTCTATGAGCCAGGTGGACGAAGGTGAATTGTTGCCGGCAGTAGCAACGTGGGCTTGAGGTGGTGTTGCTTGGTTCGGTTGAGGCGGCAGTGTAGGCTTTGTAGTTGGGAATTTTTGCTGAAAAATAGAGCATCTAAAGAGAGAGTGTCCATGAGCATGACACCACTGACAACGACCCTGGTACCCTGCTCCTCTTGTCATTGTCCTTCTTGTATGTGCCTCCTGTTTTGGTGTGGTTGTAGTGGGCCCGGTTGTAAGCATCATTGGAGGGAGTTGGCGTAGAATGCCGTGTGGATGTGGCATGGGCTGAGATTGGCAGCGGAGAAGGAGTAACAGCAGTACGGAGAGCAACTTCTTTGAGTAGTAGTTTCTCATGCAACTGGTCAAAGGTAATGAGGAAATCCCGATCATTGATGGCATCGATCACACTTTGATAGTTCGGATCTTGAATACCCTCAAGCACACGTTCAATTAAGTCTTCTGGTTTGTAGGGCTCGCCAAGGACAACTAGTTGATCTGCGCAAACCAGAATAGAATTCATATACTCAGTAATGCTTTGCGTACCTTTCGAAATGGACTTGAGGTTGGCCTTAATCAATTTGGCGTGACCACGAGTGTTGCGAGCAAATGCGTGAGCAAGAATTTCCCATGCCTCCCTTGCTGTTTTGGCCCTAGAGACAAGGGGAACAATGTTGGCTTCAAGGTTTCCAAGCAAAGCACCAAATAACAACTTATCCTGCCGCACCCATGTAGAGTGAACAGGATTGAGAGAAGATGTAGTGCCGTCGCTAACGGTGGCAACAGGTAGAGGATGAGAGCCATCAAGAAATTTGAATAAGCCATGACCCGAAAGTATGGCCTCTAGTTGAAGCTTCCATGAGAGATAGTTGGTGTTAGTGAGCTTGATGATATTGGTCAGATTGACGATGATGAGAGGAGAGGACGGCTGAGCGTCATTCAGGATGGTGTTGGAAGCCATGTGTGGCGTTGGAAAAGAGAAAAATAAAATAAAAAATAGGTTAAAGATCTTCCTGCTTTGATAGCATATAAGGATGAGATGAAGTTGTATTGCATTGAAATACTTACAAGCTATATATATTACAAGAGGAATAGCTATTTACGTATAGAGTATAATCTAACTAAGGAAATGAGAATAATATATCATGAGATGATTATATACAAAGAAAGGAGATAATCACGTAAATAATTATAGAAGATATTATCTTAAATAGAGAGATAATCATGGAGATATTCTAGGAGGAATAATATCAGTTGTTGACTTGATATTATTCGCTACACATACTATTGAAAATTGTACAATTATAAAGTATTCCATCATTCTATTGAAAGTACCATTCTATTGAAAATGAGTAGCATTATAAGTAAAAACAAAGTACCATTATAAGTAATAAAAGTATCATTCTATCTAAACTGAGTACCATTATAAGTAACAAAAGCACAATTCTGGAATCGAACACACAACGTGGATTCATTAAACCACATTAGCTATTTCAAATTTTCCCTGATTTTACCAAATTAAACCCGTTTATGTATTTGACATACATAACAAGTAGCCGCAGCGATAACGGGTAGACCATTGCCCTCTGTACTGGTTATATAATTTAAGTTGCACATAAACATATTACTACTATTTGACTGAGTTGGTAGCAAACATGTGTTTAATTTACCATGGTTAGGGGTTCGAAGCCCCTTCAAGCATGTATTTTTTAATTTTATATCGATGAAACTATATTTTCTTATTTTATTTAATGCTTGACAAATATAAATTTGCCCCCTAATTATGAATTTATGGCGTCGCCACTGATTCACGCCATGAAATATAATCTCTTTAGCGAGAAATGTTTATTTTATAAGGGAACATATGAGGTCAATTTAGTAATTGTACTTTTGGTATCCCCTATATATATATATATATATTTGTTTTTGTTTATGTATTTTGGTGGGGATTGTAGAAAAATAAAGAAGAGAGCAATACTATTAATTCAAGCAATATTGTTGCCATCGCCTTCGGAGAAGTTCGTATGTAGCATCTTCAAAACCCCATTATTATGAGCTTATGTCATGTCTGCTGCTAGATTTTGTTTTTTATTGGAGCTTATACCATGTCTGCTGCTAGATTTTGTTCTTATTGTAGCTTATGCCATGTCTGCTGCTAGATTTTTTATATTTGTGTTTTGTTTTATACAGAAATGGAGTCATGTGGATCATCCTTGGTAGGGAGGAAGAGAAAGAGGCAAACCGAACTGAGGAAGTCATTTCGGTTTGCTGTGATGTGTTTCAAAATACATCACAGGGGCATTTCTGTAAATAAATTGAATTTCAATTGTACATGTTTTAATCGTAATGGTACATGTTTTTATCGTAATGGTACTTCGTTTAATGAAATGGTACTTTTTTTTAATGAATGGTACACAAAATGCCTTGTGATGTACATCACAGCATGCCGAAATTCCGCTCCCAACAGAACTACTTGTTAATTTACTAGTTATTATAAATTCCATGATTGTCATGTACTTTGTACTACGCAGTTAGGTGTAACTCTACAAAGAATATACCGAATTAGAGACAAGAAGCATAACAGATTAGTTAATTTAAACTCATTGACCAGGGATAATGATGTAGCATGTAGGAGTGAACTTCGTATGAACAGAAAAACGTTCGGTGTACTTTGTGAGATGGTTAGGGATATCGGTGAACTAAACGGAACTCGAAATATATATATACTACGATGTATCATCAAACAAACACAACTTATAATATACGAAGTATCATCAAAATAACAACTTGACTACGAAGTATCACCAAACAACAACTGGATTACGTACACAAATAATAATCATATAAAACTAACATGTCATCACTCCACAAAAAAACCATTCATCAATCATAAATCAAACTTTAAAGATACAAATTATCATAAAAAAATGAGAAAAGAGAAGATAAAAATCAACCCTGCAGAGGGCTGCTATGTGAATGGAGGCAGAGTAATGTTGTTGGTGGAAAAAATATTGAAGATTACGCTTCCCTTTTTATTTTTGTCAATCCCACATTTTATTTGATACCTAGAGTATTGGTATGGGTCAAACTCACCTCCCCCAAGGTTTCTAAACTCCATACTTCATGGATTTAAGGTATGGGTTTAAAATTTCTAATTTTGCAAACTAAACACAAGGTATGGGTTTTAGTCATTCTAAACTCATTCATGATAGCTAAATTCCGCGAACCAAATGCTCCTTAAACGGAATCCCATTTTGGAGGAGAGTAGTGAAGAGAGGAATGTATATCCTCTTCAATGTTAACGAGTTTTGTAAAGTGATAGTATCTATCTATCTATCTATATATATTATACTAAAAGAGAGGAAATCAATGTGGAGCTGACAAATGTCGCTCTCTGATTTGCCTCTCTTTTAATATAAATATAATATATTTTTAAAAAAATTTAAAAAGTAGTATTTCTTTTATAGATTGTTTATCTTTGTTATAAAAATACTAAAGTATAATATGTTTCTAATAAATGACGTTTACCGCTACTTACCACCAATCGTAAGACTTACAATAGCTATCGATGCATTTCAACCGTTTAAATTTAAAGACCAATATAGTCAATTACTTTGTACGACTATAAGTTTTAATAGATAATTAAAGGACAAACAAAAAAATAACCAGAACATTAAGGGTTTTCCAATCAATAGAGACGTTACAATACATATTTAGTGATTACCACTCACAACTCCCCCCAAAGCATTGTCTTCGATTCTTTAATTTCTTCCAAGATCCGACTAACAATTAAATGTTATCTTAATCACTTTTCTTCCACCCAATTTTTTTTATTACTATATGTATCCATGACTTAAAAACCATTGATGACCTTGCAAGGTTGAAGAACAACTCCGATGAAGAAAGATAAAGAAACGGATGATTTCAATTAATTAATTAGGGCTAAAATAAGAAAAGTGAATTGCAAATTTGGGAACTCTTAAAAGTCAACTATCAATAACATCTATGGAGGGAAAGAAAGTAGACTTGATAAAAAAAAATAAGAGGGAGGTTAATGAAGTAAATACCCGTGAGTGATTCTCATTAGTTTGATCAGTAATATAAAATGTTACTAAGATATAATTTAGGTTGTTGTTATGGGAACTAACTAACTAAGGATATACTAGATATTTACATGCTAAATTTAAAATGTACATAAATTATTTAATGTACACAATCTAATTTACATAAAAATATAATCTATCATAATATGTACGTACATAGTGATACATTGCAGTTTCACTACATAGCGGTACACGCATTCACTGTCTCATTTGTTATTGTATACTTCGTAAATTTTTGTTAACTACTCCTAAAAGCATATTTTATATACATACTAACTACTAAGTATTATCCATCTATATATATGATATAAATGACAACATGCGATACAAATTTAATTCCAAAATAGTTGGGTCCAAAAGATTGCATCTTAGGATACATATAGTATTTTGTAAATTGCTTCTAAAATATTTGAGTCCAAGGATGTAGTCTAAATACTATACTCACTATATTTTATTGTTTATAGTTTTGTTAACCGTATAGAAAAATATTTTATATACACACTACGTACTAAATATTATATATGTCCATGTATATATATGATTTGAACGAAAATAGGCCCTAGAAATTTGCTTCCAAAAGATTGCATCTTAGGATACATATAGCGTTCTGTAAATTGTTTCCTAAATATTTACTTCCAATAGATTACATCCTAGGATACATCTTTAGATTAAGTTACCAATATATTTTTATTCTTAAACATTCATATACTATGTTAAATATTCTATCTCTTATTTACCAAATATAAAAATATTCTATCTCTGTTATTTTTCCTAAAACTAAAATTCGGATTACTTTATATGTTACTCGATTAAATAAAAAAAGGAATAATTATTACGGAATATCAAACATACGGAGTACTCTATTTGTTAGGACATGTGACTGCATCAATTATTTTGAAATAAATGAAGTATGTTTATTTATTTACAAGGACCAACATATTATCTAACCCAATTTACATTTTTGTTAAATCAATATATACTTTTAATTGAATTAGACATACTTCATATTCCTACTTCCACTCCCGAATGATCTTTACGTTAACTATTTGCACCATAATTAAATGCTATATACTATGTAATATTCTATCTCTTATTTAATTACCAAAAAAAATATTCTATATATTATATTAAATGAGAGGAAATCAATGTGATGATGACAAATGTCACTCATTCAGACCTCTCTTATAGATATAAAATAAATTAAAATAAAATACTTGATTCTATAATTAGTTTGTTAACATTTACCTCAAAAATATATTTGATTCTCTTTTCCTGAAAATAAAAAAAGATTTCATTTTGTACATAGAGAATATAGTTTTAAATTATATATCTCTTCTATATTTGTTAAAAAAAAACCAATATAAGATTATCTTTTTATAAAAAATTAATCCATTATACGGAGTACATTGTATATTGTTATAAAAATTCAAGAGTAGTCTACTTATTTGTATTTCGTACTTGAATAATTCGAACACAAATAAATTAGAAAATCATTCAACTACGAATAAGAGTTTATAAAAAAATCACAATAGTACTATGTAATATTTTAACAGCTAAACTAGTGTGTGGTTCGGGCGATGCCCCGATTGCTACATTGAATAGTTAAAATTTTAGATTTTTCTTGAGCAAAATATTTGATAAGATACATGTATAGCATGAAGTGAAAGCATTCATCAAGTTCGTCAACTACATAAACACACTAAGTCATTTATCACGAGAAATAATTTTTCAATTGCATCATCTTACAATTTGTATAATTTTTTTTCAGGAAATAAGTGATTCAAAATTTACAAACACCAAATTAGACTTATGCAGTCATGCAAGGCATTTATGTAGTTGATGCTTATGAGACTTATGACATCATGTTTATTCATGGTTGTCCTAATTCTTTAATTAATATTTTTTTCCAAAATAGTCAATAGAAAATAAAAAGTCACATAAAAGTTTAGTTGTTGTAAACTTCATGTTAACATTCATTTATAAATTAATGCGAAGAGATAAACCACAAATGGTTGTTGGTTAAGATGGTAATGAGAGTTATCCTCCACACTTGAGGTCGATCTGGAGTTCGAACCTCATTGTACGTACAGATTTTTGGTTGTCCATGATTTGACATATCATTTGGTGAGTGGATGATGTGGCGCAAAAGGAAGAGTACTACATATATGCCACATAGACATTTTTCTCAACGCATTTTAATATATTAGTATAGATGTGATAATTATAAAAAGTTATTGATCGTACTATTTATACGTAGTATATTTAGCAGCTAAATGAGATAACCGTTATTGATTGTACTATTTTGTACGTAGTATATTCAGCAACTAAATTCGATAATTATCACCGCCATTGATAGTTATATTTTACTACTTTAAAAAAATTATGTAACTTCTTTAAACATGAGAAAAACTTGTGTAATCTAATCTAATCTATCTACGTAATTCCTGAATTTTTAGATGCAACTATTTGATTTTTACACTAGCTATTATATTCACACATACCTCTACTTTTTCTATTTTGGTGATTATTAATACTTTTTGATGAATATAGTCAAGTACTACTCCGATGTATTTTGTTGGATTTGTCTAAATACTTACATAGTACTACCATTTTAAAAATAATTTTTACTAATTGATAATTTAAGATATTAAATAGCTGACAATGCCGCTCCGATTTACCTCTTTTATAATATTGTTAACTAACCTATGATAAAATAATTAATATACTTTTTATATATTTTACCTAAAATCTTCAATTACTTATGGTAATAATCGATTATACTACGAATTACTTATTTACCCATGTGAATAAATTTCTTAATTTAAACACTCAATTTTTTAATTCAAAAATAAATTAGAAATCTTATTTTTCATTGGCAAAAATATTTTAGCAAAAACTAATCCTCAATTTCTCCATAAAAATATTTTAAATCACAAATTAAAATAATAAAATATGTAAAGCGGGTTCAATGAACATTTGTATGTCTCCACCCTGTTTAGACAGGAATATATAAGTAGTGATTCGACGAGTGAAGGACATTAATTTATAGAGATAAATTGTTTCCTCTGGTGATGTGGTGGGTTTGGTTTTGGTTTTGAGTTTTAGCAAACATAATTTCTCTCTTTTATATATACTCCACAAAGTACAATCAATTATCTAATTATTTATTATTTTGACCACATGCAATTGCACGGTAAAAGTTTAAATATCGGTCAAGTTTTTTATTGGTCGGGTTGAACAGGTAAAACTGGGTTACGTCAGGTTTATATAAGTTTATATCGGTTAAGGTTTTTATTGGTTTAGAGTCATACAATGTGGGCAAATCAATAGCGGCATGAAATGGGTGGAGGATTGTACTTCGGGTCAGGTGAATTTGGTTTCAAATTATAAAATCTCAATTTTCAATAAATTTATAAACTATAATATTTAGGCCTTAATTAGGGGGACAAAGGAAATAACTAACTTTTAAAAGTGTTAAGAATTAAGATCGGTAGAGGGATTAAACAGGTTATGGGTTATGAGTTATAAAGGATTCGAATTAAACAGGTTATGAGTTTTAAACTATTCGGATTAAGCGAGTTACGAGTTAAAACAATTTGGGTTGTAAACGGGTTTTCCTCGGGTTCAAACGGTTCGATTGAAACAGATTGAGTCATTAACAATTGAATTTTGGATCCATTCGGCTTGGGTTGAAATGAGTGGGTTGCTGCGGAACGGTTTGTTACTGGGTTTAGTATCTTAATCGGGTTAATATTTTTCGGTCGGTTTGGGTTGAATATAATCGAGTTCGGTTTTGGGTTCTAGCTCGCGGGTTATTAACGGTTCAGATTATAAACGATCGGACCAACCCAACGGGTTCAACGGTTCAGGTTGTAATTAACATTTCTCATAGTATATGATGATGACTGAGTTTTATACCTAACATGAAATTATGGGTAATGCATGAATATGAATAAAAAATCTACATATTTTTCTACGTTTCTTTTCAAAATTAATTTACCTTTGCACTTAAAGCTCAAATATGTAAAACGTGCATCGCACGGGTACTTATACTAGTTACTATATACTAAAAGAGACACCAGGAATGACACGTGTCATTTTCTAGTGCGATTTTTTCCCGCCAAAATATATTTTTATTTTTTACTTTAAAATAAATAAATTGCATTACGTTTTTTTTAGGAAACTAAGATAAAAATATATTTTAATTACCATAGATGTATACTGCATAATATATTATTGGAGAAAAGCTAAATCAATATTATTTTTTCCTTTATGATATAATTTTATTTATGTATTATTATAACTTTTTAATCCGATAAGAAACATAAAAATATTGATAAATGACCTTCTAATGTTAGTCTACTATTAATAATATAATACATGGTAACTGGTAAGTAAGAATGTTAATTAAATTAATAATACATGGTAAATAGACTAACATATAAGTTTATTTATCAAGATTTTACTCAATTCAAATTATGTTGTATTTGACTAACTCGGTTATGCTCGGGACTTTTCAAAAATTAGTCTTGAGTCATTCGGGTTTGGTTAACGTTGTTAGATCGTTATACATATAGGTAAACGACTATAATTTTTAACTTTGTATAGTAATATGCAAATTTAGTTCATTTGAATATAATTTTTAACTTTGAATTTATACTTTTTCATATATCATTTTTACTTTCATGTTACGTTGCACAGGCCCTAAACTAGTTTTAACAAATCTAAAACCGAGCGTAAATCTATCGCCTCCCTTAATTTGAAAAACTAATGGACCAAAGTTTACTTAAGTACATAATAATGTGACTTTAGACTAATTGACATTTTCATTGACCAAATAGGAATATTTCTTTATTTCCCTCTCTAATATTTGAACCAACGAAGTAGTAATCCTACTTTAGAAACCAAATGCGTGCGTCTCTGAAGTTCTTCGCAATTTCTCTACACCTCTATTTCTCTACGCAAAAATCCACAACAATTTGCAAATCTCCCAAATTCTAGGGTTTTCTCTCTCCAATTTCAGGCTTCTGTGATGTCGATTACTTCTCAACTTCACGCCCCGACTGTTCGTCCGGTCACCATACCGTTTTCCGACATCCAAGTATTGCTTCTTCTTCATTTGATTAAAATATTTGTTATTTGTTCTAATTGTAATTAATTTCGTGATTAATTTTGGATTTTTTGTCGTGATTGCATGAAGGATAAGAATGAGGATTTGTCAGCGTTGATTGCAGAAGGTTTTGGACCTAATGGCCTTGGGATTATCTCCATTACCAGTGTAATTTTCTCATGATTTCACCTCTTTTTTCCTTCTCATATGACTTGTAATTAATTGCTTCATTATTATTTTTTATCTACTCAATTTGTAATTACATATAGAAGTACTTTGTTTGATTAAACTACAGAGCCTTTACTGAAGTTTGGTTGAATAGTAGCAGAAATCTCATGCCTCGTTGACCACAGTAGACTTTCATAGGATGTTATACTTTGTATCATGAATCATGGTGCTCTTAGCCTCTTTGGGAATGGATGCATGTTTAATTGGAAATTTTACGGGTCAAAAACTCTAGCTAAGCTTCATAAATCAACTGCGAAGCTTTGATTAATTGAATATTGAGCTGAATTTAATTTAAATATGTTGATACTGAGCTTTAACCAAATTAATAGTTTTAGTTATTACATAATACTCATCAGTCCTCCACTCCTTTTTTTAGCGAAAGAATAATTTCTTGAATGTTTTTTAGAACACCCGCGTAAACTTATAGCTTATACCGAGTACATAACCAGCTATGTACCACTTGTAGTAATCGTAGTTGGAGTCTACACAACATCCTATTTTGACTCCTTCTCCTACTTAGACTCTTATGGCCCATTTGGTAGCCGGTATTAAATGGTGGGAATGGAAATAAATTTAAGTGTTATTTGACAAGAAAAGAACATGATGATGTCCATGGTAATGAAATTGTCTCAAACTTGGAGTTTTTCTTCATAAATTTGCATTCCCACCTAATACCACTCCTCAAATGGTAATGGATGGTAATGGAAATTTATAAAGGAAACGAGATTATTTTGAGTGAACTAGCATTACCATGGGAATGCAAGTTGATTTTCTTTACAAATTTACATACAAATTCATTCCCATGGACACCATTTATGGCCGGCTACCAAACGGGCCGTTAAAGTTAATTTATCAATCAGATAAGTGGTGGATTTTTATTTTCTTATCCGATCCAGATGTTTTTGCTTCATATTGGGTTAGAACTTAGAATAAGATTGGATTTTCATCCCTAACCACAACTCCATGCAGTGAAGATTACTTGTTTAGTGGAGCTGAAATATGATAAACATTCAAGTGTGACATCACATAATAAAATCGTATACATGTTCATTACCATCATTTCCTTGATTGAGTGACCTTGTACAAAATAGGGTTAATGCTTAATTGCTTGTAACATCACCCATTCCCAAATGAAACTAGTGCTTCCTAAAGATTGTATACATGTTCATTATCATCATTTCCTTGATTAATGACCCTGCACCAAATAGAGTTAATGTTTATAAAATCACCTCATTACCCAATGAAGCTAGTGCCTCCTAAAGTTTGACATTGGATGTGAGAGCTAAGGCGAAAATATAAGAAGTGGTATACAATGGCAACCATAATGTATTATTGGAGTATAAAGTTATGGTAGGATCAGTATGTTGGAAGGCATGCCGTAGATCCATGTACACGAAAATTGTATGGCTTTTTGCTGTTGTCATGCTCAGAGAATGAAGAAGATCATTTTTCTGGAGGTTGGACATGGGATTTCATTGTGTAAGTTTAGGTCAATACAAGGCTCTAGCTTCAGTCATGCTTGATAATTTATCTTCCTTTCGTCATATTAGAACTGAAGTCGTAGCTTGCAATTATCTGCATATAAGTATGATTGGTGTTTATAAAAAATACAGTTGTCTTGCATACTTACTGGTCTTGCTTACATGTATGTTATATCTCTTCGTAGGTTCCAGGTTTTTCTTCATTGCGCCAGACTCTGCTGCGTCTATCAACCAAGTAAGCATTTGAAATTGCATCCCGATGTCTTGTGTAAGAGGACAAATATTATATGGGTAGCTTGCAAGTAGATTAGGAGTGGAGTATCATAACAACTTGGATAATCACATCTTGCAAATGTATGTTTTTCAGATTAGCCAAACTTCCAGAGGAAGAGAAGAAAAAACTTGAAGATCATGATAGCAGGTAACCATCTAACAAAGTAAGAAGTCCTCACTGTCACATCTAGCTTCTAGCATATTAAGCCATGTTCTTCTCTTTTATGCACTCATGCAATTTAATCTAATAATTGGTCCTAAGTGTTCAAAGTTTACCCTCCTCTATGATAGTCTTTTATTTTTTTTGCTGTGAAGGTAAGTATAGGAACAGAGGGGACTGATTTTTCTTTTCACCTTATTATGAGAATTTCATGTATGCTTTCAATTCCAATTCCGATTTACATATAGTGTTGTGATTTATAAGTAATCTTTTCTTTAAAATAAAATTCGCTTATCACTCATTTAATCTGACCTTTTGATATTGTGATTTGCCGCATCAAGGAAAAGAGACGAAGTAAGTGCAGCAACTATCTGCCTGACTGCCTCCAGGGGCTTGCTTAACACACCTGCACTTCCATAGATTTTAGAGCAGACATCCATATCTCTTGATTGACTTATGAGGACTTCCATTTTCAAATTAGCAATTTCACTATAAGGTCTTAAATCTGCACTTTTTGTTTCATGTGCTTTATAGTCTTTTAACTTCATGTCTCTTCAACTTAAATATTCAGGTACAACTTCGGTTGGAGTCATGGAAAAGAGAAGCTTGAATCTGGGAAGCCTGGTAAGTTCTTTTATTCCAAATTAAAAACACCAGACATCCTATTTCTCTGTAGAGGCAAAACTTTTGGAAGCTCTTCAAAAGGGGAAAAAACCTCTGGACTTGATAATGAATGTACAAGGAGTCAAGTTGATGCCAATTAACACTACCCCTAAATTGAGGGTTGAAATTAAACATACACTTCTTTTTGGAACTCTGCCTTACTGACAAATGTCCTTTCCTGTGTGTTGAGCTTTCAAATCGGTCATTCAATAGAACATCAACCCCAGCCTTAGGCTTTAGCAAAGTTCTTAAAGCCCTAATTAATATGTGAGAAAATGAAGGGAAATGAAAAAAGAATGATTGAACTCAGTGTAAGAAACTAAATTGAACACAAATTTAGAAACATGGAGTGGGCCTAAGTGCCTAACATCTTGACAAATTCACCTTGCTTGCTCTATGTATTGAGCAAAGATAGCTAGATCTTTTCAGAGTTCCAATCTTCTGCCCTTTCAAGGCAGGCTGTTCACTGCTAGCAGAGGTTGCAGGGCATCCTGTAGCCACTGTCATGCGTTCTCATGGGTTACCATGATTGGAGTCAGTCTTGAAAGCATAGTGAGAGTCTGGGCACTATTAGTATTGGTACACTAGTGACTTGGTGTCATTGACAGCTCTCACGTGCGCCTACGGTCCCCAAGAACAATCATGTGAATATATCTTACTCCAACTGAGCAGAGTCCTTTAGTTAAGAAACGGAATCTGATTTTTAAAGCTAAATCTTCAATGACAATAAAAGAGGAAAAAATTATATGATTTGTTTCATTTTCATCTAATTCCACTGAGTGGTGATGCTTATGATTTGCCGTCATTCTGGAGAGAAATGTTCCTTGTTAATGAAAACAAGTCTCCAACTAAGAGTCTGGGAGACACGGCAAACTTGTGTTTGTTGTTTGAAGAATCACAGTACACGGCAAATTCACCTTGCTTGCTCTATGTATTGAGCAAAGATAGGTAGATCTTTTCAGAGTTCCAATCTTCTGCCCTTTCAAGGCAGGCTGTTCACTGCTAGCAGAGGTTGCAGGGCATCCTGTAGCCACTGTCATGCGTTCTCATGGGTTACCACGATTGGAGTCAGTCTTGAAAGCATAGTGAGAGTCTGGGCACTATTAGTATTGGTACACTAGTGACTTGGTGTCATTGACAGCTCTCACGTGCGCTACGGTCCCCAAGAACAATCATGTGAATATATCTTACTCCAACTGAGCAGAGTCCTTTAGTTAAGAAACGGAATCTGAATTTTAAAGCTAAATCTTCAATGACAATAAAAGAGGAAAAAATTATATGATTTGTTTCATTTTCATCTAATTCCACTGAGTGGTGATGCTTATGATTTGCCGCCATTCTGGAGAGAAATGTTCCTTGTTAATGAAAACAAGTCTCCAACTAAGAGTCTGGGAGACACGGCAAACTTGTGTTTGTTGTTTGAAGAATCACAGTACAAGGGAAACAACAGCTCTTCTATATGGGTTTGTGCTTAATTGTTGAGTTTTGTTAGTTTGTTCTTGGTAGAATCTGTTAAAGTCTCTTATGTTTGAGGGAAAATCTGTTAAAAACTTAACTTGAACCTTCAGAGAATATATTAAGTATCCCGTCACTCTCCAATAAATTTTATTTGATGTAACCTTAGAGTAACATCTAAGAATCTTTTTCTGTGTATTTGACTAGTACTACATGGCCAATCTCTCCCTGGTAGTTTAAATTCTGGAGAAAGTTTTCTTACCATGCTGCTCTTCTGCTACCATCTGATTTTTATTTTCTGTTTATCTTCTTTAAACTGCAGATATGTTAAAAGGATCCTTTTATGCAAATCCTGTATTAGATGTGCCGACGCTGGACCAAACCCTCATTCAAAGGTAAAGGTGGTTGGAGAATTTGGGCTGTGGTACTCCTTTGCTGCACGTAACTGCTACCTTTGCTGAAATATAGGTAGCTTAGCTATAATTTTTCAGGAAAAGGATTTAATTATCCAGCATTGTACCGCTAAAGCTCCTTACTGAAAAAGTGAAAAGATGGCAAAATCAGAGGAACTAGATATACGGGTGATATAAGTATTTTTAGTCGTTGTTTTGAAGTACTTTGGCTAGGAATTGAAGTGGCTCATAGTTGTGAATAACCTGTGAATTGAAGTATCCATAGGCTCATAGCTGTAGAGGCCACAGGGTGCAGGGAGAGGTTACAGACTGTTGTGTTTCAGACTTTCAGTAGCAGAGCTAAATCAATCTAACTAAAATGATAATAAAAGTTTAATATGTGATTGGTAAGTCTATGTCATAAAACCATTGAGGCACCTCACGAAATAGGAAAACCCTCACTACCTTATACTTCCTCCATTTTTTTATAATTGCACCGTTTTCCTTTTTCGGAAGTTGCATATTAATTGCACCATTTCCTTTTTTGGTAAGTTTATCCACATAAAATGACATTTCTATCCTTATCATCATGTGTTAAATCACATTTGTACTTAGATCACATGGGTATATTTGTCATTTATCACCTTTTAACCCCCATTATTAAATCTTGTGCCCAACCCAAATGGTGCAATAATAAAAAAATGGAGGAAGTATCAAAGTTCAAAACAGAGGGGTACCATATAGAATGCCTCTCCGAAGAATAGCAGGTTGAATTTTGACTGCCCTTGTTGTGCTGCCTTTTTTCAGGCTCTAACTGAATTTATGACTATTTAGGATTTTATGTTGTAGACTTGTAGTCATTTGTTAGATATTAAAGAGCTCGATGTTGCACATTCCAACTTTTAATGTTGTAGACTTTAGTACTTGTTGTTGGAGGGAGCAACTTGATACAGTCTTGAGTTCATGCTGGTTAAGGTCTTAACTCTCAAGGATGGTACATTTGGACCTCACTAGACCTCGTGTATGGCAGGATCCACATGGTTGGTGGTTGTAGTTGAAGGGCTGAATTTGGAAGGCTACAGCCCACAGGTATATTTATGTACATGCATATTTTTGTATGAGATGGGTGTATCCAGGTAAAATGGTAGGCTCACCCAACCCCAGAGAGATTCTTCAAAAGTCACCTTCATATATCCTATTTAAGGTTTGCTCTGAATTATTGTCAACTCTTCTACACCATGCCTGATAGTATGTGTGTGCGTGTGTGTAAAACCACTACGCTACTGCTTGCAACATCTGAAGTTTGACCAGCAAACTGTGTATTGGTGCTT
Organism: Spinacia oleracea; assembly: GCF_020520425.1. Lineage (NCBI taxonomy): Eukaryota > Viridiplantae > Streptophyta > Magnoliopsida > Caryophyllales > Amaranthaceae > Spinacia > Spinacia oleracea. The sequence continues at coordinate 76,097,655 of NC_079488.1, forward strand.
TAAATATTGTAGGAACTGACACAATCATATGGGTTCTTGCCTCTTTGCATTGTATGAAGTATTCTACCTACTAGATTGGGAGTTTGGGACTAATCAGGTCATTGTGTCATAAATGTTGATCTGTAAACGTTCAGACGATTTGCATGTTGCATATTGGTGTTAGAGTATTGACCTTTTGGCACGTCAGTCGTAGAAGAGCTTTCAGCGAATGTAAACTTAGGATCGCGAATGACCTTCTCTGTCCATCTCATTTTAAGAATCACCACAATAAGAAAATGTATAAGACAAGTAACTAGTGTAATATTGTTTCATTGGTTTTCTGCTGAAGTTGCCTTAGTCTTCAGACATTCACAGAATTCAAACTAACTTAGGGTGTAACACGATTTTGGTTAGTTGTTCCGTATCAATAAGATGTCTAACACTTACGTATTAACAATATTAGGCTCCACTCATGCTGACAAATTGTCTGGGGTACCTGATTCTTGATATTTCTCCTTGGGTTCTATATTGTACTTTCAACTCGTGCTCATTCTTTGCGTTTCAGATATCCAGCATATTGCGGGCGTAATATTTGGCCTCAGAGTACTTTGCCAGAACTAGAAGTTGGTAAGTTTTGCTTCCCTCTCTCTCTTCTCAATTCGTACACATACAGACAAGCACATTATATCTTGCTACTTACTCCGTATTTATATGGTGTCTAGCTGGTGATACGTCATTTTGGTGTCTTTTCATCTGTAGTTGATGTTGGCTGATAAATAGTTATGCAGCATAAGCAGGAGGTTTTTTTTTGTTAAATTTCTGTTATTTTCATTTCATTTATACCCGTATGAAAGTAATTATGCTCATGTTTTGTGGAGTGTGTGTGTGACCATTAACCATAGGCTTCTGGTGCTTAATTCTGGAAGTGAATGTTATATTCGTAGCACAGTTCTTTATTCCCCCCTACTCTTTTTTCCATATGTATGGTTTTTGCTAAGTCCATAGTATAAAGGGGCGTTGTTATACTCCGTATTATACTCTTTGATAGTTTGATGCGAACTAAAAGTTAGTACGGAGTATGTTTTCTTCCCTCCTTTTATTGTCTTTGCTATCTGCTCTGCTGTGCTGCTTGTTTATGTCTCCTTTCTTTTTTGGTTTTGCGCTTTCAAGCAAGTCGATCTAGATGAAAGTTTGATATATGCTTATACTTCGTATTATTTATTTAAGGATTTTGTATTGGAATATTTTGTTTCCTGGTTCATCTACACTGGCTTTCCAAACTTTAGATGATAGTTTATTTAAACCCTTTTGTTATTCTAAAATTTGATTTACAATGATTATCTTACTTTGAGTCATTGATTACTTCTGATTCTTATCTTATGGTAGACCATGAATTACTTTAATTGTTTCATTTAAATTTTGATCTAGATAAAAGTCTGAGCATCACTTATGACAAATTTATAACTTAATATTTATTATAATATTCCCTTGTCTTGAAAATGCAGCAAATTTTGATTTGATGTAAATTACTCTCAGATTCGCTTGGTTCCTTTATGTTTCTGTGCTTTCATTTTCTTGTTATGTATTTGCTGTCTTGGCAATGCGCAGCATTTAAAGCACTTGGAAGGATAATGCTTGATGTTGGCCTGATGGTGGCATATCACTGTGATCGATACGGTAATTCTGTATAAATATTTCAATTATTATATCTCTGAGTCAGTTGTGTTATGCTTCATCTCTTGTGAGTTGTAGTCATGTAGATCTCTTTTTCTGATGCATATTTATAGATTTAGAGGTGTTCCTGGTAATATCTCCTGTTGCAGCATGATATATTGATATGTACTTTGTACTTTTGTTCTCTTTGCCTTCTTTCCTGTTAATAATTCAATTATGTACTTCCTCCGTTTCGCAATAGATGCATCGTTTCTCTTTTGGACACTATTTATTAACTAACTTTGACAATTATTCTTTCACATTATGTAAAAACAAACATAGTCAAGTGAATTCTTGTTAAATTCGTATCAATGTGAAGATTCCAAATATCAATTTTTTTATAATTTTTACCTATACGCAATTAGAGATATTAATGATCAAAGAAACATGTTGGGATACGTGAAAGTAGAAATGATGCATCCTTTGCGAAACAGAGGAAGTATGTTCCTGTTTCTTTCAAAGTGATACACTTTATTAACCTAAAGACTTACTCCGCATAATTCTGAAGCTTTTGATTCAAGGTGACCTGTTATATTGATCTAGGTTAAAGCACCTGCAGTGTTTATACCCATTGTGATATTTGTTTATTTAATACAGAGTAGTTTATATGGTTTCCAGTTTCCTACTTGGAGTTTGCTAAATGAATGGAATTTAATGAATAGGCTAAAATTAGATGTTTGGCCACGGAGTAGGTCTGATATTTATAGATAACCTATTTAAGTCCTCCCATTTTCTTTAGAATTTTTAAGCTGAATTTGACGATGCTGTAAAAGCGGATTTGTGTTCCTGTGAATCAGCTTTTATTTTGTTGTATGGACATTAATTGTTTGCATATGATTTGCAAATTTTGCAGTATCTGAAGGCATGAAAGTAGGAGCAGATGAAGGCCTTGAACATATAATTCATCGCTCTCGCTGTCATAAGGGACGGCTACTTTACTATTTCCCGACACAGGAGAGGTGAATTTATCTTCACATTTTGACCTTGGGTATCACTTGATATTGAGGAATATTTTCTGCCTTGGTTTATCTAGCCTACTACTTGTCTACATTTAATAGTGATATGCCTGCCTTAAAAGATTAAAAGCTAAAGGATCAAGAACTTACTTGTTAAAAAATTCAGGCCTCTGGTCTACTTCTTGTGAGGTCTCCTTTTATGATTTGATAGACAAATTATCTATATAAAGCTCCTTCGCTTTTGTCACAATAAAAAGGGGGAAAATATCATCATTTATTGCCCATAACAATTACTCTGTAGAAAACTGAGTTATTTAAGTGTCTTCCAGATTTTTATATCCCAAAATATCCTAAAAGATGTGGATTGCATGCAAGTTTGTTTTGTCTCATTTTTGTATCCACTGGTATGTGAAACACTGAGAGAAAGCCACTAACCGGGACGTCTTTTTGGCAAGTTTTTCAATACAAAAAAGTACTTAGTAAATTAGTAATTATTCTTGGAGGAAGTATTTCCAGATTTTGTTTTAGTTTGAGATCATTTATTTTAGGGTCATTATTCATTGCTGACGAGCATACGTCCAACAGTGATCATTTGAAAAGCGACTCAATGTCTTCTTGGTGTGGATGGCATACTGACCATGGTTCCCTTACAGGTTTGGAATTTCTTGACACATCTGATTTACTTTTATTACCTCCATGTCAAAACATTGATTATTTTTCTAATTTTTTTTCTGTCAATTGAATATCAACCTTTAAACACTGACATTATGCTCTAGAATGCTCAAAATAACTTTTAAAGGGCTGTTTCTCAAATAATATTTCCTCTGTCCCTTCCCTATGCAAGCTGTCCCTTTTTATCTAATGCATCCTTATATGGTAAGCTTTTCTTCTTAAGTTTGGCCTACCACTCATTTTTTACTCCCCATTTTTTCCCTCTCCTTAAATGTACAACCCCCGTGTAACAAAAAAATACGGATGCAAGGAGCCAAGGAGTGTGCATTTTGTAAGAATTTACTTATTTAATTGAGAAAGCGAATGTTATGGTTTACTACATTTTTTTGTCCTCCTTAACAATTTTTCTGCTGGAGGTACGAGGAAATTTGAAGACATATAAAAAGGGGATATTAAGGTGCATTCTCAAATGAGTGCTTCTAGAAACTTCCCTTTCACTTTGTGATGGAGGTGGTTTATGCATAACAAGTTAAAGGTTGTCTTGAGGTTTAATCACAAAAATGAAACTAATAATGGACCTCAACGAATACTTCTATTGTTAAAGGAAAACCTAAAATGAATTAGGAATCCTAATTTGTGGTGCTGGATTATGTTTTCATTTCACCATTTCCTACTGTAGAAATGTAGGATTATCGCCCATCTGAAAGCTTTGGAAATCGCTCCTCCCAAATACATGATGTGCATTGATTTTGACTTTGTTGGACTATTCTATAATTTGTCTTCTCATTTCTTTTCTGCATTGTTGTGGCAACACCTCTAGGTAATATTGTAACTTCTGTTCAGTTTCTCAGTTGTGTAAGCTTAATTTTGCAGGTCTTACATGTGGCATGTTTTTGAAAGACGGAATTCAAGTAGCTTGCCCTGATAGAGCTGCTGGTCTTTATGTAAAGACCAGGAATGATGAAATCGTCAAGGTATCCTCTCAGTTCCTGGCTCTCCTGTTCCTATTGCTTGCAGTTTTTGCTATTGATCCTTTTATTTTATCTGTCTTGTAAGTTTTTTAGATGTTTTATATGGAGCATATATTCGATGTAGAGTACTTTCACTAAGAAAGACAGTAACCAATATGTTGGTTATGTATAGGTTTATGAGACATGGTTAATTTTTCTGTGAAGTTACTTAGATTTATACATGAATGATATTGACTTGTGTTCCTTTTTAACCCTTAGTGAAATAATGTCTAACAAGCAGCCTTTGAGGGCTTTAGCCATCCAATCGATCAAAGCTGCGCCTTGCATTAGTGACTTTTGCTATCCAACTCTTGATGAACAAAAAAATAGCAGCCGTAGAAGGTTCAACAAAGAAAAGCAAGTATTTTTAGCAGTCTCTTTCTCTCCAATCGATCCTGGTGAGATAAAGGGTTGTTTACCCAGTTGAAGGCATGACTGGTCCCAAGATAAAAGGGTTGTATACCCATTTGCAGATTCTTGAACCGTTAAATACTGTGTCAGAACATTAGGGACCTAAAGCATACCTTGGAAGCAGACTGACTGGAGATGAGGGAAATGGGCGAAAGGGATAAACCAAAGCACAATTAAGAGAAACAAAGAAACTGCTTGGCTTTCCTTCTACTGTAAATCTTCTCTTTGGAATATGCAAAAGGATGCATATGCCTGATTAAAGGTTCCTGATTTCTGTAGCTCATAGATAAAACCAAGTACAACTTGGCAACTGAGAACCAATGTATAAAATGGCTCAAGGCGCACCAAGGCGATTTGGTGTGTACCCTGCGTTAAGGTGCGCCTCATTGAAGTGAGGCACTCCTAATAAGCAGTAAAAAAATCTGTGAAAAATGGTGTGCGCCTCATTGAAATTGCCTAGCCTTGAACACAAAAGGCGCATGGCCCCTAATGCCCACCTAATTGAAATTGCCTTGCCTAGAACACAAGAGGTGCATGGCCCCTAACGCCTTGCGCCTACACACTGCTGAGAACAACCATTCAAATGGGAATAGATTCCGACCTTGGGATTTGAGCATAGGCAATCTAAACAGTATAGAGCTGCTGCCTTTTTTTTGCTGTTTTTTATTGAAGGCATTTGACTGATTGTCTTTCATAAATAAATAATCATAACCCTGGGGCCTAAAAGTATTGTTTCTAGGAAGGAAATTGATGTTTGGCTTAGAATTTTTTCAGAATACGGTTAGCCAACATGTTCACTAATCGATTACGATTTGTTATACATCTTATAGAATGTTGACTGCTAGAAAGAACTGAAGTGGTATCATCTCATGGATTTAAATTGCGAGAGTTTATGTTGATTTCATGGGAAAAGTCTGTTCAATCATTCAGTTTGCTTATGAAATCTGTTTATACTCGAGAATTATAGTTATGAAAGTCAGACATTGACCTGTCTATTTGTAGGTTGTGTTTGGAGAAGATGAAATAGCATATCAGATTGGTGAAACTACTGAAATCCTATCAGGAGGCTATCTTCATGCCACGCCACATTGTGTCCGGGTACTTAATGTCATTCTTTGTTTCCTGATCACTTTTAGTAGTTTTGCTTAGATTTGTTTTCTGTTTTATGCAAGGTCATATAAACTTGACAAACCACTATAATTTTCAGGCACCGAGTGGAAAGGGGGTATCTGGTCTTGAACGGTCGACTTTTGCATTATTTATGCAACCTGATTGGTATGCTATCCTTTAAGTGAGAAGTTGTGTTAATATTATCTGTATATGTTGCTGCCATTACCCTGGAGAGCATAAAAATTCTTCTTGAACTCCCTGTTGCTAACTGACCTAAGATGTTGGTGGTCGCGGGTGGTGTGTGTAGTATTCCTTCAAGCTTTATTATATAGTCATATTGAAGGAAGAGAATGTGTATTCCCTACACAAAAGCTTCAGCCTTCAGTGTAGAATAATCCAATAACCTGTACATTTTCTTTTTTCCTTTTGACTAAACCCTGATACAAGTTTGCTTCATGAAGACTTGTCATTAATCAGCCAAGAATGAACGCCTCCTGTTATTTAATGAAGTTCATCATCGTTCTGTGTTTAATGTGTTCCTCTCTTTGTAGGAGCGAAAAGCTTAAATTTCCAGAAAATATCCATATTCACAAAGAGGTAACCTTTGTTCAATCTTAATCCCTCTTTTTGTTGTGGTGGTTTGTCATGTCAGTATAGTAAAGGAATGCAGTGATTAGTTTTCTGATCTTCTGGGTTATTACTTGGAGTAGTAAAATCGAAAAAAGTGCTATCTAAGTTTCTGGCTTCAAACTGTGTTTGCATTGAGCAGTATTTTGAGATCTACTAATCTACCATAGAATCATCAGCATCCAATTGTTTATGATTTCTGGTCCTACGGTATTACAAAAGTTATGTATTGAGGGAAAGGCGTTGTATTCGTGTATATTTTTGTATGATTGTTAAATGTAAATATCCACAGTGCATCTCTACCCCTCACCCCCCTCCCATACTTATATTACTACTTTGTAGATGGCTGAGTGGTAGTGGTAGGAAAAAACATCGTCAAGGGTAGATTTGTGCTACCGTAGTACGTCCGTAGACATTCACATGAAACTTTGCATGTAACATTATACTATTTCTTTTTACTATTTCATTAGACTTTGACTATGTACTAAGGATTTATAAGGTCCTTAATGGCATTTAATCGTTTAGGAGTAATCCTGTGTGAGTTCCAATACAACTGGTAGATATAGTTAATGTCTGTTACAAGTGAATGGCTGCTAAATGTTGATTTGCACATACCTGGTAGTGGTGGGATGCTCAGTGCTTGCTGTCTTAGTTGTTGTTGTAGTTTGAAATCGGATTGCTCAAACTGAATGCATATTTTACAGAACTAAGTTCGAGAAGAAAAGGTAATCATTGGTTACTTCATGTTCTGGAATGCCCAGGAGACTCGAAATCTTTAAACTAACTGCTTAATTGAATGGAACTCTTTAGATGTTGTTCTATAATCAGGAAGGTACTGGAAGTAGCAGTATCCTGTAGGTTGTGTCATCTAGCCAGGCAGGCTTAAAACAGAAACCTAGTATAGTACGTTCGACATGCTTCTAGTTTGTACAATAAAGCGATTGGATTCCCGTGAAAACTGTTCTTAAATTTCTGCAATGGTCCCATCTTCCCAATTCCTATTTTAACCAGGGGCATTGGAAGTTTCTGTTGCAGAATGTCTTTTTTTTATCATCTCCTTTCTGCTCATTATACTGATAGTATTAGGCTCTGTTATTATGCACTGAATTGCAATTTCTGCTGTTTTTGCCAGTTGATTACTTCAAATAGTACTCTCACTTTTGGAGAGTATTCGGAGAAGCTTTTGGACAAATACTACCACCTTAAAGCGTGAAGAACTTATGGCCGCAGGGCAGAGGTAAATACATTTAGGGGCTTAGGGCATTATTCAACTTCCACACTTCAGGGTCTCATGAGTTATGAGTTATGACTTATGAGTATATCCTTCAAGTATAGACTTAAATAAATGTAAATGCCAAAGTACTGAACATGATATTGTTACTTATCTTATTATATAGAGTTAATCAAGTTCTAAATTCACATCTATATAATATACTAAAAGAGAGGAAATCAATGTGGTGATGACATTTGTCACTCATTGATTGGCCTCTCTTTTAAATTAAAAAATAATTAAAATTAATAATCTAAACTAAATTGTCTTATTTAAGGAAAAATATGTACCAGAGAAAATATTATTGTTTGCCAATATAAATCTTAAAGATTCTATTAACATCCTAAAAATACTAAATAAAAATAGAAAAAGTAAAAATATAGTTAAGTAAATATTATATTCCCACGCTTATGTAAACGTTATGTACGTAAACAAAACTTATAATCTAATTAAATTGTATTGTAATAAGAGTGTTTATGTTAAACTACCTATATACTACTGTTTGGGCTCCCAATTGATTCTCAATTGGGCCACTAAGTCCAAAGCCCAATGGCTCTAAACAAACAGCATCAAACCCACCAATGGCTAGTCAGCCATCCATCAAGGCCCAAGGCCCAAAAGCAATAAATGACCTATGGGCATTTATTGTGCAAACACTATAAATAGGCCGCCAAAGCTCACACCTCAAGGTACGTCCAATTTACCGCCTTAAGACTACTCTTCTAGAGAACTTCTCTCTAGAATCCGAGCATCATTCTTACTTAGGCATCGGAGGGGCTTTCCTCGGAAACACCCCCGAGGCTAGTAACTTTGCTATTGTGCAGGTGAATTCGGACTCCACTCATTCAAACAAGCAAGATCTTCAACACATACAAAAGGGCCTTCATTCGAAGCCCATTGTTTCCATCTTTACAACACCGGAACAATTTGGCGCCGTCTGTGGGGAAGAACACTTCAAAGCCTTTGAAAGACATCAATCACCTCTTCCCGCGAAAATGGTGAATGATGTTGTTAACAACAATGACGACGATATGATGGTGCGGTCAGATTCAGAATCTGACCAAGAGGGGCACCCTCAATCGATGGCGAGGTCACAGCCAAGCAGAGCTACGACCGCCACAAATGCAGGACCTCCGATTCCAACTAGGGAAGAGCTCACTGCGGCCATGACCATCATGCAAAACTTCCTCTTCAATGAGAAGCAGCAAGGACTGGCAAATGACCGCAGAGAAGAGAGGAGGACCAGGCGAAGGCTGAACGAGCCACCCAGTGCGGAAGTGTCCAGACCCGAACGAGAACTCCTTCCCTTGACAGGTACACACTTGACGTCGAGGTGGATGGAAAGCACGTGGGACACCCAAAAAAGGGCACAACAGCAACCAGATTGGTTTGCGAGACCATCGCCTACTCCAACAGCTCTCCAAAGCGAATCAACTACTCGTAACACTCGGATCCGAAGCTCGGTACTCAGCAGGTTGAGGCCCTCGGTCCACTCAAGGTTAAGACCTTCGATCCATACGAGACTCGGGGTAGGTGAGTCGAGCAGATCTGGCGAACGACCCGAGGTCAGTAGCCGAGAAAGAAGAAGAGACATGAGGCATGATCGAACCCCTAGCCCCCATCGTACGCCCGAACGTTCTAATCACAGAACCTCGGCAAACGAAGGCATCAGGGCTAGACTCGGGAAAAGAATCATGACTCCTACGTCATCCCCTTTCTCGGACGAGCTGATCATGGAAGAAATACCGAAGGTAAGACTGCCAGCTCACCTAACCTACAGCGGAATCACAGATCCGAGGGATCATGTCATCTCCTACGAGCAGCAAATGTTCTTGAGTCCCTACTCCGAAGCATGCTGGTGTAAATACTTCCCAACCACGCTAACCGGAGTGGCGGGAGAGTGGTTTAGATCGCTGCCGAAGGGATCGATCAAGAGCTGGAAAAAGCTGAAAAAGAGATTCTGCACACAGTTCGTGAGCAACAATCGCCCCGAGCGAACCACAGCAGAACTGACCTCAATCCAACAAGAAAGAGACGAAAGTCTGAGAGAATTCATGGCCAGATTCATGAAGGAATCAACAAACATACCAAACTTGCAGCCAGACGTGGCCATCTTCGCCTTGAAGCACGCGCTCCAGGAAGGGAAGTTCCGTGACGAACTCTCAATGAAGAACCCCTCCAGAATAGCTGACGTGCTCCAAATGGCTGATGCGTTCATCAGAACCGAGGAGTTCAACAAGGCCGCTGCAAGACTGAAAGGATCGTCGGATCCGAGAGACACAAAGAATACCCAGAGCAAGCCCGAGGGTAGCTCAAGGAAGGGGAAAGAGAAAGTAGGAGCTAGAGAGATGAGCCCGAAGAAAGACGGGAGAAGGGGTGAACTTCAACCCAAGTACACCAACTACACTCCACTAGCTCTGCCCCGAAAGGAGATATTCAGCCTCAACAGAAATGACGAAAAGTGGAAACTACCTGGGAAGCTCAAGTCCAACCCAGCTCGGAGAAACAAGAACAAATGGTGCGAGTTCCATGATGACTTCGGTCACCATACCGAAGAATGCAACTCGCTGAAAGACAACATTGAGGACCTCGTTCGCCGAGGCTACCTGAAACAGTACTTGTTAGACCGAAGGGAGGAAAAAGAAAAGGCCGCAAGCGGCAAACAACACGAGCAACCCCAGAAAAGGGTCTACGAAGCAACAGGGCACAAGAAAAATGACATCCTAGTGGTGTTCGGGGGACAGAAGTCTGGCCAGGCCAGCAAAAAACACCTAAGAGCCCTCTCCCATCGGGTCAACTTCAGCGCGGTGGGAGACAACCAGCCACACCCCCCGAACATGACCTTCACTGCTGATGATTGCTTCGGAGTCCAGTACAAACATGACGATCCTCTGGTCATCTCCATGGACCTCAATAACCACAACGTACATCGAGTGTTAGTCGACGGAGGAAGTGCCGTCAATATCATCTTCAGAAACTGCTTCGAGCAGCTGATCCTCGAAGAGCCAGAGGAAGCACTGACGAAAGTCAGTTATCCTCTGATCGGATTCAACGGATCCGCAGCTATCCCTCGAGGAAAGATCACCCTGCCAGTCACAGTGGGCGAAGGCCAGGCAGCAAAAACCCTTCGGGACGAATTTTTGGTGATGGACTGCGACTCCGTATACAACGTAATCATGGGGAGAACCATGATTCACAAGATGCAAGCAGTCCCCTCCACATACCACCAGCTGATGATATACGTCTCGGATGCAGGATTCGCCGAACGAATCAGAGGTGATCAAGAAGTGGCGAGAAGAACCTGCCACACTGCTGTCCGAAAGCCCAAACTAGAGGACGGCCCCGAGGAAGAAAAAGGAGCTAAGGGAGAGGAAAGCGAGGCAAAAAGGAGAAGAGCAAGCACGAGCAGCTTGTCTCCCGCAGAAGTTGATGCCCGCCCCGAAACCCTATCTCCCGAACCAGATCAAGAAATGGAGGATATCTTCCTCGAAGAGGATTCAGATAGGAGCGTCCGAATAGGCAAGGGCCTAAGCTCGGGGCTCCGAATCGATTTGATCCGATTACTCAGGGATCATAAAGACATCTTTGCATGGTCAGCAGCAGATATGCCAGGGATAAATCCGAAGCTGATTTGTCACAAGCTGGACGTCAACGCTGAAGCTCGGCCAGTCAAGCAAAAAAAGAGGAACTACTCCTCGGAGAAAAACAAAGCCATCGCCGAGGAGGTGAAAAAGTTGCAGGAGGCCGGATTCATTGAGCCATGCATGTATCCGAAATGGCTGGCCAACGTGGTGATGGTCAAAAAAGCGAATGGCTCCTGGCGAATGTGCGTGGATTTCACAGACCTGAACCGAGCCTGCCCCAAAGACTGCTATCCCCTGCCAAGGATAGATCAATTGGTTGACTCCACCAGCGGCCATGCACTGCTCAGCTTCATGGATGCCTTTTCAGGCTACCACCAAGTATTCATGCACCCCGATGACAGGGCAAAGACAGCGTTCATCACAAGCGCAGGAGTGTTCAACTACAAAATGATGCCTTTCGGCTTGAAAAATGCCGGAGCCACCTACCAGAGACTAGTTGATCACGTCTTCGCCGACCAGAAAGGGAGGAATGTGGAGGTCTATGTGGATGACTCCATCGTAAAAAGCATCAAGGAGGAAGACCACGTCAAAGACTTGGCAGAGACCTTCGGAAACCTGAGGAAGCACAGCATGAAGCTGAACCCAAAAAAATGCGTCTTCGGGGTGAAGTCAGGTAAATTCCTCGGATTCATGGTGAGCGAAAGAGGAATTGATGCGAACCCGGACAAAGTCCAAGCGGCATTGGATTTACCCGAGCCGAAGACCAAGAGAGATGTGCAGAGGCTAACCGGCAGGTTAGCCGCACTAACAAGGTTCATATCAAAGGCCTCGGATAAGGGAGCCCCCTTCTTCAAAGCACTGAAACCAAAGAACCTCCCCGGAGGAGAAGCAGAACCAGTCAAGAAAAAAGGGGTCCCGAGGAAAGTGGATCCCGAACTGATATGGGAACATGAGCAAAAAGAAGCTTTTCAGCAACTCAGAGCCCACCTAGCTCAACTGCCGACACTGGCCAGACCAAAGGAGGGGGAAACCCTGTACCTATATGTCGCAGTTAGCCCTGGAACCGTCAGCGCAGTGCTTCTTCGGGAAGAAGAAAAGAAGCAACAGCCAATCTACTTCACCAGCCGAACACTCACAGGGGCCGAAACCCGGTACCCACTCATCGAGAAAGTCGCATATGCAGTAGTGGTAGCTGCACGAAAACTGAGGCCATACTTCGACTCCCACCAGATCACAGTGCTAACTGACCAACCGCTCGAAAAAGTACTCGACAAAATAGAGAGGTCAGGAAGATTGGCTGCCTGGGCCTTCGAACTATCAGAGTTCGGCATCAAATATCAGCCGAGGACAGCAATCAAAGCACAAGCATTGGCAGACTTCTTGGCCGAGTGCTCATACCAGGAAATGTTGGATGATACGAAAAGCACTTGGGAGGTCTTCACTGACGGATCTTCCACAATAAACGGCTCAGGGGCAGGAGTTGTACTGATCCCCCCGACGGGGAAAAGCATAGAGTATGCATTGAAGTTCGGCTTCAAAGCAACCAACAACGAGGCCGAATACGAGGCCGCAATCGCAGGGATAGAGCTTTGTTTATCCCTGGAGGCCGAACATGTTCGCCTCAAAACTGATTCCCAGCTTGTAGCCAACCAGATCCGAGGGGAGTATGAGGCCAAATGGCCCAGCATGACAGCCTATTTAGCAAAAATTAAATCCTTAACGTCAAAGTTAAGATCCTTTGAAGTCATCCTCATTCCCCGAGGACAGAACACGCAAGCAGACGCACTGTCAAAACTCGCAAGCTCAACACTCATCGACCTAAACAGGTCGGTCCACGTGGAAGTTCACCAAGAGAGAAGCATCGACTTGCTACCCACCACAGTATGCAGCTTACGTACCGAACCTAGCTGGATGGACGCAGTAGTTGCATACAAAGAAAGGGGAGAACTTCCCGAAGATAAGCTGCAAGCGAGAAAACTGAAAAGATTCAACAGATGGTTCATCATCAGCGCCGAAGGAGAGCTCATGAGGAAATCATTCTCTGCTCCGCTGCTAAAATGTGTGGGTCCAACAGACGCTGACTACATCCTAAGGGAAATCCACCTCGGGATATGCGGAAACCACATTGGAGGTAGGACATTAGCACATAAAGCCCTTCGGGCTGGGTACTGGTGGCCCACTATGGTTTCCGAGGCAAAGCAGATGGCAAGGAAATGCGAGAAATGCCAAAAGTTCGCACCAGCCATCCATCAACCAGCTCAAACCCTACAATCAACACTGTATCCCTTACCATTCGCACAGTGGGGGTTAGACATCATTGGTCCCTTCCCCTCAGCGACGAACCAGAAGAAGTGGTTGATTGTAGGAGTCGACTATTTTAGCAAATGGATCGAAGCCGAAGCTGTCTCCTCCATCACCGAACCTCAGGTCCGCAAGTTCATATGGCAGAACATCATCACAAGGTTCGGCATACCAAGACTGATGGTCTTCGACCACGGGAAACAGTTCGACAACACCCCGTTGCAAAAGTGGTGCAAACAGTTCGGCATACACCTAGCGTACTCGGCAGTCTGTCACCCACAAAGCAACGGGCAAGCCGAAGCTGCTAACAAACTCATCCTCAACGCACTCAAGAAAAGAGTCGAGGATGACAAAAACAAATGGTTAGAAGAGCTACCCGGAACGCTATGGTCCCTTCGGACCACTGAAAAAGAAGCTACCGGACAAACACCGTTCCACCTTGTATACGGATCCGAAGCTGTAATTCCTGTGGAAATCGGAACAGAAAGCCTGAGGATCCAGGCATACAACAGGTATGATGGGCTCCAAGGAGAAAGCAACAATCAACTTCTATCCGAAGCTCTCGATCTACTGGACGAAGCTCGGAACGATGCAAGGACACTCAACGCAGCCTATTTGCAGAGGGTCAACAAGCATTACAACCGAAGAGTCAACGCCAGACCCCTAAAAGTCGGTGATCTAGTACTCAGAAACGCCGCCTCGGTTCAGAAAGGACGGATCCATGGCAAACTCTCAGCCACTTGGGAAGGACCATACATCATCCATTCCGAAAAAAGGCCAGGCACGTATATGCTGAAACAGTTAGATGGAACAATTCTGAAGAACCATTGGAATACCGATGTTCTCAAGAAATATTTTGTATGATCTCTGTCTGTAAACCAAGTAAGTTGTTTAATGAGAAGAGGAAAGCCATTGGCACCATGTGTTTCATTAAACTTATCTCTATAATTATTGTCCCTTTATATATATATGCAGCCTCGGATCTGATCAATCCGAGACTAAAAACAGGTTGACTTTGCCCATTCCTTGATAAAATGCAAGAAATGACCAAATCATACACTTCAGGGAATCGTCCAGAATCCTCGGATTCGCGGTACCCTAATAAAATTTGTTCGCAACAAACAGTCGCTCGAATCAAGTTATAAAACTCCGACTCAGATCCACGGATCGCCGAAGGCATAACTAAAGAGGCAGACTAGCGATCTCTTGCCCAGGTTTCCGAACCACAAGAGATCGGAAGAACAATCCAAACCTCTGAGCAGATCGACGGATTTGAAGAGTCTGGAAACTAAAGAGTCTCTTAGCAGATCTACGGATTTGAAGAACTCGCAAAACTAAAGAGTCTCTTAGCAGATCTACGGATTTGAAGAACTCGCAAAACTAAAGAGTCTCTTAGCAGATCTACGGATTTGAAGAACTCGCAAAACTAAAGAGTCTCTTAGCAGATCTACGGATTTGAAGAACTCGCAAAACTAAAGAGTCTCTTAGCAGATCTACGGATTTGAAGAACTCGCAAAACTAAAGAGTCTCTTAGCAGATCTACGGATTTGAAGAACTCGCAAAACTAAAGAGTCTCTTAGCAGATCTACGGATTTGAAGAACTCGCAAAAGTTAAAAAGTCTCTTAACCGATCTACGGATTTAAAGAGCTCGCAAGATCAAAAGGTTTTTAGCAAGTCTACAGAAAGAGGAGCTCGAGAAATCTACGGATTTAAAGACCTAAAATTGCGAAAGAACAAGTTGAAAAGAAGCAGCCAAGTAACAAACATTCATTTTTTATTCAATATTTGGGGGAAGTACAAATACATTGAGAACCTCAAAAATTGAAAACAAAATGAAACAGTTAAAATCGGCAGCCATCAACAGACAATACCGGCCTACCGAAGTACTAAGAAAGCAAAAAGAAATGAGTACAACGCAGCGCCGAGGCAAAAGGGGGAAAGGCAAGCACATGTTCGGAAGTCCTCAACTGGAACCGACCGACTCTGAAGAAGACGACTGCCCGAATCCCTAACTCTTGGGAGTCTCAGGAGCATCCCCCAGGGGAGCATCCTTCGAAGAACCCCCAGCAGTAGTATCACCTTCGGAAGTCGCCTTTTGGGCCCGAGCCTCTGCAAGAGCAGCTTGGCGCTCAGCTTCAGCTTCGTCTCGATCGGCCTGGCACTCCACCAAGTGATCCTGGGCCCTCATCCAGAGCGGAACCTTCTCATTCCAAGGGAAATGAGGCATATGCTTCGCGAACATCCGCCGAGCGCCCAGGATGCCATTCCAGTATTGCTCCCTACACTGATCAGCAGTGTAGAGGTCAACTCTCTCTTGCTCCAGTTTCCGAATGGCAGCATCCTTCTCTCGGATCTTCAGCTGGAGAACGGGCACCTTGTCAGCTTGGTTCTGAATAATCTCCCGATGCTTGACAAACTGCTGAAGCCTCGCCTCCGCTTCCTGGCTCTGCTTAATGGCCGCCTCAAATTTAGAAGTCATCTCCTTGAGAAGACTGTCTTTTTCTTCAAGTTCGCTCGCAAACTTGGCAGCCATTTCTTTCCTCTCCTTGTCGAAGGAAGCTATCTTTTCAGCATCCTCCTCGACTCGGAAAGTAAGCTTCCCAACTTCGGCCCCGATCTGCTCAGCCGATTCCCTAGCCTCACGACTGTACTGAAGGTACAGTAGCTTGAGGTCCACCATCTCGGCCATGAGCTGCCCAGCCTTCTGGTCCAAGACAGGGATATCACGAGCATAAGCCTCCTGATACCTCCTCAATTGCCTCTCCTCAACCGAGCTACACTCGGAAGCGAACGAGGACCAGAAAACAGCCTGGGAAAGAAGAAAAGACAAGAAAAGATGAGGAAAGAAGAAAACAACAAACCAAAAACGGAACTCAAAACAAAATTTCCAACACTTACCTCATTCAGATAATACTGAGCCATCATAGCTGGGTTCCTCTCCTCAGCTCCAGGAACCCTCCACTGCGGGTTGGCCCGAAGAAGATTCTCCCGTGCAGCTTCGGGACCCACCAAAGATCCCACGTGAGCCATGGGGTTCTCCCCCAAAACCGGAGCCCTAGCATAGCGAGCCATCGCCTCCCTTACCTCCTCGGGGATCCGTTTCAGCGGAACATCCGAGCAAGGGTCAGCGTGGATCAGTCTATCCAGGGCCGAGGTCGAAGTAGAGCCCAAGGTCGAGTGGCGCCTCTTCCTCGTCAGACCCTGCTCGGGTTGCTCCTCCTCAGCAGAAGGGACCTCCTTCTCAGCTTCGGGAACCCCCATGTAAGCCTCGGTGAGATCCACCATCTCCTTATCTGGACTTCTCTCCCTTTCGAGAGAAACGTCAGCAGATTCTTCCTTCCGCTCGGCCACAGTAGGGACATCCGAGCCAGGAACAAGGTCGGCTTCAATTGCCTCCATCACCTTGGTTATATCCTGGATCTCGATCCCCAAAGCAGCAGACGGCTTCAGCGGAGAGGGGATGGTATCTTCCTCAGCCAACGGTTGGTCCACGGGCGGCGGTTCCGCAACCACCACACTCTTCAACTTCTGCCCTGGCAAGGGCATGAAGTGAAGGAGATTTTTGGGAGGAGGCATGACTTCCGAAACTTCTTCCTACAGGGCAAACGCTCAAAGGTCAGTTTCAGAAAAAGAGAGAACGGACCACAAAGGCTCCAAGTCAGAACAAATACCTTCTCCGAAGACTGAGAAGCTTTCGCTTTCTTCGGATGCGCAGAAGGCCTCAAAAGAGTGCTGCCCTTCCTTTTGCGCTGATCCTAAACAGAGGAGACCAAGGGTCAATAAATGTAAAAGAAGACAAAGGAAGGAATAAAGAAAAAACGCGAAGTACCCGGTTCCTAGATAAAGAGATATCTATCCGAGCCGGAGATGAAACCGAAGGAGCGGCACGCGGCACAGCGTCAGTCCCAGGACCCTAAAAAGATGGTCCAGGACCAAGACGTTAGCCGACGGCCAACCAGAAAGAAAGACAAACAAAAGACTTCGAGAAATAGAAACACTCACCGGATCCGAGGTTGTCCTCAAATCAGGGAGCACGACTTTCACTGGAACAGCTTCGGGAGAAGAGGCAGAATCCCACGGATCAGCTCGAACTTCAGATATCCGAGCGACACCCGACGGAGACAGCACGTAATCCTTCAAGCGAGGATTACGAGGATTCTCCTTCCCGAACTTGTAATCAGGGGCCGAGTCGTGAATGGTCTTCAGATCCAAAGAAATGCCCAAGACCACAGGATCAACGCAGCTAAAGCCGTACTCTGCAGAAACAAAGCACAAAGCAAAGTCAATAAAACGAGACAAAAAGGAGGAGGACAAACTTACTAAAGCACGGTCCCAGCCGAAAGACACCTACCCCTGTCAAAAATCCTACTGAGACCGGCAACAGCAAGAATGTCCTCCCGCAAGATATAGTTGAGGTTCGGGAGCCAGTTGGACGGCAGTTTGTAGTTGTCCTCCCGAGCCAAAAACCACTGGAGGAGATCCACGTAGTGGTGATGGTTCCGATCCGGAGCAGCCACGCTTCGCATATCAGGATCAGGAGTCACAAACCACTTCGGAGGGCGGTAAAAATGTGGATGCTTCGGATCTGTCGGCACACGAACAAACAACCACTCCGTCTTCCAATTATGATCAGAGCTGAGGTAAGGGTAGGCCGTAATATAGTTCGGCTCCCCCTTCCTTCGGGATCTTTTGTTGATGATGGTCCACCAACCATACCCATCTCCCTTGGAAGCATGGTTGAAGGACAGATCGTGCAGATCCCGAAACACGGCAACAGAGCATGGAAAGTTAATAAAATCGCACACCCATCTAAATCCGATGATGTGCCTCATAGATTTGGGGGTAAGCTGGGCCAAACTGATGTTGTACGACACCAGGAGCTCGGAAACGAAGGGATCCAAAGGAAAGCGGAGACCGTTCTCCAAATGATGAGTATACACAGAGATGAACCCCCTCGGCGGATGAGTCACCCGAGGACGCTCCTGGTCGGGAAGCTCGCACCAGTACCCCAAGGCGTGCTGGATTCCGTATAACTCTTCGGCTCTCCGATGGTAGTTCCCCAGCTTCGCCTCCACCAACCAGTCACCACTGACCGATTTTTCCAAGGGACCATCGATCTTAGTGGTCTCATGCAGAATCGGGGCATACTTGCCCTGCGGATCAGCTTCAGTCCAATGAATTGGAAACTCAGGGTAAGAGCGGCGCACACCCGAAGAACCAGCTTTCTTACCAGAAGTTGCGCGTTCAGACACGCTAGATCCGCCAACAACATCATCTTTTGAAGCATCCCAACCAGTCGAACGCCTCTCCACCGGCCTCTCCGAAGGCCGACCCCTCGAAGTTTTCGGTAACCTTCCCGAAGGCACGTTCTCCCTCTCACTAGAGGAACCAACGACGAACTTGCTCTTGCCCCTATTCTTTGCCATGGCCGCGAATTCTCGGTCTAGGGTTGAGATTGAGGGGTAGAAGGGAAAACGAAGAAAAAAAAGGAGAATTCAGAAACAAATTACCTTTTTCCGAAGCGGAATTCGCCGATAAAACGAACAACACAAGTTCCCGAAGTCTAAAGTTGGCCGAATTTCGTAGATCTGAAGAAGCAAATTGCACTGCGATCGCCGGAATTTAGAGAGATAATGGGTTTGAAAGAAGGAATAAAAAGTTCAAAAAGAGCAAAGCACCCAGTATTTATAGAAAAGAAAAGGGCGCATCAACTTCCTCAACCCACGATCTCCACGACACGGTACAACTCCCAACACTTGTCATCAATGCAAATCATCTCTTTTCAAAAAAGAGAGGGAACTTTCGGACTTCTGACAGCTGGAAACCCACCCATTTAATTCTAAATGGACCGGGTCTGGGGGGCATGTTGTTTGGGCTCCCAATTGATTCTCAATTGGGCCACTAAGTCCAAAGCCCAATGGCTCTAAACAAACAGCATCAAACCCACCAATGGCTAGTCAGCCATCCATCAAGGCCCAAGGCCCAAAAGCAATAAATGACCTATGGGCATTTATTGTGCAAACACTATAAATAGGCCGCCAAGGCTCACACCTCAAGGTACGTCCAATTTACCGCCTTAAGACTACTCTTCTAGAGAACTTCTCTCTAGAATCCGAGCATCATTCTTACTTAGGCATCGGAGGGGCTTTCCTCGGAAACACCCCCGAGGCTAGTAACTTTGCTATTGTGCAGGTGAATTCGGACTCCACTCATTCAAACAAGCAAGATCTTCAACACATACAAAAGGGCCTTCATTCGAAGCCCATTGTTTCCATCTTTACAACACCGGAACAACTACTACGTACTTTGTATATATTAAATTGTTAATATTTTTTTTGACATATAAATTGTCAATATTCAATATTAATATTTAGATTTTATTCCGTGCTTATGTAAACAACGAGGAGAGAGGAAAAGAGATATCGAGCAGTTGTCGAATTAAGATCAATTTAATACATAGGCATGCAATTGAATACGGAGTACTTGAATTCAACTAAGAAAAAGATTATATTGTGAATAAGAACTAAACTTTAGCACGGAATAATTGATAAACTTAATATATCTATCTATCTATCTATATATCTACATATCTATATAATATGTTAAAAGAGAGAAAATCAATGTGGTGATAACATTTGTCACTCATTGATTGACCTCTCTTTTAATTAAATAAAAATAACTAAAACACTTTAATTAATGAAAAATATTATTGATTTTCATTATAAATCCTAAAGATTATGTTGATAATAAACATACTAAAAAAATTTCTGGTTCTTTTCCCCTTCCTAATTAAACAAATCATTTATGTGGATGATAAATACTTCAATTCAATATCTTATTCCGAAGTATATTTTTAAAAGATATTGTTGCCAAACTAAAAATTATCTTTTATATTTATGTGTAGGTGAAGTAGTAAACATTAAATGGTATTACTACGACATGCGGTGTAAATGTCAACGCAACTGATCGGTTTCATATTATGTCCATGCAAAACTAATTTAATAAAAGTACATGTCGTAATATTGACACAAAAATTTAACTAAATAAATACTCCATCTGTTTATGTTTATATTGCCGAGAACATAATAAAAGAAAGTTATTGCACAATTATGGATAGAATCATAATAAGATAAGTGGAGGGCCGGGATACATAAAATATGCATTGGCCGGGTAAGTAATAGATGAGAAGGATGAAGATTAGACCTGTCAAACGGGTCGGTCGGGTCGGGTTGTAAAAAATTACTTTCGGGTTCGGGTTAAATCGGGTCGGTCACTTTCGGGTTCGGGTTTGCAAATGCTTGTTCAAGACCCAGAACTTTCGGGTTCGGGTTGACCCAACGGGTTGAGAGATTTTAAAACGCGCATTATATTTTCATTAATTTAGGTTATAAAAATACAAAATATTGGGACAAATTAACAAATTTTCCTAAGAAAGTTTATATTTAGTCAAATTCAACCATAAAATGGCGTATAATTCAAATTAAAATCATATTACACACAACAATAGTAAAAACAACGTGTCTATTATGCTTAAATTTTTCTCATAATCTCATTTATTACTATAAATACAATGATTTTCAATCGGTCGGGTCCAAAACGGGTTCGGTCGGATTTTGACCCATTCCTTTTCGGGTTGCTCGGGTTCGGATAAAATCGGGTTACGGGTCACAAAATCTTGTTCAGGACCCAGTATTTTCGGGTCGGGTTCGGGTCGGTTTTTGGGTCGGGTCGATTTTTGACAGCTCTAATGAAGATCGATTGGATTTATATTGTTTTCTAAATTTTTTTGAAAAAAAGTGTAATAAAAATCGAAAGATAATATAAAAAAGACATAACAAGATAAGATAGGTGAGCATATACATACATATAACTGTGAAAAAAATTAATTTTGTATTTTACGATTTATTTTAAGTTCGATTTAAAAGTTGATGAATAAGATAAATTTTTAAATGAGTCAATTGAGTTAAGAGGGTGGAGTATGACATTTTTGAATGAATATTTGGTCGAATAAAGTGGGTACACATCGTAATGTAACATATTTGATCTACTAACAATATATCATATTATATCATATTGGGGGTGAAGGGGCAAATATGATTTTGGAATTTCTAACTCGATAAGCCATCGTAGATTTTATAATGGTTATATCTTATAATTAAGGGTTTATATTTCATAATGTTGACACAAAAAGGTAACTAAATAAATACTCCCTTTGTTTATGTTTATATCGTCAAGAATAAAATAAAAGAAAGTTATTGCACAATTATGTAAAGAATCATAATAAGATGAGTGGTGGATACATAAAATGGGTATTAAACGGGTATGTAATATTCCGGCCCTCTGTTCCATATTGATGTTCCAATTTATACTTTTCACGTTTACCAATGCATATTTTGGATCATTTATATCTCTAATTATGTATTTGTAAAAAATATTAATTTTTTGATATTATTGAATTATTAATTGAGAGAACCAAGAAAGACCCCCACATAAATATGTTTTTTTTCTTATGTATCGGAAGTAATTTAGAAGATTATGTTCAGTCAAAATTCTAAATTGGAACATCATTGTGGAACGAAGGAGTAGATGAGAAGGATGAAGATCAAATAAATTTATATGATATTATTATCTTCAATATCTCTATAAAATATTTTATATCACAATTAAAATAATAAAATCGGTGAAGCGGATTTAATGAACATTTGTCTGTCTCCACCCTATTAGACGATAATATATATGTAGTGACTCGACGAGTGATGGATATAGAGATAAAATTGTATTCTTCTTGGTGATGTGGTGGGTTTGTTTTGGTTTTGAGTTTTAGCAAACATAATTTATTTATTTCATAAATACTCCAAAAAGTACAATCAATTATTTATTTACTTATTTATTATTTTGACCACATATATTATAAGTGAATGAATCAAAGAAAAATGGAGGTTGGGTGAGTTCTCTTCACCTTATTTGAAATAAAATTTTCAAACTTATCTGAACTTTTATAAACTTATTGGACTTGGACCTGATTAAATCTAATGAAATTTATGGATTTGATAAGACCTGTTTTCAAGAGAATGAACTTGAGATTGGATGGGTACTTAAATGGGTACAGGTAACACAATAAAAAAAAAGATAGTATTTGAACTTAATGTCGGATCTGAAATGGGTCGGATTGAACAAGTATCGCTAGGTTACATCGGGTTCAAGTTTATCTTGGTTTAGGCGCATACAATGTGGATAAATCAGCAGCGTAGTGAAATGGGTAGATGATGTTGTACTCGGGTCATGTGAATTCAGTTCCAAATTATAAAATCACAAATTTTAGTACGTTTATAAATTCTAATATTGAGGCCTTAATTAGGGAACACAGGTAAGAACTAACTTTTAAAATTGTTAAGAATTTAGGATCAGTACCGGAATTAAACGGGTTATGAGTTGTAAAAGATTCAAAATAAACGGGTTATGGGTTGTAAATGGTTCTGATTAAGCGGGTTACGGGTTGTAAACGTTTCTGATTAAGCGCGTTAGGGGTTAAAACAGTTTGGATTTGTAAAATCGTTTTCCTCGGGTTCAAACGGTTTGGATTGGATTGGGGCATTATAACGAGTTTCAGATCCATTCGATCGGTTTGGGTTGAAACAGATCGGGTTGCTGCAGAACGAGTTTGTTATCGGGTTTCAGATCCTAATGGGGTTAAGATTTTATGGTCGATTTGGGTTGAATATAATCTGATTTGGTCTTGGGTTACAACTCGCGGGTTAATAACAATTTGGGTTCTAAATGATCAGACCAACCCAACGGGTCCAACGATTCAGGTTAAGAATTGACATCTCTCAGCTCATATTACAGGATGATAACTGATTTTATACCTAACATGAAATTATGGGTGATGCGTGAAAAGAAATAAAAAAAAAAAATGTACGTATTTTTCTGTGTTTCTTTTCTAAATTAATTTAACTTTACACTTCAAGTTAAAATATATAAACCGTACATCGCACGGGTCCTATACTAGTAGTTTCCTATAATGTAAATATTGATTTCCGATTTAAGTTTTACTAGGTTTTTCATACTGGCACAGTGGCACTATAATATTGATAAATCCTATGAGACAGAGGAAGGAACTCAGGAAATTTCCCTGATGAAATTTGCTGATCAAGTTTTATGTCGGCATTATGCTTATCCAGGCTGGGTTTGGGCTGCCACTTTCGTAGCACGAATGCCCGGCAGATCCACCCTTGGAATGGGCCACCATTTGGTCAAAAGTGTGACCCGCCCTGTTATTCTAGCAACTAGGGCTGGTTAAGTGGGAGACCTGCCCCCGTATCCGCCCCAACCAGGAGGGAATGGATGAAGATTTGGTGGGTGATGGGAAGGGAAGACGTAGCGGGATGGGTGTGGGCTTTTAGTATAAGGTGTACCCCCCTCGTACCCGCCCCACCCACCTCGGAAGTCTTTTAGTTTAAAATATACTGTAATACTCCCTATGATTTGTTTTGTTATATTTCATGTAATATTATTTTAAAAAAAAAAATTATCATAAATATTAAATTTAGTAGGTAAATAAGCAAAAGATAAATTAAATGCATTTTATTTGTACTCTTATGCAATTATTTTTTTAGCATTACAATTATAACTTGGTAAGGTGAGTGGATTTTGGGGCGGGTAAAGTGGATACCCAAATGGGTGGTGAGGCGGGGATAATTTTAATTTTGTACCAGTTGGGGCAAGAATAAGAATGAATTTTATAACTGCCATGGGTGATGGGGATGGAGATAGAGATAGAGAGATCTGCATCCGTATTCAACCCGCTCCATTGACATTTCTGAGTATTGTTCTGGTGATGTTGAGCATGTGGCATAGTCGCTATCATAATGCGACACATAGCTGGCTATTAGCTATGGTGAAACTGTAGTATGGAAGTCAAGGCTTAATGTAATTTTGGTTCTAATTATGTTCTAGATATTTGCTTCCATATGCAAGTGAATAGTCTATTACCGTGTTCCAGGAATATACCTTGATTTTGAGCATATGTTCATTGCACTAGCTAAATTGTTGGTTGGATAAGGTAGGACCAAATTAATGGCTTCTTATATATTAAGTTGACCAGCAGGGACCAGGCGGCTCAATGGGGTTAAATCATCAGCAATTTTGGCCCAGGGCATACTTCTGGCATTTTTTTGACCATTTTATTATAACCTCCCCTTTGTATAAATTATTCTAGAGAGCCGACATTTTATATTGAAGCCAAAGTCTAGAGAGCCGACCTAGTTAATGCTTAATTAGTTGGTTTAGTGGTTGATTTGGAAAAACACAAAATTAATCAATTCCCTTTTATTTGAATAATCTAAGATACGTTAGAAAATTTGTTTGGTAAGGATCAAGGAGAGTTCGGATCCTTTGTCCTAAATTCATATCACACCCACTGTTCTAACTCAACAAAAATGGATTAATTTCATTCGTTGTGATGAAATTGGTAACTTGCTAGTTAAGATGGAAGAATTCTAATGAGTAGTATAAGATTTCTCACTGAAACCAACGTTTTCAAAAAATCATTCTTAAATTCTCAATTAATAAATAAACCTCATGTATCAAAATAAGGTTGTGTTCTATTCACCTGATTTCCACTTATTTTCCCTGAACTTATCTTATCTGAACTTATCTGAACTTAACTGAACTTATCTAAACTTATCTAAACTTATTAGAACTTATCAAAACTTATTTTAGTTATAAATTGTATTTGGTCAACCCTTATTTTTCCTGAACTTATCTTATCTGAACTTATCTGAACTTAACTGAACTTATCTGAACTTATTTTTCCTGAAATAAGTGAAAATAAGGTGAACAGAACAGGGCCTAAAATACATCACTCTATAATGACATTTAACAAGGTGGTAGAGAGTGTGCATGACTGCATGAGTCAAACAACAAATATTCTATTTGTATAAATTGCTAGCTGATACAGAGTAACATTTTATTGAGTTGAGATAGTTGGGACAGAGGATCCATACTCGACTAAGGAGCAATTAATTAAGAACCTTATTTCCTTGATTACATACTTTATCCATGACTCTTTCTTGGAAGCATGTTTACACTCATCTTTGCATTAATTTTCAGGTGATATGTGATGGCTTGATTAGCAACGACAAAGTTTTTATGATGTAAGAGAGAAATGTTCAACATTGGGATTCTTTCAAAAATTAAAGTATAGACAATATTATTGAATTATATGAAAAAGAAACATATAAACAATATTTTAGAATTTAGACTGATAATTGAGATTTTTATAGTGTAGAGAGAGCTATAAGGATAATGATGTAAACAAAATTTAATCATATATCTTAAAACCATTCCTTAACTTTAATGAACTAAACTAATTGATATCCACGATTCAGATAACAATCAGTATCACTACCTACTTAATTAGTTATAGGGATTGAAGCTCTAACAATCATTTGCGAAACCACTCAATACCAAAAAAAAAAAACACACACACTCAAGTGCTCACAAACAAACATTGATAACGTGGATTAGACGTGGATTAAAGGTATGATACGCTCATACACTTCACAAAAGAGCGTCACAATCAGTTAGAAACTTTTGAAAGTTGCTATCCTACACGACTCTTCAATTCATTTCCTTTTTGTTAGTACATGTAAGCATTTTGTCACGTTGTTTTATTTTTCTATATTTATGGACCACAATTTCAACTTGTCAATCTTATTTTGTTTTTTTAAATGAGCGATAAGACTAATATAAATTATAAATACAGAGATTCAAACTTGAAACTTATTGTGAAAAAAGTCTTAATGTTAACCGTTATGTTAACACCTCATTGATATCTTGTCAAATTATCAAACAAATACTCCGTTTGTCACTTAAAAAGTATCCCATCTCTAACTTTTAGAGTTTACTTTGTGTAGAATTGTATAGAGAATGTTGGAAGATTTATCATTTAGCATGTGGGGCAGTAAATAAAGTCGAGAGAAATCACGAGGGCTATGTTAACTAAAATAGAAATAAAATATTAGGACGGTCCACAGAGAAAAATAGGATAATTTTTAAGAGACGGATGAAAGTGTTTGTAATTTTTACTCCTATATATATATATATATATATATATATATATATATATATATATATATGTCTTTGATTTCACATTTGATTCATTCAACTCGATCGTTTCTCTAAAAACCATATAAACACACTTTCCTCTGCTCTTCCTCAATCTGCAGCCACCAACCATGAGCTTCTCCTATCTCATTCCTTCACAAAGATCATACTCTCAAGGCCATGGCCACCGGAAAAACAGCTTCCGAAGGCGGTGTTTAACGATCGTTAAGCAGCAGAAGACGAGGGTTTACATCTTACGGCGTTGTGTTACTATGCTTCTTTGTTGGCGTGATCACAGTGTCTCAGATTATTGATTCAATTAAGATTTAAGAATGTTATATATGTATTTTAGAAGATGATGATACCTCTCCATGAGTTTTCCGGGGTGTACAAGAATTGTCCAAGACTATATTATACAATGGAGATTCTTCCGGTAATTAGAAGATTTTAGGACCTCGTCTAATGTAGATGGGTCCGGTTTGGGAAGTTTATTAGAACCCTTTAGTGCGTCAAAAAGGAAATTATATGGTGTACATATAGGCCTTAAAACATTGCGGCCAGTGGATGTCAACTAGCGTAGTTGATAAAGTTTTACAAGGATGGTATTCAAGACTTGAGATCGAATCTCGTCTACAATCTACATCATTTGCCCTATATGGCTCTCTCACCATCAAAAAAATCTTAGACTACGGCTTTTCGTAGTCGTGAAAATGCACGTATAAGTGGTAATTTAGGCGTATTTGACTAGTGTTCATGATGGTGATGATGTAACTCACATTTTATGTAGTTGAACACAATGTCATGAACGAAACATTGAGCTAATAGCTAGAAGTGTACTCAAGTTTGTCGAATTTTCTACTTTGTTTCATTTCTTAGGCTTGTAAGCTAGGTTCGAATCTCACGGGGAGGGTTTGGCCGTGGTGAAGAACGAAAAGAAGTAACAATTGGTTTATGGGGTGAGGCCACCTTCCAAGATAAACTTTTCAAGAATGACGTATTAGATTTATTTTGAAATAATAGAGAAACTTTAACTTTTGACATTATTTATAAATTTTAATTTGAATATCATTTATGATTTATGGGTAAGGAAAAATATAGTCGTGTGTGGTATTATTCGATTCGTCTCGATATATACTTTGGCAAACGTGAAAAAGCAAATTGTCCTCGTTATTTTAAAATGGGTGGAGTATTTTTAATGTGGTTGGACTCTTCTCCAAACTTTCAAGAATAATGTATTTTATTGACCTCTTTAAAGATTAATACTCGGTATATCCATTTTTATGTCACATTCGAACAAACAATTCATGTGATAAAATTTTGGTACTTATAAATGTAACTAGTTTTTGGGTGGAAGTGTAATGGAGTTTAGAAGTTATGTTGTTTTTAAGTAGGTGTTAGAAGGTGTTTAAACCAAATGACAATAATAAAACTTTAGGACCTATGAAGTCTTATCTTTTTAATCATTACATTTTTCTACTTATGTTCATCTCCCCAGAAAAAATAGATACACTTTAAATCACCTATTACCACCAATAACATATCATTTGTACAAAAATCAAATAAAATTGTTAAATTGTACGACTATACTCATGATATCCAACGAAGGGAAAGACTTAAAAATTCTAACTATTAAACTATATTGACCAAAATTTTCTTATAGGAGAACTTAAACTAATTGTACGTTTCCTAACAACAAAAATATACAAATAAAACCCACATAAAAGTCTCAAAATGTTGATGACGATTTACCTACCTTTAATCATTTGCTTGGAAACCATTACAATATAAGATTCTCCTTCTTTGCAAAATGAATTGCAACTAATGAAGAAAGAAAAATAAACAACGTATTTCCAATATGTTTAAGAAAAATCAAGAACAACGTGCTTAGAGAGAGAGGGGGGGAGGTGGTACTACAACTTGAATTGCATGCATGAAAATAAACAATTGAAATGTTGAATTAAAACACCCACTAACTTCCTACTGTTTCAAAAAGAATTAGTTAAAAATTCTATTAGTGGGAGGTTAAATTTTGAATGAACGCTACAGAAGAATGAGAGAAGATTTGGGAATTGAATTAATTGACATTGAAAATAATTAAGGTTGGAGAGTTAATGGGAAGATGAAGAACGGGAAAGACGAATTACGAGACGGTTGTTTAGGCATAATCAAGTTGAGTACTCCCTCCATCTCATTTCTATAGTCCTGCTTTTATTTTGAGCGTCCCAAAATTAAGAAAAAATTAAGAACAATGTGCTTAGAGAGAGAGAAGAACAATGTGCTTAGAGAGAGAGAGAGAGGGGGGGGGGGGGGATGAAAATAAACATTCGAAATGTTGAATTAAAACACCCTATAATCTCCTACCATTTTAAAACGGACCAGTAAAAAAATTCTATTAAGTGGGAGGTTAAATTTTGAATTGATGCTACAGGGGAAGGGTAGAAGATTTGGGGATTGAATTAAATTGACAATGAAAATAATTAAGGTTGGAGAGTTAATGGAAAGTTGAAGAATGGCGAAGATGAAGTAGGGATCAGTTGTTTAGGCATAATAAAGTTTAGTATTGATCCTAATTTTTGGTACTCCCTCCATTCCATTTTTATAATCCTGTTTCTATTTTGAGCGTCCCAAAATTATAGTCATGTTTATATTTTTGGCCATTAAGTTTTCCATTTTCGTATGTACTATGATAATTTAAAATGTATTGAAAAATAAACAAAACTTCCCCATGTACTATATTTCAGTTCTTCATGTACTACATTCCCTTTTCTATGTACTATATTCCAATTTCTCATACAAATCAATTATCAATGCACTATATTCCAATTTTCCGTGTACTATATTCCATTTTTCTTAAAACCCGTGTTTTTTTTATCAATGGGGCTACAAACATGGACGGAGGGAGTTCAATTCTAATAAATTAGGGATTAGTAGTATACTACGTGAAAACTAATGACAATAAAGTGGAATAATGAATGTCCATTATTTTTTTATAACAAAAAATAAATAGTAAGATTAATAAAGTTTTGACACGTGTCTTCAAGATGGAGTTGCTTACGTGTCATTGAAATGATGATGGTTATGTTTTTTAAATACTAGGTATAGATTATATCCTTCATTCTCATGTTTCTATTTGCTCAATACTTCATGTTGGAATGTGCCTGTGTAGGAATATGTGATTAAAGATTTAAAGAAAGCACTAGGTCGACCTGAATTGTGACACAACAAGGACTAATATGAAAAAAAAACACGCTACGACACGATCATAGTCGTAGGTTGTGCTTGAGCCGTATTTTTATGGGAGAAGCACGTCAAGATATAACCCAACAAATCATATTAAATCGAGTTAAATTAGATTTAGGCACGAAGCACGATAGGACACGACATATTGACACATGGGATTAGCTTGTGCCTGGATTGTCTTTCCAAACATTATTGGCACAAAACAAATTAGTAGATATTGGGTTGGGTATGGTGCGGGGCTATCCGAACCTAAGACGCGTGCTCAATAGGAGCTACGACCCAACACTTCCCACGACCGTTATTATATGTGATGTGTCTATGTGACATTTACCTTCAAAGTTTGCACAAAAAATTGAAAACACCTTTGCCACATTATACTTCCTCCATTCTTTTTTAAATGACACAATTGTACTTTTGGCACTATTCATATAATATACTTTGACCATCAATTGTGATTTATACTTAACAAAAAATATAGTCATGTGGGGTATTGTTATAATCGTCTCATCCTATAGTTTTATAATATCAAACTTTTATAATTTTTAACCATTGATAATAAAAGGTACGGATTTTTCATGAAATAACCCCGAGGTTTGCGTTAATGCACCAAATACCCCTAATGTTTCCAGAATGCACCAAATACCCCCGACGTTTAAAACAATAACACAAAATGCCCTCAATGAGCATTTTCCGTCAATGCCGTTAACTTTTCCGTTAACTCTTTAACTTTAATTTTTTTTTCCCCTTTTCACTCTTTCTCCTTCCCAGAAAGTGTTTCTCTTCCAACTCTCCATTGATGCTGCCATCTTGATTGAAAATTTCTACAACCCAATTCCAAAACCTACCAATTAAAGTAACAGTTCCCATCTTTTGTCATTCTAATCATCAAATTCATACCAAACCCAGTAAAAATTATCCCTAGAAATTAAGAAAAAAGGCAAATAAATAAAATTCTTAAAAAATCCCCAAGAACACCGATTTGAACTCCTTGTCAAAAATCAGATGGTCTCTCTCCTCTTTTCACAATTATGCTATCGTTTTCTGTTTGATTTTTGAAATGCAATCTGTTCCGATAATCGGAAATCTAAACAACAATGGCGACAACTACTTCATCACCAGTTCTTAGCAACAATGGCTCTGAAATTAGTGCTAACACCGGCATACCCACTCCCCCTCCGCCGTGTGCGACACCTTCGGCAGCCGTAAAAAGTCTTGGCCTTCCGAAACCTCAGGTAATCAGCACCACCACCACCCTCCTGATAATCAGCACCATTAATCCTCTGATAATCAGCACCACCACCCTCCTTGTCTTCACCGCCTTCGCCGCCTTCAATAGCCGCCGCAGACTCCATATAACTCCGTCCTTATCGATCAAAGCCACCCCGATTCGCCTCCTCGAATGTTGCTAGAACAATCCCCCTTTCTTCCATCTTCGAAAATCCAGATTAATGTAAACGCCCAAAAAATTAAATGGGGGAAAATTGAAAAATAAAATAAAAAATCAATTCTCCAAACAAGCCACATCAACAAAATCAATTGAATAACAAACGAATCTTGAAAATAAAAGGGGTCTAATTTGCAAAACAGGAACGAATTTGAAAGGTGATGATGTGATGACAATGGATGGAGTAGCAGAAGTGAAGACGAGCAGTAGAAGTGAAAAGAAAACCAACCAAAGTTTTATTTTTATTTTTATTTTTAGATAAAAGTTAATTAAATTTTTTTGGGGTTTAATTAATATAATTAAATGTTAATATTAGGATTAGTAGAGAAAATGGTTGAGTAAGGGCAAAAAAGTAAATTCATGCTAACGGAGACTTAACGGAATGGACGGAAAATGCTCGTTAAGGGTATTTTGTGTTATTGTTTTAAACCTCGTGGGTATTTGGTGCATTCTGGAAACATTAGGGGTATTTGATGCATTAACACAAACCTCGGGGTCATTTCATGAAAAATCCGTAAAAGGTATTAATGGTTGAAATATTGCATTGGCAAACGTGACAAAAAAATTGTGTCATTTAATAAAGAATGGAGGAAGTATTAAAGTGTTGTTTGGTTGACATGAAAATCATAGAATGTGGTTTATTTACTATAAAGTGGAAGATTGTAATCCAGATTTGAGAAAAACAGATACATCATATTTCTCACAAAATGGAAGAACTTCTCATGATAGTTTACCTCGAGGAAGTAAAAATCGCATGCTTTGAGGTATTTGCAAAAACATAACACCAACAAATTGATAAAATAGGGAAAATGACAAAACTTGTTGTTATTATATTATAAATGGTACTCCCTCCATTTCTTTTTTATGTATCCATTTGGAATCTAGTGTGGTTTTAAGAAAATTGGAATATTGGTTTGTATGGGTATAAGTATAATGATTGGGTGTAAGAGATTATAATAAATAAAGGAGTGAGAAAATAATAAAGAAATAAGGTAAGAGAGAGGAGTGATAATGATGGGTGATAAAGGAGGTGAGAGAGTGGGTATATGGGGAAGGGAAAAGAATTAAAAATTATGGGTGGGTAAAATTAGGTGGGAATATGGGTAGAATCTTTAGGTATTTTGGTAATTAGATAGAAATGTAAGAGTATTTTAGGATAAAATGTATGTCCAAAAATAGAATAGATTCTAAATGGATACAACAATATGAAACGCTTAAAATGGAAACGGATACAACAAAAAGAAATGGAGGGAGTAGTATTTATTAAATGAAAATGGTATGTTTTGAATAAGAATGATACTTGTTAAATAAAAATGGTACTTGTTTCTTTAAGAAATGGTACATTTTTTTAAAAGAAAATGACACTTAAAAAAAATGGGACATTAAGTCACTTTCTCTCTCCTATTTTCCTGTCATTTCCCTCTTTTTTATTCAT
The DNA here is from genome assembly GCF_020520425.1 of Spinacia oleracea. NCBI lineage: Eukaryota > Viridiplantae > Streptophyta > Magnoliopsida > Caryophyllales > Amaranthaceae > Spinacia > Spinacia oleracea. Next base: position 76,130,515 of record NC_079488.1, read on the forward strand.
TATTTTTATCCTTTTCCGTTTGTTCTATTCATTTTGTCATATTCCGAATCTGTATATTTATTGGTGCGAAATTACCAAAATGCCCTTCTGTGTGTGAGCAAATAGCTCACAGCATTCCGCTTCTCCGTTCTCGATTTACGTCTCATGTTAAACCAAAAGCTGAACTATTAGAGCGCCACCTAGGATTACTAATGGTTTCGGCCAATGAAAAAGAAGATTTCTAATTTATTTTTGAAGTAAAAAAATCGAGTGCCACGTAGATAATTAATTAGGTGCCACGTAGATATTTAAATTACTTAATTAATTACTAATATATACAATTCCATCCAAAATCAAACGCTCTAATAATTAAAAAATAAAATCTAAAATAAAATTCATCAATAATCAAACACTAATCTAAAATAAAATTCAATCCAAAATCAAACATTAATCCAATATTAGAGCGCCACGTAGGAAATCTAATGGTTTCGGCCAATGAATAATAAGACTTCAAAATTATTTTTGAATTAAAAAGTAGAATTCCACGTAGATAAATAATTAGGTGCCACATAAATATTTTTATTAATTAATTATTAATATGTCTTACACACAATTTCATCCAAAATCAAACACTATAATAATTAAAAAATAAATCAAAAAAAAAAACCAAACTAATCTATATAAAATATAAAATATAAAATATAGCAGTTGATATATATAGGAATTTTATTTTAACGTAACAATTTAATATAAACCGTGCATCCCGGACTAAAATCTAGTTTTTATTTATTAGGAAAAATTTATACATGAAATTTTAGCGGGTAAACTATTAAGAAAGAAACGCAGCGGCAACTGCCAGTGAATGAGTGCGCTAACCCCTAATTTCAATCTGAAAACAGCACCTCAATCCCACTTCCAGAGTTTCTTCTTCCCAACTCCGCAAGCTCTTCTTCTGTGTAAGACTTCTCTCTCCTCTCCTTTTCTATAGCACACTGGAATTTTAGGTTATTTTCCCGCACCCTTTTCCCCAAAATAAATACTAGTAACAATTATTTTGATATTTATTTCCAGTTTGTTTAGCTATTTTGATTCAAATTCATACATTACACTTGGTATGTCTGTATATATGATTGTATTCTCCATTACCAGATTTGAGATGTGTTGTAGTTCTAGATATAACTATGTGTATTTCCATGCACACTAACTGTTCGATGAAAGTCCTCAATGGGGTTGTCATGATTTTTCCGGGATTCATTTGTTAATTCGAATTTAATTGGATGGTTCATAATTTGTTGCTTTACTAAATATCTGTACTTTCTGGAATTCATGTCTGGATATGTGGTTGAAACAGAGAATTAGAGATGCTGGATAAAAGTAGTTTTGATGTGAAGTTTGATCTTTGGGCGCTTAGAGTCCCTCGCGAAATCTGCAAAACCGCCACTCGAATACTTGACGGGTATGCTGATGTTTTATGTTTTGTCGAAATTTATTAAAGTCTAGTATTCCTCCTATAACTATATCCTGCATATTTTGTTTTGCATTCTCTTCTAAGTGATAGAATATACACCGTAGGTTCGTTTATGCAAGAGCTTTGGTTAATACAATGTACTGTTCTTTTCGTTTGCACTACCTCTTTTCCGTGGCTAAAGTTCCTGAATGACCTTTTTATTTATATAGATACTTGTTGGATAGGCCTCGTGTGAAGCCTGTAGCTGAAGATCCAACAACTGAAAAAAATCGTTACATGATATTGTCTGAGAAGATACAGAATCAAGGTGATGTGTTCTAAAGCATAATTACTTTCAGATAGAATTTAGCCATATTTGTTTTCTCTTTTGACATGCTATTTTTTTTGTTGATAGATGCTATGCTGTTTATCTGCATAGTTATCCTTCTGTTTGCTGTTTCTTTTACAACTATGCAATTTTCTTCTCCAGCACTTGGCAGTGTCTGGTGGTTGTAAAGGAACTTTAGCTGCCTTATTTGTTCAGACGTGTTTATTTTAAATTAGTAATGTTGCTTTACCTTGAACTCTATCAAAGTATCAAGCTAATGGTCATTCCGGTTAGCAAAGAATCTACCCTAACCATACATGCTTTCTTGGTATTAAGTTTTTTTGGCTTTTTAAAAGCTGTCCTTTAGTTTGCCACTTAGAGGGGTGGCATTCTTTATGTAGAGCTGTATCTGTCAGAATTATCTATAGTCTATACCATCACCGTAGTGCCTCTAACACTCTAACATGGATCCTGTTTGTTTCCAGTGAGGAGGGGTTATCTTATCTGATAAAGTTGTGGAGAGGCACTTTTAGCTTTAAATTTTAAATCATGAAGAGGCTGTTTCCTTACACGGTTGATCTGAAAGGAAAATGTGACCTACTACATATACAAACTAGAAGTATATGATCTTGGAAATTTCCTGCTATTCAATACAACCGTAAGCTGAAAAATTGTCCTCCAGAGACTCCTTCATTTTTGTTGAGAAAGGATGGATACCTATGATAGGTCGTCTGTCTTAATAAGCAGATTTGAGATGATGCTTTTTTACTTTTGTGATTGTTCTCCGATCTGATTCTTAGTAAGAATAACAAAGTGAGTGCTTAATCACATGTGTACCTTTTTCCTTCATAGCCAGCTCTCATGGATGAATATTGTATTGCTGGACAGATTTGTCTGATATCCCTGAGAGAAAGCTTGATGAAGTCCGGAAGCTTTGTGAAATTGAAGTAGTTCCTTATTCGTTGACCCTTGGCTATTCCTATTGGGGTGCAGGTCAGTTGCTTGCTCTCCAGATATCACAAAAAGTTTTGTTTGATTCTTTTAAAATTTCCTGGTCTATCTATAAGCTACTTTTCATTATGCTTTCCCATTGAGGAATTTGATGTCTTTTCAGACTCATCAAGCATCAGTTGTTGTGTCTGGGTGTATAATTGTTTCCTGTGCTTTCTGTAGTGCTCCGGCTTCATGCAAAATCTCATTGTACTTAGGAGAACCTTTATTCTGTGTTACAAGTGTTTACAAGGCTGAATATGAGTGAAATGAAATTTTAGGAATTCAGATGGATTTAAAGGTGTAGTTGTGAAATTTATAGTTTGTTTTAAAACAGTTGCATTAAGCAAGAGAAAGGAAGACAGAAGAAGAAAAAAGGCAGGTAAACTGCCTGGGTGATGGCAGGTCTGAATGATCATGCGGGGAAGTTGCTATTTGATTCTGGTACTTGAGTGTGGAAATGGCAACTATTTACAGTGAACCTAACATCAAGTGCTTGCATTATTTTTTAATTTAACTAAGCATACATATGTAAAATCGCGCTCTTCTTTGTTAGATCTGTGTGTCTTATGTTAGGGTATTTACATATTATCCTAGAATCACTACTGTAAACGATATTACCTCACACGTGCGACAACACACCCTTTATTTCATTAGTCCACTCTTTATGACATGTAGCAAATTCGTTAGCACTGGTTAGATTATAACTTTGGAATTTGTCTTGCAACCACTACTCCGATATGACCTCTAGTGACCGTTGCAATTTAATATAATTATAACTCAGTACTATGTCATACACTATGTTTGGAAGCAAATGTGGAAGAAAAGGGAGGGAAGGGATGGTGTGAGAAAAGAAAGGGAGGGAAGGGATGATGTGAGAAAAGAAAGGGAGGTGAGGGAGGGAAGAAGTGAGCTTGCACTTTCCTTCCAAATCTTTCCGACTTGGATGCATATGGTTAATTAAAGAGAAGGAAAATTGATCCTTCCAATTCCCTTCCCTTCCATCTCCCTCAAGGCCTCAAGTCATATCCATACAAGGGAAAATAAAGTCCTCACTTTCTCTTCCCTTCCTTCCTCTCCAAATTACTTCCAAACACACTGTTAAGGGGTGACCTTCTTCTTAAAGATTAAGGTCAACTTAAGTTTCATACTTTCGGAACTTGATTTTAAATGTTATTTCATTTTCCAATCATTGCTCATTTTGATATTTAGTAGGGCTTTATTTGAAGAATAGTTTTATAGTTACCAATAATATGATGTATTCTTTTAACAAAGTGAATATTGTAGGATAACCAAGGGAGAAAAAAATGGTATACATAAGGGTCAAACAGCAGTGATTATAAAGAATAATGTAAAGTCGAAACAAAGTACTCTATAATTTGAGTTGTTCAACCGCTGGCTTTATACTTGAGTTAGAACCTTCTGAATTTTAAGACAATGTGTAAACATAAGTCGCAATTGGTGCAATGAACAGGGTCAAGATTTAGCTGTAGTTCAAAATCACCTTTAGAAACAAACTTCTGGTGTTAATAATTTGTTTGAAACATTGCAAAGGCTGGCATGCCTGTTAATTTTTTTTTTCCTGATTATGACTTGTTTGCACAAAACTCAAACAAGTGTTCTAGGACTGTATTTGTGGTGGGCGTAGAGCTTATGGTAAAGTTGTATAATGCTTCTTTTGTGGTGGTTTCTATGAAAGTTAGATGTAAACTGATGGAATTTTCTTCTGTACTGTTACATTAAGCTCTTTGCTGATTCACATGTAATTCATTTGCAGATCATATATTGAAGCAGATTCTGCCTGCAGGAGTTGAGGTGCCATCATCGTTTGAGACAATAGTTAAGTATTCAATCTATTCCAGCTTTTCTTAGAGACATTGCTTTTGCTTCTTTGGCTCATTGGACTATCTAACTACTGCAGTGGCAGCGGTGCTTCATCAAAATTAAAAGAAAATAGAATTTGTAGACAAATGACAACCGTCATCAATCATCATGCCTGATTGTCAGTTCTCTTGGGACCAGTGTTACCAGATTCGCAGGTACCCCCTGCGAATCTCGAACCGGTTCGCCCGTACCGAATCGGGTTCTCCGGCGACCCAATTCACTGTGGTTCGCGAACCATATCGTTGGTATTGTCATGCCGAATCCGAAACCCTAGTTATAGCTATTGAAGGCCAGGGAAGACAAGAGAAGAAAATATATGTGGGGGCTTTTATTTGGGAAGGAAACAACATTTATCTGAGTATTAATGTATGAGTATTAAAATAAAATCTTGAACAATTTTGGTTCAAAAATCCTGGAAAAAAAGAGTTTCAAACCCCTCTTGCGAACCTAAAACCAGCCAACCTGCAAATCGCGAACCCGAAATCGTACCCCGCATCGAAGCGAACCACGAATCAGGTAACCCTGCTTGGGGCTGATGAACATGATATCTTAAACCCAAATTAGGTTTAATAATGAATACAGTAGATTACAACTTGCCCATGCAGTAAATGACCACCTTCCTCATATCTAATTTTCTCGTCATTTTTGTCTTTTGCACACAAGTTAAGAACTCTTAAAAAGTGATCCAGATGGCCAGATATCATCATTAACTACCTGCAGCGATGGCAGATGATTATGTTTGTGTTTACATGAGGGTAAAATATGCATTTTAGTATTTTGCACACAAACAAGAACTCTTAGACCCAGATACTATCATTAAGTACCCTTTTTAGTGTTGGTTATGGATTTATATGAGGGTAAAATAGGAATTGTATTCAATCAGCACTTGTAAAATGATACTCCATACTTAGTAGATCAGAAAAACCGCCAAAATAACATTTATTTCCAGATTAGAGGGAGAATTTGAAAATCATTAAATACATGCTTTTATGACGGCAGTGGCTTACACTTGAGGTTTTCATAAGAGTAATTCAAACTTAAGCATTGAAAATGTTAAAGGACAATTACGAGTATTTTGGAAATAATAACAGCTCTTGAATGAAATTATATTAGATCAAAAAGAGTGTTTGGATTTGTTCTTGCTATAAACTTGTTGGCTCTTGCCATGAGCTCGTGATATGTATATTGACATTTTTGTTTGCTATTATTATGCAGGTCATATTGCACATCTAAATATCGCCGATGAACTACTTCCATACAAGGATGTTATCGCAAAGGTCATTTATGATGTATGTGTGCTAATAACTTGACATTCTTGTGGGGTATTAGTGTAGTACTGTGTCCTTGCTGTTATTATCTATGCTTAATGAGATCATTTTCAATGAAAAAAAAACTGGAGAGCTTCTTGCATATTATCTTCACTGTTTAGGTCAATTATTTTTAGCAATGTTCTCAATTGGTTCATTTTCACTTGACACGGGGTATTATTTGTTATCTGCAGAAAAATTACCCTAGAGTTAAAACAGTGGTCAATAAAGTTGGCACAATTACAAACGAGTTTCGAGTTCCAAAGTTTGAAATCCTTGCCGGTGACGATGATATGGCTACAGAGGTGAAGCAATATAAGGCGAGATTCAAGCTTGATTACAGCTTAGTCTATTGGAACTCAAGATTAGAACATGAACATATGAGATTAGTTTCTCTGTTCCAAGCTGGAGAGACCATTTGTGATATGTTTGCTGGTATTGGTCCATTTGCTATCCCAGCAGCACAAAAGGGGTGCTTGATTTATGCAAATGATTTAAATCCAGATAGTATCCGTTTCTTGAAAATAAATGCAGAAATCAACAAGGTCAATGATTGCATCTTCACGTACAATATGGATGCGAGAAAGTTCATGTCTCAATTAATGACTGTTCTTCCAAATGCTTCTGATGATTGCAGCAGAGAGTCTAAAAGTGAAGCTGATGATAGAAATATAGAAGGTAATACTTGAGAAGCACTAATCAGGTTTATGTTTGCAGCTGAGATTTTATTTTGTTACTTGCACATCAGGTAAAATAGTTACAGAGAAAATTTACAATAATTCCGGATCATGCAGGAGGCAGTAGCAAGAAGATTGATCCATCTATCAGTGCTGCCAAAAGGCCCGCAGAATGTTGTCAAAAAGGTATATAGATTTGGTGATATGGTAGCATGGCCTTATTGCACAGCACATTCATGGATTCACCTATACTATGTGATATGTATAGCTGATGTTCTGCTTTCCTGCTAAACTACAGAAACACCTGATTCTCGCAACACAAAACGTGGCGCTAATAAGAGGTTGAGGGGTTCTGAACCTTCTGTGAAACCATGGGAGCATGTTGACCATGTGGTCATGAATTTACCCGCTTCTGCATTGGAGTTTCTTGGTAATACTGCTCTTACCTGAAAATAATGCATTAATTTCTCACTTCTTAAAGTTGATACAAGTTTTCGATTCTTGAAGTTCCTATTTCATGGTGAATCTTGTTAATAATATGCTTACATATTGCCTTCCGATGAGACATTGCGTTGGAAACTATAATTACCTTTGGAAACACTCAGTCGATGTTAGCCAGTCCCTCCCTTCTTAATTGTTCTACCTTTGACTCTTTTTCTTGCTAGAATAGTGAATTTCAGGAACTAAGTTTTTAATTCATGTTCTTGATTTTTTCCATCCGCATATACAAGCAGAGAACCATGTTATGTTGGATTTTTTACTAGTTTCTTTTTTTGCGCTTCTATCTTTTAGCTCAATGACTGAGTTTCTGTTTTCGTTTTTGCATAAAATCTAAAAAAATAATTTAAGCTGTTTAATTTACATAACTATCAAGTTTCCCATTCCTCATCAGATTGCCAAAGGCTCGAAGAAAAAAAAGAGTTATGAGTACATGAAATTGAGCTGATAATAAAGATTAAGAGAAAGAAAGTTCTTGATAAAGTTTTTATATTGCTGTTCCCTTATGGTAGCAAATTATATGATGTGTGATCTCTTCTTTTCAGATGCTTTTAAAGGTCTGATCTGCCGAAAATATTGGAAGGGACTTCTGCCTTTGATTCACTGTTACTGCTTCATCCGGTCAAGTGAAACTGAAGAGTTCATAATTTCAGTAAGCCATGCTCTCATATGTTCTTCATCCCTAACAATCTAACACTCCTTTATGTTTTCTTTTTTCTCTTCCTTTTGGGATTGTGAATGGTGAAAGTAGTAATTCCCTTCTACTAATTGTTGTAAGCCGAGTAAAGCTGTCTTATTTATGGATTTGATGAGGAATTGCATTCTTAATTTTAAAATTTACCAGAAAGGAAAAACCCGTGAATGATAAATTTGTAGTTGAAATGCATTGTTTCCAGACTAGATTTTGTGATAAGTGTTAATTTTAATGTTAAAGTTAGCATCATTTTTCTAAACGATACTCATGCTAGGCTTCAGATTTTTCATTTCACATATTTGAATAACTTTGCAGGTGGCTGAATCTAGGTTGAACGCTAAGATAAAAGATCCAGTGTTCCATAGGGTTAGAGATGTTGCGCCAAACAAGGTTAATTTTTCATTATATTGCTTTACCAACTTTTCCAGGCACTCTTTTATCTATGGATCTTTTTTATAGACTTGTTTGTTCTACATACAGGCTATGTTTTGCTTAAGTTTCAGACTCCCCGAGGAAGCATGCCTTCACGAAGAAGCTGTTGTATCCTGAAGTCGGGTTTACCATGGTCTTACGAGAGTTGCGACTACTTCTTCTTTACGTGTCCTTGAATTTTATGTTGAAATCTATCTTTGTTAACCCAAGTTTGTGTACTTCAAATATCTATAGTAACCCTGATTTAAGAGACATTTTGATATGAAAAGGCATCACAGATTCACATGTTTAGGTTTAGGTTTGAGTTGAGTTTATAAATTGAAATTAACTTTTGTCTGTATTGGTTACTTTATTTCATAGTCCAAAGTATCAATAATATAGAGCTTTGCCCGGTCAATCTCCATGATTGGAGAGTGAAACATATTAAGGGGTATTTTCGTAAATAAATTGTCAAAATATACAATCTATATATTTAATATGATTTATTAATTAAAACAATTTTTTGATTACATAAACTTTAGTGATTAAAATCTAGGTTATAAAATTTTAAAGATCCAAACTTTAACAAATTTTATGGTGGTTTGTAATCATAGGATCCCAATTAAATTATCAATTAATATTGAAAAACGAAACGAAATCTAATTTATTCGTAATTCAACAAATTAATTATTATTACAAATTAGGTTGCATAATTAACGAATTTAAACCTTAAAATTGTTAAACATATGCAGTATGTCAATTATTAATTCAAGATTTACATACAAGATTCGCAAATATTTAATTTAACATCATAAAAATTACAAATTTTGCATTCGAAAAACTAAAACCTCTGAAAAGTCTTAGTTAGGTTTCGAATTTGGGAATTCTGGGTTCGACGTTTTAAAATGTCGTTTACATGCGGAATACACTGTAAAAACATATGATTATGATCATTATTAACAAAAATGAAGAAAATCATGCAAACAGATAATTAAATAATCACATGAATTTGCAATTAATTACACCAAATTAATTCACCCTTTTAAATCTTTACAAGTTTATAAAATTTAATCCATGTTAACCAAAATTGATTATGCAATTAAATAGAGGCTATGATACCAATGTTAGGTTATGAACAATTATATTTCCGTTTTCGGCAATATTTCAGATTCCGACAATATTTTTTTATTTCCGTTAATATTTTCCGAAACGAACCATATTTCCGTTTCCGATAATATCTTCGATTTCGATAATATTTATATTTTCGTCATTAAACATATTTTCGACAAATATTCTTTCTTTGCCTTTTGATGATCTTAGCTCCCACTAGAACCAATATCCATCATTTTCGAATGTCCGTAATTAGAGTATTTACTGAATAATATATTCATCTAAATACTTGATCCGTTCACGTATATTTGTGTGACCCTACGGGTTCAATCAAGAGTAAGTTGTGGCATTAATATTATTAATTCCACTTGAACTGAAGCGACCTCTATCTAGGCATTCAGATCACTTGATCGCACTGAATAATTAACTTGTTTAATTAATACTAGACCGCATTTATTAGACTTTAGCATTAAATGCATTAAATTCAAACTTGGACCAAGGGCATTATTTCCTTCATACACAACGACTGTTCTTCACAATGACTCTGCTGACACCGGCGGTAGGCTTCATCCCCAGCTTCAATATAGCTTTTCGGCTCTTCTTTTCACCTCTCCTTTGTGTTGACCTACCGCTAGAATCAAGTACCCCTCTAAACAAACAAAACTCGTGAGCATCTAATGAGTGATGAAACATATTAAATTCAAGCAAGGAATTTAACTTATTATTAACAAACAACATGTGAATCAAACTCTACCAGATAAAGTAGCACTTGCTACTCCTTATTGATCACTGTGACTATAATCTGAATCATAGATATTATCATAACTACTACTGAGTACACCAATCATATGGATACCAAATATATGCATTTCTATGAGCAATTTCAATTGAATCTCCAATTTTTTATATCAATTAATCTGAAACACAACTTAGTCAATTTATTTTAACAGGAAAAGGAAAACAAAAACAAAGTTGTACAATCCCACTAAGACCTCTATTCATAACATTCTGCAGATATTACTATGGAGAATCGAGATGAATAATATCACCATATGACCATTGTAGACATCTACTTTTGTCCCCATTCCCGAAAGGGAAGGTTCGATGATGAGAACATAAATCTCCACTTGACAACGCATCTCCTATAAAATAACGAATCTCAATCACCCTTTTCATTTCACCCGAAACCTGCTATTTATAGAAACCTGCTATTTATGGAAACATGCTAAAATAGTAACTGCCGTAATGGGCAGTTGTTAAAAGTGGCAAGTCATAAAAGATAGAAACCTGTCAGAATTAGGTGTTGCACTCCAACATAAATCCTGAATGAGATAGAAGTTGCGAGAGAATCCTATTCCTAATACGATTCGAAAATAAGAGTTACGTATTAAATTAAAATCCTAACGAGCCTAGAGTTCGTAACGTGCCCAGACGCATCCCGTCATAAAATTAATACGCACCAAAAGACTCGATTAAGTCTCATACACTCCGGATTCTAAGAGTCCGAATCTGATAAAGAAACGGCCCAGACCCTATTTTCAACGCCTGGCTCTGGGCGCCGAAATCTTTGACGCCCAGCCCTGGGCGCTGAAAATACCTGGGACGTGTTCTTTCCTAATTCCTCGTGGATTAGAGTTCTACAATTCTATCTTTCCACGAACACTTTTCTATAAATATAGCCCCAAATTCGACACAACACACAATTCATATTCTGAGTATTGACTCCAACCCCTAAGCCTAAGCCTCACGCTGCGAAATTGATCACGCGTTCTGTCGCAATCGATCCAAAAATCGAACAGAACGTATCCTGTCCCGTAGTTTGAGATTCGTTAAATAAAAGGAGAAATAGCAAAGTCAAATTGGTTAGTTTTCTGAGAACCGTGACGCACCTCTCAAGGGTGTGTCGTAATGTGCCCCTTCGCGTGATTTAATTGCTTTCCTCACCTTTTATGAACTGTTAAACTAATTAAATCTGATTGTTCTATCACGCCTAATAAAGATAATATTTTGGGAAATTGGATTATCATGCTAGGTCCCTTAAAACAATCTAAATCAGATAATCCCGCTCGATCTAGTATTATATGTTGCATATTGTTAAAATCAACTCAGATTAGTTTAATAGTTAACGCATGTCCCTTCAATTATTTATGCTGAGCTAGTAAGGATATCCTACCTCTGGAGTTATCAACGAGCGAGTACTCCTCTCGGTAGTTACAGTCCCCCGAACCCTCAATCTCTACCCTGCGGGTGTACGTTGAGAGATCCCCACACCAGGGATCACAAGGGAACCTACGGCCGTCGTGGTCAAACATAATTGCACTCCCTTTATGTCACGATAACCGGGTTTTGTCAGTTTTTCTCATTGTCGTTAAAAAATGAATGACGACTCCTATATTACTAGTCAATTGGGTGTAAACTCACAGGAAATCCAATTACACTTGATTTGACAAAAAGAAACGTCACACCCACGAGGGACGAGGTCACGCATTAGCCTCGTGCTTTTTCGACCCCCTCACAACCATCACTATTATTAATAATTTAACTACTTAATAATATCACCATTCCAATATAACATACTATAGTAGTAATATGAGCAACGCTTCATAAGCACTCTGAATTTGCTAGTAGTAGCACAATTAATCTTCTCTTCTCAAAGAGAACCTTAATAGCTTTGGCTTCTTAAGCACATAGATTATGTCAACATCAAGACTATCTTGTTTTTAACCGTTCTCTACCTTCACCTTGAGTTATGGATGTGCTCTTCCCACACCCATTTCTAAATCAATGATAATCATAATCTCCTCAAACCCGGTAAATACAAAAATTAGGAGATCCTATGATCATTAAAATTTTCAAAACACTACAACATCCTTTTAGCTTTCTATCCTTATGTAACTACAAAAATTGGGAAATATCTAACACACCAATGTTCCTATTTGGCTAAAGAAACACCATCAGTCCATCACTATTAGCTACAAAGAATCTGCTACACACTAACTTCGTATGAAATGAACAAATAAAGGATGAGAAAAATAATGAAGGGAAAATCGAAAAGAGTAGATCAACACATCAGATAAAGAAATAGAAAGAAAAAGGGAGAAGGAAAATCTTGCAACCAATATGAAGTTTTAATTACCCAAATTCCACTTATTAGGATAGGAAATTACGAACTGGGTGAATTCGCAACCACTATTAAAGTTGCTTAAAAACCTGCAAACTACGAACTTTAAATTACCTGAAAATAAAAATCTATAATCAACCAAAATAATTTTAACGTAAACCAGAGAATTTTTTTTTAAAAAAAATAGAATTATTGCAGTCAATTGAATCGTAAATTTCTCGGTTGTTTCGCTATATTTTTCCTTCAAAATTTAGAGAAAAAGAAGAAATGGAATTGTAGAGCAAGCTTGGGAAATAGAAAATCGTTCAATGTAAATTGGTAATTGTATCCATCACGCGTCGACCTCACCGCCTCCAAGAAAGCCATCATCTTCGCCGTCCTCGGCGCCTTCACTCCCACCTGTTCCCAAAAACACCTCGCTGGATTTAACACTAAGTCCGCCGAACCAAAGGCGTCGATACAATAGCTAATAATCGAAGCTCTAATCATCACAATACTACTCCGGTTAAAAAAAAGGAAATTAAGTCAATATAAAATATAAATCACAAACTCAGATCATCAAAACTACAAATTGATTCATCACCCACATTAATCAATACCCGAAACAAATAAAAAAACCAAGCCGAAAATATAGAGCAAATAATAACAAAAAGAACGAGGCTCTTATCATCAAAATTACTCATTAGACCCAAAAAGAAAGCCATAAAAATAGCAAATTAAATCAATCTAAAATATAAATCACAAACCCATATCATCAAAACTACATATTGATTCATCACCCACATTAATCAATACACAAAACAAATAAAATCAAATCAAAACCAAAACCAAAATACAGAACGAACGGACTGAGCACATTATATTGGCAAAAAAATCAACATACCTGAGATAATTGCAAAGATGAATCGAACATGTTGCAGAAGATGAAGAAGATCAAAGGAGAGGATCTGAGGAAGGAGAGAGAAAACACAGAAGATGAAGAAGATTGAAGAAGAGAGAGAAAACGGGAGGAAGGAGAGAGAAAAAAAGAAGGAAAACGGGAAGAATGAGAGAGAAAAAAAAGGAAAGGAGAGCGGGAAGGGTTGACCGGTTGAATGTAGTCTTGTATAGAATAGGGTAGTTTAGTCTTTTTGCCTGGGGACACGAAAAGTGGACTTAATAAAATGTCCCTCCCCTCTTCCCTTGTATAATAGAGATAAGACGAAAGTAAGGTATTGAGTTATTATTTATGGTAAAAAAAATTGATGGTGGGTTAATTATTTAGTATAGTAAAAAGATGATGTTAGTAAATGTGGGACCGCAAGAGTGAGAGAAATATTAATATAATTGGAAGTATGGACAATGACATGCCAAAAATAGTAAGTGTATACGACCGATTATGAGAAGTGTATCTTTTGGTTAAATACGGAGGGGGTACCAAAAAGTATGTACGTAAGAGAATATTTGTAATAAGGGTCAAATGCTCGTAGTATTGATTCATATCATTTATTCATGTGGAGCTGTTAAAATGGTTACTCGAATGGAGTTTGGGTTTGGTCATGTCGGGTCTCGGGTCATGATCCGGTCGGGTCATGTTGGGTCAGTTTGTCACCCGGGTTCAGGTCGGGTTCGGTCAGGTTGATTTCCGGTCGAGTCATGTCGGGTTATTTTTTCATTTCGGGTATAGGTCGGGTTCGGGCCGGAGCTTATTCTGGTCGGGCACAATTCCGGGTTCAGGTCTTATCGAGTTGGGTTTGAGCCGGGCTTGTAATAGTTAATTTCGGGTACGAGTCAAGTTCGGATTGGATAATTATCGGGTCGGGTTAAAATTGAGGTAGGGTTCAATTCACTCTCGGACACAGGTTAAGATCGAGTCTGATAACTATCAAGTCTAGTCAAGTTTTTAACCTATAGTAATATTCTCTTATATTGTCAAAATTAATGATTCATTTATTTCAAATTTGAGTTTTATTTAAACCAGGTCGTCGTGTGTTTTTATAAAATTAATACTCCCTCCGTCCCGAAATACTTGACCTGTTTTCCTTATTGGGTCGTCCCTTAATACTTGACCTGTTTCTAAAAATGAAAATATTCTAACAATATTATATTATTTCTCACTCCACCCCTATTAACCCACCTACCCCCTACTCCATACAAAAAATAATTAAAAATTCAACCCCTACTCTCCCCCAACCCCACCTCTTAATCCACCTCCCACTAACTACATTAAAATAATACCCCACTATCAACTACTACCTATTAAATTAAATAAGTCAATCAAGTTTCTTAAACTCTGTGCCAGTCAAACAGGGTCGAGTATTCCGGGACGGAGGGAGTACATATATAAAGTTAATATGGGATTAAGAGTCAATAATCGATTTGGTCACCTCAACATTTTAAAGCGTAAAATGTATAACTATACTATTAATTAAACATACGCGAAACACATGCATCATGTATGATTTTACATACTAGCAAATAGGTTAAGTTTGTCAAAATAATATTAACTTGATTTAAGTTACTATTTGGTTAGGTCAATGACAAGTCGGTTTGTCAACAGGTCGGGTAGAATCAGGTAAAGGGTTATCATGGGTCGGGTCAATAATAGGTTTCATCGGGTTACAATCGGTTTTGAGTTGACATCGCGCGGGTCGGATGTTGAATCGGGTTCGGGTCATTGTCCGATCGGGTCAATTGTGTTATTGGTTATATTTCGGTCGAATGTCGGGTTCAAGTCCTGGTCATGCACTAACGGGACAAAATCATTCGTCCGTTATAACGGGTCGGATATGGTCGGGTTATGGTTTTCCTGTTTCAACAATATTTTGGATTCCGATCAATTTACGATCCTTACAAATACTGGTCGATTCAGATGGAATTCTTAAATCGGGTCAGTTTTTTACGGCTCTATATTCATGTCATTTTTTTTCTCATATACAAAATCATATGTTTTTTTTATTCAGAAGAGGAAGCAAAACTTCAAAGAAAAGAAAAGTACAGAACTAGCAGAAAGTAAACAGGCTATGGGGGGATGAAGCGAGGTAAGGCTACCCCCCTTGCATCCTCCTCTAAAATACGAACTAATGCTGTAGGAATTGAGTCTAAAACGGTGAAGCATTCCTCCTGTGTGACACCTTGGTTGGCCAACCAATCGGCCGCTCTATTACCCTCGCGATATACATGCATTATCTTTACCTTCCAAGCTGGATTGATGATCAGTTGTTTGCATTGGTTTATCCGATGAGCACATTCTCCAGACCCATTAGCATCGAGCTAAAGAGTTTGGACACAGGAAAGATTATCAACTTGGACTACCAACTGCCGAATCTGAAGGTTCTGGGCTAGCTCCAATCCCCTACAAAGAGCTAGGAATTCCGCTTTAAAAGCGTTGCAATGACCAAAATTAGCAGAAAAGTGTCGTAGTGAAAACACCCATGTGGTTGCAAATGATCGCCCCTCCACCTGTTGGGCCAGGCGAGCCCCGTGATGCACCATCTGTGTTAAGGGTAAACCACCCTTCACTTGGAGCAATCCATCTTATAAAGTTCTCCTCTCCTTGTCTGACATTGGGGAGGCACGCTAAGGGATCATCAATGCTGCTTCTAGTTTCTGCATATCTAACCTGCAGGAAGGCACCATAGTCCACTGGGGGGGGGGGGGGGGGGGCTCATTTCTACCAAACATGATGTTATTCTCCACCTCCATAACCACCAAAGTGTGACCCCAAATTATGTGGCCCAAACAGGAGCTCCAGCTGGATCAATGAAGGCTAAATTATCACTTACCCATTGAATAATATCAGTATTATGGAAAAAGTGGGGCATGTCAGCTGGTCCTCCCACTTTCTTCCAAACCATGCGTCAGCACGGCAATCCCTGAGAATGTGCAAGTTTGTCTCTTCACTTGCATCACAGATGAAACACTGTGGATTATCTGACATATTTCTCTTGTATCGATTTGCATTCCCCATTAACTTGTCATGACAAGCAAGCCATAGGAAGGCTCATATTCTTTGCTGGACTGGAGCATGCCACACCATGTCCCATATCTCATTATCTATGTCATCATTCTCATTTCTAATTATTCGTAGTGCCGATTTTATAGTGAATTTGCCCTTAGAAGCTTCCTTCCAGTATATAAGATCACCATTACTTTGGTCTTCCTGTAACTCATGTGCCTGGATTAATTTTAGCGCTTGTCGTGGTAGGTATTGGGTAAAAATTTCCCATTTCCACCCCATTTCAGGCTTCAACAGTTCCCCCACGGTGGCTCCAGCAATTTCAGTGGGTATTGGTTGGGTTCTAAGGTCATAAAGGGGTGAATCGGATGCCTAGAGGTGGTCCCAGAATAACGTAGCATTACCATTGCCTACTGCTGACCTTATGCCATCCCCCATGAACTTTCCATTCTTTGTGATCCCAGCCCATACATTAGACATACATTTCTTAGCTTCAAACATATCTACGTCGCATCTCCCTTTACAACTATAATACTTATACCTTAGTACACGTGACCACAATTTGTTTGGTTCAGAGAGTACCCTCCATCCGAGTTTAGTCAGGAAAGAGGCATTGGCTTATTTGGCTGAACGTACTCCTATTCCCCCTTGCAGAGACGGCTTTAGCAGGGTTTCCCACGAAATAAGATGTACACCTCTTTTATCCTCCGTACCTCCCCAAATGGACCTCCTAGTTTTCTTGTCTATGTCCTCACAAATCGACCTTGAGATTTTTGCCGTTTGCATAGAATAACAAGCCATGGTTGAGATGGTTGATTTGGTTAACAGGATACGCCCCGCCAGAGAGAGGTACCTTGAATTCCAACCAGTAAGCTTGCGGTCAATCTTTTCGCAAAGATGGCTAAACATTGCCTTTGTCACCCTGCTGGTAAGCGTTGGCATGCCTAAGTACTGCCCAAGATCATGAGTAACAGCCATTCCAAGTGTGTTGCCAATTTCTGTCTTGTCTGTCTCCGAGACATTCTTTGAGAAGTACACACAAGATTTGGCCACACTAACACGCTGGCCCGATGCCAACCAAAACTTGTTGAGACATTCTTGGATAATATATGCTTGATCTAGACTAGCTTCCGCAAAGAGGATTATATCATCGGCAAAGAAGAGGTTGGAGAGTGCTGGTCCATCACGGCTAGCTCTGATTGGTTTCACTTGTTCCCTCACAATGGCCTCCTCGATGGTTTGATACAAACTCTCCATACACATAACAAAAAGATATGGTGATAGGGGATCACCTTGTCTTGTTCCTCTACTAGGTGTGAAGCTTTGGATGGGTTCCCCGTTCCATAAAACTTGCATCGCAGCAGAAGTAACGCACTGCATTATCACATTTATTAACAACAATGGCAAGTTCATTTGCATCAAGGTGTCTCGGATGAAGGCCCAGCGTAGACGGTCGTAGGCCTTCTCAAAGTCAATCTTTATAGCCATGTAGCCTTTAGAGCTTTTTTTTCTTCTCATAGTGTGAATAACTTCCTGTACTATCACAATGTTATTCGTGATTTGTCTCCTAGGAACAAAGATGGCTTGGGTGTTAGATAAGAATCGGCAAGATTGGTTTGATATAGTTAACAATCACCTTCGTTATGATCTTATAGGCCACGTTACACAGACCAATGGGTCGGAATTGGGAAGCTAAGTCTGGTGAGTCAACTTTCGGTATAAGAACGATGAAGGTGTCATTGAGGTGTTCTGGTAACCCTTTCCCTTCCAGTACATTAATTACCAAGTCATGGACATTTTTTGCAATTAGATTCCAGTTCTTTTGGTAAAATAAAACCCGGAACCCATCCGGTCTAGGTGCTTTCAACGACCCCATCTTCTTGATTACCACATCAATCTCTGCTGTAGAGAAAGGTCAGTTGATTTGGCGCCAATCTCTCAATGAAAGTTCTGGGAAGACATCCTGTGGTACAACTTGTAAGTTGCAATCTCCTGCTTCTGTGAATAGATCAGTGAAATAATTCACAATATGGTTCTTAACCAACTCTTTCTCGTACAACCAATCCCCAATTTCATTTTTAATAGCAGTGATTTTATTTTTCCATCTCCTGGCAATAGTACTTAGATGGAAGAAAGTTGTATTCCTGTCGCCGTTCTTGAGCCATTCAACTCGGGATTTTTGATACCACATAACTTCTTCCCTGTCAAGAATCTCATCAAGGTCATGGCGGAGTTTGGATCCTAACTTGATTAGTCTCCTATCATGCTTGAGAGAGAGGGCTCGTTGAACACCCGCAATGCGCGCCAACAAAGTTCTTTTCTACTTAAAGATATTACCAAAATTGTCTCTATTCCAAAGTTGGAGGTCGGTTGAGAGCTTCTGGAGGGCAGTGGGGAGCGGGCTGCTGTGATCCCACTTTTGTTGGACAAAGTCTAGGAAGTGTTCGTGAGTAAGCCATGCGGCTTGGAAGCGGAAGGTGGATGGACTGCAAGGGGGCAAACCCCGTTTGGTGAGATGAAAAGGGGACTGTGATCCGAGTGGACTGCCGGGAGATGCTTCACTTTTGCCGTGTTGAACCGCACTCCCCAGTCACCATTACACAGTGCACGATCAAGACGAGCACTCTTTCTATTTTCAGGCGTTAAGCCTCTAGCCCAAGTATGTGATGCCCCTGTGAACTCTATTTCCAAGAGCTACAGATCATTAATCCACTCATTAAGTTTAGCATACATTCTGATGGTTTCATTGCAAGTGCTACTTCTTTCCGATGGGAACCTTGTGTCGTTAAAGTCACCTGCAATCATCCATGGTTTATTATGAGTAATTGCAAAGTTACGAAGATCGTCCCACGGTTCCTTTCTCTTGGTTGGGTCTGGGCTGGCATAGACCACAGAGAAATACCATGGGGCTGCCCCCACTCTTGTTATGTTCATTGTGATATGCTGGGAGTGCTTAATGATAGGTTCCACAGAGACACATTCTGGTTTCCAAAAAACCCATATGCCCCCGCTAAATCCCACTGCATCAACTCGATCATGGCCGTTATATCCGAGTGCTTTGGATATATTTATTGCTTGTTCTCCCCCCATATGAGTTTCTACGAGAGCGAGCACATTTGGTTTATTGTCACGGATAAGTTCCTTGAGTGCTAAGATAAATTCACGGCTGCCTGCTCCTTGCACATTCCACACTAGGCAAGAAATAAGTAACAAATCAGGGGCTAAGTTAGGGTGTCTATTTGACATGGAGTTAGGTAGGGATGGTAACATGGACATATAGGCTTGAGTGATCAACCTTATCAATCGTTGGGATTCATTGGGGAGCATCACCGTCACCACTAGCTCTGGTGGTTCCAGCTGTGGTTCCATCCACGAGTCAATTCGTATCTCCATCATATTGGCCAGGGGGATCGTTGTCACTAAGTATGGTTGGTCTAGGAATCTACCTAAACATAGTGTCTTCTCCGGGGGGATTTTCAGTTTGATGGCTTCGAAGTGTGGAGGGCTTATAGGGTTCATTGTAGGTGTGAGTTGGGATTGCTTGAGGGGGGGTGATGACATTGCTCAGAGATGGCTTCTGGATTGCATCAAGGGTAGTGGCTCTGAAGAATAAGATTTCGTTTTCCTTGCCTTGGTTAGGGTTAACTGGTTTTGGATTAGGATTCTTGGGTGGGCCGTTGATGTTATTGGGTTTTAGGACTTGGCTTGGACTATTTTTCTTTTCTTGTTAAATTCTGGCTGGAGGCTTATTGGGAAAAGATTTGGAGGAGTCCTTATTTAAGGTACCTACCTTAAAAGATAGATTTCCCTTAATTGTGGGGATATTCTGTTGGGAGTTGATACCCAAATCAATTGTTTGAACGGAAGTAATCCCCTCTTCAGTCTCCATATCTTCGTTGACATTCGTATTCCTATTTTATTCCGTAATTCTTTCCCCAGAATCCTCATTTTGACCGTTTAACACTAGAAACCTTGACCCTAGTCCCCCTTTTTCCGCCACCGGGATATTCGTGGTTGACTTCTTCAAACTTCCATTGTTGGTGTTCTCCCTCACTGTTTCCGTTGCCCCATTGGAACCAATTTTTCCATTCTGTTTATCCGTCCTTGGCAGTCGTTTGTGAACATGTTTTTTGACTAACATCCAATTGCCACAGTCTTCATTTTCTTCCGGCTTATTCAGCCGCGCTGCAGGTGACAAGTTGATGTTTTGAATTTTTTCATTGAGTGCCACAGACTCGCACTGAATAGGTGGTTGTAACTTAGGGCAGTCATCTTCATTGTGGCCAAAAACACCACAAGTATAGCACACCATTCTAATCCCGTCGTACTGAATCCTCCAAATTTTCCACCTGAGCCAAAATTTAGATAAGAGCAGTTTGGAGAGATCAATTTCTACACTCAGTCTTGTGAATTTCCCTCTTTGCGCTTGTGGAGTGTTTCTGTCTATTCGTATTACTTTACCAATCTTGGAGCCAATTTTAGCCAGAAACTGCATATCAAAGTACTCAACCGAGAGGTTTGGTATGCGTACCCACGCTGTGAGGACCTTAATGGGGGCCTCGTCCGGAATGAAATTGGGGATCCATTTCCGAATTGTTAGGTAGCAATCATCAATCATCCAAGGACCTTGAGTGAGCACAAATTATAGTCTGCTTCATTAGTGAAGCGAGCTATGAAGTACTTACATCCAATGTATGTGAGAGATAATTCGCCCCTGATACTCCATTTCTTTTTGAGTTTTCGCATTAGTCCCATGTAACCGAGTTTACCATCAAACATTTTGATGATTAGTGTGTTTTTCCAAGGTCTTCTCATTCTCTTCTTCTCTTCCTTGGTAAGTAGGATCACTGGACATCGATCCTCATTAATCAATTCTTCAGGGGCAGTGTCATCATTTGAAACATCGTCCTCCTCTTCTTGGTTCATCCCTCTTTGGGACAATGCAAGGGCGTTAGATTCTCCTCTTAGCATGTCTCTGAATGAAGGTGGTTGTCTAGCAGGAATGTCTATCGTCATGTCCTCAAGGGTGTTAGTCTTTGGGGTTCCATCTACCTGCGCTTGAGGATTACTGGTAGCGTCTTCCAATTGTGCAATAGGAGATTGATTCCTGTCAAATATTAAGTTTGTAATTTTTCTTTTTGGTTTCTTGTTTGATCTGGTGATCTGATCAATTTCTTGATGGGTTTTGCTGGTGTCTTGGGTTTTCTCCATAGAGAGATAATTTTTACTCTGTATTAGTATAATATAATTGATGTGGTATTAGATGCTGATTTGGTGTTGAGTGTTGAATTGTTTCACAACACTAGCTAATTAAGCAATGCAACTTCATCTCTCTTATATACAAAATCATATGTAGTACGCAGTATCTAACTTTTGGCATGTGAATGATCTAAACTCGAAGTTGTACGATTATATAATCCCCTCTTGTGAATAAACACGTAAGTCACAAAAATATAATTGGTCAAATTAAAAGTGCTCTGAATCTGCTAAATAATAACCAAGTTTTAGGCCTTATTTGGTTCAAATTATTTCAGGACCTTATTATTTATTTCAGAACTTACTATATCAGATTAAGTTAGAAAAAATAAGTTCATATCATGTCAGATCAGATCATATTATTTTTCAGATCCGATCTATATATGCAGATCATGTCCGAATAAGAACCGATATGTCTAACCACTTTGTCTAGATCAATCATGTCCAAATCAGAACCATATATTCAGGTCAAAACGTATATGTCCAGATCTTGTCCGGATAAGAGTTAGTATGTCCAGATCAGAACTCGGTCATATGTCAAGATTAGGGATGTTGACAAGCCGAGTCGAGTATTTGGCTGTTCGAGCTAGGCTTGATACGAAATTTCCGAGCTCGAGCTCGAGCCGAGCTTAAACGAGCTTTCATTTTCCCTGTTCGAGCTTGGCTCGTTTAAGTTTTTCACCTTTCGAGCTTAGTTCATGAGTAGCTTGTTTAAGTTCTAACTCGTGTCGAGCCGAGCTATATCAATAAAACGAGCTTTTTCACAAACGAGCCTTGATAAATGAGCAATACCGAATTTAAACAAACATATTAATAAATGAAGGAAATTTTGGTATTTACTACTTAAAAATACACCATTTTTGTATTTACTGCATTATGAATATTTTATTTTAATTACTACCTTAAAGTATGTTTTTGTTCGGGATCACTACCACTTTACAGTTTTCTCATTTTAAAATTAAGATTTAAGATATCTCTTTCGTTTCTTAATTGTTTAAAGTGATTCGAAACAAAAGCATACTTTGTTAGGACTTACTAAAGTGGTAGTGATTACAAACAAAAGCATACTTTGTTCGGACTTACGATTAAGAAACGAAAGAGATATCTTAATAATATTATTTTAAAAATTTAAAAAATAACCAATTCAAATACTCCGTAAGTTTTTTTCATAGTATATATACTTACTAATACTATTTTATAATCTTGTAAAATTAAAATATTCTAAAAATCGAAATCTATCAAAATAATTGCAACTTAGTTTGAACCCAAAACTCAAGCTTGAACGAGCTTTAAACGAGCTAATAAACAAACATGGATGAGCTTATAAACGAACATGAACGAGCTGCTCACGAGCCGACCACCAAGTTGTTCGAGCTAGTATCATTTATTAAACGAGCTTCAATAATTTGTCCAGACTCGTTTATTTATTAATGACCGAGCTTTGACCGAGGTTGTTTACAGACATGTCAGCTCATCGACATCCCTAGTCAAGATCAGAAATCAATCTATCCAGATCATAACCGATCTGTCCAGGTCTCCAAATCATGTTCAAATCAGAACCCGTATGTCAAAATAAAAATCGATTTGTCAAGATCATATCCAGATCAGAACCGATCTATCCAGATCATGTCCAGATCTTAACCGGTATGTGCAGATCAAAACTCAGAAGTCCAAATCAAAATCGATAGATATGTTTAGATCATGTCTAGATCAGTTTCCTTATGTACAGATCATAATTGATATTTGCAAATCATTTCCTGATCAGACCCATATGCATGTTCAGATCAAAACTGATATGTCCAGATCAGAACAGATCTGTATAGATTATGTTCAGATCAGAACCAATATGTCCAAATTAGAACCGAATATCCAGATCATACCCGATATGTGCAGAACATGTCCAAATCAGAGTTGATATGTCTAATCATGTCTATAAATCAGAACCAATATGTCCAGATCATGTCCAGATCATAACATATCTATCTAGAGAATGTCCAGATTTGTCTAATGTAAGGAATAGTTAGATCATGAGCAAAGTCAAATAAATAATGAGAAATTTTGAATAACAATATACTTTCCCCGTTTCGGAAATATAGCACCATAGTTGACTTTTACTCTTCTAACCATTACTTAATTTGACTCTTAATATCTCAAATCGTGTGCAAGTAAAAAATTATAAAAAATTAATATTTAGAAAATATATATCCATACGAATCTAACATGACTCCGCATGACTAAAATTTCCTTACGAACGAATCACAAAAAATTGTCAAAGTCGTAGTGTGAATAGTGTAAAAACACAAATGGTGCGATAATTCCGGAACGGAGGAAGTATATAAATTTGAATAACATTTATTTTACATGTAAATCGTTTAATATTAATAATTGTATATTTTTATTTAAATCTTAATTTTGAAAAATCAAATCGATCCGTTCAGATCAGATCATATTAGATCAGTTAAATATCAGATCAGAAAAAATAAATTCATATTAGATCAGATCAGACCAGATCAAATCTGATAAGAAGAAATAAGGTAAACTAAACGGGACATAAGAGTGTTTACTACTGCAAGATCATCAAAACTCCCTTTGAATTACCATTATTTAAAATTGAGAGTTTAATGATTAAAGCTAGAAAAAATAACCAATATTTTTTCAGGATAATGTTGCCTTAATATTCATTTGCAGTAGAATGGGAGACAAGAACTTCTTTACGAATATCCTTCCAAACTGGAATTGCACCATAACCTAATTAATATAGTACCAATTGCTCTTTAGTTAAGGTAGAAAAGATGAGAAATTAAAGAAGGAAAATATAAACTAAAAGATGAACTTTAACAACAAAAAAGCACACATAAATAACTGTTTATGTTTGTTTACTTGTTTTATTTTATTTCGGTAGTTTTTATATATCAACCAATCAACCCTCTAACATTTGCTTAATCGCAAGACAATGCTTAGTAAATAATAATACGCCATAAGAGCAGGAGGTGTGTGACCTGAAATATTATGACAGTTAGTAAACTATCAAATGATTTTTTACAAAAAATGGTACATTCTTGCATGTTAACTGAAATGAAAATAAATAATTAATTAAAAAAAAGACAAAATTTTGCATGGGCATGAAAAACACGTAGACTGAAGCTGGAAAGTTGGCATTTCAGACGTGGAACTTTTTACCAAAAAATGCTTACCTCTTGCTGATACCAGCTTTTTAGGGTGGCTAATCTTGTCTGCTAACGTTGGATAATGGATATACCCTATTTTCTTGGGGGACAGTGAAATATTATTTGCTCCAATTTAGATTATTTGATCCAACATTTTAAAAACTAATCTTAATTATATTTAGCGGTAACTAATAATCCTTATACAAAAAAAAATAACAATCGTTTTTTTAAACCTATATACCGAGTAACTACCTTAAAAGAAAGAAAAAGTTTGAATAGACAATAACAAAGATATTGTGCATTGGCTCGTTGCATCTCAAAATGAAACCCGAAGTTATAATAATGGTAGTTGGAAAATTATGAATTTTGGAATCGACAGTAGATAGAAAAAATAAGGCGATAAGTTGCTACGAAGCACGGAGTAGTATATACTTGAAAATGATTAACAACTTTGAAAAAAATAAATTAAAATGGGCGTAGAATTTGCATCTTTAGCACACTAGATTTATATATAGAAGGGTTTCCATCGGATTCAATATGCATAAATCTAGGAAGCATGATATATAGTTTGTTTGCCTTTTGCTTTAGGTTGAGATCAAAAGTGGAATGGTATGACAACTTGAATTTGGTAGAGTAATGTCATTAATTTACTTTAGATTTTTTTTATACTAATAGTACATTTGCTTTAGATTTAGATCAAAATTAAAGGTAAGTTTTTTTAAGGAAAACAAGATCAAAATTAAAGGTAAAGGATATGACAACTTTATGTGGAATTTTTTATACTTCTAATTTCACTGGTATGTAGTACAACTCATTGATTTCTTAACTTAGTCTATGTTCTATTCGACTTACTTTGACTTATTTCAGATGAAATAAGTTCGGATAAGTAGTTCAGAAAAAATAATTTTATTTTATATACACAAATAAGTTAATATATTTCAGACAAAATAAGTTTTTTTAATATAAATAATTTTAGAGAAGTTCAGATAAATTAATGCAGTTAAGTTTAACTAATATAAGTTCAAAAAAAATTAGTGGTATAGAACAGAGCCTTAACTAATTATGTTCAAAAGCTAATCAAGCTAAACTAAAGCTTGTGATATACCTATATAATGAACACTTCTTATAAGTTAAGTTAAAATTCAAAATGCATGCAAGTACTAGTAGAGAAGAACACAAACAAGACACAATATTGAAATACTAGAATCGAGCAACTCTTCTAGTCATCAAAACATTTCAAGATCATACAATTAGAGATAATGGAGTACTTCATACAAATTTTGATGATGGGTAAATAAAACGTATCTACCATGAAGTAAATTAAGCAACAAATTAAATTACAAATGTAGGACATATTAGCTTCTCACAAATAAGCTATATAATCATCCCTAGTAATAGTTCTAAGTTGCATCCTATTCTTATATAAAACGCGATTGAATTTCCTTCCTTAATAGGATATTTCTAATGATTTTTTTAACCTTTTAACTAACATTTCAATTTCTAGTCAATTTTTCTCATTAATTAATATTGAATCTTCCATTAAGTACCATGCATGAACTACACATACAAAGTTTCACAAATCTTTAATTTACTATTCCAATCATCATTATCAAATTCACTAATACTTATCCAAATACTAAGTATGACCTAAGAAAGTGAAACTTTTTAGTTCTAAACCAATTTCCCCAAGAGGTCATTCTCATTTCATAGTGTTCATAAAGAGATGATCTAATGACACTACATGAAACAATAGTTTTTTCTTTTAATTTTTTGAGAAAAGCCGCAATGTCTTGTATTGAAACAATAGTTCTAAGAACACTAAAGAAAACAACATATAAAAAACAGATTATTTTGTCAAATCTGCTCACCGAAAACAAAATCAAAATTAAAAACAAAATAAAATAAAAATAAAAACCAAAACAAACATAAAAATAAAAACATCATTTGCACACACCCCATTTGCATGGCCCTGTAAGTCTGTAACTGAATATCAGAACTAAGGAAAGAATCTCTCTCCTTTTCTCTCCTCCCCTGTTCTTCTCTCTCCTCATCGACCCATTAACAAAAACACCCCTTTTCTTCCAAAATCCCACCTACCCGTTTCACAACTTTGAAAAGGGTATAGAATTCAAAGATACCCATTTCAAGATTCACCCCAAAAGTAGAAAAAAATGGCGTCTTTTTACTACTATACTCTGTTTTTGGTAATGGCGACTGTATGTTCTCAGGGTTTGAGTGTTGGGGTGAACTGGGGTACCATGGCGACTCACCAATTGCCTGCTGATATGGTGGTTCAGATGCTTAAAAACAATGGGTTTGAAAAATTGAAGTTGTTTGAAGCTGATGAATCGATTTTGAATGCTTTAGTTGGTACTGAAATTGAAGTTATGTTGGCAATACCCAATAATATGTTGGCGGAGATGAGTAGTGGTCTTGATGCTGCAGTTTCTTGGGTCGATGCTAATGTCACAGCTTACGTCTACTCTGGTGGTGTTAATATCAAGTTCAGTCTCTTTACTTTCAGGGCCCACCAACTGTTTGATGATTTGCTTCTTTCAAGTTCTTTGTGTTAATGTATTGAATCTTTTATGGGTTTTTCCCGGGAATTTTATGAATTTTGTTTGTTAAATGTGGAATTTCATGGGGTTTTTTCCTGGTTATTTTGATTTTATTTTGCTAGAATTTGTGGGGTTCTATGGGTTTTTTCCTGGTTCTTTTGTCAAAGTTGGTGAATTCCGAAAATTTCTAGGGTTCATCTATTCTGGTGGTGTTAATATCAAGTCCAATCTCTTTACTTTTAGGGCCCGGAACAAGTTGATGATTTGCTTCTTTCAAGTTCTTTGTGCTGATATGTTGAATCTTTGATAGGGGGTTTTCCGGGAATTTTATGAGTTTTGTTTGATAAAAGTGGACTTTTATGGGGTTTTTTTTTGCTAGAAATGTGGAGAATTGAGTGATAAAGATTTGGGGTGTTGAAACTTGAAAGTTTGTTTGATTGCTTGCATTTTGATATGAATGAATGGTTGTTTTGTTGCTTCAAGTCTCAAAATATTGTTCGATTTACTTTGTTCTGCAGCTATGTTGCAGTAGGTAATGAGCCTACACTTCAGACCTACAATGGCACATACCTGAGTTACATGTTACCGGCCCTCAGAAACATCCAAGAGGCACTTAATCGCGCAGGACATGGGGATCGAATCAAGGCGACAATTCCTTTCAATGCCGATGTCTACTACTCTCCTGACTCAGACCCTGTCCCCTCTGCAGGAGATTTCAGGCCTGAAGTTCGAGACCTAACCCTCGAAATCCTCCAGTTTCTACATGAGAACAGTGCTCCCTTCACAGTAAACATATACCCTTTCCTTAGTCTGTATGGGAACAAGAACTTCCCCATAGACTATGCTTTCTTTGAGGGGTCAAATGTGCCTATAAAAGATCAGGGTTTGACTTACACTAATGTGTTTGATGCCAATTTCGATACTTTAGTGTCGGCATTGAACAAAGCTGGGTACCCTGATATGGAGATTATAGTAGGAGAAGTAGGTTGGCCAACTGATGGTGATATACATGCCAATGTTGAGAATGCTAAAAGGTTCAACCAAGGCCTACTTCAACATATAATGAGTGGTGAAGGGACTCCACTTCGTAAGGGGAAAATCAATGTCTATCTTTTCAGTTTGATCGATGAGAATGCCAAGAGTATAGCCCCAGGGAACTTTGAGAGGCACTGGGGGATCTTCGAGTTTGATGGAATGCCTAAATATGAGCTCGATTTAGCTGGGATGCAAGAAGATAGGACACTGATTCCAGTTGAAGGAGTTGTATATATGGTGAAAAGATGGTGTGTTTTGAACCCAGATGCTACAAACTTGGGTGACTTGCCTAATAACATCAACTATGCTTGTAGTTTGTCAGACTGCACGACTTTAGGGTATGGATGTTCATGCAACCACCTCACTGTCAGAGGGAATGCTTCATATGCTTTCAACATGTATTATCAGATTAAGAGTCAGAACATCTGGGATTGTGATTTTGATGGCTTGGCTATGATTACTGATCAAGATCCTTCAGAAAGCAGCTGTCAGTTTCCGATTATGATTGACTATGGCTCCTCTGGGATTCTGCATAAGGGTTTATTTGAGGTTCTATTGACAAGCTTAAGTGTATGCATCCTGTTTTTGCTTGTCCTGTGACTGCACTATATTTTTTTTTGGTAGTCATTGTAGAGGAATTACTGAGAGGAACTCAGAGCATTTGGCTAGCTCTTGTATATTGACATTGAATCTGGGTGAACTGTGGATTGAAGTTGTAAAAATTAGATTCTCCCTTCTTGGGAAGTATTATATTTGAATACTTGGATGTCAAATTGTTGCTCTTCTTTGAGTTTTGCACTTTTGCTGCACATCATCAGCTCATTGTTATGCATTTTCCCCAAATCAAAAAATTTGGATAGAAAAAGTGGCGAAAGCATAAAGCCTTTTGATGCTCAATTAAGTCCTTAAGGCCCGTTAATCTTGATCTTTGAATTAGACAATAATCCACGGTATGAAGCTCGTTAACAACCGATGAGAGAAGTGTAATAAAAACAGTGTCGAGATCATAAGTTTCGTAGTTAGTTTTGCTAAAATAAGTGCTTTAAAAGTAGCAAATTATTTCATGCACCTGAGAGTACCGAGAATGGTATCCTTTACAAAATGTACAGGTCACACCAATTTAAAACTAAACTATTATACTTGTCGCAATACTCTCAAGTGCACCCTTCTGATGTCGATTAAGGCCTTAAGAGCGTTGGCTTAGATTTAGCCAATAACCCACAATACGAAGTTCGTTAACAACCTTAGATGAAAGAAGTGTAATAAAACCGGTTTTGAGATCATAAGCTACGTTATATAATTAGTTTGGCTAGAATAAGTGCTTTCAAAAGTAGTAAATTATTTCATGCATCTGAGAGTACCGGAAACGGTGTATTCACGAAATGCACAAATCCTGAGAGTACCGGTGGTCTATTCACGAAATGCACAAATTTTACAAGTTCAAAAGTAATCTTTACCGTATAGTTTCTGGTGCACCTTATAATCGCAATTACTCTTGTAGAAGTTGATATACTCCGCATTGTTTTGATTACTTGTTAATTACTGTATTAAGCTTTTTTCCCATCACACCGGAGAAAAGGAAAGAACATTTCCAACATCGGACGGCCATAATTAAATCTGCCAGCGTGGCATCTCAAATCATACCCCTTTCTCTTTCTTCTTCAGTTCTTTGTCACCCACCTTCACAAATTTCCTGTAAGTTTTTTTAGGACAAAAAAATTAAAGAAAACCCCTTTGCCTGCCAAGATCCCGAGATCTAAGTCACAAATTCTCATAGTCAAATGAATCAATTGATCAAAAATCCTCAGAAATTAGGGATTTAGATCTTAAACTTCCTAACTTTTCCCCCAATTTTGATATTGTCGGTGAATTTTGAAGATTGCTAGGGTTTATTGATTCCGATTTCCGGCAATGAGGTCAGCGCAATCGTCGTATCGAGATAGAACACACGAGTTTCAGAGCATTACAGAGAGGTTAAAGAAGTCGGTTCCATCAAACGGGCCGAATAATGGGCCGAGTAGCAGTAGCACCACCGTCGGTGTTTCTCAGGTTAATGGGCCTAGATCCGCTGCTATTCAATCGGAATTTAGCAAACGGGCATCGAAGATTGGTTTTGGTATCCATCAAACTTCTCAGAAGCTCGCCAAGCTCGCCAAGTGTGAGTTCTTCTCTCTCCTTTTTTTTTTGCATTTTTCGGGGGGTTTTGATTAATTTGATGAACTGTGGCATTGCTGGAATTTTCTTGATACTTTAGATGCAATTTAGTGTAGTAGTTTTTGCTGGATTTGGATGATTTGTAGTTGCGTTGTGCATACTTCGATTGGAAATGTATAATGTGCGGAATCGAATTCGGTGTTTCTATTTGTTGAATTTGGTAGATGCTTTTTAGGTGGGCCGAAATTGCCGAAATTGCCGAAATGTGGCACTAAGACTCCAGTTTTTTTAATAAAGGGTTTGAGTCTAGTTGTGGCGAGTTGACTATGATCAGGTTTTGTTTACTATGTGAAACCATTATTAAGAAAAAACCATAGTGATCTAGTATCTATGTGGTCGTATAATTTGGTAGATGTCTCATTGTAATGTGGAGGTATGATGGAAACGTCTAATGTAAGTGATCAGATTTTTGTGGTGATTTCAATTCAACCCAGCTAAGGAAGTGCGAGTTGTGTATGTTGGCTCTGTAGAAAGATGCCTTTTGGATTTACTGGTGTTAAATTCGGTAGTTTTCCTTGATGCATTCTGAATGGTTCGATGGGAAGGATGTATAAGTGTTTGAGGTTGGTGTATTTTGATGGAGTTTTGGACTAATTTGTGTTGGTTTTACGAGTTGTAGTTATGTGACTGTATCATGAAGTCCTTGATTGGAAATGTGTAATGGGAGTGATCACAATTGGCGTTATTTCACCTAAACTAACTTAGGAGGGTTGTGTGGTTATTTAGTGGTTCTTGGTCGGGTTGACGCAATACTAGATATGATTATCTTTGGATTGACTTCTTGGGGATTTCACTATTTAGGGCAATTCTGTATTCTGTAATCTCGATATCATGCTTCACTAAGCTACACTATGGTACATCACCGGGAATCGAGGATGATAGGACCAAAGAGTCCATTCCTGAAACTATACGTTGCTGTTACTTTGTACTGTTTGAATGGAAATATACAATCGAGGTGATGTTATCAGATTTGGCATTGATTTCTTTCCATTCACTTAAACTAAGCAATCAAGGAGTTATATGTAGTTTTGTGGGTTTAGGTATTGTTGACAAGTTTGAAATGATTTATTTAATGTTTCCAAATTCCAACACATTATAAACTCCCTCCGTCCCCTAAAGATTTTATCACCCCCAACTTTTAATTTGTTAAGAGTTGTATAGAGAAAGTTGTTAGATTTTTCATTTAGCCGGGATGGTAAATAAAGTAGAGAAATCGGGAGGGCCATGTTAACTGAAATGGAAATGGGGAAAACTTTTAGGGACGGCGCAGAAAGGAAAATGTGCCAATCTATAAGGGACGGAGGGAGTAATGGAAGTTTGAGGAGACATCTCAGGGTGTCTAGGTGAAAGTTTCCTGCATTTTGTATGGTTTGCTTGTTCTGTTATGAGGCTATGAACTATGTAGCATGGAAACAGCTCGTTTTTGGGAAACGGGAAAAGCTCAAGTCCCAACCATTTATGGCCTTTATTAGCATGAAAATGGTTGGGGAAATGAGGAAACCTCATGTCCAAGAAGTTTCTGCGCTTCCTAGGTTGTGAATGTTGGATGTGGTGCTGATGATATCTGAAATCCGTTTGGGTACTGTTATTTGATAGTCATAATAATTGCCGTTGGAGAAGCTTTGACACCCCTTGTCTTGGAGAGTGAGGATCTCAAAGGTTGTCAAAGTGTCTTCGTTATGCTGTTGATTCCTAGGATATACGTCGTTCTTGTTTAGTACTTTGTATAATTTTAAGCCAATCTTACAAAAATAAAAGGTGTAAAAAATCTGATTGCGGAGCTTTTTGAAGTGTGTGTTACATGTGTTACTCTGATTAATATGCACAATCATCTTTTTTCCAGTGGCCAAGAGGACATCTGTCTTCGATGACCCAACTCTCGAAATTCAAGAGCTAACTGCAGTTATCAAGCAAGATATTACTGCGCTTAATTCAGCTGTGGTAGACCTGCAGTTTCTGTGCAACACCCAAAATGAGAGTGGAAACATTTCTAGTGACACCACCAGTCATTCTACCACTGTTGTAGATAACCTTAAGAATCGTCTAATGACTGCGACCAAGGAGTTCAAGGAAGTTCTTACTATGCGAACTGAGGTATGGTGTCGGGAACTGTATTTCTTGGTGCTTTACTCAATGAATTGATGTTCATGTTTTCAACTTCCCTTTTTTGGATATTTGCAGAATTTAAAAGTTCATGAGAATAGAAGGCAGTTGTATTCGTCAACTGCATCAAAAGAGCCTGCAAATCCTTTCGTTCGTCAGCGACCATTGGCTGCCAAATCACCCAATGCACCTGCTGCTCCTCCATGGGCCAATGCGGCTTCAACTTCATCTGCATTGTTTCCCAGGTAGGTACTTTGAATCTGTAGCTCTTATTGTGAAGCTGTCGTCTTCCTATTGTAATAATGCCATATAGCACTTTCTTCTCGGGGTGGTTAGCAATTTCTTTGTTTGCAAACATATCTGGTGAATTTCCATAAAGTTAAAATTTTGTTGGTTAATGATTGTTAGCTTCAAATTTTTGAAGTATCTGTCAGTCCTATAAGGAATAATAGAAGGCTTTCGGGGTGGTTAGCAATTTTGAGTTGTGGCATGTCTGATTTGTTTGTCGGAGATGATAATGCTTTGCTGTTCATCGTAAAGAGAACTATATTCTGAATGTTCCTTCTCCTTGTGACAGAACTTCATAGAATCCTGCTACCACTATGGTGCATTGGTGCCTTTAGAAGTTTAGCACATTTCCTCGTTTCTTTTGCGTACGTGGAAAATGAATGGTTAACTGTGGATAAGTATCTCCTCTTTTATTATGTCAGCACTCATGATACGCTGCTATATGTATAAACTATTTATTGAGGAAACTGCCGTGGGAAATGAATAAAGGTCTGGAGTCTGGATTTGGTTTAATGTAGGAGATAATACCTCCTTTCCATCTCTTGAGGATCAAGAAAAAATGATAATGGAAAATTTTCCTGAGCGACGCTTAGACTTGTAAGGATATTTGTTATTGATGATGCTATTTCAAAATTCCAGCTTGACTTTTGGGCTACCTTCAAAGATGTTGGGGGGGGGGGGGGGGGTTAGGATTTCTATATGATGCTCTGTTTTGTTCTTGTGATAGCTGAATATATACTGGGGTATCCTTGGTTAGTTCTCGCTTTAGTAGTTCCTTCTAGGGAGTAATGCTGATTTCCTGCTACTCTGATAGGTTTCTACATTTCAGTTAACCTTGGTTCTTGATAACTACTTGTGTTGGAAGAGGTTATGTGAAGGGAGTTGTGGCTTTACAGTAGAAGGCCAATATACTTATTTTATTGTTAAAAAAAGCCATTTTACCTC
Organism: Spinacia oleracea; assembly: GCF_020520425.1. Classification (NCBI taxonomy): domain Eukaryota; kingdom Viridiplantae; phylum Streptophyta; class Magnoliopsida; order Caryophyllales; family Amaranthaceae; genus Spinacia; species Spinacia oleracea. The sequence continues at coordinate 76,164,464 of NC_079488.1, forward strand.
TAACTGATGACTAATGTCTTTTATCTATATTTATTTGCAACTTGAGTGAATACGTGCTCCAAATTACTCTCTCCGTCTCTAAAAGATTGCCCCAAACTACATTTTTCACTTTATTAAGAAAGAAGGCAAAAGAAAAGCAAGTGAGTTTGGTAGTTTTATCTTTTTGCTAATTTAAATAATAGAATGTGAGAGGAGAAAGGTGAGGACCACATACTATAAATGGTATGGGGCAAACTAAAAGGGACGGACCGAAAAGGAAATTGGGCCAATCTTTTAGGGACGGAGGGAGTATGAGGCACAGCGATCCAACTATGTCGCAACCCCTCCTCAAAATAAAAAGAAAAATAAATAATTTGCTGATGAGTCACGGAGCTTTGTTCTCAAATTCTGATTGTCTTTTTTTCCCTTCCCTCCTGAACCATAAGTTTACACCCATTTTGGCTCTTTTCTCATAGACTACTGATTAGCTTTTTTCTTACTGTTGACTGAGAAAAGTAGAAAACTATGTACATATCAATGTCTTATTGATGATAATCATTCAATTAGAGTTGATTTGCTGGATAAGCTAGCGATACATAGTTTAAACGGCTGTTTTCCATAAGCTCATCTTCACTACTTAAATTTATATTAATCAACTAATGTTTCTTTCAAGCATCAACCAAATTAATAAACTTAGCTGCAGACTTCATTGCTCTTAATTTTGCAGAAAATCGGCAGATGGGGATTCCCAGCCATTGTTGCAACAACAACAGAATCAACAGCAACAGATGGTTCCATTACAGGACACTTATATGCAGAGCAGAGCTGAAGCACTTCAAAACGTGGAGTCTACGATTCATGAATTGAGTAACATATTTACACAATTGGCAACAATGGTATCACAACAAGGAGAGATTGCAATCAGGTTTGCTGCCTGTAGCCTAAGATGATTGTTTTGATTGACACAAATAGTGTGCTAAGATTGGCCTATTTCTATGTTGATTCAGAAGTTATTCTTAACATCTAAATCATTTAGTTTTTGCTTTTATTGAATCTACTGCTGAACCTTGTTTGAATGATGTGTGGTGATCAAGTTGACTGCTTTTCCATGTTGGGATGTGCATATGCACAATCTTGCTATTTATTTGCTAATCCCTGAATCTAATTATCAAAATGATAGCATCTGTTTTTACCTCTAAAATCAAAATGTCACCTCTCTGAATTACATGGAATCTTTTGACAAAAGCCACAGTTATGCAATATTTTAAACAGACTCCCTTCGAATATGAAGTCAAGTGTCCTTCAGCCGTGAAAAACACACTTGATATTTATACCATTTGTTTGTTGTGTGAGATTCTTGTACTTCACATTTATCTCTAAGGTGTAATTGATTGGGAAAGTTGACATGCGTCTCCTTCGTAAAACTGAATTTGTGCTGTCCTGGATTCTGCATTATCGCAGGATTGACGAGAACATGGAGGACACACTTGCAAATGTTGAAGGGGCACAAAACCAGTTGGTCAGGTATCTTAACAGTATATCCTCAAACAGATGGCTGATGATCAAGATATTCTTTGTATTGATTGTATTTCTGATGTTCTTCCTATTTTTTATCGCGTAAATGTCATCAAAGAACCTTTTTTGGCTGAGTATATACGATGAGAAAATTCTAAATGACCAATAAAGAAAGGTGATATTTGTAGATTGGGCTTGTCCCTTATGTTAAATTGCGGTATTTCTCTCTTCTTTTTTGGTTTTTATATCTTTGGGGGGAAGAGGATAGTGTGTGGCTAAAGTTGAATTGTTGAAATAGGTAATTTTTTCGGTGAAACAATATGTAATATCTCACAAATATTGTAAACATTGCTTATAGTTTTCTTGTTGAAAGGTTCATGTAGTTTTTCCTCCTGTCATTTCTCTATAGTATTGGATGATTTTGGTTTCTGCCATATCCAGAAACCACTCTGACAAAATTTGGACGAAATGCGCAAAAATGTTTGATTTTCACGTATCTCTCCCTGTATGAACTCATGGTTACTCACTTGCATTATATTTGCTTGATTAAGGTGAATTTGTATATCTTATAATCTAAAATTGTTTATTTGATTTTATTTATTTAACTATTTACTGAATTTTTCTTTCTTTTGGAAATCAATTTGTTGAAAATGTAACTGCTAAATTATGTTGGTTTGACAAAATCTTATTTCACATGACTAAGTTAGTGTACTTGAGGGGGTGAGCTCAAACTCAATTTGTAAAAAAAAAAAAAAGTTCTCTTACCCAAAGTTATGAATTTATGAAAGATATAACCGTAGTAATCGTTAGACATGTACGGTGTAATACAGTTCGTATCGAGTTAAAAACCCAAATGCCCAAATTCGGGTGTACCACGTCTGATGAAATAAAGTTAAAATGATTTGACAACTCGAAAGTGTCGTTTTTAAAATAAAATACCGTTACATTTCGATAGTTCTCATGTTCAAATCTCCCACCTTCATTTGTAATTTATTTGACTTTGTGGCTCATTCGTAAACAAAATAAAAATAACGGATTTTTCATGAAATACCCCTGAGTTTTTACGAAATTCACCAAATGCCCCTCGACTTTCAGAAATTCACCAAATGTCCCTCACTTTTAACTTAATACCCAAACTACCCTTACACTTAACGGACGTTAAGTCGCCGTTAGCTGCCTTTTACTATTTTACCCTTATTTTTCTTGTAGGCGCTATAACCCTTCCCTATCACCTCCTTCCTTTCTACAGTTATAAAAAAAACACTACTCCAACAGTCCAACTACCCCTCTCTCTCTCTCCCCTGTTCTTCCTCATTCATCCACCATAACTGCATCCTTCAATCACCCAAAAGCTTCAGAATTTCGTGTTCTTAGGTTCACGCATCGTGTAAGGTATGTAATGATAATTGCACTGATTTTTTTTTCGATTTTTCAAACATCTGTTGCGCAAATTTTGAGGTTTAGGGTTTCTGGAACTTTGATGTTGGAGATGACTTGTTTGTTTGCATTTTCATGAAATTAAGTATTGCATTTTCATGAAATAAAGTACTACCTCTGTTTCAAAAAGATCTTTACAGTTACTATTTGCACGGATTCCAATGCAATATTTAACTACTAATATATCCAATTTCGCATGTGAAACAAATTATAAAAATTTGATATTCTGAAAATACATCCCGACACCAATCTAACAAGATCTTACATGTAACGTTTTGATGTATATAATGGTGAGAATTTACGGTCAAAGTTTTTATACTTTGGACACATTTTCCAAAGCGTAAAGAACTTTCTGAAACGGAGGAAGTATGAATTAGTTGTTCCTCACGTTGAATTGGATCATCAATTTCCCCATTTCCCCCCAAATGTTTTGTCCTGCCTTCTTCGATTTAATCGCCTTTTTTCCCCCTAATTCATCTTTTTCCGCATTGTTAGATTGATCCTCATGTTTTTTCTGATCAATTTCTAGTTATAATCGAGGGTTTTGATTATGAGAAAATTGCTTGAATTTTTCAGCATTTGGCAATTTTTTTATTCCATTAAGTTCAAAGATGATGAGTATTGAATTGAACTGAGGAATTAATTGGACTGATAAATTAGGAGTGAGAAATGAGCTCATAGGCAATTGGTGATTGCTCGTGAGTTATTGATTTTCATTTTATTGTTTTTCATTTTCTTAAATTTATTTGAGTTATTGTCCCTTTGAATTCAAGCTCAATCTACCACGGAGAACCATCCTTACAAACTATGCAAGACCTGAAATTGACGCACCTTCAGTGCTTCTTACAACAAGGTAACTGATAGAATATTTATTAATGCCGCATATACCTTGGAACATTACATTAACAAGATACACGTATGGGAAGAGAAAATTTGCGAATGTTACTCAGAAAAAATAAGTATTCCTAGCAATGAATTCATTGAAATGATATTGGTTGATGCTGCATTTATCATTTACCTATTTATGCTGTCGAGTTCTCAATTTTTGTTAATTTTTGTTAGAAGATGATCATATAGGAAACAAGGTAGTAGGACTGTTGTTCTATTTAGAAAGAGTCTTGTAATTACAAGAGAACCAACTCCCTTTCTTTTTTCTGCAAACTCTATACAACGAAGCATTTGGTACATCTTACCCCAATATCACATTCATTGAGGTCGCTAGTATTGTTATAAACAATGGTTTGTTTCCTGGAAGAGAGCCTTCAACTACAACTGTTCTTGATAAAATAACAAGCTCTCCAAAATTAACCATTTCGTCGATATGTTGAGGATCTGTTGTTTACCTTCCAACCTCCGAAGACAAGTTCTGCTTGATTTGTGCAGACTGGTTGCTCTGTAAGAGGTGGTTGTAGGCTGTTTTTGTGCTGTGTGATGCTATTTCTCTTGCTGCAGTCTGTTGTTGTGGTGTTGTTGTTGGTTGTTTATTGCAGCTTATGTTTATGTTGGTTTGTGTAGTGTGTGGTTGTTACAGCCGTTGTGTATCTCTGCAGGTTGTTTCAAGTACACTGTCTGCTGCCGTGTTTCTTTCTGGCTGTTGGTTCTGTTGTGACATGTGCTGCTGTTTTTATGCTTCCGGCTGCTCCCCCTTGTAGTTGCTAGTTGTGTTTTTTTGGTTTGGGTTGCGGCCTGTGCACCCTTTTCTGTAGATTGTTGTTTCTTTGTTTGGTTTCAACTGAAAGTAAAACTTCTAAATCTTGCAACATCTGCTTTTTAAAAATTTTCTCCCCTAGCTGATGATGCAATTTAACTTTAAGCTATACAGAAATAGAGGCAGCTAGCCATGCAGCAGGCTCCTATTAATACTAAAACATGAATCATTAATCATGAATTAATATCGCTAAACAAGTGTATTAATTTAGCAACTTCCTTAAATAATCTCTAGTTTTTTTCCCCTTCAAGTGCTGCTTACAATCCCTTCATCACTTCCGTTAACCAAGAAAAGCTTGATGGGGTTATGAGTTTTCTTAAATGGGTAAGATGGATGCATCACTATCCCACATTTTCCAGTGAGCTTATGGACGTTATGGCAAAGCCTAATGTATCCCACATTCCCATTTGTATGACAATTTTGAATGAAAGCTCACGACAAAAATGACATGAAACTATAACAAAACAATTTCTAAGCTACAATAAACACTTTGATCATGGTTATTTATAACCCTATAATAAGCAACAACTACTTTTCAAACCCAAAAACTAGCCGTTGGGCTTTTAAATGCTAATTTTCAGTTTTGGTCATTTGGTGAATTATGTTTGCATTTAGGGGTATTTGGTGAATTAATTTAAATTTTAGGGGCATTTGGTGAATTTGAAAGTAGGCTAACGGAGGACTAACGGCGCGTCATTAGTAGGGGTAGTTTGGGTATTAAGTTAAAAGTGAGGGGCATTTGGTGAATTTCTGAAAGTCGAGGGGCATTTGGTGAATTTCGTAAAAACTCGGGGGTATTTCATGAAAAATCCGTAAAAATAAAGATCGTTACATACTCAATAGCCAAAATTTTCAGCAAGTGTCTATGAACACTCACCAAACAAAAGAACTAATTCTTCTTCGGCTCGGGTGGTGGATAAAGGGGTGGGAGATGCACTTCTCTTACAGTCCTGAGGACATTTTGAGAAACCCACACTGTCTTCGTTGGATGCCACGGAAAGCTGACATGTCAACCATGGCTTCCGATCTATCTGCTTCTGTCTCCCCCCCCCCCCCCCCTCCCCCCCGGTGAAATCATCTAAAGTGGAATGTTGATGCTTCTCTACATGCTACCCTTAACAAAACATCCATTAGAGGAGTTATGCGAGACTCGGATGGGAAATTCGTGTGTATATTCTCTTCCCCCGGTACCACTCATGGAGATCAAGGCAACCGAAATCTTCGCAATTCACAGAGCCTTAAAAATAACAATGAGCCGCCCAAATTTTAACAGCAAAAACCTCATCATAGAGTCGGATTCTGCAAATGCGGTAAAGTGGTGCAATGAAAAAACAAGTGGCCCGTGGAACATTCAATTTGTGCTGAATTTTATCAGAAATGTCTCATCATCTGGTCTTCAGGCAACAATCTGCCACCACGGAAGGGCCTCGAACAACATGGTTGATGGCCTTGCAAAGCAAGGGCTCTCTAGGCGAGATGATTTCATTGCTTGGCTTTAGATGTTTACCTTTGTAATGTTGAGGAGAGGATTTCATTCTTGGGCTTAGCTGATTTATATGTAATGTTGGTAGCAGGCCTGTTGGAGCCCATGAAATAAAACAACCTCCAATTATAAAAAAAAAAAAAACATACTCAATAGTCAATAAACATGGACGCTTATGGCGTGTTCGGTGGTAGCGTTTGAGATAGCGGGTAGCGTTTTGATGCATTCAAGACGCTACTTGTAAAATTTGTAAATGTTTGGCAAAGTAGCGGTTTAGGTAGCGGTTTAGGTAGCGGTAGAGGTAGCGTTTAAGTAGCTTTTGTCAAAAGTTAAAATTAGTTGCTTTTAAGGTAGCGGATAGCTTTTGACAAATTTATAATAAAGTTTTAAACGATATTTTACCTTTTATTTTATTTTAGAAAATCAACCGCTACTTTTAGTCGCTACTTTGACAGCTAACTGTTTACCTGCTACTATTCATCGTTATCCGCTACTCAACCGCTAGCTGTTACCCTCTAATTTTGCCGAACACGGCCTTAGTTTTTTTTTTTTGGTGTTAGCACCCGGTTCACCCTTAGGGCTAATCCGGATTCGGGGCGAGTTTTGGGTGGATATGTTTCATTTCCCTCCCAATTGTTGTTGCGAGGGTTCGAAAACGTGGTCCTCCCTACTAAGTTCAGCCCCAATCACCACTAAACCAACAAATAATTGGTACATGACCTTAGTTAGCATGTTGATAAATCCTTGTAGTAGTTTATAATTATCCCTGATTGTACAAAACGATTACTTAAGTGTTCCGGTGTTGTAAAGATGGAAACAATGGGCTTCTAATGAAGGCCCTTTCGTGTGTGTTGAAGATCTTGCTTGATTGAATGAGTTGAGTCCGAATTCACCTGCACAAGAGCAAAGTCACTAGCCTCGGGGGTGTTTCCGAGGAAAGCCCCTCCGATGCCTAAGTAAGAACGATGCTCGGATTCTAGAGAGAAGTTCTCTAGAAGAGTAGTCTTAAGGCGATAAATTGGACGTACCTTGAGGTGTGAGCCTTGGCGGCCTATTTATAGTGTTTGCATAATAAATGCCCATAGGTCATTTATTGCTATTGGGCCTTGGGCCTTAATGGATGGCTGACTAGCCATTGGTAGGTTTGATGCTGTTGTTTAGAGCCATTGGGCTTTGGACTTAGTGGCCCAATTGAGAATCAATTGGGAGCCCAAACAACATGCCCCTCAGACCCGGTCCATTTAGAATTAAATGGGTGGGTTTCCAGTTGTCAGAAGTCCAAAAGTTCCCTCTTTTTTTTTTTGAAAAGGGATGATTTGCATTGATGACAAGTGTTAGGATTTGCATTGTGTCGTGGAGATCGTGGGTTGAAAAGAAGTTGATACGCTTCCCTTTTCTATAAATACTGGGCGCTAAACTTCCTTCAAACTTTACTTTCTCTCTCTTTTAGACAAACTTCCTCTCTTTTTCCGGCGATCGCGGTTTTCGAGTTTCTTCAGATCTACGAAATTCAGCCAGCTTTAGACTTCGGGAACTTGTGTCGTTCGTTTTGTCGGCGAATTCCGCTTCGGAAAAAGGTAATTTGTTTCTGAATTCTCCTTACTTCTTCGTTCTTTCTTCTACTCCTCAATCTAAACCCTAGACCGAGAATTCGCGACCATGGCAAAGAATAAGGGCAAAAGTAAGTTCGTCGTTGGCTCCTCTAGTGAGAGGGAGGATGTGCCTTCGGGAAGGGTACAGAAAACTTCAAGGGGTTGGCCTTCGGAGAGGCCGGTGGAGAAACGTTCGACTGGTTGGGACGCTTCCAAAGATGGTGCTGTTGGCGGGTCTGGCGTGTCTGAACGCGCTACTTCTGGTAAGAAAGCTGGTTCTTTGGGTGTACGCCGTCCTTACCCTGAGTTTCCAGTTCATTGGACTGAAGCTGATCCGAAGGGCAAGTATGCCCCGATCTTGCATGAGACCACCAAGATCGATGGTCCGTTGGAGAAATCGGTCAGTGGTGACTGGTTAGTGGAGGCGAAGCTGGGGAACTACCATCGGAGGGCCGAGGAGCTATACGGAATCCAGCACGCCTTGGGGTACTGGTGTGAACTTCCCGATCAGGAGCGTCCTCGGGTGACTCATCCGCCGAGGGGGTTTATCTCTGTGTACACTCATCACTTGGAGAACGGTCTCCGCTTTCCCTTGGATCCGTTCATTTCCGAGCTCCTGGTGTCGTACAACATCAGTTTGGCCCAACTTACACCCAAGTCTATGAGGCACATCATCGGATTTAGATGGGTGTGCGACTTCGTTAACTTTCCCTGCTCTGTCTCCGTTTTTCGGGATCTGCACGATCTGTCTTTCAACCATGCTTCCAAGGGTGATGGGTATGGTTGGTGGACCATCATCAACAAAAAGTCCCGAAGGAGAGGGGAGCCGAACTATATTACGGCATACCCTTATCTTAGCTCTGACCATAAATGGAAGACGGAGTGGTTGCTTGTTCCCGTGCCGACGGATCCGAAGCACCCCAATTTTTATCGCCCTCCAAAGTGGTTTGTGACTCCTAATCCTGACATGGGGGGCGTGGCTGCTCCGGATCGGAACCATCAACACTACGTGGATCTCCTCCAGTGGTTCTTGGCTCGGGAGGATAATTATAAACTGCCGTCTAGCTGGCTCCCGAACCTTAACTACATCTTGCGGGAGGACATTCTTGCTGTCGCCGGTCTCAGCAGGATTTTTGACAGGGGTAGGTGTCTTTCGGCTGGGACCGTGTTTCAGTGAGTTTGTCCTCCTCTTTTTTCCTTCGTTTTACTGATTCGTTTTGTACTTTGTTTTTGCAGAGTACGGCTTTAGCTGCCTTGATCCTGAGATTTTGGGCATTTCTTTGGATCTGAAAACTATTCACGACTCGGCTCCTGATTACAAGTTCGGGAAAGAGAATCCTCGTAATCCTCGCCTGAAGGATTACGTGTTATCTCCTTCGGGTGTTGCTCGGATATCCGAAGTTCGAGCTGATCCGTGGGATTCTGCCTCCTCTCCCGAAGCTGTTCCAGTGAAGGCCGTGCTTCCTGTTTTGAGGACAACTTCGGATCCGGTGAGTGTTTCTATCGGCTCAGTTTTTGTTTGTCTTTTCTTTCTCTTTGGTTGGCCGTCGGCTAACGTCTTGGTCCTGGACCATCTTTCTAGGGTCCTGTGACTGACGCTGTGCCGCGTGCCGTTCCTTCGGTTTCATCCCCGGCTCGGATAGATATCTCTTTATCTAGGAATCGGGTACTTCGCCTTTTTCCTTTATTTTCCTTTATCTTCTTCTGAATTTACTGATCCTTTGTCTCCTTTTCTTAGGATCAAAGAAAAAGGAAGGGTAGCACTCTTCTGAAGTCTTCTGCGCATCTGAAGAAGGCGAAGGTTTCTCAGTCCTCGGAGAAGGTATTTGCTCTGACTTAGGACCTTTCTTGTAGTCCGTTTTTTTTTCTTTTCCGAAGCTGATCTTTGAACGCTTGTTTGGTAGGAAACGGCTTCGGAAGACATGCCTCCTCCTAAGAACCTTCTTCACTTCATGCCCTTGCCAGGGCAGAAGTTAAAGAGCGTGGTGGTTGCGGAACTACCACCCGTGGATCAACCGCTGGCCGAGGAAGATACCATCCCTTCTCCGCTAAAGCCGTCTACTGCTTTAGGGATCGAGGTCCAGGATATCACCAAGGTGGTGGAGGCGATTGAAAACGACTCTGTTCCTGGCTCGGATGTCCCTATCGTGGCCGAGGAGAAGAAGGAATCTGCTGACGTTCCTCTCGAAAGAGAAAGAAGTCCAGATAAGGAGATGGTGGATCTCACAGGCCCCGATGTTGAGATTCCCGAGGCTGAGAAGGATGTTTTCTCTGCTGAAGAGGAGCAGCCCGAACAGGGTCTGACGATAAAAAGGTGTCATTCAACTTTGGGGTCTACTTCGACTTCGGCCCTGGACAGGTTGATCCATGCTGACCCTTGCTCGGATGTTCCGCTGAAACGGATCCCCGAGGAAGTAAGGGAGGCGATGGCTCGGTTTGCTAGGGCTCCGGTTTTGGGAGAGAATCCCCTGGCTCATGTGGGATCTTTAGTGGGTCCCGAAGCTGCTCGGGAGAATCTTCTTCGGGCCAATCCGCAGTGGAGGGTTCCTGGAGCTGAAGAGAGGAATCCGGCTATGATGGCCCAGTACTACCTGAATGAGGTAAGTGTTGGTTTTCTCTTTGATTTGTGTCTTTGGCTTATGTTTTTCCTACTCTTTCTCATCTTTCTTTTGCTCCCAGGCTGTTTTCTGGTCCTCGTTCGCTTCCGAGTGTAGCTCGGTTGAGGAGAGACAATTGAGGAGATATCAGGAGGCTTATGCTCGTGATATTCCTATCTTGGACCAGAAGGCTGGGAAGCTCCTCTCCGAGCTTGTGGAAGTCAAGCAGTTGTACCTTAAGTACAGTCGCGAGGCTAGAGCTACCGCTGAGCAGATCGGGGCCGAGGTTGGTAAGCTTACCTTCCGAGTCGAAGAGGATGCTGAAAAAATAGCTTCCTTCGACAAGGAGAAGAAGGATATGGCCGCCAAGTTTGCGAGCGAACTTGAAGAAAAAGAAAGACTTCTCAAGGAGATGACGTCTAAATTTGAGGCGGCTGATAAGGAGAGTAAGGATGCGGAGGTGAGGCTTCAGCAGTTCGTCAAGAATCGGGAGATGATTCAGAACCAAGCTGACAAGGTGCCTGTTCTTAAGCTGACGATCCGAGAGAAGGATGAGACCATTCGGAAGTTGGAGCAAGAGCGAGCTGACCTCTATACTGCTGATCAGTGTAGAGAGAAGTATTGGAATGGTATCCTGGGTGCTCGGCGCATGTTTGCGAAGCACATGCCTCATTTCCCTTGGAATGAGAAAGTTCCTCTCTGGATGCGGGCCCAGGATCACTTGGTGGAATGCCAGGCTGACCGAGACGAAGCTGAAGCCGAACGCCAAGCTGCTCTTGCAGTGGCTCTGGCCCAGAAGGCGGATTCCGAAGGTGACACTACTGCCGGGGGTTCTTCGAAGGATGCTCCCCTAGGGGCTGCTCCTGAGACTCCCAAGAGTTAGGGATTCGGGCAGTCGTCTTCTTCAGAGTCGGTCGGTTCCAGTTGAGGACTTCCGAATGTGTGCTTGCCTTTCCACCTTTTGCCTCGGCGCTGCGTTGTACTTGTTTCTTTTTGCTTTTTAGTACTTCGGTAGGCCGGTATTATCTGTTGATGGCTGCCGATTTTAACTGTTTCATTTTCTTTTCAATTTTTGAGGGTCCTCGGGTGTGTCCTGAGTTGGGTTGATGTATTTGTACTTCCCCCGAATATTGAATAAAAAATGAATGTTCGTTACTTGGCTGTCTCTTTTCAAAAAAAAATTGTGCTTTCCGAAGTTTTAAGTCTGCCTTTGAACTTGTAACTCTCGAGCTTTTCTTTGTGGACTTGCTGAGGGATCCTTTGACCTGTAGATCTACTAAGAGACTCTTCAATTTTGCGAGTTCTTCAAATCCGTAGATCTGCTAATAGACTCTTTAATTTTGCGAGTTCTTCAAATCCGTAGATCTGCTAAGAGACTCTTTAATTTTGCGAGTTCTTCAAATCCGTGGATCTGCTAAGAGACTCTTTAATCTTGCGAGTTCTTCAAATCCGTAGATCTGCTAAGAGACTCTTTAGTCTTGCGAGTTCTTCAAATCCGTAGATCTGCTAAGAGACTCTTTAATTTCCATACTCTTCAAATCCGTCGATCTGCTCAGAGGTCTGAATTGTTCTTCCGGTCTCTTGTGGTTCGGAAACCTGGGCAAGAGATCGCTAGTCTGCCTCTTAGTATTGACTTTGGCGATCCGTGGATCTGAGCCGAAGTTTTATAACTTGATTCGAGCGACTGTTTGTTGCGAACAAGGTTTATCTGGGTATCGCGAATCCGAGGATTCTGGACGATTCCCCGAAGTGTATGATTTGGTCATTTCTTGCATTTTATCAAGGAATGGGCAAAGTCAACCTGCTTTTAGTCTCGGATTGATCAGATCCGAGGCTGCATGTATATATAAAAGGACAATGAATTTGAAATATAGAGATAGGTTTAATGAAACACATGGCGCCAAACGGCTTTCCTCTTCTCATTTAAACAACTTACTTGGTTTACAGATAGAGATCATACAAAATACTTTTTGAGAACATCGGTATTCCAATGGTTCTTCAAGATTGTTCCATCTAACTGTTTCAGCATAAACGTGCCTGGTCTTTTTTCGGAATGGATGATGTATGGTCCTTCCCAGGTGGCTGAGAGTTTGCCATGGATCCGTCATTTCTGAACCGAGGCGGCGTTTCTGAGTACTAGATCGCCGACTTTTAGGGGTCTGGCGTTGACTCTTCGATTGTAATGCTTGTTGACCCTCTGCAAATAAGCTGCGTTGAGTGTCCTTGATTCGTTCCGAGCTTCATCTAGTAGGTCGAGAGCTTCAGACAGAAGTTGGTTGTTGCTTTCTCCTTGGAGTCCATCATACCTGTTGTATGCCTGGATCCTCAAGCTTTCTGTTCCGATTTCCACAGGGATGACAGCCTCGGATCCGTATACAAGGTGGAACGGTGTTTGCCCAGTAGCTTCTTTCTCGGTGGTCCGAAGGGACCATAACGTTCCGGGTAGCTCTTCCAGCCACTTGTTTTTGTCATCCTCGACTCTTTTCTTGAGTGCGTTGAGGATGAGTTTGTTTGCAGCTTCAGCTTGCCCGTTGATTTGTGGGTGGCAAACTGCCGAGTAAGCTAGGTGTATGCCGAACTGTTTGCACCATTTTTGCAGCGGGGTGTTGTCGAACTGTTTCCCGTGGTCGAAGACCATCAGTCTTGGTATGCCGAACCTTGTGATGATGTTCTGCCATATGAACTTGCCGACCTGAGGTTCGGTGATGGAGGAGACAGCTTCGGCTTCGATCCATTTGCTAAAATAGTCTACTCCTACAATCAACCACTTTTTCTGGTTCGTAGCTGAGGGGAAGGGACCAATGATGTCTAACCCCCACTGTGCGAATGGTAAGGGATATAGTGTTGATTGTAAGGTTTGAGCTGGTTGATGGATAGCTGGTGCAAACTTTTGGCATTTCTCGCATTTCCTTGCCATCTGCTTTGCCTCGGAAACCATAGTGGGCCACCAGTATCCGGCCCGAAGGGCTTTGTGTGCCAATATCCTGCCTCCGATGTGGTTTCCGCATATTTCGAGGTGGATTTCTCTTAGGATATAGTCAGCGTCTGCTGGACCCACACATTTTAGCAGTGGAGCGGAGAATGATTTCCTCATGAGCTCTCCTTCGGCGTTGATGATGAACCACTTGTTGAATCTTTTCAGCTTTCTCGCCTGTAGCTTATCTTCGGGAAGTTCTCCCCTTTCTTTGTATGCAATTACTGCGTCCATCCAGCTAGGTTCGGTACGTAAACTGCATACTGTGGGGAGTGGCAAGTCAATGCTTCTCTCTTTGTGAACTTCCACGTGGACCGACCTGTTTAGGTCGATGAGTGTTGAGCTTGCGAGCTTTGACAGTGCGTCTGCTTGCGTGTTTTGTCATCGGGGGATGAGAATGACTTCAAAGGATCTTAACTTTGACGTTAAGGATTTAATTTTCGCTAAGTAAGCTGTCATGCTGGGCCACTTGACCTCATACTCCCCTCGGATCTGGTTGGCTACAAGCTGGGAATCAGTTTTGAGGCAAACATGCTCGGCCTCCAGGGATAAGCAAAGCTCTATCCCTGCGATTGCGGCCTCATATTCGGCCTCGTTGTTAGTTGCTTTGAATCCGAACTTCAATGCATACTCTATGCTTTTCCCCGTTGGGGGGATTAATACAACTCCTGCTCCTGAGCCGTTTACTGTGGAAGATCCGTCAGTGAAGACCTCCCAAGTGCTTTTCGTATCATCCAGCATTTCTTGGTATGAGCACTCGGCCAAGAAGTCTGCCAACGCCTGTGCCTTGATGGCGGTCCTCGGCTGATATTTGATGCCGAACTCTGATAGTTCGAAGGCCCAGGCGGCCAATCTTCCTGACCTCTCTATTTTGTCGAGTACTTTCTCGAGTGGTTGGTCGGTCAGTACTGTGATCTGATGGGAGTCGAAGTATGGCCTCAGTTTTCGTGCAGCTACCACCACTGCATATGCAACTTTCTCCATGAGCGGGTACCGAGTTTCGGCGCCTGTGAGTGTTCGGCTGGTGAAGTAGATTGGTTGTTGCTTCTTCTCTTCTTCCCGAAGAAGCACTGCGCTGACGGTTCCAGGGCTGACTGCGACATATAGATACAGGGTTTCCCCCTCCTTTGGTCTGGCCAGTGTCGGCAGTTGAGCTAGGTGGGCTCTGAGTTGCTGAAAAGCCTCTTTTTGCTCCTGCTCCCATATCAGCTCGGGGTCCACCTTCCTCGGGATCCCCTTTTTCTTGACTGGTTCTGCTTCTCCCCCGGGGAGGCTCTTTGGTTTTAGTGCTTTGAAGAAAGGGGCTCCCTTGTCCGAGGCTTTTGATATGAACCTTGTTAGTGCGGCTAACCTGCCGGTTAGCCTCTGCACGTCTCTCTTGGTCCTCGGCTCGGGTAGATCCAACGCTGTTTGGACTTTGTCCGGGTTCGCATCGATTCCTCTTTCGCTCACCATGAATCCGAGGAACTTCCATGACTTCACCCCGAAGACACATTTTTTTGGGTTCAGCTTCATGCTGTATTTCCTCAGATATCCGAAGGTCTCTGCCAAGTCTTTGACATGGTCTTCCTCCTTAATGCTTTTTACGATGGAGTCATCCACATAGACCTCGATGTTCCTCCCTTTCTGGTCGGTGAAGACGTGATCAACTAGCCTCTGGTAGGTAGCGCCGGCATTTTTCAAGCCGAAGGGCATCATTTTGTAGTTGAACACTGTTAGGTTATGATACATATGACAATTCATAAATCATGCGGAAAAACCATTTAGCCAGGAATACATATTATTTACACATAATCATATAGCATAGTTTAGATGCATACTCTTTGTTGCGTGCCTTCCCTAGCTGCGCCCGAACCGAACAAGAACAAGTCTTTAGGACTCCAAGTGTCGTCCCTCCGTAGATAGTCCACAGCACGTCCGGATCCGCCTTAAGATTGACCAACTAGAATCGCCCTTAAGGTACTAAAAATTCGGCACTTTTGAGCAAGGAATGTGACTGAATTTTTCTCTCAAAAACTCACTTTGAATACTTGAAAACTCGTTATAAATTGTGAACCCAGGCCACATATTTATAGGGGTATGGAAAGAGAATTGGAATCCTATTAGGATACGAATTAATTAAATTAGAATCATAATAAAACTCTTATTTAATTAATTTATCAAATAGAATTAGGAATTTAATCATTAAACGAATCCTGTACGTTTTAGGTTTCGTATGTGAACACAAACACCCACGCACGCACAGCAGCCCACGAGGGGCGCCATGCGCGCGCGCGCACAGCCCGAGCATCGCAGCCCACGACTGCCGCAGCCTTGGGCGCGCGCTGGGCCTGCCTTGCGGTGGGCCTGGCGCAGCCTTGGGCTGGCGTGTTGTGGCGCGCGTTTCCCTTGCTGGACGTGGGCCTGGCTTCGTGCTGGGCCTTCGTCTAGCAAGCTCGTCCGATGCTAATTCGTACGACGCGCTTCCGATTAATTTTCCGATTCCGGAATTCATTTCCGATACGAACAATATTTAACATTTCCGATTCCGGAATTAATTTCCGTTTCGAACAAATATTTAATATTTCCGTTTCCGGAATTATTTTCCGATTCCGATAATATTTCCGATTCAGACAATATTTCCGTTTCCGGCAATATTTCCGATTCCGGCAATATTTCTATTTCCGATAATATTTCCCGATACGTACCATGTTTCCGTTTCCGGCAACATCTACGACTTGGATAATATTTATATTTCCGATACGATCCATATTTCCGTTTCCGGCAATATCATCGTTTCCGGAGTATTCATTTCTTGCCTGTGACGATCTCAGCTCCCACTGAAACCAAGATCCGTCGATTCTGAATATCCATAGATGGAGTATTTAATGCCATTAAATACTTGATCCGTTTACGTACTATTTGTGTGACCCTACGGGTTCAGTCAAGAGTAAGCTGTGGATTAATATCATTAATTCCACTTGAACTGAAGCGGCCTCTAGCTAGGCATTCAGCTCACTTGATCTCACTGAATTATTAACTTGTTAATTAATACTGAACCGCATTTATTAGACTTAACATAGAATGCATACTTGGACCAAGGGCATTATTTCCTTCAAACACTCCTGCGCTCGTGATGAATGTTGTCTTCGCCCTGTCGTCGGGGTGCATGAACACTTGATGGTAACCTAAAAAGGCATCCATGAAGCTGAGTAGTGCATGGCTGCTGGTGGAGTCAACCAATTGATCTATCCTCGGCAGGGGATAGCAGTCTTTGGGGCAGGCTCGGTTCAGATCTGTGAAATCCACGCACATTCGCCAAGAGCCGTTTGCTTTCTTGACCATCACCACGTTGGCCAACCATTTTGGGTACATGCATGGCTCGATGAATCCGGCTTCCTGCAACTTTTTTACCTCTTCGGCGATGGCTCTGTTTTTCTCCGAGGAGTAATTCCTCTTCTTTTGTTTGATTGGCCGAGCTTCAGCGTTGACGTCCAGCTTGTGACAAATCAGCTTCGGATTTATCCCTGGCATATCTGCTGCTGACCATGCGTAAATGTCTTTGTGATCCCTGAGCAGTTGGATCAAATCGATTCGGAGCCCCGAGCTTAGGCTCTTGCCTATTCGGACGCTCCTGTCTGAACCCTCCTCGAGGAAGATATCCTCCATTTCTTGATCTGGCTCGGGAGATAGGGTTTCGGGACGGGCATCGACCTCTGCGGGAGATAAGCTGCTCGTGCCTGCCTTTCTCCTTTTTGCCTCGTTCTCCTCTCCTGGAGCACCTTTCTCCGCCTCGGAACCGTCTCCTAATTTGGGCTTTCGGACGGCGGTGTGGCAGGTTCTTCTTGCAACCTCTTGATTACCTCTAATTCGTTCGGCGAATCCTGCGTCCGAGACGTATATCATCAGCTGATGGTATGTGGAGGGGACTGCTTGCATCTTGTGAATCATGGTTCTTCC
Organism: Spinacia oleracea; assembly: GCF_020520425.1. Taxonomy (NCBI): domain Eukaryota; kingdom Viridiplantae; phylum Streptophyta; class Magnoliopsida; order Caryophyllales; family Amaranthaceae; genus Spinacia; species Spinacia oleracea. Next base: position 76,181,688 of record NC_079488.1, read on the forward strand.
CATGATTACGTTGTATACGGAGTCGCAGTCCATCACCAAAAATTCGTCCCGAAGGGTTTTTGCTGCTTGGCCTTCGCCCACTGTGACTGGTAGGGTGATCTTGAGTTAATTTTCCCTTCGATTCCTGAGTTAATTTTCCTTACCTAAAAAAATCCTATAAATATCGATAAATTTAGTTCGTTAGCCTTTTAAAGTTGTAATTTTCTAAATAGACTGCAGAATACAACCGATTATATAATAAAAACGGAAATTTCATGAAATGCCCCCGAGTTTTGCTGTAATTCATCAAACGCCCATCAAGTTTCAACAATTCATAAAATACCCCTCACAATCCGTACAAATGCCCACCATACCCTTACTACTAACGTGCCGTTAGTCCGCCGTTAGTTAAGTTTCTAATTCACCTAATACCCCTATTTCTAAATTTAATGCACCAAATGCCCCTAATCTCAAACTTATTTCACCAAATGCCCTAACATTAAATTTAGCTAGTTTTGGTCTTCCAATGACTAGTTTTTATATATGAAAAGTAGCTGTAGGTTCCGGTAGGCTATAGTTTTTCTATGCTTCATATTTGACACATGAAAAGCTTCAATTACCCCTCTCATTTAAGCACTATATGAGCTGAAAGAATAGTGTGACAAAATTTGCGCATCAATAAGATTTTCCTAGATACACAGATTCTCAACAGTCATAACATTCAGTCAAGCTGGCTGCAAGAAAATCCCCTTCAAGGCGTATAACCACAAAATTCAGACCTAAATTTTGCTCTTCCTAGTAACGATTTTTGGCACTGTAATGTGCATCAGTTACAGGCAACAAAAACAAATGGGAATCCTCTGAACTTAAAAGGAACCTGAAAATACTAGTTCAGGTTTATAAGTTCTGGTGCATCATCTTCTCCCCATCAAGTAGTGAGACTTGGCAAGTTTTGTACTATCTTCACTATCGGGTCGAGATCTTTTCAGAGAATTCTTGGCACTTTGAGCTCCTTCAACCTCATCATCATCACTATCGAGCACTTTACATCCTGACTGAATTATCATGCTGATGCGCTTCGGAAGATATACGTTGAGATAATAGCTGTACCACAAAATTATGTCATTACCCCAACCCAAGTCTCCCACTATATGTATCAGTAAATATCAACTACCAAATCCACCAAATCAACGTATACGCCACATTGAATCGACCAAATGGATCCTTCACCACTGTTCAGCTCCATTGATGAAAACAACGGTCCTTCCAATTTTGAATAGACCAAATCAATTTCATTTCCAATTCCAAAACTTTTTTCCAAACTGCTAAAATTTAATCAACAATAAATTTTCTTGGCACAGATGTAGGCAGTAATACACATAAAAATAAGTTCATATCACTAAAATTAAAAATAAATAACCCAGAATTTGAGGCTGGATTAAAAACATGAGCAAATCTATAAAAAAAAAAAAGAACACCCCCGCTTCTGACGAACCCGCAATTTAATTGAATTGAATTATCGCAAGATTCTCATACAGTCAGCTCAAAAAAGATCCAAAATCAAATTATATAATTTGAAATCATACAATAAACTCACTAATCTTTCTAGGTTAAATCCAAGCTACCCAATTAGTGCTTTGAGCTAAATAACAATGGAAAAAATTACAAAACCCAGTTCAAAACTATAAAGAACAAGAGACCCATAAAAAAAATACCTTGCTTTGTTTCTCAGTGCACCAGAGCTCCAGTTCCCGTTGAACTCGTCTCCCTCAATTAAACAGAGGAGATATAGAAAAGAGGAGAACGAACGAAATGGTTTTTCGAAGTGGGTTGAAAAAGGTAAGGAGGAGGAGGAAGGAGGAGTTGCGGCGGAGATGTTGGTGGAGGCGGTGGCGGTGGTTGTGGTGGTGGTGGAGGCTAGCTGCCTAAACTGGTTGAGGAGGAGAAAGTAGGGAGAGAGAGCCCATATAAAAACCCAGAAAATGGTGGAAGAAGGAGGAAGAACAGGGGAGAGAGAGAAGAAAAGCTGTGGTCGCGATTTTTTTGGAATGGGTAACCAGGGGTAGGGAAGGGTTATGGAGCCCAAAAGGAAAATAAGGGTAAAATGGTAAACTCCCTCTAACGGAGAGTTAACGTCTGTTAGCAGTAAGGGTATCGCAATTTTTTGGCTGCCCTCGGGTACAGCCAAGCTGGCTGTACCCCTAATCAAACGACGTCGTGTGATGCGGGTACAGCCAGCGCTGGCTGTACCCCCCCAAAAACGACGTCGTTCAGCGTATTTTTATCCCCTTCCTGAGTTACCTAAGTTAGACAACTCTTTAATTTTTTGTTTCTTCTTCTTCAAGTTGCGATATATCTTGTTCTTAGGGTTTATTTCGATTTTTTCTCTCCTATTTTCTCTCTCCTCTGTTTCCATGGATCTCGCAGTTATGGAAAATTCTGAAGCTCTTTTCGAATCTAATTCTGGAATTTTAAGTACATTGATGTCAGAACGTAAGTTTATATTTTTATTATTTTCATTTATTTGTTTTGATTTCAATGTTTTTGGTTTTGATTGTTTTCGATTTTATATTTTGATTTTGAATAAAATGTGTTTAGAATTTTGTTATTTTTCGTGTTTTCGCTGGATATTTCGATTTTGATTTGTTTCTTTGTTTTTGTTTTCTGCAGATTTTCTTATTTTTTTGCAATTGTACGTTATTTTTTGTTCGATTTTTATTCATAATTTTATTTATTATCAATGTATATAATGTTAATGAATTTTTACCTCAGATCTTATGAACATTATATATTTTGATAAAATACATATTATGTTATGAATTTTTGAATTGTTCTGTCCCAAAAGAAAATATTGTTCATTGTTTACTTATAACATTCTTAACAAATATATGAATATTCAGTTCAAGGAAATTGAACATTGTCTACAACAATAATGAACATTTTATTGAATGACTTTGAATGTTACGTATATTAGTAATGAACATTGCATTAAAATATATTGAATATTTTTTATTTAGATAATGAACATTGTATTGTATTATATTGAACTTTCTATTAAGAGTTATTGATCATTACCTATGTTACAATGAACATTTAATTCAAGTATTTTATCATTATTTATAATTTATAATGAACATTTTATTTAATGATTTTGAATATTACCTATGTTCGTAATTACCATTTTATTTAAGTACATTGAACAACACCTAATTAAGCAATGGACATTCTATTTTTAACATTACTATTTTAATATTGAATATTTTATTTAAGGATATTGAACATTTCAATATTCCATTGTTAGTTATTATTGAAATTGATCATTCACTATTTTAACATTGAACAATCACTAGTTTAACATTGAACATTTCTTCCTTTCGCAATGAATAAGGAAGTAAGTGTTTTTGTTGAAGGGTCAGAATCTATGTTAATGATGAAGGAAGTTAAAAATGAAGACGAAGCTTATGATTTGTATAATGAATATGCTTTTAGTAAAGGTTTTGGTATTAGGGTTGGGAAAGGTCGGAAGCGTCAAAACAGTGAATTTTATACTATGAAACGGTTCTTGTGTAGCTGTGAAGGGGTTAAAGATGAAAAAAGGAAGAGAACAAGGTCTTATGCTAGATTGGATACGCGTACTGGGTGTACTGCTTTTGTTCAGTTTTCTATTGGTAAAGATGGTGTATGGACGGTTGTGAATCATAATATGATTCATAATCATGCTATGGTTCCTCTAAATAAGAGGCATTTGATAAGATCACAAAGGAAGGTTAGTAAGGAGGCTCTTTACTTTATGTCTACTTTAAAAGCTAGTGGTGTTAAAGTGTCTGATACCTTGAGGGTTTTGAGGAAAGAAGTAGGCGGATCACCTATGGTCGGTTTTACAGCTAGTGATGCTTATAATGCTTTATCACGTGCAAAAGCTAATAAACTTGAAGGTCATGACTGTCATCAGTTAATCAAGTATTTTGCTCAGAGAAATTCTAGTGAAGAAGGTTTTTATTATGACTTTGAGCTTAGTGAAGAAGAGGGACTTTTAAGTTTCTTTTGGCGTGATGGTCGGATGAAGAGAGATTATGATTATTTTGGGGATTTATTGGTTTTTGATACTACTTATAGGACCAATAAATATGATATGATTTGTGCTCCTTTTGTTGGTATGAACCATCATTCTAATAATGTTATGTTTGGAATGGGTTTTGTTATCAATGAAAAAACCGAATCTTTTAATTGGCTTTTTCAAACTTTCCTTACATCCATGGGTGGAAATCCCCCAATAACCATTATGACAGACCAAGCTCCATCCATTGCTGCTGGGATAAGGAATGTTTTTCCAGATGCTAGACATAGATTATGTACGTGGCATATTGGGGAGAATTCAAAGAAGCATATTGGGCAGTATAGAGCTTTAGATGGTTTTTCTGACATATTCAATTATCTTCTGAAGTATTGTGAAACTGCTGCTGAGTTTGAATATCATTGGCCAAGGTAATTAATTTGGATTACTTATTTACTTTTAATTAATAAATAATATGTACTTGTAACCTTATGAACATCTACTTACAAACAAATGAACATTTAGTAATTTCATGTTATTACTAAGTTATATGCTTTCTGACTTTGATCAAATAGGTATATTCCGATGAACAAATTTGATTTTTATATTGAACATTTTGTTTTTCAGAATGTTGACTCACTATAAATGCGTTGAAAATCCATGGTTGAAGAATTTATATACAATTAGAGAGATGTGGTGTCCTGCTTATTCTAAGAATTATTGGTCTGGTGGTGTGTTATCATCACAGCGATGTGAAACTACCAACAAGTCAGTTTCCCATCGACTTGATAAGACACAAGGGTTATGTGATTTTTATCATGTTTTTTTGGATGTTATTTCTGATTGGAGGAGCAAAGAGAATGGTCATGACTACAGAAATTGGAAAGGTAGACCAGAAGTTGCAGCTGCAAATTGCGGAATTCTTCTTCATGCGAGAAAGATTTACACTATAGAAGCATATGTTTTGTTTGAAGAACAATTTCTTAAAGGGATGGCATGTTCTCAAGAAGAAATACGTGGAAACACAGCTATAGAGAAAAGTTATTATGTGTGGAGGCCTAAAAAAGACTTGATTAAACATGAAGTTCGGTTTAACCAAGAGACTTTTGCAGTGGATTGTACTTGTCAGTACTTTACTGAAATGGGTTTTTTATGTTCTCATGCGCTTCGTGTTTATCATGTGCATTGTGTCCCAGAGATTCCCAATCTTTATATATTGAAGAGGTGGACAAAAGCGGCTATGTGCAGTCATTTGGTTGAAGATGATGGGGAAAAGTCTAATATAGTTGCGGCTTCTGTTTGGAGGGCACAGACCCTTAGGAATTTTGTTAAGCTTGTTATGTCTAGTCAAGATTCTCTTCAAGCTAGGGCTGAGGTTGATTCTGCCTTTGGTCTTTTAAAAGAAAAAGTGGAGAGTATTAGGGGTACTATTGATTTTTCTGATCCTAAAGAGGGTGAAGATATCTTTGTGCCGTTAGTAAAAAACCCACAGAATTTAAGGAAAAAATGTGAGAGGAATGACAGATTGAAGGGTACAGTTGAGAAAATCTACAATAAAGCTAAAGGGAATTGGAGGAGGAGGAAAGCAAAATTTACAGATGCAACAAGGTTTAAGGCTCAATCTGCAGTCATGGTAAATATTTATTAATATTGAACATATATGTTTTATAAACTGATCATTTGCTTATAACTAATTGAACATTTTTGTTTTTTTTTTTTTTTTTTGCTTGGTTTTTGCAGGAGTTGGATGAAGTTGGTGCTCCTGTGATTTTTTCTAATTCTCTTAATGACTCATATGATCTAGTTGTACTAGATCCATCACTATTTCAGGTTTTTTTTCTTGCGAAGTTTGAACATTTAGTTATAAATATAGTAACATTTACTTGATAAATGATCACTATATTATTTCAGGTTGATGCTTCTTTTCCAAAGCCACCTCCAAAATATTTTAGAAGAGGTGCAGCTGTTGATAAAAATGTAGAATCATCGGACAAGGTAGATATTAATATTTAATTCTTTAAAGTGAATATTTAAATTTCTGTTTTTGAATGTCTTTACATTTTGTGTCAATTTTAGGAAAACAATTCAACAAATGAAACATCAAATGATTCATATGTTCATGGAAATACTAAAACCGATGCATGTACAAAAGTTAAAGCACCATTGGCTACTAAAGCACCATCGGCTACTAAAGCAACATCGGCTACTAAAGCACCATCGGTTAATAAAGCACCATCGGCTACTAAAGCACCATCGGTTAATAAAGCACCATTGGCTACTAAAGGAACATCAGCCACTAAAGCAAAAAAGGATCAGCAGAGATTTGAGTATAATATCAAGAGTGCATTTGACTTGGGACTTTCACCAACACCGATGCTTACTAAAGTTTCATCTGTTACTAAAGCTCCATCTTGTACTGAAGCTAAAGTTCAACGACCTATTCATGCTTCAGAAATTATTCAAGTAGTACCTACAGTTCACGGATCTATTCAGGCTGAAAAAATTACTCAAGTTGGATCTAAGGTTCAAGGACCTCAAGTTTCATTGGTTACTAAACCTCCGTTGGGTACTAAAGGATCTCATCAATCTGCTAATGATCAAGCTTATTTGAAATTTAAGTATGATGCTTTCTTAGCTCTTTTTGATGAATCAATGGTTGCTGAAGAAGCCATTAAAAGTCAATGATTTAGTAACTGTTGATTATTGAGTTGAACATTTAGTTTTAATAGAATGAACATTGAGTTCAAACATTTTGAACATATAGTTTAAATAGAATGAACATTTAGTTCAAGTAGTACGTGCTCTTTTTCTGTTTGATCATTTAGTTTTAATAGAATGAACATTGAGGTCAAACATTTTGAACATCACCTTTTTTCATAATATTTTATGTTTGAATTTTTTTTTTTTTTAAGGCATCCTTCTGAAGTTTATGAACATTTTAATCAAATATATTCAACATTATCTACTTTTGTTCACTTGATTTTGAACAATACGTATTTGTTAATGTGTTTTCTTTAAAGGTTTTGAACAATACGTATTTCAAAGTGAATATTCTATATGAAAATTTTGAGCATTAAGTATTTTAATAATGAACATTTTATTGAAATACAATAAATATCAGTAATTTAATAATTGAACGTTGTATGAATCATATTGATTATTACCTATTTTTACAATGAACATTGTTTAACGATATTAATCATTATATGTAACTTTCATCAATCAAGCAGTTAAAAAACATTTATTTTGTATGCATTATTGATTTGGAGTATTTGTTTGTGCATTGGATTTTCTACAGCAAAGGAAACTGAATATTAAACATAAAGGAAATGAACACCAAGTTATATGTTTTTGAACAAACCACCAAAATACCAAAATATTGTCTTTACATTGTACTAAAAATCTATCTATTGTTTGTTAACCTTGAAATACTATCTGCTTAATTTTTCATTAACTCCTCCATGCTTCATTTATGTTTGACTCATGCATTTCATTTTGCTTTGAAAGCATTAGGAGACCACAGAAAGTGACACAAAGCTTCCTTATTTGATTTGTCTGTATATCAAAAATAAAAATAAAAAAATTAAAAATGTTTTATAAAATCCAAATATTAAATTATAAATTTGAGGAATATAAAAGAAATTCAACAGGCAGAACAATAAAACAGAAAAGACCAAAACAATAAAAATAAATGAACAAAATACAAAAGAAGAATGAACAAAATTCAACTTACATCATTTGCCTTCAAGTCACATATCCATTCATGTTCTGGATCACCAGTATAGGTCTCCATGTGCTTCATGACATACACACCGCAGTTTGTATAGTCTTTCATGCTTCTCCATTTCATCTTGACCAAATTCATTTCATACTTTTGCATTGGTTCTACCTCATATCCAAATGTGCCCATATATTTTGCAAAAGCATCCAACTGGAATTTATGTTCATAAATGTAAGATAATTATCTACGATGTTTCAAATATACATTTTATGAATGATTTATTTCTTACCACAACTTCTGGGTGTCCCTCATATTTATCCTCAAATTTTACATTTCTTGGTAGAGGCCTGTTGTCAATTACATCCACAGTTGCATTGTAATGGTTGATGACTAGGAGATAGAAGTGTTTTGCAGCAAGAACAGGGATGAATATCTGAAAAAGAGGTAATTATTTAACTTAAAAACAATGAACAAATTACATACATTAAAATGAACATTAAAGTTTGAAGAATGGGTTAGTAGTTATATAGGTTTACCTGTTTAAATTGATGAATGTTTTTGAAATTATAGTTAACCAGTTCTTCGTTAACCCTTCTGTTAAAATCCTCAAGCCTTTTTTCGTAGGAGGATCCTGCTGGACACACCTTGTTTGTGAACATAATATGCTGCATTTAAACATAATCAACATTCAATTATAAATATATGTAAAATTAGTTACAATGATAATGAAAATTTCAATTTAATCATTTGTAATTTTTATCTTAATTTTGTAGAACATTAATTATTTCAATAATGAATATTGTATTTCAAAATTTTGAACATTATGTATTGTAATTATGAACATTCTATTTAAATATATTAAACATTACTTGTTTTAATATTGAACATTCTTTTTAAGAAAATTGATCATTTTATATAAACAAAATGAACATTTTAAATAACATCAATTATTATACTTACATATGGAACTGTTGAAAGGAAGAGTTTATCTTTATGGCCCTTTGCATTTAGATACTTTGACCATGAATCAATCACACAGTCAACCACTTCCGCTTCATCAACCAGTGTTTTCATGTCCTCTCTATTGATGTAGTTGTATCCATCAAAATAAAGAACCTCACTACAAACAGGAAGTAAATTAGGAGGAAGTATAAGAATTTAAATTTTAAATTATTTTTACGTGAAATTAAAGAAAATACCTATTGTCCTGACCACTTAAGACATAATCTGCTAGGCTTTGATGCATTGTGTCCAGATTTTTGAACAAGTCTCGATACTTGACCAAATATGGAGAAGAGAAGGCAGCCGGTAGTTTGTGAATCCTTTGAGGTCTTTTTCCTTTGTCACCTTTCTCATTTCTGTATATACAAAAAATTTAACAAAAAATCAACATAATTATAAATTGAACATATAAGATTAATAATATGAACATATAAGATTAAGAGTACCAAAAATTTAACAAAAAATCAACATAATTATAAAATGAACATATAAGATTAAGAGTATGAACATATAAGATTAAGAGTATGAACATATAAAGTAAAAAGAATGAACAAAAGGTACAAAAAGAAAGAACATAACATTCAAAAAGAATGATCCAAAAAAATTTAACAGGTTTGAAAAAGATAGAACAAAAACTAGAAGAGTATGACATATTATTATGACATTTTAAATAACCAAAACATTATTATGTCTTTAAAATAGTTTTCATAATATAACCAAAGTTTCACAAATACTAATTCAGTTTTAATACAGTTAAAATTTACCCTTCTCCTTCATCTTCTTTTTCTCCTTTGTCTTCAAAAATTTCGTCCAATTTCAAATCTGTTTTTGTGCTTGAAATTAATGTTGATATTGAGACTTCATTCAATGGAGTTTTTGGTGAAGGAAGAGAAGATTGTTCTGCACCAACAGATAGTTCAGCTTCCACTGGTTGTTGCACCTGCGACTGTGTAGGAGTATGAGGTTCTGCTGGCTCCTCAACCATTTGTTGTGCAACCGTGTTCTCAAGCACTTGTGGTTCAGCACTTTCATTTTTCTTATTTTTTGCAGGCTGCTCCTCGACCCCATCTGGTGTAACCTTCTTCTCAATCACTTGTGGTGCAGAAACCTCTTCATTTCTCACTTCTGGTGCAGGCTCCTCTTCAATTACATTAGTTACAGGCATCATTTCTGATACATGCAACTCAGGCTCCACTGTAGCTTCATCCGAGCTCACAATCTTCTCTTCTTGTACAACAATCTCCTCCACTGTTGTTTTTGGTTTTTCTGAAGCTGGTTCACTCACTTCTGATTCTGCTTGCATCATTTTCTTAGCTTTTGCAATTTCATTTTCTTTTTTCTCTTCCTCCCTTCTTTGTTTTAGATTCAGCATAGCAGAAGCCAAAGATTCATCTATTTCTTCAAGTGACAAATTTGGCGTAGAGGTGGATGTACCAGCTTTCTCACGTTTCAACTTGTCATCATCTATTATCGGTGATGGTGAAAGTCCCAAATCGAATGCATTCTTGATATCATACTCATATCTCTGCTTATCCTTTTTTGCTTTGTTTTTCTCCAGCTCAATTGCATCCAACAACTCTTTTTCTTTTTCCAACAGAGCCTTAATGAAGTCATCAGACCACTCATCTTGGCTTAATGATGGTTCTTTTGCCATTTTTGACAAGAACTCTTCCACTTTAGATACCAACTCATTTCCTGGGAAGAATTCTTGCGCCTTCTTCAGTGAATCAGAAAGCTTTGACAAATTGTCACCAACAGCTTGAATTATACCGACAAACTCATCCATAAACTCCTGTGTTTTAAAACCCATTGACATATATTAGGGAATAGTAAACTTTTAGGTGTTTCAGTTTGAACATTTAAAAGTAAAAGTATGAACAACTATATATACTGAATGACACTTGTGCACATATACAATATATAAATAAATAGGCTTGAACACTTATTTTTTATCATTTATTGATACAGTTTGAATAAATAACTAAAGAAGTTTGAACATTTTATCTTTATATATTGCACTAATTCTTCATTATGTTATGTTATGATATGTCTTAGAGAGGTATGAACATTATATGCAAAAATAAAGAACATTTAAGCAAAGGGTTATGAGCATTTATTTATATATGTTCTAAAAATATTATTTAACATATTAAAGGAAGGAACATAAAATTAATATTACCCATATTTATATTTGGCAGAAGAATTAAATTTAATCTATTAGAATTTGATGTATTTAGTAATACCTTGCGAGTTTGTTTTTCTTCAATATTGATTTTGGGTAACACCTTCCCCAATCCAAAGCCACTTTCCTCCAATTTATTCCGTTTGTGTCCTATTTCCTTTGTCCAGCAGGACACAAGTGGAATTCGTCTTGGAGGAAAAAAGTTCATTCTTTGAACTCTGTCAAAATAGAAAATCTGACATACAAAGTATAAGTGTTAGAAAATCCCTAAGATTGATCAAGTACATTAAAATCATCAATTTAGAAGGTGTAAATGAAGTTATACCGTCAATAACGGCAATGGTCCTGTGAAAAATGTTGCTTTGTCCTTTTGTTTCAGGTTTTTCTTATACTGTGCAGTAGTTGAGAGCAGCGCCTCCCACACATACTTGCACCAATTCAAGTTCCGGATCTGCTCATGATTCATCATTGAGAACAAAAATTTGAAGTATGCTTGGTTTGACAACGTGCTCTTGATCAACGTGTTGACAGTGACCACCAAGAAGCTTGTAATGAAATTTGCATCCGGTCCAGCCTCAATTTGGTCTTCTTGACTGTAGTACTTTAAAATTTTCTGAACTGATGGGACCTTATTCCCAAAGATCTTTTTCCAACTGTTTATTTAAATGAGCAAAATTTAATGAAGATAAACATTCCCAAACAGAAAGAACAACCAATATAAAAAGAAAGAACAAACTCAACAACAACTATGAACAATTATGAACAATTATATGAATCAGGGTTATAGAAAAAGAACAAGCATAGACATATGAACAAAATTTAATTAAGAAAAACAAAATTTAATAAATATGAACAAAATTTATTTAGGATTCCACTTTTCATGTATTACTGTCTTCTTCCATCTGTTTTTGTTAATGAACAAAATTTAATTAAGGAAAACATTTTGAACATAAGACTAAAAACTTTGAACATAAAGGAAAAAAACTTTGAACATAATGGAGAAAAGGTTTGAACATATTGGAGAAGCTTTTAACATATTAGGGAAATTTTTTGAACATAATTGATAAAAACTTTGAACATAAGAAGGAAAAACTATGAATAATTCTATGAGAAACACAGAAAAAACTTTTTCTCATTATAATTGTAGTAAAACTTTCAAATTCTGAATGTATATTAAGCCATACACAATTGAACAAATAACTTTAAGAAAAAGAACATTTGTAGTACATGCATAATGCAGTTAGATTTTTGAAGTCTATAATATATTGAAAATATAAGTATAGATTTAAGATCATTTACCTTGCCATGAATGCAGAAAACTCTTCACTAGCCTTGTCAGACTTTGCCTCAACTATGTCTACTTCACCGCTAGGAAGGCCATATATCTTTTTCACGTCCTCAAATTCTATCAGGATTTTCTCATTCTTCGGCAGATAAAGATATTGGCTGTTTTCCTCAAAGTTGTTACATAGCCATGTAACAAATTGTTGGGATGAAGTAGGTAGCTGGAAATCTAGCAATGCTCCTAGACCGATATTCCGAACGGCCTCCTTCTTCTGTTCATTCATCATGGAAATGAAACTGATGAATTTTCCATGTCCTCCTCTAACTCCAGTTTTTTCTTCCTCTTCTTCTGCTACTTTTTCCTTGTAAACAGCAATTGATTTCTTTGGTTTCTTTTTTGCAGGAACTTCTTTGGTAATCATCGCCAAAGGGGAAACCTCCCGTTCCACAATTAAAGCTGATTAACAAAACCAAAAATTAATGATGAATATTGTATTTCAAAATTTTGTAGAACATTAATTATTTCAATAATGAATATTGTATTTCAAAATTTTGAACATTATGTATTGTAATTATGAACATTCTATTTAAATATATTAAACATTACTTGTTTTACTATTGAACATTCTTTTTAAGAAAATTGATCATTTTATATAAACAAAATGAACATTTTAAATAACATCAATTATTATACTTACATATGGAACTGTTGAAAGGAAGAGTTTATTTTACCTTTTTCTATATTTTCTTCCTTCACTTCATATTCTTCATCAGTTATTTTCCTTTTTGTTTTTCTTTCAGCAGGTAGGTTTGCTTTTGCTGCTGTTCTTTTTGATGCTGGAAAAGGAACACGTATAAGTAAGTTTTAATAACAATTGTAGAATTTTTAATTTTATGGAGAACAAATAAATTTTAATTTTACCTATTTTTTGTCTTTGTTTTTCAAACTGAACCAACCTCTCTTTCACCGGTACTGTTTTCTCTGTTGGAGAAGAACATACAATTAAGAAGTTTTGATAAACATGTAATACAATGTTTAATATTTTAGTATACTAAATATACCTTTTGGCATCTTGTTTTGTTCTTTTTCTTCTTCTTCTTCCCATTCTTCATCTTCCTCATCTTCCTCATCTTCTTCCTCTTCTTCCTCTTCTTCCTCATTTTGTTCTTCCTCCTCTTCTTGCTCTTCTTCATCATTTCCCTCTAACTCCTCTTCTTCTTGAACCTCTTCTTCTTCTTCCTTTCTTTTTTTCATTTTCCTTTTTCCTTTAACATTGACTTTTGCAAGTTCTGTGAACAGAACAAAATAGTAAAAATGTTTGAACATATTACCCAAAAACTTTAAACGAAATAGTAAAGCTTTGAACATAATGGAGAAAACTTTGAACTTAATATAGAAAACTTTTGAACATGATGGAGAAAAACTTTGAACATATAACCAAATAGTTTGAATAACTGTGAGATAAAAACAGAAAGAATTTTTATCCAAACAAAAATAACATTTTATGATAACCAAATGAACGTTCTTTGAAAAAACTTTGAACAATGTTAAATGTAATACCTGTTTTCTGATCTTCTTTCACTTCTTCAATATCATTTTTCTTATTTCTTTTCAATGCACTCCTAAGAGGAAGAATTCTTCCCTTAACAGGTGCTTTTTTTTCAACTCCTGTAAAAAAAATTACAATGTATTTAACATATTAACATTTTATCAATTATCTTAAATTATTTTTTAACAATGTTTTTTTGTAAATATGTTTACCTTTTTGTTTTTTTATTTTTATTATCTCAACATCCAAAGGCTCATCCTCATCTTCTTTCTCAGCCGCTTTCCTTTTCTTTGGAGTATTTGTTACTTTGGAAGTAACTCCAGAAACATCTACATTATTAACAAATACTAAGTACAACTTACATAATAATATATTTTGAATATTTATTGAAATAAGATTGAACAATGTAAATAGTTACCTTTGCCTTCAAATTCTTCTTTGCTAACTACTTCAGCACCAACATTTTGTTGCACTTTCACCATTGATCTTGTACTTCTTCTCGGATTGTATGAATCTGATATGTTGTGCAACTTCTTTTGTAGTTCTTCATCCATAGTAATACTTAGAATGGTGTTCTTCTTGGTAGCTGTTGTCTTCTTTCCTCTTTTTGTGCCTTTACCACCAATGGTTTGAGCTTCACTCTCTGAAGCATTTACATTTTCAACCACCATGGCAATTGCTTTTGTGGCATCATCGTCTTCTTTTTTCTTTCTCTCATCTTCTCTTTTCTTTCTCTCAGCTTCTTTCCTTTCCGCTTCCTCTATCAACTCTTTGTTGTTTTTAGCCATAAGCTGGCTCATTTTTTCTTCATATTCTTTCTTTCTTTCCTCTAAATCCTTCTTCATTGCTTCAGCTTTATCTTCTTCTTCCTTCTTCTTATTAGCCTCGATCCTCTTGTTTTCAGCTTCTTTCAGCTCAGCTTCTCTTTGGGCATCAGCTGCAGATGCCTTCTCCTCATCCAGTTTTTTCGCTTCTGCATCAGCTGCAGATGCCTTTTCCTCAGCCACTCTTTTGGCTTCTTTCTCAGCTGCAGACGCCTTTTCCTGAGCGACTCTTTTGTCTTCTGCATCAGCTGCAGGTGCCATTTTCTCAGCTTCTATTTGTGCTGCAACGGCAGCTGTATCTATCCTTTTGTCAGCTTCTTTGCTGGCCATTGCAGCAGCAGCAGCTGCAGCTACCATTTGTGCAGCCTTTTTTTTGTTGTTCTGCTTTATGCTCTTTGCTAAAAGTTGTTTCAGTAAGTTGTTGCCCCTGATAAACAAAGAACAAAAAAATTCAATAAATTAAAACGACAAATGTGTGATCATATATATGAAAACGTATGAAAAATATCATTTATATATAAAGTTACAAATAAAGAAGAAAGAAAGAGTCGTTCAATAATAAAGAATAAACCATATAAAATAAAGAACAAACAATTCCAAATGAATGAACAAACAATGAAACTATTATGAACAAATATGCAGAAGAAAATGAATTGTAAAAAAATGCCAAATTCTACCTATTTTTTGTAGCAATCTTTCTTTGTACCAAAGATTTTGAAGACTCTTCTTGATCTTCTTCACTGTTATTTGAATAATATATTTTTAATATACATGCTATTTTATATAAAAATTATGAACGATTCAACTAAATTGAAAATTCATATTAATTTTTACCTTGATGTTTTTTGAACTTCAGGCTGTGATTTTGACGAAGATTTCTTATCTCCTTCACTGTAATTTGAATAGTAAGGTGTAAACGTACAAGTCATTTTATATAAAATTAATAAAAAATTATTTAAAAAGCTAAAAATGGACATTATATTATACTGTGAAATTTGAACCCATGACTAAAAACTTGAACATTAGGGTAAAAACTTTGAACATAAAGGTAATAAACTTTGAACAAAATGGAGAAAAGTTTTAAACATAATAGGTAAATTTGAACATTTGACTAAAAACTTTGAACATAAAGGTTAAAAACTTTGAACAAAATGGAGAAAAGCTTTGAACATATAACCAAATAGTTTGACTGAGATATAAACAGAAAGAAAGGCTTTGAACATATGACTAAAAACTTAGAACATAAAGGTTAAAAAATTTGAACGAACAATGGAGAAAAGCTTTGAACATATAGGAGAAGCTTTAAACATAATAAGTAAATTTTTTGATCATAATTCATAAAAACTTTGAACACAAGGAGGAAATTTTTTGAACATAATTCATAAACGCAGATGAGATAAACTTTCAATTTATGAATGAATATTAAGCCATACACAATTGAACAAATAACTTTAAGAAAAAGAACATTTATATTACATGCATAATGTAGTAAAAAATGGACATTATATTATACCTCAATGGTTTTTGAACTTCTGTCTCAGAAGTTGTACATGCCTTCCCATCTCCTTCACTGTATTTTTTATTAATATGATGTTAATGCACACATTATATTATATAATATTAAAAATCATTCAAATTTAATAAAAAATTGATATTATCTTATACCTTAATACTTTCTGAACCTCTGGCTGGGATTTAGTTGGTCTTCGCTTAAATTTGAGTATTAACCTTTGTGGTTGTTCTCTAGATTTTATAAATGTATAACTAATGAGTGTCCAGAGCAAAATTCAGTTTGAAGAAATGAATATTTTATGAAAACAAAATGAACATTTAACATAAAAACAGTTATCATGAGTTTTAATAATAAAAAGGACTGAAGAAATGAACAAAAGTTCAAACATTGAAATTATGAATATAGTAGTTGAAATAATTGAAGATTTCTAAACCAACTTAGTATATCAGAGTAAACGAACATTTTATTAAAAAGAATTGAATATTTTAGCAAAATAAATTGAACATTTTTCGCAGATGAGTGTAGATTTAAAATTTTACTGTAGAAAAATTGAATATTAGTACAAAGAACATTTCCATTATGAATATAATACTAGAAATAATTCATAGTATATTCCAAAACAAAACTCTGTAACAAAATATATTCCAGAAAAAAAATTGAACATTTTATAAAAAGAAAATGAACTATCAAAATATATTGAATATTTTATAAAAAGAAAATGAATATTTTATCAAAATATATTGAACATTTTGGAGACAGACAGTTACCATGATTTCTGGATTTAGTTTTTGGACATATGAATGAACAAATGTTCAAATTATTTTAATTATATATATAACATTCGAAATAATTCAGTATTCCTAAAGAAAATCTCAGTAGACCAAAAAGGATATCCAGTTTGGAATATATGATCATTTTCCAAAAAGATATTGAATATTCTGCTATAATCAATTGAACATTTTGCATAAGATAGTTATCATGAGTTCTAAAGACTTAATTTATTTTACAGAGGAATGAACAAAACTCAGTGGACCAAAATGAATATCTAGCTTAAACAATATGAACATTTTACACATAAATTGAACGTCTAACATAAGATTAGAAAAACTTAACAAAAGTTCATCACATTTACATTATTATAATAATATTTAAATTAATTGACATTCCCAATCCAAATTTTAATCATCAATAAGATTATTGTTAAATCTCTATGAATATGAACAATGTATCATTAATTTGTATTTGTATTGTATCAAATGTCAAAAACGGCACATTCGCAAATTAAATAGAAATAGATATTCAAAAACATAAAAATTACTTACTGGAATGTGTCTATTTGCTTTTCAGCTTCAATTTCCTTCTCAATTTCGTATTTTCCAGTTCTGTGATCAAAAAACCAATAGTTAGGGTTTGGTTAAATCATCACGCAACGAAAATGAACATTAAATTAAAAACGATTGAACATTAACATAAAATTGATTGAACATATGTAAATTAAAATGAATTTATCTACGAAAACTTAAAATAACTTACTCCTTCATGTCTAGTTGCTTTGCATTCCCGATTTTTTGCTCTTCACTAGATCTTCCAGTCCTATAGCCAAAAAATCAGAAGTTAGGGTTTGCTAACATCATAAACCAAAAAATTGACCATTATAATGAAATTATTTGAACATTATAAAGAAAAATACTGAAAATAACTGAATTAAACAAATATTTAAGTAATAAAACAGTTGCATGTTCGAAATCTGAAATTAAATTACATACGTTTCCTTTTTTTCTTTCGGCATCTTCGTTTTTATGAAATAGAACGAAAATAAGCAAAATTAGATTTCATTTTAGTTCGAAAATAAAATCGAAACATCAGAATCAATTGTAATTACTTACTTTTTGCTTTTCGGTGGATTTTAAAGCTTGTTCATGTCAATTTCGTCACGAACATCCATTTTTCTCTTTTTTTTCAGTAAAAAGAAGTCACAGATTTCTTCTCTTGATATTTTGTGGAAATTCAGCTTTAATAATGAAGATTAGTAGCGGTTTGAAGAGAGAGAAAGTTGATTGAGGTGGTTGCAGGAAGTTTAATGGCGGTTTTAAGAGAGAGAAAACAACGAAGTAGAAGAGTGGGCAGAGGAGAGAGAAAATTTTTTGCGTGCTGAGAATTTGAACGGTTTTCGAAATGATTTTCCTCTTTTTTTTTTGTATTTATAGGCCATTCCTGCGCGAAATTATTACCCTCACGTGCCATTTTTTTTTCAAATTAACTAACCCGCGCGTGGGATTCACGCGCCTAACAATGGCAGGGGGTACAGCCATCTTGGCTGTACCTGGGTATAGCAATTAGGGATATGTAAGGGTATGGTGGGCATTTGTAAGGGTTGTGAGGGGTATTTTATGAATTGTTGAAACTTGATGGGCGTTTGGTGAATTACAGCAAAACTCGGGGGCATTTTATGAAATAACCGTAATAAAAACTCCATTAACCATACTCCATTAACGATACAAAAAACATCGCAATAATAGTGTTTCCAAAACAGGGAGAGCAACAACAGCGTAACGGTCCCGAACGTTTAGTTACAAAATTCAAAATTCACATCCAATCAAATAAGCGGGACTCCCGTTAACTCTCCTATTTCTCTCTCCTAAAATTCAAAAATTAACCTCAGATCTCATTCCCCATTACATAACGTCCCTTTTCTCTTCTCCTCCCCAAAATCCCACCTTCAACTTCAACCTTCACACTCAACAATGGCGACTCTAAACCCAGGAATCCTCCTCAAACTCCTACAGTCCATGAACACGAATACCAAACCCACCGGCGAACACCGCTCTGCTCTACTCCAAGTCATCGGAATCCTCCCCACTTTATCCTCTACTTCTCCCTCATCGACCGCCACTACCACTAACAACCTTGACCTTTGGCCTAGCCATGGCTTCCTTCTTCAACTCTCCGACTCCAAAAACTCCACCTACATTTCTCTCTCTGACCGTGATACTGATCTCATTCTCTCTAACCGTATTCAACTCGGTCAATTTGTTTACCTTGAACGCTTTGTGTTTGACCCTTCTTCTCCTATTCCTTTCGCCACCGGAATCCGACCTGTTTCAGGGAGACACCCTTTTATCGGGTCGCCGGAGCCTCTAACTATTCGGGTTTCGAAGGAGAAGCGGGATTTTGTTATTCAGCCTGTTACGGATTCCAATGATTCAATAGACCCAATTTTATCAATTCTGCAGAAGAAGAAGAATAAGGAAAGAGAGGAGAATAATAATAAGGAAAATGTAGGGGTGACCCCACAGAGGTTTACTTCTCCGGCGCCGGCAAAGAGAGCGGTATCTGTTGGGAGGAGGGAGAAAGAAAAGGGAAGAGAGAGAGACCCATCTCCGGTTACTAAAGTTAAGAGGTCTGCATCACCGGTGCCGTCAAAGTGCGTGGTGCCGAGCTTGGCGGAGGCCAAGGCGACCGAGGAGGGGAAGAGGGTTGGAAGGGAAGCGGCAATTGTTGTGCCTTCAAGGTATCGACAGCCATCACCAACAGCGGCAAGGAGGGCGGCGTCACCAGCATCGAGGAGAATGTCGTTATCGCCTGCGAGGAGGTTGTCTGGTGGTGGAGGAAGCTCAGGGAATAGAAAGAAGTTTAGTGGTGGTGGTATTGTTAGTGGGATTGGGAGTTTGAAGGTTTCTGAGGGTAGTTTGGGGAAAAGTGGGAATAGTGGAGGGAGGAAGATTTGGGATGAAGGAGAGGTTAAAGAGAAGAGTAGTGTGATGAAGAATAAGCCTGATTTGCAAGCTATCATTAGAACTCAGGTACTTTTTCTAATTGCTCAATTCTAACCAATGTTTGTATTTAGGTTTAGTTAAATTATCAAGTTGGTGTTTAATTTTAAAATTATTTTTGTGGAATTTAAGTTAAATTCTTAATTTTGATGGATTATTTTTTGTGAAAATTAACTTTGAATAGCTACAATTGTGGTTTGTGGATGTGAATTGTGAATCATGTGTGATACTTCATGATTATATGATTAGTATGGATGGTTTCTTTGTGGAAAAAGAGATGGGTTTCTTGATTATAAGTTTACTGTTAATCATCTTAAATTATCCATGAAGTATTTTAGTTTCAATGTTCAGTAGTCTAGGATCTGACCTTTCATATCTGTTTTTAGTTGATGCTTTATGAATTGTTAGGTTAGATATTGAGCTGTTAATCTCAATCTGAGTAATTGGTTATGAAGAATTCGGTGAGGCGCGGCCTATGGCCTTGATTTCATCTACATTCTGTATTTTAGATATTCTTTAGGTGAATGGCTGTGTGAATCTCCTTTGCTGTGTAAAATGTAATCCTACAATGTGTAAGGCTAGGACTCCAAGGGGTGTACCATATTCCATGCAGAGTCGAATTGCCGAGCAAGTTAACTCTGGCAGTGAAATTAATCCTCCATTTTTGTTTTGAAAACTGCATCAGAGTGGTTTTGCCTGCCAACAGAGTAATTATCTTGTAATACAGCAGCTGCCCTTGCAATGATACATTTTCCTGCATCTTTTTGTACCTATGTAGCTGATGGTGGATTTTGTGTTTTTCCATTTAGACATAATCCCTTGCATTTCCAAAAAAAGCTTCACATTTTAAATTCTTTATGGCATGATCAGCAAGCAATAGCACTTGGACATAATTTGTTCTTGATTAGTTAAATTGCATTCTTCCTGATTGTGCTAAACATTGTAGGCTGCTTTGTCTCGCCGTCTAAGTGATGTAAATAGTCATGAATCAAAGGATGATTCTTCTACTGATGGCAAGTCAAAAACTAGCTCCCCTGATGATTTTGTAGCGCCTGACAAGCCGTTTGCTTTGGCTGCTGGAATCACGATTCACGAAAAGAAGTGGACTGATGGTAGCGTGCCACTAGATGCTGTATCAGGAAGCCTCGCAAAACTTGGGAAGGTAGACAGCTTTTCACTTTCATTTTTTATCTTCTGTGTGCAACTGCAGAAGTTCTTAGTTGTGCATATGTTTGCAATAACTGTAGGAGGCTATCCAAAGGAGGGCCATTGCTGCTACTGCAGCAGCTGAAGCTTTGCAAGAGGCTTTGGCTACCGAGTCTATTGTAAGGAGTTTGAGGTAAGCTACTCTTTTTAAGTCCCAGTTTTTATTTTTTATGTTTTTTCTGTATCTAATGGAATTTATATTACTGATAACACTGACATGATTTTCCTTTTATTCTTCAGCATGTTTTCAGATCTTTGCACTTCATCAAAAACTGGAAACCCTTTACCTACAATAGACAGATTCTTATCCATGTATGACAACGCCTCCCGTGCAGCTGCCATTGTAGAGTCAGTTTCATCTAGCCATTGTTCTGAGACAAATGATGCTGTTGTTCCTACAGAGCAATCCAAGTCTGCCTCTGCTTGGGTTGAAGCTGCTCTTTCCACTGATCTCGCCATTGTTTCCCTTCTCACTGGCCAAAACACCGAGTCTGTACCACCACCTTCCTTACCAAAGAGTTCTTCAAAACGCCAGTCTATAGGAAGCACAACCAAAAACCACTCAAAGACTTTTTCAACTTTGGCAGGATCACCAAAAAGGACATGGACAAGAGGCCATGGCATTAGGGAGACCAAAGAACTAGCAACTACTCTAAAGTATGAGATGGAAATGTGGTTCTTTAAGTTTGTGGAAGAATCATTAGATGCAGGGTTTCGTGTTTTCAGCGAGTCTGGCAACAATGGTGGCCGGAAATTGCCTACTGAATGTGGATCAATTGCTGCAATTTTATCACAGTTGAAACGGATAAATGATTGGTTGGACCTTGTTGTCAAGAAAAGGGATGACGAGTTAACTGATAAGACTGAACGACTAAAGAGGAAGATCTATGGTTTTGTAATTCAGCATGTTGGTACAACTTTTGACAATAATTCCTCCCCAATTTCTGCATCCTAAAAGGTCCTGCGCCCTGGCGGTATGAGTAAACAACAAGGTGTTCTTATCAGCAATTAGTTATGCTTGTCAGCTTGTGTCATTGTTTGATGTCTTAAGCTTGTTAGAATTCTCACCATTAATCTGTAATTTGCTTCCTTTGCAAATAAATTATTCATATATTTTGATTTTAGAAATGGAAATTTCTGCCTCCAATCTTCATAATTTGCATGTCACCATTTTTATTTTATTTTATTGACAGGATGTCAACTTATTTTCACAGGTGTCCCATTGGTCTTGTTTGTGTTTCTGGTTTATTTTTAATACACGTATTAGAAAGTATGATAAATGATCGAAGATAGGGTTGTTTGGGTTTTAGTTTCCCTGTAACTTCAAGCCGGGTTTGAGTTGGTGTATTATTAAGTCGCGTTTGATTTTGATTTTTGACTGTTTTGAGTAGTGCACACTTGAACAATGAATGGTTTATCAGTGGCAATACTTTAAACTAAGAACTCGTGAACGAGGAAATAATCTTGTGTCCACTGTCCAACCACTTCTGCTCATGCATTTTACAATGTTCAAAGATCCAATAGATTTTTCTAGCATCTAAATTTTAAAATTTTGTTTTTTTTTAAACTCATGAACATGGTGATCTGCAACTGTCTCTCTTTGTAAACAGAGATCATTTCTTCAAGCAACTTTGCATGTTTCCCAATTGCATATTTCTATAAAACAAGCTAAGCACATAATATATAATAATACTACTAATTCATCGCGTTGTTTTCATGGCTTCCTTTATGGAAGACATAAAATTTCCTCACCTATCCATCCCTGTAACCATCAAACACAAACAGGTAGTACTTCCTGCAGGCCCGATCCCTGTCAACAACAATGACACTCTCTATCTCTCCAACTTGGACGACACAGTTGGTTGTCGAGTTTTCACCCCAACTGTTTATTTTTACCACTCAACTCCATCCATGAGCAAGCACGTGGTAGAAAAACTACGCGATGCTCTGGCTCTTGTTTTAGTCCCCTATTATCCCTTTTCAGGGAGGATTAGGGGGACTAACAATGGAAAATTAGAGATATTTTTCGGCCCTAATCAAGGTGTCCTTATGGTTGAAGGGTACTCATCCATAGCCTTAACTGACTTAGGAGACTTGTCAATCCCAAACCCTTCATGGTCACCACTGATATACAGGTTCCCTGATGAAGAGCCCTACAAAGTCATTGACATGCCTTTGTTAATAGCTCAAGTGACTTATTTCCGTGATGGAGGGTTTAGCCTTGGTTTAAGAATGTGCCATTGCCTTTGTGATGGTATAGGTGCAATGCAGTTCTTCAATGCTTGGGCTACCACGGCTAGAGTTGGGACTTTAGTCGCGTCTCCTAACCCATGTTGGGACAGGGAATACTTCCTTCCTCGCGACCCTCCACTGATAAAATATCCACACTTTGAGTTCATGAGTGTCGTGGATGAATCAAACTTGACTAGCTCGCTCTGGGAAGTGAAGCCGGTACAAAAATGTTATAAAGTTTCCAGAGAGTTCCAAGAACAAGTCAAGTCCATGGCTCAAGAAACCAGTAAAGATAGTAAATACACAGCATTTGATGCTATGGCTGCTCATGTGTGGAGATCTTGGGTGAAAGCTCTGAATGTAAAGCCTTCAGACTTTGAGTTACGCCTCACTTTCACTGTCAACACCCGTCATATGCTCAAGGACCCTCCATTAAAGGATGGATTCTATGGAAACGCGGTGTGTGTTGCTTGTGCCACAAGTAAAGTAGAAGAACTTATCAATCACCCACTCCCTTGGACAACTGATTTGGTTCACAGAGCAAGGGTTGGTGTTAATGAAGATTATCTGAGATCCACATTGGATTATGTCGAGGTTAGAAGGCCTAAAACGCTAGAGTTTGGAGGTAAGTTGACAATAACTCAATGGACAAGGTTTCTACTATATGAATCAGCTGATTTTGGATGGGGAAGACCTGTTTATGCTGGTCCTATTGATCTGACTCCAACTCCTCAGGTTTGTGTGTTTCTGCCTGAAGGTGGGATTAATGCTGATGGCATGTTGGTTTGCCTTTGCTTGCCACCAACCGCCTGTAAGAGGTTCGAAGAACTCTTCTGCCTCATTGAGAACAGAGCCTAGATCAACATTGATAAAGTACCACTATATATCAAATAAACTCAGTTTGTTTGCTTGACCTTACATTGTATTAAGACAGTTGTTTTTTATCATAATGTAAAAGTTGTTATTTCAAGATCTTTGTTTTTTATCACTTCATTTTTCTGGGATTTTCCATTCTCTTTGAGAAAAGGGGAAATAAATTAAAATTGTTATTTCAAGTCCCATGACAATGTTTATGCTAATGATCAGAGGCTGTTTTGAGTGGTAATGGAAATGTCTTGAATAAAATATGGTTTAGAGATGAAATTATATCACCATGTATATTGGCATGAGACATTTTTGTTACAAAAAATTCATTACCATCATCGGCTACCAAACAGGCCGGATGTCTAGGCTTTTTCAACTTGGAGTACTTGGACAACAGGTACCTTGTTGTCTGATTGTTGACAAAGTATCTCTATCAGACCATATTTTGCAGATTCTGTTCTGTAAACTAATTACACTAATTGGTACGACTCAAATGTTGATGCATGGTTATGATTTGAGAAAGTTTTCATGAAGTTAAGGTTCGTTCTGTTAACCTTATTTCAACTTATTTCAGGAAAGATAAGTTCTGATACGTTCAAAAATAAGTGAAATTCAGGTGAATACAACGCACCTTAAGAAGGTTAATTAGCGCAGAAATTAATCCTTTTTCCATGCAGTGCAAGCTATCTTCATCTGTACAAATGTACAATGCTATCCTTCTCAAATTTATTACAAAAGATAAAATGATATATAACATTGTTTTGTTTCAAGATATATACTGTAATCAAGAAAAGACAGTATTTTGAAACAAACTAAGACCAAGAAATAATGCTTGTTCAAAAGCAGCTTCAGCACACTTGACAAATGGAGAATAATTCCCTTATCTTTTCTACTTTTAGATATAATGATTAATGAATAATGAATAATGAATAATGACCCTATATTTTCTCTGTTGCATCAGGACTAAGTTTTGATTTATGCCAAAGGTCACTGCTGACATGGCTGAATCCAGTCCTACGTGTTACTGAGCTGTCTATTGAGTGCTTATGTGGTTAGACTGCGCGATTCCACATAGGCTGAGAATTTGGCATGTGCACATTTCAAATGAGAATCACTTGCCATTTTCACATGTAGTCTTGTGCCTCAGCATATAAAGTGACATTTCAGACTTCCAACATTACAAACAAAGTAAAGTAAAGTGACATTTCTGATTTGTTTAGTCAGTAATCAGAAAATAAAAATTCATTGTTTTTAGTAAATCACTTGGAGAAACTGTTTAAAAATGGAAAAATCACTCCCTAATCCCTATTTCCTGGTATAGCAGCTAGGCAACTAACACAAGGCCAAAAGTACGTCATGCCCTTAGGAAAACTCATAACTCTTGGAGACGTACAGTCTTTCCTTTCATAACCAAAAGCTAAATCTAGTTTGCTTCATCAACAATACGTACATTGGTAAATTTGCATAGGAAAACTCATATAATATGTAAATATGTTAGTTGGACCAGTCACAATGGAAATTTTCATAATATCAACTTCCGATCACTTTTAATAATAGACAATTAGAGATATTAGTTGTGAAAGTTGTGCATTGGCAAATGTGTCAGTCAAACTTGATGCATTTATTAGGGAGTATTTTTATTAATACGTTTAAGGCCAGGGATAGTTAAGAGGAAAACACTATTAGGATAGTGTAATGAATATCTCGTCGAGTGTGTTAAGAGAGTGTTGGAAGAATACATGTTTGTGTCATGTGGAATATGGCGTGTGGCGTCTGCCTGTGTGCATCCTCCATGGATGCTCTCTAATATTTTTTTCCCTTACCATCCATTATCTATATAAGCAGCTCTCATGCCCACCTCTTAATCATCAACTTACATCATTTCAACCCCATAACCATTACTGTCAACATTTCTTGAACTCTCTCATTCCCTTTTTTTGCATAAAATTAAAATGTCAATCATGTCAACTACAGATTTGAAGAACTCGAAAAGATATGCTTTCGAAGCTTGCACGGACAAAGGCTGTGAATGTTGTTATGCTCCAAAAGTACGGCTTGAAGCAGATGATGACGATGATGATGGAAGTTATGATTTTGCACCAGCTGCATAATTTGTCAGCCTACTATATATAATATATATGCTTTCATTTTAGGCTTTTAGAGGGGTGTTTCTTTTTTTGGCAGCACTTAGAGGATGTTACTTTTTTTAAACCTAGACACTTTCTCTGCAAAATTTTGAGCTGTAAGTTAGTCGCAGATCGTGCGGTATCTTGTTGTTAAACAACTGCTGAATTATGTTACATGGTTACATCATTCAATCCAATCTGATTAATTATTGTTTGTAGACAGGGCTTTCAGTTAAATTATGGCTGTTTTCTGCTCAACTTCTCTTATTTTCTGGACCTTAATTTCAATAATTTACATCATCCAGAAACAAGAAAAAATCCTTAATGTGTTCACTTCATCGATATGTCAACAAACAAGTTACGTCTGCAAAAAAATATTGTGGCTCTTTCGATTTCACTGTCAGTTTCCAGTTTTTTTATTTTGAAAGTCGTGTGCTTCAGATTGAATCATGAACTACAAAGTAGTCAATAACAATCTGTTTAAACTGACAAAAAAAAAACTGGAAACTGTTTTTTGTGATTTTCATATTTTGGTTTTTAGTTTATAAGAAACGGAAAACTAGAAACAAAAAAGAGCTCACAAGGTTAGATTCGAAACAGGGTATAACACATAAGAAGTACAGAACGAGCTTTTCTGTCTTCAATACAGTAAGTTAATAAGATTGGAATATCGTCAAGAATGCTGCATTTCAAGAATTCAAAGCGTAAAAATTATAGAAATCAAAGCTCATTCCTCTGATGTAAACATCTCTTGGAACTGTTATGAATTTATGATATCAAAGAATGAAAATGCTAATTATACTACAACAAGCTAACACTAACAGACGCATTAAATTTGGTCATGAATTCCTAACTTACCATTTCACAACATTTTTATGGTAAGAACCATTTTACAACAATAACAATCCTCCCAGAGTAAATAATTTTACACCATAAACGCCAGTTTGATAAATAGAGGCTGTCATTGGGTAACAAAAACTTCGTTTCATCTTCTGCTACTACATATTGAAACTACAAATCACATTATACAATGTACTTCTCATCCGTATAGATCGGGACACCTTCAATTTTGTGGCCTATTTAGGTACCATCTGTACAAGCATCTTACATAATCTTGGATGATTTCAACTGTACATTCATTCCTACACAATCTAAGGCGCGATTTAAAAGAAAAAGAAAGGTTAAATTTATCTTCAAAAAAAATAAAAAATCAAGAGGATCACTGGAAATGAAACCCACTTTTCATCTACGTTTAACTTGTGTTTTCAGGAGAGAAGTTTACTGTCAAAGTTCCACCATGAAATTAGAAACCAAAGGACAAAAAACTCTGGTTTCACTGACCTGATCCTGATCCGTTTCTGCAGAATGTACAGATGGTATATAACAAGGCTTTCTATATATCATGTTTGTCGGGCGGCGTTTTCTGGTGTTGGTGGCGTCTCTTCTCTTTCACCAATCTCATATTTACAGAGCGGACAAGTAGCATTGATTTTTAGCCATTTATCTACACACTCTGCATGGAAAAAATGAGTACAAGGCAGTTCCCTCAGCTCATCATTATCCATATAACTCGCCAAGCAAATACAACATACCTGTGAAGATGAAAACATAGATCAGTTTCTGTCACAGAAGAATGAAGTGCATAGTCTACAGGAGAATGTAGATCCACGAGAAACACATCCCGTAAAATAGAAGACAAACAGGGATTTGTTCACGGAGTTTAGTTTCCTACATACGGAGTATATTATATCAGCTAGCTAAGGTAGATTTTGCACAACATGGGGCAAAAAAGTTGCAGAGCAATAGAATTCAAGTCACATACTCCTAAACAAAACATAAAAGATTAAGATCCTAGGACCTACCGCATCTTCCCCAGAGATGGTGCGCTCCTTCTCTGTTCCTGCAGCTACTATTCCGCCTTCGTTATAATCAGTTTGTTCTGTACTATCGCCTTCATCTTTCTTTGACTTGAATCTATAGGTCGGCAGAGCATTAATGCATTCTTCAGTAGCTCCTCGAACTTGGTTTAGATCCTCACGGATTCCAAGGACTGAGATTATGCAAGGCAAGCAGCAGCATATCATTGCACACAATATGAAAGGCATGGCATATGCTATGCAGCTCAATGTAAGATAAACGATGCATAACCTGTAAGAATCCACAAGTTAATCAGCTACAGTACAAGCAACAAGGAACTTGAAACTTTCTGTCCAGGACCAATGTACATACCTATACAAATTAGGAGCCTCGGCGGCAGAAGCGTGTCCTCCAAAGATCCAAACATTACCCACAACAAACCAAATAGCAAAGAAGCAATCCAATGCCATTTTGAAGTGGTCCATTATAAAATCAATCCTGCAAAAGAAATAGAGATAAGGAAATACTTCAGCACAAGCATATTAGATTCATACAAGTAGTAAAATAAACAAAGAGAAAAAGAAAAACATGGGTGATGTTTTCCCGATAGAACTAACAGGGGAAGAAATAAAGATATAGGTGGGAGAAGAAGCACACTGATGAAGTATATCCTATCCATATATACAGGATCTAAGATTCACTAATGTTTTAATACTGCAAATAAAAATGTGCAAGAATGGTGTGGAAAAGCCACGTTCAAAATGAGCAGTAATTAATGTGGAAGCCTCTCCACGACTCCACATCATGTACTCCTCATTCATTGCACATCCCTGATACACTCAGTAAGCTTTTCATAGATAGTTAGATACAGGCAAACACTTGCTCTATGATCTTAATGAAAAAGATAACTTTGAAAAAAGGGCATATATCATCTATAAGTTGGTACCTGGAAGTTGCAATTCCCATGGTTTGACTTTCATACGTAGTTCCAGGTGCATTATGATGATCTTGTTCTAATGACTGACTTAAAGATATAGTTACGTAAGAATTTGGAGCTGATGCTGAATTGGCACGAGGAGATGCCTGACTCCCTTGAAGTGCACCACGTTCAGCCCCTTGGTTACGATTAAGGAACCGCCAATACAGTACAGGAAGGCTCGCAAAACATCCAGCTGTGTACCCAACAACCCAAGCAAACAATGGGGCTTGAGGATGTTCATGTCTTGACAAACACAGGACAGTCATGGATGCTATAATCTGACACAATGTAAATACTAGCTCAATGAATATCCAAAAGCCAGAATTGAAAGGACTCCAATTCCGACGGCCAATTCCCTCACTTCTCCTTACAAATGGCGGGCTCCTAGAAACTGTGCGTCTAGGCGGAGGTAATGATGGAGGAGGTACTTGCATCCCACTTGCTTCCCTGTGATCAGTATTAGGATTACCACCATGCGAAAACTCTAAATCAGATGCACCTGAAGAGGAGGCTTCACCTCCTCTTTCTATGTCAATAACGTGTACTTCATTCCCTTGGTTATTATGCCCCTCCATAAGCAAGGGGAAATGGTCAGTCTGGCTCTCTCGCATTGGCTCCTCGGATGAAACAGCCATTATCTTCCAATTATTGAGAAAAAGAAAAAGACTAATACAGAATGGTGGTTCACCAGACTGGGCAATACTGCAGCATCTTCACCACATTTTCCCAACTGAAATGCAGCATGACTTTGTAGGAAAATGAGACTTTATTCAAGGTGAAGCTGCAAAACCACGACAGAACTATAAAACTTCAGTTGTAGACCTTTTAGATTATGACAAAATACAAAAGAAACCGGTGGAGAAAGGGTACATTTAATCAAGTAGGCAAGACAGAATAAAAATTAAAGCATAAAACAGAAAGTTCGGGGATAGTAACATCCCTGTTCTTCTTTTTACCTATACAAAAGCAAAACACGGTTTTCACAAGTCTAACTAGCTATTAAAATTCAACATTGGACAATCAAGTAAAAACAGAACAGTCATCACTAAACTCGTCACAATCTCACATATTGCCTGGAGGAAGAATATACATCATATTAAACTTAAATTTCCAACAAGAGACATACTTCGTATGTCTTGGCGACAAAGAATAACACCAACGCATCCCCATTGCGCAAAATCAACCAAAAATTGAACATATATCTTCTACAACAGAAACTAAAAATCCCAATGTTCGAAGCCCCAGGCAGGGAAAACAACCTCTTCGGTCCTCATCGTGCAATTTTAAACCAACAGGGGAAGCACATGTTCAACCCATAACTACAAAAAAAGGTCACCTAAATGTAAGAAGTAAGAATACTTCCACCTCATAAGGAGGCAAAGAATAGACCATTTTTCATATGATAAGTTATTGGAATGATCAAGCAACACATTTCTTCTTCGCAATTACTCATTGTAGGCGAAAAATTCCAACCAAAATTATCCCAACACGCTTAAAATAAGCAATAATTGGGATAAAATAAAAATAAATAAAAATAAATGAAACAAGATTATTAAAATTTTCAGCTCAAGCTTGATAAAAATTCAACTAAATCAAAGAAAAATAATTGGAATTCGAAACTTATTAAACATTTCCATAAGAACAAATTGAATCAAACACATAAGAATAGATTTCCGCAACTTACAAAAGGAGTACAATATACCAAAACCCTAATTAACCCTTATAATACAGAGCTCAACAGCTCTTGTCCAAAAATTTGCATCAACATTATCAAATTAACCATAAAATCGACAATATTTGATTAATATATCGCTATTTCAGCTGAAAATCCACCGCAGGTTTGGAAATATCAGCACAATCTTCAAATTATTATTTGAACTAGGGAAGAATTTCGCCAGAAATTTAGGGATTTTGTAAACAAATAATAAAAACTTACAAAAATTTCGATCAAAAATTGGTCTGAAAAAAATTGAACGTTTGGTGCGCAAGTTTTCTTCGGTTTGTCTGTTCGTCCTTCCACCAACTTTTGGACACAGAAAGATAGAGACGAGAGGAGAGAGAAAAAAAATGGAGGAGAGAGAAAGCGTCAAATATCAACCAGTGTATTTTTATTTTATCTTATTTTAATATCCTTTTTTTTTCTATTTTTTTTTTGTCTCTGCTTTTTTTTCTTTTTAGGGATTTTTGTCTTTGCTTTCTTTGAGAGATTTAATTAACATTTTAACTTTTTTTTTTATCACTACTAAAATAACATAAAATACTCCGTAATCCTTTTCTTAAATTTAAAAGACTTCTTGTCGGCCCAATAATTGAAACTCGTATACTAATCTTTTAATTAATTTTAATTAATTAATTAATATATTAAAAATTAAAAAATTACACGAGTAGCTATTAATACTTCGTAATCCTTTTTTAAAAAATTTTAAAGACTTCTTCTATTGTCAATACAAATCTTTGCCTTGAAGGCTAAACTTCCCTTAATTGGTATATTAATCATTTTTTTCTTGCACGTGATTCCTTTCATTTAATCATTTTGTGTTACAAATGATCATCTTACACATAATGAAATGAGTAAGAGCGATTTCCTTCAATATTGCTTAAAGATTCAATAATTCCCTAAATACGTTACTTTTTAAGTTATTTCCGACCATACCGTCCACGTAAGCAAGGGAGAAAAAGAAGTAATTTTTTTTTTCCGGTTCAGCATTGAACCGCCATATGAGATAGCGGTTTCGTTTTAAAGCAAACCGCCATCTCAGATGGCGGTTCAATGTTATAAACCGCTATCTCAGATAGCGGTTTGCATTAAAACATAACCGTTATCTCAGATGGCGGTTTACTTACTTGTAAATTATTTTTAACATGAATTACAGTTTAAATAGAAATATAATTTAGAAGTAACCTTTTGTGACATCAATTGTGTCTGTAGCTCAATGGATAGAGTGGGTTATTTCTATGCAGGAGGTCGTGGGTTCAAATCCTACCTTAATGTGTTTATTTCTTTTTAACCATTTATTAATATTAATTATAAACATTTCCAATTTTACCTTATCAAACATTAGTGTTTGTAGCTTAGTGGATAGAGCATTTGTTTCCTAAGTAGAAGGTCGTGGGTTCGACCCCTAGCTAATGCGGTTTTTTTTTTTTTACCATTTATAAATAGTACGTGATTATAAACCGCTATCTCAGATAGCGGTTTACTTAAGTCAACCGCTACCTGAGATAGCGGTTTAGTGTCGCTTCGTTAAAAAAAAAAAGACCGGTTTTAATGCTGACGTGGACGGTATGGTGGGAATTAAGTTAAAAAGTGGCGCATTTTGGGAATTTGACGTTCTTTAAACAATATTGAAGGAAATCGCTCAATGAGTAAAGATATGAAATAAGTTTCTTATAAATTCAAATCGTACGCGTTAAAGTAAATAATTGAATAGAACAAATTGTATCGTTCTACGTCATATCATCTAATTGTCAAATGTATCACTTGTAGTTTTTTTATGACTTAAGACATAAGAGTGGTGACTTTTAAGTGTATTGTCCTTCAAATTTTTGTGATATGTCTCGTAAATTTAAATTAACTCATCAAGTAATAGACATTTATTTGGGAACGTAGACGTTAATTAGTGACTTTTTATTGTTTTTTTAAGAAAAAAACATATTTTTAATTAGTATGGAATTATAAATCTCAAAAGTAAACTTATGACATTTTGTTTAAGGGTTGTCTCGGGATGTCTTATCTACTATCTTAACATATTGGTCAACATTTAATTTACGGTGGATAATAGATTCTAAAGAAAAAGATGATGAATTTGCAAATGTGAGGTTGTCAGTCTGTATATTAATAGATTTTGAGTTTGTATTTTTATTTTTATTCCTCTAAAAAGTTGACCCCTTCTATAAGGTTATCACCAAATTCATTAAGTTATTATTTTTTCTTATACTCATCCGTTTAGAAATGCTCGTAACGTTTGGACTTTTTACGCTATTTATATATTTTACTTTGACTATTGTTGGTAATTTATATGTCCGATAAAACATAGTCATGTGGAACTTTGTTAGATTCCCCCCAATACGTATTTTCAAAATATCAATTTTTTATAATTTTTGTTTGAAGGGAATTTAAAATATTAACGATCAAAATTGTGCATTGACATATGCGAAAGTGACCAACGTTAGTTATCACCTCTTCTATATGGATTGAGTTGTGTCGATTTTGTATTGGAAATCTTAGCACTAATCTGACCCCTTTTTTTTTGAGGGAATCTGACCCGTTTAATTAAACGTATCTTGTTATGATAATCCATTTAATTAAACATATTGTAAATCTTTGACACTAACATATTTTCTCGTTTTTTGTCAGCTCTATTTGTATTTTGTACCCATTATTATTAGGGCTATGATCTCGTGCAAGCCCATCAACACCTATATTTTGGTTTTCCATTGGACATTTTCTCCACAAATATTCTAAACATGGGCCTGATGTAATAACAGTTTTTTCTAAACATGGGCCTGAAGTGTTAACAGTTTTCGCTAAATATGGGCCTGATCTGTTAACAGTATTTGCGTATCATTATCCATTAAACACAAGTACACAACGTTCACCAGTTCTTTGGGCTCAGTCATTGGCCTGATCAAAGTCAAGGTCATTCACTAATCACTAATTAAGGAGTAGTAGACTAGTTGAAAGCCCATCTAATACGAAGTAATACTCAGTAATCGAAGTGACCAAAAAAAAAAACTGGCATTTGATTCGTGTGGATTCACTAACCCACCCTACATTGTTATATACTTATATACTTCGTATTTCTCGTTAGGTTCTGTTTGGTATGGTGTAAAACTTTTTCATTGTAAAATAATTTCACATGGAAAATATTTTTCAAGGGAAAACACAATTGCACATTAGTTTTCCTTTATTTGGTACCTTAAAAGAAAATGGGAGAAGATGGTGAAGGTTTAGGGGAAGAAAGGAGAGGGAGGTAAGGAGGAAAGAAAGAACAGTGATTTTCCTCCATTTCAAATGGAAAATGGTTTTCCGCCTTTGAGGGAGTTATGGAAAATTGTTTTCCATCCGTTGTCCAACAAAACAACGTAAAATGATTGTAAAAGGGAAAAATCATTTTCCATGAAAATGTTTTACGCCCTACCAAATGGAGCCTAATTTTTTAACATATTTCGAGAACAATAATACTCTCTTCGTTTCTCAATATGTGATGGTTAATTAACTCTTTCATTTCAAACGGAGTTAATAATGTCTTAACCTAATGATAAAGCTGCTCAAAGGCACGTGTACTATACTACGATATGTCACATGTTTAAAATCCTCATACACTATTTATGATTAATAACTAGTGTTTGCCCTGGGCGATACTACAAGTTACTACTTTGAACATAATATTGTAGTACGTGTGCATTATGTAAAAAGTTGATGTATATTATACACTTGGATGTTTCAAGTTTATATGTATTTGGGTGCAATAAATATCATATCTAAGAGTTGGCTAAGGTGGTAAGATATCAACTTTTCGTGTGACAGGTCTCAAGTTTGAATCTTATTATTGTAAGAAAATTTAACATGTGTTGTATGTGATACATATTCTTTGCTAGATAAAACTTTTTTTTTTAATATATATTAGTATAGATGTCATTTTAGTTCATTGAGAACAAAAATATTTATGAGTAGCATGCGATTGGACTAATCCAAACTCTAATGTTTTTCCTATGATAGCTTAGAAATATTATTAGTTCAACTAATAAAGTGCTTAAAATGTGGGCAAAAGGGTTAGGAATCTTAGGATAATAAGAGACAGGGACAAAGTTCTCCATGATTCTTGGCATGCTCAATCATGCATACAAATTAATTCGTTACACTAAGTACTAGTAGTAGCCCATAAAGAACAATAAAGATCACATGCCTGATGCCTGATGCCTTCTCAAATAATTAAGCCACCGAAATCATATTGTTAATAAATAAAAACATTTATACTCTTATACAAAGTCTATATATCTACAACCCTAAATTTTGAATTACTCGTAAGTTAAAATAATAAAGAGATTTCTCATAAGATATCTTTATTTTCTTTTTTCGAATTCAAATGAAGAAGTGGAATTCAAGGAAAGAAAAACAACAAACAACAAACAAATCGAAAGTTTCAGAGGAACTAGACATGGTAAGGTCACCGATCTAGAATTACAAGATATTCTTGTGAAATGAATTAATTTATGAGTAACCCATAACTTTTAAAAGCTCATAAGATAAGTTTGAAGACAAATTCGCTCGATTTAACATAAAAAGAAAAGTCTTAAGTTTCAACGAGGCCGGCAAAAGAAAGATAGAAATCAGAAAGCAAGAAAGATAATCCGTATAACGTAAACTTCTAAAGTTGCAATCATTATCTAGACCTTGCTAATAGCTATATCCTCTAATACTTGTTAATTACTTGTTTAATCTAAAATAGTACTTCTCCATCCCTCGAATCTTCGATACTCATACATGTTTAATTGTTAGGTATACAAGCCAGCTACCCGTAGCCCAAATCATCAAATTTACACTTCATACCGCACATCACACTTTTTCTTTGTCACACCCGGCCCTATGCTCTTTTTAAAATTATATTTTCGTCTAAATGCATTTTATTTTATACAAACTTATAAATAAAAGACTATCCGATAGTTAGTGTTTGGGTTCCCAATTGATTCTCAGTTGGGCCATTAAGTCCAAAGCCCAATGGCTCTAAACAACAGCATCAAACCCTACCAATGGCTAGTCAGCCATCCATCAAGGCCCAAGGCCCAATAGCAATAAATGACCTATGGGCATTTATTATGCAAACACTATAAATAGGCCGCCAAGGCTCACACCTCAAGGTACGTCCAATTTATCGCCTTAAGACTACTCTTCTAGAGAACTTCTCTCTAGAATCCGAGCATCATTCTTACTTAGGCATCGGAGGGGCTTTCCTCGGAAACACCCCCGAGGCTAGTGACTTTACTCTTGTGCAGGTGAATTCGGACTCGACTCATTCAATCAAGCAAGATCTTCAACACACACAAAAGGGCCTTCATTCGAAGCCCATTGTTTCCATCTTTACAACACCGGAACAGTTAGTAAATTATCGGATTATATATCATGTTATCTATTTATACCCAATTGACAATGTCATCTCCTACGAGCAGCAAATGTTCTTGAGTCCCTACTCCGAAGCATGTTGGTGTAAATGCTTCCCAACCACGCTAACCGGAGTGGCGGGAGAGTGGTTTAGATCGCTGCCGAAGGGATCGATTAAAAGCTGGAAGAAGCTGAAAAAGAGATTCTGCACACAGTTCGTGAGCAACAATCGCCCCGAGCGAACCACGGCAGAACTGACCTCAATCCAGCAAGAGAAAGACGAAAGTCTAAGAGAGTTCATGGCCAGATTCATGAAGGAATCAACAAACATACCAAAC
The DNA here is from genome assembly GCF_020520425.1 of Spinacia oleracea. Lineage (NCBI taxonomy): Eukaryota > Viridiplantae > Streptophyta > Magnoliopsida > Caryophyllales > Amaranthaceae > Spinacia > Spinacia oleracea. The sequence goes on from NC_079488.1 coordinate 76,218,274, forward strand.
TTACAGCCAGATGTGGCCATCTTTGCCTTGAAACACGCGCTCCAGGAAGGGAAATTCCGTGATAAGCACTCGATGAAAAACCCCTCCAAAATAGCCGACGTGCTCCAAATGGCTGATGCGTTCATCAGAACCGAAGAGTTCAACAAAGCCGCTGCAAGGTTGAAGGGATCGTCGGATCCGAGAGACACAAAAAATACCCAGAGCAAGCCCGAGGGCGGCTCAAGAAAAGGGAAGGAGAAAGTAGGAGTTAGAGAGATGAGCCCGAAGAAAGACGGGAGAAGGGGTGAACTTCAACCCAGATACACTAACTACACTCCACTAACTCTGCCCCGAAAAGAAATCTTTAGCCTCAACAGAAATGATGAAAAGTGGAAACTACTTGGGAAGCTCAAGTCCAACCCAGCTCGGAGAAACAAGAACAAATGGTGCGAGTTTCATGATGACTTCGGTCACCACACCGAAGAATGCAACTCGCTGAAAGACAACATTGAGGACCTCGTTCGCTGAGGCTACCTGAAACAATACTTGTTAGACCGGAGGGAGGAAAAAGAAAAGGCCGCAAGTGGCAAACAACACGAGCAACCCCAGAAAAGGGTCTACGAAGCAACAGGGCACAAGAAGAATGACATCCTAGTGGTGTTCGGGGGACAGAAGTCTGGCCAGGCCAGCAAGAAACGCCTAAGAGCTCTCACCCATCGAGTCGACTTCAGCGCAGTGGGAGACGACCAACCACACCCCCCGAACATGACCTTCACTGCCGATGATTGATTCGGAGTCCAGTACAAACATGACGATCCTCTAGTCATTTCCATGGACCTCAATAACCACAACGTACACCGAGTGTTGGTCGACGGAGGAAGTGCCGTCAACATCATCTTCAGAAACTGCTTCGAGCAACTGATCCTCGAAGAGTCAGAGGAAGCATTGACGAAAGTCAGTTACCCCCTGATCGGATTCAACGGATCCGCAGCTATCCCTCGAGGAAAGATCACCTTGCCAGTCACAGTGGGCGAAGGCCAAGCAGCAAAAACCCTTCGGGACGAATTTCTGGTGATGGACTGCGACTCCGTATACAACGTAATCATGGGAAGAACCATGATCCACAAGATGCAGGCAGTCCCCTCCACATACCATCAGCTGATGATATACGTCTCGGACGCAGGATTCGCCGAACGAATTAGAGGTGATCAAGAGGTTGCGAGAAGAACCTGCCACACCGCCGTCCGAAAGCCCAAATTAGGAAACGGTTCGGAGGCGGAGAAAGATGCTCCGGGAGAGGAGAGTGAGGCAAAAAGGAGGAAAGAAGCCATGAGCAGCTTATCTCCCGCAGAGGTCGATGCCCGCCCCGAAACCCTGTCTCCTGAGCCAGATCAGGAAATGGAGGATATCTTCCTCGAAGAAGGTTCAGACAGGAGCGTCCGAATAGGCAAGGGCCTAAGCTCGGGGCTCCGAATCGATTTGATCCAACTACTCATGGATCACAAAGACATTTTTGCATGGTCGGCAGCAGATATGCCAGGGATAAATCCGAAGCTGATTTGTCACAAGCTGGACGTCAACGCTGAAGCTCGGCCAATCAAACAAAAGAAGAGGAATTACTCCTCGGAGAAAAACAGAGCCATCGCCGAGGAGGTGAAAAAGTTGCAGGAGGTCGGATTCATCGAGCCATGCATGTACCCAAAATGGTTGGCCAACGTGGTGATGGTCAAGAAAGCGAACGGCTCTTGGCGAATGTGCGTGGATTTCACAGATCTGAACCGAGCCTGCCCCAAAGACTGCTATCCCCTGCCAAGGATAGATCAATTGGTTGACTCCACCAGTGGCCATGCACTGCTCAGCTTCATGGATGCCTTTTCAGGCTACCATCAAGTGTTCATGCACCCCGACGACAGGGCAAAGACAACATTCATCACGAGCGCAGGAGTGTTCAACTACAAAATGATGCCTTTCGGCTTGAAAAATGCCGGCGCTACCTACCAGAGGCTAGTTGATCACGTCTTCGCCGACCAGAAAGGGAGGAATGTCGAGGTCTATGTGGACGACTCCATCGTAAAAAGAATCAAGGAGGAAGACCATGTCAAAGACTTGGCAGAGACCTTCGGAAATCTGAGGAAATACAGCATGAAGCTAAACCCAAAAAATGTGTCTTCGGGGTGAAGTCAGGGAAGTTCCTCGGATTCATGGTGAGCGAAAGAGGAATCGATGCGAACCCGGACAAAGTCCAAGCGGCGTTGGATTTACCCGAGCCGAGGACCAAGAGAGACGTGCAGAGGCTAACCGGCAGTTTAGCCGCACTAACAAGGTTCATATCAAAAGCCTCAGACAAGGGAGCCCCCTTCTTCAAAGCACTAAAACCAAAGAGCCTCCCCGGGGGAGAAGCAGAACCAGTCAAGAAAAAGGGGGTCCCGAGGAAGGTGGATCCCGAGATGATATGGGAGCAGGAGCAAAAAGAGGCTTTTCAGCAACTTAGAGCCCACCTAGCTCAACTGCCGACACTGGCCAGACCAAAGGAGGGGGAAACCCTGTACCTATATGTCGCAGTCAGCCCTGGAACCGTCAGCGCAGTGCTTCTTCGGGAAGAAGAGAAGAAACAACAGCCAATCTACTTCACCAGCCGAACACTCACAGGGGCCGAAACTCGGTACCCGCTCATCGAGAAAGTTGCATATGCAGTGGTGGTAGCTGCACGAAAACTGAGGGCATACTTCGACTCCCACCAGATCACAGTACTAACTGACCAACCGCTCGAAAAAGTACTCGACAAAATAGAGAGGTCAGGAAGATTGGCTGCCTGGGCCTTCGAACTATCAGAGTTCGGCATCAAATATCAGCCGAGGACCGCCATCAAAGCACAGGCATTGGCAGACTTCTTGGCCGAGTGCTCATACCAGGAAATGATGGATGATACGAAAAGCACTTGGGAGGTCTTCACTGACGGATCTTCCACAGTAAACGGCTCAGGAGCAGGAGTTGTACTGATCCCCCCAACGGGGAAAAGCATAGAGTATGCATTGAAGTTCGGATTCAAAGCAACTAACAACGAGGCCGAATATGAGGCCGCAATCGCAGGGATAGAGCTTTGCTTATCCCTGGAGGCCGAGCATGTTTGCCTCAAAACTGATTCCCAGCTTGTAGCCAACCAGATCCGAGGGGAGTATGAGGCCAAGTGGCCCAGCATGACAGCTTACTTAGCGAAAATTAAATCCTTAACGTCAAAGTTAAGATCCTTTGAAGTCATTCTCATCCCCCGAGGACAAAACACGCAAGCAGACGCACTGTCAAAACTCGCAAGCTCAACACTCATCGACCTAAACAGGTCGGTCCACGTGGAAGTTCACCAAGAGAGAAGCATTGACTTGCTACCCACCACAGTATGCAGTTTACGTACCGAACACAGCTGGATGGACGCATTAATTGCATACAAAGAAAGGGGAGAGCTTCCCGAAGATAAGCTGCAGGCGAGAAAACTGAAAAGATTCAACAAGTGGTTCATCATCAGCGCTGAAGGAGAGCTCATGAGGAAATCATTCTCCGCTCCGCTGCTAAAATGTGTGGGTCCAACAGATGCTGACTACATCCTAAGAGAAATCCACCTCGGGATATGCGGAAACCACATCGAAGGCAGGACATTGGCACACAAAGCCCTTCGGGCCGGATACTGGTGGCCCACTATGGTTTCCGAGGCAAAGCAGATGGCAAGGAAATGCGAGAAATGCCAAAAGTTCGCACCAGCTATCCATCAACCAGCTCAAACCCTACAATCAACACTGTATCCCTTACCATTCGCACAGTGGGGGTTAGACATCATTGGTCCCTTCCCCTCAGCTACGAACCAGAAGAAGTGGTTGATTGTAGGAGTCGACTATTTTAGGAAATGGATCGAAGCTGAAGTTGTCTCCTCCATCACCGAACCTCAGGTCCGCAAGTTCATATGGCAGAACATCATCACAAGGTTCGGCATACCAAGACTGATGGTCTTCGACCACGGGAAACAGTTCGACAACACCCCGCTACAAAAATGGTGCAAACAGTTCGGCATACACCTAGCTTACTCGGCAGTTTGCCACCCACAAAGCAACGGGCAAGCCGAAGCTGCTAAAAAACTCATCCTCAACGCACTCAAGAAAAGAGTCGAGGATGACAAAAACAAATGGTTAGAAGAGCTACCCGGAACGCTATGGTCCCTTCGGACCACCGAGAAAGAAGCTACCGGGCAAACACCGTTCCACCTTGTATATGGATCCGAAGCTGTCATCCCTGTGGAAATCGGAACAGAAAGCTTGAGGATCCAGGCATACAACAGGTATGATGGGTTCCAAGGAGAAAGCAACAACCAACTTCTGTCCGAAACTCTCGACCTACTAGACGAAGCTCGGAACGATGCGAGGACACTCAACGCAGCCTATTTGCAGAAGGTCAACAAGCATTACAATCGAAGAGTCAACGCTAGACCCCTAAAAGTCGGTGATCTAGTACTCAGAAACGCCGCCTCGGTTCAGAAAGGACGGATCCATGGCAAACTCTCAGCCACCTGGGAAGGACCATACATCATCCATTCCGAAAAAAGGCCAGGCACGTTTATGCTGAAACAGTTAGATGGAACAATCTTGAAGAACCATTGGAATACCGATGTTCTCAAGAAATATTTTGTATGACCTCTGTCTGTAAGCCAAGTAAGTTGTTTAATGAGAAGAGGAAAGCCGTTGGCACCATGTGTTTCATTAAACCTATCTCTAAATTTATTGTCCCTTTATATATACATGCAGCCTCGGATCTGATCAATCCGAGACTAAAAGCAGGTTGACTTTGCCCATTCCTTGATAAAATGCAAGGAATGACCAAATCATACACTTCGGGGAATCGTCCAGAATCCTCGGATTCGCGATACCTAGATAAACCTTGTTCGCAACAAACAGTCGCTCGAATCAAGTTATAAAACTTCGGCTCAGATCCACGGATCGCCAAAGTCATAACTAAGAGGCAGACTAGCGATCTCTTGCCCAGGTTTCTGAACCACAAGAGATCGGAAGAACAATCCAGACCTCTGAGCAGATCGAAGGATTTGAAGAGTCTGGAAATTAAAGAGTCTCTTAGCAGATCTACGGATTTGAAGAACTCGCAAAATTAAAGAGTCTCTTAGCAGATCTACGGATTTGAAGAACTCGCAAAATTAAAGAGTCTCTTAGCAGATCTACGGATTTGAAGAACTCGCAAAATTAAAGAGTCTCTTAGCAGATCTACGGATTTGAAGAACTCGCAAAATTAAAGAGTCTCTTAGCAGATCTACGGATTTGAAGAACTCACAAAATTAAAGAGTCTCTTAACAGATCTACGGATTTGAAGAACTCGCAAAATCAAAGGGTTTCTTAGCAAGTCTACAGAAAGAAGAGCTCGAAAATCTACGGATTCAAAGACTTAAAACTCCGGAAGTGCAAAAAATTGAAAAGAGGCAGCCAAGTAACAAACATTCATTTTTTATTCAATATTTGGGGGAAGTACAAATACATCAAACAGCTCGGTACATACCCGAGGACCCTCAAAAATTGAAAACAAAATGAAACAGTTAAAATCGGCAGCCATCAACAGACAATACCGGCCTACCGAAGTACTAAGAAAGCAAAAAGAAACAAGTACAACGCAGCGCCGAGGCAAAAGGGGGAAAGGCAAGCACACATTCGGAAGTCCTCAACTGGAACCGACCGACTCTGAAGAAGACGACTGCCCGAATCCCTAACTCTTGGGAGTCTCAGGAGCAGCCCCTAGGGGAGCATACTTCGAAGAACCCCCAGCAGTAGTATCACCTTCGGAACTCGCCTTCTGGGCCCGAGCCTCTGCAAGAGCAGCTTGGCGTTCAGCTTCAGCTTCGTCTCGATCAGCCTGGCACTCCACTAAGTGATCCTGGGCCCTCGTCCAAAGAGGAACTTTCTCATTCCAAGGGAAATGAGGCATATGCTTCGCAAACATACGCCGAGCACCCAGGATGCCATTCCAGTACTGCTCTCTACACTGATCAGCAGTGTAGAGGTCAACTCGCTCTTGCTCCAACTTCCGAATGGCCGCATCCTTCTCTCGGATCTTCAGCTGGAGAACAGGCACCTTACCAGCTTGATTCTGAATTATCTCCCGATGCTTGACAAACTGATGTAGCCTCGCCTCCGCATCCTGGCTCTGCTTATCGGCCGCCTCAAATTTAGACGTCATCTCCTGGAGAAGTCTGTCTTTTTCTTCAAGTTCGCTCGCAAACTTGGCGGCCATATCTTTCCTCTCCTTGTCGAAGGAAGCTATTTTTTCAGCATCCTCTTCGACTTGGAAGGTGAGCTTCCCAACTTCGGCCCCAATCTGCTCAACTGAAGCTCTAGCCTCACGACTGTACTGAAGGTACAGTTGCTTGACCTCCACAAGCTCGGAGAAGAGCTGCCCAGCCTTCTGGTCCAAGATAGGAATATCACGAGCATAAGCCTCCTGATATCTCCTCAGTTGTCTCTCCTCAGCCGAGCTACACTCGGAAGCGAACGAGGACCAGAAAACAGCCTGGGAGCGAAGGAAAGATGAGCAAAAGTAGGAAAAACATAAAACAAAAACACAACTCAAAGAGAAAATCCAACACTTACCTCATTCAGATAGTACTGGGCCATCATAGCCGGGTTCCTCTCTTCAGCTCCAGGAACCCTCCACTGCGGGTTGGCCCGAAGAAGATTCTCCCGAGCAGCTTCGGGACCCACCAAAGATCCCACGTGAGCCATGGGATTCTCCCCCAAAACTGGAGCCCTAGCATAGCGAGCCATCGCCTCCCTTACCTCCTCGGGGATCCGTTTCAGCGGAACATCCGAGCAAGGGTCAGCATGGATCAATCTATCCAGGGCCGAGGTCGAAGTAGAACCCAAGGTCGAGTGGCGCCTCTTCCTCGTCAGACCCTGTTCGGGCTGCTCCTCCTCAGCAGAGGGAACTTCCTTCTCAGCCTCGGGAACCTCAACATTAGGGCCTGTGAGGTCCACCATCTCCTTATCTGGACTTCTCTCTCTTTCGAGAGAAACGTCAGCAGATTCCTTCTTCTGCTCGGCCACGATAGGGGCATCCGAGCCAGGAACAAGGTCGGCTTCAATCGCCTCCATCACCTTGGTGATATCCTGGATCTCGATCCCTAAAGCAGCAGACGGCTTCAGCGGAGAGGGGATGGTATCTTCCTCAGCCAACGGTTGATCCACGGGCGGCGGTTCCGCAACCACCACACTCTTTAACTTCTGCCCTGGCAAGGGCATGAAGTGAAGGAGATTCTTGGGAGGAGGCATGTCTTCCGAAACCGTTTCCTACAAAACAAGCGTTCAGAGATCAGCTTCGAAAAAGGGAAAGACGAACTACAAGAAAACTCCAAGTCAGAGCAAATACCTTCTCCGAGGACTGAGAAGCCTTCGCCTTCTTCGGATGCGCGGAAGACCTCAGAAGAGTGCTACCCTTCCTTTTCCTTTGATCCTAAAAAGGGAGACCAAGGGTCAATAAATTTAGAGGAAGACAAAGGAGGAAATAAAGAAAAAGGGTGAAGTACCCGGTTCCTAGATAAAGAGATATCTATCCGAGCCGGAGATGAAACCGAAGGAACGGCACGCGGCACAGCGTCAGTCCCAGGACCCTAGAAAGATGGTCCAGGACCAAGACGTTAGCCGACGGCCAACCAAAAAGAAAAGAAAAGACAAACAAAAAACTTCGGGATATAGAAACACTCACCCGATCTGAAGTTGTCCTCAAATCAGGAAGCACGACCTTCACTGGAACAGCTTCGGGAGAGGAGGCAGAATCCCACGGATCAGCTCGAACTTCGGATATCCGAGCAACACCCGAAGGAGACAACACGTAATCCTTCAAACGAGGATTACGAGGATTCTCTTTCCCGAACTTGTAATCAGGAGCCGAGTCGTGAATAGTCTTCAGATCCAAAGAGATGCCCAAAACCACAGGATCAAGGCAGCTGAAGCCGTACTCTGCAGAAACAAAGCACAAAAAACGAGTCAATAAAACGAGGGAAGAAGGAGGAGGACAAACTCACTAAAAACACGGTCCCAGCCGAAAGACACCTACCCCTGTCAAAAATCCTGCTGAGACCGGCGACAGCAAGAATGTCCTCCCGCAAGATGTAGTTGAGGTTCGGGAGCCAGCTAGACGGCAGCTTGTAGTTGTCCTCCCGAGCCAAAAACCACTGGAGGAGATCCACGTAGTGGTGATGGTTCCGATCCGGAGCAGCCACGCCTCCCATATCAGGATCAGGAGTCACAAACCACTTCGGAGGCCGATAAAAATTGGGATGCTTCGGATCCGTCGGCACGCGAACAAGCAACCACTCCGTCTTCCAATTATGGTCAGAGCTGAGGTAGAGGTATGCCGTAATATAGTTCGGCTCCCCTTTCCTTCGGGACTTTTTGTTGATGATGGTCCACCAACCATACCCATCACCCTTGGAAGCATGATTGAAAGACAGATCGTGGAGATCCCGAAAAACGGCGACAGAGCAGGGAAAGTTAATAAAATCGCACACCCATCTAAATCCGATGATGTGCCTCATAGATTTGGGTGTAAGTTGGGCCAAACTGATGTTGTACGACACCAGGAGCTCGGAAATAAATGGATCCAAGGGAAAACGGAGACCGTTCTCCAAGTGATGAGTGTACACAGAGATGAATCCCCTCGGCGGATGAGTCACCCGAGGACGCTCCTGATCGGGAAGCTCACACCAGTATCCCAAGGCGTGCTGGATTCCGTATAGCTCCTCGGCCCTCCGATGGTAGTTCCCCAGCTTCGCCTCCACCAACCAGTCACCACTGACCAATTTCTCCAACGGACCATCGATCTTGGTGGTCTCATGCAAGATCGGGGCATACTTGCCCTTCGGATCAGCTTCGGTCCAATGAACTGGAAACTCAGGGTAAGGACGACATACACCCGAAGAACTAGCTTTCTTACCAGAAGTAGTGCGTTCAGACACGCCAGACCCGCCAACAACGCCATCTTTGGAAGCGTCCCAACCAGTCGAACGTTTGTCCACCGGCCTCTCCGAAGGCCGACCCCTTGAAGTTTTCTGTACCCTTCCCGAAGGCACATCCTCCCTCTCATTAGAGGAGCCAACGACGAACTTACTTTTGCCCCTATTCTTTTCCATGGTCGCGAATTCTCGGTCTAGGGTTTAGATTGAGGAGTAGAAGAAAGAACGAAGAAGTAAGGAGAATTCAGAAACAAATTACCTTTCTCCGAAGCGGAATTCGCCGATAAAACGAACGACACAAGTTCCCGAAGTCTAAAGCTGGCTGAATTTCGTAGATCTGAAGAAACTCGAAAACCGCGATCGCCGGAAAAAGAGAGGAAGTTTGTCTAAAAGAGAGAGAAAGTAAAGTTTGAAGGAAGTTTAGCGCCCGGTATTTATAGAAAAGGGAGGCGTATCAACTTCTTTTCAACCCACGATCTCCACGACACAATGCAAATCCCAACACTTGTCATCAATGCAAATCATCCCTTTTCAAAAAAGAGAGGGAACTTTTGGACTTCTGACAGTTGGAAACCCACCCATTTAATTCTAAATGGACCGGGTCTGGGGGGCATGTTGTTTGGGCTCCCAATTGATTCTTAGTTGGGCCACTAAGTCCAAAGCCCAATGGCTCTAAACAACAGCATCAAACCCTACCAATGGCTAGTCAGCCATCCATCAAGGCCCAAGGCCCAATAGCAATAAATGACCTATGGGCATTTATTATGCAAACACTATAAATAGGCCGCCAAGGCTCACACCTCAAGGTACGTCCAATTTATCGCCTTAAGACTACTCTTCTAGAGAACTTCTCTCTAGAATCCGAGCATCATTCTTACTTAGGCATCGGAGGGGCTTTCCTCGGAAACACCCCCGAGGCTAGTGACTTTACTCTTGTGCAGGTGAATTCGGACTCGACTCATTCAATCAAGCAAGATCTTCAACACACACAAAAGGGCCTTCATTCGAAGCCCATTGTTTCCATCTTTACAACACCGGAACAGTTAGTAAATTATCGGATTATATATCATGTTATCTATTTATACCCAATTGACATACTACTCCTCCTATTAGACATGGTCACATAGTCTAACAGTTAAATATTACAAGTAACAAACGTTTCAGTAACAGAGTAATTGTAACGCCCCTAATGTTTTTGTGAAAAATCTAGCAATGATATGAAAGAATATTATCTACAAAGTGGAGTGCTTTCAGATGCATCAATCTCACTTACGCGCTAAATTAACCGTAAAAAATGACGCAATGTGATGCTATTTTTTTGAGGAGAACGTAATGCGATGCATCATTTGGCGCCTGAATAGTATTTTTTTTGTTCTTTTATTTATTTGTAGCTTTGTTTTAAAAAAAAATGATTAATTTAATTGGTCAATTTTGCCGTTCCATGGAAGTTTCTAAAACCTAGTTTTTCTTGGTCAACCTATTTCTGTAATTTTGTGTGGAAGACTCCAAGTTTATAATTCTGTTATCGTACCATATAATTAAGGTTCTTTATATAATAGTACTTAGATTAGTAACGTAGTGTGTAGTTAGTAGTTACCTTGTGCAAATTGGAATTGCTATCTCGTTTCTTAAACGTATTAACAGGCTACCTACTTATTAATAATTTAATTAGTACGGAGTACTACACTACGTATCAGTATAAGATTAGTTTTGGTTAGATAAGTAACCGTTTGGTCGGCTTCCTTACGTTCGATTCCGAAGGGGTACGTATGTTCTTATTTTAAAATTGACTTAGGACTGATAATGCCATATGTTTTCGGTACCATACCTCGGAGTGACGTATATTGAACAGTTTTACGAGGGGTGTTGATAGAAAAATATTAAGCAATATACTATATAATTATACAATTATACACAAATTTTAGGGGACGTAACTAAAAATACACAACCAATATAAGTTGGTGGAGTTGGTGGGAAACTCACCTTGTGACTTGGAGGTCACAAGTTCGAGCCCCATCAACTGCGAAATGCTTGGGAGTGGCTCAAGCGATAACCTGCGGAGCTGGGCTGGTTGACCTGTGCTAGGTGTTAGTTCAGTTAGGGTCCCCCTCTTCTTACCTAAAAAAAATATTAAAAAAAAACTAAAAATACACTATAAAATTTTACGGCCGGAAAACCGGGCCCACCCCAATGCTAATTAAGATCCGCCATCCTCAAGACTTAAAGGGGAGAGAAATCGCCCGTAAAAGCTGGCGTATTGACTCCTGAAAGAAGACGACGTTAAGCATGCAATTGTTTATGTGGAATACTTCGTAGTTCGTACAATACATTAAGGAAGTTAGATTGAAGCTAAATGTGGGCACAGACGACTAAAAGTAGCACCATGTTGTTGTAGCCCTTTTAGGCCAACAAACCTTAACCTACCCATTAATTAACCGCATGCATCAAAATTAAACCCGGATATCTTATTATGGATTACTCTTGTTTTCTATATTAACCCGGCATATCCAAAGTTTAAGTTTATATTTTATGTTTTTTTTGCCATTGGACCGCCCAGTTCAATAACTACCTCAATCATGCGTAAGTATATAGTAAATGTACATGAAGCATATACATGGTGTTCCGGGTATGAAACAAGTAGCTTTGGATGAAGTTTATTTGTTGATGGGAGAAAGACCTTGCTTGTATTTGAATAGATTGGACACGAATGTACCTGCACACAAGTGAGCTAATTCTACTCTAATTCTAGTTTCCTAATCCTAGTGTCTTAGGTTTGTGGAAATTCTAGAATATTCCGATCACTACAAATAAGAGCCTAGGAAAAATTATTTACACATATAACGCAGCACACAAAACACACGTGTGGAACATAATTCAAGGGAGAGTTATAATTTTACCTATCGCCTAAAAGTGAGATCTCGATAATCCTAAAACCTTATACTGAGATTCTAGTTGGCCAAATTTAAGACAGATCCGAACCTGATATGGACTATCTACGGTGGGGCGACATTTGAAGCTCTAAACTTATTCTTGTTCGGTTCAGGAGCAGCTAGGGAGGGCAAGCATCATTAATTATATGTATACTCAATTATGCTAATTGATTATGGGAATTTTACTTGGATTTTGGCAATTATGATTTTCTCGTATATCAATTAGATTGTTCATAACCTAACAGGTTCGTCCCATGGTCACATTGTAAACTAAATTGCAGTCCATGACCAAAAGTTATGATCGGACGTTGCACGCAGCCTTGCCCTTGTTGAAGGTAAACGACAAGGTGATCCTCCCGAAGGGAACTGTAGACGATCAATTGAAGCCTATCAGCGGGTAGCCGACCTTCATCATTGTGTCCTCGTTGGGTTTGAGAAATAGTTGGTCGAAGAATTTTCTGAAGATGATGTTTACTGCGCTCCCACCGTCGACCAATATCCTGTGCACATTGTGATTGGAGATATCCATGGAAAGCACCAATGGATCCTGATTGGGATACTGGACTTCGTGGAAATCATCAACGGTGAAGGTCATGTTTGGAGGATGAGGCTCCTCCTCTCCTATGGTGTTGAAGTTGACTCGGTGGTCCGGTTAAGCTTCTCAGATGTTTCTTGTTGGCGTTGTTGGACCTTTGGCCCCCAAAGACTACGTATAAATCAGGCTTTTTAATTCCCATTGATTCATGAATTCTCTTTGGGGGCTCCTTATCTTTTCTCTCAGGCTTGGTTTCCTTTTTCAGCGCTCCATCCCTACAGTCTTCCAAGTCCTGTTTAAGATACCCTCGGCATACGATGTCCTCGATGATGTCCTTCAGTGAATTTCATTCTTCTCTCAAGTGATCGTGTTCATCGTGGAACTCGCACCACTTGTTCTTGTTTTGGTACTTGGAATACAGTTTTGCAGGCTTTTGCCACTTTTCATCGTGCTTATTGAGCCTGTAGATTTCTTTCAAGAGACTATTAAAGGGGTGTAGTTGGTGAATCTTTGTTGAAGTTCGCCCTTCTTTTCTTCCTTCACCAGGTTCAACGCCCTGCCACCCTTCTTACCGTTCCCTTCTTTGAGCTAGATTCAGGCTTGCTCTTATTTGACTTTGATTCTTTTGGCTCTAAAGAACCTTTTAGCTTCTCTTCGGACTTGTTCCATTCCCATGTCGGATGAAACTCTCTGAGATGCTCAAAACTTTGGCCATAGTAGCGGGACTTCTCATTGATAACTCGTCGTGGAATTTTCCCTCCAGAAGACCATGTTTCATTGCAAAGATTGCCATATCAGGCTACAGATTAGTGATGAAGGTTGTTTCCTTCATGAACCGGGTCATAGTCCCGAAGAATTTCACGCTTATCCTTTTGCACCGAAGTAAGCTAGGCAGTAATTCTCTCTTCGGTTATTGCTGACGAACCGAGTTTTGAACTTTGCCACTAGATTGTCGAAGTTAGTGATTAAACCAGGTGTTTGCTTGCTGAACCATTTTAATGCTACTCCTGTCAACATGGTCGGGAAATAATTGCACCACTTTTCCTCAGAGTAGGTGAATAAGTACATGTGGCCTTCGTAGGTTGTCACATGGTCCTTCAGATCGGTCGTTCTAGTGTAAGTTAGATGTGAATGCAACCTGACCTTTGGTATGCTCTCCTCTACCATCCAAGAGAAAAATGGGGATCATTTTGGCGTCATTGCCTTCTTCCTTTGCCTCCCAATATATCTCTGCTCCCCGAGGCTTCTGCGCGGGAACCTTAGGGGCACATTCCGGGCTAGGTGTTCGGTAACGTCTTCTTTTTTATCTCGTAAAAGCTCTGCTACTTGTTTTTGGTCCATCTTTTGGGAGGCTAGAGTCTCCACACTGTCATCTCCGCAATCTGCTATGCACATTGCTTCGGATTACTTCCACATGCTCATCGTTGTCTCGTTACTTTGGAAAGTTCGAGGATTTGGCTCTATGTACCAATCTGGGTGCTTTTGAGCCACCTCTTAGGAATTTTGACTACTCTCCGTTCAATCGAATCTCATTTGATTTCCAGACCTCTACGAAGGGGTGTTGCGAGATTAAGAGTATTGCCTACTAGGTTGTGGCTCTTCCAGATCTAACCTTCGCCTCGTTCTTTGCCTACGACGGTGACCGGTATCTGGAGTCTTCTTCTTGGCTTCTGCAAGAAATTATAGTCATGGTTGCCTCCATCTGTGCCTTCGTGGGCAACTGCGCATGGATGGATGAGTGGAGTTACTCACCAGCACTCCTGATGTGTGAGTATGAGTTGTCCTACTTGGGGAGTAGGCATGTGGTTCAGACGAATCGGATGACTTGGTGTCTGAGTAAGGAATTTCCATCTTGTCTCAGAAAGAGTGATTTTTCAAGGTTATGTTATATTTTGCCCACAGACATCGTTAAATCATTCCGGCTATGAAACAAGTGGTTTCGGTGAAGCTTATTTGTTGATGGGAGAAAGGCCTTGCTTGTATTTGAGTAGATTGGGCTCGAATGTACATGCACTCAAGTGAGTCAAACTGACTTCGAGGGTGTTCCGAGAAAAGCTCCTCCAATGCCTAAGTAAGATTAGGTTCGGATTCTAAGAGAGTTCTTATTAGGTTAAAGTGTGTGTGAAAACAATAAATGAGCGTACATTGGGATGTGCCATGAGGCGACATATTTATAGTGTTCTATTAAAGATGTTGTTACGCTTTATTATAGTGGGCTTTGAGCCATACAGAGGATTTGAAATCCTTGAAGGACTCTTCAATGTGTTTATTATTCTAGTGTGCTTTTGGGCTGTATGTCCAATTGGGAGCCAATTGAGCAACCAAACACATAAATGATATATAGTACATGACTCGACCCTATGTATCTAAAAACTACGAAATTTCCCTTAATAACAATCGTAGGGCTCTCTTCAGAACATCATGGATCGTATTAGGGCTCATAGAGTCATAGGGCCATCAATTTCATACCCAACAGTTGATGTATAGTCACAACACTTTTGAAGTATCGAATTCTTCACAAAAAGTACAAACTCTCTCTTAAATTGCAAAACAACTAACTCAAGCAGCGAATAGGATTTTCTCAGAAACACCCAAAAACAGCTCACTTAGCTTTGTTGTTGTCTAAGTCATATGTCGCCCTATGAAAGAACGTCGGTCGTCCACTTGAACGCGCTCTCTTCTCAACTCGTTACTTAGAATTTCTTTGTAGAAACAATAACTATTTGATTTCTAGATAAACCCGGACCACAAGTGCAATAGACTAACAGTAAACATAAAGGTGCTAATTATTAGGATTGCATAAATTTTTCGTATTTTCAGAAAATGTTGTTAGATTTAGCTTTCACATTTTGTTGATATGGAGTATTTAGCCTTCACGTAGGCATTATCCATGGTATGTTGCTCTCTAAACGAAAAGTACTTACGTGATAGTTGATACTTAACATTCAACCATTCTAATTAATGTATGTAAAGCTAACACTATAATTATGGATTGAATCGAATTTGGAAGCCATCTTCTCAGTTAGGAAGCAACCAAATAAACAATGAAGGATTTATATCGTTCAACCACTATTAAATGCACTGACAACAAACACATATTCACATGTAATCTATAGGAAATTTGGTGAAACACTATCTTTGAATTTAATGGTTTTGACTTTTGTGAATTGCTACTCCCTCCGTCTCTTTTTGTTTTTTACGTTTGATATTTTTCACGCGATTTAATGACTATTTAATGTGCATTGAGATTCCTCTACTTTTTTTATTTAAACAAGAAAAATTACGTTTATTTATAATGTTTTCACTTTTATCAAAATCTGACATTGGAAAAATAAGAAATATTTAATGTCCAATGGATTTAATTGGTTAAAATAATGTTTGGGCACAAATTTTGATAGAATATTAATGCATTATGTGACAATATAAAAGGAAATGTAAATAACAAAATGAAACACCCAAAATGGAATACGTAAAAAACAAAAAGAGACGGAGGGAGTACCTTTTAAAAAGAAAATCATATTTTACTATCTTATAAGTTTGTTTGTTTGACTAACACTACCATTTGACGTTTTTCGTTAATGTTTTCTGTCTTTGAACTCCACTACAACGGTTATTTAATATGGCAAATGAACAAAAAGACAAATGAACAGGGATATTTAAAATAATAGTAGAAATATACGACGGAAAACGTCAAATGGTAGTGTTAGTCAAACAAACCAAACTTGTAAGGTAGTTAAATTTTAAAAAGTTTTTATAAGGTAGCAATTCACAAAACCACCAAACTTAAATATAGTATTTCACAAAATTTCCTAATCTATACACTAATCTATTAAAAATGAGTAGATGAGACGCCTTATGCATAAGATTGTTTATATCAACATTAAAAACATAAATATATAATGACAAAATGTAATTATTAGAATAAAAACTACTCCGTATGTAACTATTTGATTTAAAATATACTCCCTCCGATTCGTATTTATTTAAGGGATACACTTGTCATACACTTGTCTTTTTCGACCGTATTTATTTAAGAGATACACTTGTCATATTTAGTAATTTATCAACCCACCATCTAATTAAATAATACATCTAATTTATCCTATGATCCACCATCCTATTGAACAAATAATTTCAGAAACTCACCCCACCTCTCACCCCCCAAAATGACATGGTCCCCACTTGTTTACTTATTAAAATATCTACCCAACCCCACTTGCTTTATTATTTTATTTCATTCAACTTCTTCTTAATACCCGTATCTAGCTAAGTGTATCCATTAAATAAATACTGCATGAAGAAGTAATTAACACTACTTATGTGTAACTATTATTATTCCATTGTGACTAATAATAAACAGTGGACCTATTTATGTGTAACTATTAAAAAGTAATATAACATAAATATTTATGTATAACTATTTGATTAAAAAGTACAATTGTTTGGTAATAAGTTAATTAGTTTATGTTGTAAAAAAAAAGTTAATCAGTTTATATATAATATCGTATTATATGAGTTACTGTACTTAAAGAATCCATTCCTAAGAAAATCAGTGGAATTCTTGAATATAATCAATTGTCCCCGGCTACATTTCAACGTTGATCAATCTAACCTTCAAATTCACTGTGGTGGGAGACATTATTTTTACAAGGTGTCAAACTGGTGAGGACCTCTAAAATGAAAAGTGTAATCTGAATTATCCACAAATCATATTTAACATCTTTGATAAATAAAAGTTCATGTATCACGTGGCACTCGCTTGATCTCATTTGAAAGGTATGAATTGAAAATTACATGGGCGTAAAATGTATTTCTTATATGATAAATATTATACTACTTTCGTTTCAAAATAACCTTTACACTTTTCGTTTTATAAGTATATTCATAATGTTCTTTACATTTTGCTTTACTCTATTTATGGATATGAAATTTACTATTTTACCCCTTTTACTCCACAACATTTATAAATTTCACTCGCGTTTTCTTACTTTTTTTTCTTACACTCTCCCATCTTTTTACATATCTACTTTACTTTATTTATATTTTATTATATTTATCTACCTTTTTACACACTTTCTCTATTTTGTCTTAATATTTGTGTAAATAGTAACCATAAAGATCATTTAAAACGGAGGTACGGTATAGTAGAAATAAAGGAGCTAGTGTATTATTTCTCTTAAGAAAATTAAAACAAAGGGATCCGATGAAATGTCATGGAAACACCTTTTCTTTCATTTATGTACTTGAACTACAATGCTTGCCTTAATTTGTTGACTTATAATTACAATTTAATTTGTATACAATATTTGAGGAGATTGCTTATACATGAACTTTCACTCAACCTCTCCCCATGTGCTTGCGATGATCATCGAATGAGACATTATATCCAATTGAGTTGGCATAAATATATAACTCCTAAATATTATTGGAATGAAATATATGTGTATTATATTTATATCCTTATCAAGAGGAGTCCTATAGATGATGCCAAACCAAAATGGTAGCATCACTAACCTAATCACCTCTTCATCTAAAATAATAAAAGGTGAAAGTGTGTTGGATGATAATAATAAGTGTTGCCATTTAATTTCTAATTTTCCAACTACTCAATGAAATCAACGTAACATTGGAATAATACAAGTGATGATACTCCATACGTAGTATGTAATTGTATAAGCAATGTTAAATAATGAATCGTCACTTCTGGTTCTACGAAATGACAAGTTCAGTGTAATTTTATTTTATTTTTTAAAAAAAAGTGTTATAAGAACCGAAAATAAGGAAACATCCAGACATGATCTGAACATAAAATCTCGGATAAAATGAGATCGAAAAACAGAAAAATAAAACCTACCATATCAAAAATAGGAAAATCAAAGCAGACAAATAAAGTGAACAACAGTGGGTGAAAGTGAGAACGTTTTAAATTAGATTATGGGTCATGTCAAGCATGCATGGCCCACGTCCCACAATGCAGAATACGTTGCATGCAGTTTCGCTGACTGCTAGAGAGCTAGCTGAAGTTACATAGGAGTAATAGTTTGACGGGAAAAGTGAAATTACCAATATACCATCAGATTTAATTTAAGGCCAAGAAATCTGGAGAGTAGAGACCGTGTATTAGTGATCTCCTCGAAGCGTGTGTGGTGCAAGCCAAGGGGTAAAGTCGTGAATCGAAGAGAAGCAATTTAGTTCTTGCAAATTAAGAACGCATCACGCATCACATTTCAATATTTCATGCATGTCGAGCATGTACGTACCACTATTTTTGACCTTGTGTGAGAATTGAGATTCATCGATGATCATGTGGCTTCTATGTTTGTATCCGTCTTTACTCTTTTTTTTTGACCCGTTAAATATAATTAATTTGTATGTTAGCTACTTAGCGCTGCCAACAACTACCAAACTACTACATGATGATTACGATATGAACCAATAGCTTTGAATATATGATACGACTTTAATACGGATGCCTGCACTCATATACAAAGTTATAGTAATCACCCACGTACTACAATTACTATAGTAGTATAGTACAATTACGAGTATGCTTTTAGTATCCTATATATGTAGTGTTAGATAATGCCTTGAATCGGTCAAGCCCCTTACTGTAACGCCCTAGTATGGGGCTCTCGCTGTCCGGTCAGCGAGTCGGGTCCAGGGGCGACGCCCCTGGGTTAGGGGTTCGGGGAAGCAACGTGGTCCCCGATGGGGGTTCGGGGGCAACGCCCCGAACTTTACGGTATATGTTATTTTGGACACGGGTTATCTGTTTTGGGCCTATTTTCTGGGCTTTTCCGCATCTGTCTAGAGAGTACTATATAAACTCTTTAGGTCATAACCTAGCCGTATTCTGTAATCTGTATTCCTCAAGATCAATAAAACTTTTCTCCCCTTTGCCTGTGGACGTAGCTAACACATTGTTAGTGAACCACGTTAAATCTATGCGTTCTTTAATTACGTTAATTTAATCTTTCTTTGCATCCGTTATAACATGTAGTACGGAGTATATAATTAGACCGCTTTGATAATACTCCATACATAGTCAGTAGACTTTAATGAAAATCATACAAGTAGACAAGTAGTAAATTTCAAAACGTGTATTCTGTACCATATATAATTTAAACATCGCAAACCCGTGTTAATCTTTACTAATCATTCACATAATTAATCCAAAAAGATCATTATTTTAGTTGGTCATTTGAGTATCTAGCTATAGTAATTCAATCAAGGAAATGCGACAATGGATGTGTAAATGCATCTAATATACGCTTGATTGCAATGAATTAAGAGGGTGCTTTGCGTCTTCAATTTGCATTGTTAAATGCAGGGAGAAATTCAAAGGGTGGAGTTTGTTGTTAGGTGACTTATAATTCGTACTCAAACCTAGCTATATTGACATCAAATGATTGTATATATGTATCATTGACTTCCTTCAATTAACTATTTTTTTCTTTTAATTTTTCAATCCTATTCTCAAAACACTACTTGTATATTACGCCTAAACAGAAATAGATGAACCTAACACATTGAATTTCGTATGTCCACTATGAGAATATAGTCCTAATTGTTAAATAGGGACCTGGGCCGCACCCGTCATCAAGAGAGAGAGAGCCCACTTAACAAGTCTAAATAAGGTTCCACTTTAAAACCATATGGCAATAAGGGGAGTAGCCCCTTGGCCTTATTAAGTGTTTAACTCTCTTCTCTTATCAATGTGGGACTCGAGTGTCTTTTTATCACTCTCCCTCACAAGGATCCCGTTCAGTTGGCCCAGAATACAGTACAGTAAGGTCTCAGCTGTGGGCCTGGCTCTGATACCATGTTAAATACGGGCCTGGGCCGCACCCGTCATCAAGAGAGGGAGCCCACTTAACAAGTCCGAAGGAGGTTCCACCTTAAAACCATATGGCAATAAGGGGAGTAGCCCCTTGGCCTTATTAAGTGTTTAACTCTTTTCTCTTTTATTAATATGAGACTCTAACACGTGATGTTTCATGGGGCAAATTTTAAAACTAATAATGTATTGAACTAGTTGTTAAGTTTGAAGATCTATATACGTTAAATAGGTCACAAGGAGCACCCAAATCCATTTTAGAGTGGACAAAATCAGTTCCCCGAAACAAAACCTAAGTCTTGAAAATGTTTAATAAATCCCAAAACAAGTACTTGTAGAAAACGCGTCGAAGACCATGCGTCAAAAGCCGGTGTCAAAATCAAATAAAATTGGTAAAAGATACAAAGACATTCACTAAAATTATTGTTTATCTAAATTTGGCCTTTTGCACTCCATTAGAAACTTCCACGTCTTCATAAACCTCGTTCTTTTCCTTTCTATAAATTTAACAGCACATTCTAGTTTGAATCATATACTTCATTAATTTATTATTTTATCATGACTTTTATATATTCTCAAAAAAAAAAAAAAATTGGTAAATCATGTACAGTACAATCGGTTGTATATTACAAGATACACCCTCAATATTTTTAAAAGAGATACACTTTTCTTTTTTGATATGTCTTGGTCCCCACTACCAATTATATTAATATTTCTATATTTCTTGTGGTCTCCACACTAACGTCATCTTTTTACTATAATAAATAATTCACACACTAACCCAATTTCATCTTATTTTAATAAATTTAACCCCTCTCCTAAAACTACGTGTCGGTCAAAGTGTATCTTTTTTCAAAATACGAAGGGAGTATAAAACCAACATTGTATCTTTGCTCATATTCTCATTCATATCCCTTACTTGGAGGACTCCACGTGAACAAAAAAAACATAGATTGTACAATGCACAACGTATAACCAGTTGTGTGATAAAAGTTATCATCTTAGTAGTACTTAATAGGGTTTAAGTCTCTAAGATTAGACCAGCAGGCGCGACTTAAACCGGGTGGTGGTTGGTTTTGGTTCCCCCAGCATAATTGTATTTCTCGAAGAGTTGTAAGCTGTGATGGGAATGTTTTGGTACCTTTTGTTGTATAGCCTTTTGAGCTTTCGTAGGTTTGATTGTAACGTCATTCCGTCGGGATGTAAGTTTTTGGATCACCCGACGGTTGTTGTAGAACCTGCTTTCTAATATAATATAATCCCAGTTATGCGTTAAAAAAATAGGGTTTAAGTCTCTAAGATTAGACCATGTAAAGTAGACTCAATCCAAGAGGCTTGGATCAAGATTCTAATTTGCATTGTCCCATTACTCGATTAGGTATATATGAAAATTATTAGGTGCATCTGAATGCACCGTACAATCAAGAATATTTTTATGCTCATTAAATGGTCTCTTTATTCCTCCTCACATATAAAGGAAGATATAAGAGGATATACCGTGCACCTGGATATAACTTTATATGTTAACAGAACCGATTCCCTTTGGCTTTAAAAAAGTAAGATACAATCATACAATTAACTCTAGGTCGGGTTATAAACCCATTGTATTAGATTAGATCATAAGGAATCATCCCAACTAAAATCATATTAAAATCAAAATTAAAATATTTAAATCAAAACACATACTCCGGAGTACACAGAATTTTACTCTACTTTTTTTAATAAGTGTGAAATCCGGATAGGGTGAAATTTCCTAGTACACGGAACTTTACTCTACTTTTTTTTATAAAACAACACTGCGACTACCAATTTCCGTCGCAACATCAGTCGCAAAATCATTTGCATTTTTTTGCGGCAGCCACGTAGTCGCAATAGTTATAGGTGGTCGCAATTTTGCCACTACTGAGCGACTACCGCAATTTCAGTCGCAAAAAATATTATTGCGACTGAAAATTTTATATAGTCGCAAAATGTAGTCGCTAAAATCAGTTTTTCTTGTAGTATCCCTCCGTCTCTTTTTGTTCTTTACGTTTTCCTTTTATATAATCACATAAATGATTTAATATTCTATCAAAATTTGTGTCCAATTATTATTTAACCAATTAAATCCATTAGGTAATTTAATCTCTCACACTTTTCCATAGGGACATTAACTTTTTCTCATTTTCCCAATATCAGAATTTTGATAAGACTGAAAACATTATAAATAAACGCAATTTTTCTCGTTTACATGAAAACTTAGAAAAATCTCAATGCACATTAATTAATCGTTAAAACGCGTGCAAAATACCAAACGTAAAAAACAAAAAGAGACGAAGGAAGTACATGGTAACTTTCCATGTATCATCCCTTGATATGGTGCCAAGTCATGATAATAATTAAATTGCTTTTAGTATTCTCTTCACATTTAAATTTTGTTTTTTCAAATTTCTAACCCTCGAACTCATAACCTCTATATAAAATGTAAATAATTTATCAATCCATGTATGTATAAGGTATATTTCTTATTTAATCACACCAATTTATTAAATCTTATAAATTAAATATACAAGATTTGTAAAACATAATAAAAGACTACTAAATAATCTAGCTAGAAAGAGAGTAACTTATATAAGGAAACTAATTAATTAAGTACCAAGGAGTTTGGAGTATAATTTTTTTCACAAATTCTTATTTACATTTGGTGGACAATGAATATTATAAGACGGTCCTAAAGTCACCCACAATGCTTAAAAGTTATTTAATGTTTAGTAATAATATTTTTCTTTTTAATAAAAATTATCCTTTGAAAATCACTCCATAGTGTGTGAAGTATAATTTAAAGGTAATCTATAATCATGCAACCCTTCAATTCTTTAAAAACTTTATCCATCAAAAATCATTTCATAATATAAAAAAATCAATCTATACATGTATAAAGTTACAAAATTACCGTAAAAGTTACCTCGATTTTAATAAATTTGTTGTACGCGAGTGCGTGTAAATCTTCAATTACAAGACCAACGAGTTATTGGTTTAGGTTCCGTTCTATTCGATTTATTTTGTCTGAACTTATATTAGCTGAACTTATCTGAACTTAACTGAACTTATCTAATGTTATTTTATCCGAAAAACCTTATTTTGACTGAAATAGATTTATTTATGTGTTAAAATATCTGTTTTTTTAAAATTTTTGAATTTATTTTGTCTGAAATAAGTCGAACAGAACAAAGCCTTAGTGGTTAAAATTGGAGGCTACATACACGATAAGTCTCTGGTATGAAACATTCTCCTATTTGTAATTTGTATTATTCGCTTGACCTTGTGGCTCAATTGCACCAAAAAGTCAATTAAAACATACTCCGTATCAAATCATGTACATTGGGGCTCTTGGAGTGACTCTCCAACAAGAACTATCTATTGGCCAACATTGGGGCTCTTGAGTGGTTCTTGAGGGGCTCTTGTGTAGCTCTTCATGGAGAGCTACTTCAAGGTAGCTCTTGCCCAAGAGCCCTTCAAGAGTTGATTCTTGTTGAAAAGTGAGAGTAACTTTAAAAAGTAGATAGTAACTTTGGTTAAAAAGACAATTAATTGTGGACTACTAAATGATAAAAATGAGATTGGAGAGCTCACTTGAGGAAGCAACCAATGTTGGGTATTTTTAGGAATGAATTCTTGAGTGTGTCTTGTATAGAGATAGTGGTAGAGAGAAGGTGGAGATCCCTTCAAGAGCTTTTTTAAAAAGCCAACCAATGTACATGCTCTTTAGCCTAGTATATAAGATCAGAGGCTATATATATGATACGAAGTAGGTCTCAAGTATAAAATTTTTCCAACATTATTAAATTATATTGGCTGTGAGACTCATTCGAATCAAAAGTAATCAACCAAAAGAATAGTGATACCTCACAATTTTAACTCAAGATCTTGTAATTTTGACTGAAGGTCTTTCGATTCGAGTTGAGTCGAGCCGAGCGACAAAAGGCGGAGGGCAAAAGAAAGGTATACCGGGAGTAGTAGTAGAAGTCTACTTTTAAAAAGAGGAGGCGGGAGGAAGAAGACGGCCAGGTGGATAGTATAAGAACAAGTATAGCTGGATTTTAACACATTACACATATTTGTCTCCGCCACCCAAATACCAATTTCTCCTCTTCTCTATATATCTCCCTCTCTCTTTCTCCTCTTCCACAAGAGAGAGAATTTTTGCAATCTTTATTATTTTTAAATTTTAACTTTTATATTTATAATCGAACGTTTTGGATTCTGGCGAAATTTTTCTCAACTTTCAACGAAACCCACTCTCAAAACAAAAACAAACACCGAAAATTAAAAATAGAAATAGGGCTTGTTCTTATTTTATTGTAAATTTCCTCATTTTTCTCTCACCTCCTGCGGAAACACAAAGGAGGAAACTTATTTTTTGAAGAAATTAAATACAACTCCACCGATTGACGTATAAATCCCAGGTATTTTTTTTCATTTCTTGATTTTTTTTTTTATCGATTTTGATCTGTTTATGGATTATGGATTTTTAATTTGTGTTATTTTAATGGGGTTGAATTTGTAATGCAATGTCTGAGATGGGTATTTGTTCTCGATTCTTTTTGCGCATTGTTTGGATGATTTAAGGTCAGATCTGAATTGGGTTTATGAGAAATTATTACCAATTTCTACTTTTTGGGGGTTATTTTAGTTTTAATTTAATGATTTGCTTGCTTATTTTTGGCCTGATGTTTTTGCTGTTTTTCTGCCTGATTCTAACAACTAATTAATTAAAAATTTCCCGAAAGAGAACATTTTTTCCTTGCTACCTTAAAATTTCTTATATTTTCTGGGAATTAAGTTCATTTGATTTGTATGCTGACATCATATTTAATTGGTGAATGTTTCTGATTAAATGGGGGTGGTCCAATTTTGTTGCAGGTACTTTCACTGTATAGTTGCTCTTTGTATGCATAAATATGTATTGAGTACTGTATTTAATACGAGTACTTGTTTGCGTTGGTGTTTGAATTCAGGTTTCATGCGTGCAACTCTGTAATGTTTCATGGAGGATATGATACAGTGACTCGGCTTTGATTTCTCGACATATCTTGCGATTTTCGATATTTTTGGTTGGAATTCTTTTTGATTTTGTGGTGTGGGTTGTTTGGAAGAATTGATTGATCTGTTGGTGTGTAATTTGAGCTAGTGATCATGGTTGCCACGGCTGCAACTTCTGCTTTCTTGCCTGTTGTTCCTTTACCTCCTGACTCGAACTCAAAACCCTCATCGAATAAACTTGGTTCCTCAAATTTAGATACCAGTGGCATCAAGTCGAAATCCGGCTCATCCCGGGGTTTGAAAGTCAAAACCAATGCACAAGCTCCCCCGAAGAAGATTAATGGTAACTCGGTTAGCCTTTCTTCAGCTATGGAAGGAGTGAGGGAAGAAAGCTCATCTCCTCCCCCTAGGACCTTTATCAATCAGTTGCCTGATTGGAGCATGCTTCTTGCTGCAATTACTACTATATTTTTGGCTGCTGAGAAGCAGTGGATGATGCTTGATTGGAAACCAAAGCGCTCTGACGTGCTTATTGACCCTTTTGGCTTCGGGAGGATGGTTCAAGATGGGTTTGTCTTCAGACAGAACTTCTCTATTAGGTCATATGAGATAGGGGCGGATGGAACGGCTAATATAGACACGTTAATGAACCATCTGCAGGTATTGATTTTAACTATTTAAGGATGCTTGTGAGTTGTGAGATGGAGTGGAATTTTTCCTAATTGATACCCTTATGGAGTTTTTCCTAAGTTACCGACTTATCATGTAAGCTGTATTTCTGCAGGAAACAGCACTCAATCATGTGAAATCAGCTGGCCTTTGGGGTGATGGCTTTGGTGCAACCCCAGAAATGTGCAAAAAAAATCTAATTTGGGTGGTTGCACGAATGCAGGTTCTCGTGGATCGTTATCCAGCTTGGTAAGTTACATAAACTTTTTTTCATTCACATATCTACTGCTATGAATTCTGGATAATGACTGGCTAGTTTGACGGTAAATGCTAAATGTTGATTCCCTGTTTTTTATTTTGTCCAAAGTGTTGTATGCTTTTCTATCTTGCTCATCGTTAGCAGATAACATTCTTTGGTATGTCTATATTTGTAGCACTATCTTTAGTTGTACTTGTTTTTTTTTGATAATCTAGTTGTACTTGTTTTTTATGCTGGGATATCTCTTTTCTTCTTCTTGACTTGTACAAACTTCAAATTGAATCCTAAAGATGCATGTTTTATGATTTGGGTGACTGGAAAGCATCATGGTGACGCGGCTCTTGGAAAAAGGAATTAGCTTGGAATTAATCTTTTTTAATGACTCTCCTTTTTTACTTCTGCAGGGGAGATGTTGTTCAAGTAGATACTTGGGTTAGCTCATCTGGGAAGAATGGTATGCGCCGTGACTGGCTGTTTAGAGACTGCAGGACTGGCGAAATTCTCACGAGAGCCTCAAGGTTGGCAATAGTACTTGATTTGTACATTTGTTTTTGTGCTCTCCATTTCTCTAAGGGTTCTCATGTTACGGCTATTTTGAAAGGACTTCTCCAAATATTTTGTTCTTATATATTTTAATTAGACATACCTTTTAGCATTACTTGGTCAACTCGTTACGGGCTTATATTTAGCTGATACTTTGATTCTGTGTAGCGGAATCAAGGAGAAGGCTGGTTTACGTTGCCAAATTGCATTATTAACATATAAACTATCCTCTCCTTTTGAGGATATATTAGGAGTATGTTGTATGAGGTAACTAACAAATACGTATTATGAATTAACAGTGTCTGGGTGATGATGAATAAACAAACGAGGAGGTTGTCGAAAATGCCAGATGAAGTGCGTGCAGAAATAGGGCCTTTCTTTGTGGATACTCCTCCTGTTATTGCGGAGGATGGGAGGAAGCTTACCAAACTTGATGACAACTCTGCTGAACATATCCGTTCTGGGCTTACTGTAAGTTACTCTTTACCTCACCAGTACTTTTTTTTTTTTTGTGTGGTCATAAACCCGGCCCTAGGATGGCGATTGATTGGTTTAAGTCCTCAATCTTTGATCATGCATTATTTCATGTCCATACTTTTCTCTGATGGTTAATTCACAATCTGCAGCCTAGATGGAATGATTTGGATGTCAATCAGCATGTCAACAATGTTAAGTACATTGGTTGGATCCTTGAGGTAACCATTTTTTATATCCCTCAGTAATTTTTTTTTTTACATGATGGATCACATTACCTGTCAGACACTTTTGCCTCTATGAAAGTCATCTTATTGGGTTTGGTTTCTTTTCATCTTCACTTGTTTGTTTCACTGCGGTGTTGATTTGTACGGTCTTAATTTGGCTGATGTGTTTGTTTGAAGCTCCCACTTTATTGACCATTAAGGCAGGCTAAATTAAGATCAGACAACAGATCAACACCACAATGAAACAAACAAGTGACAATGGAAAGACGGATTAGAAGTCTCAAATAATCCTTGCTTTACTTACATGTTTAGAGGGATCACAGAGCTTAGTTAATCTATTGTGCCCTGTGTCGCTGTGCATAAGCCTCTGCAGAGGAATTATGGTGGTATTGGTGCCATTAGAGACCTTGGACTCTTGGAGTAACTTAATGAACAGAGATTTAAAAAGGAAGAAGATAATATTTGCCCTACCAGCATAGAATGATGTTGTCCCTAAATGTTTTTATAGTCTAGAGCTCTAGACTAAAATGCTTTATCCCTAAACATTGTACTTGCAGTGACGCTTTGTCCTTCAAACAATGTCCTAGTAGTAGTCTAGAGATGGTTCCAGGAACCTAATAGAACTAAGGGGGAATCCCGCTTGAACCTTTCCGGTGTGCGTTTGGATTCTGGCGGTTTTTCGGTTCATGTTTCCATCACTTGGTTCCAACCCAATTGCTACTAACTTGTAACTTCTGTTTCTGCTATTGTTTTCGTCCTGAAATGTTTAATACAAAATTTAAAAATATGATTAGCTCCCCGCCTTTAGGTACAGAACAAATTCTTGTGTTTCCGTTTTTTGGGAATGAAGCAATACAGTTAAAACTTGGAAAGTGTCGGTTAGTTTTATGGCATTACTCTCCATATATTATTATGGATTTACATTAAAAACATTAATTTCTGAGATTAATGTGCTAATGATAAATCAAATTTGTTGGATGGCAGAGTGCTCCACAATCAATACTAGAGACCCATGAACTCTCAGGAATGACTTTGGAGTACAGAAGGGAGTGTGGAAAGGACAATGTGCTACAGTCACTGACTTCTGTCATGGGTGCTAATGTTGGCGGACTCCAAGATTCTGGGAATGTGGAGTGTCAGCATTTGTTGCGACTTGAGGACGGGGCTGAGGTTGTAAGGGGGAGAACCGAGTGGAGGCCGAAGCATGCTAAGAACTTCGGCATGTTGGGTCAAGTTCCAGTAGAGAGTGCTTAGTGGCCATGGCCATCTCTCTCTCTCTCTCTACCTGATATTCTTGTGCAGAATCAAATCTTTGGCCAGGATTCTCAAATGCTTTCATTCCTCCTTTTTCTTACCCTTTTTTTAACCCTTTTTCTCCAATATATGTTTTTTTTTTTTTTTTGTTGAATGATTCTACAATGTAATTAGCCTATGGTATTGTATCTTCTACCTCCCCCTCCCCTCCCTCATCTTCCTCATCTTAATGATCATGGTAGGACAAATGATAAGAAATTAGGGATATGTTTTGTTCTTTGATTCTTTTTGGAAATGGTTATTATGGTGAGTTTCTTGTTCAGATCACATGTCTATTTCACTCATTCTTTTTTCATATCTATAGTTTTATTCACTTTTTTGGGAAATAATGACAAATCAGATATTCCCTTTTACCTTGTTTTATGCATTTATTTTCGCCTTTTCACCCATATTATTCTTGTCACGTACAGAAATACTGCAAAGTACATCACTAATTTCTCAGCTCTACTCCTGTTTTCTGATACCATAAGATGGGAGTAACATAGTTGACGTGGTGTTACTAAGGGTGTTAACGACCTGAGTCGAGCTTACGCAAGCTCGGCTCGAGCCCGAAGCTTGTGAAAGCAGGATTGAAGCTCGTCGAATCTGTGAAATTAAGCGCGCGTGAGCTCGAAACTTCAAAACCGAGCTCGGTTTGCCTCGAAGCTCGTTGAGCCTCGATCATCAAATATCTATTAAATCAACTTTTTCATTTTTATGGTTAAAAAAAGAATCTATTAATACTTTAATGTAAAAAGTCGATTTAATATAAAAAAAACTTCAAGCTTGAATTGAGTCATGATGACCCGGGTTTGATACGTTAAGATTTCGAGTTGAACACGAGCTCTAGTCGAATCTGCTTGAGCCGAATGTGTACTCCAGTCGACCAATTAGAGTCGAGCATTGACGGAGTTTCTTCCGTGTCAAACACGAGTAGTTCACGAGCAGTCTCGGTCCGCAACAACCACTAGAATTCTCCTCACACACACTTCCAGAAAGTGATGAGACGTGTCACACTTCATTCACTGACACATGGTGGTATACAAGATACAGTAGAATCTAAGAGAGAGTTTGGTCCCCTCAGCAATGTTGCCTGGAAAAAGAAAAGCGTATACTGGAAATCACGTGCATATTTACTGTAAAGGTCCAGGGTTTGAAGTTGGCACTTTTATAATAACTTTGGTTCTCTTTGCTGTAATTTCAAGGAAATTTGTCAAAAGAAAAGAATCCAAAAACAGAGAATATTTTAGTGGGCCCTGGGCTGCTTTTTATGGGCTCACTAGAAGTAATGGATAGACACTAATGGGCTTGGATGGGCTGGGATGGGCTGTCAGTGTTTGGACAGCTGTTTTTATTTATGTATCCATCTACTTGTGAAGACTAAAATTGAAATCTACAGCCTGAAAAATGTGAGGAAAAAGACAGGGTAGCCAATTAGCCACCTCGTCTAAAAGACTAAATATAGAGTACTCTATTTGTTCCCAATTTTTTTTTTTTTTTTTTTTTTTTTTTCTAACCAACTTTATTTTATTATTACTCCGTACCAGCGAAAAGTTATGCAAGTGGATTCGGTTGGGGGTTGGCTATTGCAATAACCGCAAGCGTCTATTTTGAGACGCAAACAACCTCTATTTGTATAGGTTTTAGTATAATATTGGTATAAATTTAAATGTTGTTAGTCTATTAATACACTACTAATTATTAGAGTTGGCAATGTCTGACTAGACATGAAAATTCAACTCGAATCCGATTTAAAGTTATCGAGAGAAATCCGAATTCAACCTGAACCAAACCTGAATGATCTGAATTCGACCTAATTTAACTCATTCACATTACGTTTTAATAACAAGTTATACATTATTTTTGATAATTTTTGACACAACTTGAAATTGACCCCTATTGTCACCTTTACTGACAAATTTAATAACAAACTAATCAGTATCAATAGAGATTTTTAATGGACGCAAGCTTCGTGTATATACAAAAGGAACAAATAGTAGCTAGGAACTCATAATCAAGGACCAACTAAAATAATTAATGGGGAAATTTTTTAAAGATATACTTTTTCCGTTTCAAAATAATTGCAACACTTTTAGTTTTACTATTATTCATACACAAACTTTGACCTTATATTTTAGTAATCTATTAAAAGAAAATGTTATCAAGTAAAATGTCGTTGAATTGATCCCATTATATATTTCCTCCGTTCTGCAAATGATGCATCATTTCTATTTGCACGTATGTCAATACGCTTCTTTAAACATTAATATCCCTGAATGCGTATAAGTAAAAATTATAAAAGTTGATATTTGGAATCCTTGCATTAATACGGATTTAATAAGATCTCACTTGACTATGTTTTTTCTTACACAACAGTGAAAAAATAATTGTCAAAGTTGATTGATGAATAGCGTGCAAATGAGAAACGATGCATCTATTGTGAAACGGAGGAAGTAATTTATAATATTAAAGTTTAAGATTTTTTTAGAACAACACTAGTACATAATTAACCTTAAGTAACACCCAAAAAGTGATACATAAAGTGGTAAAAGTGTTACTATAGACAATAGGTAACACTTTAGTGGGTGATACATCCGCCCATGTTCCCTAAGGTCTTATGTAACACTTTGGGTAACTTATGGTAACACTTTTAAAAGTGTTACCATAAACCCTCTTATGTAACACTTTTTCATATCAATGGTATCATTTTTAAAGTGTTACTTTTTATTTCTTAGGTAACACTTACTTATCTTTAGTAACATTTTGCAATCATATAGTAACACTTTACCGACATTATGTATCACTTTTGTGAACTAATGTAACACCTTGTTGATTATTAGGTAACATTTTTCAATCATCTTTTGACATATAGTAACACTTTATTCTACATTATGTATCAATTTTTGCCAACTAATATAACACCTTGTTAATTAATAGGTAATATTTTTCTATTAAAATTTATTATTATTATTATTATTATTATTATTATTATTATTATTATTATTGTTGTTGTTACTATTACTATTACTATTATTATTATTACTACTACTACTATGATTATAACATTTTTATTCTTTTAAATATAAAAATAATATTAACATGTATAACAACCACGAATGTGAAATTAACATATTCGATAGACAATAATTTCAATTGATATAATTTCATAGTTGTTTACATAAACATCCACAAACACCAATTTTTTTTGTTTGGCTAAGCAATTTAATAATCAAAACAAAAAAGTCAACCAAGGTCAACTTTTGTCTCAAGACCACCAAATTCCAAAATAAAATAAAATAAGGCTACATTTCCTAATAACCAGCGTGCAGCAGGTCCAAGAAAAAGCAAACAGAAACATCAGACAGCAGTAGCCAGCTCAAAGCAACAACTCCAAGCAATAATAGCTAGCTCTAAGCAGAAGCTCCAAACAATAGCAGGACCTCACTAACAACATCCCCTCATGCAACAGCAGAACCTCAATCTACAATAATCCTGCCAAAATAGAAACCGAGTAAAACAAATCGCTCAAAAAAAACACCAAATTGTCACCTCGAAACTGAAAACACATAAAACAGAAACTGCATGCTCTGATCCACAAGCCACAACATCATACATCACGTGTTTGGACCTCCTCCATCTGACTGAAATACCCATGAATCTCCTTCGAACTCAGTAAATGTGTGCAGCTTAGACCAACAATCAAAACACATACACAAAATCCAGCCTGCAAACATGAACTACCAGACCCAGGAAAGCTGAAATTAAAGTTGAAACTGCTTGAGATCCAATATCTAAGACCCCAATGTCCTTCATACAAGAAGATAAAACAATAAATCTCAATTAAGACACTTCGGAACTAAGATGTTTATGAAATCCATGCTTTACCATTGCCACAAATATTAGCGACTGCTCCAGCAATCATGCAAAGGGCTTGGGGATCCTCTGTATTAGTAGCAGTTACTAGTGACAGGTACATTCAGAACAACAATTTCAGTGGAAAAATATCTCCAGTATTCAATTGGTTCTCTACTAATCTCAAATCATTCAATACAAGGATTCTTCCCAGACTTATTGACTGTTACCTTTAGATTTTGAACTGAAATGAGGCGAGGATGAGTTTGTTTTAGCAGAACCAGCCACTGAAGAGAGAGATGGAGGATGAGCACCAAACTTCTCCTGCTTGAGAAAGAGTTGAGATCACAGATTTGCAGTCACATGAAACAAAATTCATTCTGAAACAGATTTATAGGATCAGTCAAACTAAGGCTAGTGCACTAGAGTGAGTACCTGAATGTTGGAAAACCATTCCTTGAGTGCATAAGTTAAGTTGACGTAGTTTCTTACGTGGAGTAGGCGCAAGTCAGGCAGTGTGTAAAACACTTTAGGTAGAGACCGCAGCTTTGGACAATTGTAGATAAAGATTTCTTCAAGAGATACAAGATGCTGCACAAAATTCAACCGTTTTAACTTGACACAATCTGCAATCATTAAATACTGAAGAACCTTGGCGGATTGAAGCCAACCAGGCAACTGTTCAATTGGACTCCCATACTTCAACTACTCAGATCACGTTTACCTTCAAAACCCATTAATAGAACAAAAAATACTCAATTTTACGCAAAACAAATACAAAATACAACAACTAACACAATACAATACAATACAATACAATACAATACAATATGCAAACAAAATAATGCCCATAAGGTGTTCGACGAATATCCCCAAAGAAAACTACAAACCACACAAAAACAACAAGAACAAAATTAATACCTTTTGATAATAGGAGTAGCTTCAAACAGGTACTCCTCTAAATAATGACAGGACGACAACCATTACTAAACTACTTAGGATGGATATGCTAAATTAACCAATTGAACCAAAATGCTAAATCAACCCTTAAAAATCAAATTTCGAAGGGAAAAAATCAGAATATAAATAGAGAGGAAGAGATTAAGGAGTTATACCAATTAGTTGCTGATTTAAGCTTTCATAAAGAAGACGAATTCAAATTAATAACATCCCGTCTATCCAAATTCAATTGTGCCGCATCTTTGGGTAAAATAAGAAGAGAGGGAGAGAGATGGATCTGAGTATCGGATCTCATTTCTTTGTTTAGACCTGAGAATCGCAAAATTTGATGAGCTCATTGAGGGTTTTAGAGTTGGAGACTAAGAGGTAAGTGGAATTTGAAGCCTGAAATTAGAAGCAACCACTCTGTATAGTATATGTAGAATGTGGGAACAACGTTCTATTGAATGACCTCAAAAAATCTAACTCGAATCGGATAGGAAACCCTAGGATAAAGGATTACACAAAAATTTCTACAACTTTAGATGGTAAACCTTGCATAAACTAACAACTGTTACCCTGTCAAGCTTTACAATTGTACATTCGCTACATCAAAATAACAATTAATGAAAGTGAAAACAAAGTACTCGTAATTCGGACTCCAGCATGCAACTTAAGATCAAGTGTATTCGTTATATGTCAGCACAGAGGGAAGCCAAAGCTATGATTTTTTCTAAAATTAATATCACTCCATAAATTATTCCAGGCCTTGGCCACCTTCCCAAAAAAACAAATACTCAATGGTAGGTTGACCTTAACTATAACAGTAAACCTCGATTGACTTTAACTGAATCGTTGGTAGAATGAACTTAACTACAACAACAAAGTCGTATATTGATTCAATAACCTAACTGATCCACATAGCATATTGAGATGATGATGATTCAATCTACCGATTAAGAGTCCAAAAATTACCTCGATGGTCAGTGTCAATTGGTTTATGACATATTTCTATGAGCCACGTACAATCTTCCTTGTCTATATACATTTCATAACTTGTAAGCCTAGACCGCAAAATAAATAATACAAGGGAATGTGAAATTCGATTAATAGAACTTGTGAATAATCTTTTTTAAAGGTTTCCAAAATATAATTACATTGTATAAGACACGTGCCTTCTCTGAAAGTAGATAAACGTAGTCATAGCAGGGAATTACTAACCAAATAGTAAGTTTTTAAGAGTTAAATGGGAAGAAAATTGGGAAAACAAAAGAATAATGCAACAAATTTAAAGATTGGAAAAGAATTAGTACTCCTCTCAGAATTAGTAGAATGTAGCTATAAATTGGAAAAGAAGGGATTGCCACAAATTTAAAGATGTAGCAGACCCCTTAGCCCACTCAACAATCCCACCAACCCACTTTAGTACCTTTCCAAGCAGCCAAGAATCTACACTCTGCAGCACCTTACGTCATACCGTGCCAAGTGATCGGCAACGGGTATTGTCCTAAGCAATGAACTGTGTCGAACCCTCAAACGACCCATCTAAAATTAATTACGAAGGAGGTAATTCTCAAATATTGCATTCCTTGACCGGAAAATAATTTTGATTCACCTCTTTATGAGTATAGCACAAAAAGTTATATTGTCACACACAATGTGCCAAAATATTTGATGTTCGGAAATCAGTTTTCCATTAACCCCTATAGTCAAATTGTATCGAAGCATCACATGGTAACCTTCAGTGGTTCCTAATAAAGGGTCCCCAAATAATAATAATTTGCGTGGCTTACTTTTATTTAGTCTGCAAAGTTTTTGTTAGTTTGTATGAGACCCACGTATCCTGCCCAAATAGAATATAGTTGCACAAGTTCAGGCAACAATTAGCTAATTATTGTTGTGTAGAAATCAGACCTCCAAAAGCTTGAAGTTAGTGAAATAAGAATTATGAAAAAATGGAACTTACCTAATTTAGGTATAGGAAATAGAGAAATCAAAGCCCTGATTTTCTGAAGAGTATTAGAGAATTAGCGACATTGATGCGAAGTTGCAAGATTTGATAATAACGACAACATCAGCAAAGCAATTATAGGGCCGGTGAAGCAGTTGTTGCTATACTCCATATTGAAGAATGAAGATGGAGCTTACCGTATAATTAATCTTAAGTAATGGGATAAGGAGAAATTGGAGTAGTGAAGTAGTGGGACAAGGGGATATTTATTTTGGATCTATTCTCTTATAAAATCAGATGTTTGTTGATCTTTGAAACCACAAGCAATAGAGATACTGGGTTCAAAAGCAAAGCAGAAACAGTTACAACTAGCATCAAATCGAGTTTATCCTAATCATAATTTATTTAGGTACTTGAACAAATCTATCATATAGGAGAAGGAATTTTATAGAAACATGTCAATGTTAAATAAATAGAGACTAGAGATTAAAGAACCAGATTATAAGGAGAATCAGTCATATGAAAGGAAAAAAAAAAAAACAGATTAAGGTTACACTAATTAGAAAGCGCCGCATATGCAGTAAAAATTTACAAAAGTGTCAGGAAAAGGCCATAATTCTTATATGGATTTGCAAAATTACAAAGCATCGTCAGCAATGGTATTTGATTACTCAATCTTATAAATAGAAACCCTAACAACAGACATTTTTAAATTTTACTCAACAAATCACTAAATTTTCTGAACCAGTAAATCGGAAATAACAATTATTCAAATAGAAAGAACAAGAAAGTGCGAATGATTTACCTTGAAAACTAAGGTGCAAATTGGGATAGATTATTGAATCCATAGCCACTATGGAAAAGAAGTAAAAGGGGAAGGCTGAGACGAGCAATCGGATTGTCGATTCTTATGGTCGCGAGATAGAGAAGACGTTGATGATGGAGGTAAAGTGGTGGGCCTGGTGGCTTTGCGGTGCCACTCATGGTAGCTAGAGACTGTAGGATTGAAGAGAGACCGTAGGGGGGCTGAGTGTGTGAAATATGATTTGGGGTTTTGGTAGAGTGTTTTGGGGTTTCCGCATTCTCGCCCATAAGATGGGTATTTGTTTTGATTTTAAAGACATCCCTTTTATTTAGCAAAGTAAAATTCTCAAAAGTATTAGAAACCTTATATAAATAAAGTAAAATAATTTCTTTAAAAAGTTAGTGTTTATTAGTTAACGCAAACAGAAAAATATGTTGATATTCAAAACTGTAATTTATCATCAAACTATATTTTTTTATTGAAAATATTAAATTAACTAGATAAAGATAAAATATTTGTAGATATAAATTAAATAAATATATCATGTAAAAATACATGAGTTTGATCGAATTTGAAACTTTAAGGTGTTTAATGATTTCAAAGTGCAACTTAAGTGAATACTTTAATTTGTATAATTTAACACTAGGTTATATAATGAAAGCTTATTTTAAAAGTTTTACCGATCAGAAAATTAAACCTAAAATCGATTTTTTTTTTCTCCTTTTTGGTCTGGCGGTTTCTCAAATTTCAGAAAAGCGAAACCCAAGCTCTATTTCCTTTTGTCGGCAAGTATTAATTTTTTATCAATATGGAAGTTTTGGGATTAGCCCTTATTTTTATTGCAAATATTTAATTTCCTTCTAAAGAAATAAGGTAACAATTTTTAGTGTTACCATAAAATGTTACCTATTTTAAAAGTGTTACCATAAACTGTTACCTATTTTAAAAGTGTTACCATAAACTGTTACATATTTTAAAAGTGTTACCATAAAATGTTACCTATGTTAAA
Organism: Spinacia oleracea; assembly: GCF_020520425.1. Lineage (NCBI taxonomy): Eukaryota > Viridiplantae > Streptophyta > Magnoliopsida > Caryophyllales > Amaranthaceae > Spinacia > Spinacia oleracea. The sequence continues at coordinate 76,255,590 of NC_079488.1, forward strand.
AGTGTTACCTTGAGTGTTACATTTTAAAAAAAATGTTACCTAAGTGTTACTTAAAAATCTAGTAATTTTTTATTTCAAAAAGTGTTACCAATGCGTGTTACATAAGCTCAATTATGTACTAGTGCAAGATAATTAGAGATAATTATGGTCAAAGTTTTATCTTGGCAAACGTACAAGTCAAAGTGTTGCAATTTTTTTGAAACAGATAAAATATATATATAATTGTTGTAAAGCTCGTTTAAGTATTTTTACTCTGTATTAAATAAGTTGTACTCCCTTCGTCCCATAATATAGTACTCGTTTGACCAAAATCACGGTTATTAAGGTAAAGAATAACATTGATAATAAAACAATAATTATTTGTACTTTCAAGATAAAATACATGTTAGGTGGCTTTTATGGAGAGAGAAATTAGAGATTAAAGGTGTGTATATAATAAATGAGCATCAAAAAGACAAAAATCAAGCACATGGGTTGATTAAAAGTCAAAAAGTACAATTTTCAAAATAAAAATTCTGACTTTTTAGGACAATATTGGATTTACAATTAGTGCATGAGGGTATTATGGGTATGTAGACACCTACTTTTGTCCCCATTCCCGAAAGGGAAGGTTCGATGATGAAAACATAAATCTCCACTTGGCAACGCATCTCCTATAAAATAAAGAATCTCAATCACCCTTCTCATTTCACCCGAAATCTGCTATTTATAGAAACCTGCTATTTATGGAAACCTTCTAAAAATGGTAACTGCCATAAAGGGTAGTTGCTAAAAGTAGTAAGAATAATAAGATAGAAACCTGTCAGAATTAGGTGTTGCACTCCAACATAAATCCTAAAAGAGATAGAAATTGTAAAAGGAATTCTATTCCTATCGCAGTTCGATAAAAGAGTTAACGTATTAATTAAACTCATAACGAACCTAGAGTTCGTAAAGGGCCCAGACGCATTCCGTCGTAAATTGATACGCACCAAATAACTCGGATTAAGTCTCTTAATGGACTCCGTACTCTGGAGTCCAATCTGACAAAGAATTCTGCCCAGACCCTATTTTTAACGCCCAGCCCTGGGCGCCGAAATCTTTGACGCCCAGAGCTGGGCGCCGAAAATACCTGGGACGGATTCTTTTCCTCATCCGTTTCGTATTCAAATTCCTGAAAATCTATCTTTCTACGCCACTCTTTCCTATAAATAGACCCCTAAAGCCGACGTAAAAACAACACACAATTATTATTCTGAGTATTGACTCTAAACCCCTAAGCCTAAGCCTCACGCTGCAAAACTGATCACGCGTTCTGTCGCAATCGATCCAAAAATCGAACAGAACGTATCCTGTCCTATAATTTGAGATTCGTTAAATAAAAGGAGAAATAGCAAAGTCAAAGTGGTTAGTTTTCTGAGAACCGTGACGCACCTCTCAAGGGTGCGTCGTAATGTGTCCCTCTTCCATGGTTTAATTGCTTTCCTCGCCCTTTTATGAACTGTTAAACTAATTAAATCTGATTGTTCTATCACGCCTAATAAAGATAATATTTTTGGGAAATTGGATTATCATGCTAGGTCCCTTAAAACAATCTAAATCAGATAATCGCGATCGATCTAGTATTATATGTTGCATATTGTTAAAATCAATTCAGATTAGTTTAATAGTTAACGCATGTCCCTTCAATTATTTATGCTGAGCTAGTAAGGATATCCTGCCTCTGGAGTTATCGAAGAGCGAGTACTCCTCTCGGTAGTTACAGTCCCCCGAACCCTCAATCTCTACCTTGCGGGTGTATGTTGAGAGATCCCCACACCAGGGATCACAAGGGAACCTACGGCCGTCGTGGTCAAACATAATTGCACTCCCTTTATGTCACGATAACCGGGTTTTGTCAGTTTTTCTCATTGTCGTTAAAAACTGAATGGCGACTCCTATATTACTAGTCAATTGGGTGTAAACTCACAGGAAATCCAATTACACTTGATTTGACAAAAAGAAACGTCACACCCACGAGGGACAAGGTCACGCATTGGCCTCGTGCTTTTTCGATCCCCTCACAGGGTAAAAAGTACTTATGTTCTTTCTCGTACGAAGTACTTATGTTCTTTCTCGTAATGTGTCCCTCTTCCATGGTTTAATTGCTTTCCTCGCCCTTTTATGAACTGTTAAACTAATTAAATCTGATTGTTCTATCACGCCTAATAAAGATAATATTTTTGGGAAATTGGATTAACATGCTAGGTCCCTTAAAACAATCTAAATCAGATAATCGCGATCGATCTAGTATTATATGTTGCATATTGTTAAAATCAATTCAGATTAGTTTAATAGTTAACGCATGTCCCTTCGATTATTTATGCTGAGCTAGTAAGGATATCCTGCCTCTGGAGTTATCGAAGAGCGAGTACTCCTCTCGGTAGTTACAGTCCCCCGAACCCTCAATCTCTACCTTGCGGGTGTATGTTGAGAGATCCCCACACCAGGGATCACAAGGGAACCTACGGCCGTCGTGGTCAAACATAATTGCACTCCCTTTATGTCACGATAACCGGGTTTTGTCAGTTTTTCTCATTGTCGTTAAAAACTGAATGGCGACTCCTATATTACTAGTCAATTGGGTGTAAACTCACAGGAAATCCAATTACACTTGATTTGACAAAAAGAAACGTCACACCCACGAGGGACAAGGTCACGCATTGGCCTCGTGCTTTTTCGACCCCCTCACAGTGGCGACTCCACTGGGGATAGTGAAAGAAATACTCGTGCTTGTAGGTAATCAAAATAGCCGAAGGGTGAAACGATCCTACCCCGCGTTTATTTCCCTATCAAGCTGGGACGACCTGAAAATCAGCATATTAATGTGAACGGACAGAACTGCATAACGAATCTTGGCTCCCTTAGATGTTTCATCTCAGGAGTTGGGACTAAGGATACCCATCGCCAACCGGGGGGTGCATACGCTTTGAATGTTGTCCACTCGGCACTTTCGCTAGTAGTACACCCGTCCCAAACCCAATCGCTCGCCCATTAGGTTCCTCTCATCGGTGCATGCCCCCTTGGCTTACATCGTGATTGGCCTCTTGGACGAAATTCGTCTGTTGAAGGCACTACCTAGACCGGGGCATGTGTTGGATCTGCGATAGAAGCGGTACCAAGCCAGGCGCAAACACTACCCATAGAAGCCTATCATAAAATTACATGACATGTTATTATTGCCTCATGATGTAATGTTAGTTATGTGTAGCGAAATATATGATTGTGTGTGGTAAACAATCCTAGAAAACCAACGACCTTAAAAAATTGCCCAAACATTCATAAACCAATTGCCCAAAGAGTTATACCTAAATACGTGTTCCGCAAACCCGAACGATCGCCACAAAAATAAGCGACGCTCGGGATGGCCTGTAACGAATCCCACAAACGCTGCACAACGCGTAAAGGACGTTATTAGGCAAGCACGCTAAATCGAAGTCGCATAAACAAAAAGTAGACGCAAACAGAAAACGAGAACCAGCCAGGGACGCATTTTCAACGCCCCTGGCTGGGCGCCGAAATTTCTCACGCCCTACGCTGGGCGCTGAAGTTGCTGCCTGGCCTTTTGATCAGGCACAACAGCCTCGGTGCCCACGCATGAAGAAAATACGTAGCAAAAAAAAAATTTCGTGAATTTTTTTTGCTACGAGGGCGTATGAAAAAGCACTCGATTCCAAAAGAGACTTATATAAAAAAAAAAAACTCTTTGTGTCGTTGATAGGCCTCCTACGACGGCAATGTTCGGCTCCAAAACCGAGCACGCTAATTGAAATAACTTTTAATGTCACATGGGCAATGTATTCAAAAAATAATGTTCAAATAGAGTCTTCAAAGAAAAATAATGTTCGAATAAAAAAATAAATCCGAGTCTAGACTAGGCTATGCCAAAGTACAATCTAAATCCTAAGTCTTAGTTGTCTTATCCATAGAATCGGTCCTAATGCTTGGTGTCGTTCTGCAAGTTAAAAGGTTAAACCATATTGAGTCTCCCTTCCTAACATTTAAATCAATAAGCACCCATATGTAATTGTCATCCCTTGCTAAAAATCTACGGCCTCAATACTCTCTCTCACCAACAAAAATAATATATTATAGTATTTGCAAAATGGAAACAGTCACATTTTGAAAATCATTCCCCCATAGTCGCACAACCCCCAAAGTGAACCTAAGGTGTCAATACCATTGGCAAGAAAAATTAATGGCCTCAAGGCTTATGATCACATTGGGTCACGACTATTATAGTCCTCTCGAGCCACTCGCTCCTTGAAATACTCCTAAGTACGGACTAAAAGATTTTCCATGAATGCAACATGACGAACCATGAAAATACCCAAATCGGCATACCATAAGGCTACCATTGGGGTAAAGCAATACACACTAAGAGGGAAGCCGCACTAATGATTCTAGTCTTGCAAAAATAAAAATTCGATCTCCCCAACTAACTACCTTGCCAACATTAAGCAAAATGGCGCATGACAAATGAACACCCAAGGGTTAAAATCTAAAGTGTCAACCAACGAAAGTTATGGTCCAATTAGCCTAAGTCTGAGAGTTGCTTGGTCAAGTGTTATAGGCTTACGCCACGTCATCATTTTGAGTCTAGGCCACCTCATTGTATTCATACACGGGTTATAATCAGAAAGATTAATGAAAGTTCTAGTCTAAATTACAACTTCCAATTAAATCCCGAAAACTGTAAAAAATTATTTCCGATGTAATTCTTTCGTTAAATTCCAATAAGGTAAAAACAACATTTTGAATCAACGCTATTTGCACATTTTAAGAAACGACTAAATACGCTTGCAAAGTAAGACAATTTAAAGGTCCACCCTAGACCTACCAAAGCTAAAGGTCCACCCTAGGCTTACTAAGCTAAAGGTCCACCCTACGCTTACTAAGTTAAAGGTCCACTATAGGCCTACCAAACGAGGCTCACTCAGTCTCGCCTCGTGACTCAAAGACCACAACCATATATCTTTTAGCCCAAATAAAAAAATTGAAGGATTTGTGTTGGGGAGAAATCCCAAGCAAAAAGAAAAAATAGAAAGAGAAAAGGGAGAGCGAAAAGAGCGAGCCATGAAATACTTAGCCCGTACCTCCCAAAGTACGAAATCTACCCAAGTAAAACGAAAGAAAAGAATTGAGTCAACCAATCCATAAAATTCTACGATGTCTACCCTTTCCAATCCTTATGTTCTTAGACGCCTTCGCTCTGGGGCCCCTGTTCAGCTCATTTAACCCATCCATGTTCTCATTGCCATAACCCAAGAAACCATTACCTCGACTCTTGTTCTTGAACTTGTTATCAACTGCAAACCACGTGCGGCCATTGACACGTGCGTCATACCCATTATATCCAAAACCTGCTCTTACATCACCATTAGCATAATGACCATATAACTTGTTTGAATACATCCTGTTGATATACCCTTGAGCCGTCCCCATGTTATTCATTGGCCTTGGTTGATGTAATCCTCGTGCTTGACTAATACCTATCCTATCTCATTCAACCCATCTTTCAAACCGTCTTGAGTCACGAATAAAAAAGAAGACAAATGAAAAGTACAAAAAATAATAAATAATAAAAAAGAAAACTTTGCAAAGCGCCTTTAAAAGTTCGTCTAAAAAGAAAAAGAAGCATTTAGCGCACCAAAAAGATCCGCTCAGAAATCATTTTCAGCGCCCACAGCTGGGCGCCGAAATCTTTAACGCCCCAGCTGGGCGCTGAATCTCTCTGCTTGCCAATTTTTGTCCAGAAGTGCTCATCATTTTATCCGCACATGCACGAAAAAATAACGAACACTTGGAGGGGTACAACACGTATTCAGATATACGTACCACCAAAAAAAATACATGTACTCAAAAAAAATATATAACAAATTTTTGGCTTACACCAAAGCAACAGATTAAAATAATAATAAACTTCACTTATTCTACCGTTTCAAATAATATGTTTCCACCTCAGAACGTACTTGTTTAAAATCGGCATTCTAAGAAACCATTTTCTAGGCTAGAACTACGCGCGACCTGATTCTGACAAGATACGTAGGCAATCCTTACCAAAGATTCGGTACAATAAAAAAAAAACATATATAAACTGTGCAAAAAGTGTTAGACATATAAAAATATAAAAAAGAGGAGAAACAAAAAATGAAAATGAAAAATAAAATACGCCTTTATTGAAAAATAATAAGAAGGAAAACAAAGTGCTAAGAAATGAAAAAACAAACACAACTGAAATAAATAAAGGGCACCTACACCCTAGCAAGAACTACACTACTCTAGTTCTTCCGGATCATCAAATAAAGTCTTGTAGAGGGCAATGTTCGCAGGATCCACCCCCACAGTCTTCTGCGCTGCCCCTATATCAATCTCCATAAGAACCGGCTCCTGGACACTAACTTCCAAAGATGCCAAGGCTTCAGAAACATTCTCGGTTATAGCCCGCTCAGCCTCAAGGGCACAGACAATGGTGGGAGAAGAATTATTATCATCAACTAGACTAGTCACTGTTTCTACAGGCGGCTGAGCCTTCCTAACCCATACATTGTTCCGGCGACGATCTCCGCGAGAGCCTGCACTTCTTTTAACAACAGCAGGCCCCTTCATGTTAGGCATCTTTTTAGGCCTAGAACTGGAACGGGGAGGAACTTCCTTTCGCTTTCGATCAGGACGAGCTTTCATAGTCTTAATACCATGGGTGCGAGGATTGGCAGAATCACGGCCCTCATATCTGACCCGAATGCGAGGTATCAAAAGCTTAGCCGACTCCCCATTTCGAGCCTCGGTCCTCACGGCTTTATCATCGGAGCTCATCCACAACTTGTATTTTTCAGAAAGACCCACAAAGCCATTTGTTGCTACGGCCCAACGCGGGAGACCATCATAATACTTAGCCCACGCTTGAACCCGTGCTTGTGAAAAGGCCGCTACTTTAGGTGGTACCGTATCAGAAAAGGGGATAGTCTGCCTTAAACCGTATTGACGCATGACTCGATAAGGGAAAATATAAATGGGCCGAGATAGCCCCAACAAGGAAACATAAACCGATACATCAGAACCCCCCATCATAGTAGTCAAACCCCACCACGGTACCACCCACTTAATAGAACAGATACCATGTAAAAAAGGAGGCCCACTCGGCCTCGTCTTGGCCTCGGTGCAAATATTTTTGGTTACCCAAGGCTATAGGGCGATAATGTTTAGGATCGACAGGAGTTTCCAAGAGCCTAAGCCGTTCCATGAGCCAAATCTGCAAAAAAAAAAAAAAAAAAAACGGGTACGATCAGAAAAAATAATAATAATAAGAAAACGGTTCCTGGGACGCAGTTTCAACGCCCAGGACCAGGCGCCGAAAATTCTAGCGCCCAGCCCTGGGCGCTGAAACTCAGCCCCAAGGCAGAGCGAATAAAAAATATGCAAAAAAAACGTATACGTGCGCAAAGAAAAATCGATTACCTGCAGCAATAGGGGGCTTCCCCTAAAATATTCAGATTTGGCATCCTTCTTCAGCTCATCCGCACTCAGCAAAGTCTCGGCAACAACCAGCGGCATAATAGAATAGCAACTTTCCATCTGGCTAATCAAGGGGATCAACCTTATGTCACCGGACTCACCATTGTTATTCGACAACAAATAATGATTCAACAAGCAAAATACAAGGGCTCGAATGTTTAATTTCTGTTCGGTCATATTCTTACTAGGCCTAAAGTGATGTTTTACAAGTTTTGCCAAATTAACCTCATCACCTACAACAATTTCAGCAAGCATGTTAGCATCTAGTCCTAGGAAAGCCCCTATGGTTGTTTTACCCTCTTCAATAGTGCCAGGAGTGGTAGGGGTAGCATTAGTAGGATAACCAAGGATCGCAGCAAATTCATCTGGCAAAGGACATATTTCGTTGCCCCGAAAGACAAAAACATGATGATCGGAATCCCAAAAGCTTAGGGCTGCATGCAGAAAATTATAGTCAATGTTAATTTGTTGTAAGCCTAAAAGTGCCTCTAAGTGGTATTTTTTCAACAAAGCCTTTTCTGTAGGAGTAAGGGCCCATAGCCAACGCCTACTAGCCCGTTGGAGTGAGAAAGTAGGAATCGACATGACAAAAGCAAGGAGTAACTAAAACACAGCAAAGAAAGAAGGAAATTGAGAGTGATGGAAAATAGGGACGTATATAGCCCCTATATATAGCTGAACGCATCAAGTGATATCCTGATCCCATTCGGAAACGCGTTAAGAAATCCGAAAATCAAAATTCGCCAGGAAAGGACTTTCAGCGCCCATGGCTGGGCGTCGGAATAATTAACGCCTAGCCTTGGGCGCCGAAAATGCAGCCCAAGGCCTAGATTTCACAAAACGCGGAACAGGAAAGGACTTAAAATCGTGTCGCTAGACACGAGGCCCTATTGCAATTAAGATCAAGCCCAAAAGTACCTTTAGCACCCAAATAGCAAAAATGAATGTTAAAACTTGGTCGAAACTTAGACTTGTCTCAAGGAATATATGTGTACACTTTTTAAAACAAATATGAGCAAAATAAATATCAAAGTCATTCTTCGAAACACCAAAAAAAAATCGTTAAGTCGTTGGTTTCTCAAAATAAAAAATGTTTGTCTGTCAAAAGATTAATCCGGGCCAAGCCAAACCGGATGTTATGGGAAAATAAACTTTGTCGCTCGAAAACTGAAGTCGCACTCCACGACTTCACCAAAATAGCACACCACTATAAAGGTCGCTCGCACATACGAGCGCGACCCCAAACATGATTAAAAGACGTTATAAACATCCCTCTCTTGGCAAAAAGTGACCGACAAGCCCAAGTACTTGGGGGCTCGCGAAAAAAATATATACTCCAACAAAGAGTGCGCGGAGTCAAAATCATATTCCCGGACTACGCTATATATAGTCCCATGTTTGGATAAACTAAAAAAAACGGACTTCGATCTCAGAGCAAAGGTCGCCGTTGATACTTGTACGTGGTCCTCTGATCAAAGACCCAAGTGGTGGCAAAATCGAGCCATAAAGACTAGCTCAAAAACCACGAAAGAAGATGACCACAAAGCAATGGTCCGTCTAAGCACGTTGTCAACCCATATTCAGGTCACAACGAAAATTCGAGCATCCCTCGAAAGAATTCGCTCCTGCGAGAATGAATAAGAAAAGAAATTCTCAAAAGAAATCACAAGAACCAATGAAATAGGGACTTGCCCACCTCAATTGGGCAAAATCGCGCCATGAACCGCGCGAGTTCCAAATCGAAAAACGAATTCATGGACGTCCACCCTCAACGGACAAGGCTCGCCATCTTCAGCCGGCGGGGTCTGCGTCACTAGCCGCTCAGGTCCTTAGTCGTTGCAGCGATAACCTTTTCTGGTTTTCCGTTTTTCCAAAAAAAGCGATGTGAGTAGCTTTCTTTTTTTTAAAGGATTGGTTTTCCGTTTTTCCAAAAAAGCGATGTGAGTAGCTTTCTTTTTTTTAGGATTGGTTTTCCGTTTTTCCAAAAAAAGCGATGTGAGTAGCTTTCCTTTTTTAAAGGATTGGTTTTCCGTTTTTCCAAAAAAAGCGATGTGAGTAGCTTTCCTTTTTTTTAAAGGATTGGTTTTCCGTTTTTCCAAAAAAGCGATGTGAGTAGCTTTCCCTTTAAAAGATTGGTTTTCCGTTTTTCCAAAAAAAAAGCGATGTGAGTAGTTTTCCTTTTTTCCAAAAAGTAAAGGATTGGTTTTCCGTTTTTTCAAAAAAAGAACGATGTGCTGGATTTTCCTTCGTTTTACGTCCCATAAAAACAAGGGGGTTTTCTCGTTTAGCTAACCCTGAAAATGAGAACCTTTAAAACATTTTTACCTCGTGTTTGGGCTTGGCTAGGCCCAATTACACTTTATAGCTTTGATTTCGAAAACATCAAGTAGCTACTCCCAATGACAAAGTGAGGGAGTTTTCTACGCCTCTTTAGATACTTCCAATGACAAAGTGAGGGAGTTTCTATACTATCCGTTGACAAATCCCAATGACACGTGAGGGATATGTCGACACTTCAAGTGATGACCCTTAAGTCAAATGTTATCACTCGGGGGCTCGTGAGACCCTCGCAAAAAACAGGTCACCATGGCTTGTGTGACGCACTCCGTCTAATACTTTGACCATCGTCTTACTCCAAGACTCAGTCAAAGTGGGGGCTAACTGTAGACACCTACTTTTGTCCCCATTCCCGAAAGGGAAGGTTCGATGATGAAAACATAAATCTCCACTTGGCAACGCATCTCCTATAAAATAACGAATCTCAATCACCCTTCTCATTTCACCCGAAACCTGCTATTTATAGAAACCTGCTATTTATGGAAACCTGCTAAAAATGGTAACTGCCGTAAAGGGTAGTTGCTAAAAGTAGTAAGAATAAAAATATAGAAACCTGTCAAAATTAGGTGTTGCACTCCAACATAAATCCTAAAAGAGATAGAAATTGTAAAAGGAATTCTATTCCTATCGCAGTTCGATAAAAGAGTTAACGTATTAATTAAACTCATAACGAACCTAGAGTTCGTAAAGGGCCCAGACGCATTCCGTCGTAAATTGATACGCACCAAATAACTCGGATTAAGTCTCTTAATGGACTCCGTACTCTGGAGTCCAATCTGACAAAGAATTCTGCCCAGACCCTATTTTTAACGCCCAGCCCTGGGCGCCGAAATCTTTGACGCCCAGAGCTGGGCGCCGAAAATACCTGGGACGGATTCTTTTCCTCATCCGTTTCGTATTCAAATTCCTGAAAATCTATCTTTCTACGCCACTCTTTCCTATAAATAGACCCCTAAAGCCGACGTAAAAACAACACACAATTATTATTCTGAGTATTGACTCTAAACCCCTAAGCCTAAGCCTCACGCTGCAAAACTGATCACGCGTTCTGTCGCAATCGATCCAAAAATCGAACAGAACGTATCCTGTCCTATAATTTGAGATTCGTTAAATAAAAGGAGAAATAGCAAAGTCAAAGTGGTTAGTTTTCTGAGAACCGTGACGCACCTCTCAAGGGTGCGTCGTAATGTATCCCTCTTCCATGGTTTAATTGCTTTCCTCGCCCTTTTATGAACTGTTAAACTAATTAAATCTGATTGTTCTATCACGCCTAATAAAGATAATATTTTTGGGAAATTGGATTATCATGCTAGGTCCCTTAAAACAATCTAAATCAGATAATCGCGATCGATCTAGTATTATATGTTGCATATTGTTAAAATCAATTCAGATTAGTTTAATAGTTAACGCATGTCCCTTCAATTATTTATGCTGAGCTAGTAAGGATATCCTGCCTCTGGAGTTATCGAAGAGCGAGTACTCCTCTCGGTAGTTATAGTCCCCCGAACCCTCAATCTCTACCTTGCGGGTGTATGTTGAGAGATCCCCACACCAGGGATCACAAGGGAACCTACGGCCGTCGTGGTCAAACATAATTGCACTCCCTTTATGTCACGATAGCCGGGTTTTGTCAGTTTTTCTCATTGTCGTTAAAAACTGAATGGCGACTCCTATATTACTAGTCAATTGGGTGTAAACTCACAGGAAATCCAATTACACTTGATTTGACAAAAAGAAACGTCACACCCACGAGGGACAAGGTCACGCATTGGCCTCGTGCTTTTTCGATCCCCTCACAGGGTAAAAATTAATGATTTAAAATAGAAATAAGCACATCATTTAGGAACACCATTTTAGGACAATAGGCACTATATTATGGGACGAAGGGAGTACTATTTTTTGGTAATAGTTCATATCTCTAGGTCAACGAAGTACTTATGTTCTTTCTCGTAGACTTTTGAACTTTTTATATGTATGATATTCAAAGATAAATAGGTAATGAGGTCAGAGGTTCATGTTGATGGTTTTCCTACTCAAATTAGGATAATGTCAATCACAATATAGAATATTGCCGAGACATGGCTCTAGCCCATGAAAAATCACAAGTGATCGAACTAAAAAATTAGGAATCTCAAACATGAGGGGGAGTTTTGAAACAAGTCTTCCCAAATAACACATGTGAGTGTCCTAATATGAAAGAGTTAATAACCCTTATTGCCATATGGTTTTAAGGTGGAACTTCCTATTGTCTTGTCAAGTGGACTCTCTCAATCGAATGACGGGTACGTCCTATGCCCGTATTTTACAAATACACACATGTCAATACGTACGGTTATCAAAAAATAATAAAAAAAATATATCAATATGTACTACGTTACAATCACCTTATGTTTCATACTTCGTATTAAGTTTCTTTAAGACTACTAGATCAATGTATATGTGGGTTCAACTTTCTATAAAGAACTTTACGTACACGTTACACATGGACTGACCCCACAACCTGTTTACATAGCGATGATCGATCTAGGTTAAGTTCATTTTCAAGGACCATGAGCAAACAACTTTTATGATTTTGGTCATTAATGTTGATGGAACCCTAAGTGTTTAAAGTTGTTGATCGAAGTATTGGTGTTTGTAGGGTTTTTGAGGTAGATTCTTACAAAGTATTTTATATAGAAGAGAGATGAATGCATGATAGTACGTCCGGTTTATTAGAGCTTAGCTCCAACCACAATTAATCCGACTCGGGTCTCCCACTTAGCTATTATTTATAAGTTGGTCTTCCAACAAAGAGGTTTTGCATACGGTCATGCCCGAATCCAATATCTCGGGCATGATAGGCATCAAGATGCATGCATAATTGCATATGCATGTTTGTCTAAATATAACCATTCGCCCATCACTGTGTCTGGTTCTTGCACATGAAAGGAGAATGGTTAGCTCAACTATATATAATACTTTTATATCACTAAATTTACGGCAATAATTAGCCGAAATATGCGTTATGTCTAATTAGTAATTACCAACATGTTTCGTCAACGACCCATTAATTCTTATCGGACCATGACCGTTATGGGCATATGCCCCACCTAATCCTTAAATAAATCAAATGTTAAATCTAACAAAATTCTATCTTCAGTCAACTACGGTGGCGATATTTCTATAACGGATGAAGTATATTTTTTTTGGTGTTACTATCCGGTTTACCCTTAAGACTAATTTGATTCGAGGCAAATTCTGCGTGGGTAGGATCTAGTTCTCTCCCAATTTTTGTTGCTTGGGGTCGAACACACGGTTCGTCATACCAAGTTCAACCTCAATCACCACTAAACCATCATGCAATTGGTAAAATTCTTTATATGGTAAAATTCTTTATATATAACTAATGGTAATACTCCGTAGACTTACTACTATCCCCTAAAAAAAAGACTCTGAGGTAACTATCCATAAAAAATATATAACTAAATAAAAGAAGTAGGTTATCCTGTATGACGGAATCGAAAATCTCTAAAATTGGTCTAAACGTTGTATTCACGACCTTTATTTTCGGGATAATTATGGCTTTATCGGACCCGTGATAATGCTAGAGGAACGATAGTTTTCTACGGATTGCATAAGGCCTTTGGAGGCATTTAGATGGTTCTAAGTTCTAACCATCTACTCCAGCTAGGGATGACATTTTAGTCGGTTTTCTTATAAAACTCATTTTGTTGAATCAAGGTTATTTCATTCGTTCATGTGATCAATTAGTGGATGTTTATGATTCTAAATAATTTTATATAACCCTCGGATGTACTTGTGTTACCCCTAAGAGAGATTATGGGTGGTTAGAACTATCAACTTTAAATAACATTTTAGTCCCTTCTTAATTACAAAACCAAAGTCGTTCAATCAAGATTGATCATTCCTAACCTTTAAGTGACCAACTAGAGGGTCTTTAAGGCTCAGAACTACCTTAAATGACCGCCGGACACATTCCCAAATTCCGGGAGTTTCCGAGACCAGATTCGGAATCTCCAAATTTCGTGAAAAAATGATGTATGTCTTCATTAGGCTATTAAATGTCATTTTAGCCTATATATACTACTATTAAAACTCCAAGGTAAGGAATGTCATCTTGCCACATGTCGCTTCCTATTATCGATGACATGCCGCATCGTCGTATTTGACATGTCATGCATCTCATATAATTTTCTTGATCACGAAAAAATGTTAGTTTTAGGTTTCGAACCTACGACCTCTCATTTGTTAGAGATATATTTTAACCACTACGCCACAATTCATTTTGTTGTTTCTTGTACGTGCACAATTATATTCAGTCAATATAATGGGAAAAATGATCTTAATCATTTATTAATAGTCTCGATCACATTACTAATTAGTCAGTACTTTTACGAGTTAGTAATCCTCACATGTTAAAATTTATTAAAACATACTCAAAGCAAGATATATTGTAATGTAACAAATTAAATTAGACTCAAAACGAGTTATATAATAATCTAATTAATCCATTTTTCTACTATCCGGGGCATCGCCCGAGGCACTAACTAGTTTCCTTACAAAACCCAAAGTTGTTGAATCACGGTTGATCATTTCGAGCCTTTAAATGACAAACCAGAGGGTTTTTAAGGCTCAAACTACCTTAAACGACCGTCGGACACATATCAAAATTCGGGAGTACGTTTTTGAGACCAGATCCTGATATCTCCAATATTGGTTAAAAATGGTGTATGCCTTCATTTTTGTGTATTTGGACTTTCATGGATTCCAAGAGGTTAGTGGCCTGGATGCTTCCCATATAATATAACCCATGGACAACACGAGACATACTGGGTGGTTAAATTATTTTATTCAACTCTTAAATAACATTTTAGCCCATTTTCTTACACACCCAAATTATTAAATAAAGGTAATTCCTAGCCTTTAAGCAACCAACTAGGGGGGTTTTTAAGTTTTTCAATCTGCCTTATATTATAGTGGAATACATTCCCCAAAACTTTGAGAGTTTCCGTGACCGGGTACCCGAATCTCCAAATTTGGTCAAAAACATTGGATTATAGCCTTCATTTTTGGATAATTTGAACTTTTTTGGACACTTAAAGGTTAGTGATCCAGATGTTTCCCATATACCTCATGGGACCCGGAGAGACATATTGGGATAATTGGTGGTTAGAACCATCTAGTCCCGTCTTAAATGACATTTTAAGCGATTTTCTTACAAAACTCAATTTGTTGAATCAAGGTCATTGCCGAATATATTACAAAACCCAAGTTGTTGAATCATTCTGAGCTTTTAAATAACCAATATGGAATTTTTAAGTTGACAACATGCCTTATATGACCGTCGGATACATTCCCTAAAATTTTGAGAGTTTTCGGGTTTTGAAACTCCAAATTTAGCCAAAGACAGTGTATTAGCCTTTATTTTTGGATAACTTGAACATTTTTGGACCTCGGAAGACAGTGGTTTGGATGCTTACCCTACCTAAGGGTGTTAATGAGTCGAGCCGAGACCGAGCCTTTACAGGCTCGGCTCGAGCTCGAAGCTCGTGAGATTAGGCTTGGCTTGAGCTCGAAGCTCGCCGAGCTTGAAAGTTGAGCTCGAGTTTGAGTTCGAGTTCGAACATTAAATCCGAGCTCAGTTCGGCTTGAAGCTCGAAAGGCTCAGTTGAGACTCAAGAGGCTTGTTCGAGGTTAATCATCAAATGTTTAATTTAGAAACATGTTTATTAATTTTTTCATGTTTTATATGTTAAAAATAAATATCTATTAAAAAATAATTTATAACAAAAAATTATTTTATTAAAATACACGTATTAATAAGAACTCGAGCTTGCTCACAAAATATTGAACTGAGCCATTGATAGCTCAGGCTTGACTCGTTAAGATGTCGAGTTGGACATAAGCTCGAGTCGACTCTGCTCGAGTTAAGACTCTTGCTCGACTCTGCTCAGCTCTTAAATGGTATTTTTGCCGATTTTCTTACAAAATTCGATTTGTTGAATCAAGGTCATTACGATACCTTAGAAAGGGCTTCTAAGGTTCAAAACTGCTTATATGACCGTCAGATACATTTTCTAAATGTTAAGAGTTTCTAAAACCAGGTCCTAGAATATCTAAATTTTGTCAAAAAGGTGTATTTTGATGTTTTGTTGGACGCGAAAGGCCTGTAGCAAGAATGCTTCCCATATACCCCATGAGACCCCATGAGACGTCGGGGGAAATATTGGGTGTTTGGAACCATTTACGTAGGATTTAAATGACATTTTAGCCAATTTTCTTGCAAAATTCAAGTTGTTGAATCAAGGTCACTCCAAACTCTTAACTGATCTACTTGGGGGCTTTCTAAGTTTCCAATCCACTTTTATGACCGTGTGATACATTTTCCAAATTTTTGGGAGTTTTCGTGACCGGCATCCGGAATGGTAAAAACGATGTGTAATTTGAACTATTTTTAACACCGAAAGGTTAGTGGTTCAGACACTTCCCATATAGGCATATACCCTAATGAGACTTCGAGAAATATATCGGGTGGTTAGAACCATCTATTTCGGATCTTTAATGACATGTTAGTGAATTTTCTACAAAAGCCAAATTGTTGAATCAAGGTCATTTTGAACCTTTAACCAACCAAATTCGTGACATTTCCGGACCTTGAATAGTTAGAGGTCGAGTTGCTTTTCATGTACCCTATGAGTAGGAATGGCAATGGATCGGACTCGGGTCGGATGTAGTAAAATCCATATCCGATCCATTTAAATTTCGGACTCCAAAATTGCATCCATATCCAAATCCATTTACAATTCGGACTCTTAAATTGCATCCATATCCATATCCATATCCATTTAAAATTCGGACTCCAAATTTGCATCCATATCCAAATCCGAATCATGCGTTAACTTTACTTACATAGAACTTGTATTTTTTTTAATTTTAAACTAATTTAGAAATACAAACTTTTATATAACGCGGATTTAGGAATCCTATTTATCATTTATCAAAATCTAATGAGTTTCTAATAAATTAATAAATTACAAATATATGCATTTTAATCAAATATATTAGATTATATTGGGAACTTCCTTTTTAAAAAAAAGTTATTTACGAAAAATAATACACTTTGAAATAATTTCAGGTCGAATTTGCACTCGGATTCGGATTCGGACTCGGGTCGGATTCGGGTCGGAGTCTCTGCAGACTCCATACTAGACCTGGTTATTGGACAGGGTAGTCCAATAGATATAGGGTTAGGGTCAAGTTAATAGGGCTTTTATTGGGCAGAGCTCTTATTGGACAGGGCCTTTATTGGACAGGGTCATTATAGGGTCAAACTTATACTACAATTATTTTGAAAATTAAAATAGTAATGATACAAAAAATTACGTGTATAGCTTTGTATTTACTTGTACTTGCACATGGCTCTTTTGTTTTTCAGTTTTCATTGCTCGTTTATTGACCCGCCCACTAATGACCCGCTATTGACCCGCGACCCGCTTTTGACCCGCCCATTATCGACCCGCTAAAAATGACCCTTTCAATATCCGACCCTCTTTTGACCCGCACCGACCCTGACCCGCCCCGCCCGATAACCAGGTCTACTCCATACCCAATCCATATCCATTCGGATTCAGATGATTTTAATCGGATTCAGATTCAGACTTTTTTTTCTTGGATTCGGATCGGATATTTTCCTTCGGCTCGGGTCGGAGTCGGTTCGAATTCGGATGTGATTGCCATCCCTACCTATGAGGCTCCAAGAGACATATTGAACAGTTAGAACCTTCAACTCCAACTCATAACGATGTTTTAGCCTTATAAAACTTATTTTGTTGAATCATAGTCATTCCGTACATTTATGTGAACAATTAGTGGTATTAATGGTTCCATAAAACCTTATATGACTCTCATATGCACTCCCCTAAATTAAGTTTATGAAATAGGGTCCTATATTAAAATTGGCCCAAAGAATAATTGTGTTTTTTTCCGAATCTGGAGGTTTTTTTATGTCATTTAACTATATTACAAGTTGATTCATATGTAATAATTACTTGCCGCATCCTTGTTGGTGAAGTCAAACTATCCTTTGAAGACCTACTCGTCCTTTACAATAAACTAACTAGTATGAAAGTAAGGCCCAAAAATATAGGCCCAAACAAAATGGGCCTACAAAGATGCTCCACATTTCACATCATTTCTTCACATAAACAAAAAAGAATCAGACCAAACCATATAGTATGAAGTAAGGCCCAAACAATGCCTGTGTGATACAATAATACTGTGCCAAAATCAATTGGCTGCTAATCAACAAAAAACCCCATAGCAGCTGTTACTCTACTACCTTCAAGAATTACTCACCCCTATTGATATTAATCAGTACTATACTATGATGAAGTACAAAATATTACCGGGATCACTATAATATGGTTTGAAAGAATGTACACAAAGATGAGTCATGTCAATCATCCGTGTTATCTGTGTCGTCATCGTGAGGATCTTGAATGACAGGATATGCAATTCCAGTTGGACCGTATACCTGATGTCTGTTCCATTAGAGAATCAAGATAACACGAATTACTAACATATTTATAATGAAACAAAGAAACAGAAACCTACTACTTGAAGGCCTATTTCATTACTGTAATATGTTTTCTTTCTGTATATCATGGAGTTTTTTTGTTGGTGGCTGTGATATGAAAATGCAAGCTTCATATGTGCGAATAGCTAAATCGCCAATCACATGCTTCCATATCTCATATGAAGTACTCATTGGTTCGACTAGTACAAAAGCATGTGAATGCAGTATGAATTTCAGCAAACTTTTTCTAAAATCTGAAATAAATACAGACCTCTCCAGTATGTATTTCCCTTCCTTGTACTTCTGACTCACCTCGTATGCAGCCTCCTGTAAAAATTAAGTAGTATTTCTATGATGACTGCTTTGTGGATGAAACAAAATGTTAAAAAGTGTTTGATAGAGGGAGTTTTTACATATTTCCATCCCATAAGGGAGCCACAGCCAACACAGAATATGTCTACCACCGTGTGCAGTCCTGTCATCATCAGACGCTCTTCTTTCTCTCCAACAGATACATTCACACTGAATCAAGGAAGAAGAATCACATAATAATATTATTTCAACCCTGTGGAAGTAATGAAACATAAATATGGTTTGAATACCATAGAAATGCCTTTTCATGATACTTGGAACTTACCACTTACCATGGCATACCCACCATTACTCAAATACCTCTAACAAAACCTCTGCACAGCACAAGCCTTATCCGTACAGTTACAAAGGCATTTCTATGCCCTTACCCATAAAATGCAAATTGCCCGGCTCTTGTTAAATCCTTGATCAAGGCAACTAAATGGCCTCCCACCACATATCAAAGTAAATAACAGTTTGGTGAAACATTGATTTATTTCATTGTAATCCAAACTTAAAAAGTTTCCGATCAGGTAGTCATGATTTATTTCATTGTAATTTCACTCACTCCAATTTAAGAAGCTATTCCTGATTTTAAGATTCCAGTGGTTATTAATTAAAATAATCAACCCCAGGAATACTTTCACGAGTTTGTGCATTCCATTTACACTTCGCAGTGGATCACGCCACTTCTGCCTCTAATATGCTATTTATACTGGGCAAGGGGTAAACCAAATTTCTTTTACAGAGATGAGTAGAGATGAAGATTAACTTACAGTTTGTCAAAAAGATAAGCCGTGCCATTTCTGCTGTGGAATTCCTGAAACAGAGGAAACCGAATTTGTTAAAGAAATGTTCTCAACCTAAAAATATGTTCTGAACCTAGAAAAGAAATAAGAATAATCCTGAATGTACAAGAAAAAGAATGGCAAACCAAGCACCCCCAAAATCCCAGTTGGCCTCTGGCAATCTAGATGATGAAAACTAAATGTGTGTCTAGAAGCTATGTAGGTAGAGTCAACAGTTATTGCTCCAAGAGGCTAAATGAACCTGGATATTAGCATAATCCTACTAATAACATAGTTGACTTTAATAATACGAAGGTTACACTTAAAGATTAGCGATTGGACAATTTCCAGAAATAAAGTCACACTGTCACAACTTACAGATATTCTTCCTAAACACATGTACAACAGTACAAGTAATTGCAACATTAAAGTGTAAAACACAAACTTGTTAGAGAACGGCTATACTTCCAAAAGTGGCACTTAAAAGGATGCAGGCTGTCTACATCAAGCCTCAAGAGCATGGTTATCTCTTTGCTGATCATTACATTTACAAGAGTTTCTTCAGATTTGCTTTCAGAATTGTCTGGAGAGTGTTTTTTTTACCACTAGCAAAAGATGTTGGTTTTGAACAGTAAAGCACACTGACAAAGTGATAAGCAAAGCACTTTAAAACTACAAGGAATTGGTTTTACAGAGGGAAACATCAATGACACAAGTCATTTGAACCTCAATCGTCGATAGCGAAGCTTGCTTCTAGACCACTTAATCACAAGTGTGCATCAATGCATACGTAAGACCCTGATAAAAGAAATGCCTTTCTCTTACTCATTTGTACCACAATGTGTATATATATACTATATATATATCTTTTTTTTTCTGGCAATTAATAATTGATTGTATTAATAACCAAAGACCTTGAGAAAAAAGTGAGATAATCCAACTAAACCACAATGTGTATATTATGCTTTAGTTAGATTATCTCACTTTTGATGATCATCCTCGTTTCCCTTATTCTTTTTGGTGAACAGACACAGAGCCCAACAAGGTCGATGAACCTTGACTTTTGAACATAGGTGTCTAATAGCATCCCCTAGGGCCTAAAGCCTCTACTAACTCGGCCACTAATATCCTATGGATGCACACTTAGGTTGGAAGACTGAACATTAGTTGCAGGTATTGTGGAGAGTACTATCAGCGTAGAACATCAAACTTCAGGAACATGCCCTCCATTAAAATTCAAAAGATTAGGCTTCAATAGCATGTTAAGAGGAGACACTTAATGCTCTTTAACATCCATATTTCCATCATTCAGAGAATTCATTCATGAACTTCACTAATGGTGAATGTGATCAACTTAACACTTTCAAGAACAGCCCTCCAGGACCTATACGTAGCAAAGGTTTCAAAAACATGATTTTACTACAAGGCATTTTAGGTTGCTGGTGCCACTAGCCAGAAAAAAGCTTCAAATGTACTTGTTCTGAAGCTTCTCGTGCATGGAAGGAGAATGAAATATTGACTAGCAAATAACAAAAGGGAGGAGAAATTAGCTAACTCAGCTTGTAATGTTTATGGGAAGTGGTACTCCGTGTTCATACTGACTAGGTTTAAAACCTGACTGTATGATATAACTCTCTAGTCAAATGTGAGGAGTGCTACATGTCATACCAGAATGCCTATGTCTCACTTTCTTTCTGAGATCATATATGGGTTTAACGTGCATAAAAGCCAAAGAGAAGATTGGCCAAATTGTTACTACACACATGATACCCAATATTTACCCCTATCAGTTGGGTAGCAGCCTACCACATTTTGATTTGAATACTCTTTACAGAAACTGCAAAGCAGCACCAAAATCAAATCCCACTATCCTGATCACACTCTCCTCAAGAAATTAAGCTGGCGTCAATGCTCCTAGGTCACCAATCACCTCCTAGCTTTTTAATTCTATCCTCAAACTAACCATCTCATGATTAGAATCCATGCTCAATTAGAAGTGGACAGTGATTATGAAATAGCGAAACAAGATTATTCCTCACTCCTTCATAGTCCAGTCTACAAGAAAATACTTAAAAATTCCTTCCATCATCCTACCATTCTTAATCTCTACTTCCAAATCCCAATAACCGCTTTTCATTTCAAGAAAATCCCACAATTATGCATACTATAACAAGAAACATCAAGCAATACAATATTCACATTTCACAGCAATCACAATTTCCCAATCATTACAAGAACCCTAATCATTTCAATGAATAATAAAATCTGAACAATTTCCCCCCAAAATTAACCCATCAACCAAACACAGCGTAACAACACATTCAACAAACCCATCAATCAAACACACAGAAAATCGCACAATTCTTAACATTTTGCATACAAGAAAACGCTAATTAAAAACTACCAATTAAAGATGAACAGATTAAAATATTGATTATTAAAAAGGAAATTGAAGAAGTAAGATTCTTACCTTAGAAAGGATATCATCGGCGATGCCCAGGTGGGTACGGCAATGTCTACAGCTGTAAATCCGCCCTTCCAATGTGATCAGAAACAATCTCCCCATTGTCTGAATTGACACCAGAATAAGTAGAAAAATACCCAGAAAAACTGGAAAAAGGAGATCAAAATGGACGTATGAATTGCTACTTTATAGTAGTTGTAGTTGTATGTGGGGGCAGTTGATGGGTGAATATGCAAATTCAATGCAATGCACGCCTTTGCAAGAAAAGGAGTACAACTATAAAAGGAATGTGAATGAAAAATGTGTGTGAGAAAGAGGAAAGAGGAAAGAGGAAAGAGGAATTTATATGTACATTGATCTTCGTTCCCTGTTTGTTTTTCGGGGCAATGATGACAGGCCAGCATGGAACTCTATGGTCTATGGGAGTCGAACTTCGTTGGAAATGAAATTGGCTACGGAGTACTTCTTACTCCCTCTATTCTTGTTTATACGGCACAATTGGAGTTTTTACAGTAACACAAGGTCATTTGATTTCAATTTGTGATCTATACTTCAGAAAAAACATAGTCGTATGGGGTCTTGTTTGATTCGTATCGATAGGTATGTTTTAAATATCAACATTTTATAATTTTTTCTTACCCATAATTGAAATATTAATGTTTGAAATCGTGCATTGTCAAACGTAACTAAATAATTGTGTCATATAAATAAGAATAGAGGAAATATTTTGTTTTAATTTTTCGGAAATAGAAGCCAAATGCGGTCCTAAATAAGCCGAGACGAATAGGAGACTATCCTTTTTAATATTTATGACTATGTTAGGTTCATTTTGCATATGCCAGTTCAAGATCAACCTCGGTGTTCTCATAGCGGAACGATTTACCAACAGGCCCGGTCCTGACTTTTGGAGGCCCTAGGCGAAGTAAGGAATTAGGGCTTAGGGCCCCTTTCGAAATGATATGTCGGATAGATATAAGAAATAGATAGCAGGACCCGTTGGGTATCATTTTTTGTTTCCAGTTTTCTGTGTTTTACAAAACCAAAAATCAAAATATGAAAACCACAAAAAGTAGTTTCCAGTTTTTTGTTGTCAGTTTTCAAAATCAATATGATTAGTATAATTATGACTATTTTTTAGTTAATGATTCAATCTAAATCACATGACTTTTAAAACCAAAAAACCAAAAACTAGAAACTGGCAATGATACCGTTTGGTTTGAAAAAATAAAAATAAAACGGATTAACTTTACCCGAGCCTACGTGGAAGATAGTTTGGTAAATAAGTTTCAAACCGACGATGTAGAATTGAAAATAAGTTTTAAATGGACATTAGTTTGGTAAACTGTTTCTCATAGAGCTCAAGATTACGTTCGAGTTCAGTTCGTTTAATTCTAATTGAAGTTGACTTTTACTTGTAAACGACAACTTTCATAGCTGCATTATTTTTTATTTTGTTTTAAAATTCGATAAAGGAAAAATGCAACTATGAGAAAAAAATGATAATTATGGCATTTTCTCACTAAATATAAATACCATTGTTAACAAATAAATATGGTAGTATTGTAATGTTACAAAGACAAATCGAGCTTACAATATGTTCATCATCCAAACTTTCGGACAGGAAACAATCATTCATATGGTTGAGTCGTAACCTTGTAATGCATTATGAAAATCGATCTAATTATTCGTTGGTTTTGAGTAGAAGCCTAATGCGGCCGTAAATAAGCCGAGATGAGTAGGAGACTATCCTTTTTAATATTTATGTTAGGTTCATTTTGCATATGCAAGTCCAAGATCAACCTCGATCTTTCTCATAGAGCATGAGAGTATGTTCAAGTTTGATTCGTTTGATGTTTATTGATTTCATGAGTGACTATTTTTCACCCTTACATTGATTTTTTGTATTTGATGAAAGAAAATTTTAACCTAGATAAAAAGAAAATCATCATTATGCCAACACACGATATTTTTCCGGATTAGAAGCCGAATAGGGTCATAAATAAGCAGAGACAAAAAGACTATTCTATTTATGGTACGTATATGTAGCATATGCAAGTCCAAGATCAACCTCAGTCTTCCTATAGAGGAACGATTTACCAAATTAATGCCCATTTAAAACTTATTTCTAATTCTGCGTCGGAATAAAACTTATTTACCAAACTACCGTCCACGTAGGATCGGAGCTACGTTCTTTTTTTATATATTATTTTTCCAGACCGAAACCGCTATCTCATGTAGCGGTTAAACCAGTATAAACGGTTTTGAGATAGCGGTTTTATTGGTATAACCGCTATATGAGATTGCGGTTTTGGAAAGAAAACATTGCTACACTGTTTTTTTTCCTAAAACTACTATATGAGATAGCCCAGTAAAATCGCTATCTGAAATAGCGGTTTTAGGACAAATAAACTATAATACGCTTACAATATGTTCATCATCCAAACTTTCGGACAGGAAACAATCATTCATATGGTTGAATTGTAAACTTATAATGCATTATGAAAATAGATCTAATTATTCGGTTGGGTTTGACAATTGTCAATATTTGCTAATATGGCTTTAGGATGGTATACAGAAATATTTTAGAAAATGTAAGTTTAAAGTGACTAGTGATATTTACGGTGGGATCCTCAATTTTATTTTTGTTGGTAGGTAGTCATGACTTATGACCATGGGTCCTCGTCACTCCTTGTGGTCTCCGGTCCTCAATTCCGGCTAATTTTCATTTTGCTTTACATTTTGGCAACCAAAACACAAATGACTTTTTTTAGACCAATATAGAGTTGGCTCAAGTGGTAAGCATCTTCCTTAAAAAAAAAAAAATGGTAAGCAGCTTGATACCGCTTAAGGGAGGTCTCGGGTTCGAGCCTCGCCATATGCAGAAACTCTTGTTTGGAGACTCACCCACCATAAGTAAGGTGTGCGACACGGGTCGATCCGGATGTAGTCGGAGCTAAGCTTCGGTGAACCGGGTGTGCTATGCGGAAAAAAAAAGGGCTTTTTCTTAGAACAAAATGATAAAAGTAAAACTTTGATCAAAGTTCAGTGATTTTCAGAAGTTCAGGTCACAGCGAAAAATCATAGGAATTGTACCAATGTCTTGTATGTCCAGAGTTCTTCAGGTCTATTCATTGTGGTAAAAGAAATATTCTATACTTAGCCATGGCACTCCATTGTTAATTATCCAGCATTCCTACAGATTGAGCTTTTTTCGATTCAAACTGGATGGCAGATATAGAAATAGACTATCATTAAGGAGAAAAAGTGCTTGTAATTCAGTGAGATTAACAAGAAAGACATTGACAAACCGAACAGAATTTTCTCTCTGGAAGAAATATAACCCCAATTCCCCTTGAGTTGCCACCAAAATTTCGTCAGTGCCAAAATGGAACGTTTTCCTGTATCTTTGGCAGACATATTTAGGACGTTGTCTGCCTAGTCGTCATGGAAAGCCTATGTTCAGGAACTACTTTCTCGACTTTGCCTATTCGCTGGGGTGGCCACAAAATGTGTGTGACCCTACCTTGGGCTAAACCTAAAGGGATCTGTGGAAGAAATCACAAACTTTAGATCATAACACAAATGCATGAAACAATAACCAATCATGTAAATGGCGGAAATATATAAGTTCAAAATGCTATGAATGAAATGTGAGACGTCTCTTTTCTCAGTGTTCACTCTTAAGAAACACAATAAGAAATGGCTAATTACAACATCCACCACAAAGAAATACGAAATGTAAACTAAAATGGGATCTGCATAATTGGGATTTTATTGTTTTTATGTCATGCACCAAAGTCATTCAATCTAATTTACTGCAGTTCTCAACTTGTTGACTCATAATGTGTTCAAGAGATAGTTGCTTACAAATGATAGAGGGAAAGCTGGAAAAGGGAAAATATTAAAATATCAAAGGCAAAATGTTTTGCCTATGATAGTTTGATGCATCAGAATGCAATCTCAGAACTCAGAAAGACGCCGAAAAATGCAAAATCCTGAGTCCTGCTGCCACACCCTCCCCTGAATGCATGTTAACCCAGTAGCACTTCAAGTGCATAAAACCATTGCATATATTTGTACGATACAATGGGATTCAAAACATTTGAGGCACCATTCAGTTCGCTTATGATACCAGGAATGGGCTGAGGAATGACGCCTTAAGGAACCGAATGAACAATAACTACAAACCCATATCTTTTAATTTTTTTACTTTTATAATATTACCTACAAAGTACAAACCCATACCGAGATGAACTTGTTTGGCTTAGATTATGAAATGACAAAAAACTTGTTTTTCATCCCTTTCTCCAACATCTCCCTTCCCATTCATTTAACCCACACCACCAATTCAAAGAAGGGCCTCTTACTGCAACAAATCTAGTGGATCATAGCATGGAAAACCTGTATCTGCCACACCAAATCTGGCAACAAAAAGCATCAGGGCGCAACATTGTGCTCAAAAAAGGTAAAGAGGGGAAGTAGACAGTATAAGTTGATCCTCCCAGAAAGGTAGATTAGGGGTTTATCTGCTGGTAAGGAAGGAGGGCAACAACTGGTTGGCTACCAGAAAGGGGAGGGTAACAGCCATACAGGTTATGGTGTAGGTCACTATGGAGGAGGCAAAGAAAAATGCATAATCCTGACTAAGAATTGATCATGGTTTTATCTCCATCTGGATTTTACTATAAATAATTTGGAATTACATGCGAAGGGGACTGAGAAAAACCAATATCCTCCCACCAGTGTCACAATGTGGCGACGTGTTTCTTAGTTTCTTAGTATGGCCCCAACAGCTTTCAATTTTACAAAAATCCTAACCAAACATTAGATATAGGTTTCAAACCCAACCCTCGCAAACAAAAGTACCTAAAGCATTTCAGTTCAATAACGAGTCACTTACTGGACCATAAGATCTAGAATCCGCACTGGAAGCTGGATTGTCTCCCTCCACCCAACAATGACCCTGAGGGATTTTCACTGTATCATAAGAATCAGAGGTACTGAGCCAATCACCAGGCATAGCAATGATCCTCTTCACATGTTTTTCCTTGTGATTACTTGGGGACCTAACATATTTTTCAACAACAAAAGAGAAAGCATCAGAGAAAAGAAGCTAAAGGGGCTGCACAGTGAACATGTTGATAAAATGCTCTCCAGAAAATTCAAGAGGAACAAACATAAGACAACCAAGGGGCTAACGTATCAAGACAAATTGAATTGCAACATGGCAAGCAGGTTTTCATGAAATTCACCTTAACCAATACCAATATATAAGCGACTTATTGAGTCAAAGCATTAATCTTACAGCTAAAGATGTAGAAAATTACTGCAAAAGTACCCAGAATGATAAAAAAAACATGAGATTTTATTAGAATATATCCAACTGCACAGCTTTATGATTCAACTTTCACCAATCAAGCATTACCAGTACCTCAAGACAAGAGACAACTGCAATATCAAAAGCACAGTCTTGGAGTACTTAAAACAGAAGTCCATTTACTAGTTGTTAACAAATTCCTTAATGATGTAAAACTGTAAACCAATTTCAAATACCCTTGACGGACAGCTGATTCAGCTGATTGGACAAAGGGGCAAAACCAAACTTAATCCCATAATGAAAGCTAGTATGGTTATGATAAACTTATTTTATGGAAAGAGGTTGATACTTTTGAAGATAACTGACTATTAAAGTATTTCTTATACCTTGGCTTAATCCCCCACAATACCATCACCAAAATCAGAGGTCTTACTGCCAACCAAATCCTCCATTTAAAAATGATCCCAGTTTGTAAGTATTGTATAGTTCCTGGTTAAAAGTAATCATCTAAATAATAAACATATCTATCCTTAGCAAGTAAGTTTAAAAATGAGAACAGTTTCTTAAATTGTGTCAGCAAGAAGAAAGAATGTTCTAAGATCTGACAACCAAAACAAGAAGCTCGATGAGAAACTCACGAGAAAACTATAACATCACCATGTGAAAAGTTACACTTCATGAGGCAAAATTTCTCCACCAAAACATAGTCTGCAAAAACACAATTAGTGTATGGTTAGCCATGGCTATAAATACTATCAAAAACATTTCAAAGATCAACAGACACCACCTTACCTTTAAAAGTACTATGTTCAGGATTGAATGTAGGAGACATAGACTGTCCGGAAATAGGGGTGATACTCCCACATCGGTCAGAAACAGTCAGGGATATGAGACCAACTGTGAAACACTTTTTGGCAACACCCCACCAATATTTAGGAGAAGCCATGCAAAATTTTCAACTCAATAATCGTCAATTAAAATCTGGAGTCATTCGCTTTAACTTTCAACAATAATGATAAAGAGTTGATTGACACATATATCAAGCCAAACCCTGAAAATAATCAGCATCGGTCAGTCAAAAATTTCTACATTGATCAGAGACTTGAGAGTTTTAAAGGTTTCTACATTTAACTATTGTTTCAACACTTCCAAATTGTTACTAATTTGATTTTATGAAACATTAAAATTTGAAAAAATTGAAATTGAAAAAATTGAGTGATTTACCTAAGAACGAGAGAGAGAGGGATTACCTATGGAAAATTTGGTCCTGAGATCCTCGGTTTGGAGAAGGATGCCCTCGGATGGACTGGAGTTGGAAAAGCCGGAAGATGAAGTTCCAAGTTTGAGATTCCCTCAAAAAAAAAAAAAAAAAAAAAGGTTTCATGTTTGAGAATATGGGTTGTCACTTTGTCATCGGATAGGGCTGTGCACCTGTACAAAATCGGACCCTAAAATAAGATCGGTAGACTGGAACTGTCCAATTCTGTGAACTTATTTCGGTCCAAAGCTCAACACTGGACCGTTTTCATTATTTTAAACTTCAAAATATATATTTCCTCTTTTATATATACCCATTTTTCACATTTTTTTTTTTAATTATGTATAAATCACAAAAGGAAATCAAAAGAGCTTGTGTGAACCGTGTCAAAAACTCAATTGTGTTATGTAAATGAGAACAGAAAAGTATATAACTAGAGATATTACTGGCTAAAGTTTTGCATTGACAAGCATGCAACATTGTCACAAAATCTTTCAGTAGTATTATGATTT
The DNA here is from genome assembly GCF_020520425.1 of Spinacia oleracea. Lineage (NCBI taxonomy): Eukaryota > Viridiplantae > Streptophyta > Magnoliopsida > Caryophyllales > Amaranthaceae > Spinacia > Spinacia oleracea. Next base: position 76,284,725 of record NC_079488.1, read on the forward strand.
ATGACACATAACAGACAAAAAAACTAAACGCAAAATGTTCCTTCTGAAGAGGATGACCTGAGTAGAGATACTTTTGTGGCAAATTTTCCAGAGGAAGATCTGGATTTTTGGTGGGAGGTCTAGCTTCCCAATCCAACGATATTCCCACTGGGATTGATTATCATGATGATATAGTGGACTAGTCATGTTGCTATACCTTGCTGGGATTGATTATCAGGAAGATATAGTGGGCTATATCTTCCTCCTAATTTTTGGAGGAAGATATAGTGGGTTAGTCATGTTGCTGATTTAACAGATAAATCACCTTAAGTCGCAGGTCCCCATATGGGGTGTCGTTTATATCCAAAAGTGGTATAGGTATCCCTTGGATTTTTGTACCATATGTTGTGGAATGACATTAAGAAGTTTGGGGATGTCCATCCCTTTGATTGAAAAATGAAATCAGAGACTAAGAGGTTTGTGGTTTCGCTAATGGTGCTTATGTTGAGAAAAGTTAACAAATTAGTTTGTAAAGCCCGATTGTCTAGCCAAAAATATGTTTTGCAATTTTCACAAAAGGCGTTGTGGAAAATGTATATGTGTCACGTAGTACTCTCCTCCTGTCACATCATCCACTCACCATGTAGTATGTAATGGCAACCAAAAATCAATACAATGAGGTTCGAACACAAGACCTCCAGTTTGGATGATAATTCTCATTACCATCTTAACGAACCACCAATTATGGTTTATCTCTTCACATTAATTTATAAATAAATGTTCACATGAAATCTAAAACAAATAAATTTTTGTGTGACTTTTTAATTTCTATATATGGACTATTTTGAAAAGGAACATTATGACAACCATGAAGAAACCTGATGTCATAAGTCTCATAAGAATCAACTATAGGATTGTCTTACATAGCTGCATATATATCTAATTTAGTGTTTATTAATTTGACGTACTTAGTTCCACGAGAAAATAAATTATACAAATTGTAAGATGATATGATTGAAAACTTACTTGCCATGATAAATGACTTAGCGTGCATGTGTAGTTGACAAACTTAACGGATATTTTCCATTCTATAGAATACAAGTATTTTGGTCAAATATTGAGCTCAAAAAAAAATCTAAAACATAGTTATTCAATGTAGCAACCGGGGCATCGCCCGGGTCACACACTAGTTTCCTTATAAAATCAAAGTTCATTATCCTTGAGTTTTTATGCTCTCCACAATTCACCTAATATTAACTTTGGTATTCACTATTTCTTTATACTTCCTCCGTTCCACAATAGATGCATCATTTATCATTTGCGCACTATTCATCAATTAACTTTGACAATGTTTCTTTCACTGTTGCACGTGTAAGAAAAAACCTAGTCAAGTGAGATTTTGTTAAATTCGTATTAATACAAGGATTCCAAATATTAACTTTTTATAATTTTTACTTATACGCAAATAGAGATATTAATGTTTAAATAATCGCGTTGGCATGCGTGCAATGAGAAATGATGCATCTATTGTGGAACGGAGGAAGTAATTCCTTTACTGTGGAAAAAATATTCAAACATGAAATGTTGACCCTTTTGGATGTTTTCTTTAGGGAAAATATTCTATGTAAGTTTACAAAATTAGCTATCTTTCTTATATAAACAAAAACTTATTATGAAAAACTATTTTTTGGATCAAAAGACACTCTAAGAAAATTAGCTCGCGAGAATGTAGCCAATAGTCTCATGGTCGAGAAGAAGAATATTTCTTTTTTTTTTGGTGCAAATGAGCCGCAAGGGCAATATAAATTACAAATGGGGGCGGGGGGATTCGAACCTGAGACCTATTGTACACAGGGCCTCAGTCTTAACCACTAGGCCAAGACATCATTGGTTATATTTCTTTGAAGAGTTCGTTGTATTGCTTAAGAAGTGCTTACAACTGCTTAATTGAGTTACAGAAATGACTTCTTATCGATTGATAAGAAGTGTAATTGATTTGGATAGCTTCCTCAACAAATTGCTAGGAAAGTTGCAAGCTATAAGTGTGCATAACCTAGAATATTCTACACATATAAATGTCTAAGATATTATCTTTTTTTTTTTGACATCGGCTAAACTTACAGGAAAAGAAAAACAACATAAAAATTAATCTAATCTGGCTCCAAAGGCTGTTGCGCCACACGAATTCCCAGTTGAATTGCTGCTTGCGCCAAGTTATGAGCCTGTTGAACTCGATCTCGATCAACCTTGTGAATGATGCATCTGCTGAAGTTCTTACCTTTATGGAGAATGCTCGAAAGCGTCCATTCTTGTTGATAGTCTGGGGTCCCAAAATTCTGCAAGTTTGTAACTAAAGTAGCAGAATCTGTAAAAATGCAAATTGAGTCAATAGAATGTGAAATAGCCCAATCTATTCCTTGTAAACAAGCCTTCGCTTCTGCATGGGACGCCGAGCTTGCCATACCCCAATCATTGCCTTCTTTTTCTCCATTCACTACAACTGTAGTTGACGACAAAAACCAGCCCATTCCAGCACGGTGACTATTTTTCTGCCATGCTGCATCAACTTGTAGGTGATATGTTATTGAACCCTCATTACCTTGACCAATGTCAATCTTGAGAAATCCCGAAGGATAAGTAGAACAGTGTTGTTGTGATGAATGTAAATCCATACTTGATATTTGAGTACCAGTAAAACCCGGTATTGAGTCATTACGTCTTCTACCTGAGCTAAAACTGCATGTACTGTGGGATTCTGTCCCCGGAACACTTTATGGTTTCTAGAGATCCATAATGCCCAAAGAGTACTGAAAAAATATGGGAGTCTGTCCCCTTGTTGACCATCCGAGATTATAAAAAATCGGATATAGTAGAGAATCCATTCTTGGAGGGAAAGATTCTCTTTGAAAGTAGAGTGGATTCCTAGAAATCCACACATCCAAACCTGTCTTGCTATCGAACACCAACGAAACACATGTTGGTCATCTTCTTCCTGATCCCCACAAATTAGGCACCCCACATCGATTTGTATTCCTCTAGAAAGTAAATTTACTTTTACTACAAGACTCCGAAGCATAATTTTCCAAATAAAAATTTTCCAATTGGGAGGAATTTTAAAAGCCCAAAGTTGTTTGTAGAAAGCTTGATTCAATTGCAGAAAGTTCACATTTGTATCTTCCTTGTTTAAATCTTGTAGATATGCGTAACCAGATTTAACAGTGTAATTACCAGATTTATGCCTTGGCCAAATTAGGTAATCATCTTTTCGATTTCCAGGTAACTCTGTTGATAGAATAGCACGAGCATCGGTGCTTTCAAAATTCTCCCATACCTTGACCGCATCCCATTGAAAAGTTTGTTGGTTTATAAACGCGGATACTTTCCAATTTTGAGCATCTCTCAAACACACATGGGATGAGAAAACAGGAACTCGACCATTCATCCATTTGTCTCTACCTGCGAAAACATTGCATCCAGACCCAATTTTCCATGCGCAACCTTGTAAAAGAGTGTTTTCTGCCTTCCGAATACCACGAAATCCCCAAGAGGTCCCAGCCTTTATTTTAGTTGTTCTTCCTAGAGACAGAGCAGAATTGTCTTTTGCATGATAAATCTTTGAAAGGAGGAGTTGTGAATTTCGATGCAACCTCCATGCCTGTTTCATAAAAAAAGATGAGTTGTAACTAGATATACCTCGAATGCCTAAGCCTCCCATACCTTTAGGCAAGTGTAGAATTTCTTTTCGCACCTAGTGCATTCCTGCCAAACCTTGCTTAGCCCAAAAGAAAGCAGCGATCATGGAATCTAATTTATTTGCGATCCCTAACGGTATTTCCAAGCAGTTTAGCACATGAGCCACCATTGAAACCACCATCGAGTTGATCAAAATAAGTTTTTGTTGTTGTGATAAGGGAACCACATTCCAGGATGTTAAAAGTTTTGCTAATTTATCAATCAAGAAATTGAAATGAGTAGAACGTTTCCCCATGACGTCTATAGGGACGCCCAAATGTGGTTCAAACTGAGTTGTTTGTGGCATTCTTAAAATGTCCTTGTACCTACCTTGATCGTCCGTAGATGTATTCGGGCTAAACTTTACAAATGATTTCTGTAAGTTCAGTTGTTGCCCCGAAATGGCACAAAACCTAGCTAAAATAGTTCAGTTGTCTAAGATATTATCAATGAGTATATAGAATGTTCTACGCCTTTATATGAAGGTCAACTCTCCTTAGCATTTTGTAACGTTATGGTAAATTCAGGCTACTTAAAGATTGAGCATCAGAAGGTATTGGCGAAATCATCTCTACCAGGTTAAGGAAAAGCATGGATTATGGACCAAGATCCTAAAAAAATGAGCCTGAAGAAGCACTTGTTCTAAGGAAAAGTATGATTTATGTATCAATATCCTTGAAAATTTCGGAAATTCAAGTTAACCATCGGAAAACGGCTAAAGGTGGTCTCTCGCAAAAAAAAAAGGTTAAAAATGGGGTTTCTTCTCACAAGTTTATTTTTATAAGGTGGTTTCTCGCAAAATATATATTTTAAAAGGTGATTTTTGACAAATTTGCCAAATGGAAATTTCACAATAGTTGCAACACACCTAAAATGGAAACATTTTTTTACCCAAAGTTACAATTTTACACCTAAGATGAAGTAAGTAATGTGACTAAAGTGGTTGTGGCCCCACTCAAGTACCACTTTCTTAAATACCGTGTAGAGGGATATGTTGCAACAATAAAGAATCGAATGAAGTACTTCGTAATAAATATGGGTAAAGTAAGAGAAATGTGTAAAAAAATACGTGAGTGTAAGAAAAAATGAATGAAGTAAGAGAAAGTGAGTGGAAAAATGTAAATATTGTGGGGTAAGAAGGGTAAGGTTAAATTTTCATGTCCAAAAATAAAGCAAAGTGTAAAGAACATTATAAAACGAACTAAAACGGAAAGTGTAAAGATCATTTTAAAACGAAGGTAATATGACGGTCTTATGTATGAAACCAATTTCTTACAAAATGGCTATACTTTTAATCAAATAGTTAATCAATATGATCAAATAATTATATTCAACTATTATTAACTATACCTTTAATCAAATTTAATTAGTTATCTTTTCCATATTAACATCAACAGTTTTACACTTATGACCTGTCTCATGGGGCACCCTTACTATATTTGACATGCGTGTGAAACAAGATTGGTGCCTGACACTACTTTGCCTTAACACATCAATACCTAGTATTTAAAAAACATAACCACTATCATTACAATGACACATGTCTACCTTCTCAAACCAAAAAAAAACGCCACGTGGCTCATCTACCAAAATAAACAAGCAGGAAATTAGGAAAATAAATAGAGAAAAAAAAAAGATGGAAAAACCACCCTGCTATCCTACATTCCCACGTGACGTTTGGTGTTATTACAATCAAGAAGCCAAAAATCTAAAAGTGCAATTGAGTCCACGTCACTCCTCAAATGTTTTCCAAATTGTAGTACTGTACAAGATTGCCACAAAAAAAAAAAAAAAAATAGAAAGTAGAAGAAATGTGAACGGAAGAGAAAAAGAAAAGTAACCACCGCCATTACCGTCTCCCACAACCTTTCATCTTCGCCATTTAAGTTCATATCCGATTCATCCTCCTCTCCATTAATCACCTTTCAATTCAAATTCATTAGCAATTTCTGTTACTAAACACAAGCCTTGAATATCAATCGTCTCCGATTCCAGCTTCATTTATAATTAGCTACTCTTGAGTTTCACTCCAAGTAATCCCTTGCAAAAACCTTCAATTGGACGTCGACCTAGAATCAAACTCATATCTCACCAAATTCGATCCCACCATCTTCTCCCTAACTTTAATAACCTCCATTTACAAATTGATTTCCCCCAAACATTAATAATTTCTTAAAGAATGTCAAATATCGGTTACGGTTAGTTTGCGAAAATGGTTATTGACATTCCAACTCCCTATCTCTTGATCCTATCCTAACTCTATTTAACACAGTTAGTTACGCCCTAAGTATGATATGACTGTGACCTGCAAACAGGTATTCTTCTGTATCTTTTCTTTGTGCCTGTTTTTAATTGGTTTAGTTGTTTCAATTTTAACTTTAGAATTCTTGTATTTTTTGTTAATGGGTATAGATTTCTACTTCTTTGAGATTTATGATTGTTGGGTTGTTGTCAAATATTGTGTAATCTCGTATCCTTCTCATTAATAACACACGTATATATATATATAGTACAACTCATTACCTAAACCCTAGATTACATATTAGGTAACATACCATATGTAGGACTCATATTAGGTAACATACCATATTTAGGACTCTACAGAATATTCACAATATAATATCTCCTATATTATATCTTAACATCCCCCTCAAGGTGGAGCATGAAGATCTCAAATGCCCATCTTGTTCAAAAAAAAACTCAAGTTGCTTCTTTCTCAACGCTTTAGTGACGATATCTGCTAACTGAACCTTCGTCGACACATACGACGGGCTGATGACTGCCTTGTCTCACTCTCATCACTACACGTCGTCTCATCGACAGGTGTCGTTGCTGAGACGACGTCTGATTCCACTCGACTGGGTGTATAATGTTGTTGTTCCTCCCTCACAGGCGACGACACCCCTTCGTCGACGCCACTAGTCAACGACACGTCCTCATTGTCACCTGTATGCGACAACACTCCCTCAGTATCACCCGTAGGTGACGACACTCCCTCAGTATCACTCATATCATATAACATAACTCTATCTCATATGATATTCTATCCTCTAGGATAAATACGTTATCCTTAACTCCCTCCCTCAATCGTAACGGCAGTTTCACGAACATTGCGATTGGAAACACCATTCTTCAATAAAAAAAAATCGAGCAAGAACGCCATTCTTTTCGAACCTGCACTTTTTTTTTTTTTTTTTTTCTCTTGATGAGAACGCCATTCTTTTCGAAGTCACCAATTATCTCAATATGAATACTCGAATTGGACGCGATTCCAAGTACGAGTCTTTTCTCCAACACCAACCTCATCTTCTACCAATTTGCAGCGGAATTATTATATTAATTACGAATCCCGCCGGTGGATTTATTTTTCTAACCCACCGGCAGGGGATAATTTTTTTTTTTTTTTTTTGTAGACGGGTCGTAGGATTTCCCTAAGCTCTTGATACCATGTCAAATATTGTGTAATCTCGTATCCTTCTCATTAATAACACACGTATATATATAGTACAACTCATTACCTAAACCCTAGATTACATATTAGGTAACATACCATATGTAGGACTCATATTAGGTAACATACCATATTTAGGACTCTACAGAATATTCACAATATAATATCTCCTATATTATATCTTAACAGTTGTTTATTTGTTTCATTTTAAAATGTATTGTGTAGTGTATGATGACATTTTCCCCCAATTTGGTGTATTATGAGTTGATTGTATTCATTTATTCGCAAACAGATGTGCCCAAATAATACTGAATATTAGGATTTGAGGTTTTGAATATGGTTATCCACATGACACTTTTAAACGAGAGGTATTAGTTGGATTTTTGAGGTATTAGTTGGATTTGTGGTTAGGAATTGTGAATATAAATAGAGCTTTGCATTTTAATATTAAGTATCAATTGTGTTAGATGGGATGTGTTATCCCACTTTTTGGACTAACGACATAACCGTTCTAACGTTTGATCATGTCGTGTCAGCCAGGTCCTGTCGTGTCGCAGGTAAACACAGCTCCAGGGAGATACGTCCGACGTAGCATCGTGCGACGAGGTATAAACGACGAAGGATAGGCGACAAAGTACAGGCAACTGAGACGCGTCCTCAAGAAACGGGTTGATAAAGATAAGTTAACCTAAAGCCCATGATAGGCAGCGCCGTCAAGCTAGCAAGAACGAGTCCAAGACATACGCGAGAAGCGCGGAGGCGGTTGAAGACTGAAGAGACGTGTGACAAAGATACTCCTATCTTTGTGGGATTTTCTCAACCGATTAGACCGTTGAGAATATCCTATAAAAGGACGAAGATAATGACAAGCAAAGCACGTTCACTCAAGCACTCAAACTCTTAAGCTATAAACTATTTCAGCATTCATTATTGTACTTTAGATTTTTAATATCGATTCTCAAAAAGAAGAGCATAAACAATCACATAGAATACTTAGTGGATTGATAGCCTCATAGCTATCCGCGGTTTTTTACCTTATTCCTGGGTTTTCCGCGTCAACACTCCTCTGTGTCGTGTCTCTTTATTTGTGTCGTTGATTCTTTGCTTAGTTAGTGTCGACCCTAGCCGAAAGTCGCCCCCATACGAATTTTGGCATAAACAGTTTGGCGCCGTCTGTGGGGACATTAACTAGGTTTTACACAAAAGCACCCCTTTCACCATGACTACTGGAGAGATGACGATCGCAGAGATGAAAGCGGCTTACGAGAAAGCCCAAGCCGAGCTAGCCCAAGAGAGGGCATCCAATGAAACCCTCCAGAAAGAGCTCGAATCTGTAAAGAGCAACAAGCACCAGTCCCGCTACAAAGGTGGGAAGCCAAAAAAGCTAACGTTCGAGATGCCCGATGACTTTGAAGATGTGACCGACGATGAGGAGGAAACCCGTGAGGAAGAAGACAAAGAAGCCCCCGATCCGGTGACCCAACGCCTGAACAAGATGGATGCACGCATGACGAAACACTATTCCCGCCTGATGAAGTTGATGACCAGGTTCCCCGGGGCACCTACACCAGTGGAGACCGAGCCGACCGACGGGTATGCCGCGTCGCCGTTCTGCGAAGCGATCGCTAGAGTGACAGTTCCGCACACACTCCGGCTCCCAACCTGGACCACCCTGTACGACGGGACATCCGACCCCTATAGGCACGTCAACTTCTACAAGCAGCGCATGTGGCAGATCGGGATTCCGCACGACCTAGTGGAACCTGTTATGTGCAAATCATTCGGCGGCACCCTTGATGGAGCAGCTTTGGAATGGCTCACGAACGTCCCTCCCAGATCCATCTCCTGTTTGTCCGATCTCATCAACGCCTTCTACCAACAATTCGCCAGCAGTCGCCAGTTAGAAAAACAAACCAGTGATCTCTATCGGTTGGTTCAAGGGCCAACCGAGTCGGTACGCGATTATTTTAACCGTTTTAATTGTGAAAAAATTGGTATAAAAAATTGTGATGTCAGGACTGCTATTGAGGCGTTCAAGAGAGGCCTCATCCCCAATTCGGAGCTATACCGGGAAATAACCAAATACCCCTGTGCAACTTTCGAAGAGGTGCGATCAAGGGCCACCGCCCAGATGCGAATCGAAGACGACGAGGTTATCCGAACAGCATCTCAACGATCGATAGGGGGCAGCAGGGACAGAAGATCGTACACCCCAAGGAACAACAATTGGCGACACCAACCATATGTTCGGCAAAACCAGGTACAAAGTGTCAATCAGTATTATGATACTAACAATGTTTACAGGAACGAGCGGGTCGAACACCCTAACATCTCCGACTACGGCTTCAACGTCGACATTGGAGGTGTGGTGAACGCCCTTCAAAATGTAGGTGGAACAGTCAGATGGCCCCGGAAGAACGACAGACCGGACTCCATGAAGGACATGAGCAAATGGTGCGACTTCCACCGCGACAACGGACACACAACCGAGGAGTGCATCTCCCTCAGAAAGGAGGTCGCATACCTCCTGAAACGGGGGCATCTAAAGGAACTGTTGAGCGACAAGGGAAAAGAAACATTTTCCAAAGAGCAAACCACCCTGCCCGGCCCAGCGACAAGCAGCGAGCGACCAGACCCACCACCATTCAATAAAGTGGTAAATGTTATTTCCGGTGGTTCAGATATTTGTGGACTAACCTCTTCTGCAGCTAAAAAAATTAACAGGGGAGAATCTGAGACCGTAGAAGAGGGACAAACCGAAGACGAGGTCGCACTACACAGGTCCCTGACCGCAATGGCTATCACTTTCGACGATTCAGATTCTGTAGATACACAGCGGGAGCACCACGACGGGTTGGTAATATCGCTCCCAATAGGGAACGCATTGATCAAAAGGATACTGGTCGACAACGGAAGCTCAGCCAACGTACTGTTCTTGGAAGCACTACAAGAAATGGGATTAGAAGAGAAAAACATAGTAAGGAGATCAACAGTTCTGGTAGGGTTCAGTGGAGAAGCACTACGGACGGTAGGAGAGATATCGCTGCCTACATACGCAGAAGGCGTCAACATGATGACCAAGTTCAACGTCGTCGATTGTCCATCAGCGTACAACGTCATCCTAGGACGACCATGTTAGGTTATGATACATATGATATTACATAAATCATGCGGAAACAACCATTAACCCAGGAATACATATTATTTACACATAATCATATAGCATAATTTAGATGCATACTCTTTGTTGCGTGCCTTCCCTAGCTGCTCCCGAACCGAACAAGAACAAGTCTTTAGGACTCCAAGTTTCGTCCCTCCGTAGATAGTCCACAGCACGTCCGGATCCGCCTTAAGATTGACCAACTAGAATCGCCCTTAAGGTACTAGAATTTTCGGCACTCTTAGGTAAGAAATATGACTGAATTTTTCTCTCAAAACTCACTTTGAATACTTGAATTAATCTCTTTAAAATATGTGACCCTAGGCACGTATTTATAGAGTTATGGAAAGGGAATTGGAATCCTAGTAGGATACGAATTAATTAAACTTAGAATCCTATAAGAACTCTAATTAATTAATTTATCCTTTTAGGAATAGGAATTTAATCATATACTAATTCTAATAGTTTTAGGAATCGTGCATGAACACAAACTCACACACACACACGGCAGCCACGAGGGCCGCCCATGCGTGCGTGCGAGCAGCAGCCCACGCAGCGAGGCCCATGGCCTTGGCGCGCGCTGGGCCTGCCTTGCGGTGGGCCTGGGCGCTGCCTTGGCTGGGCGCGCGTTTGGCTTGCTGGGCGATGGCCCGACTTCGTGCTGAGCCTTCGTCCGGCAGGCCTCGTCCGATGCTAATTCGTACGATACGATTCCGATTAAATTCCCGGTTCCGGAATTCATTTCCGATACGAACAATATTTAATATTTCCGATTCCGGAATCAATTTCCGTTTCGAACAAATATTTAATATTTCCGTTTCCGGAATTATTTTCCGATTCCGATAATATTTCCGATTCTGACAATATTTCCGTTTCCGGCAATATTTCCGATTCTGGTAATATTTTCATTTCCGATAATATATTCCGATACGTACCATGTTTCCGTTTCCGGCAACATCTAAGACTTGGATAATATTTATATTTCCGATACGATCCATATTTCCGTTTCCGGCAATATCATCGTTTCCGGATTATTCATTTCTTGCCTGTGACGATCTCAGCTCCCACTGAAACCAAGATCCGTCGATTCCGAATATCCATAGATGGAGTATCTAATGCCATTAAATACTTGATCCGTTTACGTACTATTTGTGTGACCCTACGGGTTCAGTCAAGAGTAAGCTGTGGATTAATATCATTAATTCCACTTGAACTGAAGCGGCCTCTAGCTAGGCATTCAGCTCACTTGATCTCACTGAATTATTAACTTGTTAATTAATACTGAACCGCATTTATTAGACTTAACATAGAATGCATACTTGGACCAAGGGCATTATTTCCTTCAGTCTCCCACTTGTCCTTAGGGACAAGTGTGCATTTCCTAATTCCTTTGTCGCTCGATGCTTGCTCTTGAACATAAGGTAAGAGTTGTCATCCTTATTATGTCCAGAGGTGTTCCTCGGTTTCAGAGTTCAACTGATCAAATAAACAGATAATCATAGCCTATGATTCATCCGAGCACGGCCATGCATTTCACAGTTTCTAGCTCTCCGAGTGGCCTTGTACAACTTTTAAGCATCTCATCCCGATTTATGGGAGGACAATCCCAATCTTGTGATCTTGAGATTAGACTTCGTTTGATAGGTGATTACCTGAGCGTTGCCTTTATAGCCTCCTTTTACGGTGCGACGGTTGGTCAACGTCAAAGCAACCAGTTCTCAAACAAGTAATCTCAAATCACTCAGGTATTGAGGATTTAGTGTCTAATAATTTAATGAAATTTACTTATGACTGATTTTCATCTCTTACAGTAAAGTTTCATAGGTCTTATCCGATACTAGTCTTCCCAAAGTAAGTATCTTTGCAAATGATTATGACATTGCCATGTCCACATAGTTCAAGAAACAGAACTACTAGTCATCTTGCATTCTAATCGTCTAACGTTTTCTATGCGTCCAATTTTATAGAAAACTCCGACTAGGGACCATTTTCAATCTTTGACATTCAAGTTCACTTGATAGACATTTCTTAGTCACAGGACTGGTCCTGACAGTCTATCTTGAATATATCGTCAAATTGAAGGGACTCATCATTTAATAAACCACAAATTAAATGGAAAAATGAATTCTTTTCATTTATTGTGAATGATTAACCAATAATGTTTTACAAAGATTTAAACTCTAAAGCTTTAAAACATTAAACAGAGACATCAAAGCCATTCTCCAATATGCTTGATTCCCATAGCTGCAGTGTGCGAGTTGTGCTTCGCCTGCGGCAGAGGTTTAGTTAATGGATCTGATATGTTGTCATCAGTTCCAATCTTGCTTATCTCGACTTCTTTTCTTTCAACGAACTCTCGTAGAAGGTGAAATCTACGAAGTACATGCTTGACTCTCTGGTGGTGTCTAGGCTCTTTTGCCTGTGCAATAGCTCCGTTATTGTCACAATACAGGGCTATTGGTCCTTTAATGGAGGGGACTACACCAAGTTCACCTATGAACTTCCTTAGCCATATAGCTTCCTTTGCTGCTTCATGTGCAGCAATGTACTCCACTTCAGTTGTAGAATCCGCAATGGTGCTTTGCTTAGCACTTTTCCAGCTTACTGCTCCTCCGTTGAGGCAGAAGACAAACCCAGACTGTGATCTGAAATCATCTTTGTCGGTTTGGAAACTTGCGTCCGTATAGCCTTTAACAATTAATTCATCTTCTCCACCATAGACCAGGAAGTCATCTTTGTGCCTTTTCAGGTACTTCAGAATGTTCTTGGCAGCAGTCCAATGCGCCTCTCCTGGGTCTGACTGGTATCTGCTCGTAGCACTGAGTGCGTACGCAACATCCGGGCGTGTACATATCATAGCATACATTATTGAACCAATCAATGATGCATATGGAATCCCATTCATTCGTCTACGCTCATCAAGTGTTTTTGGGCATTGAGTCTTGCTTAGAGTCATTCCATGAGACATGGGTAGGTAGCCTCGCTTGGAGTCCGCCATCTTGAACCTATCAAGCACCTTATTGATATAAGTGCTTTGACTAAGTCCAATCATCTTTTTAGATCTATCTCTGTAAATCTTGATGCCCAATATGTACTGTGCTTCTCCTAGATCTTTCATCGAAAAACATTTCCCAAGCCAAATCTTGACAGAGTTCAACATAGGAATGTCATTTCCGATAAGTAATATGTCGTCGACATATAATACTAGGAAAGCAATTTTGCTCCCACTGACCTTCTTGTATACACAAGATTCGTCCGCGTTCTTGATAAAACCAAAGTCACTGACTGCTTCATCAAAACGTATATTCCAGCTCCTGGATGCCTGCTTCAATCCGTAGATTGATTTCTTTAGCTTGCATACCTTTTTAGCATTCTTTGGATCCTCAAAACCTTCAGGCCGTGTCATAAACACAGTTTCTGTTAAAACGCCGTTTAAGAAAGCAGTTTTGACATCCATCTGCCATATTTCGTAATCGTAATATGCAGCGATTGCTAACATTATCCGAATAGACTTTAGCATTGCAACTGGTGAAAAGGTTTCATCGTAATCCACACCGTGGACTTGCCTGTAACCTTTTGCAACCAATCTAGCTTTGAAAACTTCAAGTTTCCCATCCTTGTCCTTTTTCAGTTTGAAAACCCATTTGCTTCCAATGGCTTGGTAGCCATCTGGCAAATCGACCAAATCCCATACTTGGTTTTCAGACATGGAGTCTAATTCAGATTGCATGGCTTCTTGCCACTGCTTGGAGCTAGGGCTCGTCATAGCTTGTTTGTAAGTCGCAGGTTCATCACTTTCAAGTAATAGAACGTCATAGCTCTCGTTCGTCAAAATACCGAAGTACCTTTCCGGTTGAGATCTATATCTTTGCGATCTACGCGGGGTAACATTTCTAGATTGACCATGATTCTCACCAGATTCTTCTAAAGATCTCTGAGTTTCATCCTGAATGTCATCTTGAGCATTCTCTAGAGTTTGTTGTTCGACTCGAATTTCTTCGAGGTCTACTTTTCTCCCACTTGTCATTTTGGAAATGTGATCTTTCTCCAAAAAGACACCATCTCGAGCAACAAACACTTTGTTCTCAGATGTATTGTAGAAGTAATACCCCTTTGTTTCCTTTGGATAGCCCACAAGGATACATTTGTCAGATTTTGGATGAAGTTTGTCTGAAATTAATCGTTTGACGTATACTTCACATCCCCAAATCTTAAGAAAAGACACATTTGGAGGCTTTCCAAACCATAATTCGTATGGAGTCTTTTCGACAGCTTTAGACGGAGCTCTATTTATAGTGAGTGCAGCTGTATTTAGTGCATGTCCCCAAAATTCTAATGGAAGTTCGGCCTGACCCATCATTGACATGACCATGTCTAGCAAGGTTCTGTTCCTCCGTTCCTACACATCGTTCCATTGTGGTGTTCCAGGAGGAGTCAATTCTGATAGAATTCCACATTCTTTCAGATGGTCATCAAATTCATAGCTCAGATATTCACCGCCTCTATCAGACCGCAGTGCCTTAATCTTCTTGCCTAATTGATTCTCTACTTCACTCTGAAATTCCTTGAATTTGTCAAAGGATTCAGACTTATGCTTCATTAGGTAGACATAACCATACCTACTGAAGTCATCAGTGAAAGTGATAAAGTAGCTGAAACCACCTCTAGCATTTGTACTCATTGGTCCACATACATCTGTATGGATTAAACCCAATAGTTCATTTGCTCTTTCTCCAACTTTAGAGAAAGGTTGCTTTGTCATTTTTCCAAGTAAACATGATTCGCATTTACCATAATCCTCTAAGTCAAATGGTTCTAGAATTCCTTCCTTTTGAAGTCTTTCTAAGCGTTTCAAGTTTATATGGCCTAATCGACAATGCCACAGATAGGTGAGATCTGAATCATCCTTTTTGGCCCTTTTGGTATTTATGTTATATACTTGTTTGTCGTGATCTAATAAATAAAGTCCATTGACTAATCTAGCAGATCCATAAAACATCTCTTTAAAATAAAACGAACAACTATTGTCTTTTATTAAAAAGGAAAATCCCTTAGCATCTAAGCAAGAAACTGAAATGATGTTTTTAGTAAGACTTGGAACATGGAAACAATCTTCCAGTTCCAAAACTAGCCCGGAGGGCAACGACAAATAGTAAGTTCCTACAGCTAATGCAGCAATCCGTGCTCCATTTCCCAC
The DNA here is from genome assembly GCF_020520425.1 of Spinacia oleracea. Taxonomy (NCBI): domain Eukaryota; kingdom Viridiplantae; phylum Streptophyta; class Magnoliopsida; order Caryophyllales; family Amaranthaceae; genus Spinacia; species Spinacia oleracea. The sequence continues at coordinate 76,300,244 of NC_079488.1, forward strand.
TCGTAGGTCGACTTCACCCTTGCTTAACTTTCTACTTCTTCTTAGTCCCTGTGGATTAGAACATAAGTGTGAGCCACAACCTGTATCTAATACCCAAGAAGTTGAATTAGCAAGTATACAGTCTATAACGAAAATACCTGAAGATGGAACGACTGTTCCGTTCTTCTGATCTTCCTTTAGCTTCAAGCAATCTCTCTTCCAATGCCCCTTCTTCTTGCAGTAGAAGCATTCGGATTCAGAAGTGGGTTGACTGACCTTCCTCTTTACAGATTTGGCGCCAGTTTGCTTAGTTGGGCTGGCCTTGTTGCCACCTTTCTTAGCATTCCTCTTCTTTCCAGATTTCTTGAACTTGCCCCCACGCACCATAAGCACATCCTGCTTATCAATTTTGAGCGTCTTTTCAGCGGTCTTCAGCATACCGTGAAGCTCAGTGAGCGTTTTGTCCAGACTATTCATACTGTAGTTCAGTTTGAACTGATCATACCCGCTATGAAGAGAATGGAGGATGGTGTCTATAGCCATTTCCTGAGAAAATTGCTGATCCAGCCGACTCATATTCTCAATGAGTCCAATCATTTTGAGAGCATGTGGACTTACGGGCTCGCCCTTCTTAAGCTTGGTCTCAAGAATTTGCCTATGAGTCTCGAATCTTTCGACTCGAGCCAGATCTTGGAACATGTTCTTCAACTCACTGATGATTTTGAAAGCATCTGAGTTGATGAACGTTTTCTGCAGATCCGCACTCATGGTGGCGAGCATTAGACATTTCACATCCTTGTTGGCATCAATCCAACGATTGAGGGCTGCCTGAGTGACCCCGTCGCCTGCAGCTTCGGGCATCGCCTCATCTAGGACATACTCCTTTTCTTCCTGCATAAGAACTATTTGCAAGTTCCTTTGCCAGTCAAGGAAGTTTTTCCCGTTCAACTTCTCCTTTTCGAGAATTGATCGAATGTTGAATGAATTGTTGTTTGCCATATTAAAAACTACAATTGAAAAGAATAAACAAATAAATAACCATTCACAGTTTCTCTTAATAAACTTAAATTCTAGCATACATGCATAATTCAATGTTTATTAAGCATTTTATTCAAGTTATGTGTTCCGGCAGGTGTGAATAAAATGATTCCAAGATCCTAAAATCATTGAAGAACTAAGCACAGTTTGTCGACTTAATCCTAAAACATCTTAGGTAAGCAAAAGCCTTTTGCTAATAGTCTAGAAACTATTCTTGGTTGATAGGTACGTCTAAGATCTTATTAGGTAAACCTATCGATTTTTCCACGACATAAAAGGACTCCTTACTTATATCGTTGAGTTTCACCAAAACTAACATGTACTCACAATTATTTATGTACCTTGCCCCTTTAGGACCAATAAGTAACACCTCGCTGAGCGAAAACTATTACTAGATTGATGTAAAGGATATCCAAGCAAGTGTATATTTTGGCATGGCACCTTTTAACTCAATTTTTAAGTTTGGAACTTAAGGCTCTTACTATGTTGGTTAGATTTTAAGTGAACTAAAATCCTTAATCATGCAACATAATCAAGCCACAATCTTATGCATAATTAAGACATATTTAAAGCAATAAATAACTTAAAGCATGCATAAGATAAATGTGATCTAGTATGGCCCGACTTCATCTTGAAGCTTTGACTTCAAAGTCCGTCTTGAAAATCTCCGTGGAAGGCACCATTTTCTTCAAATAGGATAAGCTATAATTAAAACTAATTACAACTATTTGATGGTACGCAGACCATATTTGAATTTGAAAAACAACTTTGGTACTTTAGACCAATTACATTCAAATTAATGGTACGCAGACCATATTTTCTATCCTATTTGGGCCATACTAGTCACTTCATAACCTGCAAAACAGTACATATACAATATATACCATTCACCCATTCATTATCATGAATGGCCCACATAGCTGGTTAGTAAAACACATTATGCATCACGTAAACATTTGCAGCAATTAATCAAGGGCACCAATAATCTACCAATTATTCAGTCCTTATTAATTCTAATCAAGTTGTTTTAACCTTAAGGATTTGTAGACCTAATCAAGAGTTTTATGACTAAAAGGGCTCCCACTTAAACCAATAAATTCATATGCTTTACTAATTTTAAACATAAAAATGTATTTCAAGTCTAACCGGAAACATACAAATTTAATTAAAATTTAAAGCTCATATAAATTTATAATTGAATCCAAAAAGTTTAATTTAATTTCAGTCGTATTTAAATTAATTCATGATTTTAATTTTAGTAAAATAATTAGAATAAATAAATTTATTATAATTACAATATTCAAAATTAAAATCCAAGAAAATAATTTAATTTATTAATTTTAAAATTAATTAAAATTACGTAAACTGAAAAATTTCAAATTAAACATTCAAAACGATCTAATCGCAACGCAAACACCCTATGCATTGCACGCCCATGGGCCGCACGCACACAGCCATCGCTGGCCATGTGCGCGCAGCCCATGCGCTCGTCGCATAGCTGCTGCATCTTCCATCGCAAGCCATCGCACGCTATGGTGCTCGCTGCGCGCGCGCCAGCGCTCGACGCACGCGAGCCATCGCTCGCTGTGCGCGCTCGCCAGCGCTCGCTGCGCGCGCGAGCCATCGCTCGCTGTGCGCGCGAGCCATCGCTCGCTGTGCGCGAGCAATTGCGCGCGTTCAACGCTGGGCGCAGCGCTCGTGGCACGCGAGCTTGCGCTCGCTGCGCGCGCTTGCGCGAGGCAGTGCGCGTTGTGGCGCAGCTCGCTTGCTGCCCACACGCGACTGCCATGGCTTGCCTTTCGCCCATGCCCATACGTCCATAGCTCGTGGCCCACGACACAAGGCAGGGCTGCTGCCTTGTGCTTGTGCACCATGCCTTGCTCATTGCATTCGTGCCGCACGGGCGACGAGCTCCCTTGCTCGTCGTCGCATGCCCGCACTATACAACACCTCTTAAGGGTAACACGAAGCGTCCATTGCTTTGTGCGTGCAAGTTATATGAACGAATCGCATAAAAAATTTAAAATTTATATTTAAAATTAATGACAAATTAATAAATAATATTAATTTCATAATTTTAGGGCGAAAAATCGAAAATTTATTATTCAATTGATTTCCGATTATTATGGATTCAAGCCTAGGTCATAAAAATTTAAAATTTATCATAAATTTACAATTTTTATGGTGGTTTTTAATCATAGGTTTCTAATTAAATTATAATTAATTATGAAAATCAAATTAATTCTAAATTATTCTAATTTTCAACAAATTAATCATAATTACAAATTAGATTGCATAATTAACAAGGCTAGGCATTCAAACTTGTTAAACATATACAGTAGGTCAATAAAAAATTCAAGATTTATCAACAAGAATCGCAAATATTTAATTTAACATCTTAAATTTACGAAATTTTGCATTCGAAAAACTAAAACCTTCGAAAAGTCATAGTTAGGCTTCGAATTTGAGAATTCTGGGTTCGGCAGAAAAATATTAATTTTGTCAAAATTTTAGAATGCCTTTTACATGCGGAATTGACACAAAAATCACTTGATTTGGATGAGTAACGAAGAAACTGCCGAAAAACTGCGTACGTATAATTAAATAAACGCAATTTGCAATTAATTAGCAATTACGAAAATTAATCACCCCTTTTAATTCTTGCAAATTTGTAATATTTAACCATGTTCATGCAATTTAGATTATGAAAATAATAAGGGGCTCTTGATACCACTGTTAGGTTATGATACATATGATATTACATAAATCATGCGGAAACAACCATTAACCCAGGAATACATATTATTTACACATAATCATATAGCATAATTTAGATGCATACTCTTTGTTGCGTGCCTTCCCTAGCTGCGCCCGAACCGAACAAGAACAAGTCTTTAGGACTCCAAGTGTCGTCCCTCCGCAGATAGTCCACAGCACGTCCGGATCCGCCTTAAGATTGACCAACTAGAATCGCCCTTAAGGTACTAGAATTTTCGGCACTCTTAGGTAAGAAATATGACTGAATTTTTCTCTCAAAACTCACTTTGAATACTTGAATTAATCTCTTTAAAATATGTGACCCTAGGCACGTATTTATAGAGTTATGGAAAGGGAATTGGAATCCTAGTAGGATACGAATTAATTAAACTTAGAATCCTATAAGAACTCTAATTAATTAATTTATCCTTTTAGGAATAGGAATTTAATCATATACTAATTCTAATAGTTTTAGGAATCGTGCATGAACACAAACTCACACACACACACGGCAGCCACGAGGGCCGCCCATGCGTGCGTGCGAGCAGCAGCCCATGCAGCGAGGCCCATGGCCTTGGCGCGCGCTGGGCCTGCCTTGCGGTGGGCCTGGGCGCTGCCTTGGCTGGGCGCGCGTTTGGCTTGCTGGGTGATGGCCCGACTTCGTGCTGGGCCTTCGTCCGGCAGGCCTCGTCCGATGCTAATTCGTACGATACGATTCCGATTAAATTCCCGGTTCCGGAATTCATTTCCGATACGAACAATATTTAATATTTCCGATTCCGGAATCAATTTCTGTTTCGAACAAATATTTAATATTTCCGTTTCCGGAATTATTTTCCGATTCCGATAATATTTCCGATTCTGACAATATTTCCGTTTCCGGCAATATTTCCGATTCTGGTAATATTTCCATTTCCGATAATATTTTCCGATACGTACCATGTTTCCGTTTCCGGCAACATCTACGACTTGGATAATATTTATATTTCCGATACGATCCATATTTCCGTTTCCGGCAATATCATCGTTTCCGGATTATTCATTTCTTGCCTGTGACGATCTCAGCTCCCACTGAAACCAAGATCCGTCGATTCCGAATATCCATAGATGGAGTATCTAATGCCATTAAATACTTGATCCGTTTACGTACTATTTGTGTGACCCTACGGGTTCAGTCAAGAGTAAGCTGTGGATTAATATCATTAATTCCACTTGAACTGAAGCGGCCTCTAGCTAGGCATTCAGCTCACTTGATCTCACTGAATTATTAACTTGTTAATTAATACTGAACCGCATTTATTAGACTTAACATAGAATGCATACTTGGACCAAGGGCATTATTTCCTTCAGACCATGGATCCACAAAATGAAGGCAGTGCCATCAACATATCACCAATCAATCAAGTTTCCAACCAAGTGGGGGTCATGGAAATCAAAGGGCAGCAAAGAGATGCGAAGAAATGTTACGAGACAGCACTGAAACCATCCAAGTCACCCATCTAGCAATTACAGCCAGGGTCGACATCGGACGACCCCGACGACCAACAAATCGACGAGATAGTACTAGACCAGACAAAGCCAGACCAAGTCGTAAGGATCGGAGCCTCACTGCCTGACAACATCAAAAGTCAGATAGTGTCGTTTCTAAGAGAAAACTCGGACTGTTTCGCTTGGTCGCACGAGGACATGACAGGAATCAGCCCAGACGTGATCACCCACAAGCTCAACGTCGACCCCAGCTTCAGACCGGTAAAACAGAAACGACGTAAGTTCGCACCCGAAAGGAATAAAATCATTGACGAAGAAGTCCAAAACCTGATAGATTCAGGGAAGATCAGAGAGGTCAAATATCCAGACTGGTTAGCAAACGTCGTCGTCGTCAGCAAAAAGAACGGAAAATGGAGAGTCTGCATCGACTTCACAGATATCAACAAAGCTTGCCCCAAGGACCCATTCCCTCTGCCGCACATCGACGCCCTGGTCGACGCCACAGCCGGACACGAGCTACTCACATTCATGGACGCCTACTCAGGATACAACCAAATCCTTATGCACCCAGACGACCAGGAAAAAACATCTTTTGTAACGGATAGAGGAATTTATTGTTATAAAGTCATGCCTTTTGGTCTTAAAAATGCAGGTGCGACGTACCAAAGATTAGTCAACAAGATGTTTAAAGACCAACTCGGAGACACAATGGAGGTATACATTGACGACATGCTGGTGAAATCGAGGAAGGCTGACGATCACGTGGAACACTTACGACAATCCTTCGACATACTAAAAAAGTACGGTATGAAACTTAACCCGACTAAATGTTCTTTCGGAGTGTCCGCAGGAAAATTCTTAGGTTACATCGTCACCCAACGAGGAATCGAGGCCACCCCCGACCAAGTGCGCGCGATCATCAACATTCAATCCCCGCGGAACATAAAAGAGGTACAGCGCTTGACAGGGAGAGTGGCGGCACTAAACCGTTTTATATCGCGGTCGTCGGACAAGTGTCGATTATTTTACGACGTCCTGCGCAAAAACAAGGGGTTTAACTGGTCCGACGACCACGAAGCAGCCCTGCAAAACCTCAAAAAATACATGATGTCGCCACCCCTCCTATCCAAGCCAAAAGAAGGAGAACTCTTACAACTCTATTTAGCCGTTAGCTCGACGGCAGTCAGCGCGGTCCTAGCTCAAGAAGACGAAGCACAACAACTACCCATTTATTACATCAGTAAGTCACTACTGGAAGCAGAGACCAGGTATTCCTCCCTCGAAAAACTCGTTTTAGCACTCGTTACCGCAGCCAAAAAACTAAGGCATTATTTTGAAACTCACCAAATAGTGGTGATGACTAACTATCCAATCAAGTCTGTGATGCGTAGGCCAGAACTGACAGGTCGAATGGAGAAGTGGACAATGGCACTAGGAAGGTTCGACATCAAGTATCAACCAAGGACGGCTGTAAAATCACAGGCCCTAGCAGATTTTGTGGCAGACTTCAGCCCCGACTTAGAGAGGATAGCAGACGACGAAGTCAAACTCATCAACAACATAGAAGGAATATGGACACTCTTCGTCGACGGCTCATCTAACTTTCGTGGTGCAGGTTTAGGCGTCGTACTGAAGTCACCACAAGGGGACATGATAGCACAGGCAATCTGCTGCGATTTCAAGGCAACTAACAACGAAGCAGAATACGAGGCGCTAATCGCCGGAATGACATTAGCTATGGAATTAGGGGCAAGCGGACTCAACATCTTCAGCGACTCACAACTAATCGTCAACCAGATTAACGGCGACTACGAAGCTAAAGACCTAAAAATGACCTTGTATCTCGAGAAAGCAAAAGAATTAACTTCCAAATTCAAACCCTTCTCCATCAAACAAGTCCCAAGAGACCTAAACACGCAAGCCGACGCCCTTGCCAACCTAGGATCCGCACTCAGAAAATCACCATTCTCGACCATACCTCTAGTACACCTACTGTCGCCCGCCGTCGAAAAAGACATACCACAAGACGCCAGCCTCGTCCTATCAACCTTAAACACAGACAGTTGGACCAAACCCATCTTCGATTACCTAAAGCACGAAACTCTACCCGACGACAAGCTAGACGCCAGAAAGATACTTTTCAAAGCTTCACGATATGTTATTTTGCAGGACGTACTATTTAAGCGATCAGCAAACAGAATGTTGATGCGATGTGCCGAAAAAATCGAATGGGAAATACTATTGAAACAATACCACGAAGGAGAATGCGGAGGACACGAAGGAGGACGAAGCTTATCAACCAGAATCAAAAGAAATGGATACTATTGGCCAGCAATGCTTAAGGACTCCATGAGGTACGTATCCAAGTGCGACAAGTGCCAACGACACGCAGGTATGACACATAAACCATCCGAATTTTTGCACCCAACCCTAACTCCGTGGCCTTTCATGAAATGGGGGATGGACATCGTCGGCAAATTGCCCGTCGCCCCAGGACAAAAGGTCTTCATGTTAGCCCTAACAGATTATTTTTCCAAGTGGATAGAAGCAGGTGCATTCCAACAAGTAAGGGACAAAGAGGTATGCTCGTTCATATGGACTAACATAATATGCAGGTTCGGAATACCGTCAGAAATTATCTGCGACAACGGATCACAATTCATCAGCGACAAAACAAGAGCTTTCTGCAAAACATGGAACATCGAGCTGAAGACATCGACGCCCAGATACCCCCAAGCAAACGGACAGGCGGAATCCAGCAACAAAACGATCATCGCGTCGCTGAAAAAGCGGTTGGACGACAAGAAGGGGCGATGGGCAGAAGAACTACCATCCATCCTATGGGCCAACAGGACGACGCCTAGGACGGCGACAGGACAGACTCCCTTCTCACTCGTTTACGGGTGCGAAGCAGTACTTCCCCCTGAAGTGACGTTGCCCAGTGCACGATATGGACTCATGACGCCGGAGCAAAATGACGTAGAACTCAGCGAAAACCTCGACAACACAGAAGATCTCAGGGAAGCAGCGTTGATAAGAATGGCGTCACAACAACAGATCGTGGCAAAATTCTTCAACAAAAATGTCAAAGTGAAAATGTTCAAAGAAGGAGATTGGGTACTGCGCAAAGTATTCCAAAACACGAAAGAATTAAACGCAGGTAAATTAGCACCAGCTTGGGAGGGACCGTACTTGATCGACAAAATCGTCGGAAAGGGGGCATACAGACTCATTACCAAAGATGGCAAGTCAGTCCCCCGAAGCTGGAACGCAACACATCTTAAACTTTACCATTTTTGAAATCTCGTCGTAACCAATTCTATCAGACATCGTATCATCGTCTTTATTTTTCTTTATCGTTTTATTTTCGTTTAAAAACCATTACTGACTTAAGCATCGGAGGGCCGTTGGCATCCCCAACGGCCAATCCTCCTAGCGACCCATGTTTTCTTTTGCAGAATGCAAGACACACGACGAACGACATCCATAAGCAACAACGTACGACTCAGAACGAAATCGCGAGAGACAACGAACAAACAGCGCAGGTATGATTTTACACATCGGTCGATTCAATACTTATTACTTGCAAAGCATCTGCTACACGAAACTAAAACATCAAAACGCAACGGGATAACCATAAGGAACAAACGACTAAGGAAAAGAAAAACAAACTTATCATACACGACGCGCGACCCCTAAGGCCACGACTTCCGAAATTCAAACACAAAACATTATCCAAACACCGCATCGCCGCTACCGACGACGGATAAAAACATTCCAAACACGAAAACAAAAACACAAGTCATCCAAACCACCTCGTCGTCGCCATCGACGACGAGTAAAGAAGTTCACAAACAAAACACAAAAACCAACAGAAATTCGAAAACTACAAACTATTACATCCCTTCTTCCTGAATAGAGGCCACGGCTTCCTGCTCCGACTCCTGCTCTGGGGGCACGACGGGCACCTCCACCGACGCCACGTCCAACGTCTCGTCTTGAGAAACGACGATGAGGGCCTCCTCTTCGCACCCAACAGCTAGAACCTCCCCCTCTTGGTCCGGAACAGGCGCACTCACCACCAACAAAGCCGCATCCACCTCTGTCGCCTCAGTACTAGCAGTGTCGGCCGTCTTCGCTAACTCTTCCGGATCCACCACGGGCACCGACAGGTCAGCCATGGTACCGCCATTAGCCAGATAGTCGTCCACCTCCTTTTGACACGGCCAAAGGCTAGTCTCCCCAATCAAGCAGGAATACATCATCTGCGCCCGCGTCCTCTATATAGCGAGAGCCTCAACGTCCTCCGCCTCCTCCTGCAGGGCGTCGTACAAACTCCTCAATCCATCCAACTCCTCCGTCGTCGAGGCCAGCTCTTCCTTCACTTTCTCCAGATCTTTAGCTACGTCGGCTAACTGCTTATCCTTACCCTTCAATTGATCACCCTTGGCCTTAACCACCGCAGCAAGGTCCACGACCTTCTTCTCAGCAGCTTTCCACTTCGCTTCCCACGACGCGGCCGCCTTCTTCGCCGTCGCTGTCAGCTGCCTCGCATTCGTCACCTCGTCGCACAACAACGAACACTGCCTACGTACAGCCAAGGCAGCCTGCGACGCCTGCGCAAAACCAATGGCAAAACAAATTTACACAACACACATCTTTCGCAAACAAAAAAAAAAAAAAAAAAAAAAAGAAAAAAAAGAAGAAGAAGAAGAATAAACTAAATAAAACTCACCCGCAGACTAAGCTCAGCGGCGTCCGACGCGACAGGAAGAGGATCCACCTCGTGATATCGTCGATACGTCGTAGGCAAGATCAAGCGATCAGCGAAAGGCCATATAACCGACGCCTCTTCATCACCCAAGAAGCTTGGGGGCAAAGTGATAACCGTATCCTCGACAGGATCCGTCTCGACAGGACGCTTCTTGGCCGACGAAGTAAACACTTTACTAACGTCGACAGCAGCAGACGACGCCTTGAACGGCTGTGGAGGCGACGACGAAGCAATCGGATGAAAGCCTTCGGCCCCTATGACGACAGGCGTCTCGGCCGACGAACCTATCGCAGAAAACCGAGGTACGACCGTCATACCTCGTCCACCAGAAATCGAGGACGACCTCAATCGCTTCCTTGCACGCTCCTGAATCTCTCTCTGAGACATCCTCGACACAGGCCTAGACGACAGAGTATGCTCTACACCCAATACAAAAAATCAAGGTCAAACATTATCCAAAGCAAAAACAAAAATATATACAAACCCCGAAATAAACAAACGACAAATACCTGAGTTGTCAGCCATATCGCCTACTTCACCTTCGGCGGACGATGAGTTTTCCACTACCTCCTCAAGCAAATCCAACCTTTTCCGACGACGAGTCAGTTGACCTGATTCCTCGTCTATTTCCTCCTCCTCGGCGACGTCGCCTGACCGGTTCGCCTCCTGCTCGTCTAAAAACTCTCCGTCGCGACTAAAAGACCTATCCTCGACAGAATAACCCAAGAACTTCCGATACTTATCCTCAGAATCAACGTTCAACTCAGTCAACGACGACGCCTTGACAACTGCAAAACAAAACCAAGTAAGGCGACGTTCAGTAAAACGACGAGAAACAAAGATAAAACGACACATTTACCTTCCATCGTCCATCCCTCGACCAGAAACCGCCCTTTATCTCCCAGAGAATCTTTGCCTACAAAGACAAAACGACTCTGCCAACCCCTGTCGTTCACACCTAAACCAACACCTAAGTTCGTCTTCCCCTTCTTCGTAACCAAGGTATACCTACAACACTTCTGCAGTGCTAGGTCGTAAGTGTACATCAAGTCAGACAGGTCAAACGGCGTACGCCAGTTCGCAGTAACTCCGTGCACCACCGTGAAAACCCGCCATATCTGGGGCATCAACTGACCCGGGCTCAAATGGAAAACCTCGATAAAGGACCTAACTAGAGGAGTGAAAGGAAATTTGAAGCCAATTGTGAACGGATACTCATACATAACCACATACCCCTCTGGACAGTCAAAGGCTTCCTCATCCGAGCCGGGAATCTTCACTTCCGCCGACGGCGGCAAACCAGCAAGTTCAACAAAAGCCGCCGGATCCACCACAGTAGAATATATCGGGTTAAGGGACTTAACCCGAGTGGAACCCGACTCCCCCTTTCCTCTCGCTACAACCGACTTAGATCTACCCATCTCACTTACAAAAATCTACAAGGAAATCGAAAAAGAAAGCAAATTTTACCTGAAATCGAACAAACTCAGTGCGAAAATCGACTTCGCTTTCTCCCTCTTCTCTCTCCTGCTTTCGGATCTAGAAATGTTTTGAAAAAACTTGGTGTGAAGAACTTTATTGCATGTCGTGAATTGGTATTTATTACTCCGGAATTTTGAACGGTTTTATCCCACGAACTAGGCAGTTGGAGACGGTTTTTTAATTTGAATTGTTTCTTTTGCTCTGTGTGACTCCGCAAATTCACAATTGGGGGCAAACTGTTATCCCACTTTTTGGACTAACGACATAACCGTTCTAACGTTTGATCATGTCGTGTCAGCCAGGTCCTGTCGTGTCGCAGGTAAACACAGCTCCAGGGAGATACGTCCGACGTAGCATCGTGCGACGAGGTATAAACGACGAAGGATAGGCGACAAAGTACAGGCAACTGAGACGCGTCCTCAAGAAACGGGTTGATAAAGATAAGTTAACCTAAAGCCCATGATAGGCAGCGCCGTCAAGCTAGCAAGAACGAGTCCAAGACATACACGAGAAGCGCGGAGGCGGTTGAAGACTGAAGAGACGTGTGACAAAGATACTCCTATCTTTGTGGGATTTTCTCAACCGATTAGACCGTTGAGAATATCCTATAAAAGGACGAAGATAATGACAAGCAAAGCACGTTCACTCAAGCACTCAAACTCTTAAGCTATAAACTGTTTCAGCATTCATTATTGTACTTTAGATTTTTAATATCGATTCTCAAAAAGAAGAGCATAAACAATCACATAGAATACTTAGTGGATTGATAGCCTCATAGCTATCCGCGGTTTTTTACCTTATTCCTGGGTTTTCCGCGTCAACACTCCTCTGTGTCGTGTCTCTTTATTTGTGTCGTTGATTCTTTGCTTAGTTAGTGTCGACCCTAGCCGAAAGTCGCCCCCATACGAATTTTGGCATAAACAGGATGCATGTATCATTAATCAGAAAGCATACAGGAGTAAACTCGTATTGCTGATGGACATAGTTGAACTGAACTCAATATACAGAACCACACTGATCCTACTCACAAACATTTACACTATAACATCGCAACATATCCACAGAGGTAAATGCTACGTGCCTACGACAATATGATGACACCAATACGCATTACAAAGTTATTTCACCTAATTTCCCAATTCTCATCTTACATAAATTCAGTAATAGCCAGCAAAATTGACATACTGAAGATTCTTACATGCAGTGCAGTATGTAACAAAAGACTGTTGTTGCAATTCTGATCACTTTGAAATAAGAGAGCAAGAGAGGAGCCTACATTTTCTCTCTTACACCTCAGTTACGTTATATGCCATTGGGGACATCGTTCTTCGGAAACTGAGAATGAATATGCGTCAAGTATACCACATTGTTTTATAGTAGTTGGCCCATAAGGTAAAATATTACTAACACATACACATAAATTAATGAAAGTAAAAACTAAAGATATACTTCATATAACTACTTCAGGATTTCAATGTAGATACAGTACAAACAAAAATGAAAACAATCTCACAAACCACACAAATAATAAATAATAAATAAAATAAAACACAAAACAGATAAAGATATCCAAGATCCTAAGACTAGCCCGTGCCTTGCACGGGTCAGACGACTAGTTGGTTCCAATGGGTAGCTTGCAACTTGTTGTTGGGCTTTAATTTGATACTATTAAAACTTCTAAATGATTGAAAATGTAATAACTAAGAAGTATCCATAAGTTAATTTTTATACCAGCAACAATTATTGCTAATAATATGCACATGCTAATTTTTAGTGAACATTTGTTTTTTTTTTTTTTTTTAATGCAAATTGCTAATTTTAAACTTGTAAGGTACTTCCGCAATTTTATTATATTATCTCCGTTTTAAAGTTTTTTATACTTTAAGTTATGTGTGCGTATATATTTTTTATTTTTTTTTGGGTTCTTCTACGAGAAGTTCCCACCGCATTCGGCGAGTGGACTAATCTCCCGCGGGAGTTTGCATGGGTACCTCAATGGGCAGCATCCCTCCTGTTGAGATTTTTTCTATACCCAAGACTCAAACCTGAGACATTGATTAAGGAGCAAGAGGCTTTTAACCACTCATGCCAACCTCAATTGGTGCGCGCATATAATATTGAGTGTTAAAAACGGATGAAATTTTATACATGTTAATTAGTTTCATTTTTAATCTATAAAATTACGACGGACGCCATCATTGTAATGGTGTAGTCTACTTAAAAAACAAATTAATTTGTGATTTTATTATAATTTGGAGAGGGAATAACTATTAAATAATTGAGACAAAAAACTAGGTAAGACCTTGCAATCCGAAGGAATAAAAATATATATAAGCAATCACCAAAAATGAAAGAATGGGGATATCATACATACTAATATAATCGTTTCCCCGAAAATAGAAAGAGATTAGTTATGAACCCGGACGATGCACCACCTTCTAAAACTAAGGCACCCTCGTCTCAACACACTAATCGTGTTACGTCAAGTCGTGAGGTCCGTGAAGACTCTAAAGTATGGCGTGAGGAGAACATATCTGTTTATCAAGTGTTAGTTTTCCATTTTCTTACCTTTTTCTTTTATTATATTTCATACATAAGGTTTTAAGCTCGTGTGATGCACCAACTTTTTTGTTAATGAAAAAATAGTCATATTTTCATGCAAATTTGATTAATATTGATCCTACATTAATGATATTTTCTAATCGCAATATTTTATAGTTTTATGCTAACTAATGTAAAAAGTAGTGTATTTCCTAATTTTACTGTGCAGTATATTTACGATGTGCTGCTGTTTTTATTGCTACGAAAGATGCAAATGCTGCCTCAGTATCCTCCATTGTTGCTGTGGAAGAGAGCGTAAGCGGTAGATGGAAAAATTACATCATTAGTGTTCTTTGTTTTTATATATTATATATATATATATATATATATGCAAGTATAATATAGAGTACTGTATACTCTAATGTAAAAGTATTTGTATTTGGATTAATATCTGTTTTTATCATATTAATGGTTTCCAAACTCGTGTCGTTAATGTTTCCAACGTTTGTTGTGACAGTTAGATAGTAGTCTTCAATATTTGTGTGTATGAGTATTCTCCCATGTTGAACAAATATGTAGTTTAGAATGTCTTTAAATATACCCATTTGACTCATATATTGAATATGGGTTGGGTTGAGTTGTCGGGCCAAGTGGAGCATAAAGTGGTTTCAAGTCCTACTAGTCCACCTTGCTATCTAAACCCAATTAGGTCCGCCTAACTCAAAAACCTCATACTGCACTGTCTAAAACACGAAGAAAAAACCTACTAAGAATATCATTTAGGGTGCGTTCTACTCTCCTTATTTTTACATAACTTATTTTATACTCTGTATTTCGTATGAATTTAATTGGCCTTATTAAAATCTATCAGAACTTATCTTAGTTATAAATTGTACTTGGACAATCCTTATCTTTTTTCTGAAATATATTATCTGAATTTTGTTGGAAGTATAGGTAGTGATGCTTCAAAAGAATGAAAATTGTGCTTGTCCCACATTGACAAAAAATAAGAGTTTTACCCACTTTATATATCCTCACTCCACTAATAGGTTTGTTAGAAGACTTGAGAGGAGGCTCTAGGCCACCGCACACGCGCGCGGGCCGGGCCGGGCTCAGGCGAGTGGCGCGGCGCGTTCGCGGGTGTGGGTGGGGCCCTTTTTGCCACCAATCAATCCCGTGTAACGGCTAGTTGTTGTATTTTGGTAACCGAATATTTTCCATAACGGTTACAGGTTTTATTCCGGAAATTGAGTCGTTGATTGATTCTAATTGATTACCGAATTTATTTCCTTCCCGAAATAATTCTTCAGCCTTCCGTTATTTATTTGGGCTTCCTCCTTCACAAAGAAAACACAGAAAAATTGCTCTCCGAAAATTTTCCTCTCAAACACATACTCTCTGATTCATTTTGGGCAACGTTCAATTTCGTTTTCAATCTATCTTTTTGTACTACACCAACGAGATAGATGTCGTGTAACCCTGGAGGTTGATTGTCAAGAGGCCGTGTGTACGTAACGGGGCAAATTCAACTTTAGGGCAGTGTTCATACACGCCACGACTTGGTTAAAGATAAGTTTATTCGTTCATTACTAGTCATTGTTCCTACAATCTAAAGTTGAATTATTTCTTCCGTGTTTTATTTTTACAATGGCTGGTCATATCCCTACTGCTATCCCTTTTACTTCTTCCATGCTTCCCAACCCTTTCATCCCTGATATGTCTAAGTTAGATCCTTTCGATGGGAAGAATTATAAGATGTGGTCTGATAAGATGGAGTTTTTCTTGGGTCAAATTGGGGTAGATTATTGTCTTACTGTTATTGCTGCCCCTGCTAATTCCACTAGGGATTTTGAGAAAGATAACAAAACCTGTCGTGGGATGTTGTTGCACTACATGACTGCTTCTCTTTATATGATTTATAGTAAGTCTAAGAATGCTATGGAAATTTGGGATGCTCTGAAAACTAAGTATGGAACTGATGATTTTGGGACTAAGAAATATGCTTGTAGTCGTTGGTTAAATTTCCGTATGACTGATGATAAGCCTGTCCTTGATCAAGTTCATGAGTATGAACATTTATGTGCTGATATTGTTGCTGAGGGTATGAAAATCTGTGAGCTTTTCCAAGCCAATTGTCTCCTTGAGAAATTAACCCCTTCTTGGCAAACCTATGTCCATTCCATGAAACACAAACAAAAAGACTTTACCCTTCAAGAACTCGTTTCCCACATTAAGATTGAAGAGCAGAACCGTATCCAAACCAAGGGAAAAACTACTGACCATTCTTCCTCTACTGCTAATCTTGTTGAAACTAAAAGAAATGCAGGTTATAATAAGGGACCGAAAGGCAAGGGTCCAAATCAGTTCCATGGTACAAGGTAGAACAACAACAAAAAGGAGAAAAGGCAGTTTAAAGGAAATTGCTATACTTGCGGTAAGTATGGTCATTCAGCTAGGGAATGCAGGCAAGGACATGTGAAGGAAATAATGCCCTTGGTCCAAGTATGCATTCTATGTTAAGTCTAAAAAATACGGTTCAGTATTAATTAACAAGTTAATAAATCAGTGAGATCAAGTGAGCTGAATGCCTAGCTAGAGGCCGCTTCAGTTCAAGTGGAATTAATGATATTAATCCACAGCTTACTCTTGACTGAACCCGTAGGGTCACACAAATAGTACGTGAACGGATCAAGTATTTAATGGCATTAAATACTCCATCTATGGATATTCGGAATCGACGGATCTTGGTTTCAGTGGGAGCTAAGATCGTCACAGGCAAGAAATGAATACTCCGGAAACGATGATATTGCCGGAAACGGAAATATGGATCGTATCGGAAATATAAATATTATCCAAGTCGCAGATGTTGCCGGAAACGGAAACATGGTACGTATCGGAAAATATTATCGGAAATGGAAATATTGCCGGAATCGGAAATATTGCCGGAAACGGAAATATTGTCAGAATCGGAAATATTATCGGAATCGGAAAATAGTTCCGGAAACGGAAATATTAAATATTTGTTCGAAACGGAAATTAATTCCGGAATCGGAAATATTAAATATTGTTCGTATCGGAAATGAATTCCGGAATCGAGAATTTAATCGGAAGCGCATCGTACGAATTAGCCACTACTACAAAAAAGGGCAAAGAGACCCTTCCAAAATGGCTTAAGAGATCTCCTTTCAAGGGGTCTCTATCTCACAGGTCTCTTTGATAAAGAGACCTCCTCATCAAGAGGGGGTCTGTTTGTTAAAAGTTAGAGACCTTCCACGTAAGAAAGAGGGTCTCTTATGTGAACGTTGGTTAAAATATTTTAGAAGGGAAAGAGACCTCTTATTAGAGATGTGAGATTTGTTTGTTAAAATGTTCAGACCCATTAAGTAAGATAGGAGGTCTCTTTGAATATTTTTATTTTTGTTTATTAAAGCAGTTAAGACCTCATATATAAGATAAGGGGTCTCTTTGTTATTTTTTTTATTATTATTTTTTACAAAGTAAAGACCTCATATCTTAGATATGGGGTCTCTTTGAATTTTTTATTATTATAACTAGAGAGCCTTTATTACACCTGACGGGTCTCTTTGCAACCTTTTTTGTTTTAAAAAAAAAATATCGATAATAGCAGAATACAAGTAGTTGCGCCAATTCAGAATTAATATACATATATTACACCTGCGTTTACACCAGCAGGCATCAAATGCACAAAACCACACCTGATATAATACATAACTAGTTTTAAACCCGTGCAACGCACGGTTTATATTTTGTTTTAAAAATGATTTATTTTTTATTTCATCTTCATCAAATGACCAAAATCAGAGAAAAGATGAAAGAAACATAATTCTCCTTTACATATTTGGGAAACCATTATTGGGAATACTCCCACACATCATTTGTAACTTGAGATCTATTTTCCCCTGACTTGAAAAGTAAAATTACACAATAAATGATTAGGTCAAATTGGATTACTAATCTTATGAGAAAGTGAGATAATGCCTTTGAATGTCTGGTGTAAGGAAGACGCGTAAACACCATATGCCTGCCAAAAAACGAAAGGCTTATTTTAATTATTGGGAAAGAAAAACATCTCATCAACGAAAACACTCACAATTATATCCAAGATTAAAAACTACAGGATTTCAAATACAAAAACCAGCAAAGAACAATCGCGAGGCGTAGACATAAATGCAACACAACATGTTAGAAGTCTAGCTAGCTATGCTCATTGGGTTATTGTTGAGTTAGCTTCCTTATGTAAGTGATTTATCAACTTATGCAATCTAACAATATTTGTATTATCAGGAAAGAGATAACTCCAAATAATTTTCTCGATATGTTAGAGAATAAAGATAAAGTACAATAACAATGTCAATATGGGAAGAGTACTATTTTCAATTAATGCTAAAGACCATAAAACTGATTGATTAAACTTCACGAAGGTAATGGGAAAAGTTTCTCAACCCAATATAATCAAAACCTGTCAGAGTCTAGGAAAACAACACAAATAGAACAACATAAAACACACAGAACCCCGCAGAAATGCATTGCTCAGTAATTAATGGACATCTAACCACCCAAACAACCTTTTAGAACAATAGATAATATGTTCGAGTTGGGAAAGTCTAATCATTTACTTTCACCGGAACCCGAGATGTTAAGGAAGGGAGATACATAAATTCAATTATACAGCCAAAGAGAATGCTAGAGAGAATTATAAACATGTAAGAGGCGTCATCATACCAACAATTTCGCCGAGGTGCATCGATACTGTATTTAGTTGAGCTTTATTCTCATAAAGACGGTTGACGGTTTTTCTTGACATTATAATTTCCTTCGCAAGTGCCTGGACATGTTATACAGAAGATAGGAAGAAATTCAAAGATATCGTACTAAATTTATAAATTTCAATTGCCGTCGAACAAAAACCAAACCAAAAAATTCACAAAGAAAGAAACTACAATTTAAAACAAACTTGTTTGATCATGCGAAATACAATGACATTGATTATACCTTTGCAGAACCCATGTCATTTCTCTTGGCAGCTTCTGTAATTGCCTTCTATACAGTCTTCTAAAGAGTTCCCATTATTTTCAACTGCAGGAAGCTTAACAATAAACTAACTAAGTAAGCGAAATATACAATGATCTAAGTACTTCTCAATTAGTTAGGGCACTTAAAAAGCTCAATTGAACAAAATCCAATTAAATTCCAAAAAGAATAATTAGTTTGATCAGGGTTCCGATTGAATTGGGGCAATGCAATTTACAATTATAATTGAATCTAATTGAACGAAAAAATTAACAACAATCATCGGAAAAACAATAATGAAGCAAAAAGATAAATCTAATTTAATAAACCATTCTAGAAGCATCCATTTTCCACAACCAGGCCATCACTAAGGCCATAGTATTACTTTTAGTATAATTTCAAACTACATGATATCAATTTTTTTGGTAAATAACTACATGATATCATTACTCATGAAGCCATGACGTACCTTCAAATCTAGAGTTAACCTATGATTTGAATACCTACACAATTTCTTGATCAATTCTTAAAGAAATGGACAACATATCTGAATCATCAAGTAATACTTCGTACAAAATATAAGGTTTAGATCTTACTTGGGAGTAATCACATTTCTAATCAAGGATCTCAAGAACAACAAAATAACTATTTACAACACTCGTAAAAAATAGTGCAGTTAGAATTAATAATCCAAACCAAATTAATGTGAGTACTACTAGCTAGTCTACTACACCAACATCCAATATTCCAATCACATCAAGAACACAAACAATAATGCATTGACCCATATTGCAAAGGGGATTGCAGAGTGCAAACAACACCTTAAACCCAAATTAATCCTACATTATTTGCACCATTTCCATTAACAAATA
Source organism: Spinacia oleracea (assembly GCF_020520425.1). NCBI lineage: Eukaryota > Viridiplantae > Streptophyta > Magnoliopsida > Caryophyllales > Amaranthaceae > Spinacia > Spinacia oleracea. The sequence goes on from NC_079488.1 coordinate 76,320,206, forward strand.
CACACCAAGAAAAAAACTTAAAGCCTGATAGAATCTAGAGCCCACAAAGACACAAAAATAAGAAAAGATATCTTTCTCAAATTAGGGTCTTCGTGAGTCACATATTTCAATAAACGTTTATCCCAAAACCTAATTCCTAATCATAAATTTAACCAATTAATCCTTTAAAATTAGTGAATAGAAAGAAAAGAAGAACGATTCAGCATGAATACGTTTACCTGATTTAATTTTTCAGATATATGTCTTAAATCTCTATCAAAATAACTGTCTCCAAAATAACACACAATAATCATTTTTGATGAAAGCCATAACCACTTTCCTTGTATTTTCCATAGTGATGTAGAATTAGAAATCCTGCAATTGAACAGTAAGTTCAATAACCAATCGATGTTAATGACTTTTTAAAATTAAAAAATTGCAAAAACGAATTGAAAATCTGATTCGAGAGAGGAAATACATAATTTGGATATCCAAGTCCAAAATAATAATTTATGTTAAACCCAGAAAGAGTATGTTCCTCATTTTGTCATCTATGTTGTAATCAAACATAAACAATTAGAGTAAGTGGAAGAATGCAAGAAAAAAGGTACAATAGAAAAATTTACTGCAACTGACTAAAAGGCGCATGCATACACCCTTTGCCCAAAAAACCCAGAAATTGTTACCATAGACCAAGCTTCATATTCCAAACTACTTGCAAGTTACAAATTCCAAACTTCACATTTCCTATGGGATAAATGGCTGAAGAACAAACACAAGGTTATTTCTAAGTTCCTACAATAACTAAGAAGACACTCTCCAAACCAAACCTGCTAAAGCTCAATAAAGCCACATAGAGAACCTTTCACATTAATTGGAGTTTGAAACCAAGCAATCAACAAGTTAAACAAACAATAATTATCCGAAAAACCAAGAACTGTATCTAATTTAAGCAAATTGGAAAATTAGTAAATTACATATTTTCTGTTGTTTATTCCTTTAAAGAACAAAAATTGACAAAAAAAAACCCATAGCAAACAACACATAAATCACGCAGTTCAATTGAAAACGCATTAACCTAAATCTATTAGCAAGAAATATAACATTAGAACTAAAAATATCTGCAACAATCACAAATTAACAGAAATGCTGAAAAAATGAACAAATTGTTGCCCTAATTAACAAACCTACGCCTTCAACAAATATATAATACCATCCAATTTTAACCATAAAACCTTAAAATTATGACATAACTAGAAGAAATCATCAAAAAAGGAGGAGAAACAGAAATACCTGTGATATCTGAAGTTGAAATTTGAGAATGGCGAGGAATTTCTCGATAATTTGCTTCTATCAATCGCAGATCTGCACCAATATGTTCTCAATCGTTACCGTTTTTAGGGTTTATTTGTTGAAGCTCCATATTTTATTTATTTATTTTTTTATCGAAGGTTGTGGAGGAGAGAGAAATTAACTTTAGGTTTTGCTGAGAGGGATTGCTCGATTGCGTGTAGAGGGAGGGAGATTGAAATACGGAGTAAGGATGAGGGGTGTGAAAAAGAGACCCGTGTTTTGTGTGAGAAGGTCTTCTCCTTTCTTTTAAATGGGCCCACGAGATATAAGAGACCCGTGTTTTATCATAGCAGGTCTCCTCTTTTTCTATAAATGGGGCCACGTGATATGAGAGACCCGTTGTTTGGGATAGGAGGTATCCTCCATCAAAGAGACCCGCTATTTAAACAAGAGGTCTTATTTGAGAGATCTCTTTGCCACTTTTTGTAGTAGTGAGCATCGGACGAGGCCTGCCAGACGAAGGCCCAGCACGAAGCCGGGCCATCGCCCAGCAAACCAAGCGCAAAAACCACACGCCAAGCATACGACCAGGCCCAGCGCAAAAGCCAGGCCCAGCCGAAGCTTGGGCGCGCGCGCGGGGCTGCGACGAGTGGGCTGTCGCTGTGCGTGGGCCACAAGGCCTGCGTGCGGTGCTAGCGTATTACTCGAAGTGTGTTACTCGAATCCTAAGGCTACCGGGATTCGTCATATGATTAAATCTAATCCTAAAAGATTTAGTTTATTTAATTAGAGTCCTAGTAGGATTATAATTAAATAAATTAGTATCCTAATAGGATTCCAAATCCTTTTCCATAACTCTATAAATAGGTGCCTAGGGTCACATATTTACAATGAGTTTTCAAGTATTCAGAGTGAGTTTTGAGAGAAAAATTCAGTCACACAATTGCCTAAAAGTGCCGAAAATAATAGTACCTTAAGGGCGATTCTAGTTGGTCAATCTTAAGGCGGATCCGGACGTGCTGTGGACTATCTACGGAGGGACGACACTTGGAGTCCTAAAGACTTGTTCTTGTTCGGTTCGGGCGCAGCTAGGGAAGACACGCAACAAAGAGTATGCATCTAAACTATGCTAAATGATTATGTGTAAATAATATGTATTCCTGGCTTAATGGTTGTTTCCGCATGATTTATGTATTATCATATGTATCATAACCTAACAGTGGTATCACGAGCCTCTTATTATTTTCATAATCTAAATTGCATGAACATGGTTAAATATTACAAATTTGCAAGAATTAAAAGGGGTGATTAATTTTCGTAATTGTTAATTAATTGCAAATTGCGTTTATTTAATTATACGTACGCAGTTTTTCGGCAGTTTCTTCGTTACTCATCCAAATCGAGTGATTTTTGTGTCAATTCCGCATGTAAAAGGCATTCTAAAATTTTGACAAAATTAGTTTTTTTTTGCCGAACCCAGAATTCTCAAATTCGAAGCCTAACTATGACTTTTCGAAGGTTTTAGTTTTTCGAATGCAAAATTTCGTAAATTTAAGATGTTAAATTAAATATTTGCGATTCTTGTTGATAAATCTTGAATTTTTGATTGACCTACTGTATATGTTTAACAAGTTTGAATGCCTAGCCTTGTTAATTATGCAATCTAATTTGTAATTATGATTAATTTGTTGAAAATTAGAATAATTTAGAATTAATTTGATTTTCATAATTAATTATGATTTAATTAGATACCTATGATTAAAAACCACCATAAAAAATTGTAAATTTATGATAAATTTTAAATTTTTATGACCTAGACTTGAATCCATGTTAATCGGAGATCAATTGAATAATAAATTTTCGATTTTTCGCCCTAAAATTATGAAATTAATATTATTTATTAATTTGTCATTAATTTTAAATATAAATTTTAAATTTTATGCGATTCGTTCATATAACTTGCACGCACAAAGCAATGGACGCTACATGTTACCCTTAAGGGGTGTTGTATAGTGCGGGCATGTGACGACGAGTAAGGGAGCTCGTCGCCCATGCGGCACGAATGCAATGAGCAAGGCCATGGTGCACAAGCACAAGGCAGCAGCCCTGCCTTGTGTCGTGGGCTATGAGCAATGGACGAATGGGCGAGGGCGAATGCAAGGCACAGCAGTCGCGTGTGGGCAGCAAGCGAGCTGCGCCACAACGCGCACTGCCTCGCGCAAGCGCGCGCAGCCTCGCGCGCAGCGAGCGCAAGCTCGCGTGCCACGAGTGCTGCGCCCAGCGTCGATGCCTCGCGCAGCGAGCGCTGGCTCGCACAAAGCAAGCGCTGGCGAGCGCGCGCAGCGAGCGCTGGCTCGCATCAAGCGAGCGCTGGCGAGCGAACGCAGCGAGCGATGGCTCGCGTGCATCGAGAGCTGGCGCGCGCGCAGCGAGCACCAACTCGCGTGATGCTTTGCGAAGGAAAGCAGCAGCAGCTATGCGACGCAGCGCATGGGCTGCGCGCACATGGCCAGCGATGGCTGTGTGCGTGTGGCCCATGGGCGTACGTTGCTTGGGGTTGTTGCATTACGATTAGACCGTTTTGAAATTTTAATTTGAAATTTTCAGTTTACGTAATTTTAATTAATTTTAAAATTAATAATTTAAATTATTTTCTTGGATTTTAATTTTGAATATTGTAATTATAATAAATTTTATTTATTCTAATTATTTTACTAAAATTAAAATCATGAATTAATTTAAATACGACTGAAATTAAATTAAACTTTTTGGATTCAATTATAAATTTATATGAGTTTTAAATTTTAATTAAATTTGTATGTTTCCGGTTAGACTAGAAATACATTTTTATGTTTAAAATTAGTAAAGCATATGAATTTATTGGTTTAAGTGGGAGCCCTTTTTAGTCATAAACTCTTGATTAGGTCTACAAATCCTTAAGGTTAAAACAACTTGATTAGAATTAATAAGGACTGAATAATTGGTAGATTATTGGTGCCCTTGATTAATTGTTGCAAATGTTTACGTGATGCATAATGTGTTTTACTAACCAGCTATGTGGGCCATTCATGATAATGAATGGGTGAATGGTATATATTGTATATGTACTGTTTTGCAGGTTATGAAGTGACTAGTATGGCCCAAATAGGATAGAAAATATGGTCTGCGTACCATTAATTTGAATGTAATTGGTCTAAAGTACCAAAGTTGTTTTTCAATTCAAATATGGTCTGCGTACCATCAAATAGTTGTAATTAGTTTTAATTATAGCTTATCCTATTTGAAGAAAATGGTGCCTCCCACGGAGATTTTCAAGACGGACTTTGAAGTTAAAGCTTCAAGATGAAGTCGGGCCATACTAGATCACATTTATCTTATGCATGTTTTAAGTTATTTATTGCTTTTAAATATGTCTTAAAATGCATGAGATCAAAGCTTGATTATGTTGCATGATTAATGATTTTAGTTCACTTAAAATCTAACCAACATAGTAAGAGCCTTAAGTTCCAAATTTAAAAATTGAGTTAAAAGGTGCCATGCCAAAATATACACTTGCTTGGATATCCTTTACATCAATCTAGTAATAGTTTTCGCTCAGCGAGGTGTTACTTATTGGTCCTAAAGGGGCAAGGTACACAAATAATTGTGAGTACATGTTAGTTTTGGTGAAACTCAACGATATAAGTAAGGAGTCCTTTTATGTCGTGGCAAAATCGATAGGTTTACCTAATAAGTTCTTAGACGTACCTATCAACCAAGAGTAGTTTCTAGACTATTAGCAAAAGGCTTTTGCTTACCTAAAATGTTTTAGAATTGAGTCGACAAACTGTGCTTAATTCTTCAATGGTTTTAGGGTCTTGGAATCATTTTATTCACACCTGCCGGAACACATAATTCGAATAAAATGCTAATGACTTGTTTAAATTGCATGATTGCTTTCATTTTCAAGTTATTATTCATGATAAATGTTTAGACTTTGCATGCTTCAATGAATGTTTTAATTATTGTTTATAATTAAATATCTTGCACTGCGGTAAATCCTTTTAGAAAGGTAACAGTAAATTTCCTCGATTGGTAGTGAATCCAAGAACGATTCACGGAAATGAGAGAAAATGAGCAATTTAAATGTACGTTTCTTTAGCGACTTTTATGGTTGTTTTCGAATATCAAAGTCGAATGGCAAACCGATTGGTGCTTGTGAATTCAAAATACAATGTAGTTTTGAAATCATAAAGCATTGAGTTTAAACGCTCAGCTTTACCAATGGTTAACAACCTAATATCTTTGTCCATTTAATTCTCGAATGAGTCTAGTCCCTAGACATTCGAATAGATAGATGCTTAGAGAACTTTAGAAGCTTCTGGTAAGATCATCCAGTTGAAATAAAATGTTCAACATAAATTAAAATGGTAAGAACTTTGTTGTAGTGACAATGGACATGTCTAAACAAAGTATAAAAGTCAACACTAAAGAATTCAATTCTTAAGGCTGTAAGAAAGGGTACAAGAAATAGGAAAACAAGGAACAAATGAAAGGAATTTACGATTCCGTTTCTACCTATAAGTTTATGTTTAAAGAGAAGTGACCTAGCAATCAAACTTCCTTGGTATCATATACCGCTTGAGGTTCTTACTTCGGTAAATAACTCAAACAATGGAAGCTAGGCTACACTAATGTCCTACAAGTGGGAAATGAAGCATGGCAATGCTACATTAGTTGTAGGGTCATCTAGTTTGTTTTTAGTCCTTTCAAAGGCTGGAACTTAATGGCTATTTTGTTCCATAATCAGCATACCTAAATTTCTGCTTCAAACACAGAAAGACTCACATTCAAGAAAAACAAAAACAAATGTTTGTTTGTTTATTTGAATGAAATGGTCATTTACGGGTTGAGTCAATATGCTTGATTAAAACAAACAACTCTTTAACAATAAGAATTTTACTAGGTTCAAATCAATCTCTTGATTTGAGTTCCACTAATCTTTGGCATTGTTGCTTAGACCATATCAACAAGTTAACATTCAAAAGCTCTATTTTGATGGACTTTTGAAAGTTGATTGATTTCTAGATCAATTTAAGACAGCTAGTCTTACTTGTTGAAAGTAACAAAAGATATGAACTATTGTTAGAACGCCTAGACAATAGAGTTCAATGCCAAAGAAAGATTTTATGACTTTATTATTTCACATGGATTTGAGTGAATATAGGTTTATTTACTCAAAGTGATATAAGTTTGAATCCGTTTGACTAGTTCAAAGATTCAGAAGTATAAAATCCACTTGGAAAGAAATCATAAAGATCTAGGTTAGATCATGTTGATGATTACTTGAGACCAAATATGATCATCAATGATTGTGTGTTGTAATTTCACAATCTAGGTCCATAAGATATGGCATATCTTAGTTGGAATAATCGAAGTCAATTAGCACTTGATTCGATCAATGATGAATCATAAAGACTTTTCCTATAATTTCTAAAACAAAATGCTCAACTACCACCAAACTAAACCAAATTCGTCAAAGCTATTGAAAAGTAATTTCAGAATAACTTTTCATAAAATATATCTAGAGAGTTGCAAAACTCAGTGGGAGCTTAGTGTTTGTCATTCGACAAACTAAGGCCCAAGTATAGATATATGTTTCATTATGATTTATTCAAATGAGACACAAGGGTATTGTTTCTACCACGAATTTTTGAGAACATAATGTTTGTTTGCTCGAAATGATGTCCTTTTGGAGATTCATTTCCAAAATGACAAGTGGGAGAAAATAGACCTCGAAAGTCTTCGAGGCGAACAACAAAAATAAACGGACATTCCGGAGGCTTTTCGAAGTGCTTCAGAAAAACCGAACTTATTCTTTAAGGACTTTAGAAGTGGCTTTAAAGAATAGACATCTCTTAGAAGACTTTACAAGTGCTTCAAAGAGAATAGAATATTCAAAGGACTCTCAAAGTGCCTGTTGATATTCTATTGTTTGATGTTCTATACCCAAGTAGGCATAGAGTTCAAATCACTGGAACTATGAGATTCTTCTATTAGATAGTAAAGAAACATAGAGTTCTGGTCAATGAAACTATGAGATTCTTCTATTAGATAGTGAAGAAACCTACAACTTGCAGTCAAACTATTATCATGTAGATTAATGAGTTTGTGACTTGTAAGAAAGCTATGACGAAACCTAGATTCCCAAAAATGGTTAGAGGCCATATATAGACTCAAATGTTTTAAATGGTTAGAGGCCATAAAACATACTCAATGTTTTGATGACAAAATTGAAATTTTGTTGATTTGCAAGAACAGGTTCACACCTATTGGTTGCAAGTTTGTTTTAAGGATAAAAACCATCAAACATGAAATTGTGTTCACACACAAAGCGAGATTAGTTGCTAAAGGTTACAAGCAAATTCATGGTGTGAATTGTGTTGAAACCTCATGCATAATCGTAATGCTCAAGTCTATAATTCAAGCAATGATTGCATATTGGTACATATAGCAATTGGATGACAAAACGTATTCCTCAATCAAATGTTGGAATAAACTATGTACATGGTATGTCATAGGATTTGTGGTTCCAAATAAATGCTTGAAAGAGAAAGCTAGCTTATAAAATCTAAGTACAGATTTAAGCAAGCAATTGGGAATTGGAATTATATTTTAATGAAGCTAATAAGTATTTTAGTTTCATAAAATATACATGATTCTTATGGATATATAAGAAGTTTAGTGGGAGTACATAAAAACTTAATTGGTCCTATGTGTATCACACACATATCTCTCTATTGTAAAATAACATTCAAATGCTAATGACTTAGATTTGAGATTATTCATCAATGATGGACCATGGCGAAACTTAGTACATACTGGGTATTAAGATCTATTTACAAAGATCTTATGATATTGTTTTGGATTAAGTAATGGCATTTACTAAATCAAACACGAAAGTCTCCATTGGAGATATTCGACCCATGTGAATAAATCTAAGTAAAGGATGTTTGAACTATGTATAAGCATTTACTAAGTTAAACATCAAAGAGTCTAAATGAGATTCTTAACCTATATTATATGTCAAAGAATTTAGCTGAATTTAGTATCTACTGAAACTAGATAAGCTAAAGTTACATGAATAGAATTCAATTGGGAATTATTCTGCAAAAGAATTTATCATGTATGATATAATATGAGGATCGCCAAAAACGTATCGTATGACTTTAGGCATGACGAACATATACCAATCTCTATTGATCTAAGTGAAGATCAACTAGATTGAGATCAAGAATACTTATGGTACTTGAAAAGGTACATAGGAATAGTTCTTGATTCAAGGAAATAAAGATATGCTAAATATTGATGCTACACGCATAAACACTGGAAAAGGATCAAGCAAGACCCTTTGGAGTTAACCATTGATAAGGACGAGCTATAGAGCATCGTGTTTTGAAATGGCAACATGGATTGGAGACCATGAGTTGTTGCGTGGGATATTAAAATATTAATTTCTATGTTCTAAGATACAGCTGGAAAGTATTCCACATATATGTGAACTGCTTGGATAAGTAAATTCCAAACAAAGCATCACTAGCAACCTATAAAGTTGAAGTAAAAGTACTTATTGCCTAAGAAGCAATAAAACAGGGTTGTTTATGTTAAAGAGTTCTTCACTGAACTTGGGTAGATCACATGTCTGCTGGCTTGATGGTTCTTCATAAAAAAAATGCGTAGAACCACTCTTGAAGCAAGAAAAGACTAGATCACAAAATAAACATACTCAAAAGATCTTATCATCTATCTCGAAGAACATTCGATGAAAAGGATATTAAGATTGGAAAAGCATGATAACTAAACCTATGCAATAAGTGAGAAACAACACTCACATTGTAGCACTGGAAATCAAGCATAGCTTTGAATTCCATGAACTGTTTTAGAAGATGGGTTTGAGGCCCATGGTGGTAAAACATTGGGGTTGAACATTTATCATATATGAAATGTATTTTCATATTCCATTTAATCTTGGTTTAGTATTAAATGATGAGTCCCTTCAATTTGACGATATATTCAAGATAGACTGTCAGGACCAGTCCTGTGACTAAGAAATGTCTATCAAGTGAACTTGAATGTCAAAGGTTGAAAATGGTCCCTAGTCGGATTTTTCTATAAAATTGGACGCATAAAAAAACGTTAGACGACTAGAATGCAAGATGACTAGTAGTTCTGTTTCTTGAACTATGTGGACATGGCAATGTCATAATCATTTGCATAGATAATTACTTTGGGAAGACTAGTATCGGACAAGACCTATGAAACTTTACTGTAAGAGATGAAAATCTGTCATAAGTAAATTTCATTAAAATTATTAGAGACTAAATCCTCAATACCTGAGTGATTTGAGATTACTTGTTTGAGAACTGGTTACTTTGACGTTGACCAACCGTCGCACCGTAAAAGGAGGCTATAAAGGCAACGCTCAGGTAATCACCTATCAAACGAAGTCTAATCTCAAGATCGCAAGATTGGGATTGTCCTCCCATAAATCGGGATGAGATGCTTAAAAGTTGTACAAGGCCACTCGGAGATAGAAACTGTGAAATGCATGGCCATGCTCGGATGAATCATAGGCTATGATTATCTGTTTGTTTGATCAGTTGAACTCTGAAACCGAGGAACACCTCTGGACATAATAAGGATGACAACTCTTACCTTATGTTCAAGAGCAAGCATCGAGCGACAAAGGAATTAGGAAATGCACACTTGTCCCTAAGGACAAGTGGGAGACTGAAGGAAATAATGCCCTTGGTCCAAGTATGCATTCTATGTTAAGTCTGATAAATACGGTTCAGTATTAATTAACAAGTTAATAAATCAGTGAGATCAAGTGAGCTGAATGCCTAGCTAGAGGCCGCTTCAGTTCAAGTGGAATTAATGATATTAATCCACAGCTTACTCTTGACTGAATCCGTAGGGTCACACAAATAGTACGTGAACGGATCAAGTATTTAATGGCATTAAATACTCCATCTATGGATATTTGGAATCGACGGATCTTGGTTTCAGTGGGAGCTAAGATCGTCACAGGCAAGAAATGAATACTCCGGAAACGATGATATTGCCGGAAACGGAAATATGGATCGTATCGGAAATATAAATATTATCCAAGTCGTAGATGTTGCCGGAAACGGAAACATGGTACGTATCGGAAAATATTATCGGAAATGGAAATATTGCCGGAATCGGAAATATTGCCGGAAACGGAAATATTGTCAGAATCGGAAATATTATCGGAATCGGAAAATAGTTCCGGAAACGGAAATATTAAATATTTGTTCGAAACGGAAATTAATTCCGGAATCGGAAATATTAAATATTGTTCGTATCGGAAATGAATTCCGGAATCGAGAATTTAATCGGAAGCGCATCGTACGAATTAGCATCGGACGAGGCCTGCCAGACGAAGGCCCAGCACGAAGCCGGGCCATCGCCCAGCAAACCAAGCGCAAAAACCACACGCCAAGCATACGACCAGGCCCAGCGCAAAAGCCAGGCCCAGCCGAAGCTTGGGCGCGCGCGCGGGGCTGCGACGAGTGGGCTGGCGCTGTGCGTGGGCCACAAGGCCTGCGTGCGGTGCTAGCATATTACTCGAAGTGTGTTACTCGAATCCTAAGGCTACCGGGATTCGTCATATGATTAAATCTAATCCTAAAAGATTTAGTTTATTTAATTAGAGTCCTAGTAGGATTATAATTAAATAAATTAGTATCCTAATAGGATTCCAAATCCTTTTCCATAACTCTATAAATAGGTGCCTAGGGTCACATATTTACAATGAGTTTTCAAGTATTCAGAGTGAGTTTTGAGAGAAAAATTCAGTCACACAATTGCCTAAAAGTGCCGAAAATAATAGTACCTTAAGGGCGATTCTAGTTGGTCAATCTTAAGGCGGATCCGGACGTGCTGTGGACTATCTACGGAGGGACGACACTTGGAGTCCTAAAGACTTGTTCTTCTTCGGTTCGGGCGCAGCTAGGGAAGGCACGCAACAAAGAGTATGCATCTAAACTATGCTAAATGATTATGTGTAAATAATATGTATTCCTGACTTAATGGTTGTTTCTGCATGATTTATGTATTATCATATGTATCATAACCTAACAACATGGACCTGGGAACAAGCCAAAGGAGAACAAGCCTCAAGCTAATCTCACTGAAGACATCATTGCTGCTGTTGTGTCCGAGGTGAATCTGGTGAGCAACGTGACTGAATGGGTTGTTGATACTGGAGCAACTCGCCACATTTGTTCGAGCAAGGAAATGTTTCAAGACTATGAAAAAGTTTCTGAAGGAGAATGTGTCTTCATGGGCAACTCAAGCACTGTGAGTGTACTTGGCAAAGGAAAAGTTTTTCTAAAGCTTACTTCTGGAAAAACTATTGCTTTGCAAAATGTTTTGCATGTACCCGATATCCGCAGGAACCTCATTTCTGGTGCTTTACTTAACAAAGCAAGTATCAAGTTAACTTTTGAATCTGATAAACTTGTACTTACCAGAAATGGTGAATTTGTGGGTAAGGGATTTTGTAATGGGGGTTTATTTGTGCTTGATGTTGTGACTGATAATAATAATAATTCTGCTTCTGTTTATATTGCTGAGTCAGTTTCTTTATGGCATTCTAGACTAGATCATGTGAATGTTGCATCTGTCAAGAGACTCAAACAACTTAGTCTTATTCCAGATTTTAGTAATACCTCTTTTGACAAATGTGAAGTTTGTGTAGAAGCTAAGCACCCGAAAAAAGCCTTTAATAAGAATGTATGTCGATCTTCTACCCTACTAGAACTAATTCATAGTGACTTAGGCGACTTTAAGAATTCCATGAGTAGAGGAGGAAAACGTTATTATATTACCTTTGTAGATGATTTTTCTCGTTATTGTAAGGTCTATTTATTGAGTACTAAAGATGAGGCAGAAGAGAAATTCCATATTTATAAGGCTGAGGTTGAAAACCAATTAGACTTGAAAATAAAGAGAGTTAGATCAGATAGAGGTGGTGAATATGATGGAACTCCTTTAAAGAAATTTTGTGAAGCTAATGGGATTATTCATGAGGTTACAGCTCCTTATACCCCAGAACAGAATTGAATAGCTGAACGCAAAAATAGGACACTTAAGGATATGATGAATGCTATGCTTATAAGTTCTGGTATGCCTACTAACATGTGGGGTGAGGCAATTCTTTCAGCTTGCTATGTGCTTAACCGTGTTCCCCATAAGAAATTAGATAAAACCCCATATGAATTGTGGAAAGGGTTTAAGTCTAATTTGGGTTACCTTAAAGTGTGGGGGTGTTTGGGAAAAATAGGACTTCCTGATTTCCAAAGGAGTAAGATTGGACCTAAAACCGTGGATGGTATTTTTATAGGTTATGCGTCCAACAGTGCTGCATATAGATTCATTCTTAAGGATGCATCTGGTTTTGGACCAATTCGTGAGTCAAGGGATGTAGAGTTTTTTGAGCATATTTTTCCTATGAAAGTTAATGTTCAAGCATGCTTACCTGTTGCATCTCCACCTTCCATTGTGCATCATGACATTGCATCATCTAGTGAGACTCTAGAACCTAGAAGGAGTAAAAGAACTAGAACTGAGTCTAGATTTGGACCCGATTTTATTACTGCCTTCCTAATTGAGAAAGAGTTATTAGACGAGCAAGAAGTTGATGCATTTCTCTTAGAAGAAAACCCTAGATCCTATGGAGAAGCTATGAGGTCAATTGATTCAAGTTTTTGGTTAGAGGCCATAAATAGTGAAATTGAGTCTATCATGAGTAATAACACTTGGATTTTGTCTGATCTTCCTAGAGGTTGCAAGCCCTTATGTAGTAAGTGGATTTTTACTAAGAAACATACTCCAAAAGGATCCTTGATTAAGTATAAAGCTAGGCTTGTGGTAGGAGGTCATCGTCAAAAGCATGGTGTAGACTATTTTGATACATATTCTCCTGTCACTAAAGTTGCCACCATTAGAGTCTTAATTGCACTTGCATCCATTCATGATCTTGTTGTGCATCAAATGGATGTAAAAACTGCTTTTTTGAATGGTGATTTGAATGAAGAAATTTATATGAAGCAACCAGAGGGATGTGTTGTTCCTGGACAGGAAGATAAGGTATGCAGGCTCATTAGATCATTGTATGGATTAAAACAAGCACCTAAACAATGGTATGACAAATTTCATCAAACTATTATTTCTAATGGCTTTCAGGTAAATGATTCTGATGCTTGTGTGTATTCCAAACTTTCAAAACTTGGTTGCGTTTTCATATGTCTATACGTGGATGACATGTTAATTTTTGGTACCAATATAGACATAGTGAACGAAACCAAGGCTTTCCTAAATTCTTGTTTTGAGATGAAAGATTTAGGAGAGGCAGATGTGATTCTTGGCATAAAGATTACTAGAACTTCATATGGGATGTCTTTAAACCAATCTCATTATATTGAAAAGATTTTAAAGAAATTTGGTCAATTTGACTGCACTCCAGTGCAAACCCCATATGATTCTAGTATTCATTTGAAAAAGAACAAAGGTAATTCTGTATCACAGGAACAATATGCCAAGATTATTGGAAGTTTGATGTTTTTGATGAACTACACTAGACCTGATATAGCATATGCGGTTAGTAGATTGAGTAGATATACTCATAATCCTAATCAAGATCACTGGAATGCATTGATTAGATTATTGAAGTATTTGAAAGGCACTATCAATTGGGGTTTACATTATCATAGAGCACCTTGTGTTCTTGAGGGATATTGTGATGCCAATTGGGTGTCGGATAGTGATGAAATTCAATCTACTAGTGGCTATGTTTTTACTCTTGCTGGAGGAGCTATATCATGGAAATCATCTAAACAAACTTGCATTGCCAAATCTACTATGGAATCTGAGTTTATTGCTTTAGAATTGGCAGGACAGGAAGCTGAATGGATAAGGAGTTTGCTTGCTGATATTCCATTGTGGGGGAAACCAGCTCCATCAGTTTCAATGCATTGTGACTCACAAGCTGCAATTGGGGTAGCCAAAAATCAAGCCTATAATGGAAAGAGAAGGCATATTCGCTTAAGGCATGCTATAGTTAGAGATCTGATCAGAAAAAATGTAATATCACTCGAGTATGTAAAGTCCGAGAGGAATATTGCAGATCCTCTCACCAAAGGCCTTTGTAGAAAAATGGTGCTTGAGTCAGCACAAGGAATGGGTTTAAAGCCTATTGTGGAGTAAATTGTGGTGGACACCCATCTTAGGAAACCTAAGTTCAATGGGTCAAACGAAATCACAAAAGAACTCATGTTTGTTACTACTACCCTTCCTAATAATAAAAGTGATGTAGTATTTTTCTAACTGTCATATGCGTAAGGTTGATTTAAGGCTCTTAATAAGTTCATAGCCTTGAAAAGGTGGTTTGTGACAGTACAAACTTGATGAACTTACCTATGTGAATGTGGGGGTTACGCCCAATCCCCTATGAGAGTCCTTAAGGCTTAGGACCACTAGAGCATTCATGAAAATCCGGGTATTTTGTGGGGCACTAAAAAATTACAAATTGCGTAAACGAGTCTTGATTTGAGAAAAGTTGAAACGCGCAAAAGTAGTTTACTAACTTCGTGATAGGTTCAATGAGAAATCTACCTAAAACGACTGTAAGATATTTTTGTATGCGTTGGGTGTTAATTCAAGTCCAAAAGACATTGACACTTTCAAAACTAAAGTTTCCATTGCCCAAAACGTTCCTTCCTAGTTTTTCCTGTTCTTTTGAATCATGTGGGGGATTGTTGGAAGTATAGGTAGTGATGCTTCAAAAGAATGAAAATTGTGCTTGTCCCACATTGACAAAAAATAAGAGTTTTACCCACTTTATATATCCTCACTCCACTAATAGGTTTGTTAGAAGACTTGAGAGGAGGCTCTAGGCCACCGCACACGCGCGGGCCGGGCCGGGCCGGGCTCGGGCTTGGGCGAGGGCGAGTGGCGCGGCGCGTTCGCGGGTGTGGGTGGGGCCCTTTTTGCCACCAATCAATCCCGTGTAACGGCTAGTTGTTGTATTTTGGTAACCGAATATTTTCCATAACGGTTACAGGTTTTATTCCGGAAATTGAGTCGTTGATTGATTCTAATTGATTACCGAACCTTCCCGAAATAATTCTTCAGCCTTCCGTTATTTATTTGGGCTTCCTCCTTCACAAAGAAAACACAGAAAAATTGCTCTCCGAAAATTTTCCTCTCAAACACATACTCTCTGATTCATTTTGGGCAACGTTCAATTTCGTTTTCAATCTATCTTTTTGTACTACACCAACGAGATAGATGTCGTGTAACCCTGGAGGTTGATTGTCAAGAGGCCGTGTGTACGTAACGGGGCAAATTCAACTTTAGGGCAGTGTTCATACACGCCACGACTTGGTTAAAGATAAGTTTATTCGTTCATTAATAGTCATTGTTCCTACAAATTTAACTAATTTTTTTTCCCTGAAATAACGGAAAATAAGTTGAAGAGAATAGAACATTGATAATATATGCATGATGCAGTGCTGGCTAGAATAGGCAGTTTGGCAGTGTTCTTAACTTTCTCAGTGTCATGTATACTTTTTCGATAGAGTTATGTACATCTTCCGTTCCCTTGAATTCTATTTGATCACATGCATTTTACACGCGATCTTCAATATACTAATTTGACCGTAAAATATTTTGAATTATGTAATACTTTTTCCGTTCTTTTTAAATGACACAATTATTTAGGTACGTTTGTCAATGCACGATTTCAAACATTAATATCTCTAATTGTGGATCGGAAAAAATTATAAAAAGTTGATATTTAAAATATTTACTGATACGAATCTAATAAGACCCCACACGACTATGTTTTTTCTTATGTATAAACCGCAAAAGAAAGTCAAAGGTGCTTGTGTGAATAGTGTCTAAAATTCCATTGTGTCATGTAAATAAGAACAGAGGAAGTAGTAAAATCGTGAATATTAGTATTTTAAAAATATATAACGAAACGAATTCAGCAAAATCTCACATAATCGGCTATAACGCAATTTGGATTATACACCCGGGTGTACAGTGCTCATTGTGCACCCTGTTGAACAATTATTGAAAATATAATAAACATGTAGAATGATTTCAATGTACATGTACTAGTAAAATATTTAAACTGTATGTTTTACGGATTTGAATTATATGTTCATTAGCTATATGTTCTTTAATTATTAACAATATGTTCTTTGTATTTGAACTATATGTTCATTTAAAAACATGGCGCGCAGTGAGCATTGTTCATCCGAGTGTATAAACCATATTTTATCGGCTATAATGCGGACTAAACTTGGGTGTCTAGACGTAGTCTTGTCAGTTGCTACCTTTATTTATAGGCATAGACAAAGTTACCTCATCTCTCTCGGTCTCTCTTTACAATTAATAAACCTTGTATATAGTCATACAAACACATGTTTAGGGGTAGACCTGTCAAACGGGTCGGTCGGGTCGGGTTGTAAAAAATTATTTTCGGGTTCGGGTTAGATCGGGTCGGTCACTTTCGGGTTCGGGTTTACAAATGCTTGTTCAAGACCCAGAACTTTCGGGTTCGGGTCGACCCAACGGGTTGAGAGATTTTAAAACGCGCATTATATTTTCATTAATTTAGGTGATAAATATACAAAATATGGGCACAAATTAACAAATTTTCCTACACAAGTTTATATTTAGTCAAATTCAACAATAAAATGACGTATAATTCAAATCAAAATCATATTACACACAATAATAGTAAAAACAGCGTGTTTATTATGCTTAAATTTTCTCATAATCACATTTATTACTATAAATACAACGATTTTCAATCGGTCGGGTCCAAAACGGGTTCGGTCGGGTTTTGACCCATTACTTTTCGGGTTGCTCGGGTTCGGATAAAATCGGGTTACGGGTCACAAAATCTTGTTCAGGACCCAGTATTTTCGGGTCGGGTTCGGGTCGGTTTTCGGGTCGGGTCGATTTTTGACAGGTCTATTTAGGGGTGTGCACGATCCGGTCCGGATCGGAAATTGTACCGGACTGGAACCGAACCGGAATTGGACGGACCGGATCAGACCAATAGATTCCGGTCCGGTCCTCGGTCCTTGAAAATATACGATTTCGGTTTTCCGTTCCGGTCCAGTCAAAACCCGAAATTTTCCGGTCCGGACTGGTGACCCGGAATATATAAAAATTTTAGATAGAAGAACCCAACTTGTAGTCCACGTACATTAATCTACCCAACACAAAAAAAAATGTAAGAGATACTTAAAGAGAAATATAAGTTGTAAAAAAATAAATTTGTAAAAATAAATTGAGTTTGAGATTGTAAATCAAAAGAATTAAAAAATCCGGTCCAAGCCGGTCAAAAACCAGACCGGAGCTGAATTTTCCGGACCGGGTCCGTTCCGGACCGGATTTTTTACGGACCGGTCCTTGGCCCGTGAATTCTAAAAATTCCAGTCCACCGGTCCGGTTTTGGACCTGTGCACACCCCTACACATGATGAAGAAGAGCTCTCTAGGGTAATCTTAGCACTTTCTTTCCGAAAATGATAAAGGTCGCAACATGCGACCTTTAAGCCGTGTCACAATGGTGACTTGACACACTTATGTGTCATGAACGTAATTGGAAACTAAAATATTTAACTTATATATCCTATTATACATGTAAATATATTACAAAAAAGTAAGAAAATTTGAATATTATAATTTACAAATTGAATGATGCAATTTTTTATTTCAGAAAAATAATTATAATTTGTATAGAAAATTAGAAAAAAAAAAATATACTTTTACATTACTTATATGATATAGGAAATTAAAATAAAAAAATATACATTTACTAATTTATACTTAGAAAAAAAAAAATACACTACATTAGAAAATAAAATATTAGGAAAAGATATTTCGTCTTTTTTGATTTCGTCTCTCCCGTTTAACACCCCCCAAAATCAAAAGGAAAAAAAATTGTCCACTGCAATATCAAGTCGCTGCCGAAGATTTAAGATTAAAATTAAAATAATGATAGTAATGTCCACTGCAATATCAAGTCTTTGCATGCCGATGATTTAAGATTCTTGATGCAGATGCTTTTGAAAAATAAAATAAAATGTCTAATTATGAATTTAAAGTAATGTATTTATTAAAATAATATTTAAAAGTAATGTATAACTACATTTTTTTTTTTGTACACAATATATTATTAGATTATAAATAATTAAATTGATGTATTTTTTTATTGGCACAAAAATATATACAATTAGATTATAATTTTTATCCCCTTAAAAAAAACGATTATAATTTTTTTTTTTTAATTTGTAATTTACAAGGTAAAAGGAAATATATATTTACTATAAATCCTAACACTTTAAAAAGCACAAACTTCACATTACTATTGCAGCAATAGTGCGCTGCCCATTTTGCCCTCACCTATCTCCACTTATTACTCCTTTGCCATTACATCCAGATCGTGACACGTCGCAGCTTCATCCACCGCCCTTTTTGTCTTCTTCTCTCTGTTCCGTCTTCAGCTCCCTTCCTCATTTTTTTGTTGGTTGCTTTCTCTCTTTCGCCCTTTCGGTCCTTCCATGACTGATCTTCCTTTCATTTTTCAGTTTAGTGATTTTTTTGCTTTTGTTGTCCATTGCTTTCGAAGGAGCCGCAGTAAGGTTTCCATTAACACCTTGGATGATTCTAAATGCAAAATCCAATTGACAACAATCAGTTGGGCTTTGGAATCATCTAAGGTTTTATTGGAGGTCTTAGAATTATTGGAATCGTTCTTGTTCAGATCTTCTTCAGATCTGTAATGATTGTTCCGGCGAATTCCGTAAGGCAGTTCGTGTGCGTTCTCTCCTGGATCTGGTCTGTTTCTTTGGGTTTTTCCTTTTTTCCGATTCGATGGTTCTTACATTTGCTTCCTCTTTTTTTCGATTGTTCTTTGGGTTTCTTTGTTTAAATCTAGATCGATTTTTTGTTCATTTGTTCGTGTGCGTTCTCTCTTGGATCTGGTCTGTTTTCTTTGGGTTTTTCCTTTTTTTTCGATTTGATGGTTCTTACATTTGCTTCCTTTTTTTCCCTGGTTCGATGGTTCTTTGGGTTTCTTTGTTTAAATCTAGATTGATTTTTGTTCATTTTAATAAATACTGAGGAACAATTATTATGAATACATTTTCATATTCATATTAATAATCGGTTCTTAATATGATCTTGGTTTAGCAAATTCAGTTCCTGCATTTTTGTGTTCTGGGTACAACATCTTCAGTAGAAATAAATGTTCAGATGTTTCTGGTTTTTTGTGTTCTGGGTAGAACAGCTTGTCATCATTTGTTATGGTTTGGTGTTCTAGCTAACTTATAATTTCTAAATGGTCTAGATTTAATACCCTGCAGATTCGCATCTCCAATTCAATCTACTTCGATCATTATTTGCGATTTCATTTGCATTTTAGTTGGTTTATATTTGGTGGTTTTGTTCTTATTTATGCTTTTTAGGTCAGGTTTGGGTGTTTGATTGTTACAGGTTTATTATCCATGCTAGGTTAGATTAGTATGCAAATTAGTGTTTTTGGTTAATAGTGTGATAACTGTGCAAATTAGTATGAAAATGAACCATTAGCAGGTTAAATACAGGTTCATATTTTCGTTTTCATAATCATTTTGTTTTATGTTCAGGCTCCCTTTGTTGACAAGTTCAGATAAGAGAAGGGATGGCATGTAGTGTGAGGCCTATGCAATGTCCCTCATTTGAAGGGAAACACTGCTGCCTAAACAGTATGTATTGTACTTTTATTACTGTGTGTGTTTAAAGAAATGCATTCAAAGTGCACAATTGTACTGCCTATTTCCTTTTTTTTTTTTTTTTTTTCCTGTATTCTTTTAAATGGTCAGTCCCAATGTGCCTGAAATCCTGGCTTAATTTTGAAAACTTTTTTTTTTTTTTTACTGTTGCTGTTCTTAGGTGGCTTCTTTTGTTGTGCATCTGGTGCTATATATTGATTGTTTTCTTCTTCAACTTTAATTGGTCTTTTGTTCTTTCACTATTTTCTCTTTCTTTTTTTCAGAATAGGATCCAGGCAAGAAAGGTATAGGCTCTCTCTTGGTTTCTCTTGGCTACTGTGGTTTGCAGTATATGAATATGGACTACCTACATTTTAACCACACCTAATAATCTACTTCCCATGGACATTTAGCAATCCCTGATATGACATAGTTCGGCCATTTAACCAAATGTACTCATGAAAGATCTCCCGTTGTTTGCTTTCCCTAATCTTAGGTCCTTGTGAGTTTGCAATATGTGATAGGTGTTTTTCCCTGTTGTTATTTTCTGTTCTCATTGTTTGGTTGTAAAATTATGTGCCTTTTTTTTTGTCAAGAGCATCATGAGCTTTGCCTCTGGTCAGTTCCCCCGTGTCTGTTGTGAGTGCATTTTGTTTGCTCCCGTGTTTACTGTGCCTTTGACGTGCCTGTTAATGGCATTCCTTGTGTGTGCGTTTGTTGCCTGGCCTGAAATTGTATGCAACGCTCTTGGTTTGAGGGGATCTGGTCCTTTTGTCTATGAATGTTTAGGATGTTTACATTGCAAAGTGGCTCTGAAACTGGTTGCAATTGCCCTATGTTTGTTTGTATGGTTTACTCCCAGGACTGCCTGCTAACACATTTGGTTTTTGTGTTCAGTCTTGTTTTGAGTCGGAGTTGTTTAGTTTGTTTCAGACTATTACTTCTGGTCCCGTTTGGGGAATCGTTTTTGCTGTAGTGTCAGGGAAAAATGGTTGAACTAATGTTGGGGAGTACATGGTATTTGGTGCATGGATTTGTAACCTATCGTGCCACTTATTTGTGTGTGCGGCTTCTTTTGGGGTTATAGTTAAGGTTTGGCATGTATGCTTGTTCGAATCTGCCCGTTGTAAATGTTTAATTGTTCGCCTATATGCATGTAGTCATGTTGCTTGTCGAGCGGTTAATGTGATTGGTCTGCTTTTGTTTTCGTGGGTGTATTTATAGGTGCTATTTTGTTTCTCTTTATTGATACCTACGCCCACCTCAACTTCCAATTGCCCTTTTCTCAGATTCTGGGTGTTTATTTGTGTTGTTCGTGCCTTTTGTTTTCTCTCATGTTTCTTGTCCTTTTGTGCTTAGTTCATTTGACGTGCCTTAGTTGTAAGTTAGAATGTATAGTTGTCTACAGGCATGTGTTGTTTGTTGTTATCAAAAGCATCATCACGACCTCTAGCGGGTTAATGCCATTCCTTGTGTAGCGGAATTAGTTCTTGTATTAAATCTTGTATTGTGAATGAGGTAACATTTGTGCTATGAGATTGAGCTCCCACTGATTTTGCTGTGTTTGTGTGTGTTAATGAATTACTCTTGTAGGTTGCCACTTGTACGCTCTGAGTCTTCTGACTGATTACCTTAAATGTATGGACTGATTGCAAAAGGGCAACCTAATCACTCTAGGTCTTTTGAATGTGGACTGATTAGTGGTTTAGAGGTTCTGGTTAGAGTTTTGCTGATTTTGATTTGCATATGTTTAGTGACACTTTGGTGAGTAAGTTGTTGATTCGTTCTTGGGAAAAGTTGAAGTTTGTATGATTGGTTGGTTATTTATGCTGATAAAAATATAAAAATTGTTTGTATTGTGCTACTTTCTAAGTTGTTGAATTGTTGCTCAATTTACATCTATTGCCGGAAAAGGGCTTTCTTTGTTAAGTTCAAACTTCGTGTTGCTTTTATTGTGTTGCTTCATTGGCCATAACTATAAGTGTGCTATATGAACTATTTGTGTCAATGCAAATTGCTAGGGTTTCCAAAGTTTTCTTTAATGTGGTTTCTCTTGTTGCTGCAATGCCTAATAAATGAATTGTTTTTTCTCAGCGCCCTTGCACCACGGTTGTTGAGTTTGGTATATTGCCGGTGATCACGAGGTGCTCCTTTGATCTTCTTCAATATGTTTTCCATGTTCGCTATCCAAAGTTCCTTGCATTGTTAACACTACATTCTTGTATCTTAGTCCATGGCCTGTTATGCACATAGCTCCTGCTTCTCTACTGAAGCATCATGCTTGTTTGTTAGTTCTAACCTGATCATGCATTGATTGTTTGAAATGACCATGTTTTCATATGTAAGGTTCATACCGTATTTGTTTGGTGGTTGTGTGGTTATTTATGAGTGGCGCTTCACCTCCCCCACCCACCTTCTTTCCTTGTTCATACAGCGGTACTTGCTCAGAGAAAGGCCTGTTTTGTGGTGAGGCCTTGCGTAGAAATAAATAGTTCAGTTCAATTCATTGTAGGCTCCTACCCTCCTAGGTCTTAAGAGTCCATTAGAGTCAAGCGACTTGTGTGAAATGTTCCCGCTTTTGTTGTTCAGATAGTAGTACTTGTTCAGATAATGAGCTCTCTTGTGTTCGGACTTGCCTATTAAGCTCGAATAAGTCATGTGGTATTTACCCAGGTTACCCTTGTGCCTTGGAAAAATTTATACTTTTCAATCATGATAAATGCATACGCCTTGTCTTTGATATATATGGCTGTCAACCAAGCAACCCAAGTGCACTGTGGGAGAAATACTATGCATCTCTGTCCGAGGATTTTAACCGCCAATTTCCAGGCTTAGATTCAAAGGTTAAACATCTGACAGCCAGATCAGTCGAGCAATACTTGGAGGAAATGGGTAAATCGCTTAAGACTTTTGGGCTTGAACACTTGAATGAGGAACAGGATGCTGAGGTAGCAAGGACAAAAGACATTATTGATGCACTGGATGCACCAATACCCGAACACTGTATTAGTTGTCGTGACAAGTTAAACAAGGCCCAACAAGAAGCTTTTAATTCCATCATTGACCATGTGAAGCAGGGAAAGGGTGGTGCATTCTTTATAGACGGCCCTGGTGGAACAGGGAAAACTTTCTTGTACAATGCATTATACGCAGAGGTTCGACTAATGGGAAAGATCGTGCTTGCAACTGCTACATCAGGTATTGCAGCAGCTAATATACCATCTGGTCGAACAGCCCACTCCAGGTTCAAAATACCAATTGATATTGAAGCATCCCTAGCTTGCGATGTTCCAAAACAAGGTAGCTTAGCTGCATTGATACAGGAAACAGCTCTTATCATATGGGACGAGGCTTCGATGGCAAGAAAAGAGAATGTTGAATCCTTGGATCTGCTGCTCCGAGATCTGTGCAATGCAGACCTGCTGTTTGGTGGTAAACTCATAGTCTTTGGAGGTGATTTCCGGCAAGTCCTCCCTGTTCTGCCCCGCAAAACACAACGGGAAGCAGTTGCTGTCAGTTTAGTCAGCTCTGCCTTGTGGGCTCGAATGACAAGGTTCCGCCTGACAGAAAACATACGAGCCCGTGAAGATCCAGCCTTCTCAGCTTTCTTACTCGCATTGGGTAATGGAGAACTGCAAACCATTGACAACAACCTTGTCCACTTGCCAAGTGAGGTTGTCAAGCCTCTTGAGGAAGGCAAGGATCCCATCACAGACCTGACTGCCCTTACATTCCCCGAACTCGACCTTCAAGCCTTTGACTCAGACATCTTCACAACAAGGGCAATTCTGACTCCCATGAACGCTGATGTTGACTCTATAAACACAAATCTTATTCAAAAGTTTCCAGGTCAGCCTGTCCTCTATAAAAGCTTTGACACAATGCTTGATGACAATTGTAATATCTATCCTACCGAATTTATAAACACACTCTGCCCCGGTGGAATGAGCCCTCATGAACTTATCTTAAAAAAGGGAAGCCCAGTCATTTTGCTCCGGAATGTTCTCCCATCTTCCGGCTTGTGCAATGGTACAAGGTTAATATGCCAGGAGTTTTTCCCTAACCTCGTCCAATGTGTAATCATCACTGGCCACCACAAAGGGAAGCACGTTTTTATTCCCCGTGTTAACCTGCGGCCTGCCGCTTCTTCGAAGTACCCAATACTTTTTCAAAGAAAACAATTTCCTTTGAAGTTGAGCTTTGCAATGACAATCAACAAGTCCCAAGGGCAAACCTTAAGTCAAGTTGCTATTTACCTTCCTCGTCCATGTTTCTCACATGGGCAGTTATATGTCGCCTTGTCAAGGGCAAGACAATCAGCCCATGTTACTGTCATTTCAGCCGGCACTCCCCAACAACAAACCGAAACTCAAGTTGAAAATGTGCTTTCATATGACGTGTTGAGGCTCGCTGGTATTATATGACACGTCTATGTAAGTATACCTAATGCATCTGTGAATGTTACTTAGTTACGGGGTCATGTTATGTGCCTGTCTTACATTCTAATCTGCTTCTATAATGTTGACTGTGATTCACCTCCCTTTCCCTGTGCTCGGTTCTTTAAGATTTCAGGCCCCTTTTAAATCATGCTCCTTCTTTAAAATTAGTTGTCTACTTCTTTCCTACGATTACTGCACTCTGATTTCCTTTATTTTGATTATGACCAGGTGATGCCCTTGTTGCCCACGAATACGTCTGCTTGCTTTTGCTGCTGCATACTCAGGGCCCTTTAATTTTGGTGAATTTCTTACAACATTACCATTGAGTATACTACGCCCTATTTTCTTAGACACTAATGCTGACTGTGATTCGTCTCTCTTTCCATGTGCTCGGTTCTTTAAAATTTCAGCCCCCTTTTAAATCATGTCTGTTCTCCTCAATTAGTTGCCTGCTTCTTTCCTTCAATTACTGCACTCTGATTTCCTGTATTTTTCTTATGAGCAGGTGCTTGGCTCATTGCACACGAATACGTCTACCTGTTTTTGCTGCATACTCAGGGGCCTTTAATTTTGGTGAATTTCTTACAGCATTAGCATTGAGTTTATTACGCCCCGTTTTCTTAGACGCTACTTTTAATTCACCATGACTTCAGATTATGCTTCTAAAGTATGGTTAGTGATGCCAAATAGGTCAGTTTATACATGTATTGTGTTTTCTGTCTTTGTTTAAATCATGTGCTCGGTTTTTCTAATAATATAATATATACTTGGATATCTTAGTAGTTTCTATAGATCAATGCTGAGCATTAGTCATGCCCCTTATTATGTTCACTTTTTAGATAATCAAGGCCTGCCCTTAAAAAAAAACGGTTGTCCATTTAAATGGTCTTCTATGCATGCTTGTGTGTACTACTTACTCTGAAATCCTCTTCTACAGTCCCTAAAAGATTTAAAATACTACTTAATATGTCCTTGCATATCCTTATGGAGTATGGTGTGAGAGTTGGTGGCAGTGTCATGGGTATGGTTCCATACTTATTTTCACTGTTTTACACAGTGTTACAAGGACACCCACTATTTCCTACTGTTTTGATCTTTCCTCAGCCAAAACCCACTGGTTACCCACACATTTTTAACCTAAAAACCCATTCTTTATCTTCCTCTATATATATATGCTGTTGGATATCAGTTTTACCTACAGGATACAAGCTTCCGTTCCTTAACTAGCAGCTCTACCAATTTTCTGTGAGGTATATCAGAAACTTCCCTTATTGTTCTTCTCTTTTTTTTTTATTAGCAATCATTATTGTTCTTTCCTTGCATGCTTATGATGTTTAATAGTTGTTTGATATCATGCTACATGTATTCACTTCTTACCTTGAACTTAGAATTAAGATCTGCTAAATGCGTATACTATACAATTGATTGTTCTAGCTCTTACATGGCTGCATTATTTAACAAACATTAGAGTTTTACACATGGTTGGTAACAAACATAAGATACTCATTGATATCTGCATAAGTAGTACCAATCATTGGTTGGTTACTCATGCTTCTCAATAAGAAACAGTTTTGGTCTAGGGTGATGCCCCGTTTCATTACATGAATAACCAAAATCATGCTTTTACGTTAAATATTATAATTAAATATTGTTATATTTACTTGATTGGCTATATTATGCTGTCATATATTAGGCCAATTTATAAGAAAACACCTTTTATGTTATACTTTTTGTTAAAACCACCTTCTACAATGTATTTAGTGAGTTTCTCTAATTCTTAGATAAGTTCATGTTTGAAAGATTGATTTGGTTATTTTATGGTTTGATTTTGCATTTTGCTGCCATTTTGCTGATTTTGGATTATGTTTCTTCATTTGGTAAGCTTATTGTATGTTTTTTTTCATGCAGGTTGTTGCATTTGTGACGTTTTACAACCATCAATCAGCTGTGTTGGCACTACAGGATTTAGATGTAAGCATATGTACTTGTTCCTACTATATTTCTTGCTTTGTTACTTAGGTTGAACATTAATGCCTGCTTCCCCTTCCCCACAATTATGTGGGTCGGTTACTATAATAATTGTTAATAGTGTAATCACCCAAGTATTTAGAAGGTCAAAGTGAAAACCAATGTCTGGAAACCTGAATTATATGTTGAAATCCGAGCGCATGGGGTGTTTATTAAACAACATAAACATAAAAAGTGTTTTTTCTCACAAAATTGCTGTTTTTTCACAAAAAACTGTAATATAAAAGGTGTTTTCCCACACATTTTGCCATTTATTACACTTTAAGTTGCAAAAAATAACATTATTTCGGCACTCCCACTTTCAGTTGTTGTGGCATATGAGAGTCCTGTTATAAATCGGTGGGTGTCGACACATTTTACCGGTGCTTTCCACTTGCATGCATTTACATAGACAACATACAAATTTGGTCATGTTTATGAGTATGTTTATGAAATCAGAAGCTTTATTGCTTAATGTTGGCTTAGTTATTAAGCTCAAAAGTTTAACACATCAAAACTAACTGGTCAAATATATGGATAAAGGTTTGATTCCTGTATACAAGAAAATCTGACTTTTTAAATGTATGCAACTGACATCAAATAAATTTGGAAGCTAAGAGTACCATGTGGTGGATGAACTTGATTATAAACATTTTAAAATATTTAAATTCTCCGTATACAATTTAGATAACAAAATCAATAATAATAAAATAATTGCATTTAGAAATGGCAGATGGGAAGAAACTTGAAAGTAAATCAGCCAATATTAGTGACATTTCTTTTCCTTGATTCATTTCCTACAACTCCATTTATTATGAGTAATGTTGACACATCTAAAAGATAGATGCTAATCACTAAAACAACAAAATATTTATCTGTTTAATTAGTGCCAGTAATCAATCCACATGTGTGATTATTGATAACACTTGCCAAACATTCTAGCTAACTTCAATCAAGGCTCCGATGTTATTCAACATGTCTTCAATATTACAGTGACACGTAACATTTGATAGATAACATTACTTAATTTCAACAACCTTTTCAATTTTTCCTTGAATATGTGGTCTATTTAAAGAACAGAAGACCGACCTTGTCCGAATGCTTATTAAAACGAGTTTATATTGAACTCTCTGGTAGTTGTGATCCACTTTAGTTGCTATTTATGCTTTGAATATTTAATTCAATTTGTTAACTGGAGTATACAAATCTCAAACTCCCATTGTTTGTTTTGTAATATTTCACAGCACTCAGCTATAAGGCTATACATTGCTTTCTAATATAATGGAATTCCACACTAATTTTGCGTCTTTTTCATTTTTTGCGGTATGGTCTACAGATTTGCAATATGAAACATGAACGTGTCTTCTTAGATGAGCTGAGTCCTATCACTAAGTCATACAAGGTGAAAGTCAAGGTCATTGAGAAGGGACGAGCTAAGCCATCTCCTAAGAAAGGGATCCTGTATCAGCACCTGGTTTTGCAGGACGATAAGGTATCAATCTGCCCTCCTACGTGTTTTAGCCACCTGTCCACCTACAACCAGTTATGTGTTAGCTCCATAAATGTATAGGACTTTAGACTTATTGCCACATGCCCTTTGTTGATTGATTACTTCTCTTACCTATATAAGCCTAATCAACCAAACACCCTACTGTTTTAACAGAAAAACAAGATGCGGGGTGCGCTATTTGGAGATCAGATCGAGGCATACAAGGATGCATTTGTGCACAAAGGAGAATATGAAATAGCTGATGCTCCCATCAGGCATGCAGACCCACAATGGAAGAAATCTGAAGAGGAACTTGACTTCCAGATGACCTTTGGACGGCAGACAGTGATCCAGCCTGTGAACGTTGAAGCAGGCCCTATCCTGCCCGACTACCAATCCATTGCTTCTATCCCAAGAGCTGGGGATCCTGGTGACAGATATGGTAATAAACAAGTCAGCCTTTGCATGCATTGCTCATTTACTTTTATTTAATATTCCTTTGTATTAGGTGAGTCCAAAATTTGTAGTTCCACATGTTAGTCTCGTTGTCATTGGTTGGTTACCCCGCACCTGTCTCATTATAGCCTTATAATTAACATTATCCTGCCTCTCTGCCTTCAGATATTGTTGGGGTGGTTCTTTATGTTGAGGACCAGCCAAGGTCTATTACCACTGCCCAAGACCGCCAAGTATTTGTTCGAGAAATTGTTATTACTGATCACAGGTATCTGTACCACCCACCATCAGTTATCTCAATTCCACCTTTCATTCATACAACACATTGATATATTAACCACTTCTCTTTGTCAGCTCTCAACAACCATTAGTCATCTCCGTCTGGAATGATCTTGCTGGAGCTGATTGTGACCCACTCTCCTGTTGGGGCGAAAAGTTTGTTGTGGTTGGCTTCACTTCCTTAAGGGCCACATCCCACAAAGGTGGTAGTTATTCTAAGCACACTATTGCAATGTATTTGTTAATCTTCACCACTCATTTCTGTCTTTTATGGCTTAGGTTTCTCGCTCGCATCGAGCATGTCTACTATGTTCATTCATGATCCTGAAGGGCACAGAGCCGATGCACTGAAGGAATGGTAATACCCTCTTCCTGCCTACTTTAAGTTCCCATGTCCCTTCTCATACACTAATTAAATTTCCCCTACTTACATTCAGGGCACTTCGCCATCAAGCCTTACTTGCTGATAGACAGGCACGGGTCCTTGATGTTAGGAACCCCTCCAATGAAAAGGTAATCATAACCCTGGATGAACTGAGGCACAAAAAGGCAAGTCCCCCCGTACCCTTCTTTAATTTGGTGTGCCTTGTAACTCTTTAGATGATACGATATTATTCATAACAGGTTGGGTCATTCATAGTCCCATGAATACATAACACTTTTACAGAGACAAGTAGCGTCTTAGCTAACTGATCACTATTCATTGCTTTCAGTTACCATTTGCTCGTATAATGTATAGATTGACTAAGAGGGAAGATCTTTGCACATTGGACAGACTACACTTAACTGTTTAGAATACCACAAAGTCTAAGGATCAATATAAACCATGCAATATATTTAGTATGAAGAGAAAACATCTTTGTCGTCCTCTATAAGGTCATAGATATATACCCTTTGGTTCCCTTTTGCAATCAGTCCATACATTTAAGGTAATCAATCCCTAGATTTCATTTTGAATGTTTCAGAGATTAGAATCAGACACCTATGTTTTCTAACTTTGGTCTTCCAGAGCTCATCAGACCATGATTATACTCATACAGTCAATTGGCAAATCATAATTATTGATTCCTTCTAACAGAACACCAACACTCTCCAAGAGGAGCGCCCTTGGTTAAAAGTGTGTATCCCTGATGCAAGACTTGAGAAAGTACATGCTTATCTTGGTTGCCCTAACTGTGGTAAGTCAACAACTGCTCCCCTTGGTGAGGCTTTTAAGTGTGGCACCTGCTCCAGGATAGGCGTTATATCCACTCCTAGGTTTGTCACTTATAAGACGCTTGCAATCGTTTACATTCTGCTGTCACAACCTCCAATGTGTTTGTTGCTTATAGATCACTTTTATTCATTTATGTTCCATCCTCAATGCAGAATCACTTTCAACTGCGAAGTTTCAGATGACACGGGCACATATGCTTTCACAACCTTCACCGAGGATTCTGAAAGACTTTTCAGAATGACTGCTGCTGATCTTTTCAGGATGAAACACACTGTAAGTTTATTTACATCGCCCAAAATGATGCTTGGTAACCAGCCAGCAACCCCTAACCAGACTGGCATACTTGTCTCCCCATTTCCAAAACCCCTATTACCATGTCATGCTTAATAATGCACCCACAAATAGAATACCTTATACATATCTACCTGGTACATCACCTACAACATGCAAAACAAACTACTTCCATTACACACTGTTTCCAGTTTTTTATCAACTTCACTTTACAAGTCATTTACGTGTGTTCAGTCCACACATGAAGATAACCTATCAATAACTAACAAAGCACGTGTGTTTACCTCTTCGTTGGACATACCCAGCTGACACGTACAAGTGCACCTAATAATACCTATCTCATACATAATAATAGTACAAATGATACACCACACATGCATGTTCGTTCCCATGTATACCACAACCTAACACGACTAAGTGTATACTGTAAGTTTTTTGCTTTTGCTCTTTTAATCCAGTAAAAAAAACCATGCTCCTGTCAATGAATGCGAAAAGAAAAATGTATTAATGTTCATTGCTTGAGTGTTATGATGCCTTCATCTGATTCTCTATACGTATTCTTCTCACTAAAATGGCATACATCCCTCTTCCTTCCAGGGTGATCTACAGACTTTCATGGTTGCACGCAAATTGCGCCGCAATAAGCATTTCTTCATTCAAGTCGGGCCAACAACATCTCTGTCCACATGCAATGTGTTGCAATGGTGCTTGAAGAAAGTAGAAATTGAGGATGATGACATGGAGCATGTCCACCCAGCTGATAACACTCAAGCAGAGAATGCTGTTGAGACAGAGATGGCCACTGAAGGAGATGCAAACACACAGAATCTCCCTTTGAATGCTGGCCATGCAGATCCAGAAGATTACACCAATGCTGATCCTTTAGATGCTGAAAATGCGGCTACAGAGGTTGCTGAGACAGAGGTTTCCACTGAACGAGATGCAAACACACAAAATCTCCCTTTGAATGCTGGCCATGCAGATCCAGAAGATTACACCAATGCTGATCCTTTAGATGCTGAAAATGCGGCTACAGAGGCTGCTGAGACAGAGGTTTCCACTGAACGAGATGCAAACACACAAAATCTCCCTTTGAATGCTGGCCATGCAGATCCAGACGATTACACCAATGATGATCCTTTAGATGCTGAAAATGCGGCTACAGAGGCTGATCATGATGATGACACTTCAGAGGAATGACTGTACCCTGCCCCCCTTTTGTCTGACATGCTAATTGCAACTGCGTATGTATAAAAAAGCACTTGCAAGCATGTTCTCAGTGGCTACTTATAAGCCTATCTTAGCTTTAACAAACTGGTTTATGTAATATTAAGTTAACTCTAGGTCTTTTGAATGTGGTTTTTCTAGAGGAACATGTAAGAGTTTAGAAACTCATATTCCTAGAAAATACACGTAAGCCTTTTGGTATGTAGATGTGCCCAAGTCGTTAATCTTAGAACTATCAGTGGCACAGGTATTATCAATATATGTGTGTTTTATATTATCTAAAGAGCCCAACTCATCATTGAGCATACAAGAGTGACCCTAAAAAGGATGCCCATGGTCAGCAAAAGTTGGCCATTCATGTCACACTTTGAGGCATGAAAGCAACTTCATGAGCATGCATAAGAAGTTCACAGTTTATGTTGTCTCTCACATTTATTCGAATATTCAGGTATGCCAAGTGACTTTATTGCCCTTTTTTATTTTAAAATAAGGGACACACAACTAGCAAAATGGGCATGTGTGTAGTTTTTCTCATGTGGCCTTTTTTGCTTGTTATGATGTTATCTTGTTGCTGATTGATTTTGTTGCCTTTTTCTTCCAGGGAAGTCCAAAAGGTGTCACACCTAAGTTCAGCTTGATAGAACTTCTCTTGTTGATTGGGTAATGTCTTAAACTTCTCCTCCATATATTTATTTGTGTTTCTGTCACATTTGTCTGGCCATCAGGACAGTTTTGTTGAGAAACTTGGGTTCCTTAAAGCAGTTGCCTTAGTAGAAAGATATTGAAGTAATAGAACTATCTAAAAATTAAAAAATCAGGTCACCTATTACTTCATTTGGAAGACTTAGATATATCTCCTTGGTAGCTTTACTTTAAATATGCTTTCCCTTTGGCAGTCATTTGGAAAGAGTCATAATGATCAAGGCTGGGAAGGAATGGCTCTAGATGATTGCACATATGCTTATCAGTCTCACATTAATTTGGAATGACAAGAGGCTTGAGCAGGTATAATCAGATTTGTAAAGAAGTTATAACAATGATCCATATGTACTTATATCTTAGAAGCATGTAGCTTGGATATTTGTTGTCAGATCCGTAAGCAGAAATTAGTTGTTTTTGTTCTTACCACTATATATAAGGTATATTTTGTACGTGTTATTTAAAGCTGTTGATACCTCCCGTAGATATTCTTTTATGTGGTTATCTTATCAGCAATAAGAAATTTAGATGATATTTGACATACACATGGTGGAAATTTCAGTGTTTTTATAATCTCCTGTGCGTTAGTTTCCTTTGTGTTAGCTTCTTACATTCATCTATTATACTAAATTGCTCATTGATCTCTGGTGCGATTTCCTATGTCTACCACAATGTTTGTAGATACAACTTCAATGTTATAATTTCAGTGTCATAGTTCTATTCAAGACCAGGTTTATATTATAGAATTGGCTTTTAATTTGCGAATGGGTTATAGACTTATAAAATGGGTTTTACTCATATACCATGTTCCTCATATAGAACAAGTTTGTGTTGATGGTATTCTTTGTTTGGCCATTTCATTTATCCTATCTGGATTTGTAATTCTAATGGATCATGCTATCAACTTTTCTTTCAGATCATCACGACATACTTGTTGGGAATTTGAGCCCTGAGGTTACAAATGCTACCTTGTTCGCATGCTTCTCTCCTTATCAAACCTGCTCGTAATACGCTTTTCATCCTTTGAACTTACCATTTAGGCAACTTTTTCATATCCCATTGTTGGTGGGCACTCCAGGGGTTTTGGATTCGTTTTATTGGAAGCCAACAGGTATGACGGAGTAATTGTTTTATGTATTTACGTATTTAATGGTATGTTTGATAATATATCATGATTTATGTAGTTATATGCAAATCTGACCTTCTGTGACTCATGGTAATGCCGCGTGCACTTTGTGAAAATATCGACTCGAATATCAAAGTTGTGAACTGCCTAGCTAACTGTGAGGTAATGTTTCTCATCATCCCTTCACTTTTTGTTGGATATTAAATTTCTAATAAATCATGTCATTGTTCCTAATTTTGTGAGAGTTTCTCATTAATGATGACGTTTAACACCTTTGCATTTGTCTTATTCCATTCCATAGAAATGTTATAAATTTGCATTCCTTTTCACTGAAACCTACCAACTTTTTTGGGTGGAGTGGTTAGATAAGAAAAATTGTGATATTTGCAAGTGATTAAGATATCTTTGGATAGTTTAGTGGTTAGTATCTATTTGATTTCCCTATTGTATAAGAGGAAAGGTGGCAAATCAAGGTGATCCAATGACTCTACTAAGTAAGATGGACAGATGGGACTGTATTGTTTAATAGAAGACTTAAATGAATCTGATGCATATCAGAAGAGTTTATTAGTGACATTAGACGATCAATGTATCACAACAAAATTATGTGGTGCCTATTTAAGGTAGTGTGCGATGAATGATTTATGTGCTTTTTTCAGGGTGGTGTACATAGTTGTGACATTTTCAATGTTCAATTGCAGTTTAAGGAGATGGGTGGGAGGATCAGGGCCCTGGATCAGTCTGCAGAGAACAAGAAAGGTTTTGCTGACTGGATGAACAAGCTAAAACCTGTCAATGAACTGTTATTTTGGTCAAGCGGCATTCCTTATTCTGAACTATTCTTTCTTTTCCCCATTCTTGAATTCTTTTTCTTCTTCGATAAATAGAGATATGTGATTCGTGTTGTCATTTTGTCAAGCCGCACATTCTTATGCATCCTGATGATCATCTAATCCTGGAGGATGAAAGTGGAAGAGTTAAGCTGGAGGATCTACACTTTTTCCTTCTGTTTATGTGACATGATTTTTTTTTATCCTTGCGTTCCCGGGAGCAGAGAAATTTTAGCTATACAACACCACCCCCTCAATAACAAGAATCTCCTCAGGTACTTTAATTTAGGGCTTTTTATCTAATGAATTGTTTTAGCTTAATTTTTCTTCAATTTTTATTCTTGAGATGAGATATGTACAATATATGTAGGCTACCTGATGCTAGAATTTGTATGTTGATCATGATTTTAGGTTAGGAAAAGAAGAATTTGTTATTGTTGTGTGATGTGTCAGCTGATTTTGTTTTTGTTAAACTTCGTAAAAGATGATGATCAATGTTATGGAGATATCAATTAGTTGCGGCTGAAACTAAGCGATCATTGCAGATTCTGTTTCTTTGTAACCTGTATTATATTTGGTTTTTGTGTGTGTTGAAAATGAGCGCTTTCTTTGAAATCTGCAATTGCCTTTAAAGCTTCAAGTAATTTCTGGCCCGATTACTAGGCAGGGCACTGTAACTCATTCATAACATTGTATAATTAGAGTAATGCTTGCTCTTGAATTATGCAGGTTACAAATGGTGTACTGTTCATAGCTTCAAACTGCAGCATCGGAAATGTTTATCAGTATGATCCTAACTTCGAGTCTTCAGTGTTCGATACCATACAGCTCAAAATCAACAAAGCGTGCAACATCCGCTGCAATAACGCCTACACATCTGCAATCATCAAGATAAAGGGTCAATTACATTGCCCTATTTAAATGCATGTATACAATTAAACCATATGCATTACAAATACATCAGTTTTAACTGCATCATTATTACATTAATACATCAGTTTGGTTATTAGCTACATTTTCACATTTGACCATTCATATATAACCCGATTTTTTACCTACGCGTTTTAGCATAAATTCTCCGTATATCTTGGGGGACCGTGCGCGCTAGCGCACGGTCCAACAACTAGTATAATAAATATTTGTTTCCTTCTTTATATCGACTACCTTATTTACATATTTTCATAGTAAAAATATTGAATTGATAGTAAAAAAGAGTTGATGACGCATAACTTACATGGTGCCTATATGTACCAATGAAACTCCGACACGTAAGATTGCGACAACTAAATGTTGTCGCTACTTACGACCTTTATTATCACCCCTTTCTTTATTCATGTTTATTCGAAATTCTCCCCGTACATATGAGTACATTAGCTTGAAAAAAATATTTTAAGGTGTATAAAAAGCTCTAAATTCTTATAGAAGATGTATACCAATATACTACGTACATTGATTTTAAAAATATGGAGTTTAAAAGTGTTATACAACGATAAAACAAGGTTATAAATGAACTTAAATGAGTTTAAAAGCGGTATACAATGATAAAACAAAGTTATAAATGAACATTTGTGAGTCAAATACGTTATTTGAGTTTGACTCATATACTTAACGAGTTTAAGAATTTTGTTCATGCAGATTTATCCGCTCATTTTACCCACCGTAGGTTAGATAAATCGTTATAATAAATTGAAATGTTAATTTTGTGTAAAATCAATTCAATTCAATTCAATTCTCTTTACTTTACACCTTTAGTTGACATCCGGCTATGGTTATGTTTCGGACACAAGTATTTCTCATCATATATGAGTATGAGGACCTTGGTCTCTGATAGTTCAGTAGGAACACTTGACAAGAGGGGGGGTGAATTGTTTCTTGGGAACTTGGGTAAGTTTCTTGCGGAATTTAAACAATAAAGAAACTGAGAATAATGAGCGAAGAAAGATATAAAATGGAGGAACCTTCTTGACCCTAATCAAGAAGAACCTCACTACTCTTTTGTATTAATGCAATAACTCTATTACAAATACACTCTTTAACTCGAGTTCCTCTCGAACACGAGTTCCCCACAGCAATCCCCTTTGATTACTGTGCTCCTCTTTCTCTCTCTGACTTAACTCTAAGTCGCTCCTTTTCTCTTTGACTTAACTCTAAGTCGCTCTGTTTCTCTTTGACTTAACTCTAAGTCAATTAAGGATCACTCAACCCTTAAACCCAAAATACAATTTGATATAAAACTCTAGTACGTAATAAAGCTCAAAGTAATAAGGAACTCAAGGGACACTCTTTTGAAAACTGATTCTCTTTTAAAACGTTTAAGCTCTTAAGATATATTTTGCAAAGATCAGTTGTGTTTTGAAAAGCTAAAACTCTTCTCCTTTTATAGGAGAGTTTTACTTAGGGTTGGGTACCCATGTTCTCCTCAACTACCCACTAACAGTTACTGCTCAGTAACATGGGCATAGTTGGAGAGAAACAAGGGAGACCAAATCAAAACACTAAATGTACGTTGAACAGAAATACGTGGGGAGAGTTTTAAGGAACGTGGAAAAACTTTTACTTGAGAAACAAGGAGAATAAATCAGAATCCTATGTTTCATTTATTAATTAAATACATTTTATTTATTAAAAAGATTTTCCAAGTTAAAACTCTTTTATAATTACAGTTAACATATTTCATTTAAAACGTACCAAAATACTATGTCCCTTTCATACCAAATTACTTATAAACTTTATTAAATACTTACATAAATCCTAAAACATAAACTCATATGTTGTAGTCTTCATGTTGCACCTTTAGAAGCTTCACTCGAAGACTTCCCAATTTGTTCCTTCTCTGGAACGCCGAGGATCCACATAGTATATGAGGATCTCGCCTTAGGAACTCGCCTAAGGATCTCGCCTTGCTTAATGATTATTTCTTCAATGTAGTGTCTGACATGGATCAATTACTTGCTTATATTCCACGTTGCTTAGTTTATCCAACTCAGGATCTCCTTAACTTAGCATTATCCCTCTAAGGATCTCGGAACCTATTATGCAACATAACTTAACCAATTGTCAGGAGTTTGCTTTGTCATCATCAAAACTTTAGGGTCAACAATATTCCCCCTTTTTGGTGATGACAACAAAAGCAAACTTTCACTAAATGCAGCAATAATCAATTAGCATAAATATAAAGCAATAAATTAAATAAATTATTTTTATAAAAATTAATCTAAACTTCCTAAATGAAATTAAGGAAAATTGAAATTAATTTTAATAAACGAAAATAAAATTAAAAACGAGAAATAAAATTTTATAAACTTACATCGAGAAGAGAGTAGTGAGACGGATTCAAGTGATCAATTTAAGTTAAGTTTGCATTCATTTCCCCCTGTTGGCATTAACAAAAAGTAGAAATACACAATACTAATATATACCGATTAGAGCGCCCCCCGATCAACGGTTGGCAAACTAAGTTAGCCTCAAAGTTAAGTTCCAACGTACTAAATTCGAATATAAAACATAATAATTAACAAGCCAAGTTTTTAGAGATACGATCTTTTAGGAGTTCCACAGAAATAAAAGAATAAAAATCGTATATGTCCCAACAGAGGGTGACATACCAAAAAAAATATAAAAAATAAAATAAAGAGTTCCAAAAAAATCAAAAGCATAATGCAACACAAAAGCTAGGATCAGGGAAGATGGTTTGGGTATGTAGCAAGTTTAGGTTGGTCCTGTCTCAACTCCATATCGTCCATACCCTGTCTCAATTTCTACTGCCTCCATTAAGTCTCCCACCTTCTCATCATTATTCTCATTATCAAAAGATATATCAACTACCATTCTAATATCTTTTATTTTTTTTATTTTTTATTTTTTTATTTTTTTTTTAACGACATCTCTTTAATAAAAAATCATAACCCACCATATCATTCAACGAATTCCCCAGTATATTTGTCGCACCCAATCTGATTAATCACCAAATGTGCATCCTCAACCGAAGGAACACGGAACGAGGTAACTTCCCCCTTAGAACAATCCGCCTTATTTCTTTTTCGTTTTCCTTTTCTTTCTTTTTTTTTTTCTTTTTTTTTTCTTTTTTTTTTTTGTGTGTCGAACAGAAACCCAGGGGTGGGTGGGTGGGTGGGATCGCAGTCGGGTCTGGGCGACGGATATGGGTTGCGAACAGCAGGGTGGTTGGTTTGTGGGAGGGGGATCGACGGTGGATGCGGGCGGTGACGTGAAGGTGGTCGCCGGTGAAGGTGAAAGGTGTGCGGCGGTGGTTGTGTGGGATTGGAGAAGAGGAGTTCGTGGGTGGTATGTAGGGCGAGGGAGGCACGATTCGGTGCGGCTGTTGGGATGTTGGTGGGCGGTCGGTTTTCGAACATGGTGGGGCGGTTTTCGTCGTCGACGCCGGAGGGTCGTGGCTGGGGGGAAGAGCGGAAGAGGGTTGTTGGTATTGCGAGGGGGTGGCGAGGCTTCCGGCAGGCGGGGGCTTCTGACGGTGGTGCTCGGTCGGTTGGCCGGGTTGTCGCCGGTCGTCGAGCCGAGGCCACCGGTGGTTGTGGCTCGTGGAGTCCGGCCGCCAATTGTGGTGGTTAGGGTTTCAGATTGGGGATTTTCATTGTTAGGGTTTGAATTTGGGGATTTTTAATTTTTGGGTTTCTTGTGTTTTTGGGTTTCTTGTGTTTGAATTTGGTGAGATGTGAATTTGTGGTGGCTTTGGGTATGAGATCCATAGGAGTGATCCATTAGCTTTTAATTTTGGAAAAATAAAATTTAATGGAATAAAAAATTATGGATATATAAAAGAAAAATAAAAATAATTTGTGGAAAAATAAAAGATAGGAAAAAATTGTAACATAAAAAATATATCCATGATCCTTATATTTTAGTGGAACTGTTTGAATTACGTATCTCATATTACTGACTAATTAAATACACATTTTAATTCTAAATTTTTGGTTGTTCCTTAACAATGGTAAACTTCAGTTATGCTTTACGCACATGTATTTATAATGGTATACAGTAGTAATGCATAAATCTAAAAAAGTCATACCTCATGAGGAACTGTCAGCTTACTTATCTTATTTTGATCATGCCGAGTTCCATTCTCATTTTCTCATGCTTCTCTCTGCTTAAAGGTTTAGTCATAATATCTGCAATTTGATTCTCAGTTTGACAAAAGTCCAACTTGATTAAACCTTTTTCAACATTATCCTTAAGAAAGTGATGCCTAATATGAATATGCTTAACCCGGGAATGATGTACCGGATCCTTAGAAATGCAGATTGCACTAGTGTTATCACAATAAATAGGAACACAATCATATATTATGCCAAAATCCCTTAACTGTTGCTTTATCCACAGTATTTGAGAGCAACATGCAGCAGCTGCTACATATTCAGCTTCTGCTGTGGACAAGGCAACGGTATTCTGTTTCTTGGAATCCCAAGAAACCATGCAAGATCCTAGGAATTGAACCATACCTGATGTGCTCTTTCGGTTCACTAAATCACCTGCATAATCTGCATCCGCATATCCTTTTAAATCGAAAGTTCCACTCCTTGGATAAAACAGACATAGATCGTCTGTTCCTTTGAGGTATCTGAATATCCTCTTCACTGCAGTCATGTGGGACTCCTTTGGGTTTGATTGAAATCTTGCACACAACCCAACACTGAATGATATGTCTGGTCTGCTTGCAGTTAGGTATAGCAGAGATCCAATCATTCCCCTGTACGTCGTTTGATTCACACTTTTTCCTGTGGGATCCTCATCTAGTCTTGTGGATGTTCCCATGGGAGTGTGATTTGTTTTCACTGAATCTAGCTCGTACTTTTTGAGGAGTTCCTTCACATATTTTTGTTGGTGGATCATAATTCCTTCCTTAGTTTGTTTGATTTGCAAACCAAGAAAGAAATTGAGTTCCCCCATCATACTCATTTCAAACTCACTGCACATTAAATTTGCAAAATCCTTGCACAAATTTTCGTTAGTAGCACCAAATAATATATCATCGACATGAATTTGTACAACTAATAAGTCAGATCCTTTTGATTTTAAAAATAGAGTTTTATCGATTCTTCCTCGTTTAAAATCATTTTGTAAAAGAAACTTTGATAATCTCTCGTACCACGATCTAGGAGCTTGCTTTAACCCATAAAGAGCTTTATCAAGCTTATAGATGTGGTTCGGAAATTTAGGATTCTCAAAACCAGGGAGTTGTTCCACATAGACGTCTTCCTCAAGAAAACCATTTAAGAAAGCACATTTGACGTCCATCTGATACAACTTGAATCCCATAAAGGCTGCAAAAGAAATTAGAATACGAATAGCTTCTAATCTAGCAACAGGAGCAAAGGTTTCTTCGAAATCAATACCTTCCTGTTGATTGTAGCCCTTGACTACTAACCTTGCCTTGTTCCTGATGATTGTAGTATGTTCATCGAGCTTGTTCCTGAACACCCACTTTAATCCTATGACTTTCTGATTCTTTGGCTTGGGTTCCAGATGCCATACCTTGTTCCTTTGGAACTCATTTAACTCATCTTGCATGGCAGTGATCCAATCAGCATCTTCCAAAGCTTCGGTGTGGTTCCTTGGCTCGATTGTGGAGAGGAACGCATGAAAAGCACAGAAGTTCCTTAGTTGAGACCTTGTTTGAGTTCCTTTCCTAATGTCACTGATAATCAGATCCATTGGGTGAGAACTTTGATGTTTCCAGGGCTTAGGTTGAAATTGTGCCACTGGAACATCTAAGGTCTGCTCAGTTCCTTCTGTTTCCTGAGATCCTTGTTCCTCTGCATCAGAGGTCTCTTGATCTTCTTCTGGTTCCTCAGAATCATCATCTTCTGGTTCCTCAGGATTTTCATTTTCTGGTTCCTCATGATCAACATTTTCTGGTTCCTCAGGATCAGGGGTTCTTCTTCCAGGAACTCCTTGGTTAGTAGCAGTTTCTTGTGTTTGTGGATCTGCTATTCCATTTTGCTTTCTTCCAGGAGAGATTTCCTCATCATGATCTGTAAAACGAGTTAATCCAATTTCGAAATCTTCCTGTTCCTGAATCTCATCAACATTGTTAGCTTCATCAAATATTATATGTACACTCTCTTCAATACACATCGACCTTTTATTATAAACTCTGTATGCTTTACTGTTTAAGGCGTATCCTAGGAACACGGCCTCATCACTTCTTTCATCGAATTTCCCTAAGTTCATTTTGCCATTGTTGTGAACAAAGCATTTACACCCAAAGGCTCTAAAGTAAGAGATATTGGGTTTGTTTCCTTTTATTAACTCATAGGGAGTCTTGTTTAAAATGGCCCTGATCATTACTCTATTAACAATATAGCAAGCCGTGTTTACTGCTTCAGCCCAGAAGTTCCTTGGTAAGGAACTGGCAATTAACATGGTTCTAGCCATGTCTTCCAAGGTTCTATTTTTTCTTTCAACGATTCCATTTTGTTGTGGAGTCCTAGGTGCAGAAAAGTTGTGATCCATACCTTGTTCCTTGCAGTATTCATCAAACTTGTGATTCTCGAATTCAGTTCCATGATCTGACCTTATATGTATTAGCTGACGTCCTGTGGATCTTTGTATTCTCTTAGCAAAAGCAACAAATTCATTAAATGTTTCATCTTTACTTGCTAAGAAAATAACCCAGGTAAATCGAGAAAATCGTCAACAATAACCAAGACATAGCGTTTTCCACTTCTACTTTGAATTCTCATAGGTCCACATAAATCCATATGGATGAGTTCCCATGGTTTAGTTGTGCTGACCATTTTCTTAGGCTTGAAAGAGCTCCTGACATGCTTTCCTTTGGCACATGCTTCACAAACTTTGTCTTTAAGGAACTTGATGGAAGGTAGACCTCTCACTAGTTCCTTTGATCTTAGTTTGTCAAGCAATGAAAAGCTAGCATGTCCGAATCTCTTGTGCCATAGAAGTGGATCCTCCTCAATAACACTAAGACAAGTTAAGTTGTTCCTTGGAACTTTGTTGAGATCCACAGTATATGTGTTCCCTTTGCGAGTTCCTTCCAAAATAACTTCCTTACTGTTATTGTTAATAATTCGACAACTTTCTGAAGTAAAGCTTACCGAGTTTCCTTTGTCACAGAATTGTGAAATACTGAGCAGACTGTGCATTAAACCTTCTACTAGGAACACATTATCAATTGAATGAGAACTTGACCTTCCTACTTTTCCAATGGCGATGATTTCACCTTTCTTGTTGTCTCCAAAGGTCACAGTTCCTCCGTTGTAGGCCTCTAGTGAGAGAAATTTGGTTTTATCTCCTGTCATGTGCTTGGAACACCCGCTATCAAGATACCACGAGTTGTTCCCCCTCACTAGGACCTGCAATATTATCAATTGTTAGATTCAGGAACTCGGGTTTCCTCGAGTTCCTTTTCTACTAAAGGATCATCTTTCTTAATCCATATCTTCTTGACAATGTTCTGGTTTTTATTGAACAGTTCCTTCTTTTTGGAACACTCAGTCACAACATGATCACCAGTACCACAAAAGGAACAAACTTTGACACTAGGCAGTTCCACATAATTTTTCTTTTTACCATTGTTCTTTTTATAGTAAAAACCTAGGCCTTCAGTTCTCTTAGATTGAGCCTTCTCAATCCACTTGGGCGTGATTCTAGGAGCTTGTTTATGTGCATTAGCTAAGGCTAGTTCCTTGATTAATTTCTCCTTTTGTTCCTTTACTGTGACCAACTCACTGTTTAAGTTTTCCAAATCAACGTTAAAGACCCCCATGCTAATCTCAGTGGACTTGCTAGGATCTAGGCTTAAATTAAACAGTTTATATTGACTGAGTTCCACTTTGAGAAGAATGTTTTCATTTTTGACTCTCTCAAAGGAGTTTTGAAGAGCAGTGTTTCTATCAAGCAAGTCAAAGAACCTACCCTGTACATCAGATCTAACATTATTAAGGTAGGTCATGTGTCTCTTGGTGAGTTCCAAGGCTTTGTCACTTTGAGCCTTTATTACACTAAGCTTTTTACAGTTATCTAGAGTTTCTATCAATAATTCCACTAACTTATTTTTAGACAGAGATTGAAGAGTTGAGGAACTTACTTCTCTTGATGGATCTTGGGTTGTTCCATCAATCTTTGCCATAAGACAAAGGTTTGCTGTTTCTTCATGTGGTTGATCCTCATCTTCTTCTGAGTCAGTAGAATCTCCCCAAGCTGCGATCATAGCCTTCTTGAAGTTGGGTTTGGCAAAGGTTGATTTGTTGAATCTTTCCTTGGACAGATCCTTTCCCTTGCCTTTCCCTTTTTCATTTTCCCACTGAGGGCAGTCTTTGATTAGATGGTCTGATTCTCCGCACTTGAAACATCCTTGGTCAGGCTTGGAACCGCTTGGTTTTCTCATTGAGTTCCTTCCTCTTAGATTTCCAGGTTTAGAGTTCCTGTAAAATCTTTTCATTCTTCTGACCAACATGGCAGCTTCTTCTTCATCAGGATCTGAGTCCTCCTGTTCCTCAACCTTAAGAGCAAGGCCTCGGTTCTTGGGATTCTCAGGAACAGCTGCTCCTAGATGTAATTCGTGCGTCATCAAGGATCCCGCCAATTGTTCAATGTTGAATTTGGTGAAATCCTTTGTTTCCAACAATGCCGTGACCTTGGTTCTCCATCTATCATCCTGTGGCATGCTCCTCTTCCTAACCTGTTCATCAGAGGGAATATTTCTTCCAAGAGAAACTAGTTCATTAGTGATATTAGTGAAACGAGTAAACATTTCCTGTATTGTTTCTCTTGGTTGCATTTCAAAACGTTCATACTTAGACATTAATAAATCAATTTTTGAACGTTTGACCTCATTAGTTCCTTCATGAGTTATTTGAAGGAGATCCCAGATTTGCTTTGCGCTCTTGCACCCCATAACTCTGTTATGTTCATGAGTTCCAAGGCCGCAATGCAAGATTTTCACAGCCATTGCGTTGATTTCAAATTTCTCAAAATCTTCTTTAGTAAAATCAGACATGGGTTTAGGAACTACCTCATTTTGGTCATTGTTACCTCGAAATCACCGACTTCTATGACTCGCCAGACTTGATAGTTCTCTGCCTTGATGTAGATCTCCATCCTGTTCTTCCAGTAGGTGTAGAATTTTCCGTTGAACATTGGAGGTCTTTGAGTGGAATAACCTTCCTCGAGTTTCTCGTAAGCGTTCATACTTTCCAAGAACTTTTTCTCAACAGGGTTTCCTGTATTTTTGTGAGATCCTGCTCTGATACCAACTGATAGTTCAGTAGGAACACTTGACAAGAGGGGGGGGGTGAATTGTTTCTTGGGAACTTGGGTAAGTTTCTTGCGGAATTTAAACAATAAAGAAACTGAGAATAATGAGCGAAGAAAGATATAAAATGGAGGAACCTTCTTGACCCTAATCAAGAAGAACCTCACTACTCTTTTGTATTAATGCAATAACTCTATTACAAATACACTCTTTAACTCGAGTTCCTCTCGAACACGAGTTCCCCACAGCAATCCCCTTTGATTACTGTGCTCCTCTTTCTCTCTCTGACTTAACTCTAAGTCGCTCCTTTTCTCTTTGACTTAACTCTAAGTCGCTCTGTTTCTCTTTGACTTAACTCTAAGTCAATTAAGGATCACTCAACCCTTAAACCCAAAATACAATTTGATATAAAACTCTAGTACGTAATAAAGCTCAAAGTAATAAGGAACTCAAGGGACACTCTTTTGAAAACTGATTCTCTTTTAAAACGTTTAAGCTCTTAAGAT
This sequence comes from Spinacia oleracea, assembly GCF_020520425.1. Taxonomy (NCBI): domain Eukaryota; kingdom Viridiplantae; phylum Streptophyta; class Magnoliopsida; order Caryophyllales; family Amaranthaceae; genus Spinacia; species Spinacia oleracea. The sequence continues at coordinate 76,365,133 of NC_079488.1, forward strand.
ATATTTTGCAAAGATCAGTTGTGTTTTGAAAAGCTAAAACTCTTCTCCTTTTATAGGAGAGTTTTACTTAGGGTTGGGTACCCATGTTCTCCTCAACTACCCACTAACAGTTACTGCTCAGTAACATGGGCATAGTTGGAGAGAAACAAGGGAGACCAAATCAAAACACTAAATATACGTTGAACAGAAATACGTGGGGAGAGTTTTAAGGAACGTGGAAAAACTTTTACTTGAGAAACAAGGAGAATAAATCAGAATCCTATGTTTCATTTATTAATTAAATACATTTTATTTATTAAAAAGATTTTCCAAGTTAAAACTCTTTTATAATTACAGTTAACATATTTCATTTAAAACGTACCAAAATACTATGTCCCTTTCATACCAAATTACTTATAAACTTTATTAAATACTTACATAAATCCTAAAACATAAACTCATATGTTGTAGTCTTCATGTTGCACCTTTAGAAGCTTCACTCGAAGACTTCCCAATTTGTTCCTTCTCTGGAACGCCGAGGATCCACATAGTATATGAGGATCTCGCCTTAGGAACTCGCCTAAGGATCTCGCCTTGCTTAATGATTATTTCTTCAATGTAGTGTCTGACATGGATCAATTACTTGCTTATATTCCACGTTGCTTAGTTTATCCAACTCAGGATCTCCTTAACTTAGCATTATCCCTCTAAGGATCTCGGAACCTATTATGCAACATAACTTAACCAATTGTCAGGAGTTTGCTTTGTCATCATCAAAACTTTAGGGTCAACAATATTCCCCCTTTTTGGTGATGACAACAAAAGCAAACTTTCACTAAATGCAGCAATAATCAATTAGCATAAATATAAAGCAATAAATTAAATAAATTATTTTTATAAAAATTAATCTAAACTTCCTAAATGAAATTAAGGAAAATTGAAATTAATTTTAATAAACGAAAATAAAATTAAAAACGAGAAATAAAATTTTATAAACTTACATCGAGAAGAGAGTAGTGAGACGGATTCAAGTGATCAATTTAAGTTAAGTTTGCATTCATTTCCCCCTGTTGGCATTAACAAAAAGTAGAAATACACAATACTAATATATAGCGATTAGAGCGCCCCCCGATCAACGGTTGGCAAACTAAGTTAGCCTCAAAGTTAAGTTCCAACGTACTAAATTCGAATATAAAACATAATAATTAACAAGCCAAGTTTTTAGAGATACGATCTTTTAGGAGTTCCACAGAAATAAAAGAATAAAAATCGTATATGTCCCAACAGAGGGTGACATACCAAAAAAAATATAAAAAATAAAATAAAGAGTTCCAAAAAAATCAAAAGCATAATGCAACACAAAAGCTAGGATCAGGGAAGATGGTTTGGGTATGTAGCAAGTTTAGGTTGGTCCTGTCTCAACTCCATATCGTCCATACCCTGTCTCAATTTCTACTGCCTCCATTAAGTCTCCCACCTTCTCATCATTATTCTCATTATCAAAAGATATATCAACTACCATTCTAATCTCTTTTATTTTTTTTTATTTTTTTTTTTTATTTTTTTTTATTTTTTTTTTTTATTTTTTTTTTTAACGACATCTCTTTAATAAAAAATCATAACCCACCATATCATTCAACGAATTCCCCAGTATATTTGTCGCACCCAATCTGATTAATCACCAAATGTGCATCCTCAACCGAAGGAACACGGAACGAGGTAACTTCCCCCTTAGAACAATCCGCCTTATTTCTTTTTCGTTTTCCTTTTCTTTTTTTTTTTCTTTTTTTTTTCTTTTTTTTTTTTTTGTGTCGAACAGAAACCCAGGGGTGGGTGGGTGGGTGGGATCGCAGTCGGGTCTGGGCGACGGATATGGGTTGCGAACAGCAGGGTGGTTGGTTTGTGGGAGGGGGATCGACGGTGGATGCGGGCGGTGACGTGAAGGTGGTCGCCGGTGAAGGTGAAAGGTGTGCGGCGGTGGTTGTGTGGGATTGGAGAAGAGGAGTTCGTGGGTGGTATGTAGGGCGAGGGAGGCACGATTCGGTGCGGCTGTTGGGATGTTGGTGGGCGGTCGGTTTTCGAACATGGTGGGGCGGTGACGTGAAGGTGGTCGCCTTGCTTAATGATTATTTCTTCAATGTAGTGTCTGACATGGATCAATTACTTGCTTATATTCCACGTTGCTTAGTTTATCCAACTCAGGATCTCCTTAACTTAGCATTATCCCTCTAAGGATCTCGGAACCTATTATGCAACATAACTTAACCAATTGTCAGGAGTTTGCTTTGTCATCATCAAAACTTTAGGGTCAACAGTCTCCGGATACCTTAAGTCGTTAGAGGCTTAGAACTTCGGGTTCGGATCTCATCCATTTCAATTTATTTAATAATCATGTTCTTAACTATAATCACTTTTTTTAATTGAGGGAAGAGTCTTTACGTTACTTAAATCTATAACCAATTCCTAATTAAATATTGTACGAAGAATTTAAACATTTAATAGTAGTCGGTCTGTAACAAATTTGGTTCCATTTGGTAGGTTGCTTGTTTGTGAGGTTTTGATATTATACAAAGCTCAAAACGTGGTCATTAATTGGTAACAACAAATATATCCAATAATTAGTTGATTTTATACCATTATTAGACTTACATAGAGAGTGATGGATAGCTCAGTTGGTTAGAGCTTCTATTCCGGTTTCAGATGATCATGGGATCGATTCTCATCCCCGCCCTTGTGGCTCATTTACACCCAAAAAAAATTATCAAACTTACATACACAAATATATGTACTCCGGTCGTTCCATCGAGATGTTCCAATTTTCATAATACACGTTTTCAATTTGGGACTTTAACCATTAATAACTTTATTTCATACTTCCTCCGTCTTTTAATACTCGCAACGTTCAGACTTTTGTCACTATTCATATAATTTATTTTGACTATTCGTAGTGTTTTTTATATAAGATAAAACATAGTCATGTGAGATCTTGTTAGATTCGTCTCAATGTGTATTTTCAAAATATCAACTTTTTATAATTTTTGCATAAAGAGAATTTAAGATATAAATGATCAAAGTTGTGCATTGGCATACGTAAAACTACCAAACATTACGAGTATTAAAAGACGGAGGAAGTATAATTGATATTATGAATTAATTATATTTACACAAATGTAATAAGACCTCATATACTACATATGTAGTACAATAATATTCTCCCTCTATTTCATTAAGACGTTCTAGATTTATCGTTATGACTATATAGATAGTGAAGGGAACATCTTAACGGAATGGATGGACAAATTGCTTACTCGTTAATCGTTTATTAATTGATGCAAATTGCTAGTTTTTTTTTAGTATTCACTTCTTCATATTTGTCCTATGTGTTTGGTTATGACTACATTTGATGAGGTTTCTAACAATTTCATTATTAATCTATAGAAATACGACCAAAACCATATTTGTAAAATGTAGTCTACTTTTAAAAACAATTTTGTCTAAGAGAAAAAAAAAATCAAATAATGGAGAAAAATACCAACTACGTACTATGGTCTACTAGTCTACTACGGAGTACCATGCTATATGATCATATATCAAATTGGATTAATTAATTTTGATTAATTCATCTTCTACTACTACTTAAAGTCTTAAACCAAAGTAATCTAGTACATAAAAACCCAATCAATAACCAAAATTCTAAGAAGAAAATTAAAGTTAATTATGAACCCTGATGAGGCACCCCCGTCTAAAGATGAAGCACCCCAATCCAAAGATGAGGCACCACCGACTAAAGACGAAGCACCCGAGTCAAAAGACGAGGCACCCACGGCTAAAGACGAAGCACCCGAGTCAAAAGACGAGGCACCCCAACCCAAAGACGAGGCAGCCCCAATCCCATCTGACGAGGCACCCCCGTCTCAAGAAATAACGTACATGGATCATGTTATGTCTCGTCATGAACAGAAAGGATGCGCATATGCAGCGTAAGTTTGTTCTCCTTATTCTTTCTTTTTTACCTTTCATTTTAGTACATAACAATACTTCGTAATATAGTTTGTCTCTTTTTAATTTCAAACTAGATGACTATATTACGAAGTATTGTTATGTACTACGTAGTACTCCCTCCGTCCCTAATATTCGCACCGGTTTGACCGGTGCGGAGTTTGAAACATTTGAATTGACTTATTAATTTAATGGGTGTTAGTTGATAGTGGGTATTTTTTTAATATAGTTAGTGGGAAATGTGTAAGGGCTGGGGAGTGGTGAGTGGGGTGGGAAGTGGTGAGTGGGGGCTGCATTTTTAAATGTTTTTTTAATAGGGAGTAGGGGTGTAGGTGGGTTAGTAGGTAAGTGTGAGAAATAATATAATATTGGTAAAAAATTTCATTTATAAAAGCAGTGCAAGTATTAAGGGACGACCCGAAAAGGAAAGCGGTACGAGTATTAAGGGGCGGAGGGAGTACAATTTAGTGTTAACAAGTACTTCATCTGTTTGACGCAATTTAGAAGGTGGACCATGGTGCACGTAGAGCATGGTACACCTTAAGAACATTAGTATATAATTGAAAGAATTTCTGGTTACGAGAAAAGAACATGAGTATTTTTTTTATTTAGGTTTTTAATAAATAGTAAAATAATATATTATTTTTATAACAAAAAAGTGAAATATTATATCGCATGTTCTTTTGCCATAGTATCATGTTCTTTTACTTATGCACATATGTTCTTTTGGTGCACCATGCTCTATGTGCACCACGGTCCATAGTCCACAGATTGTCTGTTTGAGAATAAATGACACAGTCAACATTTGCAAACATGTCAATGCAATAGTTTGACCATTAATATATGTAAATAAATATTAATGTAAATTATATTAAAAAAAATTGAAAAATATTTAATACCTCTTTTAACAACATATCACCTAAAAACTTTTGCTTTAAATATGTTAATAAAACTCTACTCGGTAGTATACAACAACAACAACAACAACAAAGACTTCGTCCCAAAATGATTTGGAGTCGGCTGCCTAACATGAATCGTTGTAGGAGATTGTCATTGACACCAATCAAACCAGAAAGGAGCAGAAAGTATATAAATAAAAAAAAAAAGTCAAATGTGTCTGTTATTCTGAAACGGGGGAGCACGCCCAATATGGCAACTAGCTAGTTAGCTAGTTTGAGTTAACAGGTCTTTGTTGTTGTGTTGAATGCAGTTTGTTTGCATTGTGTTGCTGTTTCTGCTGCTACGGAACCTGCGAATGCTGCCTCGGTATCCTCTGTTGTTGCTGCTAAGCAGAAGCTATCGAGCTAGTTTCATAAAGAAACTATGTCTATGCACTTTGCTGTATATTACAATTCTATGTCATTGTATAATGTTTTTGTATTAATTTGGAAGTTTGTATCATATTGTGCCTCTTTATTTATTACATTTATGTAATTGATTCGGTGTTTCGACAAATACTCCATAATCAAGTGGTTATTCAACCGAACTTATGAGTTCACGAGTTCCAAACTTATCTCTTTCAAGTCTTATTTAGGCTGTTAGTCTCATTATGCTACTATGAAGTACAACCCTTTGTTATGCTCGCCTCGTTTCCACTTGTTTCAGCAAAAATAAGTTTAGATAAATTGGGATAATATAAGTAAAGAAAAATTAAGCATTACTCAAATACAATTTGTAACTAAAATAAGTTTTGATAAAATCACTTGAGAAAAATAAGTAAAATAATCCGGTGAAAGTATACATCCTAAATTTGTCAACTATTCACTTTACAAATTTGTCTTGTTATGGGTATACGAGTCTTTTTTTTTTAAATCCATTTGATGAGGCATCTAAATAAATTTATAAAGCATTTCGAAGTAGTTTCATTCAACACGTTTAAATTTTAAAATAGAAAATTTTCTTTGGATATGTTATTTTTTAATTGTTTTATACTTTTATGTGGAGATATGTTAAATACGGGTTTGGGTCGCGCTCATTATCAAGAGAGAGAGGCTCATTTAACAACTCCAAAGGAGTTTCCACCTTAAAACCATATGACAATAAGAGGAGTCGCCCCTTGGCCTTATTAAGTGTTTAACTCTCTTCAATGTGGAACTCTCACGCGTGATGTTTCATGGGTCAGATCTTGACGAGATATGACTGGAATATTCACTGTACAAGTGATTGTATCATCGTTGATGTACATTTCTAAGGCTATTTATTTGCTATATGCTCGTTGGAAGCTTCAAACAGACAAATAAGCAACAGAATATTTAGCTTTGTTTGTACCTAATACTACGCACAAGGTTATACATAGGAAATTGCCGAGATGCTGAGATGTAAGTCATGGAAACCACCATAGAGTACCCTACTTTGAAAATAACTGTAATTTTAATATAATTTGGGAGAAATAATAAAACGCCATATGATGGAGAAGTATACCAACTTGCAATAAGTCACATTGAATTGATATACTGAGTTATCCATATCACACACACATGTGAATGATTTTATTGGTTGATGTCACGTGTGACAAGAAATCAAGAACAAAATACTACAGTACATAAAACAAGATCATATATAGCTTAATAGCTCAACCAACAAACATAAACCAATCACCAAAACTCAAAGAAGAGATAGAGAAAGAGAAAGAGAAAGAGAGTAAAAATGTACTCAGATCAACCACCTCTAGTTCAAGAAATAACATACTATGATCATGTTAAGAGACGCCACCACGAGAAAGGATGCATCTATGCAGCGTTCGTTTTCTTTAAACTCTAAAACTTGTTGTTAATACTTAATAGTGTGACTTATACTAAGATTATTGATTTTAACAAGTAGTACTAAATCTGGTTTAAGTAAGCCTGTTTTTTCTGGTATGTTGAATGCAGTTGTTTCGCGTTATGCTGCTGCTTTTGCTGCTATGAAACCTGTGAATGCTGCTTCGATATCCTCTGCTGTTGCTGTTAAGCAGAAGCATTCATTTCAGAAACAAACCGTGTCTGTACTACTGTATAGTACTACTTTGAGAATGGAATTTGTAATGGATTAAGATGGGTTTGTATCTTTGATTTTGTAAAGTTCTGTCTTGTTTCAATAAGAACATCATGTTTGTAATTTGTAAAGTGCTGTCTTATTAACTTCATCTATGTAATTGTTTGGTGTTCCAAAATATTCAACAACTATTGCTACATACTTGTATCAACTACTTGTATTTCTAACAGACAACTTCAATCTTCAGAGTTCAGACTAAACAGAGAAATGTACATGTGAACTCATTTCAAAACGCCAAAAAAGAGAAGAGATTAAACTAGAATGTCAGGATTTCTTCCTTTGGGGTGTGTAGTCAGATCAGCTCAGCATTTAGAAGAGTAAATCTTAAGACTGTAATATCTTCAACATTTAGAATCAAAGGAGTCTCAGAATATGTACACACAGGCAACAGAAGTCAGCAGGGTGGTGAGCAGTATCGAGACAAAATTGACACCATTGTTGTCGAGGATATCAACACCACAGATACGCTTAACAGTGCGTCCAGGTTTCCCAACAACCTTCAATTGGCAATTTAAAACTGATAAGTAAATATTAACAGTATCATCAATTCATCATGCAAGTTGGCAAATGCAGAAAGAGAAACTCTGAAATTGCGGCAAGAGTGACAACATAAGAAAGATTTTAGTTACTCTGTATCATACAAAGACATGTTCAAAATCTTTCCTAGTTTCATGTAATATTACAAACTGAAGCAGATGTGTAAAATCTTTCACAAAAAGCCTTTAGCGATGGTTCCCAGGCATGGAATTAAAATAGAGAAAAAAATAGCATAAAGAGCACAAATTCCAAGACTTTATATAATCAGGTTTATGCGAGCATACACATAAGCATCACAATTTGAAGTCAGCAATATATCAGAATGCAGAACCTATGGAGCAAGGAAGAAGGTTTGCAGGCCACACCCACGTTAGGTCACCTATAGGGGTGGGTGGGGATGGTTACCAAAACCAGTTGATGTATATAAAAAAAATCAAAGATAGTTGGAAAGAGTTGCAGCAAAATAATAGTAACAGAAGTGTGCAGAATAGTTGTAAGCAATGATGTTGTCAACTGGCACGAGAGCAACAATGACAACAAATAAAATCTAGATACACGTGTGGGGTACAATGAAGGACTGTACTAGGACAAACAAAATTGATGATAGAAAACATTAATAAGAGACAGATATTGTAGTAAAATCTTCAACAAACATTGATTTGAACATGTAAAAGAAAAACGAAAGTAATGTTTAAGAGTATGAGGCGAATCTCTGACATGACATTCTTTGTTATTTATGAGTATATGAGCTTTGAATTTGATTTATTCAGCCAATTATGCTCATGGACTGTCGGGAAATATAAAAGAATTTACCTTATTACGAACAGTACAAAATCCGCTAAATTGCAGCGTTGCCCCCAACAACGAATCTAGCAAACTGCCAAATAGTCCTGCCAGTGTTGCAATGGGTATTACCAGAAGTTGTTTCAGAGCAACATCAGAAGGACAGTTAGTCGTGAAAAATCCCAACACAGAGAATGTAAGTCCAACTAAACAGCCTCCAGCTGCAGCTGCCAAGAGCCCTGTTTTGGTGACACCACCATTTGTACCCTTGCGAACTGACTGATAGGCATGAAAAAAAAAGGTCAGAATAAGCACCTTAAAATAAACTTTCTTAAAGCGGCAAAATATTTAGGAGCCATACAGTTTTAATATCCAGAATGACTTCCAAATAGGATTAGAACAAACAGAGCAACAGGAGTTATACAATATGTAGGGGTGGCTCGGGTGAGGGTCCACACAATCAACAAACAAATAATGCTCATATGTAACCAGTTTTTTATTTTTTTTCAAATGAACATTCATACTTGACTATGATCCTCAGAAAAGCTGGCACACTATGTTGGACACTCCGCGGGAATCTGACCTAATTTAGCTGAGATGTGAGCATCAAGCAGAACGCCCCACATGTTGCAATATATTGCCTGTTTCTCTACTGCTTCAGTACTCCAATATGTAACATAGTCAACTAGTGAAAAGTATCAGGAAGTTGATGCATTAAGTCTACACAGTACAGGGTACATGAAGGTGGGGTGGGGGAGGGGGGGGGGGGGGTATCCTTAGTTCCTTACCCTATGACCTATGTTACACGAAATCTTCTTTCCACCTCAAGTACCCACGTTTTACAAGGATATGAACACTAGACAATTAATTACAGACTATGAGAATATATTAAAATCCAAGTAGCGTAATCTTCACCTTTAAGGTTGTGATAAGACGAGGCTGTGCTTTACTAAGTACACCAATTTCAGAGGACCAAGTATCTCCATTGCAACAACAGTAGTGACCAATTATGCCACCTAAGAGTGCAGTAATAAGAGTAGATTCTCTGGAATCCAAACACTTGTCTTCCCATCCAACCAACTTCCAGATAGTCAGAACCAACGCACAAGAAATGGCACTATTAGAGAGTACTTGTATCCTGCAAAATGACAAAGCATGAGGTGCAATACAAAATGCAAAAACAAGAATCTCCCCAAAAGAAGACAGTTAAGCCTTCAGAATCGATAATAACTCACGGGGGCTTGCTTTTTTACAACTCTCAAACATATACTATACATAGTAGCCTGGGAGAAAGTCTTACAGTCGATGTAACTATATCCGGCATTAATTAGATCTAGATCATCATTCATAAACTTAAAAGTCAAAACTAAGGAAGTAGTTTATCCAACATTCTACAATTCTTCCTACCCAGGATTCCAGGATGAATTACACTCTATTACACTACCAAGTAATTTACATTCTCTGTAATCACAAAACAAGCCACGCAAAATCAATTCCAATCTACAGAAAAGTTGCCACTGATATCCATCTAAAAAAACCAGTTCAAGCCTGGAATCACTATGGCTCAGTGTTCCTGTAGGACCCCCAAGGCCCCAAGTAGAAGAAAGATGAAAACGGCAACAAAAATACAATGACCTCAACTTACACTGAAGATCTAAGGCCAAATTATTGATAAAAACATACTGGTATAGTACATATAAACCTATAATCACTTGATCCTATAATTTATCGCCTAGTTTCACAAAGTTATATATATTCTGTAGTTCGTATTAGAAACTATCATCCATACTCCAAGAAAAACTAAGCTACATTATTTAGGCCTTATTATTAAGCGCTTTGAAAAACTAAGCTACATTATAAACTTATAGAATCAAATAAATCCATTAATGTAGAAAAAAAAGAAAATAAAAATCTATCACAGACGATCATAAAGAACAGCAAACTAGTAAATGCAACTACAATTATCACTAACAAGAAACTGAAATTAAAGAAGAATCGATGTAATACCAATTCCTCTGACCACCCTCCTTGTACTCAACATCAGATTTACGCTTCTTCTCGGCGCCAATTTTGGTTAGCTGCGATGAAGTAAAGAAAAACACTAGCAAAATATCTCCAGCCCTAGAAATTCAAAATCACAAAAATTCATCACAATTTCAAATTAATCTTTGATTAAATCAACAAACAAAAACCAGAATTGAAGTTAACCAAACACAAAAACACCAGAAAATCGAAAAAACCTGAGATTAGTAGCGAGATGAATGAAGACGACGAGAAATCCGAAGAAAGCTCCAGAAAGATCAAGAGACTTCTTCCTGTAAGCTCGGATAGCGATAATCGACGCCATTAATGCAGCGAGTAAAGGCTGAATCAGAGCTCTTTCCATCTTGATCGATGATTCGTACATTATCCCTAATTCTTGGAATTTTTTTGGGAGGTTTTGGGTCACTTTTGGGAAGGGAGTGGGTGAAATGAGACTGGAATTTGTTTATCCTACTCGACTAGAATAATTTGAATGTTAATTTCCCTCGTGTACCTCAAGCTCGGAAACGCCGCCCTTTCTTCCCCAAAAAAAAAGTCAACTTACATTCAATACGGAGTATTTCATAATTTCAAGATTCACCTTGGTAGATCAATTCCCTGCTCCCTTTCGAAGCCCGCCTAGTTAATATCGTCTGCGTGTTTTAAGTGAAGGTACAATAGTATATATATTTTTTTTAACTCAAGCCGTCGAAATTATATTAATATTTTACAATAATGTACAAAGGAAAAAGCCTCGCTGAGTGAGGGCAATATTAGCTAGAATCCAAGACAAAAGTAACCATATCCGAATACCCCAATCAAACCCAAAAACTTGCCAAAAAAGGGGTGAAAGGTAGAAATAAACACCGTTGTTTAAAAACCCCAGGGAAGAAAATGAAATAGTTAGAACTAAATAAACTCCAAGCAAAGGAAGCGTAAACACCAGTCACGATCTCTTAATCTTCCTGCAAAAGTGCTTGTGAGAAAATAAACAATAGAACTCTTCAATTGTTGGTAATCTCTCCATCTTCAACTTCAACAATTTCAATTGCCGTCTCCATTGTTGAACCACCAACAACAAAAGGTATGAATGATTTTTCTTTGCCTTTGCTTTGATTGTGCTGCTCCATCTTCTTTAAGTTATCCACTGCTCCTTTAATATCCGTGACAATAGAACCAAAAACCAACTGAGAAGCTGAACTCGAAGAAGCAGCCTGATCCAAAGTATCTGTATTATCATAAGCCCTCTTAGCTCCAACAATGGACATAGCTTGCTCTCTTGCATTTCTTGCCATTGTCTCCACATATTCTGGATTAGCATTTTCAAAATCAACTTCATAATCCGCCTTAGCACATGATGGAATGATATAATGCATCTTACTTCCAACTACCATAATCAGAGAATGTGCTGCAAGGGAGTGAGCTACTTTGTTGCAGAACTTGGGGACATGAGTCAAATTTACCACCCAGGGCTGGCTGAGTAGATGAGCAACTTCCCTCGGAACTGGACCAAGTTCATGGTGATCCTGATTTTGAATTTTACCCAGCAGCACTTTAAGGTTTAAAGCATCTGTTTCAATTTCCAGCTTCTCAAATTTGAAGTCTTTTGCAATTACCAAACCTTCCCTTAGAGCATACAGTTCCGCAGCTAGGGGGGTATGAACTGTGAATTTGCTGGAGAAACCCACAAACCACGAACCTGTTGATCTTCTAAAAACTCCTCCACCACCTGCAACAGCATTTGATTTCCAAGCTCCATCCACGTTCAATTTCATCACTCCTTCCTTCGGAGGAAACCAAGATTTTTTGCTTATAACCGGAACTTGATTGCCACTTATCCTTTCCCTGTGAGCAGTTGTTAGCAAAGCTCCAATCCACATAAAAGGCATTGTAAAGGGAAAAGGAAGATTTCATTTTAAGATCAAAAACCACTTTGTTCCTAGAGATCCAAATGTGCCAAAGAGCAGTAACAAAAATACTTTTCCACTTACTAGAATTGTTTAAATTGAAATTAATCCATTCAGGCCAATCAGAATTATAGAAAGAGTTAAAATCAAAGCTTGACCTAGACCAAATACGCTGGAAAATATAGGACCATAAAATACTTGATTGAGGGCAATCCCTAAATAAATGGATATGGTCTTCTGCTTGAGAATGACATCTAGAGAAAATAGGGGAAAGATGAGGGATGACACGATTTAACTTGACTGAAACTGGTAAAATTTGATGAGCACAGTTCCACAACAACATCTTGTATTTATAGGGACTCACAATTTTCCAAATTTTTTTCCAGGTGATATGGTTGGAAGCAGACATAGGATTGTTATTGAGTTGTAAATAATAAGCTGTTTTAATATTGAAGCACCCATTTTTGGAATAAATCCATCTGATAAAGTCTTGTTCTTTACAATTGTTTGAAAGAGGGTGAGAAAGGAATTTTGATTTACTATGAGGAGGAATGAGATGCTCAATATCATTTAAATACCAAGAACCATTACGAATAATATGACACACAAACCAGTGAGCCTTAGATTCTGGAATTCTAACTACCTCAGTTTTATACAAGGGTTGATCACCCACCCAATGGTGATACCATAAAAAAGTTGAATTTCCATTTCCAATTCCTATCATGATTCCTTGCTCAAGAATGGAACGACCTTTGAGAATATCCCTCCATAAAGGAGAATGAGAATTATTAGCAAAACAGTTTAAGAAATTGGAGTGTTTAAGATATTTTTCTTTTAAAATTTTGACCCATAGTTTATCTGAATTAGTTAAGATCGTCCAACCCAATTTGGCCATGAAAGCCAAGTTCCATTCTTTTAATCTTCTAATTCCCAGACCTCCCATATTGATAGGTCTGGTAACTTTTTCCCAAGAAAGCCTAGCCATATATCTGTTTCTATCTACCTTGTTCCATAAAAATTTCCTACAACATTTATCCAGAGCAGAGGTAATGGAAGTAGGTAAAATATTAGTTTGCATGTCATAAAGAGGATATGAATTTAACACTGACTTAATAAGGGTACATCTACCTGCCATATTTAGTAATTTTGCTTGCCAACCTCTCACTCTTTCCATAGATTTATCCAAGAGAGCTAGATAGTTTGAAATTTTCAACTTGTTAGGCCTAATGTCCACCCCTAAGTATTTCCCAAACGAAGAAGAAATTTTAAAACCATAATCTCCTGCAATGTCCTCTCTTATAGAGTGGTGAAGATTAGCCGGAAAAATAAGAGTGGACTTACTCATACTAATTTTTAATCCAGAAATTTGACCAAATTCATTCAATGTATTCATAATCTGATCTAAATAGTCCTTAGTGGCAATGCTAAAAAGGAATACATCATCAGCATAAAAAACATGAGAGATCCTGATAGTTTTAGTGATAGCAATAGGTTTCCAGTTGTTAGAATGAACCGCATTCTCGATGAGAGTAGATAATCTATCAAGACATAATACAAAAATGTAAGAAGAGAGAGGATCTCCCTGACGAATTCCCCTAGAAGGCTTAATTATTACAGATTTCTCCATTCCAAAGAATTGAAATTGAAGAGGAAGTAATACAAGACATAATAAGATTAATCATGTTTGAAGGGAACTGAAAATATAAAAGCGTTTCCCTAATAAAGTCCCACTCTAAGCTATCATAAGCTTTAGTGATATCCAATTTCAAAGCCATTATTTTATTTCTTTTCTTTACCTTATGGAAATGATGAGCCATTTCTTTCACGAGGATCACATTATCTTCTATACCACGACCATGAATAAAACTAGATTGGAACGGACTGATAATACGACCTAGAATAGTTTTTAATCTCGAAGATATAATCTTGGTGATAAGTTTATAAATAGTATTGCATAAACCAATGGGCCTAAATTCAGCAATAGTAGAAGGGCAAGCATTTTTTGGAATAAGGGCAATATAAGAGCGATTAATATCTTCGGGGATTTTTCCATTGCAAAAGCAAGAATTGCAAAAATCATAGATAATGTGACCTAATTTGGCCCAATGTTTCTGAAAGAAAATAGGTTGAATTCCGTCTGGACCCGGACTTTTAATCGGGTCCATAGCAAAAAGATTGCTATGAACCTCATCCATAGTAATTATAGAACCTAAAGCATTGTTTTCCTCATGATTAATTGAAAAATTGCTATGAGTATGACAAAATAAATTACCACTCAATTTAGTAGTAGTAAAAAGATTTTGAAAATAATCAGTAGCCATAGTTTTAAGTTGATCTTCGTCTGTAATCCACACATCCTCATTATTTTTTAAGGTTAGAATTTTCCCTCTTGATTTCTTAATATTAGCAATCATGTGAAAGTATTTGGTATTATAGTCACCATATTTTCTCCAATTCATGCCTGACTTTTGAGCCCAAATCAATCGTTCTTTATTTAAGATATCATTAAGCCTCTGAAGTAAAATCTTTTCTAAATTTACCAAATAATCATAATACTTTTTACCTAAAGCAATTTGAATTCCATCTATTCTAGCTAACAATTCTTTTTTTTGTTTTTTTAAGTTGCCAAAAACATTATGATTCCAAACAGAAATAGACCTTAGAAATGCTTCTCTTCCCTGTAAAAAGGAATTATTTGGAGGGAACCAATTGCTAACAAAAAAATTGGAAAACTCAGGATGAGATAACCAGACTTATTTGCATCTAAAAGGAAAAGGACCAGAAACAGTAATATTTGAAAGCGAAATTAAAATAGGAGCATGATCAGAATAGGTTCTGGGCAAGTGATGAACCTTAGTGTGGGGATAAGCCTCCATCCATGGCGAATTAGCTAAGGCACGATCAAGTCTCTCTTGAATGAGGTTGTGGCCATCTCGTGCATTAGTCCAAGTGAATGGAGAACCATTAAAACCCAAATCCACCAGCCCAGCTTCATCCATAAAATTCAACATATCTTTTCCTTGATTCACACGAAAAGGACGACCTCCCATTTTCTCAGACTGGCTAGTAATTTCATTCATATCTCCCAAAACAAGCCAGGGTATATTCTTTGGTGGCAAATTTGAACGGATCGAATTCCAGTGATGGTGTTTCTCCTTGGAAGAACTAGGGGCATGCATAGCAGTAACTAAACCTTCTTTTCCCAAATTTTTAAAGTGAAAGAGGGAATGGAAATAAGTGTTTTCAGCATCAAAAAGCACCATATCAACAGTTTTTTTCCAAAACATCCAAATACCCCCTCTAGTCCCAATTGGTCTAACCACCCTAAAATCTGAAAATTTAAGAGCCAGCATTGTTTCTCTAGCCCTAGAGCCATCAGCTTTCGTTTCAAGAAAAATGAAAATATCAGGATTTTGATTAAAAACAATTTCTTTTGCATGCGATAAAAACAAGTTCCTGTTTTCCCCCCTTACATTCCACATGCAGATTTTCATTTTTAAATCTGGAGTAGTTAAAGCTGAATTAACTCTTACCAGACCCTTAGGATCAGATGGTAGGTGGACTAGAAAGCTCTCCCAATCTTTCCATAACTGGGGTGACGTGAGTTTGGGGATGTCCTCCAAGCGAACTGGAGTCAGATACGTGAATATTTGGCGCTGGGCTAGGGGTGGATTCCAGTAACGACCCTGAATCTGTAAACCCACCACTTCCTCCCTTGACATGTACATTGCTGTAAGGCGATCTGGATGTCCCATGTCTTGACCTAGAGTTTCGAATCGCAAGGACATTATTGGAACTCCTTTTGGTAGGGGAGGAAGCGGCTGTCTTTGCAAAATTGGTCCTTGCATTGGTGGTGAGAATTCCCAATTTTTCTGATTGTATTGACGGCGAGGACCCACCGCAATGGTTGATTTCGGTCCCAAACTCCTGCTGAACGCCTGAGGTGGAGGATGAGCATAGAATGGTTTCGCCTGGTAGTTGAGAATGTTTAATTGGGTCAAGCTTCCTTTTAATTCCTCCAACGATGCCGAGCTCGTCTCCCTGTTCTTGCATGTCATGATCGGTGATGAAGGAAACAAGTTCATTGTTTTTGGAGGCTTCATCTCCCATGGATCGTCTGGTAAGTTGGTGGTTGAAGTTACTGGACTCTTTGAGTGATCTTTCCTCTTCCGAAGTTCTACTGGTCGACGCTGATATGTTATTGGAGATGGTGAGTTTCGACTCTCCAGCTGGTGTTTCTGAAACTCCAGTTCCATGAGGTGGTGAGAGAGGAACATAGAAAAGCTGAGGAGAAGATGAAAGTTGAGAAGAAAAAGAGACAGTAGAAACTGAAGCAGAGGAGAGAGACTGAGGAAGTGGGTTCTTCGAAGTGGTATTTAAAACCGAGGCAGAAAAGGGAGATGAAGGGTTTAAAGTGTCCTCCGCCAATGGAGAGGAACCCAATTGAGTTGAACAATGCGCCACGTGTTGCGACGTTTCTTCGACTCTTTCTCCGCAGTTCTTAGTTAAGAAATCTTCCAAATCTTCGTCATTATTATTCTGCAAATGAAAAAGATTTGATTTATTGCTCTCTTTGGATTGGTTAGAAGTGGAGGAAGGAGCACCTTTCCCAGACAAAGAAGAAGAACGGTTATTAGGTACTGCATTAAAAACCGAAGATTTCGGTTTTCCATAGTCATTAATCCTCGAATGGGTAACCCTATTCCTAGAATTATCAACTCTGGTTTTATAGTTGTTTTTTCGGTTAGTAACTAGCGTCCAAGGCCCATAATCTTGATGATCAAAACCTAAATTCCTTTTTTCACTTCCCAAAGTCTTATCATTGCTATGTAATATAGCATTATCTAAATCATGGTTATCCCCCTTATCTAAATTGTGAGCAATACCTTTATCCTTATTTGTGTGCTCCCGATTGAGATCTTTCTTAACCATACCATTTTTCATCGGACAACTAGAAATCGTGTGACCTATAATGCCACAATGAAAACAAAGAGTAGCAATATTTTCGTAGACCATATTTTGCCAGTCCTCACCTACCCAAACTTTGGTGACTAAAGGTTTTTGCAGATCGATCTCTATACAGACCCGAGCATATCGGGCCCGAGTTAATTTATCCGTTGCATAATCTACTCTTATCGGTTTTCCTGCTATCTTAGAAATACTAAATAAGGCATCCTTATCATAATATTCGACTGGTAGTTCCGCAAATCGAACCCAAACCATCATTTTATCAAATTCATTAATAGACGGTCTAAAATTTGGCCTCCAAGTGGTGATCATGATATAGTGATCTAGAAGGAACCAAGGCCCCCCAAAAAGCGCACGTTCATAATCTTCCTCCAAAGAAAATCGAAAGAAAAAGATCCATTTTCCTACATCAATTGTTTCTAATGATCCTTTAATTCTCCACATAGATCTTACCCTAGAATCCATGAATGCTTGTTTAGGAGTAAGTCCTAAAACTTTCCCCATTAAAGTAAGCTTCCATAGCGATCTTAACCTACTTAGAGTATTCTTATCAAATTTCACCACAAATTCACTTTCCGGAATCATATGATCCTCCTCATCATTCCATTCCTTCGATGCTATCACGATCTTCTTTGCCTCATCAAACCATTGCGTGGATTTGGAGACAGCTTCTCGAAAGGATATAGTACTTACCTTATTTGTTATCTTTGATATATTACTGAATTCTTGATTGCCATCATCTCCTGGTTGGATTGTTTCTGGTGACTTACCATCATTAATAATAATTCTTTGTGTATCCTCATCATGCATCTCCACATCATTAGAATTAGGAGGGGGAGGAGGCGGTTCCTCCTCCATAAGCAATTAGGGTTTGAGGAAGACAAAATGAAGTTTTCTTCTTTTCTCTCAAAGCTCACTTTCTCTCTCTAAAGAAAATAAGAGGATCAAAAGATTCACCTCATAAGAAAAAGTGTAACACACAATAGTATATATTTACCTTCATAAAAAGTTACCCCTCCCTTCATTTTTTTTCACCTCTCCCCGTCACCTCCCCCTCCGGCCGACCTCTTTGTTTCCTCGCAGGAAATCATAAATCTCGATGACAATTTTTTTATGGTTGGTAAACTCCTTAACTCATATGGCTACCACCTAATCTCGCCGGAAAAGTTATGTTTTTTCCATTTATCACTGCAACGTTATCTTTGTTCATAATTCATCAATAAAGCTGGAGACGGAGCTCACGGCGAACGATGGAGGTCGACGTTAGTGACGGTGGTGGTCGACGGAGCAGAAATGGTGAAGGAGGTAAATATCGGACTTTTTTTTAATTTTACTAAGGCAAAGTGGTGCACAAGATATGCACGGTGGACATGGGAGCCACGCACAGGAATTGCGTGGTGGCCATGTCGGCCAAGCACAAGATCTGCTTGGTGGACATGGGAGGCAATCAATATCTGTGTGTGGTTCCCATGTGTTAGGTTATGATACATATGATATTACATAAATCATGCGGAAACAACCATTAACCCAGGATTACATATTATTTACACATAATCATATAGCATAATTTAGATGCATACTCTTTGTTGCGTGCCCTCCCTAGCTGCGCCCGAACCGAACAAGAACAAGTCTTTAGGACTCCAAGTGTCGTCCCTCCGTAGATAGTCCACAGCACGTCCGGATCCGCCTTAAGATTGACCAACTAGAATCGCCCTTAAGGTACTAGAATTTTCGGCACTTTTGAGCAAGATGTGTGGCTGAATTTTTTCTCTCAAAAACTCACTTTGAATACTTTTAAAACTCGTTATAAATTGTGAACCCAGGCCACATATTTATAGGGGTATGGAAAGGGAATTGGAATCCTATTCAGATACAAATTAATTAAACCTAGAATCCTACAAGAACTCTAATTTAATTAATTTATCAAATAGAATTAGGAATTTAATCATTAACCGAACTCTGCACGTTTTAGGAAACGTGCACGAACACAAACACTTACACACGCACACACGGCAGCCTCGATGGGCCGCCCATGCGTGCGCACGAGCAGCAGCCCACGCAGCGAGGCCTGCGCGAGCTGCAAGCCCACGCAGCTCCCGCGCGCGCTGCGCGCGCTGTGCGCGCTGCCACGGCCTGCTGGGCCTGGCCTTGCGCTGGGCCTGGCGTGGCTGTTTGTGCGGCGCGCTTGGCTTGCTGGGCGATGGCCTGGCTTCGTGCTGGGCCTCGTCCGGCAGGCCTCGTCCGATGCTTTATTCGTACGATACGCTTCCGATTAAATTCCCGATTCCGGAATTCATTTCCGATACGAACAATATTTAACATTTCCGATTCCGGAATTAATTTCCGTTTCGAACAAATATTTAATATTTCCGTTTCCGGAATTATTTTCCGATTCCGGTAATATTTCCGATTCTGACAATATTTCCGTTTCCGGCAATATTTCCGATTCTGGTAATATTTCCATTTCCGATAATATTTTCCGATACGTACCATGTTTCCGTTTCCGGCAACATCTACGACTTGGATAATATTTATATTTCCGATACGATCCATATTTCCGTTTCCGGTAATATCATCGTTTCCGGAGTATTCATTTCTTGCCTGTGACGATCTCAGCTCCCACTGAAACCAAGATCCGTCGGTTCCGAATATCCATAGATAGAGTATTTAATGCCATTAAATACTTGATCCGTTTACGTACTATTTGTGTGACCCTACGGGTTCAGTCAAGAGTAAGCTGTGGATTAATATCATTAATTCCACTTGAACTGAAGCGGCCTCTAGCTAGGCATTCAGCTCACTTGATCTCACTGAATTATTAACTTGTTAATTAATACTGAACCGCATTTATTAGACTTATCATAGAATGCATACTTGGACCAAGGGCATTATTTCCTTCAGTCTCCCACTTGTCCTTAGGGACAAGTGTGCATTTCCTAATTCCTTTGTCGCTCGATGCTTGCTCTTGAACATAAGGTAAGAGTTGTCATCCTTATTATGTCCAGAGGTGTTCCTCGGTTTCAGAGTTCAACTGATCAAATAAACAGATAATCATAGCCTATGATTCATCCGAGCACGGCCATGCATTTCACAGTTTCTAGCTCTCCGAGTGGCCTTGTACAACTTTTAAGCATCTCATCCCGATTTATGGGAGGACAATCCCAATCTTGCGATCTTGAGATTAGACTTCGTTTGATAGGTGATTACCTGAGCGTTGCCTTTATAGCCTCCTTTTACGGTGCGACGGTTGGTCAACGTCAAAGCAACCAGTTCTCAAACAAGTAATCTCAAATCACTCAGGTATTGAGGATTTAGTGTCTAATAATTTAATGAAATTTACTTATGACAGATTTTCATCTCTTACAGTAAAGTTTCATAGGTCTTGTCCGATACTATTCTTCCCAAAGTAAGTATCTATGCAAATGATTATGACATTGCCATGTCCACATAGTTCAAGAAACAGAACTACTAGTCATCTTGCATTCTAGTCGTCTAACGTTTTCTATGCGTCCAATTTTATAGAAAACTCCGAATAGGGACCATTTTCAACCTTTGACTTTCAAGTTCACTTGATAGACATTTCTTAGTCACAGGACTGGTCCTGACAGTCTATCTTGAATATATCGTCAAATTTGAAGGGACTCATCATTTAATACTAAACCAAGATTAAATGGAATATGAAAATACATTTCATATATGATAAATGTTCAACCCCAATGTTTTATAACCATGGGCCTCAAACCCATCTTCTAAAACAATTCATGGAATTCAAAGCTATGCTTGATTTCCAGTGCTACAACGTGAGTGTTTCTTCTCACTTGTTGCATAGGTTTAGTTATCATGCTTTGCCAATCTTAATATCCTTTTCATCGAATGTTCTTCGAGATATGATGATAAGATCTTTTCGAGTTTGTTTATTATGTGATCTAGTCTTTCTTACTTCGATGGTGGTTTTACTCATTTTGCAATGAAGAACCATCAAGTTAGCAGACGTTTTTCTTGCTTCAAGAGTGGTTCTACGCATTTTTCAATGAAGAACCATCAAGCCAGCAGATAGGTGATCTACCCAAGTTCAGTGAAGAACTTTAAACAACCCTGTTTTATTGCTTCTTAGGCAATAATTACTTTTACTTCAACTGTATAGGTTGCTAGTGATGCTTTGTTTGGATTTTACCTATCCAGGCAGTTCATAGATATGTGGAAGATTCTCCAACTATATCTTAGAACATAGAAATTATTATTTTAATTTCCCACGCAACAACTCATGGTCTCCAACCCATGTTGCCATTTTCAAAACACGATGCTCTATAGCTCGTCCTTATCAATGGTTAACTCCAAAGGGTCTTGCTTGATCCTTTGCCAGTGTTTATGCGTGTAGCATCAATATTTAGCATATCTTTATTTCCTTGAATCAAGAACTATTCCTATGTACCTTTTCAAGCACCATAAGTATTCTTGATCTCAATCTAGTTGATCTTCACTTAGATCAATAGAGATTGGTATATGTTCGTCATGCCTAAAGTCATACTATACGTTTTTGGCGATCCTCATATTATATCATACATGATAAATTCTTTTGCAGAATAATTCCCAATTGAATTCTATTCATGTAACTTTAGCTTATCTAGTTTCAGTAGATACTAAATTCAGCTAAATTCTTTGACATATAATATAGGTTAAGAATCTCATTTAGACTCTTTGATGTTTAACTTAGTAAATGCTTATACATAGTTCAAACATCCTTTACTTATATTTATTCACATGGGTCGAATATCTCCAATGGAGACTTTCGTGTTTGATTTAGTAAATGCCATTACTTAATCCAAAACAATATCATAAGATCTTTGTAAATAGATCTTAATACCCAGTATGTACTAAGTTTCGCCTTGGTCCATCATTGATAAATAATTTCAAACCTAACTTATTAGCATTTGAATGTTATTTCACAATAGAGAGATATGTGTGTGATACACATAGGACCAATTAAGTTTTATGTACTCCCACTAAACTTCTTATATATCTATAAGAATCATGTACATTTTATGAAACTAAAATACTTATTAGCTTCACTAAAATATAATTCTAATTCCCAATTGCTTGCTTAAATCTGTACTTAGATTTCATAAGCTAGCATTCCTTTTCAAGCATTTATTTGGATCCACAAATTCTATGACATACCATGTACATAGTTTCTTCCAACATTTGAATACGTTTTGTCATCCAATTGCCATATGTACCAATATGCAGTCATTGCTTGAATTATAGACTTGAGCATTACGATTATGCATGAGGTTTCAACACAATTCACACCATGAATTTGCTTGTAACCTTTAGCAACTAATCACGCTTTGTGTGTGAACACAATTTTATGTTTGATGGTTTTTATCCTTAAAACAAACTTGTAACCAATAGGTGTGAACCTATTCTTGCAAATCAACAAAATTTCAATTTTGTCATCAAAACATTGAGTATGTTTTATGGCCTTTAACCATTTAAAACATTTGAGTCTATATATGGCCTCCAACCATTTTAGGGAATCTGGGTTTCGTCATAGCTTTCTTACAAGTCACAAACTCATTAATCTACATGATAATAGTTTGACTGCAAGTTGTAGGTTTCTTCACTATCTAATAGAAGAATTGCATAGTTTCAGTGACCTGAACTCCATGTTCTTCACTATCTAATAGAAGAATTGCATAGTTTCAGTGACCTGAACTCCATGTTCTTCACTATCTAATAGAAGAATCTCATAGTTCCAGTGACTTGAACTCTATGCCTACTAGGGTATAGAACATCAAACAATAGAATATCAATAGCCACTTGAAAGTCCTTTGAATATTCTGTTCTCCTTGAAGCACTTGTAAAGTCTTCTAAGAGATGTCTATTCTTTAAAGCCACTTCTAAAGTCCTTAAAGAATAAGTTCGGATTTTTCTGAAGCACTTCGAAAAGCCTCTGGAATGTCCGTTTATGTTTGTTGTTCGCCTCGAAGACTTTCGAGGTCTATTTTCTCCCACTTGTCATTTTGGAAACGAATCTCCAAAAGGACATTATTTCGAGCAAACAAACATTATGTTCTCAAAATTCGTGGTAGAAACAATACCCTTGTGCCTCATTTGAATAAATCACAATGAAACATATATCTATACTTGGGCCTTAGTTTGTCGAAATGACAAACACTAAGCTCCCACTGAGTTTTGCAACTCTCTAGATATATTTTATGAAAAGTTATTCTGAAATTACTTTTCAATAGCTTTGACGAATTTGGTTTAGTTTGGTGGTAGTTGAGCATTTTGTTTTATAGGAAAAGTCTTTATGATGCATCATTGATCGAATCAAGTACTAATTGACTTCGATTATTCCAACTAAGATATGCCATATCTTATGGGCCTAGATTGTGAAATTACAACACACAATCATTGATGATCATATTTGGTCTCAAGTAATCATCAACATGATCTAACCTAGATCTTTATGATTTCTTGCCAAGTGGATTTTATACTTCTGAATCTTTGAACTAGCCAAACAGATTCAACTTATATCACATTTGAGTAAATAAACCTATATTCATTTAAATCCATGTGAAATAATAAAGTCATAAAATCTTTCTTTAGCTTTGAACTCTATTGTTTAGGCGTTCTAACAATAGTTCATATCTTTTGTTACTTTCAACAAGTAAGACTAGTTGTCTTAAATTGATCTAGAAATCAATCAATTTTCAAAAGTCCATCAAAATAGAGCTTTTGAATGTTAATTTGTTGATATGGTCTAAGCAACAATGCCAAAGATTAGTGGAACTCAAATCAAGGGTTTGATTTGAACCTAGTAAAGTTCTTTAAAGAGTTGTTTGTTTTAATCAAGCATATTGACTCAACCTGTAATTGACCATTTCATTCAAATAAACAAACAAACAAGCATTGTTTTTGTTCTTCTGAATGTGAGTCTTTCTGTGTTTGAAGCAGAAATTTAGGTATGCTGATTATGGAACAAAATAGCCATTTAGTTCCAGCCTTTGAAAGGACTTAAAACAAACTAGATGACCCTACAACTAATGTAGCATTGCCATGCTTCATTTCCCACTTGTAGGTCATTAGTGTATCCTAGCTTCCATTGTTTGAGTTATTACCGAAGTAAGAATCTCAAGCGGTATATGATACCAAGGAAGTTTGATTGCTAGGTCACTTCTCTTTAAACATAAACTTATAGGTAGAAACGAAATCGTAAATTCCTTTCATTTGTTCCTCGTTTTCCTATTTCTTGTACCCTTTCTTATAGTCTTAAGAATTGAATTCTTCAGTGTTGACTTTTATACTTTGTTAGACATGTCCAATGTCACCAACAAGGTTCTTTCCATTTAATTTATGTTGAACATTCTGTTTCAACTAGATGATCTTACCAGAAGCTTCTAAAGTTCTCTAAGCATCGATCTATTCGAATGTCTAGGGACTAGACTCATTCGAGAATTAAATGGACAAAGATATTAGGTTGTTAACCATTGGTAAAGCTGAGCGTTTAAGCTCAATGCTTTATGATCTCAAAACTACATTGTATTTTGAATTCACAAGCACCAATTGGTTTGCCATTCGATTTTGATATTCGAAAACAACCATAAAAGTCGCTAAAAGAAACGTACATTTTAAATCGCTCATTTTCTCTCATTTCCATGAATCGTTCTTGGATTCACTACCAATCGAGGAAATTTACTGTTACCTTTCTAAAAGGATTTATTGCAGTGCAAGATATTTAATTATAAACAATAATTAAAACATACATTGAAGCATGCAAAGTCTAAACATTTATCATGAATAATAACTTGAAAATCAAAGCAATCATGCAATTTCAAAGTTATTAGCATTTTATTCGAATTATGTGTTCCGGCAGGTGTGAATAAAATGATTCCAAGACCCTAAAATCATTGAAGAACTAAGCACAGTTTGTCGACTTAATCCTAGAACATCTTAGGTAAGCAAAAGCCTTTTGCTAATAGTCTAGAAACTATTCTTGGTTGATAGGTACGTCTAAGAACTTATTAGGTAAACCTATCGATTTTGCCACGACATAAAAGGACTCCTTACTTATATCGTTGAGTTTCACCAAAACTAACATGTACTCACAGTTATTTGTGTACCTTGCCCCTTTAGGACCAATAAGTAACACCTCGCTGAGCGAAAACTATTACTAGATTGATGTAAAGGATATCCAAGCAAGTGTATATTTTGGCATGGCACCTTTTAACTCAATTTTTAAGTTTGGAACTTAAGCTCTTACTATGTTGGTTAGATTTTAAGTGAACTAAAATCCTTAATCATGCAACATAATCAAGCTTTGATCTCATGCATTTTAAGACATATTTAAAGCAATAAATAACTTAAAACATGCATAAGATAAATGTGATCTAGTATGGCCCGACTTCATCTTGAAGCTTTGACTTCAAAGTCCGTCTTGAAAATCTCCGTGGGAGGCACCATTTTCTTCAAATAGGATAAGCTATAACTAATTACAACTATTTGATGGTACGCAGACCATATTTGAATTGAAAAATAACTTTGGTACTTTAGACCAATTACATTCAAATTAATGGTACGCAGACCATATTTTCTATCCTATTTGGGCCATACTAGTCACTTCATAACCTGCAAAACAGTACATATACAATATATACCATTCACCCATTCATTATCATGAATGGCCCACATAGCTGGTTAGTAAAACACATTATGCATCACGTAAACATTTGCAGCAATTAATCAAGGGCACCAATAATCTACCAATTATTCAGTCCTTATTAATTCTAATCAAGTTGTTTTAACCTTAAGGATTTGTAGACCTAATCAAGAGTTTATGACTAAAAAACGCTCCCACTTAAAACAATAAATTCATATGCTTTACTAATTTTAAACATAAAAATGTATTTCTAGTCTAACCGGAAACATACAAATTTAATTAAAATTTAAAGCTCATATAAATTTATAATTGAATCCAAAAAGTTTAATTTAATTTCAGTCGTTATTTAAATTAATTCATGATTTTAATTTTAGTAAAATAATTAGAATAAATAACATTTATTATAATTACAATATTCAAAATTAAAATCCAAGAAAATAATTTAAATTATTAATTTTAAAATTAATTAAAATTACGTGAACTGAAATTTTCAAATTAAACATTCAAAACGATCTAATCGTAACGCAAACACCCTACGCATTGCACGCCCATGGGCCGCTCGCACACAGCCATCGCTGGCCATGTGCGCGCAGCCCATGCGCTCGTCGCATAGCTGCTGCATTTCCATAGCAAGCCATCGCACGCTGCGCGCGCGCCAGCGCTCGTCGCACGCGAGCCATCGCTCGCAGTGCGCGCGAGCCATCGCTCGCTGTGCGCGCGACATCGCTCGCTGGGCGCGCGACATCGCTCGCTGGGCGCGCGACATCGCTCGCTGGGCGCGCGACATCGCTAGCTGTGCGTGCGAGCCATCGCTCGCTGGGCGCGCGACATCGCTCGCTGGGCGCGCGACATCGCTCGCTGTGCGTGCGAGCCATCGCTCGCTGGGCGCGCGACATCGCTCGCTGGGCGCGCGACATCGCTCGCTGGGCGCGCAACATCGCTCGCTGTGCGCGCGAGCAACGCTGGGCGCAGCGCTCGTGGCACGCGAGCTTGCGCTCGTTGCGCGCGAGGCTGCGCGCTCTTGCGCGAGGCAGTGCGCGTTGTGGCGCAGCTCGCTTGCTGCCCACACGCGACTGCCTTGGCTCGCCCTTCGCCCATGCCCATTCGTCCATTGCTCGTGGCCCACGACACAAGGCAGGGCTGCTGCCTTGTGCTCGTGCACTACGCTCTTGCTCATTGCATTCGTGCCGCACGGGCGACGAGCTCCCTTGCTCGTCGTCGCATGCCCGCACTATACAACACCCCTTAAGGGTAACACGAAGCGTCCATTGCTTTGTGCGTGCAAGTTATATGAACAAATCGCATAAAAAATTTAAAATTTATAAAATTAATGACAAATTAATAAATATTATTAATTTCATAATTTTAGGGCGAAAAATCGAAAATTTATTATTCAATTGATTTCCGATTTACATGGATTCAAGTCTAGGTCATAAAAATTCAAAATTTATCATAAATTTACAATTTTTATGGTGGTTTTTAATCATAGGTTTCTAATTAAATTATAATTAATTATGAAAATCAAATTAATTCTAAATTATTCTAATTTTCAACAAATTAATCATAATTACAAATTAGATTGCATAATTAACAAGGCTAGGCATTCAAACTTGTTAAACATATACAGTAGGTCAATCAAAAATTCAAGATTTATCAACAAGAATCGCAAATATTTAATTTAACATCTTAAATTTACGAAATTTTGCATTCGAAAAACTAAAACCTTCGAAAAGTCATAGTTAGGCTTCGAATTTGAGAATTCTGGGTTCGGCAGAAAAATATTACTTTTGTCAAAATTTTAGAATGCCTTTTACATGCGGAATTGACACAAAAATCACTCGATTTGGATGAGTAACGAAGAAACTGCCGAAAAACTGCGTACGTATAATTAAATAAACGCAATTTGCAATTAATTAACAATTACGAAAATTAATCACCCCTTTTAATTCTTGCAAATTTGTAATATTTAACCATGTTTATGCAAATTAGATTATGAAAATAATAAGGGGCTCGTGATACCACTGTTAGGTTATGATACATATGATATTACATAAATCATGCGGAAACAACCATTAACCCAGGATTACATATTATTTACACATAATCATATAGCATAATTTAGATGCATACTCTTTGTTGCGTGCCCTCCCTAGCTGCGCCCGAACCGAACAAGAACAAGTCTTTAGGACTCCAAGTGTCGTCCCTCCGTAGATAGTCCACAGCACGTCCGGATCCGCCTTAAGATTGACCAACTAGAATCGCCCTTAAGGTACTAGAATTTTCGGCACTTTTGAGCAAGATGTGTGGCTGAATTTTTTCTCTCAAAAACTCACTTTGAATACTTTTAAAACTCGTTATAAATTGTGAACCCAGGCCACATATTTATAGGGGTATGGAAAGGGAATTGGAATCCTATTCAGATACAAATTAATTAAACCTAGAATCCTACAAGAACTCTAATTTAATTAATTTATCAAATAGAATTAGGAATTTAATCATTAACCGAACTCTGCACGTTTTAGGAAACGTGCACGAACACAAACACTTACACACGCACACACGGCAGCCTCGATGGGCCGTCCATGCGTGCGCACGAGCAGCAGCCCACGCAGCGAGGCCTGCGCGAGCTGCAAGCCCACGCAGCTCCCGCGCGCGCTGCACGCGCTGTGCGCGCTGCCACGGCCTGCTGGGCCTGGCCTTGCGCTGGGCCTGGCGTGGCTGTTTGTGCGGCGCGCTTGGCTTGCTGGGCGATGGCCTGTGTTGAGTAATATAGTATTTTGATGATTATGAACAAATGATGATTATCTGACTAATGTGTGTATTGTTTAGATGTGCATGAACAAGTAATGAAGGTCAATAAAGATCATTTAGTTGGAAATTTCTGAAGATATATACAAGAAGAAGTGAAGTTCCTGAAAGGAACTCAAGAAGTGAAGGGAACTTCAGAAGAGAAGTCTAATTATATAAGTATACCATTAGACTTAGAGTTTGTGTCCTTAACTACTGCATACTTGTTTATTAGTTTAGTTTTCTTCATCTTGCTTGTATTGGTTGTCATCACTGACTTTATGGTTTTGATGACAACTAGCAAACGACTAACCTATGTTTGAGTTCCAATATGTATACGAAACAAATATAGGTTTGATGAAGAAACAAACATGAAGAGTTCAAGTCAATAAATCAAGTATCCAAGCTGCAACAAAGTTCTTCAAAGGAACACAAACAGATCAGTTCCTCAGCAGATCCTACGAGGAACAACGAGTATAAAGTTCCTGAGTAGGAACAAGCATGGAGAAGTTCCAGAGGCGGAACTATCAACATGAGGCTCTTGAGTTGGAGCATCATGAAGCATGAAGAAGAAAATAAGAGTTTATTTTCTAGGATTCA
Source organism: Spinacia oleracea (assembly GCF_020520425.1). NCBI lineage: Eukaryota > Viridiplantae > Streptophyta > Magnoliopsida > Caryophyllales > Amaranthaceae > Spinacia > Spinacia oleracea. Next base: position 76,394,410 of record NC_079488.1, read on the forward strand.
TGTAAGTATGTAGAAACTTGAATAATTGAGGAACACGGTGCCAAAAGGAACTTGTCGGAACTTATGAGAAATAACGTCAGTTTATCTTCCTAGAATACTCCTAGTTTTAAGGTAATTTTAAGTGTCAATAACGTGGCTTTTAACATCCTAGTTGTTAGGGATTTACCTTTGACTTTGAGTATTTATCTCCTAGTAAAACTCTATTTATTTATGTTTTTAAAATAAAAGATAATTTTTATAAAATCTTATTTTAGTTAGGATTCTGATTTTTATATCATATATTTATTTATTTATTATTTAAAATTCGTTTTTAATAATGTCCTATTCATTCTAGGATTTGTTTTGAATATCTTTTGTAGTTTAATGTGTTTAAAATTTTATTTTTAATAAATAAAAAATAATTAATCTTTTTGTAAAATAAAATCTGATTGTTAGTTATTTTATTTTAATAAAATTTATTTTTCTATTTTATTAAAATCAGATTTAAAAGGTTTTGTTTTAGAAAATTAAAATCATTGTTTTACGTTGTTTTGGAAAAACTACATTAGTGGAGAAATAATAGGAGATCATGGAAAACCTGATTATGCTTAGCCCTAACTCCATGATTTTCTCTACTGACTAAAGTCATGGGATCATGCCTAAATTGAAGGGCTTAGTGGTTGTTAGTGGAGAAGATTATGGAGAAAGTGGTTGAGGTTTCTTCCTCTATAAAAGGAGAGCTTTCTCATTCATTCAAGAGTGTCTGACTTGCGTTGTCATTCCAAAAAGGGTCTGGTTTATGTGGAATAATTTTACAGAAATTATATTTTGTTTTCCACGTTTTTAGAGTCAGTTCCTACAGTTCCAAGTTCCTGACAGTTCCGAGTTCCTTTACAGTTATTCACTCTCTACATATTAGAGTTTAATCAAATATCAAATGTCTATATGTTAAGAGTTGTTCAAGGGTTGAGTGAGCTCTTGTAATGGGTAATTTGTCAAGGGTTTGAGTGAATTCTTGTATAAGTTTTGGGCAGGAACTTGAGTGAGTTCCTGATGTGTATGGGGTAGGAACTTGAGTGAGTTCCTGTTGTATTTGGGTAGGCTTTGAGTGAAGTCTATGAGAAAGAAGCAGAGAGGCTTTGAGTGAAGCAAAAGAGTCAAGAGAGACTTCTAGGGAAGTCAGTGAGAGCGTAGTTGTTTGAGGAACAACTATTGGGAACTTGAGTTCGTAGAGGAACTCAAGTAATGCCCGAGTTCCTTATAGGTTTGTAACTGAGTTGTTGCCCTATAGTGAAAAGAGTTTAAGTTGAAATCCCTAGTGGGTCGAGGTTTTCTTTCTAGTTGGGCCTAGAAAGTTTCCTCGTAAAATCTCTCTTGCATTGTTTCTCTACTTGCTTAAAGTTTCTTTATAATTTCGCAAAATTGGCTAGAAAGTTCCATACTACAATTCACCCCCCCTCTTGTAGTGTTCCATCCGAATAACAATTGGTATCAGAGCCGGAACTCGCTGATAAGCAGGCAACCCTGCTGAGTTAAGTTCCTGGAAGGAGGAACAATTACAAGAAACTTGACGAAAGGAACTCGATCCTACCCATTCAAAGGAACAAGGCAGATCTGACTTTTATTGTTGAATAGAAGTCAGTCAAGGTGTAACAGGCGATCTTCTAAGGTAAATATCTATTCCTTTAGACCTTCTTTGTGTGCATACATTAATTTATTGCGTGTTCCTTGCATTGTTTCTAATGGAACTTCTGTTTTGTTTTGATTTAAAATTGAATTTGAAAAATCTAAAATCTATATTTAATAAATGATTTTTCAATTTATTTTTTAAAATTCAGTACATTAAAATTATTTCAAGGAAACGTATTTTGAAAAATGCATATCTGTGGAACTCGGAGTTTTTAATTTTTAGGCAACAAAATATCCTACTTATTTTTCTCTGCCTAAGAAATATTATTTTATATGCTTCATGAATATATTGAATCTCATTTATATGAAGGCATATTGTATCTTGGTAGTAGTTGTTGTGTTGATTATTTTCTTAACAGTTACTACTAACAAGAAGGGACCCAAATCTGTTGGGTTCCCTCGACAAAGAAATTGGTACAGGAACAAACAAAGGTGCACATTAATATGTCAGAGTTCCTTTGAATCTAAGTTCTATATTGAGGAATTCGCTGGATCATTGTTGACCCACGAGTTATACTTAGGAACTCACGAAAGGTGCGACATTATAAAAATACATTACATCAGCTCCACACATCGGAACAAGGATCAAAATCCGAAGAGGAACTTTCGAATAAAGGAACTCATTTCAGCACCATTCCAAGGAACAGACAAAGGCTGCAATGAAAAGATCCTTAATGATACAGTTAAGGTAAACATCTAATTTTTGAGATCTTTATATGCATACGCTATTTATTTAAACTCAAGTTCCTGACAACGTTTTATGAAAATTATTCAAATGTATTTTGAATTTGTTTAATCGATTTTGGATTTTCTCAAATATGTTTTTGTGAGACAAATTTCAGATTCTAAAACTGATTTTACATTCATGCATTATTCGCTTAATAAGAATGGTTCAAGGAACAAGACAAAGGAACAATGTATATATCCACCCTTGGAAGTTGGAACTTGGTTTCCCTGCGAAGGGAACTTTATTCTTTGGGCTGCATAATTTAATGTTATATCATTTATTGTCCAAAGAACGGTTTTTCCATGTATTATGAGTATATTGAATATTTATTATATGTATGCATGTTAAATCTTAGATCTAGCAGTTTAAAATAATCATTTTCTAAGATGCTACTACTAAAAAGAAAGGAACTGAAATTATGTCAGGTTCCCAAGGCCATGAATTGTCTACAGGTCTGTTAGTATACAATTTTTGTATACTTTAATCTTCTAAATTATGCTACCTAAATATATTTACTACTAATGCATGATTTTGGAAGGTAGTAGAAGCAAAATTATTTTTACAGGTTTAGAACTCATGATTGAGTGTGTGTATGAAGTAAAGGAACAACATCAGAATTACACCAAGAAAAAATGAGTTGAAAATCCATTAGATTCGTTGGAACAGTGAAGAGGAACTCAGGCTCGGAACATTGGAACTTAAGATGTATACTAGTTCCAGTTCCAGTTCCACCTACGGGTAAGTTCCTTCCAAATATAATGGATCATATCAACGAATCAACTCACATGCACTATATAAGTGGAAGTCACTGTGAACATCTCAAAGGGACTCAATCATGTGAAATATTAGTAAGGTTGTTCCCTCATTTTACTTGTGTTAATTAATGTTGAATATTTTTTGATAAACTTGTTTCTCCTAAATTGTTGTGCAAACTAACCTTATTTGTGTTACAGGTTTTGTTTTGGAATTTAATATTTATAAAATGCATAATGACATGTTCCATTGATCAAAGGAATTCTTCTTAAGATCTAGTGGAACAATCAGCGAACTCAAGGTTACAGTAACTTGATAAATGGGACATGAAATATTTGATAGCAAATCTATGGTATCAAAGCTTTTCATGTACAAGTTCTTGATTCTTGTTAACCTAAGTTCCATGGAACAAAATATACGTTTCAATGGTTCTTTCATGAAGTAAATTTTCCAGGAACATTATATTTTGTTATTATGTTTGAGTATATATTTATTTTAGACTAACCTGTTAATCATAACTTTGCACAAAAGTATTACACTTGAGTGTTATTTTTCCCCAGATTACTCATATTAAAATAACTCAAGATGGAGAATGAAGACCATAGGAACATGTTCTAGCTTACTTGGAACATGAAAAATGAGGTGGCTTCAACTAAGGGGGAACACCTCGTTATATCTCGACAACGATTGTTCTATGAGAGAAAATTCACTATTATCGTTCGGTTGCTACCTACAATGGAAAACTTATAACTTTTGACAATTAAGGTAAGATTGGTTCCAAATGAAAAGTTGGTAAGTCAAGTTCCCGTTCTATTGTGAATTTTTTTGTCAGGTAATTAATGCACATTTGTTTAGAGTTTTCAAAATTATGTTTACTCAGATTATTTTAAAAATAAATTACATCATCAGTAATAACTAGAAATGTCATCAAAGAGGGAACACATACTTTGTGGATCACAATTTGGTTCCTAACAATAACTTGATATTTCTAGGGGTTATTGAAGATGATCCAGAGTTTACAACAAACATAAAAATGTGTGTTGAAATAAGTGAATATATTACTTGTGATTGAAACTAACATGTCTATTCCCAGCAAACAGGTTAAAGTTTATTTCAACATTGAACTCGCAAGTTCCTGTAGAATTAATCGAGTTTCTAATGATAAAATATGTCACTATTAAAAGCAACAGTAGCCAACTACATAAGCTCATGTCGAAGAACTTCAAACTAAGGTTCAAGTTCCAATTCATGAAGCCAAAGATCTACTCGATCAATCAATATCGTGCAACAAGTTCCACTACTGCTCTAGTATTAGAGAAATTGTCAGTTTCATTCATCGAGTTCCTGTGTGCACTACAACATTCATTTAATCAATTTATCAATGACATCGGCAAAGGAACTCATAGAAGGTTGGTTCTTGAAAGGAACAACCAGTCAGAAAGGTTTCATGAGCATAAGTGTTTATATGAACATGATGAAGGAACACACCAACCACTCTTTCTATAAAAATTAAATAGAGAGTGATATTTACGATGATCAAATGGAAAAAGCATGTCAAGGAACATTTGAAGAATGATTGACAATATTCGAGTTTAAATGAAAGTTTCCACAAGACGTGAGGGCATCAAGATGATGGAACTAGCACTCGAGGAACTCGAACATAAATTCATCAAAATTAGTCCATCGCCTCAAGGCATCATACACATAGTGAAAAAATATATAAGGTACATTTCTCTTATTCATATCATAGCATGTTTTAATGTGTTATATTGTTTACTTATTAATTTAATTGTACAAGTCTTGAAATGCATTATGTGATTATGCTTTCCTTATGATTTCATTTATTCATGGACTGTTTAGAGGATCAATACTTAATGAAGCAATGACATGAGCATAACATAGTCTTTTCCATGAGTTTTGTTGATTTGGAACTCCTATACATATTTAGATAAGGCAATTATGTATGCTTAAAGTAAATGTGTCACACTTATATTTTGTGCTGTAAAAGGCATACTCACTTGCCCAAAGAGTATTAGAGGTCTCATAATAGAACTATATGGATGCTATCAAACAAGAAAATCCTAAGTTGCCAAAGAAACAATGGAAGAAACATTGATGGAACTAGACAAGTAGATTCCCATAAAAATATTTCTTTATCTTGCTTAATATTGTCAGAGGGAACAAACCTATATTTTAACCAACTTCCACTTATCCACACCATATGTATTCGAAGAACAACATCTTTCCACAAGACTGGTTTGTGTATTCGTGATTGGGTTGAGCATTATACTACATTCGCAAAGAGTGTTCTATTGTGCCGAGCCATTAGCATTATTCTACAACCTTTGGGTTGTGTGTCCGTGCTAAGTATAATCATACTCTACAATCCAGTATTGTATCTCTACATTGTATTCTTTATTCCTATCATTAACATTTCATAACTTCGAAGATCCTTCTTTCCAAAATTATCATTCCACTCATATCCCGACACTTCAAATATACTACTTCCCACGAGCTCTAAGTTAATATTCATTGATTTGTATGGTTTGATGATACATAAAGAGTTATAAATGGATGAATACATTTTGAGGGGGAAGTTTGTGGAAGAAGTGAGAAGCAATTTTATTATACTTTATCAATTGATATTTCGAGGGAAATCATTAGATGGAGCTACACTTACAAGCTCCAAAATGAAGAGAGGAATGGTAAGGAACTCTGGGGGAATAAGGGAGGAACAAATGTAAATGATTCATATTTGGTGGTGGAACTCAAGTATGTATGAATATATTTTCTCTTTACTGTTGTACTTAAAAACTCTAGGAAAGTGCCACAACGTGTAATGACACCCTTGTTTCAAAAAAAAAAAAAATGTATGATGAAAAAAAAAAGGAAAAAAAAAATGAAAAGAAAAAGAAAAACAAGGGTGATCAAATCTTTATTATTTCCTAGATGACATATGATTCTGAAGACGTTTACTCATGGAATCAGTTGAAAGGGGAACATAAACAAAAATTGAAAGAACTTGATGAAATACGTTCAAGTTCCTTTTATCAGTGTGTTTCTCAAGGAAAGTTGGTGGTTGAAGAGAAGTGAACTTGATTGGTACATATCATGGTGAACGTGTGTTATGTTTAGAAGAAATTTCAAGATTGTGAGGTAAAGTGATAAACTCTAATGATTGTTAAGAACCTCACTTTGAAAACCTAACTATAGAGCACACTATCTATCTCAAAGTTCCCTCTATTCAAATTGTTCCATAAATTTCTCTCATACTTCTTTGAGCCCGATATTACAATATCATACTCTCTTAATCCATTTTTGACTTTCAAATTTGATCTATGCTTGACTTTAATTTATTATTTGTCAAGTTCCTTCAGTAATTTTAAAGTTGGATCTTTGGATTGTGAATTGGAAATTCGTGTAGCATATGCATCCTAAGTTTGAAAATTGAGCATCTTGAGACTTTTAGGACTAACAAGTGTTTAACCTTTATGGTGGTAATTGTGGCATATAGCAATATGTATATATGATTTACCTAAAGCAAATATGTGTAAGAATGTCCTTTTCGATAGTGACAAAAGGGGGAAGATTATGTATAATGCTTATTGTCTAATATAGTCAAGTCTAAATCCTCTTATGCATGACTTGTTCAATAGTTTCCAGTCTGTATTATTAAGGGGGGATTAATGTACATCTTTAATGTCTAATTTGCGATAAGCATCATTTGTTTGTCATCATCAAAAAGGGGGAATATTGTTGAGTAATATAGTATTTTGATGATTATGAACAAATGATGATTATCTGACTAATGTGTGTATTGTTTAGATGTGCATGAACAAGTAATGAAGGTCAATAAAGATCATTTAGTTGGAAATTTCTGAAGATATATACAAGAAGAAGTGAAGTTCCTGAAAGGAACTCAAGAAGTGAAGGGAACTTCAGAAGAGAAGTCTAATTATATAAGTATACCATTAGACTTAGAGTTTGTGTCCTTAACTACTGCATACTTGTTTATTAGTTTAGTTTTCTTCATCTTGCTTGTATTGGTTGTCATCACTGACTTTATGGTTTTGATGACAACTAGCAAACGACTAACCTATGTTTGAGTTCCAATATGTATACGAAACAAATATAGGTTTGATGAAGAAACAAACATGAAGAGTTCAAGTCAATAAATCAAGTATCCAAGCTGCAACAAAGTTCTTCAAAGGAACACAAACAGATCAGTTCCTCAGCAGATCCTACGAGGAACAACGAGTATAAAGTTCCTGAGTAGGAACAAGCATGGAGAAGTTCCAGAGGCGGAACTATCAACATGAGGCTCTTGAGTTGGAGCATCATGAAGCATGAAGAAGAAAATAAGAGTTTATTTTCTAGGATTCATGTAAGTATGTAGAAACTTGAATAATTGAGGAACACGGTGCCAAAAGGAACTTGTCGGAACTTATGAGAAATAACGTCAGTTTATCTTCCTAGAATACTCCTAGTTTTAAGGTAATTTTAAGTGTCAATAACGTGGCTTTTAACATCCTAGTTGTTAGGGATTTACCTTTGACTTTGAGTATTTATCTCCTAGTAAAACTCTATTTATTTATGTTTTTAAAATAAAAGATAATTTTTATAAAATCTTATTTTAGTTAGGATTCTGGTTTTTATATCATATATTTATTTATTTATTATTTAAAATTCGTTTTTAATAATGTCCTATTCATTCTAGGATTTGTTTTGAATATCTTTTGTAGTTTAATGTGTTTAAAATTTTATTTTTAATAAATAAAAAATAATTAATCTTTTTGTAAAATAAAATCTGATTGTTAGTTATTTTATTTTAATAAAATTTATTTTTCTATTTTATTAAAATCAGATTTAAAAGGTTTTGTTTTAGAAAATTAAAATCATTGTTTTACGTTGTTTTGGAAAAACTACATTAGTGGAGAAATAATAGGAGATCATGGAAAACCTGATTATGCTTAGCCCTAACTCCATGATTTTCTCTACTGACTAAAGTCATGGGATCATGCCTAAATTGAAGGGCTTAGTGGTTGTTAGTGGAGAAGATTATGGAGAAAGTGGTTGAGGTTTCTTCCTCTATAAAAGGAGAGCTTTCTCATTCATTCAAGAGTGTCTGACTTGCGTTGTCATTCCAAAAAGGGTCTGGTTTATGTGGAATAATTTTACAGAAATTATATTTTGTTTTCCACGTTTTTAGAGTCAGTTCCTACAGTTCCAAGTTCCTGACAGTTCCGAGTTCCTTTACAGTTATTCACTCTCTACATATTAGAGTTTAATCAAATATCAAATGTCTATATGTTAAGAGTTGTTCAAGGGTTGAGTGAGCTCTTGTAATGGGTAATTTGTCAAGGGTTTGAGTGAATTCTTGTATAAGTTTTGGGCAGGAACTTGAGTGAGTTCCTGATGTGTATGGGGTAGGAACTTGAGTGAGTTCCTGTTGTATTTGGGTAGGCTTTGAGTGAAGTCTATGAGAAAGAAGCAGAGAGGCTTTGAGTGAAGCAAAAGAGTCAAGAGAGACTTCTAGGGAAGTCAGTGAGAGCGTAGTTGTTTGAGGAACAACTATTGGGAACTTGAGTTCGTAGAGGAACTCAAGTAATGCCCGAGTTCCTTATAGGTTTGTAACTGAGTTGTTGCCCTATAGTGAAAAGAGTTTAAGTTGAAATCCCTAGTGGGTCGAGGTTTTCTTTCTAGTTGGGCCTAGAAAGTTTCCTCGTAAAATCTCTCTTGCATTGTTTCTCTACTTGCTTAAAGTTTCTTTATAATTTCGCAAAATTGGCTAGAAAGTTCCATACTACAATTCACCCCCCCTCTTGTAGTGTTCCATCCGAATAACAGCCTGGCTTCGTGCTGGGCCTCGTCCGGCAGGCCTCGTCCGATGCTTTATTCGTACGATACGCTTCCGATTAAATTTCCGATTCCGGAATTCATTTCCGATACGAACAATATTTAACATTTCCGATTCCGGAATTAATTTCCGTTTCGAACAAATATTTAATATTTCCGTTTCCGGAATTATTTTCCGATTCCGGTAATATTTCCGATTCTGACAATATTTCCGTTTCCGGCAATATTTCCGATTCTGGTAATATTTCCATTTCCGATAATATTTTCCGATACGTACCATGTTTCCGTTTCCGGTAACATCTACGACTTGGATAATATTTATATTTCCGATACGATCCATATTTCCGTTTCCGGTAATATCATCGTTTCCGGAGTATTCATTTCTTGCCTGTGACGATCTCAGCTCCCACTGAAACCAAGATCCGTCGGTTCCGAATATCCATAGATAGAGTATTTAATGCCATTAAATACTTGATCCGTTTACGTACTATTTGTGTGACCCTACGGGTTCAGTCAAGAGTAAGCTGTGGATTAATATCATTAATTCCACTTGAACTGAAGCGGCCTCTAGCTAGGCATTCAGCTCACTTGATCTCACTGAATTATTAACTTGTTAATTAATACTGAACCGCATTTATTAGACTTATCATAGAATGCATACTTGGACCAAGGGCATTATTTCCTTCACCATGTCCACCGTGCAGATCTTGTGCGCGGGTTTTTAAAAAAATTAAAAAAAATGTAACGTAAATTTGGTCGAATTAGGGCATATTAAAGCATATTGTTCGTGCATATTAGCGATTATTATGGTATAAAATTAGCATCTGTTATGAATTGATGTTAAAATTAGTGTTAATTAAGAATAAACGTATTAGATTATTTCATAAATGAGTGTTAGTGACTTTAGAAATTATTTATTAAATTATTTTAGATTATAATTTGTTTATTTATTTTAGAAATTATGTTAGTGATTTTAGAAATTAATTGTTCAATTAGTTAATTTTTAATTTAGAATATAATTAGTAGTATATTATTAATTATAATTAGGGTGTAATGTTATTAATATTTACTTAAGCATATTAGTCGTCGTTAATTTTTAATTTGTTGTTTATATAATTCGCTATTGTTAATTTTGTAATTCAATAATAGTTAAGTAAATTCGTTATACACTGTAAATGTTGGCGTAACATATTAAGTAAAGTGTTTTATTATAGGCCCCACTTCCGGATTAAGGTGGCGACGGTGTTGATTATAGTGTTCTATTTGCGACAAAATGAAATATTCGATGGATTTGAAAACACAACGAACTGGGCAAAGCAAGTGGTTGTCGGATCTGGGTTCATATTGATAAATAGCTCCTATAAAACGACACGAAAAGATGGTCGTATGTACCGGTACTTGAAATGCCACCGGGGAAGGAGAGAAAAAAATTCTAGGGATCTAGAGAGCGCAAAACGGACAAACACAAAGAGTAAGGCATGTGGTTGTCGGTTTATGATTAAGTGTGGACAACAACGAGTATAAGTAAATAATTGGGTTATTGAGTTGTTTCATGATCGTGGCACACATAACCACACATTGATTGTATATTTCGAGGGTCACTGTGGTGTTAGTGGTCTTAGTCAGGGCGCAAAGGAAGTTATTCGTGAGATGAATGATGCACAAGTTAAGCAAAAAAAAATATGAAAACAAGTATCCAGATGAACATCCCAACATGAGGCACATTTACAACTTCAAAGAAAAGATAAGACGAGAAAGTCCTGAAGGAAGAAACGTAGCTGAGCAGATGTTGCATCTAGCAAGAGAGCACAACTACATAAATTGGGTCTCACGCAGTGACCGTTCGAGTAAAGTAATTACCCGCACATTCTTAGCTCACCCTGCAATGGTGGAGGTGTTACGCACATATCCACTGGTTATTGGTTTAGTTTCGACGTACAAGATAAACAAATATGGATTTCTTTTCTTAGAGATTGTTGGCGTGACACCGACAAATCATAATTTCCTGATCGCCTATGTATTTATGAAAGAAGAGTCTGCAGCAATCTACCGTTGGGTGTTACAGAAGTTGAAGTTTCTCCTCGGGGAGGTTGGCATTCCCTCGACAATCTTGACGAACAAAGAGGGTGGTCTTATGAGACCGATAGCCGAGGTTTTTGTAAATTCCAGACATTTGCTATGTACTTGGCATATCAACAATGACGTGGAGGCTCATGTATCATTTTTGTGCAACAAGAACAAGGATGTTAGTCAAGCGTTCAAGAACGGAGTTTGTAAAAGAATCATGGAGGCGTCGACTGAGGCGAAATACGATCGTGCAGTTGCAAGCATGGAAGATCGTTATGCAAGATGGCAGAGCGTTATCAATTATGTGCACAACCCATGGCTTACTGATCATAGGAAGAAGTTTGTTCTAGCTTGGACGAATGAGGTCTTTCACTTTGGCAACATAATGACTTGTAGGGTCGAGAGTAAAAACTTTATGGTGAAAAGTTGGCTTGGCAGTTCACAAGGGTCATTGGAAACTGTTTTTAGAAAAGTGCATGCTTTGATCAATAATCAAGTTACAAAGATTAAAAATGGATTAGAGAGTTCGAGATCGAGACATGGTGCGTTATTCAAGAGTTATCTATACCAACACCTTGTTGGTCGTGTGTCCCATCATACCTTGGAGCTTATTTTGGAAGAACATATTGTTAGGTTATGAAAAATATAAACAATATAATTCATGCGGAAAAACCATAAAGCCAGGAACCAAAATTAATTGCCACATAGTCAATTATCATAATTAGGATACGTACAATGTGATGTGTGCCTTCCCTAGATGCTCCCGAACCGAACAAGAACAAGTACAGGACTCCAAATGTCTCCCCTCCGTAGATAGTCCACATCACGTTCGGATCCGCCTCATATTCAATTAACTAGAATATTATCTAAGGTTTTATGTGCACTTGGGAAACTTATAATATTATTAGGCAAGTATTAAATTCTCTCTTGAATCTAATAAGTTAGAATAGTATATTAAATTGCATTATAAATTGTGATCATGAACCACATATTTATAGGGTGGAAATAACGGAGTTTGAATTCTACTAGGAATCGGATAACTGAATCCATTAGGATTCTAGTTAAATAATATCATTAGGATTTTAGGTTTAATCAAATACCTAAGTATTTCAGATTTAACTAAATCATCCAATTTGAGTACAATTAGGAAAACACGATTACTTGACAAACAAGTAATCCTAGCCGGCCAAGGCTTGGTCGTGTACCACGCACAGCCCCGCAGCCCGCAGCTCGCAAGCCCACGAGTGGGCGCTGCTGCTCACTTGGCCCAAGAGCGTTGGGCGCTGGCAGCAAGCACGCGACCCATCTCGTTGTGCGCTGTTTTGCTCGGCCCCTTTGCCTTGCTGCTTCCGCGCGCGGGCTTGCTGGGCGATGGGCCTTGTGTCTCGCAAGCTCGTTCATCAATCGTTCGCACGTCGCGCTTCCGATTTGTTTTCCGATTCCGAAATTCGTTTCCGATTCGAACAAATATCTAATATTTCCGATTCCGGAATTTATTTTCGATTCGAACAAATATTTAATATTTCCGATTCTGGAATTTATTTCAGTTTCCGACAATATTCTGATTCTGGTAATATTTCCGTTTCCGGTAATATTTCCGACTCCGGCAATATTTCTATTTCCGATAATATTTTCTGATACGTACCATGTTTCCGTTTCCGGCAACATCTACGACTTGGATAATATTTATATTTCCGTCATGATCCATATTTCCGTTTCCGGCAATATCATCATTACGGAGCATTCTATATTTTGCCTTTTGACGATTTCAGCTCCCACTGTGAGGGGGTCGAAAAAGCACGAGGCTAATGCGTGACCTCGTCCCTCGTGGGCGTGACGTTGTCAGATCAAGTGTAATTGGATTTCCTGTGAGTTTACACCCAATCGACTAGTAATATAGGAGTCGTCATTCAGTTTTTAACGACAATGAGAAAAACTGACAAAACCCGGTTATCGTGACATCAAGGGAGTGCCATTATGTTCGACCACGATGGCCATAGGTTCCCTTGTGATCCCTGGTGTGGGGATCGCTCAGCGTACACCCGCAGGGCAGAGATTGAGAGTTCGGGGGACTTTAACTACCGAGAGGAGTGCTCATCGATAATACTCCAGAGGCAGGTTATCCTTACTAGCTCAGCATAAATAATTGAAGGGACATGCGTTAAACTATTAAACTATTCTGAATTGATTTTAGCAATATGCAACACATAATACTAAATCGACCGTGATTATCTTATTTAGATTGATTTAAGGTACCTAGCATGATAATTCAATTGTCCAGGGTATTATCTTATTAGGCGTGATAGATCAATCAAATTAATAGTTTGACAATTTTATAAAAGGGTGATGAAAGAGATTAAATCATATGAGGGACACATTACAACGCACCCTTGAGAGGTGCGTTGTGGTTCTCAGAAAACTAACCACTTGGCTTTGCTATTTCTCCTTTTATTTAGCGAATCTCGGGTTTCCAAGCAATGTTCCAGTATTTAGGCTTAATTCATCAAGCTACAAGGGGCAGGATGCGTTCTGTTCGACTTTTGGGTCGATTGCGACAGAACGCCGGATTAATTTCGCAGCGTGAGGCTTAGGCTTAAGGCTAGAGTCAATACTCAGATTATGGAATTGTGTGTTATTTTCACGTCGGTTTTAGGCTGTATTTATAGGAAAAGAGTGTGTGGAAAGATAGATTTTAAGATACGAATCCAAAAAGAATCCGGAGATAAAACGGCCCTAGGCACTTTCAGCGCCCAGGGCTGGGCGCCCAAGATTTCGGCGCCCGGATCCAGGCGTTGAAAATGGGATCTGGGCCGAGTTCTTGTCAGATTTGGACTCTTAGAACACGGAGCTTTTTGGGAGATTTATCCGAGTCTTTTAGTGCGTATTAACTTATGACGGAATGCGTCTGGGTCAGTTACGAACTCTAGGTTCGTTAGGAATTTAATTAATACGTAACTCTTATTTTCGAATTATACCAGGAATAGAATTCCTTTGTAAATTCTATCTCTTTTAGGATTTATGTTGGAGTGCAACACCTAATTCTGACAGGTTTCTATCTTTTATGATTTTGCCACTTTTAACAACTACCTTTTACGGCAGTTACTATTCTTAGCAGGTTTCTATAAATAGCAGCTTTGGCTGAAATGAAAGGGTGATTGAGATTCGTTATTTTATAGGAGATGCGTTTCCAAGTAGAGATTTATGTTCTCATCATCGAACCTTTCCTTTTGGGAATGGGGACAAAAGTAGGCGTCTACAGTTAGCCCCCACTTTGACTGAGTCTCGAGATGAGACGATGGTCAAAGTACTAGACGGAGTGCGTCATACAAGCCATGGTGTATGTGACCTGCTTTGCGAGGGTCTCACGAGCCCCCGAGTGATAACATTTAACTTAAGGTTCATCACTTGAAGTGTTAACACATTTCTCACGCGTCATTGGAATTTGTTAACTGATAGTATAGAAACTCCCTCACTTTGTCTTTGGAAGTATCTAAAGATGTTTTTGAAATCAAAGCTATAAAGTGTAACTAGGCCTGGCCAAGCCCAATCACGAGGTAAAACATTTTAAAGATTCTCATTTTCAGGGTTAGCTAAATGAGAAAACCCCCTTGTTTTTATAGGACGTAAAACGAAGGAAAATCCAGCACATCGCTCTTTTTTGGAAAAGCGGAAAAACAATCCTTTGATTTTTGGAAAAGGGAAACCATCCTTTGATTTTTGGAAAAGGGAAACCATCCTTTGAATTTTGGAAAAGGGAAACCATCCTTTGATTTTTGGAAAAGGGAAACCATCCTTTGATTTTTGGAAAAGGGAAACCAGGAAAAGTTATCGCTGCAGCGACTAAGGACCTGCGCGGTTAGTGACGCAGACCCCGCCCGCTAAAGGTGGGCAAGCCTGTCCGCTGAGGCTGGACACCCCGTCCGATAGAAGTGGACGAATCTGTTTTGATGTTTTGAAAATAAGGACCTACGCGGTTTGTGACGTAGACCCCGCCCGCTGAAGGTGGGCGAGCCTGTTTTTGTTTTGAAGATTTTATTTTCTTTTCATTTTTGAAAACTGAGGACCTGCGCGGTTAGTGACGCAGACCCCGCCCGCTGAAGGTGGGCGAGCCCTGTCCGCTAAGGGTGGACGCCCCGCCCGCTGGAGGTGAGCGAACCTGAATTCGTCTTTTCGATTTGGGACTCGCGTGGTTCGTGGCGCAATTTTGCCCGATCGAGGTAGACCAGTCCCTATTTCATTTGTCCTTGGGATTTCTTTTGAGAATTTCTTTTTATTCATTCCTGTAAGAGCGAATTCTTTCGAGGGATGCTCGGATTTAGCTGCAACCTGAATGTGGGTTGGCAACGTGTCTAAACGGACCATCGTTCCGTGGTCGTCTGCCTTTCGTGGTTTTGAACAAGTCTTTACGGCTCATAGGATGTATGTCACCGTTTAGAAGTGGCCTAGTTATGCCAATGACTTGGGTCCTTGTGAAATGACCGGTGGGACCATATGTGAATGTTAATAGAGACCTTTTGCTTTGAGGTCGAGTTCATTTTTGAATTTGTCCAAGCACGGGACGTAGCTTGGAAACGTTGTTTCAACTTGCATCCCTTTTTTGAAACGCATATTTTCTTTCTTTCGAGCCCCCAAGCATTTGTACTTGGTGGTCGTTCTTTGCCAAGAGAAGTACGTATTTTACAACGTCCTTAATCGCGTTTGGGATCGTGCTCGTAAGTGCGAGCGATCTTTGTAGTGGTATGCTACTTTGATGAAGTCGTGGAGTGAGACCTCATTTTCCGGGCGACAAAGTTTGCTTCATTTTTCAATAATTAATACATCGAGCTTACTTTGGCCCGGATTGATCTTTTTGACAAATAAACGCTTTTTAATTTGAGAAACCAACGACTTGATTTTTTTTTTTTTTTTGTGTTTCGAAGAATGACCTTGATTATTATTTTTTCTATATTGCCTTGAAAAATGTACACATATTTTTTTCTTGAGATGGGTCTAAGTTTCGACAAGCTTTAACATTTGTTTTCACTATTCGGGCTCTAAAGGTGCTTTGGGCTTGATCTTGATTACAACAGGGCCTCGTGTCTACTAACACGGTTTTAAGTCCTTTCCTGCTCCGTGTTTTGAAGGATCCGGGCCTTGGGCCACATTTCCGGCGCCCCTGGTCAGGCGTTAAAAATTTCGGCGCCCAGCCTTGGGTGCTGGAAATTCTATTTTGGCAGTTTTTCTTAGTTCCGGATTTCTTAACGTGTTTCCAAATGGGATTAGGATGTCACTTGATGCTTTCGTGTATATATAGGGGTTAAGTACGTCTTTCTTTTTCACCACTCACAATCTTCCTCTCTTTTGCAATTGCTTAGCTTTTATTCTTCCCTACTCTTGCCATGTCGATTCCTCCCTTCTCCCTCCAACGAGTTGTTAGGCGCTGGCTAAGAGCCATTAATCACACAGAAAAGGCTTTGTTGAAAGGATACCACTTAGAGGCATTCTTAAGCTTACAACAAATTAATATTGATTATAATTTTCTGTATGCGGCCCTAAAGTTTTGGGATTCTGATCACCATATTTTCGTCTTTCGGGGCAATGAAGTATGCCTTTTGCCAGATGAATTTGCCGCGATCCTTGGTTATCCTACCAATGCTACTCCTGCTACCCCTGGCACTGTTGAAGAGGGTAAAACAACTATAGGGGCTTTCCTAGGACTAGATGCTAACATGCTCGCTGAGATCGTTGTGGGTGATAAGGTTAATTTGGCAAAGCTTGTAAAACATCACTTTAGACCTAGTAAAAATATGACCGAACTGAAATTGAATATTCGAGCACTTGTATTCTGCTTGTTGAACCACTATTTACTTTCGAATAACAATGGCGAGTTCGGTGACATAAGGTTGATCCCCTTGATCAACCAGATGGAGAGTTGCTATTCCATTATGCCGTTGGTTGTTGCCGAGACCTTACTGAGTACGGATGAGTTAAAAAAGGATGCCAAGTCTGAAATTTTTAAGGGGAGCCCCCTATTGCTGCAGGTAATCGATCGTTTATTCGCGCAAAGTAATACACATATTTTTTCTTTTTCTTTTCTTTTTTCGTTTGCCTCGACAGCCCCCTGCCTGGAGCTGATTTTCAGCGCCCAGAGCTGGGCGTCGGAATTTCTGGCGCCTGGTCCTGGGCGTTGAAAATGCGTCCCAGGCAGGACTTTAGTTTATTATTATTTTTCTGATCGTACCCATTTTTTGCAGATTTGGCTCATGGAACGACTTAGGCTTTTAGAATCTCCTGCCGATCCTAAACATTATCGCCGTATAGCCTTGGGTAACCGAAAGTATTTGTACCAAGGCCAGGACGAGGCCGAGTGGGCCTCCTATTTCACTCATGGCATATGCTCTATTAAGTGGGTGGTACCGTGGTGGGGTTTGACTAATATGACGGGGGGTTCCGAGGTGTTAGTTTATGTTTCTTTGTTGGGGCTATCTCGGCCTATTTACATCTTTCCTTACCGAGTCATGCGACAATACGGCTTAAGGCAGACTATCCCGTTTTCCGATACGGTACCACCTAAAGTAGCGGTCTTTTCACAAGCACGGGTTCAAGCGTGGGCTAAGTATTATGGTGGCCTCCCGCGTTGGACCGTGGTTACAGATGGCTTTGTGGGTCTTTCCAAAAACTACAAGTTGTGGATGAGTTCCGATGATAAGGCTGTGAGAACTAGGGCTCGAAATGAAGAGCCGGCTGAGCTTTTGATACCTCGAGGTAGGGCTAAGTATGAAAGCCGTGATCCTGCTAATCCTTGCGACCATGGTATAAAGACTGTAAAAGCTCGTCCTGATCGAAAGCGAAAGGAAGTTCCTCCCCGTTCCAGTTCTAGGCCTAAAAAGGTGTCTAACATGAAGGGGCCTGCCGTTCACAAAAGAAATGCAAGCTCTCGCGGAGATCGTCGCCGGAATAATGTATGAGTTAGGAAAGTTCAGCCCCTAGTAGAACCAGTGGCTAATCCAATTGATGTTGATAATCCTTCCCCTACCATTGTTTGTGCCCTTGAGGTTGAGCGGGCTATAGCTGTTCAAACTGAAAATGTTTCTGAGGCCTTGGCATCCTTGGAAGTTAGTGTCAAGGAGCCTGTTCTTATGGAGATTGACATAGGGCCAGCGCAGAAGCCTGTGGAGGTGGACCCTGCGAACATTGCCCTCTACAAAACTTTATTTGATGATCCGGAAGAACTCGAGTAGTGTAGTTCTTGTTAGGGTGTAGGTGCCCTTTATTTATTTCAGTTGTGTTTGTTTTTCATTCCTTAGCTTTTTTTTGTTTTCCTTCTTATTATTTTTAAATATTAATAAAGGCGTAATTTTATTTTTCTTGTTTTCGTTTTGCTTCTCCTTTTTTTTTATTTGCTCATTTTCAACACTTATGCACATTATATTTTTTATTTGATTGGACCGAATCCATAAATAGGATTGCCTACGTATCCTTGTTAAATAACTTTAACTTAGAATCAGGTCGCGCGTAGTTCTAGCTAGAATAAATTCTAGGATGCCGAATTCGATAAGTATGTTCTGAGATGGAAACATATTATTTGAAACGGCAGGATAAGTGAAGTTTATTATTATTTTAATCTGCTGCTTTGCCGTAAGCCATGTATTTTGCACAAAAATCTTTTCATGTGTTTTTTTTTTGGTACGTATATCTGAATTTTTGGTACGTATATCTAAATACGTGCTGTACCCCCCAAGTGTTCGTTATTTTTCCGTGTATGTGCGGATAAAATGACGAGCACTTCTGGGCAAAATGTGGCAAGCAGAGAGAGATTCAGCGCCCAGGCTGGGGCGTTAAAGATTTCGGCGCCCAGCTCTGGGCGCTGAAAATGATTTATGGGCAGATTTCTTGGCGCGTTGCTTCTTTTCCTTCACATGTTCTTGCGTTTATTTCTTTTTCTTTGTTTCATCTTGACGCTATTTCGGAAGCTTTTTGGACTGTTAGCGTTAGACGCATTTTCGTCCGGATTAATTTTTTCTATTCGTGACTCGAAGCGGCTTTGAAAATGGAGTTAGGGTGCGGAAGATATGAAGATCTTTGCGTAGGCTATTTGGGTGGGTTGAGGTGCGTGTTGTTAATGATGAGAGTGATAGGATTATGTTTTATGAATTTTTTTTTTTTGAGCAACATTTGCATTGTTTGGATTTGATTTCTTTGGGTTGCACGGGTTTGACCCTTATGTCTTGGAAATATGAAGGGGATGGTATGGTTTATTTTGTGGATTTTCGGGAATTGGTTTCGATGTCACGATTCAAGACCTAGTGGGCCTTGTTATTGGGCCTAAAGTGGGCCGCTTCCTTACATTTTTTGATTTTTATATTTGCAAGTATGATTAATGCTTATTTAGTGTTAGAATAATATTTTAGGAGAAATTTTACGCCTTTATTAATTTGGAAAGTAAGGAAAACACACTGAAATAAATTAATCAATATTCTAAGGGTTCTTAGGACCATATCTAGAGCTTTATTCTTTCTATCATCTAAAGAACTACTAGGCGTTTTGTTAAAGTGCTCTCTACGGCTCAAGCCTTGGGTTTAGTCTCATAGAACCTTGGTCCTTCGCCTGTACTCATCTTGAACTCTATTCCCTTTGCGTTGACCCACTGACATGTCTTCACCCATCCATTCTCGGCCTCTTCTAGTGTTGATGTAGGAGCGATTAACCGAGTTGGATTGAAAGCTTCATCTTGTAGAGCTAGGGTAGTCATCACAGTCTCGTCCTCCATAGGGCTCGATTCGTTAAACAATGTCCATAGAGCTTGGTTGTCCAATATTTCAGCTGTTTCAGTCTTGGTGAGGTGGGGTGCCTCATCCAAAGTATGACAGTCATGGAAAATTTCAAATTCGGGCTTTAGCAGGCCATCCTAAACGAAGGGTTTAGGGAAGTCACAGCATGGGTGTTCTTCTCCTTCCCGGAAAAACATACCGTTAAGGGTTCTTTGATATGGGGGAAGAAGGGTGGAGCTTGGAGTTACTAGACCTTGTGTTGGTGATGTAGCTTCGAGACGCACTAACCTTTGGTTTTCAGATCGACACCAAGTGGCAGAACCAGCCCTATGCATAAGACAAGCTAAACTTTAGGCCCAAAGTTAAGCATTACTTAGTCTAGACTTTTGACTCTTTCTATTGGTTTTCTATTCTCACTCTTGTTGGTACACTTTTGGCTCTTCTTTTGGTCATTCTTTGGATTTTCGAAACATTTGCCCTTGTGACATTCAAAGTTATTTTAATTAGCATGCTCGGTTTTGGTGCCGAACATTGTCGTCATAGGAGGCCTAATGACGACACAAGGAGTTATTTAGTTTGTAAGTCGTTTTTAGAATCGAGTGCCTTTTTCATACGTCCTTGCAGCAAATCCGTTACGATTTTTTTTTTATTGCTACGTATACTTTGTGCGCGGGTACCGAGGCTGCCGTGCCTGACCAAAAGGCCAGGCAGTAGCTTCAGCGCCCAGCACGGACGTTGAAAATGATTGACGCCCAGCCAGGGGCGCTGAAAATGCGTCCCTAACTGGTACTCGTATTCTGTTCGCGTATCCTTTTTTCGTATATACGACTTGATTTTGCGTGCTTGCCTAATAACGTCCTTTACGCGTTGTGCGGCGTTGTGGGATCCGTTACAGGCTGTCCCGGGCGTCGCTTATTTTTGTGGCGATCTCCCGGGGCTGCGGAACACGTATTTTGGTACAACTCTTTGGCCTATTGGTGTTTAGGAATGTTTGGGCAACTTTTAGGGTCGTTGGTTTTCTAGTGTTATTTGTCACACACAACCACATAATTCGCTACACATAACTAACATTACAACATGAAGCAAAATAATATGTCACGTAGCTTATGATAGGCTTCTATGGGTAATATTTGTGCCGGCTTGGTACCTCCTCTATCGTCGATCCAACACATGCCCCGGTCGGGGAAGTGCATTCACGAGCGAATTTCGTCCCAAGAGGTCAATCACGATGTAAGCCAAGGGGGCATGCACCAATGAGAGGGACCTAGTGGGCGAGCGATTTGGTTTGGGATAGGTGTACTACTAGCGAAATTGCCGAGTGGATAACATTCCAAGCGTATGCACCCCCCGGGTGGCGATGGGTATCCTTATTCCCAACTCCCGAGATGAAACATGCCAAGGGAGCCAAGATTCGTTATGCGGTTCTGTCCGTTCACATTAATATGCTGATTTTCAGGTCGTCCCAACTTGATAGGGAAATAAACGCGGGGTAGGATCGTTTCACCCTTCGGCTATTTTGATTACCTACGAGCACGAGTATTTCATTAACTTCCCCAGCGGAGTCGCCAGTGTGAGGGGGTCGAAAAAGCACGAGGCTAATGCGTGACCTCGTCCCTCGTGGGCGTGACGTTGTCAGATCAAGTGTAATTGGATTTCCTGTGAGTTTACACCCAATCGACTAGTAATATAGGAGTCGCCATTCAGTTTTTAACGACAATGAGAAAAACTGACAAAACCCGGTTATCGTGACATAAAGGGAGTGCCATTATGTTCAACCACGATGGCCATAGGTTCCCTTGTGATCCCTGGTGTGGGGATCGCTCAGCGTACACCCGCAGGGCAGAGATTGAGAGTTCGGGGGACTGTAACTACCGAGAGGAGTGCTCATCGATAATACTCCAGAGGCAGGTTATCCTTACTAGCTCAGCATAAATAATTGAAGGGACATGCGTTAAACTATTAAACTATTCTGAATTGATTTTAGAAATATGCAACACATAATACTAAATCGACCGTGATTATCTTATTTAGATTGATTTAAGGTCCCCTAGCATGATAATTCAATTGTCCAGGGTATTATCTTATTAGGCGTGATAGATCAATCAAATTAATAGTTTGACAATTTTATAAAAGGGTGATGAAAGCGATTAAATCATATGAGGGACACATTACAACGCACCCTTGAGAGGTGCGTTGTGGTTCTCAGAAAACTAACCACTTGGCTTTGCTATTTCTCCTTTTATTTAGCGAATCTCGGGTTTCCAAGCAATGTTCCAGTATTTAGGCTTAATTCATCAAGCTACAAGGGGCAGGATGCGTTCTGTTCGACTTTTGGGTCGATTGCGACAGAACGCCATATTAATTTCGCAGCGTGAGGCTTAGGCTTAAGGCTAGAGTCAATACTCAGATTATGGAATTGTGTGTTATTTTCACGTCGGTTTTAGGCTTTATTTATAGGAAAAGAGTGTGTGGGAAGATAGATTTTAAGATACGAATCCAAAAAGAATCCGGAGATAAAACGGCCCTAGGCACTTTCAGCACCTAGGGCTGGGCGCCCAAGATTTCGGCGCCCAGATCCAGGCGTTGAAAATGGGATCTGGGCCGAGTTCTTGTCAGATTTGGACTCTTAGAACACGGAGCTTTTTGGGAGATTTATCAGAGTCTTTTAGTGCGTATTAACTTATGACGGAATGCGTCTGGGCCCGTTACGAACTCTAGGTTCGTTAGGAATTTAATTAATACGTAACTCTTATTTTCGAATTATACCAGGAATAGAATTCCTTTGTAAATTCTATCTCTTTTAGGATTTATGTTGGAGTGCAACACCTAATTCTGAAAGGTTTCTATCTTTTATGATTTTGCCACT
This sequence comes from Spinacia oleracea, assembly GCF_020520425.1. Lineage (NCBI taxonomy): Eukaryota > Viridiplantae > Streptophyta > Magnoliopsida > Caryophyllales > Amaranthaceae > Spinacia > Spinacia oleracea. The sequence goes on from NC_079488.1 coordinate 76,417,097, forward strand.
TTTAACAACTACCTTTTACGGCAGTTACTATTCTTAGCAGGTTTCTATAAATAGCATCTTTGGCTGAAATTAAAGGGTGATTGAGATTCGTTATTTTATAGGAGATGCGTTGCCAAGTGGAGATTTATGTTCTCATCATCGAACCTTCCCTTTCGGGAATGGGGACAAAAGTAGGCGTCTACACCCACTGGAACCGAGATCCGTCGTTTATGAATGTTCATAAATAGAGTGTTTAATTCACTTAAATACTTGATCCGTTCACGTACTATTTGTATGACCCTACGGGTTCAGTCAAGAGTAAGTTGTGGATTAATATTATTAATTCCACTTAAACTGAAGCGGCCTCTAGCTAGGCATACATCTCACTTGATCTCACTGAATTATTAACTTGTTTAATTAATACTGAACCGCATTTATTAGACTTAGCATTGAATGCATACTTGGACCAAGGGCATTATTTCCTTCACATACGAGGATGCGACGGTTAAGTACCAGAGTTTTTGAGAGGTGTGGTTGTGCTAAAATGTCCACTCATGGTCTCTCGTGTGCTTGCAACATATATATGGAGGTCCAAGGTGGAGTTGGATTGTATATTGACTTTAATTTGTCCATCTATTTTGGAGGATCTTGGAGATTGGAGATGGGGCGGACATTCATGAGTTTGTGGAGGAGTCCGCACAAGTTACTGAGCTTTTCCAATCCCTTGTCGAAGACGTGTCAGCTCGAGATATTGCAGTTGTTCGAGATATTTCGAGGGTCGTTCACGATGAGTTTCATCAAGAGAATGCGGCTTATGAGGAACCGGAACCCAACTTAACTAGGAGAGGAAGACCACGAAAACAAAGAAACTCTACTTCGAGGAATCTCTATTTCATTAAACATGTGCATAACATGGGTCCTCGTCAGAGTTGTGATCAAGGGGCATCGTCATCGAGCACCCAACAAACAAGATCTTCATTAGGTACTTACAAATTGTTTATATATGTATATATGTGTATATATATATATATATATATATATATATATATATGTATATATATATATATATATATATATATATATATGTATATATATATATATATATATATATTTGTTATTGAAAGAAATGTGTCCTTCACCCAAGGTGCATTAGTCTAATACCAAGATTCAGATTAATTACAAATAATTAATTCAATAAGATCAAGTGACCGGAACAGCTAGCTGGAGAAATGTTTCCGATCAGTGAGTTCTAATCCTTATTAGGCTCACAGCTTACTCTTGACTGAACCTACAAGGTCACACCAATGACATAAAACAAATCACCAGATTAAATGAATCGGAAATTCATTTAATGGCTTTTCGGGAAATTAGTACGGAAAATATAAATATACGATAAGACGTTGGATCAGAATCGTATATCGTATTGCGTATATTCGTAAGCTAGGCGAAACGAATAATCATATAGTACAACATTGAATCGTCAAGTACTATACGATGAATAAATTGATGTAAGGCATTGGACGCAAATACGAGAAGGCAACGTTGTCGGCCCAAAGAGGCAAGCGCACAAGCGAGAAAGGCCCACTAGGCGCAGCAGCGCGCCAGTGCGCACAATCAAGGCCCAAGCCTTTTGCTGGGCGCGCGCACATGGATCAGCAACAACAGCGCACATAGCGTGGCCCAAGGCCCATCGCTTGTTGATGCTCGCGTGTGTGGCCCTTGTGCCTTGGCTGGCTTGTGTTATAACCTAAGGGTTATAAAATTATCCCAAAACTTGATGTTTTCAAATCTATCATTCATACACAAACCCTAGGCATCCTTGAGAACCCTAATTCTCTCGGTGCCTCTAAACTGTGTTCTTCCCAAAAGTTCAAACCCTTGATTAAGATCTACGCTATCAATACTGAAGGTGGATCAGCACGTGTCGGTGGACTTAGTAGAGGAACAAGATTGGAGTTCTCGTTCGTGTTCGTAGACTAATACGGGATTACACGCTACAAAAGTATGTATTGCTTAAACTACACTTTATACATGGATTCTAGAATTGAGATTATTCCGCTAATATGTTAATTTAATTGAGGGTAAATCCCATCAGTGGTATCATGATCTTCATGTATTTAAAGTATTTTATAGCAAAATTTTCATGTTGTAAAATCTAGTCGAATTTCTGTTTATTTTTTCTTTTCGAAATCATGAAAATTCTACTGTTTTCGAAAAGTATCGAATTTTTTATTTTTCTGAGCCTAAATCGATTGGAATCGAAGTTCCAAGTTGAAATCATGAGATCAGATCTGTGAAATTCATCCCCGACGTATGATATTTTGGGCGTTTTTTCGTGTTTAATGAATTAAAACGTGAAATTTACCGACTTTAAAAATTAATTATAATATCTACTCGACTTATAATTATTTTAATTGTGTCCTACTTGTGTTTATGATTATTATGAGGTTTTAGAATTTAATTCGTTGATAATGTTTAATTATAAACCATAATTCCAAAAACCCTAATTAATGATTTTTATGATCGAAAATTAATTTTATTAATTGGTTAGATCTGAGAATTTTTAAGGCAAGTAGAGAAATATGATTTCATGTTTAAATGGCTCATTTAAAAATTCAAGGATTAAAATTTTGATTGGATTCGTTAAATTTAATCGTTTGCGTAAACCAAATTTGATAAAATCTGAAATTTAATGTTTAGAACGATTTAAATGTTTGGATTGGTGTATATAAAGTATTCAAATTTTTGTTGATAATGAGCGTTCCTTAAATTTGAATAATCGTTAGCCTAGATTTATTATTTCATAAATTGAATTGTTTGAAATTTTATTAAATCACCCACTTTAATTATTTTTCGTAATTTAAAACGATTGGAATTGTTGTAATTATGAAAAGTTTAAAATTGTGCAAATATCGTTTCGTACATTTATGTGTTCGATGGACAAGCAAGCCATTGCGTCGCTGCTATCCGTAGGGGCGTGTGTGCGCGGCAGGCCTCCGTGCCTTGTTGCGTGCATGCGCGCTCGGCGAGACGAAAGGCAGGGGGTGTGCATAGCCCACGGCCTACGCCTACCAAGGTGCCCAAAGGCCTGGCGCTGGGCGAAGCCTTCAGGAGAGCGTTAGGCGATGTGTGCCAAGACGGACAGTAGCCACGCAAGCGCGCAAGGCCCACTAAGCGCAGCAGCGCGGCATCGCACACAAGCAAGGCCCAAGCCTTTGGTTGGGCGCGCGCGCATGGCTAAGCAGCAGCAGCGTACACAACGCGACCCAAGGCCAAGCGCCTGCGGTTGCTCGCGCGTGTAGGGTTGCGGATGATGGCCGGTCTTGGCCCTTGTGCCTTGGCTTGTTGGTGTTATAAGCTAAGGGTTATAACATTATTCCAACACTTGTTGTTTTCCAAGCTATCATATACAAACCCTAGGCATCCTTGAGAACCCTAATTCCCTCCGTGCCTCCAAACTGTGTTCTTCCCAAAATTTCAAACCCTTGATTAAGATCTACGCTATCAATACTGAAGGCGAATCTGCACGTGTCGGTGGACTTAGTAGAGGAACTAGATTGGAGTTCTCGTTCGTGTTCGTAGACTAATACGGGAGCACACGCTATAAAAGTATGTATTGCTTAAACTATACTTTATACATGGATTATGGAATTGGGATTATTCCGCTATTATGTTATTTGATTGACTGTAAATGCCATCAGTTATATGTAATAAAACTTTAATGTTTGTTATATTTATTTTGTTCATTAGGAAGTTACATGAGCATTGATATAATCCCGCCTCGTTTCAAAGAATTGGCACCGCAATTCATGTTGTGGTATGTTAGAGGATACAACCATGTTATATCTGACGGGAACTGCGGATTCCGATGTGCCGCAGAGTTTTTCTTGGGTGATCAAGAACGATATGGTGAGATTCAATCAACGGTTGTTAGAGAGATTCAAAAGCTTCAAAAATACCGCCATGTATACCGTCCAAATTCTATTGCTAATGTCTTGTGGCGAATATATTAGAAAGGTGGACGATGTCGAGAGGAACATTGGATGGTTACCGATTGTGACTTGTGTCCGCTTACCACACACTTCAATGCACTCATTGTCATCTTCGGTATCGTCAATCGTGGTGGTTTACTTCCTAACTTCACCATTCTTCCATTGGAAAACAAGTATGGGTCGAATTAAGGCATATTTTAGGGCATATTATTGCAAATCGTTTAAAACCGCTAAATAATTATACATACATTATTGTGTACATATATTTGTTATCTTCCATGTTTGCTTTAAATTCAAAACAGGAATGAAGCCACTAGGCCAACCAAAAGATTGTGTTGGCATTTGTAAATGGTTGTCGTGTCACTATATTCTTTTGGATATGACTCCTGATTTTTCGTTACCATCCATACCAACGAGTTGGAAAGGATTGACATATTACAGCGTTCATGAATGGGAATCAAGATATCATGCTAAGAGAGAAGCTTGGGATCGAAATTCAGACGAGTTTAATTTTAGGATGGGCATATCATAGTGTAATATTAAAGTTAATGTTATAATGCACTTACTAATTTATTGTTAACAAGTGTGTTTCATTTTAGTTTGAATAAACAATGTAATTAAATGACTTTGGATTAATTACTTTGATTTAGTTATTTGGAAAAGCGAGTGTAATTAAATGTCTAAAAAAGACAATTATAAATTAAACATACATAAATATCCCAAATTAAATTACAAGTACATTATAAACTAAACATACATAAACATCCAAAATGAAGTTACAAAGTCCATTAATAATAATCAAATTAAAATCCACTACAAGCAATGGGAATCCAAAACCATATTCCAATTGTCCAGTAACTTCTGGGCGGTTATCACCATCGGGTGCTCAGGATCATTATGAAGTTCAACAAATCCACGATCCACTTGGTCATATCGCCCAATCCACTACAATATAAATTAAGGCAAAATGTTAACGGCAATTAAATGATTTTAAACATGCAATTATAAAGTAAATAGACTTACGGATTCAGTGTGAGACCGGTCAGGAATAGCTGCAGTCGGTGGAAATTCAGCAAAAGCAAGACAAATGTATGGATGAGAGTGCACCATAAACCATCGGCCGTACTCATCTACACTCATGTAAGGTGCACCTTCCGAAACAGGCGCCAGAGACGTGAGAATCAAGCTAGCAGCATAACATCAATTCGAAATGTTTCCACAACTTGTCAATATATGACAAGTCATGAAACTCCATCTCATACTACCTCGAGTTTGGTGGCCTATATGCTTTGCCAAAGAAAATGACATCATGCGGAACACGCTGCACACAACCCAATTGTCGAGTAACCCAACTAGGGTTATACATCTCACCGATATCACGATAGCATATGGGCCCCATGTAAGTGTCCTTAGACTCTGAGCGGCGGGGTTGGGGTCAAGTGATGTCCACAAAACCTACGAACATTAACAACACCAACATAGAATTATAACTAATATGAAACACAAGCAATATGCATTGAAAACACCAAATTTTACATGGTGTATTACCTTCTCTGGTTTCAGCTGTGTAGTCGAGCACGAAACGACGCCAATCTAGTTTGGTCCTTACTCTCAGCAGCATAAATCCATCTCGATGCTCGAGGATCACCAGGTCCTAAATCCTTTCTGGCTGGCCGTGGTTCGAAACAAGGAAAATGCTCATATATCCAGGCCTAGAGAAGCATGAGACAACCTCCAATACCTCGTGACTCTGACCGTGATGCCATACCCAGCTGGCGATAAAGAAAATCCAATAATAGAGACAATCTTAACACAACCGTGCTCCCATATAGGGGATTTCCCTTCTTTAACGGTTGTCTCGTCGCTCACCTGAAGCAACTCAAGATAAAGGCTAATGAGAGGTTTTCTCTGGTCATCGGAGGTACAACTCACTATACTCCCATCGATAGGAATCGCCAGTATCGCCTCAACGTCATGCAACATGATCGTCTTCTCTCTAAATGGCATGTGAAAGGTGTTCGTATTCGGTTGCCACCTCTCCACGAAAGTAGAAATCAAAGGAGTGTCAATGTGGGGTGTCATGATCAACGGCAAATGACTCAATGTATTAGCAAATAACTTATGTTGCAAATCAACAAACATTACAAAAAAAAACACTTCTGAAGTCGCTTACAAACCACTAATCTACTCTAGCAATGTAATTTACCTCGATCTAAAGTTCCATCTCATAAACACGTCGCAACGTGAGCCGGGTAGCTAGGAATAACGCTACAGTCTGAAGGATCTCCACCCATCGGGCCAGTAACTAACCAAGTGTCTCTCGTCATGTGATCCCTACGGAAACATCCAGTGGTAGTCTTACTACCTTCAGAACTACGAATAAATTTCTCTCCACGTCGCTGAATAGTAAAAGGAGCGTCACAGTTGCGTTGCACGACACGAGGTGGGATGACATGCGTTTCCCTATCCTCATCATCCTCCGAATCCACATCCTCCTCATGCACCTCCTCCTCATATTGATGTTGTGTCGGGCAACCCTTCGACCCACGTGACGAACGAGGTGGTGAGGTGGATTCTAAAACCTTATCCAAAGCCGTAGTGAAGTCCTCCACCTCCTCCTCCTCCTCCTGCTGCAATAGAAAACCATATCTCTCTATCCTTACTGAAGAATGTGCACACCGACTTCTCGTATTCCTAACTCCAGAACCAACAACGATGTCATCCACATCATCCACATTATCCTCATCATATTCGACGTCCGACCTACCGAGCTTCGAAAGTCGCTATTATTCATCAAATGTGACAATGTTAGGTTATTTTTCATTAAAATATAATTCCTCCACTAATTAAATTATTATTTTCATTTATTCAAATATATTTTAAAATCAATTCCAATTTACTATACTCAAGTCTAAAGTGCAATCCTTAAATATTGCTAATAAGATATTATTATTATTATTAGCGTGACATATACTTCAAAAAAATTATTCTAATAAGCTAAAATAATCACTATCATTTTAAAAAAATTAAACGCTAATAATTAAATAATAATTCCTAAAATTATATAAAATTTAATTTATTAAATAAACTGTACTTTTTTTAATGTAAACTATAATTTATATATTTTTTTAAACGCTAATAATTTTATAATGATTTCTAAAATTATAAACTATAATTATTATATAAACTCTTTTATATAAACTATAATCTATTTTTTAACGCTATTAATTTTATATTAATTATTCATATAAATTTAATTTATTATACAAACTATACTTTTTAACGTAAACTACAATTTATATTTATTTTTTAACGCTAATAATTTTATATAATACCTAACATTTTATAAAAATAAATTACAATAAAAATAATAATGCGGATTATATTCAATTTTCGTTAATATAATAAATTATAATCAACTAAAATAGTTAAATTGAACAATCGTAATAAAAACAGAAAATTAAACATAGATTAAACCATAATAATAAAAACAGAAGTAAATTATAAAGCATAATTAAATTACTAAACACATGAAATCAACAATAACTTTAAAAAAAATTCAAAATCTGATTTCCCACTTATCCACGGGTTTTGCGTGGCTTCCTTAGCCGCCGCGCACAGCTTGTGCGCTAGTGACATGGGAGTCGTGCACCAGGTCTGCATGGCCCTCGTGTCTTCGGCGCACTGGTTGTGCGCGGCGGTCAAGGAAGCCACGCAAAACCCTTGCACGGCCAAGACAAAATTTAAAAAATCAAAAATAATGGCATTACCTTCCGCAGCGACGTAATGAAGGAGGAGGCATCGACGTCGATGTAGGCCTCTTCGTTGGAGTCATTATCCTTCTGCGACAAACATAGAGGGGAGCGACGAGCAAAACAACTACTCCATTTGAGAAACATAGAATGGAGCGTCGAGATGGGAGCCCTTCTCCGGCCGGATCTTGGGCCAAGGAATTGTGGACAGAAAGTAGGCCATAAAAGAGGGCGGCGCGGGGGAGAAATGACCAATTGTTTACAGCGAATATGAGGGCTACGGCCGAGCAACTTTGAACGAAAATGAGAGCGGTGGCCCACCAACTGTGAACGGAATTGAGGGCAGCGGAATGAGAGAGGTTCAAAGGTGAGAACAAACTCTACCGGAGGAAAAACAATAGACCTCCGCAAATGGAGGTGGTTGACTGGTTGGCCGGAATAGGTGGCCGGCGTGAAGGATGGAGGGAGGGAAAGAGTAGAGGTGAAGCTGAGGAAGGTAGGGATGGAAATAGGTGGGATTTGGATCGGGTGGAGCATCACCCGCATCCATCCGCTCCACCAGGTCCATCCGTCACCTGCGGGTGAACCGGGTGGATCGGGTGATATTCGGGTGAAAATGGTAAACCATTAAAAAATCACCACCTAATAATATGTATAATAATTAACCAAAAGAAAAAAAATTATATACCTACATTCATCTCCGAAACATATAATTATTTCTTATTACTCATAAATTATAACTTTAAAAAATAAAACAAGCGCTAACTTTAATAAGTAATGGATTTATCAACACATTTTATGTTTAAATATAAATATAAATAATATATTTAAAATAAACGGGTTACGGATCGGGTGGTAAACGGGTGATGGATAAAAAAAACATCACCCGCATCCGCCCCGCATCCATCACCCGCTTCACCCATCACCCGCTTTTCATCCATTTAATTCGGATATTCATCCGTTTAATTATAGCGGATGACCGGGTTAATGGATCATCCACTGGATATTTCCATCCCTAGAGGAAGGGTGAAGAGGGAGGGGGTGAATATTTTTTTAAAGGGCAAATTCGTATTTTCACGCAATAATTGTGGGTGTTTTTAACAGATTATGGTGTTGAATAAAAACCCCTTAATTATTAGGTGCACCATATACCTAACAGTATTTTGTTTATTGGTGGTACTTACCGTATTTTTTCTCACATGAGAAAATGTGAGAGAATGCACAGTGCATCCGGGTGCATATAATATGCTCTGCCCGAACGATAATTTTATACAGAGTATATCTTATGTTTCTACGTGCGCTAACGATAATATTATGTTCTCATTTGTTTATAAAAAAAATCATCACCGTTTATATAGATTCTAACGCAAATGGAATACAACACTCTGTCACGTATGCGTGCAAGATAAGAAAATATAAGTATTTTTGGTATTTTTTTTTTTTTTTGTTTTTACAAGAAGGACAAACAAACCAACCTAGGATAAAAGAAAACTAAACGAACATAAAACTAGTAGGAGAAAAGCTCCCAACGATGAGCTCAAACTGCCAAGTCACGGGGCATGAGAAACCCTAAAACGGGCACCATTAAACAGTCACAGGAAAAGACATGTGATATAACCATAATTTTGGAAATCCTCATCTGACTGTCATACATAGACCTAGCACACAAGCTGTCAATTCTGCCTAAAATGTCAAACCGAGCACACAAGCTACCACCAACCACCGTATAGAAAGACTAAGGGGGTATTTGGTTAGAAGAGGTTTGAGGGAAAAGGAGCTTTTTGAAGTTAACAATAGGTTTGACCTTTAGAAAAAGCTAATTGGGAGTGTTTGGTTAGGAGAGAATTGGAAGAGAGTTTTGGGGTAAAAAGCCAAATCTAAAAAAGTTCATTATAAGAGCTTTATGCAATTAGAGGTTTCATATGGTGAATGTCACATTACTACCTTGTCCTTATTGCCTAAAATTACAACTCTTACCAACCCCTAACATTTTCCTCAAAAAACATTATTCACACATTAGTCTCCTTCATCTGACCTCCATTTTTCCCTCCATATCTGCAGCTTTATATCCAGGTAAACCTTTTTTTTACCTTCTAATTCTAATTGAGTATAGAATTTTAATGTTTTACAATTTAAATTCAGAATATTTGTTTTACATTAGCCTCCTTCATCCGACCTCCATTTTCGTCTTACTTGATGTTTGAATGTTCAATGTATTCGTTATACTAAACTCGTGTATTGTATTAAATTTTATATTATAACTTTAAAACACTTAAAAACTATTATTGCAATCATGCTTGTAATGTTATTAGTAATATATCTCTATCTACCAATCAAGAATTTATATATTAAAAATTTTAAATTAAGAATAATTTATTTTAAATAAACTTGTTTTATTTATTCAATGCTTATTCAAGAAGTAAAAAGAAAATAATCAACACAATAAACCATTTGTCTAGTATTAATAAGAAACAAAGCATCCAACAACAAACTATGTCAATGTCCTTAATGATCATTTTACATATTAAACAAATAACCGTTATTTTACCAAACACTTTTACACAAACGGCTAATTCAACCAACTAGTAAACCGGCTAATATAAACAGCTAATAGCTAGTCAGACCAATTAACAGCTAGTCAAAACCAAACAGGGCCTAAGCTTCTCAACGTAGCTAGGCAAATTATAGCCGCTTGATTATCGCTAATGTAAAATTGTAAATGCATGCGGGCATACGTAGGCTCCGTTTGGCAGGGCGTAAAACGTTTTCATTGTAAAATGATTTTTCATGGAAAATATTTTTCAAGGGAAAACACAATTCAAATACAAACTTTTGTATAAGGCGGTCTTACGAAAAAAGACTGCCTTGATGGCAGCCAATATGCCACGTTACATCTGATGTGGCATGACTCATCAACCTTTTATTTTAATCAAAATATAAAACACATTTTCTTCCCCTTTTCATTTGAAAACCCTAATTCCTTTCTCTCTCCTCCAAAGCTCTCTGTCTCTCTCTCCTTCAATGCCGCCAACTTCTCATCAAAATTGACGACGGAGGTGGCGAAGGCGGTGGCGGAGCTCCTTCCCGTTCCACCGAGTAGCACGAGATAAAGGAGGAGCAACGGTGATTCTCTTCTTTTCGACGCCACGGAGGAGCAACGGAGGTGGCTTGTTGAGGTAATTCCTCATCTCTCTCCTTCATCTGAATTTCTCTTTTCTATATCCTCTGAAATTCTTCAATTTTTTCGATTTTGATTTTTGAAACCCTAATTGTTGATGATTTGTATAGAAGAAGCGGCGGCAGTGGTGGTGGTGGTGGAGGAGGAGAACAGCGAAGTCGATTGTGGTGTTTAGCAGCGGGATCCTGGTGGCCGGCGAGATGGGGAAGCGAAAACCAGAGCGGCGAAGGAAAGAGAGGAATGAGAATCCGGCGTCGCCGCCTTGCCATCGTCGCCATCGAAGGTTGTCGGAAATCTAATCTCCTTCGCGCAACCTATAAATTTTCGGCTTCTCTCTCGCTCGAACTAAATCTTCAAGGTATGTAATTCGTTTTTTTATTGTTGTCGATTTTGATGGTTCAAGCTATGTTTATGCTGAAGTTTTTGGATTTTGATTTTTGATGTAATTAGGTCAACTCTTGCGATTTTGTTTTTGATTCGATTACGTTTTTGTTTCGTTTCGATTAAATTGATTAGGTTTTTGTTCAATCCTTTAGGTTTTTGGTGTCGATTAGATTGGATTGATTAGGTTTACTTTTTTCAGCTTTTTCAGTTTATGTGGATGTAATTGATTTGTTCTTGTTTCCGGCAGGAAGAGGAGGCTTTGCAGTGGTGGCGGTCCGGCTGATGGTTGTGCAGTGTTGGTGCTGCGGTGTGATGTCGATTATTGTGATAGAATCGCTGCAGACTGGGGATTCTTAGCTGGAAGCACTGGTGTTTTAGTTTTAGTTAAGAATTGTAATGTTTTAGTTACACTTTTTTTATATTTAGTTAAGAATAATTATGTTTTAGTTTTAGTTATAATTCTGAAATAATTGTTGTTGGACTTATTTTCTATGTTTTAGTTATTAATTTTTAAGTTTTAGTCACGATTTTTTTGGTTTTAATTAAGGTTTTTTGAGTTTTAGTTATGTATTTTTGAGTTTTCATTCAAGGCTTTAGTTATAATTTTTCGAGTTTTAGTTATGATTTTATCGGTTTAAGTTACGATTTTCTTGGTTTTAGTTAACATTGTTTGAGTTTTAGTTATGTATTTTTGAGTTTCATGAGATAACGAATTTCAGATTTTTAGTTAAGATACAAAATTTTAAGCATTGAAAATAATTAGTTAAGCAATTGAATCAATTAGTTAAAAATGAAACTAATAAGTTAAGCTTCAGAACCAATTAGTTAAGCAATTAGTTAAGTAATGTAACATATTAGTTAAAGCATGCAACCAATTAGTGAAGCACTGAAACCAATTAGTGAAGCACTAGAATCAATTAGTTATGCACTGGATTTAATTAAGTTATCACTGGAACTAATTAGTTAAGTTTAAAATTCAAGTAGTTAAGCAACGAAACTAATTAGTTATGCAACGAAACCAATTAGTTAAGTACTGTTCGTAAAGCACTGAAACCAATTAGTTAAGCAATGAAATCAATTAGTTAAGCATTGCAACTAATTAGTTAAGATTTTATGAGTTTTAGTTAATAATAAGTTTGTTTAAAATTAATAACTATTTGACTCATAAGTTTAACTATTTGTCTTTATACCTTAACTATTTTGTTATTCAACTAGTTATGATTTTTATTACTTTTAGTTATGTTTTACACTAGTATAGTTAGTACCAAAAAAAAATTGAAAATTTTAATTTCGAAAAAAATTCGAATCGAAAAAATAAAATTTAAGCCTGAAATTCAATTAGTTAAACCTGAAATTCAATTAGTTAAGCTTGAAGTCCAATTAGTTAAGCCTAAAGTCCAATTAGTTAAGCCCGAAAAAAAAATTCGAAAAAAAAAAATTCGAAAAAAAAATTTTCAAAAAAAAATTTACATGCCTGCCAGCAAGACTGCCAACAAGGCGGTCTTTCCTGTGAGGCGGTCTCACACAAAAGTTTCTCCAATTCAAAACTAGTTTTCCTTTGTTTGGTAACTTAAAGGAAAATGAGAGAAAGTGGTGAAGATTGAGGGGAAGAAAGGAGAGGGAGGTAAGGAGGCAAAAATGAAAAGTGGTTTCCCTCCCTTTCAAATGGAAAAAGATTTTCCACCTTTGACTGAGTCATGGAAAATTGTTTTACATCCCTTATCCAACCAAACAACGTAAAATGATTGAAAAGGGGAAAATCGTTTTCCATGAAAACGTTTTACGCCCTACCAAACGGAGCCGTAATGTCTCTAATGTATATAGAGTACTATATGTCATAACTAACTTTATGTAAACTTCTACTGATATTCAAAAAATCAAAACACTTGGATTCATTTATGAAATCAAACTAGTATAGTACCCGTGCGATGCACGATTTATGATATGAATATTAAATTTGCATATATAAACTATAGCTATAGACAATTATCATCAAAATAGAGTTTATAAATAATCTTCTTATTAAGACTAATGATTAATAAATTTGTTACTGCCTCATTCCGTGTCTCATTCATTTAACAAATTCAATAAATAAAAATAAACATAAATAAGTTTACGTTCTTTCTTTTCATAACCCATGTCGAACATGAATTTATTATCATCAGCTTTTCACTTCGATAATCATACATGGGAAATGATAAATCCAAGGAAGAATTTCACTTCTTCCAAGGAAAAAAAATTTTAAAAAATGTGGATTTTCTTGGAAGAAGTAAAATTTTCCTTGGATTTATCACTTCCCATCATACCTACATAATACTCCCCTATCATTTACATCATTACCCGATCATTCAACACCTACCCCACTATATACTTTATTTAGCAAGAGATAACTTCGAAGCGGGGTGGGGTTGGTCCCTGAACACCTATACCTGCCTAAAATTCTCGTCCACATGGCCGCCACCACGATAGGTACGGTACTCATCCTCATCATATTCCCCGTTTCGAGGGCGGAAAATAAAATTAACTCCGGTTCATAACCCGTCCGTGTATCCACACCCGCCTTAAACCAAGTTCTAGACGGCTGGACCCGACATTAATTTTTGATAAGAGGGTCTTGAATTTTAAAACTCTAAGAGTATTTGACAATTTGGTTGTCTAATTACATTGTACTTTGGACACATATAGCTTATAGATATTCTCCTAATTAAACCTAATGATGGATAAATTTGTTATTGCCCCATTACGGCGTCTTATTTATTAAAAAATATACAAATAAGGGTACCTGGGCAAAATTATTTTCATTCTCACTTATCACATGTGTCAAACCTAGTCCTAGACGGCTTGACCCGACATTATTTCTTGTAAAAAGAGTTCTGAATTTTAGAACGCTATTCACAATTTGGTTGTCTGATTACACTATACTTTGGACATATATACCTTATAGATATTCTCCTAATTAAAATTAATGAGGGATAAATTTTTTGTTTCCTCATTTTGTGGCTTATTTATTAAAAAAACACAAATAAGAGTACACAAACAAATTATTTTCATCTCCATTCATCATGTGTCAATCATAGTGTTATTTTCATCCACCATTCCCTTCGATAGTCATACCTACTTAATCATATATTTTATATTTACATCATTATCCGATCACTTATCACCTTCTCCACTATTTACTTTATTCAGTTAGTCATGACTTTGAGGTTGGTCGGGGTCACCACACTCGTACTTGTCTAAAATCACATCCCTATCTCCGTCTCCCACGATAGAAAAGGTACTCATCCCTCACAATCTCTATCTTATCGGGTAAAAGATAAAACACATCCCCGATCTATCACCCACCCGCGTATCCACACTCTTCTAAAATCCACTCCTAGACTCAACATTTTTTTTTTTTGGTAAGAGAGCTTTGAATTTTAAAATTCTACTATAGAGTCTTTTACTATTCCATTATCTTATTAGAAATAATTGAGTAAGTAAACAAAACATTATAATATATGTACTCTCTCTGTTCAAATTTAATCATTTTAATATTCTTTTCATGGAGTTTTATGCGATAAGTTATTGTAAGCTTATATATTTTAATATAATAATAAAAATAGGTATGCTAAGAGATAGTGAGATTTTTTTTTATAGATCGAATCAAGTATAAGAGAGGAAAATCAAAGAGCGGCATAGCTCCACATCGATTTCCCTTATCCAAAGTTGTGCGCAAAGATTTTTCATTAGATTGTAATGTAAAATAAAGGCAAATATATTACACGTCAAATGATCAAAGACAAAGAAACTAAAAATATAAAATGAAACTAAAAATCTCTTAAATTGTTTAGATTAAGGAACTACTCCCTCCATTCCTTTTTGTTGTTCCCATTTTCTTTTTTGGCATTCCTATTTGTTGTACCCATACTGAATCTTTACTATTTTTAGCCATAGTTTTTTTACCAAATTACCCTAAGATTCCCCATTATTTACCAAAAAATCCTAAGATTCTACCCTTTTTCCATCATCTTTTTCCCCACCACCCTTATTTAATTATTTTCCCATCCCCCATAACCCCACCCCACTACCCGTCTCTTTCACTCCTCTCACTTCTCTGATTTCTCTCTCTCTCTCTCTCTCTCTCTCTCTCTCTCTCTCTCTCTCTCTCTCTCTCTCTCTCTCTCTCCATTTTCTTACTCTCCCTCTCTCTCTCTTCATTTTCTTGCTCCGTTT
This sequence comes from Spinacia oleracea, assembly GCF_020520425.1. Taxonomy (NCBI): domain Eukaryota; kingdom Viridiplantae; phylum Streptophyta; class Magnoliopsida; order Caryophyllales; family Amaranthaceae; genus Spinacia; species Spinacia oleracea. The sequence goes on from NC_079488.1 coordinate 76,432,597, forward strand.
CTCACTTCCTCTCACATTTTTCAGTCTCTCTCCTCCAAAATATCTCTCTGTTCTTTCATATTTGGGAGTGAGATCGCCGCCACCACCACAACTAAACCTCCGCAGCCGCCACCACCCTCCGTTAAAGTTGTAGAACACGGAAATATGGCTTTAGATGGTGAAATTCGACCATAAAAACTCTAGATCTAGAGTTTTCATGGTCGAATTTGACCTCTATATCCTTAAAATCGTGAGTGATAGTGAGGATCAAGTGGTTATTAATTATTATTTTTATTTTTTGTCGAAATTTCTAGGTGGTTTTTGTAGAATTTTCGGTTGATTTTCGTCGATTTTTGGCTGAATTATTGGGTTGATTTTGGTCGATTTTTGGGTTAAATTTGGTCGAATTTGGTGGTTGATTTTGGGTTGATTTAGTATTTATGGGTTGAATTTGGGTTGAAATTGTTCGCATTTCTGGGTTGGATTTGGGTTGAATTTTTCCCAATTTTTGGTTGAATTTATTCGATTTTCTGGGTTGAACTTGTTCGAATTGGGTTGAATTTGTTGTTCGATTTTCTGTGTTAAATTTGCTCGATTTTCTGGGTTTAATTTGGGTTGAACTTGTTCGCATTTCTGGGTTTAATTTGGTTTGATTTTGGTTGAATTTGGGTTAAATTCTGGGTTGATTTGCCGAATAAAATTTCTCCCATTTATCTTATTTCTTTAATATTTTCTCTTTCCTTACTTTATTTTAAACATATAATCTCTTACACCCAATCATTACTCATATCCCAATACAACCCAAGATTCCAATTTTCTTAAAAACCACCCAACATTAAGATTTATAATTGAAATCAATATTATTTGTCGTGCATATTTTCCTTAAATAAGACAAACTAATTTTGAATAACAATATTAATTATTATTTTAAGAGAGGCCAATCAATGAGTGACATTTGTCATCACCACATTGATTTCCTCTCTTTCAGTATAATATACCAAACATGCTATAATTTTGTTTGAAAAGAGACAATATATAGGGGTAATAAAAAGAATCTTCCTTATCACCATAGTATTTAATTTTTATAGTTTTTTTTATATCTATAACAAAGGTAAATCAGAGAGTGACATTTTGTGTGCTCCACATTAATTTTCTCTTTTTAGTATAATATATAGATGTAAATATAGATGCAATTGTGTAATTAATTAAGTAATCATCGATTATATGTGGTTAATTGTTGAGGTCCTGCTTGTGATAATTAATGAAATATCAGAACTTTGGGACTTGATTTTTAAAATTGGTTTCGAGATCTTATTGGTTGATTCTAATTTATAATGAATTCTAATTTAGTGGTTTTACATGCGAGTTACTGTCTATGGGATTTAGAAATCTGTATCTTTTTTGAAAATTATTTTATGTATAACTGAACTTCGATTTGCAATTAGGATTTGTGAAGCTCCTTGTACTTTACAGGTTGGAAGTAGATTTTGGAATGTATCGTACATTTTTTTTTGAAGGTAAGATGAAGTACCCTATCAGGTTGAAACCCCGCACGGATCAACCCGTCCGGAATGTATCATATATAGAACACAACTCATTGGTCTTTCAATTATACATATTTTCTTATGAATATTTTATGAGTAAATATATGAATATGGTTAGATATTTACATAATACATGAATATTGTTAGATGTTTACTCCGTAAATAATACATGAATATTTTTAGGATAATTATTATTCACGGAATCTTTAAGATTTATAATTGAAATCAATATTATTTGTCGTGCATATTTTCCTTAAATAAGACAAACTAATTTTGAATAACAATATTAATTATTATTTTAAGAGAGGCCAATCAATGAGTGACATTTGTCATCACCACATTGATTTCCTCTCTTTTAGTATAATATACCAAACATGCTATAATTTTGTTTGAAAAGAGACAATATATAGGGGTAATAAAAAGAATCTTCCTTATCACCATAGTATTTAATTTTTATAGTTTTTTTTATATCTATAACAAAGGTAAATCAGAGAGTGACATTTTGTGTGCTCCACATTAATTTCCTCTTTTTAGTATAATATATAGATGTAAATATAGATGCAATTGTGTAATTAATTAAGTAATCATCGATTATATGTGGTTAATTGTTGAGGTCCTGCTTGTGATAATTAATGAAATATCAGAACTTTGGGACTTGATTTTTAAAATTGGTTTCGAGATCTTATTGGTTGATTCTAATTTATAATGAATTCTGATTTAGTGGTTTTACATGCGAGTTACTGTCTATGGGATTTAGAAATCTGTATCTTTTTTGAAAATTATTTTATGTATAACTGAACTTCGATTTGCAATTAGGATTTGTGAAGCTCCTTGTACTTTACAGGTTGGAAGTAGATTTTGGAATGTATCGTACATTTTTTTTTTTTGAAGGTAAGATGAAGTACCCTATCAGGTTGAAACCCCGCACGGATCAACCCGTCCGGAATGTATCATATATAGAACACAACTCATTGGTCTTTCAATTATACATATTTTCTTATGAATATTTTATGAGTAAATATATGAATATGGTTAGATATTTACATAATACATGAATATTGTTAGATGTTTACTCCGTACATAATACATGAATATTTTTAGGATAATTATTATTCACGGAATCTTTAAGATTTATAATTGAAATCAATATTATTTGTCGTGCATATTTTCCTTAAATAAGACAAACTAATTTTGAATAACAATATTAATTATTATTTTAAGAGAGGCCAATCAATGAGTGACATTTGTCATCACCACATTGATTTTCTCTCTTTTAGTATAATATATAGATTCTACAAGACTAAGAAATTACCGTAAGATTGTGGGAATCAGCTATAATAAATCATTATACTAACCTACATCTTGCGTTCATAATTGAAAATGCAGCAGGAAGCACAGCATTAATTAACTTCCAAAAAAAAAAGTATAAAGTATTCTTCAACGGCTTCAGAGAGCACAAATTGCCCTGATTTTGCAACATCTCGAGTGCTTGAATCCACCGTATACCATACACCCAGGAAGACGCGTGATGCATACATGCACGCGTCCCTAACAAACCACTGCGCGTGACTTTCTGTAGGCACACCTGGGACTCTGAGAGTGACAAAATGAGTGCATTCCTGCTTTGCCTGCAATAAGGTTAACGCTATATTCAACCTCTTCATTCTTGACTCTGAGACCCTTTGAGATAATAAAGAGCCTTCGGAAAGAGCCACGAGTTTGCTTCTGGGAAAAACATAGCTGATACTTCTAGTACTACATTAAAGAAACTTCAAAACTGACACCAAATTATGGTATGCTTGTACAGTTTGTTACAAGAGTGGGATTGGCCTTGTATGTTGTAATCAATAAAGGACTGTGTCAACATGGCTCCATGTCCAACCATTGTCTTTCACAAAGCTGGTTCCAAATTTTGATGATCCAGTTAGGAAGACAATTGGTCCGTTTTGCATAAAGTTGGGAGACACAGCGTCATCATCCTCTCCCTCTTCCTATTCCTCTTCCCCTACCTCTACCCCTACTTCCCCCTCTCCCTCGCCCTCTTCCCCTCCCTCGCGAACCATATATTCCTTCATCTCCGCCGTCATCTCTTTCAAAACTGAACATGTTCATCCTTATATCTTCTGCCTTGTCTCTAACAGGACCTCGCTGCTCCTGAAGAGTAAACAAGAAGTATATAGATCAAATATAAAAGCACTAACTTTTTGAGGATCTACTCTGGAAAAAATAAAACCTAGACAGGGAAAAATGGAAGAGAAATGGGAAGACAAAATCATATATCAAATTATGCAAATATCAGAGACAAAGACAACAGAGTCAACCATTATCTCTAAAATCACCCATCTATGAAATTGAGCATTGAATCATCTGAAAAGACTAATAGAGGCATTCACCTGATCTTCCAAATTAAATTGGTTCTGGAGTTGCCGAGCGAGAGCCTCGTCGTGATTGAGATCAAGAGGTTCGTTTCTAGCTGCTGGAATTGCCTCAGCTTTTCTCCTTTCCCACTCTTCTAGAGTGAAGACCTGTTTCTCTTCTTGATATTCCTTCCCCTTGTACCTTGAAGCTCTATATCTTTCATTGTTATGTTTTGGATTATTCATTTTTTGCAGGAGTTTCTGTGCAGCTGCTTGATTCTGGATAGGGATATATTCAGCCACTGACAGGCAAGAAAATACCAACTCATTTAATCAGATTATTGATACATCAAGTGAATCGTCATTGAATATTATTGTATCACAGAATTCATTATCATCATAATGACCAAGTTGTTCTCAGAGAAGTGATGGAAGTGAAAAAAATTGACATATGAACTGCATTTAGTTCGATGAACATGCACAGAATGAATTAATTATAAGGTAAGGTAAAAGAAGCTGGACCTTCTTTTGTCCTAGTATCAGAGCTAGTTGGCTTTTCTTCAGCTTTTTGGGAACTTGAACTGGTTTTCAGATTAACATCTGCATCATCAGCTTTAGCATTGAAGGCTTGCTTTTTATCCATCTGCCGGATATCAGTATCTCTGGAGGACTTAGCAGCAGTAGGTATGCTGCTCCTGGAGGCTGATGCTGCTGATCCAGTGTAAAATGCAATTTATAAAACTTGAAAAGGATATAATTTCACAAAATTCAGGAAAAGCAACACACTGATGTTCCTTGCGACAGTAATGTTTTTATGTTTTGGATATGACCCATGCAACAATAATGATCCATGTAAACATTCAAAAGTAGTTTAAAATGCAGAATCTGTTTCTCTTTGTGATTTGTAAAGGGCCACTGCCTATAGAGAATTTAGGCATTAACACGAAGCCAAGGCCTGAGGACGGTGGCATGGGGAATAATGTTAGCCTTAAGTAGTCATCCTTCTTTGTTTGATGTTATATAAAGTTATAAACACTTCCTCACATACGACATGCAAAACTGCAACTTACAAGCATCCCTATAATATCAACTTATCAAGACTTTCTATGTAGGCCGGATGCTTATAAATTATAATTGATCATAAAAAATAAAAACATCACCCTACTAAGAGCTGTGATCATGAAAAATAAAAGCAAGATAAGAAGCAGTATACCATTACGAGCAAAACCATGTTTAGGCCCTCCAATCTGTAATTTCTCAAAAGGTGGGGGACCACCAGCGTCGCCTTCTCGACCAAGCCTCAGGGAGGAGCGGGAGAAACCTGCATACTTCTGGTTCATCTGCCACTCTTCGTACAATGATTCCACAACTCCTCCCATCACAGTTATCACATCTGGAATAAGGCAGACGATACCATAATGTACCACCACTTTCTTTTCCAATCGTACCTGCCAACAAGCAACAACTGGTATAACTAAGGCGAAAATTAAAAGGCCCCCATAACCACCGAGCAATGTGCCATACTATTGCCCATAACCAATGAAACAGCAACACAAATGAACACCATTGTTTTCAATGTCATTCCATGGATGACAACGTTTGATCACATTCAATTTTAATAGCAGTTCAAGCTTTTCGAATTACAATATGATTTATTTACGCGTCAATATTGATAACATTTCTCAATGTCTATCACAATAAGAGTTCCAACCAGACCAAGACATATTTTATTCATTAAATTTCTTCTCCATCTTTTGAAAGGTGAACGCATATGTGAATTGTGAAGGTTTAGCCTATGATTTCTGATACTAATTCTATTATCCCTTTATTGCTCTCTAGCAACATGCATTTCCAACAAAGCAAGATTCCAATATCCCAACACATAGAAATGGGGAGATCTCATATCCTTAGCAGTGCATTGCAGATAATCAAGTCTAGAGTTATCGTCTATTTCTATCGGAGCTAGAGGTCACCAAGTTTTCAGTTTCTCGACAAATGAACTAAATCAAACATCAAAACTGCATGAAATCAATACTGGAGAAGACAATTGATTCCCATTCAGAAAAGCCCAAAACAAGAATTTTCACATAGCATTGGTCAAACACGAACATTAATCGGACAAATCCCTCCAAATCATCAACTGAATCATAAACAAGACAAAAGCATAAGTGCATAACTGAATCATTAGCAACAATGATCAAATGAGAGAGTAACCTTAGTTCCCGGGACTAGGTTATCGGACAAAGACGGGATAGGAGAGTACTCCACAGCTGTAACTTCAGACTGCCCATCACTCAAAACCAACTTCAGAAGCCTCCGATTGCTAGAACCTTTATATCCATCCACCTCGCTGCTCCTACTTACATCCTGCACTGAAGCTATCTACAAAACCCAAAACCTAAATACAATCAATAAAAGCAAAATTAAACCGAAATTTGTGGGGAAACTGATTAGAATACTTTACAAGGTTGAAAAGGCTAATACAATTCCCCCCAAAACCCCAACAATAACCAACGAAAGCGATTATTCCAAATTTATAGCAAAAACTCAGAAAAAAACATACAAATTTGGGGGAAGAAAACTTTGAGAAATAAATAAAATGAACTAAGATGATTACACCAAATTTACCAAAATGGGGATAAATTGACAATTATTTCGAACTTTGGAGAGTATCCTAGAATAAACCCTAGAAGGGTGGAAATAATTAAGGAGCAGAAGAGGAAAAAAAATTGCCTGAAGAACTTTGGGAGGTAGAAGAAACTGAGACGCCTTGCGAAGGAGAGAAGGATCAGGTAATGATTTCCCGCCAATTGAACGCAAGTCAACGTTACAGAGCTCGGATTCCAAAGAATTGACGGAGAAGGAATCGCCGTTGATGGCGGAATGAATGGTGATGATTGCTCGGACTTGATCAAGGCTGACGGTGTTAAAACACCAACCTCTGCTAGTTAACGATTGCAACCACCTTTCTGTTAACGGTGTCGACGAAGAGGACGACGACTCCATTGATCTCTCTCTGGAATGGAGAGTTTTTTACATGAAAACCAGGGAAATTTAATTTTGGTGTTTTCCGACGGTTTGCTGACGTTTTCTGGTAGGATGTTCGGCTTCACCGCTTCACAATCTAATCCGACTCTCACAAGTCACAAGCCCATACTGCATTCTAGGAAGTATTTTTGTGCAAATGCTGCACCCCTGGTGGCCCATCCAAAATAAACATTTATTATTTCGGAAATGAACATATATTTATTTATTTGGAAATGAACATTTTACTACTTCCTCCATATTTATTTAAGAGATACATTTGGTCGGACATGGATATTAAGAAGAAGAGTTGAATGAAATAAAATAATAAAGCAAGTGGAGTTGGATAAATATTTTAATAATTAAATAAGTGGGGACCATGTCATTTTGGTGGGTGGGATGTGGGGTGGGTTTATGAAATTATTTGTTTAATAGGATGGTGGGTCATATGGTAAATTACATGTATTATTTAATTATATGGTGGGGTTGATAAGTTACTAAAAATGGCAAGTGTATCTCTTAAATAAATACGGCCAGAAAAGGCAAGTGTATCCCTTAAATAAATACAGAGAGAGTATTTCGGTAATGAACATTTACTATTTTGGAAATGAACATTTATTTATTTATTTGGAAATGAACATTTATCTACTCATTCGAATATGAACGTTTATCTAATTATTTGGCAATCCTCATTTATTCAACCAATTTAGTAATGAATATTTATCTACTGATTGTGAAATGAGTATTTACTAATTTAAATATGAACTTAGTTATTTCATTACTATGTTATTACTTTGAACATATATTTACATATATTGAGCAATTAAAACATGCCAAATAACATATTTTACCAAAAAATTGAACATTTTAGGCATTGCCTATGTAAATTGTACTTGAATTATAAGATGTTGGTAGAAATCATCCATTGATTTTTCTATATCTTCAATCTTGAATCTTGCTTTTGATGTAGTCTCGAGTTTTTATACTTTTGAATGTGTGTATGAAGTGTGTTTTGAACACAATATTTGACTTTCACGGTTTCTAACCAAAATGCTACTCCGTACTTCATATATGATTTTGGTTCGAACATGTAAGCACCTTCTATTCAAGTATCCTTCACTTTCTTTAACGGAATAATAATTTGAGAAGGGGATTAATAAAGTTATTACAAGCAACAAAAAATAGTGCAGTATAGCTTATATTATCCACAAATGATAGTGTTAACTGTTAAGTCGTGAGACTTGACGGGATGCCCTATGTAATTACTAGTATTATGGCGTGCAGATATTTTTTAAAATCTGATTTGATATACGCAAGTATGTTCTAACGTTTTATAAAAAATTTAACAATTTTTATAAGTGTATTATCGACATCTTATGTGGACACCTAAGTGCTAAGTTATTAAACTAAAGTTCGATCATGAACTAAAATAATACTTCAATTACTTTAATTCTTTCTCTAATTTGTTAATTAAAGCATAGTCTTATATACAACAATACATTCCTAAAAGTATGTACATTTTCTAAAACATGTAAGAAAATTTATAAAACTAAAGAAAAAAAATATACATATTTATATGTAATAAAATCTACTTAGGAATTAATGTAATAACAAATTAACTAAACTAAACGTAAAAGATTGTTTTTTTACTTGTTTATTATTTATTTTTTCGTTTTTTGCCGCAAAGTGCTTGTATAACCATATAAGATTAAGGTATGATTAAGAATTTAAGAGTAAGACTAAGTTTAATTTTGTAATAATAAAATGTAAGATTGAAGGGATGAATTCCAATTTTTTTAACTGCCTTAATAATTTCTTTCATGTTTGCTATAGGAATTAAATTAAATTATTGTTGACTTTTGATTTCACGTGCATTGAAATTTCATTTTTTATAATATGACATTAATTATCAGTTTTTAGAATCATTATAATTAAATTAAAACTTATTAAGGGTATTATAGTCTATTCCATAGGGGACACCAAAATGCCATTTACTAAAATGACCTCACGAATTCCCTTATAAATTAGAGATATACATATCTTATATGCACGCGATGCACGCAAAATTACTAAAAACTTAAAATTGTATTTTTTACTTAATATTGATGTATGTGCGTAAGCAAATATCTTGTACATACTACGTGCAACTATACTCTTCTTTTCTACATAATCATATCTTACCATTCTCATGGAAAATAAATGTCATAATAGTTTCCTAATTTTAAAAATTTATAGAAAATCCATAATGCTGGCACCAAAAAATTTCCTGATTTGTTATTGCTTTTCAGTTTTTAAAATCAATAAATAATCAGATTTTTAAATCAATAAACAATTAGCTTTTTAATTGAATTTAATTGTGAAATTTTAGAGGGTAATTTAGTCTTATCCTAGGGGGACACCAAAAGTGATGTTACCGAAATACTCATCCCCTCTTCACTTATATAATAGAGATTTAGTTTATAATATATCTGTTCCATTCAGAAAAACCTTGTAATCCCTTATAATAACTAACCCATTATATTTGACTTTTACGGTTTTAATTTAATTTCCTCATTGTTATGGGTTGAAAATGAAAATAGTAAGTAATTTGATATGATGATCAAAAGTAATTTAAAAATGCACATTTACTGATTTGAAAATGATGAGCATGCAAAGAAAACAAATAGGTTAAAAAAGAAAGAACAAGGATTTAAAAGATGCTCAGTAATAGAACAAGAAAGAGCAAAGAATACAAATGGTTGAACAAATAAAACAAAAAGTATGAACAATCTCATTATGAAAATTAACCATATTCTTATTATGAACAAACAAATAAACAAAAAAGAACAAACAATATAAAAATGAACATAAAATTCCAGAAAGAAAGAACAAACAATACAACAATTATGAACAATTTTATGAATAATTTTAAAAAAAAAAACATGAAAGAACAAACAGTACAACAAGAAAGAACAAATAATACAAAAAGAAAGAACCAATAATACAGACGCTTGTAAAAACATAAAAGATCAATGAAAAACTTAATTTCATTATGAACATTAACCAGCTGATTATTATGAACAAACAAATAAACAAGAAAGAACTAATAATTCAACAAAAAAGAACAAACAATATATAAAAAACATAAAATTCAAGAAGAAAGAACAAACAATACAACAATTTTGAACAATTTTATGTTTAATTTAAAAACCTACAAGAAAGAACAAACAGTACAACAAGAAAGAACAAACAATATAGGCGCGTCGTATTTTTGTGGGGTTGCTTCTCATTCTTCTCATACTTCTTTCGTCCCATATTTATAGTCTCGTTTGATAAAAAAAAAAATACGGGTTTTATGAAAAATGGAATATAGTACATGAAAAAGCAGAATAAAGTACAAATGATGATTGAGTTGGATGGAAAAGTGGAATAAAGTAAATGGAAAAGAGAATATAGTACATAAGAGAGTGGAATATAGTACATGAGAATGTGGGGACCTTAATAGCCAAAATTAGAAACATGACTATAATTTTGGGACGCCCGATTTAGAAAACAAGACTATAATTTTGGGACGGGGGGAGTATGTGATATGGGCTTGTAAATGCATATCATAGCAAAAGATAAAATAGTAAAAAGATAAAAAAAGAAATTGAATGGTACTTTTTAAAACAAAAATGGTACTTTTTTTTACAAAATGCCATGTGTGTTGCCACACATATCAGATATCCGAAAATACTTCCTCTTGCATTCTACCGGGTCCTGCAGGTTTTCCATTTTATTCGACTTATTTTATCTGAACTTATATTATTTGAACTTATCTTGTTTTATCTGAACTTATTTTATCTGGAAAAAAAAACTTATTTTATGTGAAAAAATAGATAATTTAAATTTTATTTCCAAACATTTTCACAGAGATAAGTTTATTTCATAAAAGATAAATCTGTATAGATAAATAAGTATAGATAAGATAAGATAAATTCACATAATATAAGTGAAATTGAACAGAATCTTGTATTAACTTATTTGGACTTATTTTGTTAGAAATAAGAAATAAGTCCAAGTAAGAACATAACACAAATGATTAGGGTAAACATTTAACTTTGATTGTAATTTTTATTGTACATCGGGAAAAAAAAAACATTCAAACGTAACACAAATCTATACTAATATATTAAAAGGCGTTTGAGAAAACGTATATGTGTCACGTAGACTCCCTCCGTATTACGCCATGTCACCACTAATAAGCATCATGGTATAACAACCAAAAAAACATGTAGCAAGGATCGAACATCAAACCTCATGGATTAAAAGTTCACTTCCTACCATCTCAACTAGCTACAATGTTTGTCATATATTGTACATATAAATGTAAAATACAATCTTTTAAAATTGGGCACATTATTAGAAAACGTAAACCCGACTAAAAGTAAAACCCGGGGCAACGCCCGGGCCACACACTAGTTCTTATTTAAAAGTGGTGTACAATAAATATTAGGAAATTTCAAAATTACCACATTAGTCCATTTTTACAAACTTACCACCTTATAAAATTTTAATTTAAAATTAGAAAAATTTGTCAAAAAGTACCTTCTTTTGCGTCACTTTGTGAGCTAGTACCTTATGTTTTCAGTTTTGTGAAATAGTACCTTAAATTAAATTTTTGTTTTAAAAATGGTCCTTGTTGCAACATTCCGGCCAAAATCACAATTTTCCGGCTATTGATTCAACCTTCCCTCCAAAAAATTGTGGGTGTGTAACAAACCTAGCCAAAAATCACGCGCCTATGTTAACTTCTTATAAGAACAGCAAAACAACAACACTTAGACAAGAATTTTAGATCTACACTCATTTATCTTGGAGGGAAAACAGCTGGAAGTACTTTGAATTTGGTAAGATGATGAGCGTGTGTGAACACGCGATGATTTCCCTCTAAAATTGTGGCAACAACCGGAATCAATGGCCGGAAAATTGTGATTTTGACCGGAATGTTGCAACAAGGTACCATTTTTTAAAAAAGTTTTTAATTCAAGGTACTATTTGACAAAACTGAAAATATAAGGTATTAGCTCACAAAGTGAGGCAAAAAAAAGGTAGTTTTTGACAATTTTGCCTTAAAATTACCACTTTATAAAATCACAACCCTTCAAAGTTACCACATGTTAATGGATTTTGTTAATTTTTTCGTTAACATGTGGTAACTTTGTATGTTTGTGATTTTATAAGGTGGTAGTTTTAAATCCAAAAATGGAAATTTTGGAGGAAAACATAAAATTCGATAACAGGTGGTAACTTTGAAGGTTTGTGATTTTATAAGGTGGTAATTTTTAATTAAAATTATAAGGCGATAAGTTTGAAAAAGTGGACTTTATAAGGTGATAATTTTGAAAAAATCATAAATATTATACGTCAGAGTAAAAATTAACTCAAAATGTTTAAAATTATAAGGTGATAAGTTTGAAAAAGTGGACTTTTAGTGTTGGAACTTTCATTTTAATAAAAATTAATCATTCAAAATCACTAATAATGTAAAATATTAATCATTTACCCTTTTAAAATATTTATCCATCAACTTTTTTTTTCATAATAGAAAAGTTAATCAAAACATATTAAAATTTATAAAAAAAAATCAGGGTAAAGTTATCTTAGTGTATAATAAATTTAATGTACACCTTGTGCGTACATGACCTTTTACAAACGTAATCAAAGATGTATTAAGGGAGAATAACTCGAATAAAGAGGGTGTGTTATGGACTTGTCGGTTGTTTTAACCTTTCCGGTCTAACATGACTGTAAAACAAAAAAAACTCGTATAAATTACTCCATCCGTCTCTTTTTGTTCTTTACATTTTTCTTTTTGGTTGTTCCAAAATGTTATTTACATTTTCTTTTATATTATCACATATGCTTAAATATAAAATTCTATCAAAATTTGTGTCAAATGATTATTTTAACCAATTAAATTCATTGTGTCATTTAATCTCTCACACTTTTATTTATACTAATTGAAAATCGTTATGTTTATACTAATAAAAGAGATTATGAGCAATTTTAAGCATAATAAAGACGTTGTTACTATTATTGGGTGTAATATGATTTTGATTTGAATTATACACCATTGTATGGTTGAATTTGACAAAAATTTAAACTTGTATATAAGTTTTTGTTTTGAGCGCATATTTTACATATCCATTACAAAAATTAATTAAAATATAATACGTATTTTAAAATCTCAAACCGTTGGATCGAACCCGAAAGTTCTGGATTTTGAACAAACATTTGCAAACTCGAATCCGAAAATAACCGACCTAAATTAACCAAAAAGTAACTTTGTATAACCCGACCCATCCGACCCATTTGACAGGTCATTGCCAATAACCATACAATTAGAGCTGTCTAAAACTGACTCGACCAGAAAATCCGACCTGAACCGACCGAACCCGAAACCGACCATGACCCGAAATTTTGGTAAAACAAGTTTACCTGAAACCTGACCGTACCCAAACCGAAAAAATCGATAACCGATTTTAACCCGATGTTGTATGACCCGAACCCGAACCCGACACCCGACCGAAAGATAACCGATAACCGAACTGACCCGACTGAACAAAGATCTGAACCCGATACCCGACCCGACAATGACCTTACCCCGATTTTTACCACATAACAAATGACTCGACCTTTGGAGTAAATATTTTACGCTTGAATATTTTGAGATGACTAAATCAGATATTGACTCGATCTTAACCTGTGCCCGAGAGTGAATTCGCCCAGCATTTTAACCGACCCGAAAATTATCCGATCCGAACTTGACTGTTACAAACCAGACTATATAAGACCCAAACCCGAAATTGAACCAGACCGAAAACCAACCCGAAATTGTACCCGAAATGAAAGAAACCCGACATGACCCGACCGAAAACCAACCCGATATGCACCGAGTGATCAAGTGACCCGACATAATTCGAGAACCAGACCCGACCCGACCTGATGACCTGTTTCGACAGCTCTACCTGCGATAAGGTCGAGAATGAAAACAGAAGGTGTTCCAAAATTCAAACAAAGGACCTTCAATTTCCCTCCGCTGGTATTTCCCCACTCTCTCTCTCTTTTCTGCAGGTACTTCCTCAACTTTGCGCTTGTTTGTTTGTTGATTATTATGATATTTCAAAGTATCTTTTATGTATATTGGGATCTCATGCTTCTATTTTAACTTTCTCTCTAGGGTTTTATTAGTATTTTCTAGGGTTTTTCTTGTTCTTTGGTGCTCCAATTGTGCACTTTGTTGGTCAAATTGTTACATTTGCTGAAGTTTTCTGCTTTTGTTCAACCTTGTAATGTCTGAACTTTTTAGATTTCACTAGAACACTGCTGATTTCTCTGGGGTATTTTATCGAGCTGGTGGGTGGTTTTTTTGTGCCTTTGTGTGGCTAAGTTTTGACTTGTTTCTTAACAGATCAATCAGATCCTCTCTTCCTAAATGTGTTTTAGTTCTAACTTATTAATGTTACTCATAGCTAATTGGTGGTAGATTGAAAGTTCGAGACTAGGATATATAGATTGCAAATTAAATTAATGCGGTTTCCGTTCATGAATTCTCAATTGACTGATAAATTCTTTGTAAGGATAGTCCAAATTTCTTTGACCAATAAGCCCACAGTTTATTCAGAATTATCAACTCAATCCACGGAATTACGGTGTATTTGGTTTGCTGCCTTCTGTTGTGGATATCTCATATGGTTTATGTTGGATCATCTTTAAGTGATAAAATAATCAAAGTGATTCCCATTACTTTTATCGTTTATTAACTTTACTTCTCTAAGCTGGAAACTGAAATTGCTATTTGGCCCATTTATCCTCAGGAATTCAGGATAACACGGCGTTCTTGACTGTGAATCTAAATGGCGGTGAGCACTTACTTTTTGTCACATTTGTGATGTCTAATGCTTTAATGAATCAATTAAGTAGATTAATTGGTCTAATTTGATTGATGAAATTTTAATGTTTTTATGTCCCTGATGGCAATCATGAGGAGAAACATTTTCACTATGCTTTTACTCAATCCACTACATAGTGTGGTCGTGTGGGGAATTGGGGACGGAATATTGAAATTTCTCACTTCCATTTGGCCTTCTTATTACTCATTTTATGCTGGCTTCTTGGTCATTCATTATGATTAGCACCCCCAATTTCCCAAACATATTTGGATTACAGAATTTCTCCTGCTCAATGCAATAGTATCCTTATAATTTAAATCGAGTTAGGTGATGTCATGGTATGCTTAAATAATTGACCAACTTGCCTTCTTAACTTTATCTATTGACTTATACGGAATACATTATGCTCTTCTTCTGCCCCCTTATGACTGTGCGAGTGCCGAGTGGTATGTGTGGGATGCTGAAATGCAACTGTTGCAAGTCCTTGCAGTTTTGCGTGTAGCATTGCTTGTATGGACCTAATTGTCTGAAAACGCATACTTCTGTTTGGCCCACTTATACGGGGAAGGAAGGAGAGTGGTTACGTTGGTATTTTGTGATTAGTTTCAGTTTCAGGTGTGTTAGATTTTCCACCAGATTGTTGTCTGTTTTATATTTTGACTGTCATGATGAAACCTTTTCTTTAATAGTTGTGCTCCTTTGCAGACCGTCCCAGTTAACCCAAAACCTTTCTTGAACAATTTAACTGGAAAACCTGTCATCGTGAAGTTGAAGTGGGGAATGGAGTATAAAGGTAATTTTCCCGTGATCAGGAAATCTAATTTTGATGTTTTGAGTTTTTTTTCCTTTTTATTTCTCTTCAGTTTCATGACGTTCTCTTAAACTATCTTTCGCTTTCATTTTGGCTGGCAAGTCCAACGACTCAAAATTAGTTTTTACAGAAAAAGAAAGGGTGAAATTGCCATTTTCTTTTGTGTGAAGCATTTATTTGAGGTGTAACTGGTTAATTTCAATTGGCCACGGGGAAATATATGTGACAATGCTTTCATATGATCTTTTGCAGGTTATCTTGTGTCTGTTGATGGCTACATGAACCTACAGGTGCTTACTGAAAACCATTTTGTTTGACTGCATTTCAATGATACTTGTTCTGAACTAGTGGATGATTTTCTTTGTGTTGTATAAACTTGTATTGTTTAATATCATAGTTGCTTATCTTTTACATTGATGACTTGCCTGCAGCTGGCAAATACTGAAGAGTATATTGAAGGCCAGAAGACTGGAGATCTTGGAGAGATCCTCATCAGGTTATCAATGTTTTCTTTCAGTATCTACTGTTATCGCAAAGTGAAAATTCTTAGTACAGGATTGCACCTCTGATCTTTTTAGCAATATGGAGTACAATGTCTGCAACTTCTGAATTGTGCTTCGAAGTTAGAATACACAAACATTTTGCAACTGGTTCCATCTATTTTAATTGGTATAACCAGCTGGTGTTGGGGTGACTTGTTATACTTTTGAGTTTTGAGGGATGGGTTATATACTTATATATGTTGGGAGGTGACTTTTGCATTGTGTTGGAGTGATTTCTTATTTATTGGGAGGCTCCTTTCTGCATGCCTCGTCCACAAATCAGGTGAGATTGAGCTTATGAGATTGGTGCTGTGGTATGATGGTTTTATAGAGTAAATATTGTCTGATTTGCATTCGCTCATAACAGACGATGAACATCAATTCTTCTGATCTAGTCTTTCATGTTAACTTGTTGCTGAGTTTGTTTAGTTTACATGTTTTTTATTTCATCCCCAAGCTCCAGAATCTAACACCACCTTGTATTTCTGGGGTATTATTTCCCATAGGTGCAACAATGTCCTATATCTTCGGGGTGTTCCTGAGGACGAGGAGATAGAGGATGCTGATAAAGACTGACATACAAGCTTTTAGGATTGTTATATGTTGCAGATCTATCACAGCCAGCTCATGGGAGACGGATATATTAGGGCGTAGAAGTTACTGGCTAAGATGGGTGTGATACATGACATACAATTTACAGAGTGCGTATTATGTAAAAGAATCGCTTAATATGGCGTAACAAAATATTCGTACGAGTTTTATGGAAATGGAAATCTGGTTAGTTGGATGTTGTAGTTTATGACCTTTAAAGAGCTCCTTAATATCCCCAGAACTTGGGAGAATTCAGTCATATTGCTCCTTGCCTCCTTGGAAACCACCTAGATTTAAGAGATTCAGATAGGATACGTACTCCATTAAAAAGATTTCACATTTTCTAGAAATTACGTTCGGAATTTTTGATAAAGTACCCTTCTTCCCCCTTCTAACAAACCCTTTAACTTATGTTTAGCATTCTTTTCCCTATCTTTGAACCAGAGTACTGTGCAATACTTTCAAACAAGCTGTACTGGTGCTAATGTTTTTCAAACATGTAGGCCAGTCGGGGTAATGCAGCTTCTGAATATTATTCACATATTTTCACAATAAAGTCATGTTTTGTAAGGGTGAGTTTATCCCTAGTCTTGAAGGGAGTCTCGAGGTGAGTCTCAAGCCTAAATCTTGAGATAAAGTGGTAAAATACTACATCAAGTTTTGAAGTGAGTTTGAAAATCCAAGACTCACTCAAGGCTCACTTAAGACTCCACTTTTTTCTTCCTCCAATCAAATCATGCAACATCACCAAACTTAATTTATCTTATTTCACCCAATTAAATTATTGATGGTTTATGTATTATTTTGTTTCATTTGCCTTTAAATTTATGTTCTAGATCTTTTGAATTTAATATGTTGTATTATTGTTTCTAATTTGTACGGAATATATGTCAATTTCGAAATTATTTTCATTTTTTTTTATCGAATTATAAATTACTTTGTTTTAGAGCTGATCAACATGAGCTTGGCCCGACCCGACCCGGTCAGAAAATTACCGGGTTTAGGGCAGAAGATTCCGGCCCGATTTTTTTAAAAAATTGCGGGCTTTGAATAACGCAAAACAACAATTTTAGTTATACATTTGGCATGGCCCGAAATTGGTCCGAAAAGCCGCTAATTTTGGCCCAAAATAGCGGGTTTTGAGCATACAAAATTGGCCCGAAACTTGGCCTGGCCCGCCCGACCGACATAATGGACATATTTTTATGCCCTCGGCCCGACCCGAACCCGGCCCGGCCCGCTTGTTGATCAGGTTTACTTTGTTTGTACATAAGAAAGCATAGTTTCAATATTATTTAGAAAATATACTAAAAAAAAGATATATACATAAAATATTATTTTAAGAGTTAGGTGAGTCTGAGGTGAGTCTGGGGATAATGTGCAAAAATAGGGTGAGTTTTGTGTGAGTCTGGATAATAAAAAAGTTAGTGGAAAACTGATGTGGCAGAGTCTGAAGATTGAAAGTGAATCTGGAGATAAACTCACCCTAACCTTCTGTTCGACTTATATTACACAAAATAATAATAATAATTATAAGATAAGATAAGTTTAGAAAAACAAATTTTATATGAATTAGGAAAAAAAAAAAAGTTCTTTTTCCCTACAGTTTTAGACAAAATAGAATATTTTTTCCAAGACAACTCCTTACACGTACTTCATTTCAGATAAAATAAGTTTTTCATATAAAATAAGTTTTTCAGATAAAATAATAAGTCACCCTAAATAAAATAAATTAAAATTAAATAAGACTATGTTCTCTTTACCTGGCTGATTTTTTTTTTTGCCTGGTTTGGTTTAGAGTGATTTTTTCTAGTCTTATACGAAGTATGTTTCTGGTATGATTTTTTCTAATATAAGTTCAAACAAAATAAGTCGATAAGAAATATAGGTCTAAAATGATACTCTGTATGTGTCTTGTCTGCAGATAACAAGGACTCAAATATCAAATTGTCTTATACGCTCCAAAGTATACAATAAATTTATTTTACACCAGGATAACTTTACCCAGTTTCTTTGTAACTTTTACCTACTTTTTTTTTTTGTAACTTTTAGTATGTTTTTAATAACTTTTATATTACAAAAAAAGTTGATAGATAAACATTTTAAAGATTTAAATGATTAATTTTATACATTATTAGTGATTTTGAAGAAATAATTTTTATATATATATAAAAAAATCGTTAAAAATAGATAAATTTTACACATATAAGGATAACTTTATACTCCCTCTGTCCCAGATTAGTTGTTACACTTTTCTTTTTCGTCCGTCCCAGATTAGTTGTTACACTTCTAAATCAGGAATGACCCCACAATTATTGTATTGTCTTTCTCTTTCCACTATTTTTTTTGTCCCCACACCCTCTCTCATTCAATTACAAAAATACTCCACAAACTCCTATCACATCTACTTTTTCAATAAAATAACAATTGATAACCACACTACTAAACTGTGTAGAGTGTAACAACTATTCTGGGACGGATAGAGTAGCATTCTGAGTTAACGTACTTCAACATGCAATATTTATTGTACACCGTTTGTGAATAAAAATCCGTGCTCAAATATACGGAATAACGGCTAGTGAGCCTATGAATGAATTAATCAATTTACTACGTATTAATTAATAGGATTAGTACGTAGGCATGTATATGAACCATGCAATTAAAAGGATTGTTGATAATGTTGGTCCCCTTGATCAGGATTCTCATTTATAAGCTCACCTAAATTGTCAGCTGGAACCAATCCTTGTATAAATGAACATTTAATCATCTTACCAAAATTTCTCTCTCATTATATATTCAATTTATTGAATATCAATTAACCTATTCAGACTTTGAAGAAGTTTATTAATTTATTCACACTACTCCCTCTGTTCCATAATGTTCCTCATGTTTACTATTTATATGGTCAAAGTTTAAAAATTTTGACCGTAATTAATAGTATGATTAAGAGTATAATTGTTAACCTGTGGGATATCATTGGATTCGTTTGAATATAAATTTTCTAAATATCAATTTTTTTTATAATTTTTACTAATACGAAATTAAAATTATTAACGGTCAAAGTAGTGCATTGGAGACCGCGCAAAATAGAAAAGTGAGGAACATTATGGAACGGAGAGAGTATGTAAGAACAAATATATTCCGTATTTACTTGGGGGTATTATTTGAGAGGAAGTACAAATACATATCAGATATGTATGGGGAAATACATATCAGAACATAAGACAAAATAAGAAAAAGGACAAAAAAATAATTAAATGGTACTTTTCTAAACACAAATGGTCCTTTTTTTTACAGATATGGGTAGGTGGAGTGTTTAGTTTTATTAAACTAGTTGTTGGCCCGTGCGCTAGCGCGCACGATCCCCCAAGGTATAAAAAAATTATTTTGTAGAAATATACGTAAAAAATGGCTTCTACAAATCTAGGGTAAATGCTAGAAAAACAATGCAAAAGTTTGATTTGCGTGTAATTGATAACATGAATTTTAAGTACGTTTACAATATAAGTGCCATTATTATTATAGCATCCACAAACAATATTAAACATTAAATTATCCACAATTGTTATCATAGCATTATACATGCAACATTAGCGACGTGTTTCTAAGATAAAGTAAAGTTTCTTAGTACACGTTTACAATATAGGTGTCGTCATTGATATTGAAGCATCCACATGTAACACTAAACGCTCTACAATTGCAGTACTCGCAACGAAATATTTGAATCATAGCTTCTGATGGGGTTTGAGTCACTAAAGTATCCATATATCTCCCTTGTTCGTTCTTTCAACAAGTGGATTCCTTATACTTGGGTGGGCGATGGGGCATCTAATTTTCCATTTATACTTGATCCTGGTCAAGTAAGTTGCCACTGGGGAATTGAGATTGCTCAAGTGATCTTCTTGCATGCATAATCAAGACTGGAATGGAACTTTATCAGATTATGAGAAGAAAGACTAAACGAACTGAGTAAATTTGAGTAGGTAATTAATCAAGACTGGCTATGTAAAATAGCTAGCAAAAATCTACGTAACACCTTTTCAGCAATTCACTCACTATGAATCTATTGTATAATTAGGCACACATTAAAACATCCACCGTTGAAGATTATGATAAATCAAATAGAGAATTTACTGTGTACATTTAGTTTGTACATTGGAGAAAAGTTTTTCCTTAGCGTTTTTTACGTTTTCTTCTGTTAGTTGTGACTTCAGATCTGATATGTGTTTCTGGGTGCATCTGCAGGGGATGGCTTTTATATGTTCTTGCTTCACAACCTATATTTATAGCCATGTTTATGTTTCTGACACTATGGCTCAGTCAAGGTCGACCTGTTGTAGAGGTGAAGGTCATAGCTCCACCAACAAAGAAGGCTATGTAGCAGATTTTAGCTATCCAGAACGCAATTTCTCAAGCTGAGAGTTCATCCAATTCGGAAATATTATTCTTCTCAAGCTGCATGCCTTGTTGTTATCCATTTCTCCTCAGGTGTTGATCTCTGCCCATCGTTTCTCAGTTCATTTAAGGTTTTTTTTGTTGCCTGACGAGACTGCACACATATATATATATATATATATATATATATATATATATATATATATATATACACTACAAGAAAACGTATCTTTTCCAACCGCCTAAAACAGTCGGTAAAGTCCTTAAAACAGTCGGTAAAAAATTTAGCGACCGTTACTAGTCGATAAGGGTGGACAGTGTCTTTATGGTCGGTATTTAGGTAATTATTGACTGAAAAGCAGTCGCTAAACTTATTTAGCGACTGTTTAAAACAGTCAGTAAATTAACGACTATCTAGCAGTCGGTAAATTTACGACAGCCTAGCAGTCGGTATTTTAACGACTATTAAGTCGGTCGGTAATTTACCGACTGCCTAATACAGTCGGTAAATTACCGGCCGACTCAGCGGTCGGTAAATCAGTAAATTACCGACCCCTAAACGATCGGTGTTTTTTATTAAAAAATTAAAAAAAAAAATCAAATCCATCAACTAAGAATACCCGGTGAATAGTTCGATTTCCTCAAAGAATATGAAAATAATTTAATTATCCGGCTTCAATGTCGATTTCCTTTAGTTGCACCAAAATTTTGAACTCATGGGATTCATATCAAAATCACAAGATGAACAATTTTCCAGAAAATAAAAAAAGGGGATGAATTAATATATACATATAAAAAGAAAAATTAATGAATTTAGGAAAAGGGGTTAAATAAATGCAACCCAACAATAAAAATAAAAATTCAAATAATTACATACCAAATATGCTAATAGAGTAGATCTGAAAATTGAAAATTCACCAAACTAATTCAAACAAAGTGGACCAGAACGACGAAATCCTGTAAGTTCCGACGCTTCTTATGCTCCCTTCTTACTTCAATTCCTTTGTTCTCTTGAGTTATTCACCTACATCCACATATAGAGATATAGAATCATCAATAAGAATATTAATATAAAACAAAAACAATAATAAAAAGAAAACTACATCTAAATAACGAAATTAAAGAAAGTGAAATTGAAGGAGAGTAAGACGAGAAGACGTAAAAAGGAGAGCTGGATTAACCATAAACTGCTCAAAATTTTAATTATTAAACAAAAACAAAAATGATATATCACAAAAGGGAAGAAGAGAGGATGAAATTAAGAACATAAAAAACGAAAAGAAGAAGGAATATGGGTAGAAAAGTGAAAACATACCATAATACTAGATCTGGAAATCTAAACTAGAGCAAATTCAGTATAATCGATCCAAAATTGAAGCCTAGCTTGATGCGTTGATGTTGTTGTGTTGATGCGTTGATGTTGTTGATGTTGTTGCGTTGATGTTGATTTTTAACAGGAAAAAGAGTGGGGGAGAGGGGGAGGTGAAGGGGGAGACAGAGAAAGAGATCGAACAACCGGTGAGAGAAAGAGAGATAAAGAGAAAGAGAGGAGGTGAGAGAAAGAGGCGGGTTTCAAATGAGCTTAAGGGTTTTGTTTAGGCTTTAGGGTGGGTGAGGGTATGTGAGGCAGTCGGGAATTTATTTTTGGAAAATTAGTTTCGCTACCGACTGAAAGTGTGGTCGGTAAATGACTTTTTACCGACTATTTATTTTGCGGTCGGTAAATAATATTTTACCGACTGCTAGGGCGGTCGCTAAATATTTTTTTCCCGACTATCTATATTGCGGTCGGTAAATCTCTTTTTACCGACTAATTTATGAGCAGTCGGTAAATGTAGACGTTAAAAACGCGAATTCTTGTAGTGATATATATATATATATATATATATATATATATATATATATATATATATTCAGCTAGCCTTCGTCTCTCGCTCTCTTGCTGCATTTTACTCGCATACTTCTTTTGTTGTATAACTTTTGAGTTGTTCATCTCATGATGGCAATGGTAACGCAGATAGTAAGATGTTTATTTTGTTCATTACTGCATCCAGTTTCAGGTGCATGTTGGTTACTTTCGCTACATAAATGTAGTTTCATACTTTCATGTACTCTCAGTGTATGAGTTGTTCCATACCATGGTTATTTGTTCAGAAATGTTGTTGAACCTCGATAAAGTTGTGATATAATTTATGATCCATTATTTGGAAGATACAAAGAGTTGGTGTCTGTTACTTCTCTTTCTCATAGAAGAAACAATCTAAACTCTGTAGTGTTGGCAGAATACATGATGGGAATAACTGACTCCAAGAGTCCAGGGTACATAGATATAGAAATGTAATGGACTAATGTCATGACCAGGTAGCTAGGCTATAATAATTATGAACTTTCATTTTGCAGACGTTCTTACTAAATGCAGTCCCTTTAATCTAGATGCCCATTTCTCAAAAGTCTATCCACATTATCCGATATGTTCTACTGCGTGCAACTAGGAGCGAAATAAGCCCCTTTTTTTTTTTAATTATTATTATATGTTCTAGCTCCGGGTTATGTATGGCGTATGTAAGATGTGCAAACTTGAACACTGTAGCTGTACTCTTTCGATGTGCATCTGCATGCTAGCACAAAATTGTTACTTTTGTTTGTTTGTTTGTTTGATGGTACCTGGGATGGACGGAAATAAATTTGTTGGACCTCTTTTACTAGATTGTGTAATGCAAGATTATATGAGTGTTGATGTTGTTTCTTTATCCCGGATTTCTCATGTTTTCACTGGTTTAAAACTGCAGACAGTAATCCATTACCTCACTCTTTTCTGCTATTGATGATTTGGGATGAAGTACAAACGCGACTTGCTGTAAAGGAATGTGGATTCCTTTGAACCCATGTGTTCGCTTACTATATGATCTGCCGATATTTGATCATCAGAAGATGCAAAGCTACGATAATAACGATTGTTGATAGGGCGTGTTTGAAGGATGTCTCTGATTTAGCAGCCATTACAAATACTTTCACTCCATTTTCAGTGTGGTTATATAAATAAGTCTAATTTGGGTGATGTATCCTTGTTGATCGACAAAATTGTATGTATATTAATTAGATGGTGTATATCAGTGGTTTGTACCATCTGTTAGTCTGTTAGGAGCAAAGTCTTACTTTTTTATTTTTTCAAATGATTGTCATATTATCGACTTTTAGATATACAATTATATACTATTTAATTTAATCATCTATATAATTGGATACTTTTTAGTGATATATAAAGGTTAACTAGTGTCGTGGTTGAATTTTATAATATATGTACCAGGAAAATCATTTATATACAAATTCCTAGATCAAGTGCGGCTCATTTTTATATATTAAGTGCGACTCATTTTTATGTTTGTGCTGCTATTTCTATGTCAAGTGCGGGCACATTTCCAAAATTGGCAGCAACAAATTTGCCATGTGCGGGCTCATTTTTAAAATTGGCAGCACCAAATTTGTCAAGTGCGGGCTCATTTTCAAAATTGGCAGCACACAATTTGTCAAGTGTGGGCTCATTTTCTAAATTGGCAGCACTTGAAACATCAAGTGCCTCAAGTGCTGCCAACATTTTGGCAGCACTTGAAAAACATCAAGTGCGGGCATGCCATGTGCTGCACATGTAAAAGCCCGCACTTAACCCCTTAAGATGAGCCCACACTTGAGTTTTTTTCTTCTAGTGATAGTGTTTTTTTTGCATATTACACGATTGTTTCTGACTCTGAATGCTGAAGCAATTTGTTTTTCTGTAGGAAAAACAGTAGCAAAGAAAGATATTATTGAAGTTGTTAAAAAATTAAATATACAAGTTAACATTGACTCAGGTGCATCATCAGCTCATCTTCAGTTCAGAGTAATCGCATGCTTAGTTTTTATACTTGGTGGTGTTTGGAATCTAGTTATATTGGTATTTTCTTTCAACAATCTTAAGACATTTTTTCTTAAACAACCAAGCACACAAGTCATTTGAAGCCCTTAAGGTTTTTCTTTCGACTTTTATATGCCCTTCTCTAGCACTTGTAAATGGCCTGCCTGTTTTTGTTTCAAATTTTGCATGGCTTATTAATCAGTAGGCTCAAATTTAGGCTTTGTTGGTGTACTCCAAATGAGAGAAATCGGGCAGTCATAGAAGACAATAAACAAAAAAAAGAAAGGAAAATATATAAACAAGTCTCTCACAGCAAGACTTTAACCATTTGCCAGCTAAAGAACAACAAACTTGGTAAAACTTTATCAAGTGAGGTCATCTACTAAGTTCTGTTTGGACTACACATATATTATAAAGGTTTATCAAGAGGTATATAGCATAATGTACATTGGCTGACCTGTAATTTAGATTCAAAGTCTTAAGGGGTCCATTGCATCAGATTGAGCACATGATTTTGTTCAAATTCTCCAACAGCAACATGTATGCAACATTATTGTAGTTTAGCATACAAGAATCACCAGTATCATGGAGACACCTGAAAAATAATGATAATTCTCTTGTTTTATCTTTATTTACATCCTTAAGTAAAATCTCTAATAAGAGGAGAGGACGAGATATGAGAGTTATAAGAAGTACAAATTAATCAATGTCTGCATCAAACTACAATCTTGAGTTCCATTCAACACAAAATACTCAGGCTATTATAATGACCAACTGTAGACACCTACATTTGTCCCCATTCCCGAAAGGGAAGGTTCGATGATGAAAACATAAATCTCCACTTGACAACGCATCTCCTATAAAATAAACGAATCTCAATTCCCCTCTTCATTTCACCCGAAACCTGCTATTTATGGAAACCTGCTAAAAATAGTAACTGCCGTAAAGGGTAGTTGCTAAAAGTAGTAAGAATAAAAAGATAGAAACCTGTCAGAATTAGGTGTTGCACTCCAACATAAAATCCTAAAAGAGATAGAAATTGTAAAAGGAATTCTATTCCTATCGCAGTTCGATAAAAGAGTTAACGTGTTAATTAAACTCATAACGAACCTAGAGTTCGTAAAGGGCCCAGACGCATTCCGTCGTAAATTGATACGCACCAAATAACTCGGATTAAGTCTCTTAATGAACTCCATACTCTAGAGTCCAATCTGACAAAGAATTCTGCCAGACCCTATTTTCAACGCCCAGCCCTGGGCGCCGAAATCTTTGACGCCCAGAGCTGGGCGCCGAAAATACCTGGGACGGATTCTTTTCCTAATCCGTTTCGTATTCAAATTCCTGAAAAAATGTCTTTCTACGCCACTTTTTCCTATAAATAGACCCCTAAGTTCGACGTGAAAAGGACACACAACACAATTATATTCTGAGTATTGACTCCAACCCTTAGCCTAAGCCTCACGCTGCGAAACTGTTCACGCGTTCTGTCGCAATCGATCCATAAATCGAACAGAACGTATCCTGTCCCATAATTGAGATTCGTTAAATAAAAAGGAGAAATAGCAAAGTCAAAGTGGTTAGTTTTCTGAGAACCGTGACGCACCTCTCAAGGGTGCGTCGTAATGTGCCCCTTCTCGATGATTTAATTGCTTTCCTCGCCCTTTTTATGAACTGTTAAACTAACTAAATCTGATTGTTCTATCACGCCTAACAAATATAATATTTTTGGGAAATTGGATTATCATGCTAGGTCCCTTAATGTTATTTAAATCAGATAATCGCGATCGATCTAGTATTATATGTTGCATATTGCTAAAATCAACTCAGATTAGTTTAATAGTTAACGCATGTCCCTTCAATTATTTATGCTGAGCTAGTAAGGATATCCTGCCTCTGGAGTTATCGACGAGCGAAGTACTCCTCTCGGTAGTTACAGTCCCCCGAACCCTCAATCTCTACCTTGCGGGTGTATGTTGAGAGATCCCCACACCAGGGATCACAAGGGAACCTACGGCCGTCGTGGTCAAACATAATTGCAGTCCCTTTATGTCACGATAACCGGGTTTTGTCAGTTTTTCTCATTGTCGTTAAAAACTGAATGACGACTCCTATATTACTAGTCAATTGGGTGTATACTCACAGGAAATCCAATTACACTTGATTGAATAAAAAGAATCGTCACACCCACGAGGGACGAGGTCACGCACTAGCCTCGTGCTTTTTCGACCCCCTCACACCAACATCGAAGCAAGTAAACATATAAAAGAAATCTTA
Source organism: Spinacia oleracea (assembly GCF_020520425.1). Lineage (NCBI taxonomy): Eukaryota > Viridiplantae > Streptophyta > Magnoliopsida > Caryophyllales > Amaranthaceae > Spinacia > Spinacia oleracea. The sequence continues at coordinate 76,459,919 of NC_079488.1, forward strand.
CCCCCCAGCAATAGCAGCCATGACTGGTGCAACTACAACACTAGATTTCCTTAGGACATCAACAACTTAGGGGTACAAAGCATGATCGAACCTGATGTATGATCACATAAATTAATAACAACACCTTAATATAGCTTACATTAGAGATTTGACACAAATATAGGACATACCTTCAACTAGTAGACGACAACCAGAATTGACCAAACTAATGGCATCAGATTGATCTATTTTGTTTTGTGTAGCACAAGGAAATGCAACATCACACCTCTCATTCCAAGGTTTTGCTTCATCAAAGTACTTATATCAAGCATAAGTTTTAGAATAATCCCTGTTAGTGCCAAAAAAGTGAGACAAAATTCTGAGTCATATACGTAAATAACATTACCAAATCTAAATCTAAATGTATTTACAGTAAACAGAAGCAGGAGCAAGCAAGAATGACCCCAAGCTTCTTTGTTCAACCTTAATATCTCTAAGGAATTGAATATTTACGAAGTCAAAGAATTCCATCATTATAACACAAGTGCATAATACAATTAAATCCGATCTAAAACAGGATCCACTCATAATCAAAACATCAATAATCATTACTACGCAGTTATAAACTAACATATTCAAGGAATAGGAGAGAGATTTTTTATTACCCAAAAAAGCCACCCGACATTTTCTAGGGTTAAGAGAAACGCAAATTGAAATTCCTTTCCAAAATTCGTGGCGGTGGTCGGTGGGGAAGCAGCAGCCGCAACGCAGCGGTAGGGGAATAGCAGCGGCGACGCACCGGTGGAGGATCAGCAGCGGCGATGCGACGGTGGGGGAGAAGCAGCGGCGACGCGGCGGTGGGGGAGAAGCAGCGGAGACGCGACGGTGGGGGAGAAATAGCGGCGACGCGGTGTTGGGGGAGTGCGGTGTGTGCTATGTGAGTGTTGATTTCACGCCCAGAGAACCGGAGAGGGAAGAGCATAGAAACCAGAGAGGGGGAAATGAAAATATGTTTTAGGGAAACAAGAGAAGAGGTAGGAGAGGAGAAAGCGGGAAATGAAATTTTTTTGTGAATTATTTTTAGAAATATTTTGTGCGGCTCATTTTACAAATGAGCCCGCACTTGAAGTCAAGTGCTGCCAATTTTCTAAAATGAGCCCGCACTTGTGAAAAAGTTTTTTTTTTCTTTTTTTGTGTGCTCTCAAGTGCCGCCAATTTACAAAATGAGCCGCACTTGAAGGGAAGCACATGACGATTTTTTTACTAGTGCTCCATAGAAAATCTGAGAAAGTATACTCCTTTCCCTCTCGCCTGCATGCCCCCTTGGCTTGCACTTGCGGGTTGGCCTCTTGGGCGAAATTCGTCTGTTGAAGACACTACCTCGACCGGGGCATGTGTTGGATCTACGATAGAAGCGGTACCAAGCCAGGCGCAAATACTACCCATAGAAGCCTATCATAAACTACGTGACATATTTAATTTTCAAATCCATGTTTGTAATGTAGTTATGTGTAGCGAACTATGTGACTATGTTATGATTGTGCGTACAAATAATGTTAGAAAACCAACGACCTTAAAAGTTGCCCAAACATTCATATACCAATTGGCCAAAGAGTTATACCACAATACGTGTTTCGCAAACTCGAACGATCGCCACAAAAATAAGCGACGCTCGGGATGGCCTTTAACGGATCCCACAACGCCGCACAACGCGTAAAGGACGTTATTAGGCAAGCACGCAAAATTAAGTCGCACAAAACAAAAGAATATACGCGAACAGAAAACGAGTACCAGTCAGGGACGCATTTTCAGCGCCCCTGGCTGGGCGCCAATATTTCTCACGCCCTCTGCTGGGCGCTGAAGTTGCTGCCTGGCCTTTTGGTCAGGCACAGCAGCCTCGGTGCCCACGCATGAAGAAAATACGTCGCAAAAAAAAACTTTTCGTAAAAACAATTGCTACGAGGGCGTATGAAAAAGCACTCGATTCTAAAAACGACTTATAAAAAATAAATAACTCTTTGTGTCGTTGTTAGGCCTCCTACGACGAAGATGTTCGGCACCAAAACCGAGCATGCTAATTAAAATAACCTTGAATGTCACATGGGCAAAGTATTCAAAAAAATGATGTTCGAATAAAGTTTTCAAAGTAAAAATAATGTTCAAATAAAAAATCCAAGTCTAGATTAGGCTATGCCAAAGTACAATCTAAATCCTAAGTCTTAGTTGTCTTATCCATAGAATCGGTCCTAATGCTTGGTGTCATTCTGCAAATTAAAAGATTAAACCATATTGAGTCTCCCTTCCTAACGTTTAAATCAATAAGCACCCATATGTAATTGTCATCCCTTGCTAAGAGTCTACGGCCTCAATACTCTCTCTCACCCATAAAAAGAATATGTTATGTATTTGCAAAATGGAAACAGTCACATTCTGGAAATCATTCCCCCATAGTCGCACAACCCCCAAAGTGAACCTAAGGTGTTAATACCATTGGCAAAGAAAAAATTAATGGCCCCAAGGCTTATAATCACATTGGGTCACGACTATCATAGTCCTCTCGAGTCACTCGTTCCATGAAATACTACTAAGTACGGACTAAAAGATTTTCCATGAATGCAACATGACCAACCATGAAAATACCCAAATCGGCATGCCATAAGACAACCATTGGGGTAAAAGCAATACACACTAAGAGAGAAGCCGCACTAATGATTCTAGTCTTGCAAAAATAAAAATTCGATCTCCCCAATTAACTACCTTGCCAACATTAAGCAAAATGGCGCATGACAAATGAACACCCAAGGGTTAAAATCTAAAGTGTCAACCAAAGAAAGTTATGGTCCAATTAGCCTAAGTCTGAGAGTCGCTTGGTCAAGTACTATAGGCTTACGCCACGTCATTATTTTGAGTCTAGGCCACCTCCTTGTATTCATACACGGGTTATAATTAGAAAGATTAATGAAAGTTTGAGTCTAAATCACAACTTCCAATTAAATCCCAGAAACTGGAATCTGAAAAGAAGCCAAAATTATTTTCGATGTAATTCTTTCGTTAAATTTCAATAAGGTAAAAATAACATTTTGAATCTACGCTATTTGCACATTTTAAGAAACGACTAAATACGCTTGCAAAGTAAGACAATTAAAAGGTCCACCCTAGGCCTATTAAAGCTAAAGGTCCATCCTAGGCCTACTAAAGTTAAAAGTCCACTATAGGCCAACCAAACGAGGCTCACTCAGTCTCGCCTCGTGACTCAAAGACCACAACCATCTACCTTTTAGCCCAAATAAAAAAATTTAAGGATTTATGTTGGGGAGAAATCCCAAGCAAAAGAAATACTTAAATAGAAAGAGAAAAGGGAGAGCGAAAAGAGCGAGCCATGAAATACTTAGCCCATACCTCCCAAAGTGCAACATTTACCCAAGTACACGAAGGAAAATAATTGAGTCAACCAATCCAAATCATAAAATTCTACGATGTCTACCCTTTCCAATCCTTATGATCTTAGACGCCTTCGCTCTGGGGTCCCTGTTCAGCTCATTTAACCCATACATGCTCTCATTGCCATAACCCAAGAAACCACTACCTCGACTCTTGTTCTTGAACTTGTTGTCAACTGCAAACCACGCACGGCCATTGACACGTGCGTCATACCCATTATTTCCAAACCTGTTCTTACACCACCATTAGCATAATGACCATATAACTTGTGTGGATACATCCTGTTGATATACCCTTGAGCCGTCCCCATGCTACTCATTGGCCTTGGTTGATGTAAACTCGTGACACTAGCTTGGGGCTGCAAATTGCGAGTCCTAATAGATGTGATCCTCATGCTTGATCAATACCTATACAAATCATCCTATCTCATTCGACCCGTCTTTCAAACCGTCTTGAGTCACGAGTAAAAAAAAAGAAGACAAACGAAAAGTACGAAAAAGTAATAAATAATAAAAAAGAACTTTGCAAAGCGCCTCTAAAGTTAGTCTAAAAAGAAAAAGGAGCATTTAGCGCACCAAAAAATATCCGCCCAGAAGTCATTTTCAGCGCCCACAGCTGGGCGCCGAAATCTTTAACGCCCCAGCCTGGGCGCTGATTCTCTATGCTTGCCAAATTTTGTCCAGAAGTGCTCGTCATTTTATCCGCACATGCACGGAAAAATAACGAACACTTGGAGGGGTACAACACGTATTCAGATATACGTACCACCAAAAAATGTACTCAAAAAAAAATATATAAAATAAATTTTTGGCTTACGGCAAAGCAGCAGATTAAAATAAAAATAAACTTCACTTATTCTACCGTTTCAAATAATATGTTTCCACCTCAGAACGTACTTGTTTAGAATCAGCATTCTAAGAAACCATTTTCTAAGCTAAGAACTACGCAATACCTGATTCCAAATTAAATCTATTTAAGGCGGATACGTAGGCAATCCATGATTCGGTCCAACCAATTTGCAAAAATATTAAAGCCTATAGAATAACAAGAATAAGAAATAGAGTCCCTTATTGAAATTTAATTACTTGCAATCCAAGTCGAAAGAAAAATTGAAAGCACGAAGAAGAATCCAAGTCATCAAGATGCCAAAATGAGCACACATCGAAAAATAATAAGGGCACGTACCCTTGCCAGAAGGAGCACTCACACTCCTAGGCACTTAGCCAAGACTCAAAAAGATCGCTTTGCCTCAATTGAATGGGGGCTAGCGCAAGCGTCCATGACCTCTAAAGTACTCGACTTGACCCTCCCTAAAGCAAACTAACTCACTTAAAGACTTTCTTTCACCACTAGACATAGTCGCTCACTTAAAGACCTTCTTTCACCACTAGACACAGTCATGATCGCCAACAAGTAGTAAGGGAAGTAAGCTTGCAATAAAGAGGATTGTTCTACGGCATTGCCCCATCGTTCCTTCGAACTCAGGGCACCCGTTCATGGTAATTCAAATGCTTGCGAATCCCCTTTGAAAAAAACACAGACATTGTCAATAGGACTTGGAACTTAACCAAGGCTCACCCTACTCAGACATATGACACGGGCATCTAAAATCGAAATCTAAAAGCATCATTAATGGGAAGACATGATAGCAACTGGGGGCTAAAAATTGAAATGAAAGAGCTAGGGACAGAACTAGGTATACCTTGACCTTTTGTACGGACATACACCAAGTAAATCTAAGTCGATTTGAAAACGGTTTATATTCCAATTCTGGAAAAGATGGCCCTAAAAGCCCGAAAGCATATGCCAAACGGGCACAAATATATCTTGACGCCTGCACCCTGACTTCCAGCAAATCCTTAGACAACGTTCCAAAAAATCGTAACAGTATTTTGATTCACTCATGTAATCCTGTACGAACCCTTCTATAAGTCAACCTACTTGGGACACCTCGGGTTGTACACAGTAGGACTCGGATTTTAAATAATTTTCAAATGATTTTTAAAGACTTCTTCGAACATAATAAAGTGTCGTTGGTTTAATCTAATTATGCGTTTTGCAAGTGAGTCAAAGGTATTTCTAAATATAATTATGGGTAAAGAAAGGCACCTAGCTTTTGGTCAAGGCACACTCCAACATGTGACTACCTTGACCATGGCAATGTCGCACAATACGAAATTTACAAAAGAAGTAGCAGATCACTACTCGAACGTACCTCGCACTAAACGAGTCTGGTTCAAACTATTCATGATCCATGTCACCATGAATGCATAAAGACGTATGCAAAGCATTATAACACCAAGCCAATCCCGTAGCTACAATTGGGGGCTTGAGAAAAACACTCTAAAAATGCTCGAAATGACGATTTCATCGCAAATTCTCGACACTAATACTATACATATGTCATAGGGGCACAATCCTAAGCTTTAATTGTGAAAAACGAACCTTAGAATGGCTACAACCCCTCCCAAATTCTAAGCGCTACTTAGAATATATAAAGTCACCCCACTAACAAGGGTAACTGAAAATCGCGAGTCACCAAAACTCCGATCAAACTACTGCACATAACGCTCGCCCTACAAGCGCCCGTTACACAGTCTAAGTCGTTCCAAAGCAAAAGCGAAAGAAAAAATCAGGAAAGAAAAAGAACTGTCAAAATTCTGCGCAGAAATCATTTTCAACGCCCAGAGCTGGGCGCCGATATCTTTAACGCCCCAGCCTGGGCGCTGAATCGTTCTGCTAGTCAAGTTTTGCCCAGATATAAAAATAAGAAAGAAACACCTATGAGTCCTCGCATCGAACGAAGTAATAAGCCGTGCAAAACCACGCAGAAGGTGTCATACTTATTCAAGCACCTGAACAAGGCATGATGAAGTACTCCAATGCAAAAAAATAACAATGATATACCAACACCTGGAGGAATGTTCTAAAACACGCCGTTAGGCCACACAAGCCTACGTCGCACCATAAAATTTAAACCATCCCACAGTACAAGTCTAAAAAAGGAGAGTAAGGCATATTGCACTAATGTAGGCACGACCAAGAGCACGTGTAAAAGAGGCAAAAAACTACTTATCGCCCAAATTCAAAATGCAAGCCACACGACTTCTACATTAAGGATTAAAAGTAGCAAAATATTACCTACCATGGAAGGGATAGCTCACACCTACACGAGCGGAACCCCAGGGCATCTTTATCGAAAGAACCTACAAAAATCGTACGCCAAAAGGAAGCATCCCAACATGCATACTTGGGGGCTCCAAAGCTACGAAACGACCATAGCAAAATAAAAAATCTTGAAGCAAATGTTTGAACAATCGAAAGGGAACCATGTTTGAGCCCACTTCATGAATGGGCCTGACCCCTATCAAGCTTCTAAGCAAACTATTCAAAATCAGTCATTGCTCAAAAAAAAATGATTCAAGGGAACTGATTAACGGACCGCACGCAACGGCCATTTTATGAACGCTCGTTCGCACATACATATCATCATTCTAAGTATCGAACATTCACGAACGCGTTCAAAAGGAAAAATATACAACAACAAGAGCGGTCAAAGTCTTACGCCTCAAGGTATGTTCCTCGGGCCAAATAGACTCGCCCAACTATTGCAATAATTGTACGCCTTAAGAGCAACAGTTCCTTAAAATAATCGCCCCAAAGCGACAAGCACCGTAGTCCACCAATCGGCTACGGCGTCTCAAGAAAATCATCACGTTCTAAAAATAAAGAAAAAAACAAAAGACAAGAGAATACATAGAACTTCCAAGTGAAATAAACGAATGAGCAAGAGGCCAACTGTGTCATCAAAATACCAGCCCAAACAACACTTTCAACGCCCCACCTGGGCGTGAATTATTTCGACGCCCAGGCCTGGGCGCCGAAAATGAACCCAGGCTCAAAAAAGGCCCTAATTTCTATTGGGCCATGCCGCATCCATTTGACTCGAAAATTACCGATTTCCTTGCCGAAAGTCGCACCTCACGACTTTGTCAAAGTAGCACACCACTACAAAGATCGCTCGCACTTACGAGCACGATCCCAAACATGATCAAAGACATTACAAAATGCGTAGGAACCTCTTTGACAAAAAATGACCGTCAAGCACGAGTGCTTGGGGCCTCGAAAGAAAATATATATTTCAAAAGAAAGTGTGCAAAGTTAAAACGGTATTCCCAGACTACACTGTACGAAGTCCCGTGTTTGAATAACCTCAAAAAATAAAACCGGATTACGACCTCAAGACAAAGGTCGTCGTTGATACTTATACATAGTCCCCTAATCAAGGACCCAGGTAATGGAAAAATTGAGCCACAAAGACTAGCTCAAAACCATGAAAGGTGATGACCACGAGACTATGGTCCATCTAAGCACATTGTCAACCCACATTCAGGTTGCAACTAAATCCGAGCATCCCTCGGAAGAATTCGCTCCTATAAGAATGAATAAACAGAAATTCTCAAAAGAAATCACAAGAAAAAAAAATGAAATAGGGACTTGCCCACCTCAATCGGGCAAGATCGCGGCACACATCGAAAAGACGAATTCAGGTTCGCTCACCTCCAGCGAGCAGGGCGTCCATCCTTAGCGGACAGGGCTCGCCCACCTTCAGCGGGCGGGGTCTGCGTCACTAGCCGTGCAGGTCCTCAGTTTTCGAAAAATAGAATCTTCAAAAAACAAAATGAAACAGACTCGCCATCTTCAGCAAGCGGGGTCTACGTCACAAACCGCGTAGGTCCTTATTTTCAAAAAAAACAAACGAACTTCAAAACAGACTCGTCCACTTCTATCGGACGGGGTGTCCACCCTTAGCGGACAGGCTCGCCATCTTTAGCCGGCGGGGTCTACGTCACAAACCATGTAGGTCCTTATTTTCAAAAAGCACAAACAAATTTCAAAATAGATTCGTCCACTTCTATCGGACGGGGTGTCCACCCTTAGCGGATAGGTTCGCCATCTTTAGCCGGCGTGGTCTACGTCACAAACCGCGTAAGTCCTTATTTTCAAATTTCAAAAACAGATTCGTCCACTTCTATCGGACGGGGTGTCCACCCTTAGCGGACAGGCTCGCCATCTTTAGCCGGCGGGGTCTGCATCACTAACCGTGCAGGTCCTTAGTCGCTGCAGCGATAACTTTTTCTGGTTTTCCCTTTTCCAAAAATTAAAAGGATTGGTTTTCCGTTTTTCCAAAAAAGAGCGATGTGCCGGATTTTCCTTCGTTTTACGTCCCATAAAAACAAGGGGGTTTTCTCGTTTAGCTAGCCTTGAAAATGAGAATCTTTAAAAACACTTTTACCTCGTGGTTGGGCTTGGCCAGGCCCAATTACACTTTATAGCTTTGATTTCGAAAGCATCTGTAGCTACTCCCAATGACAAAGTGAGGGAGTTTCTACGCACCTTTAGATCCTTCCAATGACAAAGTGAGGAAGTTTCTATACTATCAGTTGACAAATCCCAATGACACGTGAGGGATATATCGACATTTCAAGTGATGACCCTTAAGTCAAATGTTATCACTCGGGGGCTCGTGAGACCCTCGCCAAAATAGGTCACCATGGCTTGTATGACGCACTCCGTCTAATACTTTGACCATCGTCTTACTCCAAGACTCAGTCAAAGTGGGGGCTAACTGTAGACACCTACATTTGTCCCCATTCCCGAAAGGGAAGGTTCGATGATGAAAACATAAATCTCCACTTGACAACGCATCTCCTATAAAATAAACGAATCTCAATTCCCCTCTTCATTTCACCCGAAACCTTCTATTTATGGAAACCTGCTAAATAGTAACTGCCGTAAAGGGTAGTTGCTAAAAGTAGTAAGAATAAAAAGATAGAAACCTGTCAGAATTAGGTGTTACACTCCAACATAAAATCCTAAAAGAGATAGAAATTGTAAAAGGAATTCTATTCCTATCGCAGTTCGATAAAAGAGTTAACGTATTAATTAAACTCATAACGAACCTAGAGTTCGTAAAGGGCCCAGTCGCATTCCGTCGTAAATTGATACGCACCAAATAACTCGGATTAAGTCTCTTAATGAACTCCGTACTCTAGAGTCCAATATGACAAAGAATTCTTCCAGACCCTATTTTCAACGCCCAGCCCTGGGCGCCGAAATCTTTGACGCCCAGAGCTGGGCGCCGAAAATACCTGGGACGGATTCTTTTCCTAATCCGTTTCGTATTCAAATTCCTGAAAAACTATCTTTTTACGCCACTTTTTCCTATAAATAGACCCCTAAGTTCGACGTGAAAAGGACACACAACACAATTATATTCTGAGTATTGACTCCAACCCTTAGCCTAAGCCTCACGCTGCGAAACTGTTCACGCGTTCTGTCGCAATCGATCCATAAATCGAACAGAACGTATCCTGTCCCATAATTGAGATTCGTTAAATAAAAAGGAGAAATAGCAAAGTCAAAGTGGTTAGTTTTCTGAGAACCGTGACGCACCTCTCAAGGGTGCGTCGTAATGTGCCCCTTCTCGATGATTTAATTGCTTTCCTCGCCCTTTTTATGAACTGTTAAACTAACTAAATCTGATTGTTCTATCACGCCTAACAAATATAATATTTTTGGGAAATTGGATTATCATGCTAGGTCCCTTAATGTTATTTAAATCAGATAATCGTGATCGATCTAGTATTATATGTTGCATATTGCTAAAATCAACTCAGATTAGTTTAATAGTTAACGCATGTCCCTTCAATTATTTATGCTGAGCTAGTAAGGATATCCTGCCTCTGGAGTTATCGACGAGCGAAGTACTCCTCTCGGTAGTTACAGTCCCCGAACCCTCAATCTCTACCTTGCGGGTGTATGTTGAGAGATCCCCACACCAGGGATCATAAGGGAACCTACGACCGTCGTGGTCAAACATAATTTCACTCCCTTTATGTCACGATAACCGGGTTTTGTCAGTTTTTCTCATTGTCGTTAAAAACTGAATGACGACTCCTATATTACTAGTCAATTGGGTGTATACTCACAGGAAATCCAATTACACTTGATTGAATAAAAAGAATCGTCACACCCACGAGGGACGAGGTCACGCACTAGCCTCGTGCTTTTTCGACCCCCTCACACCAACATCGAAGCAAGTAAACATATAAAAGAAATCTTACCCCCCAGCAATAGCAGCCATGACTGGTGCAACTACAACACTAGATTTCCTTAGGACATCAACAACTTAGGGGTACAAAGCATGATCGAACCTGATGTATGATCACATAAATTAATAACAACACCTTAATATAGCTTACATTAGAGATTTGACACAAATATAGGACATACCTTCAACTAGTAGACGACAACCAGAATTGACCAAACTAATGGCATCAGATTGATCTATTTTGTTTTGTGTAGCACAAGGTAATGCAACTTGACACCTCTCATTCCAAGGTTTTGCTTCATCAAAGTACTTAGATCAAGCATAAGTTTTAGAATAATCCCTGTTAGTGCCAAAAAAGTGAGACAAAATTCTGAGTCATATACGTAAATAACATTACCAAATCTAAATCTAAATGTATTTACAGTAAACAGAAGCAGGAGCAAGCAAGAATGACCCCAAGCTTCTTTGTTCAACCTTAATATCTCTAAGGAATTGAATATTTACGAAGTCAAAGAATTCCATCATTATAACACAAGTGCATAATACAATTAAATCCGATCTAAAACAGGATCCACTCATAATCAAAACATCAATAATCATTACTACGCAGTTATAAACTAACATATTCAAGGAATAGGAGAGAGATTTTTTATTACCCAAAAAAGCCACCCGACATTTTCTAGGATTTAGAGAAACGCAAATAGAAATTCCTTTCCAAAATTCGTGGCGGTGGCCGGTGGGGAAGCAGCAGCCGCAACGCAGCGGTAGGGGAATAGCAGCGGAGACGCACCGGTGGAGGATCAGCAGCGGCGATGCGACGGTGGGGGAGAAGCAGCGGCGACGCGGCGGTGGGGGAGAAGCAGCGGAGACGCGGCGGTGGGGGAGAAATAGCGGCGACGCGGTGTTGGGGGAGTGCGGTGTGTGCTATGTGAGTGTTGATTTCACGCCCAGAGAACCGGAGAGGGAAGAGCATAGAAACCAGATAGGGGGAAATGAAAATATGTTTTAGGGAAACAAGAGAAGAGGTAGGAGAGGAGAAAGCGGGAAATGAAATTTTTTTGTGAATTATTTTTAGAAATATTTTGTGCGGCTCATTTTACAAATGAGCCCGCACTTGAAGTCAAGTGCTGCCAATTTTCTAAAATGAGCCCGCACTTGTGAAAAAGTTTTTTTTTTTTCTTTTTTTGTGTGCTCTCAAGTGCCGCCAATTTACAAAATGAGCCGCACTTGAAGGGAAGCACATGACGATTTTTCTACTAGTGCTCCATAGAAAATCTGAGAAAGTATACTCCTTTCCCAACATCTATTGTTTCTAAGGATCCCTTAATTCTCTACATGGCTCTTATCCTAGCATCCATAAAAGCTAATCTCACATTTAATCCCAAAAATTTATCCATAAGAGTAAATCTCCACGGTTATCTAAGTTTTGCTAAGGTCTTCTTATCGAATTGGACCACTAAATTTCCTTCGGGCACCGTTCTTTCGTTTTCATCATTCCATTCCTTAGATGTGACAATAATTTTCTTTGCTTCCTCAAACCATTGGGTAGATTTAGAAACAGCCTCCCACTACAAAAAATTGTACTATTAACGACGGGAAATCCCGTCGCGAAAGGCCAATAATCGTTGATTAACGACGGGATTTCCTGTCGCGAATCCGTCATAAAAGGGGGTCGTCAATAATAGAAAATCTCGCCGTTAACCTGTCGTAAAAGACATTTGCGACGATTATTCCCGTCTTTGTTTGGTTGTTACACTACAAGAAATAACCTAATTTTCGACCGCCAAAAGTGGTCGGTAAAACACGAAAAACGGTCGCTAAAATTTTTGGCGATCGCCAACAGTCGCCTAAGATCGGTCAGCGTTCACTTGGACGGTATTTCGAAGAACTCAGACTGGAAAACGGTCGCAAAATTTTAGCGTCTGCTTTAACGACTGTAAAGCAGTCGTTAAATTAACGACCGCAATAGTAGTCGTTAAAATATCGATTGCATTAGCAGTCGTAAATCACCGACCGTTTAAGCAGTCGTTAAATTAACAACTGCTTTTGCAGTCGATGATTTACCGACTGTTTAAGCGGTCGTTATATTAATGACTGCTTTAGCAGTCGCTGATTTAACGACCGTTTCAACATTCGTTAAGATAACGACCGCTTATGCAGTCGCAAATTTAACGACTGCTACAACGGTCGTTAAATCAGCGAATGTTAAAACAACCGTTAATTTCACGACTGTTTTAACGGTCGGTAAAATACGTGTTTAGTCGCTAATTTGGATTTTATAATTTTTGCTGAAATTTGTTTTGCGGTCGTTAACCTGCCTGTAGTGGTCGGTAAATTAGTATGCAAATGTTATTTTGCAGGAACTATTGTCGTATATATACGAATAAATATATAACCTGTAAAATCGTATGACAACCCTGTTCAAAATCAACCAACAAAATTCATAATAAACTTGATGTTCAAACCTGTTAAACATGTTGCAATTAGTTCAAACTCATACATAAATAAATACTAAGTACCTAGCACAATTAGTTCAAACTCATACATAAATATTAACTACCTAGCACAAAGGTTTCCCGCCGCCACTGGGATCTCGAGGGTCCTGCGACTGCGAGAAAGGTAAACCAGTACACTGACTGAACATCCTCTCATAGGACTCCATTGTCCTTTTCAACTCGGCGACGTCCCGCTGCCGCTCAAGTCGCTCTTGTTCTCTCTCCTTTCGCTCTTCTTCTCTCTCCCTTTGCCTCAGGAGTCTCTCATCATCCATAGCTTTTATCATCTCAGCTTTTGTTGTTTCAAGCTCAATGGATTTTTGAGACAACTGTTGTTGAGTTTCTTCCAAATGGGCTGAGAGTTGAGAATAAATAGATGGAGTGTATGAGCTAGAAGAACTACCACCCCTTCTAGAAGATGGTTCATAATATAGAGCTGCTCCACTCCCTAGACCATGAACTTTTCCCTTTTTTCTCCCACCTACTGTCTCAAAGTAGATTTGATTGGGATCTTTATTAAAGCCTTTTTCACGGCATTCAGCCACATTCTTTTCGTATGCTTCCTACAAAAATTGAAATATATTAACCCAACTTGCATAACAAATAAGGAACTTCTGTCAAGGAACAAATATATCATTTTTTAGCCCAACTTTGAACGACATTTTTGCTCCCAATTTGGAACTAAAGAACTCTAAGGGCATAATTTAAACTTTTACATGTTTTATGAGCTTAGTATTAACTTTCTAAGATATATTCCAATCTATTTATTCACATTTAAAGCATATTTAGTCGTTATAGGTCATATTTTGCCTAAAATGACATTTTCTCGCCCAACTTTGAACAAATAAACCTAACTTATCATTTTAAACCGTTTACATGTTTTATACGGCGCACTAAAGGTTTCTAAGTCTCATTACAATCTATTTATGCAAATTTTAGGCTTATTTGGTCGAATAGGTCATATATAGGCTAAATAAGGCATTTTCGCTCCCACTTTTGTACTAAAGAACTCTAAGGGCAGAATTTAAACTCTTTACATGTTTTATGAGCTTAGTATTAGCTTTTTAAGACATATTCCAAGCTATGTATTCACATTTAAAACATAGTTAGTCGTTATAGGTCATATTTTACCCAAAATGGCATTTTCTCGCCCAACTTTGAACAAATAAACCTAACTTATCATTTTAAACCGTTTACATGTTTTACACGGCGCACTAAAGGTTTCTAAGCCTCATTACAATCTGTTTATGCAAATTTTAGGCTTATTTGGTCAATATAGGTCATATTTTGTCTAAAACGGCATTTTTGCTCCCAATTTGGAACTAAAGAACTCTAAGGGCTGATTTTAAACTCAGTACATGTTTTATGAGCTTAATATTAACTTTCTAAGACATATTCCAATCTATTTATTCACATTTAAAGCATAGTTAGTCGTTATAGGTCATATTTTGCCTAAAATGTCATTTTCTCGCCCAACTTTGAGCTAAATAACAAAACTTATCATTTCAAACGGTTTACATGTTTTATGTGGCACATTCAAGGTTTCTAAGACTGATTCTAATCAATTTAAGCACATTTAAGTCTTATTTGGTCGATATAGGTCATATATAGGCTAAATAAGGCATTTTCGCTCCCATTTTTGAACTAAAGGATCTAAGGGCTGATTTTAAAGTTACAACATGTTTTATAAGCTTAGTTTTAACTTTCTAAGAGACTTTCAAATGTATTTACTCATATTTAAGGTTTATTTGGTCGTTATAGGTCATATTTTGCCTAAAATGTCATTTTCTCGCCCAACTTTGAGCTAAGGAACCAAACTTATCAATTCAAACGGTTTACATGTTTTATGTGGCACATTCAAGGTTTCTAAGACTGATTCTAATCAATTTAAGCACATTTAAGTCTTATTTGGTCGATATAGGTCATATATAGGCTAAATAAGGCATTTTCGCTCCCATTTTTGAACTAAAGGATCTAAGGGTTGATTTTAAAGTTACAACATGTTTTATAAGCTTAGTTTTAACTTCCTAAGATACTTTCAAATGTATTTACTCATATTTAAGGCTTATTTGGTCGTTATACGTCATATTTTGCCTAAAATGTCATTTTCTCGCCCAACTTTGAGCTAAGGAACCAAACTTATCATTTCAAACGGTTTACATGTTTTATGTGGCACATTCAAGGTTTCTAAGACTGATTCTAATCAATTTAAGCACATTTAAGTCTTATTTGGTCGATATAGGTCATATATAGGCTAAATAAGGCATTTTCGCTCCCATTTTTGAACTAAAGGATCTAAGGGATGATTTTAAAGTTACAACATGTTTTATAAGCTTAGTTTTAAATTCCTAAGAGACTTTCAAATGTATTTACTCATATTTAAGGCTTATTTGGTCGTTATAAGTCATATTTTGACTAAAATGTCATTTTCTCGCCCAACTTTGAGCTAAGTAACCAAACTTATCATTTCAAACGGTTTACATGTTTTATGTGGCACATTCAAGGTTTCTAAGACTTATTCTAATCCATTTAAGCACATTTAAGTCTTATTTGGTCGATATAGGTCATATATAGGCTAAATAAGGTATTTTCGCTCCCATATTTGAACTAAAGGATCTAAGGGCTGATTTTAAAGTTAGAACATGTTTTATAAGCCTCCATATGACCTATATCGACCAAATATAAGGTCGGTTTTTCAATCGAGCAGCATGCAAGAACCTCAACAAGAAGTGTTCATATATCAGTCCTACCTCAAGTCAACCAGCTAGGTTCTCTAACATAGCCACATAGGTAAGCAATCTTTAGGTCCAAATCTCTATAGCTGCAGTATATGCTTGCTAATAAATTGTTATAACATAAATAACATTTCCTATTTTAATGATCTATATCAACTAATTCCAAACTTCCAAATTCCCACATAAACAAGGCAGCCGCAAACAGAAGAGATAATACATGGAAAATGTCAGCTAAGAAATCAAGAGATTGGTGACTCTGAGTTTGAATTTATAAATAACTACCAGTAGTCAGGTGGATTAAGCTGACTGAGAGCTTCATCATTCACAAGCTACTACATGTGAAGCCCTCAACAAAAGCAGCAACATCTAATCAGCTTTAAATGTAACTCCTAGGCTACTTTCACAAGTCACAAGTGTAGGTACATGTTAATGATCGGGTTTGCATATAAGCATGATTCTTTAGGCTGCTGCTAAGTAGAAAGATGTCCTCACACGATTGAAAATAGTTTATCCTAGACAGCATGAATGACAACCAACTGCCACACTTGAAAAAAAGAAAGGAAACTTGATATTATGTAATCTTGACAGGCCATAGCATATTTGAAATATAACAAATTGGTAGCACAAACATCAGTTAAATTAGATGAACAGAGAAATCAACATAACTAGATCTATTAACACGTCGTTATCAAACATGAATAAATTCAGCCCGAAATAAATTGACCAAAACTCAGTGAACTTCAGTATTGACCAGCAAGGATCTGCGTATAATGACTAAAAGAATTTTTTCCAATACACTTTGTAATTTCAGTAGCATCCATTTTCAACAGAACCTTGAAAAATTTGGTTTTGGTCATTTTCAGTAGCTCAAAGTTGGGCGAGAAAATGACATCTTATTTGGTCGATGTAGGTCATATATAGGCTAAATAAGGCATTTTTGCTCCCACTTTTGTACTAAAGAACCTAAGGGCAGAATTTAAACTCATTACATTTTTATGAACTTAGTATTAGCTTTTAAAGACTTATTCCAATCTATTTATTCACATTTAAAGCATAGTTAGTCGTTAGAGGTCATATTTTGTCTAAAATGGCATTTTCTCACCCAACTTTGAACAAATAAACCTAACTTATCATTTTAAACCGTTTACATGTTTTATATGGCGCACTAAAGGTTTCTAAGTGTCATTACAATCTATTTATGCAAATTTTAGGCTTATTTGGTCGATATAGGTCATATATAGGCTAAATGAGGCATTTTCGCTCCCACTTTTGAACTAAAGAACCTAAGGGCAGAATTTAAACTCATTACATGTTTTATGAACTTAGTATTAGCTTTTTAAGACATATTCCAATCTATTTATTCACATTTAAAGCATAGTTAGTCGTTAGTGGTCATATTTTGCCTAAAATGACATTTTCTCGCCCAACTTTGAACAAATAAACCTAACTTATCATTTTAAACCGTTTACATGTTTTATATGGCGCACTAAAGGTTTCTAAGTGTCATTACAATCTATTTATGCAAATTTTAGGCTTATTTGGTCGATATAGGTCATATATAGGCTAAATAAGGCATTTTCGCTCCCACTTTTGAACTAAAGAACCTAAGGGAAGAATTTAAACTCATTACATGTTTTATGAACTTAGTATTAGCTTTTTAAGACATATTCCAATCTATTTATTCACATTTAAAGCATAGTTAGTCGTTATAGGTCATATTTTGCCTAAAATGACATTTCTCGCCCAACTTTGAACAAATAAACCTAACTTATCATTTTAAACCGTTTACATGTTTTATATGGCGCACTAAAGGTTTCTAAGTGTCATTACAATCTGTTTATGCTACAAATGTTTAAATAGTTTACTTACAAGAACTAAATAACAATATAGTAAGTTACCTTGATTTGCTTTGCTTTTCTACTACAAAGGACTTTCCCTTTACCCGGCACCTCCTTAGTGTGCGTCTTCAAATACAATTCACTGGCTGTAGGCATTACACCTCCATTTTCCTTTGCCTAAATATATAAGTAATGTGTGTAAGTATTTAAAGTAGTAACAATATAAATGAAATTAAGTTAAATCATTAAGTTACCATCTTCTTTGCAGCCTTAGTTGTGGAAATGGAACCTTGGAAATGTGAGGGTTCGACTTTGTTGGTCAATGAACCCCCTCCCCTATTTTTCTTGGCCTGCTCATATCTTTTCTTGAATTCATCATCAACATTCACAAACTTCATCATTTCTGCATGCACTTCCTCAGGCATCCAAGGTGGCTTCCTTCCACTCATTCTTTTTGTGACCTGGTAATGCATGTCCTTGACTCGTTTGAAGGCATTTCCATCGTAATCATGCACATCAAGGTGATCAAACTCAGGCAACCATTTATAGGTTCTCTACACAAAAGACATAGAAAAGAAAGGATCTTTTGTTATGTTACAATTATAACAAGTTGATAAATTAAAAGTGATACATTAAATGATATAAAAATGAATAAACCTTGAACAAGGTGAACCAATGCTCTTTTGTATCCTTGTCAACTTGGGTGTAACACGTCCAAGGACTCTTGAAATATTTCTGGATGACATTAGTAGTATCCCGGGAAATGGAACTATGATCAAACCTTAGATAGGGAAATAGGAAAAAGCACAAGTAATGTTAGTTTACAAAATTATTACACGAGATAAAATAATCGTGGCTCTTCATTCCAACCAACTTGCATGCTTGAAGATTGACACACCTGCTCAAGTTTGAAGCATAAGCATCCGGGAATTTCAAGTCTCGAACTCATTCACATAACACCTTCTTTTGAGCCTTGTCAAGTCAAAAGGTGCCTTGGGCATGGTTTGATTTCCATTTACAAGCTCTAATTGCCGACGTTTACAATGTTTAGCCATATCTTTCCTTGCACTAGTGTTGTCCGAGGTGCTGCCTTTCACATCCATCACAGTGTTTATGAGTTGGTCAAAAAAGTTCTTTTCAATGTGCATGACATCCAAGTTGTGACGAAGAAGCAAATCCTTCCAATATGGGAGTTCCCATAGAATACTTTGTTTGAACCAACCCTTTTTGGCGCTCTTCAACTTCTTAAGAGCTTCAGGACCATCAGTTTCTTTAGGCAAGTCCTTCACACATTACCACAATTCTTCTCCACACATTATATGCGGACCATGTCATTTTCAGCTTGTTTTTGCAGAAAGTTGTTTTATTCTTTCGAAAAGGGTGATCATGTGAAAGGAATTGTCGATGGCAATCAAACCATGAAACTTTACCTCCATGTTCAAGCCAAAATGCCTTGCTTTTATCCATACAATACGGCAGGCCTTCTTTCCAGCAGTGGACCATCCAGATAGCATGCCATATGCAGGAAAATCACTAATAGTCCACAAAAGGGCCGCGCGGAGGTTGAAATTCTGCTTGCTTGAGATGTCATAAGTCATAGCCCCAACCTCTCATAACTGTTTCAACTCTTCAATGAGCGGTTGCATGTACACATCCAAGTTTCCTTTAGGATTTTTAGGACCGGGAACGAGCAAAGAAAGGAACATGAATGGTCTTTTCATACACATCGATGGAGGCAAGTTGTATGGTGTAAGAATAACTGGCCAACATGAATATTGGGATCCAAATTTACCATGGGGGGTAAATCCATCCGAGCACAAACCAAGCCTGACATTTCATGGCTCTGATGCGAAATTAGGAAAGGTTGTATCCAAGTGCTTCCATGCTTCACTATCACTAGAATGTGCGAAGGTGTTTTGAACTCGGGGATTCTTGGCGTGCCAAGTCATATCATCTGAAATGTTCTTGGTAGCATACAACCTTTGTAACCTCGGTGTGATTGGAAAATAGATTAGAACTTTTATTGGAACAAGCTTGCCCTTTGCAGTCTTCCTATACCGATCACTACCACATACTCTACATTTATCTAACTATGCATCACCTTTCCAGAAGAGCAAACAACCTTTAGGGCATGTGTGGATCCTCTCATGAGGAAGTTCCAAGCCCTTAAGAACCTTCTTTGTGCTATTGAAAGTTCTGCCCATTTGGTTGTTATTTGGAATCGCATCATTCAACAAAGATGCAAACCCATCCACACACCTGTGTTGTAAGTTGAATTCACATTTCAAACTTGCAATTCTTGATGCCATCTCCAACACAGATAGTTTGCTCCCTTCATATAATGGATCTCCAGCTACCTTCAAAAGGTCTATAAACTTCTTAGCTTCATCATTTGGTTCTTCCTCAACTGAATTACCCTCTTCATTCAACAAATGCTCTTGATTATTTCCAAGAGCATCAATAACCATATCCCGATATGGATTTGGCTGAACACGCGAGGACTCTACTAAGCTTTCCCCTTGACATATCCATTGATAGTAATTACGAACAAACCCCTTCTTGTACAAATGTACTCTAACTGTTTCACTATCATGGAAACGTCTGTTATCACACAAGGGCCATAGGCATCTTATTTTGTCACCATCACTAGTGGAAAAAGGGTCATTTGCATCGCACTTTTAAGCACATTTGCATCGCACATTGTGCGTGGCAAAAGATCTCGATGCAAATGACTAAAAGTCATTTGCATCGCACAAAAGTGCGATGCAAATGACCCTTATTTGCGTCGCACATTAAGCAAATGTGCGTGGCAAATGACTTTTCAGGCACCATGTTAAAAAGTCATTTGCCACGCACATTAGCTTAAAGTGCGTGGCAAATGACTTTCAGGCGCCCAAAAAAAAAGTCATTTGCCACGCACAATAGCTTAATGTGCGACGCAAATGACAATTTGAGCGCCAAAAAATTAAGTCATTTGCCTCGCACATTAAGCTAACGTGCGTGGCAAATGACTTGTTTTTTGTTTTTTTTTTAAATTGATTTTTTAATATTTTATTGGAAATTCCGACATGATCGTCTTTGAAAGTAGACGCTTCCCAATACCGGGAATACATATATAAATAATACCTGTCACAATAGTTTACAACGTAATTAACGTTCTCAATAAAAGGCAATTAAATTCGTCATAGATCAACCAACATGTTACAAAACAAACATAAAATTACTACAACAAAGGTATCTAGCTAGAGATCGAGTTCATATTACAAATTAAGCTAAAAGTCGACATTGTTCATGAAGTAATTTGCCCAAAAATCTTTCACCTCATTAATCTCCTCCGGTGAATAAGGCAATGTTCTTGAAAAATCCTAAAAAAGTGTAAATAATTCAATTTATCAACGATCGATCAATATAATAGTTTTGTGTACTTCAATTTATTATATAAAGTACGTAGTTTATGAGAACATACCTTAGTAAGATCTTGACTATTACCATGATTCATTATTATGTCGTACATAAAACGCATGACGTGGTAGCCACATTCTAGTGATCCCGGTTGTTGAGCACACTACATGCATTAAAATAAATAACACAAGTAAAATTTCTATCACATTGTATGTTATAATTTTGAAAAAATTGATTCTTAGATAAATAATAAACTAATTATACCTGTGCTGGAATCCATGTTAATTTAGTTCCCTTAGATTGTCCACTTAATCTCTTGTAACTCCGAAAAGCACTACACATTCGATAAAATATGCAATTATATATACTTTGTTTACGTACACATGTAAATGCAAAGAATATTTTACATGTAAGTGCAATTATAAATCACTACTTAACTTGTTTCCTTGGGTCATATTTAGGCAAAAATGAAGTTTTCGAACCCAACTTTGAACTAAAGAACCTAAGGAATGTTTTCAAACTTATTACACGTTTAATATGCATATTTACAACTTTCTAAGGCTCTTTACAATCTATTATTTCACATTTAAGGCTAATTGGGTCGTTCTAGGACATTTTTAGGCAAATATGACGTTTTCGAACCCAACTTTGAACGATAGAACCTAAGGAATGTTTTCAAACTTATTACACCTTTAATATGCATATTTACAACTTTCTAAGGCTCTTTACAATCTATTATTTCACATTTAAGGCTAATTTGGTCGTTCTAAGTCATTTTTAGGCAAAAATGAAGTTTTCGAACCCAACTTTGAACTTGTTTCGGTGTACCGTAAGGGAAATGGGGTGCGAAAATCTGCACGGAACTGATCAGAACTGTGCACTGATCTGCACAGAACTGATCTGAGTTGTGCAGATGAGTGCACAGAACTGATCTGAGCTGTGCAGATGAGTGCACAGAACTGATCAGAACTGACCAGTTCTGTGCACTGATCTGCACAGCTCAGATCAGAACTGTGCAGATCAATGCACATAACTGATCAGAACTGACCAGTTCTGTGCAATGATCTGCACAGAACTGATCTGAGCTGTGCAGATCAGTGCACAGAACTGGTCAGTTCTGATCAGTTCTGTGCACTCATCTGCACAGCTCAGATCAGTTCTGTGCAGATTAGTGCACAGTTCTGATCAGTTCTGATCAGTTTTGTGCACTGATCTGTACAGCTCATATCAGAACTGTTACATCACTAAATCTCTTTCCTAGAAGCTTCTTTGCATCTGTAATTTTGTTGATATGAACAAACACAAAGAATAAGATAACACAAAGAAACATAGGCTTATTCCACAATATGATCATCAAGATCAGATCCTTATTGCACATGCATGGGGTTCAAAAGAAAACAGGGAAGGGGGGAAGAAAAAGCATGAGAATGGGTATGTTTCTCCTAATTAAAAAGTATTTCCATTTCTCTTCCTCATATCCTATTTACAATCAAAAGTGTAGAGTAAGAACCTAATCAGAGTTTGAATAAGTTATCAAATGAAGAAGGAAGAATAGCTTTCTTCTCTGTTTGGAAACCATGACATTCAGATTAAATGTCAGTGTAAATGTCAGTGAGCACGGCTGATTATTTAGGAAGGTGGATACACTGATACTGGCTAAAAGGAGAACTGGTACTTTGTGAGATAAAAATATATACAAGTTCATTAGGCCTGTTACTAGCTAAAAAGTAAAAAACTGTAGACAACATTCATGTATTAGTAATTTGTACAAGTTCACGAGACATGTTACAATCAAATGAAAAACGTAGTAGACAATATTCGTGTATTCGTAATGTGAGGCAACTAATATCATGATTCTTTTAACAACAACATCAATTCATCTTATGTTTGTCCACCACATTCACTCTAATGTATGTTGTAAGGCAAGAGGCTAGTAGTGTGAGTGAATGAGAAGGTATTTCTACCAAACAGTGCAAAACTATAAGATCATGATTCACGACATTGTGGCAGAAGACTATAAAACCAGCATAATTGGGAAACCAATAGCATCTCAAATGAAGCTGAAGTCGGAGAAGAGTAAGAAAAACAAACCAAAGATGGTGTTTGCAGGGTTTCTATCACTTTGATTCTTGGCAGCATCACCAACAAAGCACTGATTTCCAGTAAAAGCAACATAAGATGGTGTTTTCCTAAAATGCACCCAATTAAAATATATTTCAACTAAAATTCAACAAAACCTACAACTAAAATTCAACAAAACCTAAATCCTAAAATGTACCCAATTAAAATTCAACAAATAATATCAACCATTAAAATTCAATTATAATGCATAATTAAAATTCAATTATAATGTCCACAATTAAAATTAAAATACACAATTAAAATTCAATAAATATCATAACTATTCAATACCTAAGAGGGGAGAGACGACAATGAACGAGGGCGGTTGAGTGGGTGGCGGCGTGGGCGGCGGCTCTAAAAACGGAGCAGTGAGGGGAAGCAGTGAAGCGCGCAGCAGTGAGGGGAAGCAGTGAATTGTTCGCGCGTAGTACTTGAATCATCCAAGGAACGCCGGCGCGGCAACGATGGAAGGCGGCGAAGCAACGACGGCAATGCCGCCGGTGAGAACAAAGCAGCTAGTGTTGGTGTTGGTGGTGGTTTCGTTGGGGAGCTAGGGCGCAGTGTTAATTTGTCGAGCAATAACCTAAGTCAGAATGAATTAATATTCGTTTTGCGAATGAATTAATATTCGTTTTGCAACCAGTGCATCGCAGATTTATAATTCTGCGTGGCAAATGACTCTAGGAGCACCCTAGAGTCATTTGCCACGCAGAATTATAAATCTGCGATGCACTTAATTGAGTAATTTGCGTCGCAGATTTATAATTCTGCGTGGCAAATGACTCTAGGGTGCTCCTAGAGTCATTTGCCACGCAGAATTATAAATCTGCGACGCAAATGACTAAATTTTATGCTAAAATTTGTTATTTGCTTCGCATGTTCAGAATGGCGTGGCAAATGCGGGGATGCAAATAAGCCTTTTTCCACTAGTGCATCATTGCATGTTGGATGCTCTTTGCAAAACTCAATGAACTCTCCAACCCCCTTGAGAAAGTCGGGCTTAAGATTGCGCCCATCGAGTCTATCATACATCCAACTACGCTCTCTTCTTTTCATGATACCAAGTTCTACACATCTCACAAAAAACATGTTACTAACCAATCTCTACACATCTCACACTAATCATGTTACTAAACCTACTATATAGTCTAACTAACGTTCGAAGTTTTCTAAACAAACACTCAAATAATTGTAAATATTAATTATATAAAAATCAATAATTATTAATGATATAAAGTTCAATAATTTATTAATGATATAAAGATCAATAATTTACTTAAACACACTTAAAAATTATATAAAGATCAATAAGTTACTTATAAATTATATAAAGATCAATAATTACTTAAACACAAGCCAATAAGAATATAAATCAAATATAAATAATAAATGCATTTACAATAAACACCTAAACATGCACAAATTTATTTAATACAATTACTTACTACTCAAATTCAATCTCTAAATTATTCGTTGTTTCTCATACACATACATCAAATTAAATATGGTGGATATATAAAGCCCATAATCAAGTAGCAAAACTACAACTCCATAAAATTTCCATACTTTTCTAACAAGGCATTCCATAATTTCTATACTTTTCTAACAATGCATTCCATAAATTCCTTAAATCATTAAATTTTCATAGATTCCACCTCACATATGGATAGCCAAACTAGGGAATCATGAATACACTTATCATGAAAATCACACTAATTAAACAGTAAAACTAATAAAGGAGTACTCCCTATAAGATTATTTTTAGTACTAAGCTCAATATCGAAACCTAGTTACCTAACATGTAGTTCACACTTCAAACTTCATACAATATGTAATTCATAATTCATAAACTACCATAATAAGTCATTAATTCAACACAATTAGAAGAGAAAAAAGGTTACCTCCAAAGATCGAAGAGTTCACAGAGTTCAAAGAGAAAAACTACATTTGATATAAACAACAAAGTTAGGATTTGGAAAATTGAATCATTATATTATGACAAATTAAGAACAAAGGTTACCTGGGGTGGGAAATCGTCGACGGGTGTCCGGTGCGGTCCGGCAAGGTGGTCCGGCTGGGTGGAGCTGCTTGCGCCAAAGCGCAGCTCGCTGGGTGGACCGTCCGCGGCTGAGCTCGGTGGGACCGTGCGCGGCTGGGAGGGCGAAGGCGCCGGCGCGTTAGGGAAGCGGAGTCGCTGCGGGTGACGGCGCCAGCGGGTTAGGGTGGAAGGGAGGTGCGGCGGTTCCCAAATCGTGCGCTTGTACAACTTTTTATTTTTATTTTTCTGGAATAACGAATTAGGATTAGATTCCAAAGTTGGTCGGCAACTTGGAATTAATGTGACTGTCATTAAGTATTTTTTTTTAAAGAATTAACGACCGGTAATATGGTAGTAGATATTAAAAAAGCGGCAATTAAAATTTTAAATCTTTGTTGGAAATAGTCGTGTTTTACCAACTGCTACTTAATTGGTCGGAAGGTAAGAGAAAACAGTCGATAAATTAACGGCTGCTACAAAATCGGTCGACAAATTAAAAAATTAACGACCGCTTCTTAGTTGGTCGGTAAATTAACGACTGATAGATTTTTCGGTCGGTTAATTTTGTTTTACTGACTACTTTTAGGTTGGTCGGTAAATTCGGTTGGTAATCAAGCGCTTTCTTGTAGTGTTAGCCCCGTGGCAAAAACTCGTCGTAATTAGGTTGTCGTTAAAGATACAAATTCTTGTAGTGTCCCTAAAAGGTATTGAACTCACCCTATTAGTTAATTTTCCAACACTAATCACTTCTGTAGACTCCTTACCCTTACCCGTACTTGTGTTTTGAACAATCTCTGAAGAGTTATTGTTGGATTCCATTGGATTTTACATGTTGATGTCTTCATTATTCAGATTCGGAGACGGCGTCTCCTCCTCCATATTGCCTCTAGGTTTTAGAATTCAAGTTGGTTTTTGTTTCTCTCACTAGAACCTAAAGTTTCTCTCACTAGAATTTCTCTCACTTATTTGAGATAAGTGGATATTTGAGTTGTTGTCACTATAAACAATTGCCGAAAATATAACCTCATTCTAAGAGTTTGGTTACGTTTGATCTTGGAGAGCATGTGAGTGGCACGAGGACGAAAAAAGTGACATGCATGCATCAGTGGCGGATCTAGAAATTGTACTAAGTGGGGTCACTATTACAAATTAATGAAAAATTTACTACATTAGGTACTTTTTAAAACGATTTAGTCGAAAATTAACTAAAATTATGCAATTTTTTTTGACCAAATGGGGTCAAGTGACCCCACTTCCCATACACTGGATCCGCCACGGGCATGCATGTAACTATTTTATCGACCAACGCCATAATGACATGTCATCTATTTTTTTTTTTGTAGGAGCACAAGTGAATTTGGAATGAATCGAAGGATAAAGTATAAAAATATGGAGAGTCCTTGATAAATCTGAACAATAAAATGTGACAGAGTATGTGATTGATCGAGTGTGAAGGATAAACTTACCCTAACTGTTCGAAAATTTTGGGAGGGATACGATCGAGTGTAGTAGTAACAGCACATGTCAATTGGACAAAAATCCGCTGCGGGGTACATATATTCACATTATGCATTAAATGTAAGACAGTTGAAGAAAACTATTGCAATTAGACTTTTTTCCCATTCTATTAACACTATCTTTGGGTGTTGTTGTCTGCTTGTCTCATGTCTGGCTGTCTAGGTTGAAATTTATGTAAATTACTCAACAAGTCAGCATACATAGCCTTTTATATAAATTAAATGGAGTAAGTATCAGACGATCTTATAAGAGACTACATGGTTGTTTGCTACAACGCATATACGCATATGAAAAGGGGTATATATGCATCATTCTACCATGAATATTAATCAGCGCAGTCTGACAAATAAATAAGTCTGTAAGTGCACAACGCTCTAATAAGAAACCAATTGTTTGTGACAACACAAATACATCTGTAATGATGGTGGACGACCATGGTGCACGCACAATGAGCATGGTGTATCTTAAGAATACAAATACATGGGTAAAACGATATTACCTTACGTAAAAAAAACATGAATATATTTACTCCGTATTATTTATACATTTAATAAAAAAAGTGAAATACGTGTGTATATATATATATATATATATATATATATATATATATATATATATATATATATATATATATATATTATAACAAAAAAGTGAAATAATATATCGTATGTTCTTTTGTCGCAATGTCATGTTATTTTCTACGTGCACATATGTTGTTTTGAATGCACCGTTGTCATTGTGCACTTTTGTCATAGTACACGAATTCAGATACGACAGTTGAAAATGGGTATACCATTATCGAAAATGATAAAGGTCGCAACATGCGACCTTTAAGCCGTGTCACAACGATGACATGACATGATTATGTGTCATGATTTAAATTGGAAACTAAAATATTCAATTTATATAACCTATTATATATTCCCTCCGTCCCTTAATACTCGCACCGATTTCCTTTTCGGGTCGTCCCTTAATACCTGCACCGTTTCTATAAATGAAACTTTTACCAATATTATATTATTTCTCACAATTACCTACTAACCCACCTACACCCCTACTCCCTACAAAATATCATTTAAAAATTCACACCCCCAACTCACCACTCCCCAACCCTTAGGCCCTTACACATTTCCAACTAACTATATTTTAAAAATACTCCACTATATATCAACTAACACCCATTAAATTAATAAGTCAATTCAAGTGTTTTAAACTCTGAACCGGTCAAACCGGTACGAGTATTAAGGGACGGAGGTAGTATGTTACAAAAGAAAGGTAAGAAAATCTTAATATTCTAATTTGTTTCCTTGTTCATGTGGACTACCTTATTTACGTAATTTCGTAGTAAAAAAATATTGCATTGGTAGTAAAAATATTTTGACGATAATAGTATACGTGGCGTCCATATATACCAATTAAACTCCGATACGTAAAATTGCGACAATTAAATATTATCGCAATTTGTGACCTTTATCATCGCCCTACCGTTATAAATTATCCCACCGGCCACCCTAAAACTGAAAGTGGCTGTTTTGTTGGTGTGTAGTAAAAGGATAGTTTTACAATGGCTACAATGATTTTGTAGCCATTGTAACTTTTTGATCAGAACCGTTAAATTTCTATATTAAATCAGGACCATCCATTAGATTGACTTTGACAATTAAAATATCTTTACAACAAAACAGTTAAAAAAATAAAATTAATATGCGAAAATTTGGTTTCTTCCATGCATCCTTGTTATATATCTGCTTCGAATTGATTTGTCATACTAGTGCGATTTAAAATTCGGATTTTAAACGGAGTAGCTAGATTTGCCTATTTTGAAATTATTGGAAGAAGTGAAAAACCAATTTCACAAATAGTATAGAATTTAGAAGAGAAAAAAAAAAGTAGTTCATAACTTCATGTCTTCATATATCAATGGTGATACATCCCGCAATTATTTTCGGATCCATTAAGCTTTATGTTGTTCAATTTGGATGGAGATTCATGGAGATTATTATATGCTGATAATGATAATGATAATGTCTCACTGCAACATAAAATAAAAATTGAAATAATATATAACAATATCATAGATTCAATTTGGAGGCATATCAATGGAGATTGCAAAAATTATGCAGGACTGCAGGAGTATAGTAATAGACCAGTAGTTTCCTCAGCGGTTTTTCCCTTTTTTTTTCCCTAATGAGAAACAGTTAATTCCTCATTTAAAATACTAAAATACATTTTATTTAATTGTAATTTTAAAAAGAATTATAGTCAAACAATCGGATGGATAAGATTAGTCTCAAAGAATTAAAGGGTTGAGATTGAAAGCAACTACAATGACTACATTTTTATTGTAGTCATTCAAAAACCTTCCGTAGTAAAAATATGTACATATCGACATATCGTAATGTCAGGCTATTATATTATTCCATCATTTTTGCACCCAAATAAATAAACATGCCTATTATTATACGCCATCCGCCACGAGTAATACTATCACATGAAACTGTCTCTTGTACTTCGTATTATGTTACTCTTACTCATACTATCTTAGCCTCTTAGGTCATCTAATTCTATTTATAGCTCCTAAAAACCATGCAATCATGCATTTAAACAACATTAATTATAATTTTATTATTACTATTTCTAGTTTGCCAAGTTTACTTCATGCGATGTAGTATCAAAATGCTTCACGGATGTCACTAAAACAATGCTAAATGCAATATAATGAAAAGGATGTTAGTCCTACTATTTCGGTTCGCTTTTTATTAAAATAAATACAGAGTACATGCACATTTAAATTTTATTACGTGTGAACGTGGATATTTAAATGCGTAGAGGGTCAGAGGATATGTACATGAATAATGTGTGAGGACCCTCTAAATTTATAAAATACTTTGTAATACTCTACGGTAAGAATGGGCCAGGATCTTAATCTGATCATTTATCAAAGTTTGTATTTGATCAAACCCTAATCAAAAGTAGCCTAATTTTATTCGGATTTCGACGCATACTCTTGTTAATTCATACTCTATTTGGTGTTTAATGTTCTACTCCGTGTTCACTTACTATGGGTCAGAATAAAAAAAACTTTGCAATTTGTGGACTATGGACCGTGTCAATTATATATTAGTGTTCTTAAGGTCCACCTTCTAAATTGCGTGCACCATGCTCTATGTGCACCATGATCCACCTTCTAAATTGCGAGATAGGAGTACTCCGTAGGATGATTTCCTCAAAAGAAAACTAGTAACTACTCAGCAAATAACGGTTGCAGAATCAGCATAATGATTTCCTATAAAAAAATTCCAATGTCTCCTCAACCGTCAGTCCAACCTTACATCTACTTCGGTCATCAATCTCACCATTAGAAGTGTGTATTTTCTTTTTAAGTTTGTTTTGAGTTCTAATCTTAATTTCACACTACTTTTTGACTATGCACATATTAACCAAATAAAAAACCCTAACTTCACAATACTTTTTTTACTATCAAAAGATCTTGCGCGCACAAGGTGTACAATAAATTTATTGTACACCAATATAACTTTAATCTAATTTTTTGTAACTTTAACCTAGTTTTGATTAACTTTTATATTAGTAATAAAAAAATTGATAGATAAACATTTTAAAGGGTTAAATGATTAATTTTATACATTATTAGTCATTTTGAAGAAATAAGTTTTACTAAAATTAAAAAATTTATCACTAAAAATAGATAACTTTTACATATATAAGCTTAACTTTTAAGCATTTTGAGTTAACTTTTACTCCGGTGTACAATATTTATTGTACACCCCTTGTAAATAAGAATTTGTGTTTTACTATACATGATCGGCCTATATATTTACCTCGTCTCAATTAGGGGTGTTGACCCATCCTAATCTGGAACAGATCGGATCAGAGATCATAACTTTGATAATGTAAGTATTGATACTAGATAAGTAATATTTTGACCAAATTTAGACCGGACTAAAAAAACGATCAAAGTTGGACTAGACCGTTTTGGACATGTTTTAGACTTAATTTATATACAAATTAAGTATATTTTTTTCCTACAAAAAAAAAACAAAAAGTAAAAAATATGGTAAAAAAACAAAAAGTAAATATCGAAACTAATTGTTCAACTTCTTTTTTGATAACTCAATACAGTATAAAATATTTTATAGTAACCTTTCCAACATATTAAAGAAGAAAATTAAATTTCAGTGGTTTGTTTTCGTATTTTATAAGAAAAGATCAATCCGGTCCAAAATTATTTTCTATAGGATTTAGACAGGCGGATTAGATACCGGAATATATATTTTGACCTGGTGAGAGACTGGTTATTTTCGGTATGTTCCGTCCGAGCTATATTTCCGGTCCAGACCAATGTTTTAATACACCTCTAGTCTCAATATAGTAGTTACACGAATAGAGATAAAATTTGGGATTGATGCAAAGATGAATACGGAGTAGTTATTTTCGTCATGAAAGGAAAATACTCACAAATACTCACAAAGTCACAAGACTCGCAACGGCCATTTAATGCGGTTTCCTGCCGCTAGACTTGGTGGAGAATGTGTAGGGATAGAGTGATAGGCAGCCAAATCAGTGTAACCCTAACTAATAAAGCAATAAGTGATTGGTTAAGGACGTTAAGCAACCTCTCACATATAACGTGTGTATTGGATGAAAATCAATATCATATGTCTCGCAAGTTGTGAGCCGTATAATTTGTGTGTTGATGTTAATGCAATTTTAAATTTAATAACAATAAACCGAAGGACGTGATCACATGCTAAATAAGGGATGGTTTGTTTCAAACTTACTTTGATTAATTTCATCAAAATATAAGGAGGATTTAGGTAGTGTTCTCTTCACCTGAATTTCACTTATCTTATCTTATCTTATCTTATTAGCCATAAATTTATCTTATCTTATCTTATTGACCTTTATCTTATCTTATCTTATCTTATCTTAACTTATTGACCCTTATCTTATCTTATCTTATCTTATCTTATCTTATCTTATTGAAACATATATATAGGAGGCCCTTATGTAATATTTACCTTATCTTATCTTATCTTATCTTTTCTTATCTTATTGGCCCTGAACTTATCTTATCTTATCTTATTGACCCTGAACTTATCTTATTTTATCTTATCTGAACTTATTGGCCCTTATTTTATCTTATCTTATCTTATCAGACCTGAAATAAGTGAAAATAAGGTGAAGAGAACAGAGCCTTGAGTAAGTTCAATTCAACAAAATTAAGTTTTTTCAGATAATTTATATACACAAATAGGTTTTTTCAGTAAAAGTAAGTTCATTTAAATTCAAATAATTCAAGATAAATTAATTTCAGTTGAAACAAACAGAGCCTAAATGATCGCTAGAGACCTAGAGTGCTCGTTAACACAAGTCATCAAGCTTAACTACTACCTAAAACCGTACAATTAAGGATACCTCAAAGGAGGAAGTCTTGGACAATATCAGTTTGCGTCCATACCTAGGGGTGTTAATTCTCAATCCGGCCCAGTGAACCCTTTAGAACCCGCGAGCTAAAATCCGACCGTTTAGAATCCGAACTGTTTAGAACCCGCGAGCTAAAATCCGAAATCTGATCCGATCAGGTTATATTTAACCCGAATCCGACCCAACCCGTTAGTATTGATCTGATTAAGATCTGAATCCGATAACAGACCGATCCGTGACAATCCGAATCCGTTTAATCCGAACCGAAGCAATCCGAAACCCGTTTATAATCCGATCCGTTTCAACCCGAATCCGTTCCAACCCGAGGAATATCCGTTTATAATCTGTGACCCGTTTAATCCGAACCGTTTCAACCCATGACCCGTTTAATCCGAACCGTTTCAACCCATGACCCGTTTAATCCGAACCAATTCCAATCCATGACCCGTTTAATCCGAACCAATTTCGATTCTACGATTAAATTTTTCATATTTTGGACACGTATTCCAAGACGTAAAGAACTTTCAGGAACGGATGTAGTATTAAACTAAGTTATATACAATATACTCAAGAACTTATATTTATAATTCTTATTACTTTTAAAAGTTAGTTATCGTTTTCATCCCCTAGTTAAGTCATCGATATTATAATTATATAATTTGGAATCGAATGGACCTGACCCAAATTCAACGCGCTACCGAATAACCCGATCCGACAATAACCCGAACCGATATAAAATTGAATCTGGTGTAACCCGACTAAATCCGTTTCAATCCGACCCGTTTTAATCCGTTACCCGATTAATCTGACCCGATATGAATCCGATCCGATATGGATCTGATCCGATATGGATCTGATCCGATATGGATCCGACCCGACATGAACCCGAACCCGTTATAGTCCGACTAAACCCATTAACAATCCGTCATTTTCCAATCCGATCCGATCCGACCCAACCCGACTACAATCCGACCCATTTACAACCCGATCCGATATGAACCCGTGAATAAAAAATCCAACCCGATCCGTTAAGTTTTAAATCCAATCCGATCCGACCCGTTAGCCAAATGAATCCGTTTCAACCCGATCCGTTTCAACCCGAATCCGATGAGTCTGACCCAAACCCGATCCGTTGATCAGATTTGATACCCCTATCCATACCTCTTTTCATGCCGATTACTAGCTCCTTAGTTTGTTATTGGAATTTTTCAGTACCAATAAAGATTTAGTCAGTACCAATAAAACATAAAGTCTAATTGGCAATGGTTAGTAGCGTATTGGTAGACCAATAATATAGAAATTTATACTACTCGTAATACATAACATACTATTTCCTCCGTTCCTATATAGTTGCACCATTTTGACTTTTAACACTATTCACTTGTCTTGCTTTGACCTCAATTTTCTACTAGTAAATAAAATTAAAAATTATTATACAAAGTATTATTAGGTTTTTCTTAATATATATTTTAAATATATCATTATAATTTTTACTAATACATAATTATAAGTATTGATGGTCAGAGTTATGCTTTAGCAAACGTGAAAGTCAAAACGGTGCAACTATTTAGGAATGGAGAAAGTATATTTTTACAAATGGAGGATGTTTGCATCTTAGCTAACAAAGGGAAAAGTAATTTTGGCACATAAAAGATGATTTTATTGATACACCACTATGATAACACAAGATAATTGTGCAATATTCGTTTAGATTTGATGTGTACTACTCCCTCTGTTTCTAAATGTTTTTTCTATTTCACTTTAATTATATGTTATTAAATAATTTAAATTTTCATATTATCAAAATAGTCATGCATTGAGACGAATTAAACAAGACTCTACATTACTATATTTTTTTCTTATACATTGGTAGTGATTCAATACATTCTCTTCCATTGTAAATAATATTAGGATTCCAAATGGGAAAAACACTTGGGAACAGATGGGGTAACTAAAATAGTTTACTGTACGTAAAATTAAATATATAAATAAAAAGTTTAAAAGTTGTGAGAGGTGAGAGAGAAAAGAAAGTGGAGGGAAGAAAATTAAATGCATGGGGAAAAAATCCAACTACCAATGCAGCACAACATTACACAGAAACAGCAAAACAATAGAGATAAAAAAGGGGGCAGCTCAACACTGAAATAAATACTCCCTCCTAACAATGGCAGCTCAACCATCCATTCTAATCCTTCCATTTATATTCATTTCTAGCTTTACTTCTCCTCACCAAATAACCACATTTTCTCTCTCCTCTTTCGCGCGTCGCAACCGCCGTCGTATGTAACGTGAATTCAAGCAATGTGGAACTCGACGACGGCGGAGAGCGCATTTGTTAGATCGGAGTCGTTTCGAGCTGGAGAAGAAGATGAAGAGGCGCTTCGTTGGGCGGCGCTTGAGAGGCTTCCTACATACGCTAGGGTTCGCCGTGGAGTTTTCCGGAATGTTCTAGGTGATACTAAGGAGATCCATGTCGGTAAACTTGAAGCTGACGAACGGAAAATTGTTTTGGATCGACTTTTTAACTCCGTTGAGAATGATACCGAGCTGTTCTTCGATCGTGTTCGCCGCCGTTTTCTTGCGTAATTCTCTTCCTCCCAATTTTATTTTTTAAAGGTTAAATTAAGCTTTTTTTTATTTAATTTGATTTTTTGAGGATATTTTTAGTTCTATTGCATGTTTCCATTTCTAGATTTTCTTTTTGGAAATAATATATACAAGCACTTAAAAATGCCTGTAGTAAAATGAAATATTGAATTAAATGAATAGAAATGTGCGGCTTGTTCTCCGTCACCTTGCTAAGCGAGTATCTATTGGCATAGAAGACTAGAAGTATGGGAGAACCATTGCTCGGCAAAGTTGTCCCATATGTACTATAAACACATTGTCCCTTGATTAATATACCCAAAATAAAAAACGAAATTTGATATGAAGTACTTCGTATTAATTATACTGATCGATATGTAATTGTGTGACACATTTTAAATTACTTTCAATTTAGGAAATATATTGGAGCTGCCTTTATGTAGACTGGCTAAGACGGAGTTTAACTCGATTTTCTTTTCACCAAAAATATTTTACCGAAATTTTAAGATTTTTTTTTTGGATACGATTGAGTTACAATATAATGGATGTTTTTTTTAGGGGAAGGATATAGCTAGATTTGAGTTTTTTGTTGCTAGGAAGGTGGTTAGCCTTTTGTATTTACTACAAAAATAAGGTACCATATTAATTCTAGTGGTTGGAAAATTTTGGACGAATAATAGAGGTGAGAGAGAGCGAAAAGGATAAGCGTGGAAGCATGTACACTGAGGAAGTGAAGACGTACTGAGGAGTGAGGACAATAATTATAATAATTACTACAAGTAGTAAATAATTCATTTATGTATTTTTTTAATTTATACAATTATTGATAATAATAATAATAATAATGTGAGGATTGCACTTATGCTTAAGAAGTACTCCCTCCGTCTGTTTTTGTTCTTTACGTTTTCCTTTTTTGGTATTTCTAAATGTTCTTTATATTTTCTTTTATATTATCACATAAATAACTTAGTATTCTATCAAAATTCGTGTCCAATTATTATTTTAACCAATTAAATTCATTGGGTCATATAATTAAACGTAATTTATATTGTTTAAATAAAAGAATTGAGGAATCTCGATGCACATTAATTATTCGTTGAAAAGCGTGAAAAATACTAAACGTAAAGAACAAGAAGAGACGAAAAGAGTAACTACTTGTATTCGAAAACAAGATAGAATTGAAGTCCTCGATCCCCTAAAAAAAATGAGTCCTCCACAGTAATGTTAAATTAAGATGTCAAGTGTTTAGAAAAGAAAGCACGACTTATGTTACGTTAAGTACGTTAACTTTCCACAGCTTGTAGGATTGTTACACTGAGTGAGGATGTACCATACAATACTAATTGCTATAGCCTATAGCCTATAGGTAGTAATTAATTTATGTACTGTATATATTCAGTTATTGGTAATACAATATGAGGATTTGAATTTATAGTTGTATCTTGGAACAAGATGGAGGTCCAATAAAGCATGAAAGCGAATAATGTTAAATGTCTAATGTTTAGAAAGGAAAATGCGACTTATGTTACTCATCATGTTTTCTTTTTTTTTGTTGTTGTTTAAATTTTGTGATACAGGGTGGAATTGGAATTTCCGAAGGTAGAAGTTCGATTTCTGAACTTGAAAGTGGAGTCTTATGTCCATATTGGAAGCAGGGCGTTACCAACAATTCCTAATTTCATTCTGAATATGTCTGAGGTGAAAATAAACAGACATAATTAACACCCTTATCTTATTTATTTATTTACGTTATATGTTTATTGATCGTGGTACTTAATCATAGAATTGTTTGTGACATTATTGGTGCAGGCTTTGTTGAGGAGGTTTCATTTGTTCCCGGGCGAGAGGAAGAAAATTACCATCTTAGATGACATTAGTGGAATTGTCAGACCTTCCAAGTTGACCTTGCTACTAGGTCCTCCTAGTTCTGGGAAGACCACTTTGCTGTTAGCTCTTGCAGGACGCCTTTCATCTGGATTGCAGGTACTAAAATTCCA
Organism: Spinacia oleracea; assembly: GCF_020520425.1. NCBI lineage: Eukaryota > Viridiplantae > Streptophyta > Magnoliopsida > Caryophyllales > Amaranthaceae > Spinacia > Spinacia oleracea. Next base: position 76,496,628 of record NC_079488.1, read on the forward strand.
ATTTATTTGAATATAACTAGACAATAAAAGGTATTCAATGTTGACAATAAAAGTTGCATTAGTATTTTTAAGTGATTGAGTTTAAATGCACTTTGGATGAGATGCAAGATGGATGTGACAGTAATTAGTAATAGTATGACCTCCTAATATGCCTTTAGTAATTGAAAGATGTCAGGGAGAATCACATACAATGGGCACGATCTCCGAAAATTCGTTCCTCAGACGACAGCAACTTATGTAAGCCAACAGGATTGCCTTGCAGCAGAGATGACAGTTAGGGAAACTCTTGCATTTGCTGCACGTTGTCAAGGCGTTGGAAGCAAGTACGGTAAGCTAAGCCAAGCTAGTTGTATCTAAATTGTCTTTCTGAATATATATCGGAAATATCTTCCTAATGATGATGTAACCATTACAACAGATATGCTGCTGGAGCTTGCAAGACGAGAGAAGCAATCTAAACTAAAACCTGAAGAAGACCTTGACATATTTATCAAGGCAATGTCTCTGGATGGCAAAGATGCAAGCCTTCTTGTGGATTATATTCTCAAGGTATTGCACAAATTTCCATCCGTTTTTGCATTATATGTTGCATCAGGATTACCCGAACTAAAATGGAAAGTGTCAAGAACATTATGGTAGTAGTTGTTTTTGTGTTTGTGCTGAAGCACGTACTAAAACTATTTATATAAAGATTCTAGGTTTAGATGTATGTGCGGACACCCTTATTGGCGACCATAATTGCAAGGGGATTTCTGGTGGCCAAAAGAAGCGGCTCACAACAGGTACGTATTAGGCTATTAGCTATGATATGGCAATCTTCTTATTGATAAGTGATAACAATATTGGAAATTGGTTATTGGTTATTGTATCTGTTTTTGCTGATGCAGAGTTATTTTTGCTTGGATAGGTGAATTATTAGCAGGACAATCTCGAGTGTTATTTATGGACGAAATATCAAATGGACTTGATAGTGCAACTACTCACCATATCATAAAGTATCTCAAGCATTCAACATGTTCACTGGATGCGACTACAGTGATTTCTCTACTGCAGCCTGCTCCAGAAACCTATGAGCTATTTGATGACATTATACTGTTAAGTGAAGGTCAGATAGTTTATCAAGGACCACGTGATTCTGCTCTTGATTTCTTCTCATCCATGGGATTTGCTTGTCCTGAGAGGAAGAATGCTGCAGATTTCCTTCAGGAGGTAGAATTTCTTTAGGTTGAAAAGAATAATAATAATAATAATTTATTCTAGGCTTCCTACCTGGATGTGTTACTTATTACAAACTTTGTTCACAGGTTACATCAAAGAAGGACCAACAACAATACTGGTCTGGTCATCCTTCTGATTATGAATATGTCCCTGCAGAAAAGTTTGCAGAATCGTTTCGCTTTTTCCCTGTGGGAACCAATTTGTGCCGGGATCTGTTTACACCTTTCAATAAGATGAATAATCATCCTGCTGCTTTATCAACTTCTAAATACGGTGTAACTATGTGGGAACTTCTTAAGATTGGATATTCATGGCATAAGCTTCTAACAAAAAGGAACTCTTTTATCCATGTCTTCAAGTTTGTACAGGTAGGTTTAGCTATGAAAATTTTGTCTATATATACTATTGCAGTCACATACTCTATCCTGATTTTTTAATCTTTCTACTCGTGCAGCTGCTTTTTATTTCTTTCGTTACAATGTCGGTTTTTTTCCGAACAACTTTGCACCGTAATACAATTGATGATGGAGGCATCTACGTTGGTTCTCTCTTCTTCTCTATGAATATAATCCTTTTCAATGGATTTACCGAAACAGCCATGATAGTAATGAAACTTCCAGTTATCTACAAGCATAGAGACTTGCACTTCTACCCTGGTTGGATTTATTCTGTCCCTTATTGGTTGATGAGCATTCCGACTTCACTGATTGAATCTGGTGTTTGGGTGGCAGTCACGTATTTTGTGGTTGGCTATGATCCCAACTATTCAAGGTAATCTATGCTTAAAAGAGATTTTCTTTTCTGATTGTATGCTTAAAGGTTTCCTGCATTGATCTTTATTAACTAATTCTTCCTTGTTTTTCTTTTCAGATTTTTTAAGCAGTTCTTGATATACTTTCTCCTGCATCAAATGTCTTTGGCACTTTTTCGTGTGATGGGATCTTTAGGTCGAAGTATGATAGTGGCCAACACATTTGGATCCTTTGCCATGTTGGTTGTGTTGGGTCTAGGTGGATACATCATTTCAAGAGGTAAAATCTCGCACTTTGCTGGTATCTTTATACATAGACATCCAACTTTGACACGATTTGTTGATTTTGATTTGTGCAGATAGCATCCCTCGTTGGTGGGTCTGGGGTTTCTGGATTTCTCCTCTCATGTACTGTCAAAATGCAGTTTCTGTGAACGAGTTTAGTGGCCATTCCTGGGATAAGGTAAACTAGTACTTCCATTATTTGTTGTATTTTAAGATATACATGCTGCATTTCAAAGATAGTAACTGTTGTGCTTTATTATGGTTTTGTTTTCAGTCATTTGGGAATATGAGACTCGGTGATGCAGTACTGAAATCAAGGAACTTGTTTACGGAAAATTACTGGTACTGGATTGGAGTGGGTGCAATGGTTGGATATATAGTCTTGTTCAACCTCATGTTCACATTCTTCATTTCTTACTTACGTCGTAAGTTATTGATTTGGGAATATAGTCTTGTTCAACATTGTAAGTTGCAGTATTTCCTTATATATCTTTCATCGTATGCTGATCACATCATGTTGTTATTTAATCTATCAGCCCTTGGAAGGAGACAAGCTGTAATCTCCAATACCGAGTTCCTAGAGATGGAAAGGAAGAGGAAGGGTGAAGCTGTGGTCATCCAATTGAAAGAATTCTTGCAGCATTCAGGTTCATCAAATGGTATGTAACTAACTATACATCCAAGTTTATCTCTTCCTTAATATGTCTAGCAGTCTATGTGTAAGTAACTGATTGACTCGATCTTCTGCTTGTGCTTTCACTCCAGGAAAAACACGTACAGGGAAGGGTATGGTTCTACCATTTCAACCACTGTCAATGTCATTCAGCAATATCAATTATTACGTGGACGTTCCTTTGGTAAGTTCAAAATAAGGCACTACTTTCTCTTCAATTGCGAAGTAGATTTCATAAAGAAGTTAGTTATCAGTCAAAAATCTCATTAATCCCATCTCGTAAAACAGGAGATGAAACAACAAGGAATATCAGAGGATAGACTACAGTTGCTGGTTGATGTCACTGGAGCTTTCAGGCCAGGTGTTCTCACTGCATTGGTGGGTGTCAGTGGTGCTGGTAAAACAACACTCATGGATGTATTAGCTGGTAGAAAAACTGGCGGACATATAGAAGGGAGTATTTTCATGTCGGGTTATCCCAAAAGGCAAGAAACATTTGCAAGAGTATCTGGTTACTGTGAGCAGACTGATATTCATTCCCCATGCTTAACCGTTTTGGAATCCCTTCTGTTTTCTGCATGGCTACGTTTGCCACCAGAAGTTAACTTGCAGACACAATTGGTAAGTGATTTTTTCAGGCTGCTGTTTTGCTTACTTAGTAGGGTTTCTTGATATTGTTGTCGAATAACTATATCTGGCGTTTATTTTCAGGCTTTTGCAAGTGAAGTTATGGAACTTGTGGAACTCATTCCCTTGAGTGGAGCATTGGTTGGTCTACCTGGAGTTGATGGTTTGTCAACAGAGCAAAGGAAGAGATTGACTATTGCCGTTGAATTGGTTGCTAATCCGTCAATTATTTTTATGGATGAGCCAACAAGTGGATTGGATGCAAGGTCTGCAGCCATTGTGATGAGAACTGTGAGGAATATCGTAAACACTGGTCGAACCATTGTTTGCACTATTCATCAGCCAAGCATAGACATTTTTGAATCATTTGATGAGGTACTCAACTGCCCTACATTACTGAAGCCTATTTGACAACAATGATGTGTGTTTTTGTTAACAAAACTTGTATCCATGGCAGCTTTTATTCATGAAGAGAGGAGGGCAAGTCATTTACGCTGGCCCACTTGGACCAAGATCTTGCAAACTTATTGATTATTTTGAGGTTAGCCAAGTTGAAAATATAGTTGTACTTCTGTTTCTTTTTAGGAAATACTGTGAACCACTACCTTTTTGTTTGTCACTTTTTTTTAAAAAAAGGAACAACATACTGCATATAATTGTGACATTGTTTGGATTTTGGAAAAACATGTAGGCAGTGGAAGGGGTGCAAAAGATCAATCCTGGTCATAACCCCGCGGCATGGATGCTTGATGTTACTTCTATGGCAGAAGAAGCACGGCTTGGTGTAGATTTTGCAGAAGTATACAAAAATTCAGAACTATTTCAGTATGTGCATTTTTAGTATTTACTTTTATACCTGATTAGTCACCATTCCTTGTATTCCTCTTGCCTAACTCGCAGCCTTGTTTGGTTCAGGTATAACAAAGAGTTGGTTGATCGTGTCAGCAAACCACCTAGTAACTCGAAAGAACTACATTTTCCGACAAAGTATTGTCGATCATTCTTTGGTCAGTTTCTGACATGTCTTTGGAAGCAAAATTTATCTTACTGGCGAAATCCTCAGTACACTGCAGTTCGCTTCTTCTACACCGTTATCATCTCACTGATGCTTGGATCAATCTGCTGGAAATTTGGCTCTAAAAAGTAGTTACTACACTAGTTGGACATTATTACTGGTGTAACTAATCATCTCCAAGTGCTTCAGCTAACGCTACATGTTTAAATTTTTACAGGGAAAAACAACAGGATATCATAAATGCAATGGGATCTCTATATGCAGCAGTACTTTTCATCGGAGTTACCAATTCTGCGGCGGTTATGCCTGTTGTTTCCACTGAAAGATTTGTTTCCTACAGAGAGAGAGCTGCAGGGATGTATTCAGCTCTACCTTTTGCCTTTGCACAGGTTTCTCTTGCTACTTTCTATGTCTTTTATTTTTTTCTTGGAAAATGTTACTGGTTTCTGAATATTTGCTTGGTCTAATTTACTGTGCAGGTTACCATAGAGTTCCCTTATGTTTTTGTGCAGACACTCATTTACGCAGTAGTTTTCTACTCGATGGCCTCGTTCAAATGGACAGCTTTGAAATTTATTTGGTATATCTTCTTCACGTACTTCACAATACTATACTTCACTCTTTTCGGAATGATGAATACTGCTCTCACACCCAACCACGACTTGGCCTCCATAATATCTGCCCCATTCTATATGCTATGGAACCTTTTCAGTGGCCTCCTCATCCCTTACAAGGTAATGTAAAATTAAACATTTTCATGGTTTTTTTCTGGATACTGATGGTACTGATAAATATTCTATTTTTAGTAACTTGTGTTTTTTCCCTACATCAGAGACTTCCTGTATGGTGGAGATGGTATTACTGGCTGAACCCAGTAGCCTGGAGTCTTTATGGTCTTCTTACTTCACAATATGGAGATGATAACACGCTAATATTGTTGTCAGACGGGATTAACAGAAAACCTATAAAGAAAATGCTGAGAGATGGCCTTGGATTCAGGCACGAATTCGTGGGCATTGCTGGTATCGTGGTAGTCGGTTACTGTCTGTTTTTTGCTGTCATTTTCGCTTATGCTATGAAAACATTCCACTTCCAGACAAGGTGATAGAACCAACACTTGTTAAGAAACCCATGTAATAGATCCAGTAATCTGTATAGCAGTCTACATACATAAATAGGCCATTGATTTTCAAAACAATTTATTTCCCAAATGTTGGAAGGAAATAAGTATTTGTTTCAGAACCCTCCAATATTAGTAATACTAATGATAATATATTCTTTAACCTTGCTATTTCTTACATTGTGAATTAATGTTGCATATTAGTCACATTGTGAATTAATGTTGCATATTAGTCACATTGTGAATTAATGTTGCATATTAGTCAGACTCTTCATACTTTAGCAATACACATTTACGATACGTTCAGAACAAAATACCAGTCTGTATCATCTCAGAACGACCATCAGTAAGTTTCCACCAGGAGGTGAGAATCTTAAGCGCACAATCGACGTTGCAAGTGACAACCAAGACTAGTTTTTTGACCGGTTGAGCAGAGGAAGTTTCCCTAAAACATAAGGCATAATATTTACTTCGGCAAGACAACATATCTAGCTAGACTGTCGTAAAATTAATAAATTAACATTTGTAGGAGATTATTCCAAGAAAGAATTCGAACCCAATTTATCAGGAGGGTGATTATTCCAAGAAAGAATTCGAACCCAATTCTGGTATCGAAACAGCAATAAATTCATAGAATGCACAAAAGCTCTTTAAAATTGTATGATAATAAATCCACTAACAATTTACAATTTAGAAAGATCAGATAATATTCTGCAACTCAGTATAACTAACAACTGATGCATTTTTCAGAAAAGAAAAGACAAATGTATCATCATACAGCTACTGAATTAGCACTGGAAACAGAAACAAGCATATGTTTTGTTCTAGGCAATCCTACTCAGCTAAGCAAAAGGACAGTTTGATTCTAAGTATAGGAATATAAACATGATTTTCTATCGTTAGTCTCAAACACATTCCCAGGAACGAGTTTCTACATAAACAAGAGGCTGCGGTCTATTCTCTGTATTATAATACTTCCGTATTAGTTCTTCTAAAAAGCAAGCGAAACCCTAATCACTTCCAGAGCTTTACACACTTGTCGTGGCTAGCAGAAGCAACAAAACCTGTGACACTAGATGTAGCCAATGAAGTAATCTGTCCTTCGTGAGCAACCAAAGTCATTGTCTTGTTCTCTGTCATGTTCCAGAGTTCCAAATTCTGGCACAATAAGATTATTCAGTTCAAATACAGATCAAGTGTTGTGACTTTTTTACCAGACTGTAGGAATTATATCATATTTCTTTTTTTTTATATTATAGATTGCTCATATTTTTTATAATAGAAGGAATAAAAAGTGTTTGATGTAGAATAAACAAGGAAACTTGCCTGGTAACAGCCTATGATGAGAAGAGAAGAATAAACAGGGTGGAAAACACAGGTGTTGAATTTGTTGCCAGTACCAGTAAGCTCATGCACGCATCGCCATTTGCTGCTGCCAGAACCGACACTCCAAACTCTGACCATGTCCTCGCTTACACAGGCAAGAAGTTCACCAGAAGGATCCCAGCAGGCTGAATGAAATTTTTGAGAGTGACCCTGATACAGAACGAATTGTTGCTTTGCTTTATATAAAATTCTAAGATGCACTCAAACATTCTTATTGTTTTGAACAATTAATCACACATACTACTAGCAAGATCTAAGGGACAATATATGCAAAGGTATGCTTGGCACAAAATGTCAGACCTGTAGTTGCTCCACAACTCTGAAGTTATCTGTATCAATTATGTTGATAACAAGCTCTGACACAGCAGCAATCAACTTTCCTGTACGAGGCTGAAATCTGACCTGAACTGTGCCCCCCTGAATAAAGTAAAAACATAATTTATAATAAATAAGTAAAAAATTGTCCAATGCGGTACAATCTCATAGACAATAGATGTGACATTTTATACCTCTAGAACCTTAGGACAACTACCCTTGTTGATACTCCAAATCCGTATCTCCCCATTCGAATCGTTAGATATAATAAGATCCTCGTTGGTTGGATGGAAGTCTAATGACATAACAGAGGTAGAGTGGCCAGTGAAATTCCGAAGCGAGTAGCCAGTCTGAAAGGAAATAGGTTTCAAAGCACATGAGAAATAGTAGCATTCATTCTTGAATAGTGACAAGCAATAACAAAAACAACCTATGAAAACCCTCCTCTATGATTCAGGCAGCAAAGTAACACACTTTCTTAGAGAAAGGTATACAAACAAGATTACAAGTAACAAGGAAAACAATCATTGCCCCCTAATTTAATGGCTACTAAGATTCAGACGAAATATAAAGATGAGATATTATCGCCACGGTGCCAATCTCCCTTGTAAACAATTAATGAAGTGAATGAAAAATTAGCCCAAAAGACAGAACAAAAGGTAACTAACACTTGACCAAATGAGTTCACTCCGTGAATCAGATATATCACTGTTCGGAAGCGTAAATTGAAACATTCTCTGAACAATCAACTACAACAAATAAATTGAAAGGTCATAGAAAGAGAACTTAACACATAGAATTACGAAGTTTCCTGGTACACAAACAGAACTTAACTTGAATGCCCAATTCACATTTATGCATTTATCATTGAAATTTCCCTTTTCAAATTACAACTTTGCAGAAACAAGACCTTTAAACATTAACACAAAAAAAACACAAACGATATAAAATTAAATGCATCAAGGATGATTGCAAAAAAGGATTGTGACAGGACTGTACTGTCGAAATATTTTAACCACAAGTAACAACTACGCAGCAAGAGAGGGCATAAGAAGTAAAGAGTGTGTATACTAACATTATCAGCATCCCAGACCCTGACAGTTCTGTCAAACGATGAAGTTGCCAGCCGCGCCTTGGTTGGACTAAACCGAACATCTGTTATCATATGAGTATGTTCCTCGAGAGTGGACTTTGGTTTTTGAGTATCAGTGTACCACAACACAGCCTGCACAGGGTTTCAAGTTACAAGCATCAATCTTTATGGACATGACATAAACAGTATGAAAGATTCAAGTTCCAAAGGACAAACCTTCTTATCATGTCCACCAGTGGCAAGCAGCTTTCCATCCGAGGAGAAGTGACAACAGTTGACTTTGCTCGTGCTAGCTTGAATAAGAGCCATATCCTTGAAAGTGAAACCTAAAAAAACAGAAGATAAGGCACTTTATCGAAGTGCTCACTTGCTGAACCTTAGATGCATCGAATAATGCATGAAAAACTAGTACCTTTGCTGACTTCAATACCACGACCCATGACATCCCTTGGATCTACCTCCTCATGGGATAGGAATGACTCGACATTGTCATCCAAAGCTGCTTCATCGCCAAAGCGGTTCATATCAGCCTAAAATTCCACCACAGTGATTATCACACCACATCCAAACAAGATAAGGAGACCAAAATAAGATGGAACAAGGAAAATTAAAATAATGGATATGGAGCTTAATTACCTCACAAAGATAATAATTAAACAGCTGAAAACTCGGAACACGCTCGCTAAGATATGAAAACACACCCCTAAACTCACAAAGATCAGAGGCAGGGTTTTGGCTCACCAAAATACCATAACACAGAGTCAATATTTTATAACACTGATCTGAATAAACAAATACACGAGGGTCTTTCATATAGGACCTGACTAACAAAACCCTAATAAAATAACTCCCAAAATAGTACTACTACCTAATATAGCTAAGAATTAAAAAATATTAAAACTCAATAAATAAAACAGACACGGTTTGTTATGGAACTCGCTCTTGCATCTAATAACCTCAAAAATATCACCAGCCTCACAAGTTCAATTTAGGTATCTTTTAAAATGCTTAAAAATGTGAACTAACAAGGTCGAGGTGACAATGTGACATATTAGCAACACTTTAATTTGTCTCTCTAAGCCTTCTAAGGTGCTGTGCTTTGTGCATCAAATTATCTTTTCGAAGTCGCTATTATTCAGAATATTTTCTCTCGTTCAAGCAGTCAGACTGACCAGACTCTGAACCAGTTCCTTCTCCAATCTAGTTCTTTTAACTTTGACAAGGAATAAAAGCAGCTTACCATTTGATTTGGGGCTGATGTAAGTGTGCCCACGCTATCAGTGCCAAACACGAGAGAAGGCTTCGAGGAACCGCCACTGTGTGGTAAATTTGGCATGGACATAACATCTCCTGGTGTATGTGTCGATGGTGTAGAGGGTGCTGAACTGGGGGAAGGGCCTGCAGTATTTGCAGTACCTGAGCTATTTGCAGGACCTGAAGAATTTGGCTGCTGCTTTCTCTTCCTCCCTACCTGACTTTTTGTGGCCTTAATTGTCGAAAGGAAAAATAATAAATGAATTAAATGACAGAATGGAGTTAGGGGTAACAAAGACAAATTAAAGCATAACGAGTTCTGATAATAAAATAAAATAAAGAAATATGATAGCTTCCACTAAAATACTCGACGGCACGCTTGGAAAACATGTTAGTCTTCCCTTGTATAATGATTGCCAATCTCACTCTGGTCATTCCAAAATCCAAATTATAAACTTCTTACCATAATGATTGCCAATCTCTCTCTTTGCCTCTCTAGTTTCCATACCAATCTGCTTGAATTTTTTTTTCTTTAAGGAGTGAGAACAGAAGTGAAGTGATTAAGACGTGTTCGGATCTTTTTGTCCAATCAAAAGTCCCACTCCCTATTTCATTTGACTAGAGTGTCCTACATATTAAACGAAGGAACTGTTTTTTTTTTTTTTTTTGAGGGAAGGAAAGCAAAACTGATTGAAGAGGGAAAAAAAGATACTCCAAAAAAAATCAGGAAATATCGTCTAACTTCCTCTTTTAGTTTCATCTTCTATCTTATATTAGGGATTATAGACCTATAGCACGCTGCTTGCTGGTTTATAAATTATTGCGAAGGTGATCATTAATAGATTACAAAATGTTATTGGTGAAGTCGTTGATGGGGCACAATCCGGCTTTATTCCTAAAAGACACATAGCAGATAATACTCTATTAGCAACTGAGCTAATTAGGGGATATAATAGGAAACACATGTCCCCCAGATGTATGTTGAAAATTGACTTAAGAAAGGCATATGATTCTCTTGTATGGCCTTACTTGAGAATTATGCTTTCCGAGTTTGGCTTTCCTCAGGTGTTCTTGGGATGGGTAATGGAGTGTGTACAGACGGTTTCATATTCAATTCTCATAAATGGTAAGCCTTGTAAAACCTTTCCCTGCTAAGAAAGATCTAAGACAAGGTGATCCTATGTCACTTTTCCTTTTGCCATAGGGATGGAATATCTCTCAAGATGCTTGAGTACTTTAGAGAGTAATCCTAATTTTAATTTCCACCCAAGATGTGAAAAGGGAACGTGACTCATATGATGTTTGTTGATGATTTATTGATGTTCACTAGAGGTGATATTATGTCTATCGAGCTTATGTATGCTGAATTTATGAAGTTCTCTAAAGCGTCAGGGCTAAAAGCAAATACAGAAAAAAGTTGCTCACGCCTGTGTATTTTAAAAATGGAACATTGTAGTTGATCACGCCTGTGTATTTTGTAGTGATACTGCAACTGCAGAGCACCTCCTTTTTGCGTGTAGCTTTTCAGCTAGTATATGGAACGGTGTCCTGATGCTTTTACAGTACAACAGAATTACGAAGCTTTTATCAGATGAAATTCAAATAGTTGTTGAAGCTTGTAGACAAAAAGCACTAAAGAGGGAAGCTCCTGGGAATGTGTTTTGTTAAGTGTATCTATAATATCTGGTTGCAGGTAATAACAAAGTTTTTAGAGGTACATGTTTAGATGCTGCTCATACTCTCAAGAATGTTGTGTTTAAAGTTGCAAGTAGATGTAATGAAACTGATTGTAAACTGTTGTTTGTTGGCGGGTAACAGTTGCATTTGATGAGTCCTTGGGAGGTTAGATGATTTGTAGTTCGGATGTTTTTTTGTTTTTGTAAAGCCTTTGGCTAAAACCTTTCTTTGGTGAATGATAATACGGAGTACTTTATTTAGCAAAAAAAATAAAAAATTCAACTTGTATCTCCTAAAATTTTCTTCATTTCAGATGCAAAAAAAGTTATACAAAACTCTCATTTTCCTAGCCCCCAAAAATTAATTTACTACCCATTATCTTTCACCTTCTTCACCACATGGAGGATCGAATCTTGCGAAGCTCCTACTTTTCTTCAATTTGAAAGAAAATTCTCTTCTTTTTCCAAATCTTAAAGACAGCCATTAAGTCATTAACATGTAACTCCTTCACATAAAATTTGGAGAATCAAATTGTTTTAGTTGCAACGAGTATTAGGAAAACAGAAGGGAAGAGGGACCGCCATTAAAAGACTACAAATAACTTGCAAATTTTCAAATCAGATTATTGAGATAGAACTAAAATCTCCATGATTTGATTTTCTTCATTTGCTTTGGATTGACAAAATAATATAGAATATGGCAAAAATTTCGATTGGATAAGGGAAAATTTTACAATAACACATTCGGAGTATTTTATTTATTTATCTTTTGAAAGGAGATAGTATAAATAAGTTCTTAGACAAGTAGATAAATTAATTACAAGACAAAGTATCTTGTAGACGCTTATTGCAAGCATGAGAGCTGTAACGCGTGTAATGTAAGCCTTTCTTTCCAGCTTTATTTTTACTTTAAATGCAACATGTCGACAATTAACAATTGGGACATGAAAAGAGACATATATTGTGCGACAGAAGATCCGAACACGGATAAGGCTCTATTCTTAACGTATTTTCACTCATTTCCGACAAGTTAAGTTCCGAGCCAGTAAGTTCAGTTAATAAGGGCTACCAAGTTCAATTCACAACTACGAAAAGTTCTGGTTAATCCAGATAAGAAAAATTCTAGTGAAGATACTACACCCTAATTTGTGATGCAGAGCAGTCACCCAATGTTCTACAACTAGATGGCTGCATAAAGAAGTACTTAAAACATAGATTCTGTATAAGTAACTCTGAGCAACATTCATGCATATCAATGATATATTGTTTCCTCGAAATAACAAACCTGGTCATTTCCCCGAAATGAGTTTGACATACTAGCATCCATCGTCATGCTAGCAGAACCCATTTTATCAGGCTGGTTAAGCTGGTTAGAAATCTGAGGTGACTGGGCCGAGACTGCATTTTGAGAATTCTGCTGTTGAGGTTGGTTGTTGTTTGGTAGTTGTTGCTGCAATAAATCCAAATGTTAATATAAGATGCAAGGAACTCAATCCAATAATGCATACATCTAAGTATAAACCTTCATTAGCATATCAGAGTCCCCTCGAGGCAAAACTGGACAACCAACTTGTGCCGGTGACCCGACGTTTGGGACAACTTCGCCTACAGTACTTAGCTGTCCATCTTTCCCAAGACTCACATTTCTGTTATTAAGAATCATTCTCCTTCTGGCCTCAAGATCCATAGAAGGGGAAGCTACGTTCTGTTGTGCTTGCATGAGAAGTTGCTGCTGCATCGGAAGATGCTGCATAGGCTGGGGTGACTGACTCATAGATTTTTGTGGAGGAAGAATCCCAGGCCGCAGCGGATCAAAACCCTAAATGTCAGAACAGCATGGCATAAACAAGGCAACAACAGCGGCCTATAACAAGAAGCATGGAATTTCAACTGTCTAATGTAAGACTGAAAGATCCGAAACTCAAAAATCACATGAAGGACTTTATCGCAATAAAACTGGAAAAATGATACTAATGATGAACAATGCATAAATAGACTCAATCTCATAGCACCCGAACAAAATCCTATCAACTAGTAGAAGAACGACCCACTGAAAAGGCAAAGAGTATGAAACAAGATAATGCACAACAAATCGTCTTTGCTAAGTTCAGTAAACTAACGCGTTTTACCTCTCTGTTTTAGAGTGATGTCCTTCATCAATGATCATGAAAAGCTAAATAAAACAAGCATAGAAGCTTCCAGTGGATGTGAATGATAATACAGTCAGCTTGAAAGAAAACACAAGAAAGCAGAAGCCAATGGGATGTGGAGTATTTGATTTTGAAGATTATAATTATTTTTGCAACTTAAGGAATACAGACCAGACAGCAAGTTACAAATAGATTAATTTTTAGGGGGTGGGGGTGGGGGAGAAAAAAGAGCAAGAACAAGATAGCTTACTGTCAATGGCCACCCTTTAAGCGTCAAACTGTTACCACCTTGATTTGATCCTGCAATGTATGCATCTAATTAACATGATGAACTCGCTCATATATCTATTTATTGGAATTTCTCCTTTCCCATGAAAAGTGACATTAAATCTAAGAACTGATCGGTACATCAACCTAATACCCTCAAACTCACAAGAAAATACAACTCTTAAACCGTCCAAAAATATTTTAAGCTTCTTTAAGAACTTACCAGGAACGCCCATCAAAGACCCTTCTGAACCAGGAGGACCACCGGCTCTAGCATTAATCATGGGATGCATCTCAGATTTCATATCCTATGTCAAGATTTGGACACTGTATGAGCACAATAAACTAAAACAGACAGAAGAAGGCTCTTGATTTACAAATCTTATCCCCAAAATATCACAAGAAATAAGTTGAGAGGTTAATTCAGTATACAAAGACAAAAAAACAAAAAAAGAGGCATGTCAGCTAGTGATTATGAGAACTCATATACATACTTGTACTGAATGGGAAAGTTGTGGGCTCCGATTATGGAACTGCTGAAGATTCCCTGTCATACTTCCAGGAGTTCCATGCAAGGTTTGCCTAAAGAAAAATTTACACACTTCATTAGCAAGTATAGCAGTACCAAGAAACCAATGAGATGAGCAACAACAAACTAAGCATATTTACCCTTGATGCTGGCCACCAATTGCAACGGATTTCAGCATTGATGCATGATTTGGATCCAGAAGATGTCCTACATTGTCCCCAAACCTTTGCTGGAAAAATAGAAAAATAAAAAAGGGGACTCACCTACTGACTGAAGATGGGAAAAAGCGAGACCTTTAAGAAAAACAGAGATAGAAAAGGGTATCACACATTTCATTCTACAGTTACCTTCATGTCATCTGAAGGTTCTCTTTGAATTGGCAGCTTTAATTTATCCTCGTACATTTTTGCAGCCATAGCGTTTGCACTTCCAGGGTTTTGTCTCATATGAGGATCAGAATTTGTTATTCCATTGGCATTACCATTCAGAAGTTGGCCACCATCTCTCCGCGGTTGCTGCTGTTGTTGTTGCAGTTGTTGTGCTTGTGCTTGTGCCTGCGCCTGTCTTTGCATCGCCAATTGCTGCATTTGGAACTGCTGTGATTTTTGTTGCTGCGTTTGTTGGTGTTCCCTTGCTTTGGACATTTGTGTCTGTCATTCAGAAGCAAGATACAACATAAATTGACTTCCAACTATTCCAACAATGGATGAAGGAAAAGAGCACACAGTTACGTCACATAACTCATTACTACAAGCTAAAAATCTGTAAGAGTCCTTCAGATACTTAAACTAACTCCTGTAGTCTAGCCTTTGTCATTCAGTTGCTTTTATGGACCGAATCTCCTAGTTGAAACTTGTAGCTCATGATACACTATTAATAACTGACAACCAATATTTGAACTACAAAACATTTAAAGGGAAATTGAAGAAACCATATATTTACAAAAGGATATTCTAGAACTGAAGAATATGTTACAACCTTCTAGCCATGACACTAGGAGTGCTTACGGAGTTGATCTTTCAACCATGGTTACCCACCTACCATCGCCTTGCAGAGTTGGTCTTTTCAACTATGGTTAGCCTTGGCCAGAGGAGGGTTGGGATAGAACTCATAGAAGCCTAGAAGTCCCTTCTTACCTTTGCCAGGGGAAAATAAAACATCATCAAGCCGTCAAGGTAGTCTTTCTGTTTGTATAAAATTGAATCCTTACTACACCCCCTTCCCAATATCACAAGTGCTAACCCCTTCATATAAATTAAAGATTGATTTTTCGTTGACTCAGAAAAGAAGGGGGAAATTACAGTAAACCAGGGGCTCCTATTAGCTTCAACAGCTAAATTTGGAAAGATTGAGAGCCCCCCCACCCCAAAAAATGTCTTGCCCTACGTATTGGGGCCCTAATATTGTACTTGAGACTTGAGAGACTCTAAGCATACCCGAAAACTTTCATTTAATTAAAGATGAATTGTTAATATCTACAACAACTGTTATATTGCAATACTTTTGGTTTCCCATTTGGTCAAAATCCAGTTTCAATCACCGACATTTTTAACATTTTATGTTGGTAAAATGCAACTCGAATAAACATCTAAATATTCCAATGATTTTTGTAAAAGAAAACCAAAAGACACCAGACTCACACCAGTCATACCAATGTCATTATGCAGCTCAACTTACACAAACTTGTACAGCAGACATCTGGACTAAACATAACCCCTACTAGAGTTTCTGAAGAAAGAATTTTTACTGAGGACAAACATAAAGAAAACGCACCCTAGCTAATCCTAGAATTTGTAAAAACTAACAGTTCACACAGGAAGCACCACATATACTAGATAAAGCAGAACAATTAAGAAAAAAGCCTTTTGAACAAAAACAAATGAAAATCACACCTCGATATAAGAAGCAGCAGCATCTGAGTGCTTTTCATTAGTCCTTGCAATGAATATATCCCAAAATACCGACCACCACTCGAACAGAAACCCGCCAGGGGCATCGATTGCTATGTAATCAAATGAGGAGGGCATCACATACATCAGAACAATTAAATTAAACACAGGGTACGGAAATTTTCATGATTCAGCATACACATTTTTCTTGAGGCTCCACTTACCAACAGGGTCTGTAGATACTTTTCCTTCTTGCTGAAAAGCTTTAGCAGAAGCATGTAACTTCCTCTTTACAAAGTAATCATGTATATATACATCCAACCTGTCACCCAAGGAGCAACTACCAAGTAATAAGACTCATCATACAACCAACACAGAAACCAAAACAATAACAACAAAAACAAAAAGTAAAAGTAAAACGGAAATAAATCACTAAAACCCTAAATTTCACTTTAATACGTATCGATTTTACAATCCAAAATTGATTTCAGGTAATTAGGTTGTCTAATTCTGAAAAAACACTAATAGTAAACAATAATCCCCATGAAGATACAAGCCCTAAAAATCACTGTAAAATCAGCAATAAAAAATAAAAATAAAAACAAGAACACAACAAACCCAGATTGAAAATCAACTAATACACAAAACCCATCAAGAAATTTAATCAAAAGGCTCAATTTTAATCAAACCCAATAAACCCCAACTCAAAATTAATCACATAAACATGAACTTTATTGGTTAAAATTTTAACTTTATTGATTTAAAGGTTCTATCTTTACGATTCTACAGTTGGTAGAACCAAGATATAAAAGAACATGATGAGAGAGAAAAGTGAATTTGAGCAAAAACAAACTTACATTTTATCGGCTTCCCAGTTTGTCTGCGACATAGTTGAAAAGCTCAGAATCACCAGACGTCAGATTGTTACAGAAAATTGGAATTACAGATAGATAGATAGATAGATACTAGTATTATTTAGTTGAATACTCAGAAAAAGTGGATTAGCAAAGCCAACCAGTATTTTTTCTGCTACTACACACGGGAGAGGAAGGTTCTTCCAATTTGATTACACCTTATTTCTTAATCCGTATTTATAAGGATTAACAATTTCTTTCTCTTTTTCTTGTGGGTTTTTTCTCGTATTTTCTCCCCTTTTTCTTGGACTGAAAACGAGTTGACTCCTCTGAGTTTTCTGGTAATACTTTGATCACCTTCTTAAAGTTTGTGAAATGTTTTAGGTTTTTTTTAGGGTAATGTTTTAGGTTTTCATTATACCAGGAATATTCTAAAAACTAGATTTTACTCCGTGTGACGCACATATTCTATTAAATTGTAATTTAATTAATATAAAATGTCTATATATTTCAACTGTTATATTTTATATTAGATTAAATTTTATCCCGTGTGATGCACGGATTTTATTAAATTGTTAAGTTAAAATAAAACTGTTATACTCTGTATATACCAATTTTATATATTAAATTAGAATAATTTTTTATTGTATTTCATTTTAGATTTTTTTTTTTTTAATTATGAGAGTGTTTGATATTGGATGAAATTGTATATGCGTAATGTTGTGGGATCTTTTACGGTGCTGACGTGGCACGCGTTCCTCGGAGGTATCAAGTATGACCTGGCCTGAACTTCTGGCAACCTGCAAAACAAGAATATTCCCGTAGGAATATTCCCTCCGATGCTTAAGTAAGTATAAGCTAGAGAGATAAATAATTTGTAGAGATAAGGCAGAGCAAAGATAGTTTTAGGTTGGTGGGAATGAATTGAATGCCTTTACCTTGGGATCTGAGCTATTTATGGTGCTAGGGTTTCTTGGGAACTGTTCCCTCAACCCTAGCTGTGGGGTGTGTGCCCCTTGGGGATTTAGGACACGTGTCATTTGGCCCACAATGATGAGCCTTTTACAAATTGGACTTGGCTTCTCAGAGAGGATGCGCTTTCCAAAATGGGGTTGTGCTCTTATTTCGTTTAGGTACCAAGGTTTGGGCCTTCTTCCTAGGCTTGGGCCCGGCTGGCCGGTATTGGTCATTGTAGCCTCTTTGGGCCTTGTGGTGGAGATATTCAAGCCCACATCATTTGCCCCTCATGAGGAGTGAAAACAGACGTTAGTTTTCACTGCTCTTGGAGTGTTCAATGGGATGACGACGCGTGACAGGGGTAATCATTTCTTACCCCTCTATGATTAAGTGGCCATTTCGAGTGACTTTCCCCCTCATTTCTAGCGATTACTTGAGAGCTATAAGAGGAGGCGATTTCCGGCGTCTTTACATCCACCGAAGTTCACTGTAGCGCCGCCACAATCGTCGAAGCCTTGTTCTTGCAGTTCTTCATCAAAGTTCTTCACAAACTCTCTTTGATCTATCAGGTAATGCTTTCTTTTGGAAAATTTGTTTGTTGATTTGGATCCTTCCCACTTCTCTTTTCTCAGCTATGCAAGGGGTACGTCAAACTGAGGGCGTCAACTTGTCCCTTTGACGCCTTCTCTTTTCAAGTAATGCCCATGTCTTGAGCCAAGTCTTCAGCCTGTGCAGGATTTTATGGCGCGGGTAGAGGACGAAGAGAAATTCGAAGGAGAATCTTCTTCTCCCATAGAGGAGGACGTCCCCGAGTGCGCCGATGTCGCGCCGACGAGCACGTCAGGTGGGGAGGAAGGTCACCTTCACCCCAGCGCAATCTTCCCACTTCAGACGTGGCTGAACTTCCTCACCCTCAAGGGGAAGGACTATGGGAGGTCTCTGAATCTAGGCTCGGAATATAAGTTTCGTATGCCGGCTGGTATGGACTGCACCAGCTTTGGACTGGTGGAAGGGGAATTCGCCGTGTACGGCTCTCTTCTGAAGCTTGGTATGAGATTCCCCCCTCACCCCTTTGTGGTGGAGTTGCTGGACGGCTTCAACATTGGCCTGAACCAAATGTCCCCCAGCTCTTGGGCGGGTGTGTTCGGCTCGCTCGTTGTGAGCTCGAAGGTATCACTCCTTCCTTCCCGGCGTTCCTAAGGATCGCCTCCATGTCCCAAGTTTCAAAAGCCGTCGCGGGTTGGCTAATTCTTACGTACAAGGGAGCTTATCAGACGGTGATGGGGAAGGCGTCCAAATGGCATCACTGGAGGAAAAAGTGGGTGGTCATCAAAACCACAAATTTGGAGATGTGCGAGCGGATGAGACGTTGGAACGTCAAGCCCAACTTGGTTGGAAAAGGAAGCTCTTTCCCTCCGGTCTCCGCCGTTCTCTGGGAACGGATCTCGTCGTTGTTCAAGGCCAAGCCACTCGTCATTAAGGACAAGACGGCCTACATACCCGAGGGGTGGTTGCCTCATCTGGATCAACTGGGCGATCCCGTTTTCCTCTCGGCTGTGGTCTTGTGTCCATATATGCCGAGAGGTAATGTATCTATACTTCCAATCCTTCACTGTTTCATCAAAACTATACAAATGTCTTTATTTGTTTTTTCAGACGAGGCCATGGATAAGCTGGACGATGCCTCCAAAGGCCAAGTGGATATGCCGTCCTGGCTGGCGAAGGTACTTGACGCCAGCACCTATAAGGCTTGGCAGCGTCAGCAGGCGGCCGAGCAAGCCATGCCAGAGCAGATGGCTCCCCCTCCTGCTGAGGAGAAGGTATTGATCAAACCTTCCTATGTAATTCCCTTTATTGTTTGCAACTTATATGTTCTCATTTCTTCAGAAGGCGAGGAAGACGGCCACGGACGAGGCACCTTCTTCTAAGCGCAGGGCTGGCGGCCCAGGGAAACCCGTCTTCAAGTCAACGGCTTCGAAGGCTCCTAAGGTGTTTGCCGTCCCCAAGGCTGCATCCGCTTCTCCTAGCTTCCAGAAAGCTGGAGAGACGGCTGATCCTCTTGCGGGGATTCCTGAAGCCGTCCGCCGAAACATTCCTCTGAAGGCGGCGGAAAGAGCTAGGAATTCTGGGGGTAAGTTTTACTCCAACATCGTAACTACCTGCCGTTCCTCGTCTAGCAGTTCTATAGTCTCTCCCAGGGATTCTAAGGCCGTTGTTTTTCCCATAGAAATTCCCGACCCTCAGAAAGACATTGATGTTGAATTGGATCAGATCCCTTCTTCAGGCGGGTTCAATTCTCATGACCGCAGGAAGATAATGACGTTGATGCGCAATGTCATTCCTCCCAAGTATGTTGAGACTCTCCCCGAGGCGGCCGAGAATATGTTTGCCGCTATGCAGTCCTCGACACTGGATGTGAGTTTCAATATGCCTTTATTTTTTACACTTGTTTCTCTTTGTTTTACTCTTGCTGTTTTTGTGCAGATGTTCATTCTGCTGGACTCGCTGAAGAAGTGGCGCACTGCTTTGGTGCATGAAGAGGCTCGACACCGTCTTCTGGCCAGTCAGTGTGGCGATCAACATTTTGCTGAGCTGGAGAAACTTCGCTTTGACAGGCGGGAGGAGATTGACGTTGTGACCACCGCCCTGGCCTCCCAAAATGCTGAGAACGCGGCTCGTCTCCTGCAAATTGATCAGAACTTTTCTGAAATGGAGGACCTTTCTAAGAAAATCAAGGAGAAAGAAGCTGAGTTTTCTCGTCTTGATACTCAGTTTAAGGAGTTGGAGGTCCAGCTGGAGGCGGCTCGCAAGGAGGTTGCTTCGTCAAAGAGTGTTCCCGACCAGTCGGCCATGCTAGGTGAGAAATCAACCCGAAGGGGTATGAAGCTTGCATGGAATGCCGAATTTGCGAGTGAACGTCCCTTCATCTGGTTCGAGAAGTTCCTCACCTATCAGATTGAGGTGGAGAAGGCTCAGAAGGAAGGACGCACTCCTCCTGAGTTTGTTCCCAACGAGGATGAGGAATGAGAGCTCCTAGGCGTCTTGTATTTATTTTGAACATGTTTTCATGACGCCTTGCTTAGTGGCATTGTGCATAATTTTTGTAATTATGACTAACTTTTTGGAATGACATGGCGTCTTTTGAACGTCCTATTGCTTTTTAGCTTTTGTCATCTTTTTTGTGATTGATTCTATGATTATGTCTGACGCCTCCGACTTGAGACGTCAGATGCCTGCCCTGGTCTTTTTGCCGAGGTCTTTAGCTACTTTATATAGCTATGTTTAGAAATGTGTAACCCCTGTGTTCTAGGTGATCAGCCTAGTGAGGGTGCTAATCTGGGCCACTTCTTAGGCCTTTAAACGACTAGTCTTTATTTCTAGGGAGAACGTTAGTTTGCATTTCTCCGAGGAATTTGATAACATATTTGCCATAAAGATTTCCCAGCAAGGCCGGCTTGCAGGGAATTTTTCATTTAATATTTAAAACATGCTACATGGTGCGTCTAGGTTCTAGACGTCTTTACAAACATATAATCAAGATAAGTGTCAATCTAGAAAAAGTACTTCTTGAGGTTATCCGCATTCCATGTACGCAAGATCGGACGTCCCTGCATGTCCTGGATCCGGTATGTTCCGTCTCGAACCTCCTCGTAAATCTCATATGGACCTTCCCAAGTAGGGGTGAGTTTCCCTTGTTCATTGGCGCGTCCGACGGCTTCCATTTTCCTAAGCACAAAATCTCCGACTTTTAGTATTCTTCTAGAAACCCTTTTGTTGTACTCCCTCGTCATTCGGAGTTTGTATAGCCGCTGTCGTAGAGCCGCGTTCCCTCTTGTTTCTGGTAAGAAATCCAAGGCCGCCTTCATCCTTTCCCAATTGGCATCTTCATTAAACAACATGACGCGCAGAGTTGGTTCACACATTTCAATGGGTAGGACGGCTTCAGCCCCATAAGCTAACAAAAATGGTGTTTCTCCTGTGGAATTTTTTGCCGTGGTCCGTATAGACCATAAAACATTGGGTAACTCGTCGGCCCATAAGCCCTTTGCCTCATCAAGCTTCTTCTTCATCCCTTCAGAGATGATTTTGTTGAATGCTTCTACTTGTCCGTTAGCTTGGGGGCGTCCTACTGATGCAAAACATGATGTGATACCATGGTCAGCCAACCAATCTTCCAATTTGGGCGTCTTGAATTGTGGCCCATTGTCGAAGACAATAGACTGAGGCACGCCAAATCTTGTGATTATGTTTTTCCAGATGAATGCTCTCACATCTTGTGCCTTAGTGTTCTTTAAAGCTTCAGCTTCTACCCATTTAGTGAAGTAGTCGACGACAACTATTACATAACGCAATCCTCCTGGTGCCGTCGTATAGGGGCCTAATAAGTCCATCCCCCATTTGGCGAATGGTATAGGGCTAGTGATTGGCGTCAGTTTCTGCGCTGGCCGTCGAATTAGGTGAGCAAATCGTTGGCATTTATCACACCGCTTGACCAAGTTGAGAGCGTCTTCTTTAAGAGTGGGCCAATAGTATCCGGTTCTTAGGGATTTTTCTGCCAGGGCCCTCCCTCCTATGTGAGAGCTGCATAATCCCTGATGAAGATCTTCCAGTACTTTCTGCCCCTTCTCGGGGGTTACGTAGCGAAGAAGAGGCCGTGAGAAGGCTTTTTTGTATAGAGTCCCATTCCATATCTCGAACCAGGTGCATTTCTTTTGTAATCTTTCTGCCTGCTTGGGATCATCAGGGAGTACTCCATTCATTTTGAAGTTGACAATATCATCCATCCAGGTGGCTGTTCGGTCTAAGATGTCTGTTCTCGAGGCGTCAATGCTTTTGAACTGTTTTACCTCCCAGAATACATGATGTGGCGTGTCGCAGGATGCTGAGCTTGCCAGCTTGGATAAAGCGTCTGCCTTGTTATTTTCAGACCGGGGTATATGTTGTATCTCAAAGTTAGACAGCTGCTGAACTTCTTGACAGACCTTTTCCAGATATTTTATCATGGCCTCATCCTTGGCCTCATATTCTCCTTTTACTTGACTGACGATTAACTGCGAGTCAGATAAAACCAGGACGTCTGTCGCGCCCGCGGCTTTTCTCATCTGAATTCCAAGGGCTTCGTATTCAGCTTCGTTGTTTGACGCCTGAAAGTTAAAACGCATTGCATATTCATAGATATCCCCTTCTGGTGATTCGCAGATAATGCCGGCTCCTGACCCGTTCTGGGTGGCAGAGCCGTCCACATGAACTATCCACTGGGTTTTCTCATTTTTCAAATAGGGTGGCTTGGTCAGTTCCGCAATGAAGTCAGCAAATGCCTGTCCCTTTATTGCCTTCTGCGGCTCATACGAAATATCAAACGCGTTAAGCTCAATTGCCCAGTTGAGCATTCTTCCGGACGCTTCTAGATTGGTGAAAGGCCGCTTTAGCGGTTAATCCGTGTATACTACCAGTCGATGAGCCAGGAAATATGGACGGAGCTTCTTACTAGCCAAGAACAGAGCGAAGCCAAACTTTTCAACTGTTGGATATTTGAGTTCAGCATTCTGCAGCATGTGGCTGACAAAGTAAACAGGTAGTTGCGTCCCATCCCTTTCTGTAAGCAAGACGGCACTTAGTGCGTACTCTAAGATGGCAAGGTACAGATACAAGACTTCTCCTGAGAGAGGGCTGACTAGTCGTGGCAAAGTATGCAAGTGTTCTTTTAGACGAAGGAAGGCGGCCTCTGCCTGCGACGTCCACTCAAACTGGGTGCCCTTTTTGATGGTACTGAAAAAGTAATGACACTTGTCTCCAGCTCTAGATAAAAATCGTCCCAAGGCGGCAAGACATCCAGTTAGGCGTTGCACATCTTTGACCGTCCTTGGCGACGTCATATTGATGACCGCCTGCACCTTGTCCGGATTTGCTTCAATGCCCCTTTCGTCAATCAAGAAGCCAAGGAACTTGCTAGAGGATACCCCGAATATGCACTTCTTGGGATTGAGTCTCATTTGGTATGTCCTGAGGGTCTCAAATGTTTCTCTCAAATCGTCGAGGTGATCCATCTTCTGTTTGCTTTTTACAATCATGTCGTCGATATAGGCTTTTATATTCCTCCCCAGCTGCTTTGCGAAAACTGTGTTCACCAACCGTTGGAAGGTGGCTGGGGCATTTTTTAAACCGAAAGGCATTACTTTGTAGCAGTATAATCCTTGTTCCGTGACAAATGACGTCTTCTCTTGATCTTCGGGCCACAATGGGATCTGGTGAAATCCGGAGTAGGCGTCCATGAAGCTCATCATGGCATGTCCGGCCGTTGAGTCGACGAGTTGGTCTATCTTTGACAGTGGGAAACTGTCCTTGGGGCAAGCTTTGTTGAGATCGGTGTAATCAACACACATCCTCCATGCCCCATTGGGCTTGGGTACCAGTACTACGTTAGCTACCAAGTCTGGGTACTGACACGGACGTATGAAGCCAGCATCCATTAGTTTCTTAACCTCGGCTGCGGCGGCCAAATTTCTTTCTTCTCCATGATTCCTCTTCTTCTGGCGTACTTGCTTTATGGCGCTATCCACATTTAGCTTATGCACGGCCACCGCCGGATCAATGCCTGGCATCTCCTCTACCGTGAAGGAAAATATTTCCTTGTATTCTCGGAGCATTTGCACTAATGCTGCTGACATGGGGTCGTCAGGGTGAACCCCAATGGGGACCGTTCGAGACGGGTCTGCTAAGTCTAGAATTATAGCATAGTGTGCTCCCACTGGCTCAGGTCGTCTTTCTGCATTGTGCTCCGTTGGTGTCTCCTGGGTTTTACGACGGCTTGCCAGAGGTTTAGCTTGCTCTTTTCCCTTTGGAGAGGCTCCCCAGGCCGTTGGCTCCAATGTCGATAAGTAACAATCCCTGGCCAACTGTTGATTTCCATAGAGAGACCCAACACGTCCGTTACTTCCGACAAATTTGACCAGTAGTAAATGAGGAACGATCATAGCTTTTAGGTCGTTGAGTGTTGGACGGCCGAGTATGATGTTGAATGTGGTGAGGTTTGCTACAATTATAAACCTGATGACAACTTCTTTGGTCACTGGGGGAACTCCAATAGAGGCCGGGAGTAAAATGGAGCTGATTGGACGAACGATTCTCCCTCCGAATCCTACCAAGGGCCCGTACACTTTTTCTATGGCTTCAGGATCGTGTCTTAATTTCCGCAGACATTGCAGACTGATTATGTCAGACGAGCTCCCCGTGTCCACCAGTACTCTCTTCACCTTGAGATTAGCCACCTTAATCTCTATAACTAGAGGGTCATCATCATATGGCGCTGCCGCCCTTCTGTAATCGTCTTTGGAAATTTCTACAGAGGGTAGATTCTTCTGTGCTGGGCAAAGATAAGATGGACATTTTTGCCGTCCTTCCTTACATCGTTCTCCTGCAGCTATTCCCCCTGATATTACCATAACTCTTTCGTCTGAATACTTCTTAGAGGTGGGGCTCACTTCTTTGTCCGCGTCCTTTAAATGGATGTACTGGCGGAGGTGTCCTTCAGCCGCGTGGTCACTTAATATCTTCCTCAACATCCGACAATTTTGGGTGTCATGTCCTTCGTCGTTGTGGAAAGCACAGAAAGGGGCCTGTTGACTGGAGGTGGTCAGTCGTCGGGGGGACGGTTCTATTCCTAGACTCGGTCCCTCAGCAAGGAGGATGTTTTCAAGAGCCGTGTTGAATATAAAGGAACCCCTAGAGGACGACTTCCTTCGCCTTCTTTTCTCCTCAGAGCCGCGGCCATTCGCTCTCATGCTGTCTTCTAGGAGCCTCTAGAGAGTGATGGCCCTGGGCCTCATTTTTCTTCTGTGAAGTTCGTCTCGTCCATCTTCCTGGACGTTCCTCTTTGACATGCCGACTCTCTTTCTCCAGGGTGCGTCTTTTCATAGGTGAGTCGGGATCTTCTGACAAAGACTCTACCATCCTGCCATTATCGTGCTTAGGATTGACTTCGTGAGCGCCGTTCAACAAGTGCTGCACAGAAATGGTGGCAGCAGGCCGGCTAGCTGCCGCGTCACAATGAGTGTTGGACCCATCTTTAGACACCCCTCCTCTGGCTGGGAGTCCCGTTTTGTCCTCGGATTTTCCGCACTCAGTTTGAAGTTCAGCCATGACACTGTACCTCCCCACAGACGGCGCCAAATGTTGTGGGATCTTTTACGGCGCTGACGTGGCACGCGTTCCTCGGACGTATCAAGTATGACCTGACCTGAACTTCTGGCAACCTGCAAAACAAGAATATTCCCGTAGGAATATTCCCTCCGATGCTTAAGTAAGTATAAGCTAGAGAGATAAGTAATTTGTAGAGAGAAGGCAGAGCAAAGATAGTTTTAGGCTGGTGGGAATGAATCGAATGCCTTTACCTTGGGATCTGAGCTATTTATAGTGCTAGGGTTTCTTGGGAACTGTTCCCTCAACCCTAGCTGTGGGGTGTGTGCCCTTGGGGATTTAGGACACGTGTCATTTGGCCCACAATGATGAGCCTTTTACAAATTGGACTTGGCTTCTCAGAGAGGATGCGCTTTCCAAAATGGGGTTGTGCTCTTATTTCGTTTAGGTACCAAGGTTTGGGCCTTCTTCCTAGGCTTGGGCCCGGCTGGCCGGTATTGGTCATTGTAGCCTCTTTGGGCCTTGTGGTGGAGATATTCAAGCCCACATCACGTAATATTAATAATTAATTAATAAAAATATCTACATGGCATTTAATTATTTATCTATGTGGCACTCGACTTTTTTTAATTCAAAATTAATTTTGAAATCTTATTTTTCATTGGCCGAAACCATTATATTTTGAACGTAGCGCTCTAATGTTGGATTAATGTTTGATTTTGGATTGAATTTTATTTTATTTTAGATTAGTTTTTGATTTTGGATGAATTTTATTTTAGATTTATTTTTTAATTATTAAAGTGTTTGATTTTAGATGGAGTTGTATATATTAGTAATTAATTAATTAAAATATCTATGTGGCACCTATTTGATTACCTATGTGGCACTCATTTTTTTTTAATTCAAAAATAAATTGAAAATCTTATTTTTCATTGGCCGAAACAATTAGTAATCCTACGTGGCGTTCTAACAATTCAGCAAATATTCCTCCTATATATATATATATATATATATATATATATATATATATATATATATATATATATATATATATATATATATATATTAGATTTGATTTGATTTGATTAGTTTTTGATATTTGATTGAATTTCATTTTGGATTATTTTTTTTAATTATTAGAGTGTTTGATTTTGGATGAAATTGGCGTAATATTAAAAATTAATTAATAAAAATATCTACATGGCACCTAATTATTTATCTAAGTGGCACTCGACTTTTTCAATTCAAAAAAAGATCGAAATCTTATTTTTCATTGGCCGAAACCATTATGTTTCCTACGTGACGCTATAATGTTGGATTAATGTTTGATTTTGGATTGAATTTTATTTTAGATAAGTGTTTGATTTTGGATGAATTTTATTTTAGATTTTTTTTTAATTATTAGAGTGTTTGATTTTAGATGGAGTTGTATATATTATTAATTAATGAATTAAAATATCTATGTGGCATCTAATTAATTATCTACGTGGCACTCGATTTTTTTAATTTAAAATCTTATTTTTCATTGCCATTAGATTTTCCACGTGGCGCTCTAATAATTCAGCAAATATTTTAGTCCATGCGATGCACGGATTTTATTAAATTGTTAAGTTAAAATAAAACTCCTATATATTTCAACTGTTATATTTTATATATTAGAATTAATGTTTGATTTTGGATTGAATTTCATTTTAGATTTATATTTTTATTATTAGAGTGTTTGTTTTTGGATTGAATTTCATTTTAGAATTATTTTTTAATTATTAGAATGTTTGATTTTGGATGGAGTTGTATATATTACTCCCTCCGTCTCTTTTTACAAAAGGTCTTGCGCGCACTAGGTGTACAATAAATTTATTGTACACCAAGATAACTTTTATCCATTTTTTTGTAACTTTAACATAGTTTTGATTAACTTTTATATTAGTAAAAATAACGTTGATAGATAAACATTTTAAAGAGTTAAATGATTAATTTTGTACATTATTAGTGATTTTGAAGAAATAAGTTTTATTAAAATGAAAACATTTATCACTAAAAAATGGATAACTTTTACATATATACGCTTAACTTTTAAACATTTTGAGTTAACTTTTACTCTGGTGTACAATATTTATTGTACAACCCTTGTAAATAAAAATGTGTACTCTTTTTATTCTTTACGTTTTCCTTTTGGTATTTCAAAATGTTCATTACATTTCCTTTTTTATTATCACATAAATGACTTAGTATTCTATCAAAATTTGTGTCCAATTATTATTTTAACCAATTAAATTCATTGGGTCATTTAATCTCTCACACTTTGGGACATTATATTTTTCTCATTTCCCAATATCAGAATTTTGATTAAAGTGAAAACATTATAAATAAACGTAAATTATCTTGTTTAAATAAAAAAAATTGAGGAATCTCGATGCAAATTAATTAAGCGTTAAAATGCATGAAAAATACCAAACGTAAAATACAAAAAGAGACGGAGGGAGTAGTAATTAAATAATTAAAATATCCATGTGGCGCATAATTAATTATCTACGTGGCACTCAAATTTTTTAATTCAAAATTAAATTATAAATCTTATTTTTCATTGGTTGAAACCAATAGTAATCCTACGTGGCGCTTTAATAATTAAGCAAATAGTAATCCTACGTGGCGCTTTAATAAACCATTAAATTTAAAATCAAACATTAATCCAATATTATTTTTGATTGGCCGAAACCATTATTTTTGATTGCCCTGCATAGCTACTATTAGATTAATGTTTGATTTTAAATTGAATTTTATTTATTTTATTTTAGATTAGTGTTTGATTTCGGGTGAATTTTATTTTAGATTTATTTTTTAATTATTAGAGTTTTTTTATTTTAGATGGAGTTGTATATATTTAATTAAAATATCTACGTGGCACCAATTAATTATCTACACGGAAATCGATTTTTTTAATTCAAAAATAAAGTAGAAATCTTATTTTTCATTGGCCGAAACCATTAGTAATCCTACGTGGCGCTATAATAATTCAGCAAATATGCCTATTGGATTAATGTTTGATTTTATATTGTATTTTATTTATTTTATTTTAGATTAGTGGTTGATTTTGGATGAATTTTATTTTAGATTTATTTTTTAATGATTATAGTGTTTGATTTTAGATGGAGTTCTATATATTAGTAATTAATTAATTAAAATATCTATGTGGCACCTAATTAATTATCTACGCGGCAATCGATTTTTTTAATTCAAAAATAAATTAGAAATCTTATTTTTGATTGGCCGAAACCATTAGTAATCCTATGTGGCGCTCTAATAATTCAGCAAATATATATATATATATATATATATATATATATATATATATATATATATATATATATATTAGATTATGAAACGATAATTGGTTAATAGCTTCTTATTTATTGAGCAACTTTCCTTAAGAATTAATAATGAATCGTGTTTTTATTAATTGAAATTAATGTGTGGCCCGGACGATGTCTTGATTTCTACATTGAATAGTTAAAATTTTAGATTTTTCTTGAGCTTTGACCAAAATATTTGTATTGCATAGATTGAAAAAATCCGTCAACTATACAGACACGCTACGTCATTCATCATGCCAAATAATTTTTCAATTAGATCATCTTATAATTTGTTATCTTGTGGAACTATGTGCTTCAAATTAATAAACACAGAATTAGATACATATGCAGCTATGCAGGGCAATCCTATAGTTGATGCTTATGAGATTTATGACATATTTTTTCATGTTTGTCCTAATGCTTTAACTATTATAATTTTTTTCCAAAATAGTCCATAGAAATTAAAAAGTCACATAAAGTTGTAGTAATTGTTTAGACTTCTTGATAACATTTATTTATAAATTAATTAGTATGAAGAGATAAACCACAACTGGGGGTTGGTTAAGATGGTAATGAGAGGTACCATCCACATTTGAGGTTTGGTGCAATGTATCGGAGCAGAGTTTAGAGTGACCTCCCATCGTTCACCAGATATCGCGGAGAACCGCTACTCGACGCAGTTGAAGAGCAGAAGTGTTGGTCCTTGACTCATATCATTCTCATTCCCCTTATTTCGTTTATGTTAGTGGAATCTTCAATGAGCAAGAATTTCATTAGTCAAACTAAACTTCGATTATTCTTCCTCGTCACATTCAAACGCAACGAGTTTTATTATTCAAACCATGACAATCAAGGACTCTTATTAGCGACCACGACCTAAAAGGTTGTCTTCTTCTCTCATGTCATCACGAAAATGCAAGTATAGCCCCTCGCAAACAAACTCAACTTTCAATACACGTGTTCAGTAAAAAAAACGATAATTTCACAATTATTTACTAAGTTAATGCCAATTTACTATTTCATCTTTATGTTAAATAGAAAACATTTTCCGTGAAATTTAACATCTTTCAAATATGTTTACTTCTTTCTCAATTAAAAGTAATTCTAAAATCTAAATACTTGAGATTCTAAGGATAAAGTCTGATTAATTAGTTTCCTTTTTTTGTTGATACTTTTTTTTACATTATTTTTTTTGATAATTTACAAAAAAAAAACAAAAATTCATGATTTTGCATGGTACTAATGTCTATGTGTTACAAGTTACAAATTCATGATTCTGCAAGGTACTTCCGATGAGCCTTTTTCCCTTGTGCTCTGTATTACAGACCAGGCTACAAATTGACAATGTTTTCAAACTCTTATTTAGAATGTGGACCGAAGAAGCAAGTGAAAATTCTCCAAAATCATCTTAATGTTGAGACGCACGCCATAATCTTGTTGTTTATCCCTAATATGAATCTAAAAACTGGGGAGGATTAAACATCACCATCTCTAGCATCTAAAACAAAAGAAAATCATTTTCTTGATGGAATAAATAATGGGCTATAGAAAAGAATGGATCCTAGATTTTGCCATTTTTGGCAAAGAAATAGACTCCCACATTTTGAGAGAGTTTTTTCTATTCCTTGAAATCATCCTTGTCATCAGCAGGGATAGGCATGTTTCTCCAGTAAACAGCAAGAGCACTACCACCGAGCTGCAAAGGCGAACAGACGGGAAATGAAAAGAAATGAAACAATGTTCGAAAAGAAATGAAACTTAAGAGAGATATTCAAATCTGAAACTCATACCGCCATGAAAACCACGCTCACGGCTGAAGGGACAGCAACAAGTGGGTTTGTGAAATGTTTTTGAGCCAGCAGAAACCCGAGTGCAGAACTCTGCAGCAACATGCATTTAGAAAGATTAACTAATTTACATTTTGTTCTTTTCGCCTTTAAAGTAATTTCAAGAAACATAAGTTCAGATTGCAGCAAATAAGCTAAGCATGTTTTGGGGCGTCAATACTCAATACAGTAATTTTGTCATGTAACATATGCCAATCAACATCGCACTAAAAAACATATTCCCATCAACAAACCAATAATGGAAAATGAAGAAGCAACTTGCCTGCATTCCACATTCTATAGAAATAGTACGAGAAGTGGATTCACCAAACGACAATTTGGACATCCAGTAACCAATTCCAAAGGCAGCAGCATGCAAAATAGCAACCGGCAGGATCAGTTGTGGTCCTTGTGTTTTCAGAACATCTGCAACTTGTCCAATCTAACAAACAGGGATAAAATGGAAGTTAACTAATTTAATGTCCTCAAAGTACTGTCAAAAAAGGGAAAAGTTGAATAATGGATAAACTTACAGGACTAGCACAAAGTAACGTAGTGAGGATCACTCCAATCAGAGGGGTTATTGTAATTATCTTTGAGGTAAACTTGGGGAAAAACTCGTTCGCCAATACTGCAGTAAAGAGGAAAGCAATTTAACTGATGTGAATACTTCAATATATAGAAGAGCATAACAGCAGCAGCAACGGTAATAATCAGCATGAGAATTCCCGATAATCTTCTTTTTTTGGTCCTCCGTGAATTAATCTACCAAATATGAGAACTGGAACACCAATCATTGGTTTCCAAGGCATTTTCCCAGGTGTAAGGCTCATAGGGGTTAGTTTAGGGGATGGCCTTCAACCAAACTGCTCTGGCCCCACTGGGTTTGGAAGAAATGTCTGAGACGAGTTCGCCAGTAGGACTCAGTTTATCAAAAGAAGTACAACATGATAATGCAATACATTAATATAACTCCTGCTATTAGTGATATTTAGGGAGATAAAAATTGTATGGAAGCTTAGCTTTGACCAGTGAAACCTAGTAAAGGGGCTGTTCTGAACCTCATATAAATAGGCAATAAATCTTCAATCCATTGGCTATTAAACTGGGTTTAAAAACATTTCATAAAAGGATGAAAGACAAACACCGTATTCAGGTTACCTCCGATAATTGTTGGTACCAAGACAACCTGGAAAGTGCTGAGCGCCAGACCCTGGAAACAGGAAAACAATCGATAAATTCTCTCTTTCAGGGATAGAAAACAATGAAAATTAGCATACAACATTCAGAAACTTCAGGGTTCTCATATGAAGTATAACAGTTACCAGTGTTTGAGAATCACTAAATCTACTCCTTTCTTGCCTCTCAAAATCCAACCTCAACAAATTACAGAGCCAAATTTCTTTGATTTGTTTACTTGTAGTATTTTATAACCCCTTTCTTTGATTTTTTTACTTGTAGTATTTTGTAACCCCTTTCTATCTTTATAATCCCGTGTTACCTATCTTTTTGGATCGACGTGTGCCCTCATTTTTCAATTTTTTTTAATCTTTTTATCTCTGTTTCCTTATGAATAGTTGTTAACTAAGCTACTTTCAGATAACCTTTTGAACTGTTGACCATTCTACGATTTAAGCATTAGTGGACTTACAGCTGCATCAACAGGGACCAGTTGGCCAGCCAGAAGCTTAGTGAGAAGTGGAGTCATAATAATAGCTCCAATAGTTGAACACCTGCAAATCACACACTCGAAAAAAGAAGTAAAGCTCAAGCAATGTTGTGAGAATCTTGCGGCAGAATCATGTCTGCAAGGATTATAGGAAACTTCACAAATGTGAAGATTCCCAACTTATGTCCTAAAGCTTTGTCCAAAATCCAAATACAGGTCCTTCCCACATATCCTTCTCCTGCTCTCAAAAGTTCCCTTTAGCTAGCTATTAGCAAAATAAGGTAAATCAAAACACTGAACTTACGTTGTCATGAGAACTGAGAGTGCAACATTCCCTTTAGATATGTAGGTTGCAACATTCGACGCCTGGCCTCCAGGGCAGCATGAAACAAGAATCAAACCAGTTGCAAGAGGTGCGGACAATTTCAGGGTCTGTACATGAAATCAGTAACAGTCAGGGAAATTAGCTTAAGCTATATGCCTATTAAACCAATATCTAATATGTAAAACTCCCGTAGTTTAGTAAAAGACTAAGACGGGAATAATCTCAGTTAAAAGAAGATCAACACTTCAATCTAGTATATACTTAAGAGAGGAGAGAATTAGAATCTAGTGAAAACCACATCCTAAAATGAAAAAAGAGAACCAATTTGGGCCCTTGGATCATCTTAATCGAATACTTCCCGTGCCACTAAAGGCATTTTCGTAAATTTACAACTTCCCCAACTGATTCCGAGTTTCTTTACTGTCAAATAGTTTTCATTAACTTTTAAATTGATTTGATGTACTTTTACTAGTGTTTTCTCTACTTTTAAGTTTTAACTCAAATGAACGCAAACTTATATAAAATAATTTTTTATCAAATAATTTAAAAGTTTGATGTCAATGTTTCCATTTAAGGTTGAAAAAATTGTCAAGTATAAAAGGTTGCATCATTGGATATTAACTTTTGAATCAACACGATTTACCCAATAATTTTTAATTTTTTTAACAACTAAAGATATTATTATACAGTTTGGTTGATTCTAATATATTTCTCACTTACTTGCCAAATAAAAAAAAATATTAGTTGAATTTATGTGTTGGCAAACTTTAAAATAGAAACGTCGCAACTAAAATAACGATGGAAGTATATTTGAATTCTCAAGGGTCAGTTGGCTAATGTAAACTTAGCATATGAGGTTCGACAAATATTAAGTATTAGGTGAATATAGTGATCATAAAATCGACATAATAGATAGATGCACAGTATTAAGATATATGAATAGAAGGCCTTCGACAACAAAATTATTCAGATATGAAGCAAAGTGAGAGCATCAACCACTATACAAAAAACCATTATGCTACGTCATACGGGATTTGCAAGCAAACTTAGATTTCGACATAATTGTCTGGGTACACATTTGTAGCCTGAAATGAAGAAAGGCCCGGCATTTTAAGGCATTCCGATAGATGGACCTTAGATTTAACTCATATTCTTATCCTACCTGACTTTTAACTGACTTTTAAGGTGTATCAGTTAGTGTCAAACTCTGTTTAAGTGCCTTAACCAGAACATAGGCTGAGTTTGAGAGGATAGCAGACAATAGAGCATCCACAAGTTATTCCAGAAAATCTTTGATCTACAAAGGAAACTTGACAGAAACAATGACCTACAGTACGGCACACACTGCCATATGATATGACTGAACTTTTTGCAAGAAGCTGTTTGCAAATATGAATTTACAGAACTTCTTCAGCAATTAATAACTAGTACGGAGTATATGTCTAGTGCAATTGCCATCCTATTTCAATTTCTTCTATTTAAAATCAAGAGCGTTAATCTTCATAATATACCATCCTTGGGAAGTATCCAGAAAACTCAAAACCTATACAGGGACATCAATTTTTGGCATGCAAATCAAGACGTACCAATGCAATAAAGAACCCCAGCACAGGCTTGATCATATATTGAGCTAAGAAACCAACTCCAACCTGAAAATTGAAGGGAAAACATAAAGCAATTCATTTAGAAAGCTTAGCCAAAAATGTCTTAATATATCCTAAAGGTAATTATATATGTTTTAATGGATACTCACAGTCCATGGATTCCGCAAACAGCGTTTGAAATCGTCAAATGTTAAGGTCAATCCCATCGAAAGCATGAGGAAACCTAAACCAAGAGTAAAAAGATCTGTTTGTAACCAAGTTACCTGTAAGACAAACACACAAG
The DNA here is from genome assembly GCF_020520425.1 of Spinacia oleracea. NCBI lineage: Eukaryota > Viridiplantae > Streptophyta > Magnoliopsida > Caryophyllales > Amaranthaceae > Spinacia > Spinacia oleracea. The sequence continues at coordinate 76,531,880 of NC_079488.1, forward strand.
TGTCATTTAAATAAATTTAAAAATTTGCTTTTTCGTAAAGAAGCAGAAGAAAGTAAGTTCAGCAAGTCTACCGCAGAAGGTTTATAAATGCCAATAATTGTTCCCAATATGACCTGTGTAACAGATTTCACGGCCACAGTTAGTTATCAGATTATGTATCATCATTAATTTGAGACAATCATGTTACACGACAGACGATACAAACAATGTTTATATAAATACCCAACACCTTTCAAAAAATACTCAATAAGACATACCCAGACAGGAAACATGGTTGTCAAGAGCTCAATAATCTTCTCATATTGACTCAATTCCTTCGGGGCATTGGTGGGCACGTCTCCAGAGTAGTCTGTTGCTGCCTTACACAGAAATTGGGAACTCCTACATCTACAGCCAATCAACTGTCATTATGGTACCAAGTGCAAGACTAGAACTCACAAATCGAAAGCCAATCCATTATGTAAAGCAAACAGCAACCCACTGTTCCACAACTCCAACACTCACTAAGTGCTTGATAATTGAACTAGAACCTTGAGTTTACATTATGCATGACAAAATTTCAACCATAAAGACAAGGAAAGTTAGAACAGTAGAACACTTAAAATGTGAGTATGTTACAACAATTTGTTTTTCCTTTTACTAGTTACTAATTCTCTTGGATGAGGTTATTTTCCTGTAATGAGTCAATGGTCATTCCACCTTTCAGCATTCATAAAATTAGTAAAAACATTAGCAACAGAACAAGTATGCATCCAGCAACCTAATAGCAGAAAAGCGTACAGCCAACTGCATCTCAAAATAGATCTCCAGCTATAGGTTCAGGCAGTTCTAAGAATGAAGAATTGATACTCAATGCCTATGAGCAGTTGCACAATAAGTATCATACTAAAGGTGCTACATATAACGTTGGAGTTGATAGAAACAAGCCCACTATAGACAATACGCAGCTTCCACAATTAGTGGCATAATTTATTTCCTTATTTGATGCAACAATTTCCTTATAGATAAGTCACTATTTACACTTTACCAAAACACCTCATCATTTCCTCGACTAACCCTCGATTTCTATCGCTGGCTCGGATTTTCTGGGTTTTCCTGGACCTTTGGTTCCCATATTGAGCGGTGTTTTCTTTTGTTGTTTTCCTCTTTTCAAATCCGTGTTTGCTCAATTTCTTTTTGCTTGTTGTTTGTTTTTAATTGCCACAATTAGTTCTCACTTGTTTTAATCACAACACTAAATCCATTCCACAATATAAGTGAGGACAGGCCACATGTGACAACAGTGAAAGAGCAAGTACTTGGTAAGACTGTCCTGCACAGACATATTTTCTAAGACATCAAATGTTACCATCCCTAATGTATTAAGGGGTACTGAAGACGGACTAGAGAACAAATATGAGTTCAGGTGTGGGTAGAAGGATGTAGTGATAATGCAAGGAGGGAGGGAAGGAAGGACGGGGAACTATTACCCTCATTTTAGGGGTAACACACTACCCTAGCGACCCGTTTGTTAGCCGGTAATAAAGGGCGGCAAGGGATGTAATTTGGCAAGGAAGGTAACATCATAATACCCATAGTAATACCATGTCATCCTTAAACTTAGGTTATATGAGATACTTAAGGTGAATAGCATTCCAGTGGGCCTTGGAAGACGAATTTTCTTATATTTACAACACAAATCTATTCACATTACCTAAATTATTACCGCCTACCAAACCGGGAGTAAGGGATAGGTGGGGAGACTATTACCCCTAAAATGAGGGTAAATTCTCCGCATTCGTCCCTCCTTGTTACACATCACTACCTCATCCCATCAACCACCACCTTTGTTCCCTTTAATTTTTTCTTCTAGTATCCTCATGATACATTCCCCCCAATCAGACCAGAATCTAAGTAAAAGAAGTCACCATGGTCTCGCAATAATACCATCTCATACAAGATTTGTCCATCGTGAGAAAATGGAGCAAATTTTACAATAAAGCATCAATTGCATTTTTGGAAACATTTCATTATTCCAACATCAGCCTATTAAATTTCTAACTTTTGTAGCATAGCAAATCATGTGTCCCAACAAGAACATTTTATGCCTGCACTCGTCTGAACTAATCAAAACTAATGCCAAAACCCTTTTCCAATAGAGAGACAGTATGCAAACACCATTTCTCCATTTGTTCCCCCTCACACGGCGTCATGTCATCGTCATAATATCCACATTCCATAAACAAAGTAACATTGCAGCTCAAAAAATAACGATTCGGAAAGACTTCCAAAAACAGGACAACATCTTACATTGTCATAAGCCTAGTTGCACAACAAATAATTCATAATGTACAATCCTCAAATCATAGGCCCCTCCGAGTTCCTTTCAACAAAGCTTTACAAAATGGCAAATTCCAACCAATACACCATAGAAGCCTACCTTGAAGACTGAACGACAACAGGACTCAATGTGCTCTTCTTCTGGGTAATTGCAAGACAAGTCATTTGACTTTCAAGTGAAGATGAGACATGTCTTAAATCTGTTGATCAGAAACAACTCAAATTAACACATTGGCAATTTGCAAACTGATAAAAATCATAACTTGCATATCCCAAAACAATTAAAAACAACCCAATTTGTAAGGTGGTTGAATTAAACAAGAAATTAAGCAAATATGTCAAAAATCAAAGAAAAGAACACAAATCAAATATACCCAGATGAGATTGAACAATTCTTGAAGCAAAGGAAGAACTGGGTCTGTAATAAACAGCATCTTGAAGCTGAAATTTACAGTCTTTTAACACACATCTTGACATAGACGCCATTGAAATGATACAAATTTTCTCAACAAAAACCCCAAGGAAAATCAAGTGAGAATGAGGGTTTTAGTGAGAGGTTTTGGGTATCATGCTATTTCGGTCCAGCTGGGAATAATTGAAGGGGAAAGGGAGACTCAAAGTGTCAAAAATGCGAGATTTTTTAGAATGCGTGGAGATGAGTGAGCCACAGAAGTGAGCTTTAGACTGATCCGAAGATCACAAGTTGAAGTGTCAAATGCAAAAATGTGGGGTAACACAACGCCAATGTCGTTTTCGATTGACGGCTATCTTTGAATCAAGCAATTTGCATTATGTTAATTGTTAACTACTCCTAATTTGCTGGAGTCATCATCCACCAACATCTACCTAGACACGACTAATGGCTCTTTATACACCGAAAATTCGGAGTATTGGTCCATTAGACATGAACTTGATCGTCACTATTAGGTACAACGACACTCGCAATGTTTAATACACGTTGGATGGATTTGAGTATGATTGTCCAAGATTATTGTTGGTGTACACACTCATGATCTCACTGCTGGTATGATCAACTCAACCTTACAGCAATGCAGCAAGCAACATTCGTGCAAAAGCTCACCTCAAGCAACAACAGCTAACTGCATCACAACCTTCTAGAAGATTCAGTGTAACTGAATTCTGTTAGGGTAGCTGTTAGCTTTTATTTCTGTAATAAAGAGTGTTAGTTAGAGCTTGCTGATGTGTCAGTTTGGAGCACATTGATTGGCTCCAACACGTCACCTAATCATTGTATATAAGGCCAATCATGTTGTAATCATTATTCATTCATTCAATAAGAAAATAATCTCTCTATCTTTCTTTCTCTCTTTCTGCATTTTCTGTTAGTTGTTTAACAACTTTCAGTTTGTGATCAACCAAGAAGGTGATCACTAACATGGTATCAGAGCAGTGATTAAATCAGATCCTGCTAGAATTCGCTTCTTCTTTGTATAATCAATCAGCAAAAACACTCAAAAAGATCAATCAAAAATGCCTGATCAGACAGATCAATCTCAAAATCCTAGTTCTGCTTATTACCTGAGCAACAGTGATCCAAATGCTACAAAATTGGTGAATATTGAATTTGAGGGACAGTTTTTCAATGATTGGAAACGATCTATGATGATAGCTTTGTCTGCAAGAAACAAATTGTGTTTTGTTGATGGAACACTAAATCAGCCAGCAATCAATTCTGCAAATTACAGATTGTGGTGCAGATGCAATGATTTAGTGATTTCTTGGATGTTAGCTTCACTTGAGCCTAAAATAGCAAGAAGTGTCTTGTATCTCAAGACAGCAAGAGCAATTTGGCTTGAATTAGCTGACAGATTTTGTAGAGAATCTGGTCCTCAATTGTTTTCTGTACAACATCAGTTGAGTGAATTAACACAAGAAGAGGATGAAGGAATTGCTAGTTTTTTCACTAAAATCAAGCTATTTTGGGACCAACTAGATGGCTTAGAACCTTTACCTACATGTGTTTGCACTGGTTGTAGTTGTAATCTCACACAACAAATTCTGAAAACTCAGCAGAATCAGAGATTGATACAATTCTTGATGAAATTAAACCAGAAATATGAGCATCCTAAAAGTGCAATTCTCATGATGAATCCCCTACCTACAATATCTAAAGCTTATGGACTCTTACTCCAAGAAGAGCAGCAGAAAGAGTTGCATACTGTCAGAAATCAACTGCAAACAACAGAATCTGCTGCATTCAGTGTCAAAAGGTTTGACAACAAGTTCTACAAGCCTCAATACAGCTCTAATTCTGGCTCTCATACTACATCCAACACAAATCAGTTCAGAACCTCAACCAGGAATAATCTCTTTTGTGATCATTGCAAAATGAGAAATCACATTGTTGATAAGTGCTGGAAGCTACATGGCTATCCAAAAGATTTCAAAAATAAAGGAAAGAGAATTGCAGCAGCAGCACAGCTTGATGAAAGCTTCAACAAAGAGAATCAAAATGAAACAGATTCAGGAATGGTTCATGCTACTTTCACTGAAGAACAATACAGTCACTTGATGCAATACCTCAACAATAATCAGGTTGCTAATCAAGTTGAGAATTCCAGCTCTCACTCACTTGGATTAGCAACAACTTCTCAGCACAAAGGTACTTTCTGTTTATTTTCCAATCTCAAGAAAAAAATGGATTTTAGACAGTGGTGCTAGTGATCATATGTGTTCAGATCTGTCATTATTCAGTTCTTTTGAATCTGTGAATGATGCTCAGCATACTATTACTATTCCTGATGGTTCAGAATTGACAGTTAAGCACAAAGGTGTTATTCATTTAGGTGGAAATATTACACTTAAAGATGTGCTGCATATTCCTGAGTTTCAGTTCAATTTGATATCAGTATCCAAGCTTTGTTGTGATGATGGTTATTCTGTTTCATTCACAACTAATGAATGTTTACTTCAGGACCTTTCCAAGAACAAGCTTATTCTGCTTGGTAGATTGGAGAAGGGATTGTACAGTTTAAGTGAAGATTTACTGGTATCTAGCCAGAATAAGTATGCTCTCTCTACTGTTGGATCAGTTGCTGTCCAAGAAGCCAAACTCTGGCATCTTAGGTTAGGACATATGTCATTTGGCAAAATAAAAGGATTACAAGGTGTTGATGTACCAGGATGCTTAGTTGAATCTTTCTGTCAGATATGCCCTTTAGCTAAGCAGACCAGGTTCCTTTCTCTAATAGTAGCATCAAAACAACTAGGCCTTTTGAATTAATACACATTGATGTATGGGGACCTTACTCTATTTCTGATTCTTCTCATTGTAATCAGTTTCTTACAATTGTTGATGATTACACAAGGATGACTTGGACTCATCTTATGAGAAATAAAACAGATTCTTTGAAAATCATGACTCAATTTCTTATTTATGTTGAAAATCAGTTTAGCTTAAAGGTTAAACATGTTAGATCAGATAATGCACCTGATTTGACAGAAGGTAGCATGAAAGAGTTGTTTCAATCAAAGGGTATTCTAAACCAGAAAAGTTGCAGCTATACACCTCAACAAAATGGGGTTGTTGAGAGAAAACACAAACACTTACTTGAAACAGCTAGAGCCCTCTCATTTCAATCAAATCTCCCTGATAAATACTGGAGTGAATGTATTCTTGTTGCTACCTATCTCATCAACAGAATGCCCTTGAAAAGTATCAATTTCTGCACTCCTTATGAAAAGCTATTTGGTACAAAACCAGACTTGTCTCATTTAAGGGTGTTTGGATGTCTTTGTTACATCACTACTGCAAAGACACAGAGATCAAAATTTGATCCCAGGGCTGATCCATGTGTATTCATAGGATATCCTTGTGATCAGAAAGCCTATAAGGTCCTTAACCTTGCTACTCATAAGCTTGTTACATCTAGGGATGTTGTTTTTCATGAAAAACACTTTCCATATCATTTTTCATCTTCACCCTATTCCACTTACAAAACCAAATTTTTTCTTCCAATTGTTACTGATATTTCAGATTCCTCTTCTCTTTCTATTGATCAAAATGAAGAATCTCACATCTCTTCTCATACCTCATCCATTTCTACTCCTTTAACTTCTTCACCTCCTGCTCATACTTCTTCTTCTTCCATACCATCTCATTCTCCCCCAGAAACTATTCACACTTCTTCAGATCTCACTCAATCTTGTGCTCCCCCTCCAAGAAGGTCCACTAGAGTACCAAAAAAACCCTCTCACTATCAAGACTTTGTTTGTTCAAAACCAGTTAGGCACTGGTGCAACCTTGTTGCTTTTGACCAGTTGCCTGACAAACAAAAAGTCCTAATTGCAGCAAATATGGACTTGATTGAGCCCACCTCTTACTCTGAAGCTGCTGGTGATCATAACTGAGTTACAGCCATGGAAAAGGAGATTACAGCTCTCAACAATAATCACACATGGGATTTTGTGGTTCTTCCTAAAGGCAAGAAAGCAATTGGCTGCAAATGGGTTTACAGAATTAAGAAAAATGCTGATGGTTCTATTGAAAGGTACAAAGCCAGATTAGTGGCTAAGGGTTTTACTAAAAAATATGGTATTAATTACCATGAAACATTCTCCCCGGTTGTGAAGATGTCCACAGTCAGGTGTCTGATTTCTATTGCTGCAAGCAGAAACTGGAAATTGTTCCAACTGGATATTAACAATGCCTTTTTACATGGCAATCTTGATGAGGAAGTTTACATGAAAGTTCCTGAAGGTGTCAATGCTCCTGTTGGACATGTGTGCAAGCTTACTAAGTTCCTTTATGGTCTCAAACAAGCATCTAGGCAGTGGTTTGCCAGACTTTTAGCTGAGTTGAAATCTCAAGGGTTTACACAGTCAAAAAATGACTATTCTCTTTTCATCAAACATGATCTTACTGACATTACAGTGGTGGCTGTTTATGTTGATGATATTATCATCACAGGATCAAATGAATCCATTATTACTGCACTAAAGACTCATTTACATCAGACATTTAGCATCAAAGACTTGGGTTTGCTTAACTTCTTCCTAGGGATTGAAATCTGTCACACAACAGAAGGTTACATCCTCACTCAGAAGAAGTATACTAAGGAAATGCTCCATGATTGTGAACTGGATCTTTCTAAACCAGTAGTCACTCCTTTCCCTTTGAATCTAAAGCTTTCTCCTGAGGGTGATCTTTATGCAAATCCTGACTTATATAGATGCTATGTAGGCAAGCTAAATTTCCTCACCAACACAAGACCTGACTTGGCTTTTGCTGTTCAATCACTTAGCCAATTCATGCATTCACCCAGGATTGATCACATTGCTGCTCTCACTCATACCTTGAGGTATGTTAATCACACTGCTGGTCAAGGGATTTTGCTTAGAGCTACTGATAAACTTACACTCCAAGCTTTTTCTGATTCTGATTGGGCTGCTTGCCCTTCAACTAGAAGATCAGTAACTGGATACATTCTCTTGCTAGGCAATTCTCCTATTAGCTGGAAATCCAAGAAGCAAACAACTATCTCTAAAAGCTCTTCAGAAGCTGAGTATAGAGCTATGTCACAAGCAGCTAGTGAAGTCTCTTGGATTGTGAGACTTCTAGTGGAATTGGGGGTCACTGGTTTACAACCTGTTCAACTTAATTGTGACAATCAATCTGCTCTTCACATTGCTACTAACCCTATTTTCCATGAAAGAACCAAACATATTGAAGTTGATTGCCATTTTACACGAGACAAAGTTCTTGAAGGTCTGTTACAACTCAGCTATCTCCCTACTCAGCACCAGTTAGCTGACATTTTCACTAAGATTCTCCCTAGTCATCAGCACAGAACTCTTTCTTCAAAACTTGGTATGACTAATGTTTCATCCATCCCAAGTTTGAGGGGGGGGGGGGGGGTGTTGGTGTACACACTCATGATCTCACTGCTGGTATGATCAACTCAACCTTACAGCAATGCATCAAGCAACATTCGTGCAAAAGCTCACCTAAAGCAACAACAGCTAACTGCATCACAACCTTCTAGAAGATTCAGTGTAACTGAATTCTGTTAGGGTAGTTGTTAGCTTTTATTTCTGTAATAAAGAGTGTTAGTTAGAGCTTGCTGATGTGTCAGTTTGGAGCATATTGATTGGCTCCAACACGTCACCTAATCATTGTATATAAGGCCAATCATGTTGTAATCATTATTCATTCATTCAATAAGAAAATAATCTCTCTCTCTTTCTTTCTCTCTTTCTGCATTTTCTGTTAGTTGTTTAACAACTTTCAGTTTGTGATCAACCAAGAAGGTGATCACTAACAATTATGTTCAAGAGTTATTGTAACCAATACAAGTTGGTGGAGTTGGTGGGAAACTCGAGGCCACAACATTGAGCACTCGAGCCCATCAGATGATAAATGCTTAGGAGTGAATCAAACATAAACTTGCACAGCTGGGCTATCTAACCTGAAATAGTACTAATTCACATCTCGTATATTTCTACTGCCTTAGAGTTTGGCCGTGTTGATTTATTATATGCAAGTTGATAATCTTTCGATCCGTATTTAATAGGTGCACTTAAGCTTTCGGGGGTCCAAGACATACCTTGGCCACCTTTATTTCCTAGTGCCTCGCCCATACCACTATGTGATGTTATTGATTTTATTAAGTGTCATAAACAATCAACTTTACAAATTGTGCTATAATATTCGTTATTAATGATCCTATGCGGTTGTTAAATGATTTTCTCTCAAGGAAATGAATCCTTGAACTTGTTTATGCTAGGGTGAAAAATTGTTCAATTCGATGAAATGTCATACACTCGAAAATGCATTGACAAAATTCTCTTGTGATTTTCAAATCACTCTTATACAAAATATTACTATTTAACGCATGCGAAGTAGGAGAAAATGTGAGAAATGTATAATATGTCACTATCATCATTAACTTTGACTTAATCCTTGAAAGCTACCATTCGACAGTTAGCAACGTCAAACCACACACCACGTCAATACGTCACTTCCTACACATCCAATAAATTATTAAGTATGGTATGTCAATTAAGTGTCAGCCGATCTAATTGACGATTAACGGCTTTCAGCACTATACAAAGTTCATATTAATTTTGGACATCACACGTATTTAGGGGTGAGATTGTGATGGAGTTTTGCCGATTAACTATATAAACTCTACGTAAAAAGGAAGGAGACATATTACCAGAGTTGTCAAAAACTAACATGAGTTGAACAACTATGTGACTCAATGTGAATTCCTTGTGCACATCTATTCTAATATTTTAAAACACAATGTTTGCATGAAGTGATGACACGTGTCATCTCGGCCACGTGTCATCTCTTTTATATTATTTTATTTTTTGTTAAATCATCATTTATATTCATCCTTTTCAATCTCCTCCTTAATTAATTAGATATTCATTTTATTTCAAAAACAATTTTATTTGTTTCACATTCTAAATTTAATTTCTTAATATTCCAAATGCTTCACATTTTATTACTTCAATATTTGCGTATCTTACTTTACATTACATAAATTATGTACCGGATGTTTTAATTAAAAAAGCCGTATACCGCACGGGGTAAAAACTAGTTCAATTCATGTAGACACAATTACCTTACAATATAAAAATATGACCAATATCGAGTATACTTGATCCGTAATCGATAGTAGACTCCGTTTGAGTCATTTGACAACACTACGTTTTCACCATAATATGGGTTGAGCCCAAATAACAAACAGCCCAAACCAATAAGCTCATTTTCCTCTCATTAGTCACTGACTCACTGCACAGTTCACTTAGACCAATAAGCTCATTTTGCTCATATAAAACCTCAAATAACTTCACTACACCTACTGACGCAATCCTCTCTTTCTTTCTCTCTCTATCTTCTTCTTTCTTCCTCCCGCCTTTGTAAACCCTAATTTTCTCTCCTCCAAGAATCCACCTCCAATTTTCTTCTTCGAGATCCATCAATGGCGGAAAAAGAGGTTGTTACCGTGATTTCCGAAGCCCCTACCGATCAGCACCACAAGCGTAAGCTCGAAGACATAGAGGCGCCTTCTCTCGATGAAGCGGCGCCTGATTCTACTGCGGAGCTTGATGGAGAACAGAAGGAGAATGTTGACGGAGAGAATGGCGACGAAGAACCTGCTAAACGCCCTCGCTTGGATGAACAATCCGATTCTCTAGGTTTGTCTCTTTTTTCTTGATTTATTAGTGGTTGTTGTTGATTTTTTTGTTTGTTGTGTATTGTGACGTTGTTTAGGAAGATTTTCTGATTGTTTAAGGTTTGATTCTTGCAGTATTTTTGAATAATGAATTCGTGAGCTAGAGTTATTTTCATGATGATATTGGAATTGATAGTATGCAAGGTGTTCTTAAGTTTTAGAATTGACGTTATTGACATTGTTTTTCTTTTTGGTGGGGGGAATACAGCAAGTGAGAACGGACATAAGCCAGAGGAGGAGAACGGGAATGCTGTAGTGGATGTCGAGACGGAGGTGGTTGTTGAAAGTACTGAAATGGTAATTGAGACTACTGAAACAACTGTTGATGATCAGGCAGCAGATGTTGAGGACGGTAATGTAGTGGTGCTCCCTGAAGAGGTGAGTGAAGTGGAACCCATCGTTGCGGAGGGTGAGCAGAAAATTGAAGCTGAAGACAGTAATGCAGAAGGGAAAGAGGTTGAATTTCCATCATCTGAGAATGTTCAGCTGGAAGGTGAAGAAAAGACTGCCACTGAAGGCGCAGAACAAGGTGATGTTGCTTCTGAGCAACAGAATCCTGATTCTGGTACTAAAAGCATTTCTCGGAGGATTGAGATTCCCAATAATAAGGTGAGTTTGTGTAGATTTTCATTGTATTTGAATTTCTTTATTTCTTACTTAGTATTTGATTGGAGCGAGTGATCCTATCAGTAGAGCATGTGATAGTAATATGGACGGGGCTAAATTGCTTCCCTAAACCCTTAATATGGTGAATTTGTAGTGTCATTAAATTTTACTGCTGAAGAATAGCCCTAGCCGGTACCAATGTTAATCTTGAGATAGGAAGGATATGATCAATATTAGTTATTGGAGTCTTGTCTAGTGTTGTTCGTTTTGATCAAAATCACTGGTGCACCCTATTTTAACCCACCAACTGTGGATACTGTCAAATAAGATAAGTTTAATGGAAGTATTGTATATCTAGGACTCTAAGATGTAAAGTTGTAAACAGAAGCCAGTGATTCTTACTTTCTTCTGGATGTCAATTAATTGTGAGAATAATGGTCTTGGTAGTGTAGTTTGTTTGGGCACTCCATTATTTGGGGAAGGTCTTAAATAAAATTGAGGACCTCGAGGCAGTTTGCTTAAACTTGTGCAGTTAGATATTGATCTTCTTTACAAGTTGCGTTCATGAATTGAATTGAAGTTAGATAAAACAGGGGGAATTGTGGTTAATAACCTGTTCAATTGAAATATTAAGTCAAATTCTCAGCAAAATGCCAAGAAGTTTGTTCAATTGACCAACTTTAATTTGCACTTATAGACTGAAAATCTTTGGTATTAAATTATTTATTGATTTAGGGCAGCTGATATGGTAATGACTTTTCAGTTATTATTCTGTATGTTGCAGGTTGGTGTTCTTATTGGGAAATCTGGAGATACAATAAAGTATCTGCAACTAAATTCAGGGGCCAAAATTCAAATCACAAGAGATGCTGAAGCTGATCCGCGGTCTGCAACTAGGCCAGTTGAACTTTTGGGGACACTAGAAAGCTTAAACAAGGCTGAGACTCTGATAAAAGATGTTATAGCAGAGGTGTGGGTCATTGCAAATATTATTATGTTATCCTTTGTTTGAGATTTTGTTTGTTGCCGTTATATTTCTGTCTCTGCTGTTTGTCATTTTGTCTTTTCCATGTTATCACGCTTTGTCTTTATTCTTTTACACTGGATTTGGAAGCCTGTTAGATCTTGTTTACTTCGCAGATAAATTGTACAACCACTTTATGTATATCACATTTAAGCAAAATTGCCGTTAATTTTTTTGGGGGCAGACAACAATTTTTTAAAATATCTGTTATTGATCTAATCTGGTCTCAATCGTTCATCTTATGATAACACAAAATTATCTTTGAATGGTTGTAATTATAACATTATTGCCTTTGATTGACCATAACGCAAGAATGCAAAAGTACGACTTGATTGTTTATTACTTCCTCCGTTTCACAACAGATGCATCATATCTCATTTGTGCACTATTCATCAATTAACTTTGACAACCTTTCTTTCACTATTGTGTAAGAAAAATATAGTCAATTGAGATCTTGTTAAAGTCGTATTAATGCAAGGATTCTAAATATCAACTTTTTATAATTTTTACTTATATGCATTTAGAGATATTAATGTTCAAATAAGCTCGTTGGCGTACGTGCAATGAGAAATGATGCATCTATTGTGAAACAGGAAGTAGCTTTTTATGTTAGTGTTACTATAAATATCATATTCTGTATGACCTTATCTGATAAGGTAGCTATTTGCAAACTAGAATAATAACTATAAGGTATTTTTTTTTCTTAAAAAGGGATGCATAAAAGGTAGGCTTGAACAAAATTGTGCTCATTACACCTTGTCTCAACTCATTATTAGACGTCCTCAATGACGAATCTTTTTTTAGTTGTGAATTGAACTTGGAAACCTCACTGTATTTGAACTTATTTTTTAGTTACCTGAACTGATGTTAATAACAAGGCCTTGTTTTTTGTTGTTTTAGAGGTCATATTGATCATTTAAACTTTTATATGATGAATAATATAGAATGGAACTGCAACCTAGCAGTTCATACGATGTCAATACTGGAAGTGTAGAAAGTTGTACTTACATGGCACCTGCAACAACATTACTCTAATGTGTTTGAAGAGGCTCCTACCTTGGGGGGGTTAGGGGGGATTGGATTCTCTCTTATTCTGACGTACAACAGCCGCTGACTAATGTGCTGATGCACTTTAATGAGCCATTTTAATCCCAAAACCAAAGAATACTTGATTCTTACCTGCTACAAATCGACAATAAGTGAGAATGCTAGAGTACTTGCAGTGTGTTCATGTGTTTAATTGCTATGCCTCTCCCTTGTGTTCCCTTTCCAATTGCTGTTTACATGTTTATAACCTTTTGTATGTTTTCTTCAGGCTGATGCTGGAGGTTCACCATCCCTTGTGGCTAGGGGTTTCACTGCAGCTATTACTGCCGGGTCCTTGGAAATTGAGATTCCTGTTCCTGCTGACAAAGTAATTTTATTTTGAAATTTTCTATCATCCTTTATTTTTGTTCTAATCTCTACTGTATAATAAGTCAATTAAGAATAGCTTAAAGTTTCTGTTTGGTCGTAAGACACGATGATTTGGAAATGATAGCTTGTAAAATAGGTGAAGAACTTTGTTAAGACTACCTAAAGAATAATTGAACTTGGTCTTGGATATTGTCTTGTTAAACTGTCTGAAGTATGCTGCCTTCCTTATTGAATACTTGCTAAACATGGTAGTCGTCATGCAGGTTGGTCTAATTATAGGCAGGGGCGGGGAAACTATTAGGAATCTGCAAACAAGATCTGGTGCACGTATCCAGGTATATATTATATGTCCTATTGGTTGAATGTACTAGATGAGCGTATCTTATGCTGATAACTCGTGTCTCCAAAAAGTACAGTTTTGTATATTTACCTTCAATTGTTGATTGTAGTTGATACCACAAAATGTACCTGGGGAACAATCTAAAGAGAAGAAGGTGAAAGTGACTGGGGAGAAGAAACAGGTGGAAGTGGCCAGGGAACTCATAAAGGAGGTTATGAATCAGGTACTCAATGGTCATATTCTGAAAGTTGTTTTTATGTTGTGGTTTTCGAGGAGCTATCATGTTTGTTGTTGCATTTGTGTACCAATTTAATGTCTATTGATGCTTTATGTTCTGTCACCTCATTTCATCATTGATCAAAGACTGTGTGTAGACATGTCTGGTTTGAGGCTTACATATTAAAGTAGATCAGCATGATCGACTCTTGAGTCAGTTTTGCTTGTTCGTCCAAATGAAAAGTTTGTTTTTACACAATGAATTAGTTTGAGAGGTTTCCTCGCATGTTGTGATTTGTGAATATTGCAAAGTATATTGGCAATGGGGGCTCATTTGGATGTTCAGTCGAATTTTCTGTATTAGTTATTGGGAACAAGGGTTCATTAGCGATGCATCCTCAGGCTCGAGTTTGCTCATTTGAGTTAAGCTAGGCCTTTAGATTGGTTCTTGGTTCCTTCCTCCTGAAGGATATCGTACTGTGTAGCTTATATGTAAGTGACCAACTTGACAATTAACTGCTTCTGATGGTAGCTTAACTAACAAGACTGTCTTTCCTTCTTTTGTCAACCATGTTATTACATCTTGCTGAACTTAATCTCCTGTTATCTTCTGGAGAGCCACCTGTTCTTGTTTAAAATATAGATATGATCAGAAGCTGCACATTTATTGTAGAGACAGTCCTTTCGGCGCTGTATTTGTACTCAGTATGTGTTCTTGCCTTACTCAAAAACATAATCAGTTGTATTTTCCTTTACGGAATGTTAATTGTCTCTCCTATATGTTCACACATAGTTTCCTAAGTTTGTTTTTTGGGGTATAAATTTGTATTAATAAAGAAGAGTTACTTCTGCAAGAGCCAGTATCACAATATCTAAATTATGCCGAGTGTTTAAATTATAGCAATGCAAGTGACAGCTTCTCTACTGATTTTTAATTTTATCTATCACGTGTTGTAGTACTCTTTCAATCTAGTTTGTTTCTTTCTTAGGATCAAAATTTGTGAGTTTTTACTTTTGGAGCGCCTTCCTCTAAGCCTATGTTGCTGGGGAGGCGAGCTTTATCTTTGACTATTAGGAGGTTGCATTTGTTTGTGATGGGTAGCATACACATCTTTAATGAAATTTGGTAGTTCCTGATCCTATGAGGGGGGGGGGGGATTTCACTCTTATGTAGATTATCCTGGCTAGAGTGAGATAGAGAGATCTAATTTGGTGACATTTATGAGAGTTCTGCAAAAATGATACATGATCCATGCCAAGATCACTAGCTGCTACTGGAAAAATCTTGTATTCCATCCAATGTCCGTTGGCATCTTTATATATTTTAAAAGTTCCGACTGCGAACTGGTTGGCTTTAAAACTGCAGATATGGCTATTGCCTTCCAAATGGGTCAGCATTCGTTTCTTGGTGTATCAATAGGCATCCAATTTTCAGTGTCGACCACAGAAGAGAGGTATCAGGCGTTAAGTCTCGCCATTGCTGGATTTTACTAGTTGGTAAGATTGCTTTGAGACTTAGAAACTGAAAACAATGATTTTTACCAAGAGCATGTTTGTGGACCTCAGTGTTCTTTGGTGCCCCATGCACAAAACATGTATGTATAGAAAGCACTTCTGGCTGATAATCTTCCTGTTTGTATGGATGAGAGTGTTGAAAGTCCCATGATATATGAAAGATCGGTACATTTCACCTGTTCTCTTTTTTCACTTGTCATTTTTTCACCCTGTAGAAGCATGTAATTTAACTTATGTATCAGGCCAATACTTGAAGAATGCGACACATGCCGATTTTAGTGTATATGAATTTTAGCGTTGCTCATATTATTGTTACCTCTCTATTTCCGGGTGAAGGTTTTTCTGTCACGCTTTACATAAATGCCTGATTTTCTTCTATTATTGCTTATGCCTCCATAATACTATGTTACTCAAGGTGATATATTGTGGAGAATATCAGAGTATTGTTGTGTATTCTACCTCCTGGCGTTGAAGTTTTTATGCTTTGGTTTTACGGATTTCAAAGCTTGTCATTATTACAAGTGATCATGATAGCTGAGTACATAAGATTTAAGTGAGCACGGAGTATAAATTATTTACATATTCTTGTGTACATAGGGTTTTTTTGAGAAATTCAGTTGTGAATGCCATGACATCATATGCTCGTTTGGTTACATTTATCTGTAGGATTTTACTTTTCATGCAAAAAGATGAAAGATTGTTGTAAGTTAAACTTTTTCCTGTCCAGGTGGTTGTTCTTGTTATATGTTTATTCAACTCTGCCGCTGCTGTTGTTCTATGTTCTTGAATTTCTGATTCTAGAATATAACCTCTTTAACTGCGATGCTTATTTATACAGTTATGGATACCACTTTGCAATTTTGCTCCTAATACGATCTTTTGAGCATTTTCTATCATTGTCTATATATAATCAGTCATATCATTGCTTTTATGAACTTCTAAACTAATCCTTTTCTCTCAATTTCCCTAGATGCCTGGGAGACCGTCACAATTCTCTAATAATAATAACTACAGCCAGCAAGGCTACCGTCCTCGTGTACCTGGCGGTGGGCCTCAGTGGGGCGGCCGTGGTCCTCATGGTGGTCAGTCAATGCCATACGATTATCAACAGCGAGGGCCTTACCCATCTCAAAATCAGCAGTATCCACCTCAGCATTATGGAAATTATCCTCCACAGGGCCCCCCAAGAAGCGGTTATGGTTCTTGGGATCAAAGACCACCTGCTCAAGGACCCCCATCTCATAGTGGTGGGTATGAGTATTATGGACAAGGAGGTGGACATGCAGCCAATGCTCCAGTTTCTGCTCCACACTCTGCACACTTGCCGGGTCATCATGCATCTGGCCCATCCATGGCACCTCCCCCTCATTCTCAGGCAAATTACAATTATGCCCAGCCTCGAAGTGCGGATTATACTCACCCAACTCCTTACTCGCAAGCTGCACCACCTGCTCAAAGTTACGGTCATGGGTATGGGGAGCCGAAATATGATACACAGGCTCAGATGCAGCAGCAGCAGCCTTATGCTGGCCAAGGCTATGCACCCCAACAACAAGGCTATGCTCCCCAGCAGCAGTACAATAGGCCACCACCCTATGGCATGCCATCACAGGGACCCCCTCCTCAGGGTTATGCCGCTCCAGCAGCAAGTCAGCCTGCTGCAGATACACCTTATCAAGCTCCTGTTTCTGCAGCTCAGCCTTACGGTCAAACCATGCCCCAACAGCAGCAATACCCTCAAGCACCTTATGGTTCTGCACCCGTAGCAAATGATGGCTATAGCCAGCCCCAACCTGCTGTTGCAGGTTACCCGCAGCAGGCGGGCCAGCCTGTTCCTGCATATGGGCAGCAAGCTACTGGTTATGCTCAAACAGCTGGATCAACTGCTGGTTATGGTCAATACCCACCAACAGCACAAGCAAGCTACAATGATCAAGCTGCTGCAGCTGCTGCTAGCGCCGCAACTTATGGGTATCAGGGCCAAGTAGATCCATCAGCTTACGCTGCAGCGGCTGGACAACAAGCTTACAGTGCTGCACCTGCTGTGACACAACAAGGCTATGCTCAGCCAGCTCCAACACAACCTGGTTATGACCAGTCGGCGGTAGCTCCTCAATCTGGTGGATATGCTACTGCTCCCGCTGGTGCACCTGGTGCTTATGGAAAAACCTTATCTCCCCAACCTCAGCCTGGTTATCCACCGTATGATGCATCCCAGCAAGCGTATGCCGCACCTCGATAATTTGATTAAGGTATTTGGAAGCATTTGCTGATCCTGTCAATTAATTTGTTGTAGTTTTCTGCTGTTGAAAGGACTTGAGTAGAATTTTCTAGCTGAGTAGATTTTTACAAGGAACTGGCAATTTTGTGTTCTTCCATTAGTTAGGAAATGTACTGAGGATATCAGGATGTTGGAACCTGAAACCCATTTCACAAAATCAAATTGACTTCTATGTATAACGGTTTTCATTTTTTTGCCTGGTAGAAAGACTGTAATCTCGATTTTGTTGATCAAGCCACTTTAGTTTCAGCCAACTTGCTCACACACTCAGAACCTGATTCCTGGTGAAAAGGGAGAGCAGGTTCAAATGTTTATTCCTCAAAAATTATACTTCGTGTTTAAAACATAAGCTCCCGTGTAATGCTTTCAGCATGTGTAAATCATTGTACAGAGTACAAGTTAAGTGAATACTAAACAGATGAACAACTGCAGAATACAAGTGCAAAACCTGGGAGTAAAGAACGAGTTCGTCCTTTTCACTCCGTCCCTTCATTTTCTGCAATGTTAAGAGAAGGGGGAAAGTATATAATTTTAAGAGAGTAATTTAGTAACTAAAATATTTGGTGTTGCAGTTTTTGATCAAATTATTCACATAAAGCAAGCGTAAACGCATAAGAGTTTTTTTGAGCCTTATACATGACATTAATCACACCTTACTACGTTAAAGAATAATACATGATATGAATCATATCTTAGGTTGGATGTTTTTCACCTTATTATTACGGAATATTGTTTGTTTCTTTTTAAAATCAGATCACGTCAAAAAATGCACAAAAAACTAAAATACGAGTATAACAGATCAGATGATAAATTTTTATATAGGCCACACGAAAACCAATCAGATTAGATCATATAGAGTGTTACAAATTAAAGAAATCAGATTAGACTAGACCAAGAGACTAGAGAAATATGAAGTATGTTTTTTGAGCAATTGAGACTTCAGTGAGATATTTATTTAGACCATGTATTTAGACATCTTTTTCATGATCTGTTCCTTTTCTTTACACCTATTCTTATTTCTTTTTCTTTTTCTTTTTCTTTTTCTTTTTCTTTTGGTCTTTGGTTTGTTAACTTTCTAGTCTTTGTAGTTTTGAAATTGAAGCCGGGATAAAAGAACAGTCTTTTTCACTTTACTTGATGTTCCCCTCTTTTCAACGTCAAGTAAGAATTTTGGTCTCCTGATGGACATATTTGTTAAGTACGTTCTCTAAAAGAAAGCCCATAATCACTATTTGATGTACCAAACTTTACCTTACGAGTAATTTTTCACTTAAATGTATTGCCTCTCTTACAAAAATAGTGTACCCCTTCAACTAGTCGCTTGGGTTTTGTGGCACTTCTAAAGACGGGGTCCTTTGCTTGAACATGTATTTTCTAAAGATGGTTGTGGTTAGGGTTGGGTCGTGTTTCGTGTCGAGCCTACGTGTATTGGGCATGAATGAGCCTTGTCCGCTTGTATCTCGTACGGAGTATCAAAGAGTTGTTTTTCGTCCGTGATAAAGTTATATATTTTTTTTGACATACGTTTAATCATACATAAATTAAAGTTTTACACAGTATTACAAATACTAAGGTCTTTAAAGACCAATTCACATACTACAATAACACACACAAAATACATAAACTTCGAAAGGACAATAAGCTCTTCTCGGTTGATCCCTTGATTGTTGATGCAGTCTTATTTACACAATCTTCTTTGAGCTATTGTGCCAAGACTCCTTATCCTTGTGATTTGGTTATAGAAGATGGTATTGATGTTGGGCTGACAAATACTAGGAGGTCCTTTTGAAAACCTGTAAAACTTAGGGGAAAAGGGAAAGAGAGGACGAAAAACATTGTTAAGGGGCAGGTGGGCAGACCTTGTGGATTGCACAAGCGTCTAGAATAGACTCGTTTAGCATGATAAGAAACCCCAACATGGGGAACAACGCTCAAATAATTGATTTTAAAAGCGTTAAGATCACCTTTCTACGCTAACTTAAATTGAATATTAACAAAGGCTAAGCTCCACAACCCCAACCCAAGAACACCCCAACCCCAAAGACACTGAATTTACCTATTAACTAAAACTCCTTCCCTAATCAAACACCTTAGACACCAATCCCCAAGCATACTTCCAAAGGAGATTACTTCCCCCCCCACACACACATTTCACAACTGCCTAAAACTTCTTCAATATAGGGAAAATAATTAACATTCAATATTTCCCCAAGGTTGCCTAACAAACCCAAACTGCAAGCACACACACAGTGCTCACACCAACTCCAAATTGGAAAAACCTACGTAGGTTTTTCAATTAACAGCCTAAACCCCAATGGAACTTCCATTACAACAATCTCATAAGGGTAATAACAACCAACAACAAGAAGAAACCAAAACAACACTACCTAAAACATTCTATTAAAAGAAATCATACTTAGGACAAATAAAATGCCAAAAACACGGCAAAACAGGGAGGTATTGGAACGAGCTATGCAAGAACAAAGTCCCAAAACGGAGAACCTTAACTAACCTTTACCTTTACCTTCAAGGTCAGGGTAGTTCGACACTATAAAACGGCAACACAAACCTTTACCGTTCAGAACGGGGTGGTCTGAGACCACAAGATGGCGGCTATTAGAAACTTAGGAGATGGAAAGCCAAAACTCACAAAACGAACTAAAAAAAAAAAACAACGAACGGGAAGAGCACACCCAATTAGCGTTTCCAATTCCAAACTAAAACCCTAACCTTAAACTGACCTTTACCGATAAAACTTGTCGGAGGCGCATAGGATTGAGCTGGTAAGAGGCGCGGAGTTGAACTCGGCCCGATCTAATACCTTCCGACGACTAAACACCGCAACCTTAATTGGTGAGAGGAGCACAAACTAAGAGGAGGTGGAAGCAGAACTTAGTCCCTCTTTCATCCCCTCAACCGAGAGAATACAACCCTTACTAAGCTAAAGAGACAAGAAAATACTACAGAAGCTGCGCACAAGCTCGGCGGCGACCGTTAAGGCCACGACCACCAGCGAGCTTGTGGCGAGGGCTAGAGTTTTGAAGTTTTGTGGTTTTATTTGGAGGAGAGAAACAATTAGAGAGAGAAAGAGTTTTGTGATAAAGTTACATTAAGGAGGATAAATATTTTTTTATTAAAGAGTTAGTTATAAATATATATTTTTACAAATTGATCGAATTCGTACTTGGGCGGATTTTATAAATTTTGGATAATTATCACAATGTAATAATTTATTTTATTAAATAACACAAAGCATAATTATTAATATAAAAACTAAATAATAATTGCTTTATTAATTTATATTTATTAATATTTACAATCAACTAAATATTCTAATGGTTAAAAGTTTAGTAATAATCTACGGAGTATTAAACTTTAAATAAAGTCTAATAAGATTTAATAAAGTCTTATAAGGTCTTATAAGGTCCTATAAGGTCTTATAAATTCCTGTAAGTTAAATAAGGTCTTATAAGTTCAGATAAGATAAGTTCATGTCCTATAAGTTGAAGAGAACACAACCTAAACAACTAACCGTCACACAACTAACAACTACTCAGTATACCGCTCCGCGCTCCACCATCAACAGCACAAGAGTCGCCCTACGCTCCGCCATCCACACCACCACAGCAGCCCCTCGTATCCATAAATCAACCGCACGTTTCTTCGTCAGAGGTTATGATTTTTTTTTTTTTTAGTATTGGGCCGCCCAGAGATGGCGGCCCGAACCATGTAGGAGCCGCCCACAATTGGCGGCCGAAACCATGTCCGGGCCGCCAATTTTGGGAGGCCCGCACATGGTTCGGGCCGCCATATTTGGGCGGCCCACACATGGTTAGGGCCGTCAATTTCGGGCGGCCCACACATGGTTCGGGCCGCCTATTTCGGGCTGCCCACACATGGTTCGGGCCGTCTATTCCGGGCGGCCCTTGTGTTTAAAAAAAAATTGAAATTTTTTTCCCACCATGTAAAAACGAATGTAACAAAAATAAAATTTTAGTATATTATTTCGTTTGTAATTTCGGATTTGTTGCAAAAAAAAAATTTGAATAATTATTGAATATCATAATTAATATAATTGAAAAAAATAAATTTGTTAGAAATTTTTGTTTAATTAATTAATTTGTTTATAAGCAGGGAAGGGAAGAGGAGGGGTGAAGTGAGGGAGGGGATGACGGTGGCGGCGGCGGTGACATCAGTTTTTTTGGGATGTCGGTGGTGGCAACGGGTTCACTTCTGTTGAAGGTGGCCGGATAAAACATAGAAGGGAAGGAAGGGGAGGGATGAAGGGGAAAGGGTGAATTGAGGGAGGGGTGATTTTCTTTAAAAGAGTAAAATCGTATTTTCGTCATAAATACGCGGGCGTTTTTAGCGAATGAGGACGTCGAATAAAAACCCCTGCATGTATTATATTGCTGATCCAATTAGTGTACTTACTCCTTAGGTCATTGGTCATTACTTATTACTCACTCGTCCCCATTTTTGTTGGACTTTGATTTTCATTTTAATATGTAATTTTTGGTTAAAAATAGTACAGACACTACAAGAATTTGTATCTTTAATGACAACCTAATTACGACGTGTCAAAAATCCCGTCGCAAAAGCCTTTTGCGACGGGGCTAACAACCAAACAAAGACAGGAACAACCGTTGCAAATATCGTTTACGACGAGTTACGACGGGATTTTCCATTAACGACGGCCCCCTTTTACGACGGGTTCGCGACAAGAAATCCAGTCATTAATCAACGATTATTGGCCTTTAACGACGGGATTTCACGTCGTTAATGGTACAATTTTTTGTAGTGGGAGTATTTACAAATATGATAAATTCGATAAAAAATGATAATAAAAAATTGACTAGCGGTTTATGGTTAACCGGGTAACTGTACCGAAACCGCGGTGAAGCGTTTAAACGATAACCGATTTAATAGGTACGATTACGGTTCATGAAAATGCCGAACCGAAACTTTTAGTTACCGAACCAAATCAAAATTAGGGACGGTTAACCACCCATGAACACCTCCACTCCGTAGTAGTTGTATCTGACATGTCATAAGTACGTAGTCCCTCTGTCCTTATTTGTTTTCCGCTATTCTCTCTTAAAGATTACCCTATTTCCTTATATAGTAATATGTCCCCACTATTTACTCCACTTACATAGTCTAATACAATTGTAAAAGATAAAGATACCCCATCTTCTTTACGCGGAGTAACATTTTGACCAAAGTATTAATAGAGCATATTTTACCTATAGAGCAAACCATTAAGGACATAGAGAGTATTTAGATAAAGAAAAATGGTGCAATCTTCTTGTACTCCGTAGAAAAGTAAACAGCATTTTGGTGAGGCAAGCTAGTAGCCACTTGCTTCGATGTGAGGTAAGCTAGCTAATTGTAGACTTGTAGTATTATTCGAGCACTATATACTTGTTCTTAAAGAAGATGTGACGTCTTCATTGTCAAAATAAGGTCATTTCACATACTAGTTATGTTGTCGTGTGAGCTCAGCTTAATTACGAGTAACACGTTTGAATTCAAGTTCGAGGTAGATAAATTATACAAACTTTAGTAAAACAAAGTCAATTTCAATGGCATTACAATCTATGCTAACACATTCATTTTCACCTTGTAGTTGAAGGCAACAATCTTTGCGTCTGCAACATGGATGCTATCGAGAGATAATAGAAGGTTCATTGAGTGAGATGATCTTCAACATTATTGCAGATGTGAAGAAGGATGTTTCGAAGTTCGGGTCGATCTCTTTTTACTCCTGCTTTCGGGAGATAAATCAGGCGGCGGAGTTTATATCTAATCACGGTCATAATTACTCCTTCATGCTTTATTGGTTTAACTATTACTCCGTATAATGATTTGTTATCCTTGATTTGTATCGGAAAGGATGAGTTAGATTGTTCCTTTATTTTGGGTTATTTTTTATTTCCTTACAAAAAGTTCAAAAAACAAAAAAAACAGCTCATGACATAATTAATTAACCACAACACAATCTCGTTATAATTATGGATGACATGTGACACCAAATGAACAGATTTCCATCATGTCAATGCACCTAACCATCTAATCACTCAAGGTAAAGTAATTAGGTTTATACTAATAATTATTACACACAAGTACTTAGTTTATTGATATGAAATGGATAAAAGAATTGCAATTTGGTGGCAACTTTTTGGACTTGTACCATTATTATATTTATCTTTACTCAGCTTCTTCAGCTGTTCTTGTAATCTTGTTCATTGTCAAACTGTCAACTTGTCAGTTTTGATTGGTTTTATTTTGCCAATCATGTTGTGCTATAAATGAATTTGTTCTTCCTAGGATGTAGCATTAATATATTTGGAATTTTTAAATATAAACTGATATACCCGTCGAGATTGGAACTCGAGATCTTATATAGTAATATACAAGTCGGCATTATTACTTCATGCAATTAGGGCGAGTTCATTTCTTGGAGTAATTTTAAGCTCCAAATTTTACAAGACACTTTCTATTTTTACACTTTATCATTAGATTCACACTAAACTCACCTAAATTCCTAAGAAAACTGTACTCCGTATTAAAATCTATTTATTGACAAATTATATACTTAACTTGAGTGGGCCCGCCAAATAAGTCTTGAGGGAGTTTGTAATTTATGAAATTATAAATCCACCTCAAGATTGTATTGAATTTCTCTACACTTTATTACAAGAGTTTTGCATGAGATACTGAGAGTCATCAAAATACTCACCTCCAAACTTGGGATGAGTCCTCTAAGTAATTATGAAAATGCCATTTAGTAGAATGCTCCGCAATATTCATAAAGGCATGAGTTAACTTTGCTTAAGGGGTGTATATGTGTATGTGAAGTGTCATGTTATGCATGATAGAAAACATGCAAGACCAGAATGCCAAACTCAAATACTCCGTATGTCGGAACTTTTTTTCAAATGTAAAAGCGTTAATGTCACATTATATTCACATCTATACTATTATTAAATCTCTAAGGCAAGTAATGTCACGTTGTCATGTGTCGCTGTGATTTGGCAAGTGAAATGACGATGTGTCATGTCATGTGCACACAAGCGTTACTCAAATTTATGATCACAAAAATTGTTAGTATCAATGTTCGAACCCATGACCTCTCATTCATAATGTAAAGTTTTAACCATCTCCACAATGATATAACGTATAACTTTAAAGTAATAAAAAAGACAAAATTCATTCTTAATAAATATTAAAACTTTAATGTCCAATTTATATTTGAATAATAATTACCCTATTATAAATTTATTACTTAATCTTTCTCAATTACTCAGATCATACTTTAAAAAAAAAAAAGTTATTGTCACACTAATCCGTACTTCTTTAGCTATTACAATTGTGTGTTTTTCCAAAAGTATATATTTTTTGTTATTTAATTTATAATAATTAATACATTTTACCATCTTTTAACGGCAAAGTTAACGACACCGTTAGTGAAGCTCACAAATTACGCTTCCCCTAATTCGATCTTCATCCAATTTATGCGATTTTTTTCTTTACGTACTCCTCCTTCTCATTCAATTTTTTACCTTATCCTCTTCAATTATCACCACCCATTTTTGCACTTCAAATCTCCAAATTAAATAATTTTATAAGGGAAATGCCATGCTAGCCGTTGAAGTGGGTCCAATAACGATTTAGTTAACTTTGCTATTAAAAGGTGGTAAAACGATTTTTTAATTTATTTTTAGGTGGTAAAATAAAAGTTTGAGATTTTTAGGTGGTAAAACACAAATTTGGAATTTTCTTAGGTGGTAAAACACCAAAAAATCCTAGAAAAAAATAAAGTTTTATACAAAGTACCAATCAAGTAAGACTTGAAAAAAAAAGTATACGAACTTAGGGATTATTCTGGAAACCCTCATATATTTAGATGACATTTTGTAATATGGCAACAAATTAAATAAAAAAAATACATAATGTATTGCAAGGAAAAAAATTCATTAACCGGACAACGACCGAATAACAAAAACAATAAAATTCGGGGCATCGCCCGGGTCACTAACTAGTTATATTATAGGAATTAATATATTTATTTTATTATTTTATTAATTTTATAAAACAGAATATCAGTTAGTTATATTTCTGTTAGAGAGTTTGTTATTCTAGCTTTGTATATAAGCAGTTTATTCTACTTTCTTCTGTTTCGTGTGAGAATATTGTTCAATGAAATAAACTCTTCTCCCAATTCTCTCTGCAAATTGCTCAAGATTCTATATGGTATCAGAGCTGTGATCTCGATTCTGAGATTTAGGTTTTCTCATTTGAGTTCTTCTGATCAGCCCTTAGATCAAAGCTAAGAGTGTTTGATTTCAGAAATTTTGGTGCGAAATTTCTTGCGATTTGCGTGTGCGATTGCGAAATTTCTTGCATTGCTCGAAGTAATTTGATCTTCTGGATCTTCTGAAATGGCGATTATTGATTCTGAAAGTGACAATTCGCACAACAACACCAACAATGGAGGTAATGCTGACAATTCTGATCCATATTTCATTGCCAATTCTGATCATCCTACTTCTTCATTGGTTGCTGTGTTGTTTACTGGTGTGAATTTTGTTAGATGGAGTAGAAATGTTAAACGTGCCTTAGTAGCTAAAAATAAAGAAGGATTCATAAATGGTGAAATAACAAAACCAGCTGTAAATCACAAAGATTATATAAGATGGAAACGAACTGATTTCATGGTGGTTAGCTGGATTTTAAGCTCAATGAATCATGATTTAGCTGATGATTTTGGTTACATTGATAATGCTGCTGATCTGTGGTGTGAATTGAATGAGAGATTTGGAAAATCAAATGGTCCATTAGTGTATCAGCTGAAGAAAGAAATTGAAAATCTGACACAGCAGAATATGACTATTGTGGCTTATTATGGTAAGCTCAAGAAACTGTGGGATGACATGCAAAATTTAAGAGCATTTCCTAGCTGTACATGTGGAGCAATGTTGCAATGTAGCTGTCAATTTATGAAAAAGGTTGCTGAGTTTGAGGAAGAAGATAAGATGATGAAATTCTTGCTTGGATTGAATGGAGGTTTTGATAGCACTGTGACAAATGTTTTGTCAATGGATCCTTTGCCTAGCATCAACAAGGTTTTCTCAATCACACAACAAATAGAAAAACAGAAAGAACTAAGTGGTGCTACTGCAGAAAGCAATGCTATGACAAGCAGTGCTATGGCTGCTCAGTCTTACAGAGGAAATCAATCTCAATTACAGAAGTACAATACAGGAACTGGCAAGAAAGATTGGAAAGAAATCAAAAAGGAAAAGATGAATCGTATCTGTACTCATTGCAAAGGAAAAGGACACACAGTTGATCAATGTTTCAAGCTTATTGGCTATCCTGACTGGTACAACACAATTAAGGCTTCCAAGGGGAGTAATTCTACTGGTGGTAGGCTTGCAGCTAATGTCAACTACTCTGCTGATATTGGAGATGAACCTTTGGGAAATACTGATGGTGATAATGGAGTACTGAATAATGATATGCTGAATGCAATTTGCCAAGAAGTTATGAAGGTTATGAATAGCAAACAACCTCAAAACACTGATGCAACTAGAGCTACTTGCTCTTATGCCAATTATGCAGGTACTCTTTCTCACTCATTCAACTGTGCTGTAAATAAACTGCATAATGAATGCCTGTGGATTGTTGACTCTGGTGCATGTGATCACATGACCTATGATGAAACTATTTTAACCAATATTAGGACACTTTTGACTCCTATTAAAGTTGGATTACCAGATGGTTCTCAATTAGTTGTTGATACTATTGGAGATACTGTCCTCAGTGCTAAATTGATCCTGCATAATGTTCTTTTGGTTAAAGGTTTCAAGCACAATCTATTATCCATTGGCAGACTTATTGAACATACTGGTGTGAAAGTTGTATTCACTGCTACTGGATATGTTTTCCAGGACCCTGCTAGTTCTGAATTAATTGGTGC
This sequence comes from Spinacia oleracea, assembly GCF_020520425.1. NCBI lineage: Eukaryota > Viridiplantae > Streptophyta > Magnoliopsida > Caryophyllales > Amaranthaceae > Spinacia > Spinacia oleracea. Next base: position 76,559,789 of record NC_079488.1, read on the forward strand.
TGGAAACAAGACAAATGGTCTGTATTATTTTGTTACATCCTCAAACAACATATTATCAAGTGCTGCTGACCAAGGTACCCTTCATCAGCAACCATATTGCAATACTGTGTCCAGTATTACTGATGTAAATAAGCTTGATGAGAATAAGATTGTTTTACCAAACAAAACTGCTACTGGTTTTTCTATGGCTAGGGAGTTGGATTCAAATAAGATACACATGCTCCATGCTAGATTAGGACATCCCTCATTGTCCAAAATGAAACATGTAAATTCTGAGTTTTGTAAAGGTATTTTTGAATACAATTGCATTGTGTGTTACAAAGCTAAACAACACAAATTGCCTTTTTCTGTCAGTACAAGTAAAGCAAATGCTTGTTTTGATTTGATTCATGTGGATTTGTGGGGGCCCTATAAGGTTAAAAATCTAGATGGAGCCTCTTACTTTCTTACCGTACTTGATGATCACAGTAGGTCAACTTGGACTTATCTCTTACACAATAAACTTCAAGTTGAGAATATTGTTTCTGATTTTCTTTCCATGGTTGAGACTCAGTTCAACACAAAAGTTAAAAGAATCAGGTCTGACAATGGTACTGAAATTGTGAAAGAGTCATGTAGGAGCTTTTTTGCAAACAAGGGAATTATACATGAAAGAAGTGTTCCATATGTTCCTCAACAAAATGGCAGGGTTGAGAGAAAACACAGGAGCCTTCTTGAAATTGCTAGATCTTTAAGGTTTCATGCAGGTCTTCCTAAAAAATTCTGGGGAGAATGTATACTTGCTGCTACTCACCTAATCAACAAAATTCCTTCTAAACTTTTGGGTTTGAAAACTCCTTTTGAGGTATTGTTCAATAAACCTCCTGCATATGATGCCTTAAGGGTGTTTGGTTGCTTGTGTTTTGCTCACAATAATCATATTGATAGGGACAAATTTGATTCAAGGGCAAAAAGGTGTTTGTTTATTGGATATCCTGCTGGCTACAAAGGTTTCAAACTTTATGATCTTGATACTCACAAGGTGTTTATATCCAGGGATGTGATATTTTTTGAGACAATTTTCCCATATGGTCTTAAACCTGATTCTATTCCTGTCATTAATCCTCCTTCTCTAGTTCATTTTGGTACTGATAGTACTGTTATTCTTCCAAATCACACCAATGACTCTGATCATTCAATTAATTCTCCCAACTCTCCTATTATCTCTCAGTCATCTCCAACTCTTTCCAATCACTCTATACATTCTGATCCCCCAAACACACATTCTTCTCCTTCTTTTCCTTCTAATTCTTTAGAATCTGACCATTCTCATCCACCTTCTAATACAATTACTCTACCTTCAAATCCAACTACCAGACAATCTACCAGACAGATCAAACCATCTTCAGTTCTTACTGATTTTGTAGGAGGCTATGTACCTCATAGAACTTCTTTGGCTGCTCCTAATGACAGTGAATCTTTGTCATTTTCTGCTGATTCTATTCTGCCTCACATCACTCATACAGCTTCAACTGAATTTGATTGGTTACTTGATTTAGCTCTTCATAACTTTGATGTTTGGGATTCTCTTGCCTTTTCTGTATGCTCCACTTCTTCTGATCCTCAACATTACAATCAAGCTAAGGATGATGAAAATTGGATCTTGGCTATGGACAAGGAAATAGAAGCTCTTGAGAGCAATAATACTTGGGATCTTACTGTGCTACCCAAGGACAAAAAGGCTATTGGTTCAAAATGGGTTTATAGAACAAAATTGAATCCAGATTACACAATTGATAAACACAAAGCAAGATTGGTTGCTATTGGATATCAACAAGTTGAGGGGAGGGATTTCACTCAAACTTTCTCTCCAGTTGCTAAATTGGCTACTGTTAGAGTTGTAATTGCACTTGCTGCAATGAAGGGGTGGATTCTTTGTCAACTTGATGTCAACAATGCTTTTCTTCATGGCTTTCTTGATGAGGAGGTGTACATGAAACCACCTGCTGGTTACACTAAAGCTAAGCCAGGAGAAGTATGCAGACTCAGAAGACCAATTTATGGTCTTAAACAGGCTTCTAGACAATGGAACAAAGAGTTAAGCAAATTCTTGAAAACCCTCAATTTTCAACAATCCACCCAGGACTATTCTCTCTTTACTAGAACTTTTGATGGTGAATTTTTGGTATTGCTTGTATATATTGATGATATTCTACTCACTGGCACCTCTTCTTCTCAAATTGAAGCAGTCAAAATAGCCCTTGATCATGTTTTCACAATCAAAGATCTTGGTCAACTGGCTTATTTTTTGGGTATTGAGGTGCACAGGAATGAGAATGGCATTTTTCTTTCTCAAAAGAAATACATTCAAGATATACTTGCTGATGCTGGTATGGAAAACTGTGATTCTGTATCTGCTCCTTTATCTTGTGGCCTTAAACTTTCTACTGATGTGGGTGCTCTACTTGCTGAACCTGATATTTACAGAAGATTGGTTGGTAGATTGCTTTACCTAGGCATCACCAGACCAGATTTGTCTTACAGTGTTCAGCACTTAAGTCAATTTGTTCACTCTCCTAGAGTTCCCCATTTGCGTGCTGCATTGCATGTTCTAAAGTATCTTAAAGGCACCTTAACTGATGGTATTTGGTATTCAGCTGATGCTGATCCTACTTTATCAGCTTATAGTGATGCTGATTGGAGTTCTTGTCAGTTCAGTAGTAGGTCTCTTAGTGCCTATGCAGTCTTTCTTGGTCCCAACCTCATCTCATGGAAAACCAAAAAGCAAAGAAGTGTTAGCAAATCTTCTGCTGAAGCAGAATACAGGAGTATGTCAGCAGCTGCAAGTGAACTTGTTTGGATTCATGGTTTGCTTGAGGATCTTCAAATCACTGTGCCTTTACCTATTACTTTGCACTGTGATAACACTTCTGCTGAGCACCTGGCCAAGAATCCTATGTTTCATGATAAAACCAAGCATCTGAAACGTGACATGCACTATGTCAGAGAGCAAGTTGAAGCTGGTTTCATTCACACAGCTCATGTATCTAGTTCTCAACAACTGGCTGATATCCTTACCAAGCCATTGGCTTCCTCTCCTCACAAGCAACTTTCTGCCAAGCTAGGACTTGTTTCCAAGGTCCAGCTTGAAGGGGGAGTATAGGAATTAATATATTTATTTTATTATTTTATTAATTTTATAAAACAGAATATCAGTTAGTTATATTTCTGTTAGAGAGTTTGTTATTCTAGCTTTGTATATAAGCAGTTTATTCTGCTTTCTTCTGTTTCGTGTGAGAATATTGTTCAATGAAATAAACTCTTCTCCCAATTCTCTCTGCAAATTGCTCAAGATTCTATATATATCATTATATGTCACCTCAAAATTGCATCGCAAATAATTCAAAAAAGTTAGATAACTAACAAAATTATGTAGAGTATTAAGATAACGATTTTTATAATAAATAATCTGCATGTTTGTTATAAATTATTGGTGATTACAATCCTATGTATCATATTCTTAATGGTACTACACGAGCGTCACGTAGGTCATGAACAATCAAACTACTTTTACGAAGTATATTTTTACCATGAAAAATGTAAATAAGGTAGTCGATACAAAGAAGGAAACAAATATTTATTATATTTATAGTAATTGTGTATAATTTTTATCTTGTAAATTACAAATTAAAAAATTAAAAATTACAATCTAATACTCGTAATGTTTTTTGTGTAATTAAAAAAAAAATACATAAATACATAAATTTATAATCTAATACTCCGTAATATATTTAATGTAAATAAAAATTCATTAATTTATAATACTTTCACATAATTTATAATACTATATATTATTAGTACTAGCTAATTCCTTATTTTTACTGATAATAACTTATTATTACTGAATAAAATTGTTGTTTTTACTGTAAAAACCTTACTTAATTATTTGTATATACTTGTACATTTCACTCGATCAACGTTATTAGGGGGGACAAAAGCAACATGATCGAATCAACTCCCCGACTACATGAAGCTGACCTATGAAGCTCTCCTAGACACTTTTCAAGGTTTTTACTAAATACTTATATTTAGAAAAGAACGAAGAGAGAGGAATAGAGTAAACCTAAATTAATAAAATTCCCGAGCTATCTTTCCTTCAAAAAAGAAAAAGAAAAAAAAAGAGTAAACCTGATTTAAAAAATAAAAATAAATCCTACATACATTATGTAAATGTATTTTAAATTTATTTTTCTATACAAATTATGTAAAAGTACTTTTATTTTATTTTCTATATTAGCTATAAATATTTTTCAGTAAAAAATTACATATTCAATTTGTAAATTAAGATATTAAAAATTTCTCCCTTTCTCATAACATGTAAAATATTATATATATGTTAAATATCTTAATTTCCAATAAAAATACGACACATAAGCATGCCAAGTCACTTTTGTAACACGTTTTGTGATGTTATGTGTCACTTTTGTGACACATAACATCCAACCTTTATCATTTTGCATTAGTAAAAACTATGGAGTATATAAAAAAATTGATATTTGAAAAATATACATATAAACTAATCTAACAATAGACGAAGTATTATGCAATGATATTTGACTTTTATATGTTAATAAAAAAAAAAAAATTAGTTCAAAGTTATTATATTAATATATAAAAGTCAAACTATTACAAGTATTACTTTGTATGAAACAAGAGTGAAAATCGTAAGAGTAGTTGAGTTCGGATAGGACAAACCAATGGGTGGATGAAGTTCTCTTAGCTTCCTCCATTGATCTGTCAAAAACCACCACATGGATCCCTAAAGAAGTAGAAAATAAAAGAACAAGCAGGGATAAAAACAGGCGGGAAAAATAAAAATTTAACAACCACATGGGAGCGGATCAAGATCAAGATTCAAGATCAGCTCATCGATATAAATATTAATTCAATCCATATTCAAATTTGTAACACTGTAAAGTATATAATCCATACTCAATTGTCTACCGATAAGTTAATTGTGTGGATCATTATCTTGACGTATGTATAAGAATAGACATTATCTTGTGTGATTTATATTGTCAATACATTTTCACAATATTAATTTTTAGAACTTTTACTAATACACAATTCAATATAATAGTCAAACTAGCGTATTGGTGAGTAAAATGCAAGTGAGTAGAACTCGTGAAAACGGACGGAGTACTTTTCATCTAGAGTGAATATTTTATTTTATTTGCTTAGATAAGTTAGGATACCGTTTTGAGGCAAAATTATCATAACTTTTGTGTACTGGTGTTTGGTTGGGGGTCTTCATGAAAGGGAAAAGGAATGATGAGTTTTCCATTTGTTATTCCCTTTACCCTATTTTCTTTCTCATTTACCCCTAAATCCCTCTACAATGATATCCTACCCCTCAAGATTTTCCATTCACTTCTTCTTGACCACCCTCTTTTATTTTATTATTTATTATTTATTATGCAGTATTTATTACTTATTATTTATTAATTATTACGAAGTATTTATTACTATGTATTTATTGTTAATTATTATTAATTATTTATTACAACGTATTTATTACTTATTAATTATTATTATTTATTACTCATTACTACATATTTATTATTTATTCAGTTCAGTTAAGTTACTTGGGAGAGAAAGAGGAGAAGAATGGAGAAACAAAACACCATTCTTCAACACAAAGGGTTTTCTTTCCTTTTCCCTTGTTTTCCTTTCAGTTTCCCTTTCCCCTCCATGAACCAAACAACCCCTAAATGAATTGAGGAAATCCGAAATCTTGCAAAACAACTCAAGCTGTCTAGACAAACTTGATTTAAGCTTGTTTAGATTCAAGCTTGAACAACTAAAAATGCAAACGAATACAACTGTGAAAAATATGCAAACCGGCCAGACAAATGGTGAACGAGCCAAGCTCCAACAAGCCAAAATGCTTTACGAGTCATGCACACCATAATCTATTTTAACTTAAAAATTATACTCAAAACATCAAAAGGTGTCAGTAATTTGTTATATTATTGTTTGGCATTGTTAAATACGGAACTGGGCCGCACCCATCATCAAGAGAGAGTCCACTAAACAAGACCGTAGGAGGTTCCACCTTAAAACCATTGATGAGTCACATTTGTATATGGTATTTTAGGCGCATTTAGGTTGCATTATTAGGCATTTATATCATTTTAGTTGCATTTAAGATCACATTTGCATAAGTTATCGTTGTCGTACTCTATTACGCCACGTTTGTGTTTTTCTTAATGTTTCAGGTGATTTTACGGTCATTTGGACGCTTTCGGAGTGTTATGAGTTGATTTGGATGATTAACGGATGGAATGTTGACTCGAGGATCATTGCATGTCTCTAGGGATAATTTTGAGTCAACAACGAAGCTAAGCGCTATTTTTCTAAGCATCAAAACGGACAAGCGTTCACTCTTTTGATGATATCTCAAGTTCTAGATGTCGGAATGAGACGATTTTGATTGGGCTATAAAGTAGACTTCAAGAGCTTTCCAACGACAGGTCACACGTCCTTATAGGCATTGTAGAACAAGAGTTATGACATAAACAAGATGGCTCGACTATCCGATTCGCCCACGGCCCAAAACGCAGGCCCAACTCTCCTCCTTGGGCGCGAAAACCAGCGACCAACCAGCGGGCCCGCTGGTTTCTGCACCCAAGTGATTTCCGCGTGTGTTTTGGTCTTCGTGATCGTCCAATTAAATCTTAGCTTATGTAATTGTTATTTTTTCCTATTTTGTTTAGAATTTAGGAAGCATATAAATACTTCAAGGGAATGCTTTATCCCCTATGCTTTATTTTTCCTTTAGGTTTTAATTCCCTAGATTTCCAATTCACGTTCTTTTTCTCTCTTTTCTTTTTCAAGAACCCTAGTTTTTCTACATACTCCATCAATGTAATTCTTTGAGGTATAGTTGATTTTTCTCTTTATTTTATTTATTGCTTTTAATTATGTTTTCATTCTTAGAATTGATTTTCATTGTTCGTTTCATGATTGAGTAGTTCGCTTTCTAGGGTTTGGGAATCCATGTTTATATTATGAATCCTTATTATTATTGTTGATGGTTTGATAATTCATTGATATTTCTACTTGATTAGGTTTATATTGTTAATCTTTGCAATCTGATCAATTGTTTGATTAAATCATGCTAATAGGATTTAGAATCGAACGATCAAATTTTAGAGGCTTACCTACAACTAGCAATTCTGATTATGTTAGCGATCGTACTGCATATGTTGAATTGAGAGTGTTAAGACCCGACCGTAGGATTAACTTGTGCTCTAGATAATTTGAATATTTGAGTTGTTGATGATGTTTTGATTGATTCTGAACTATGAACATGGTGAACCGGTGCCCTAGATCTTTTAGTTTATTTTTCTATTTATTTTAGTTTAAACATTGAATCCTAAATTTCGTGACATTGTTAGTTTCGCCATACCTTGAAAGCTAGATTTAAATAGCCATCTCTCTGTGGATTCGACCCTGCTTACCCTACTATATTGTTAGGAGGTTTTGTTAGGATTTTATTTTTGACGGGTGTACGACAGCCTATCACCCTCTCCTGTTCACCCCAGCTACCACCGCGCCACAACAGAAACCCCACCCGCCACCTGAAATTCGCCCAGCTCCCCTTCGCGAACCACCAGCACTGGCCGCCTCTTCCCTCGCGCTACTACGCCGAACCGTCAGCTGCACCACGTGCAGAAGCTCCAACCACCGGTCGCCCCTCCACTCACGCAGCACACCCCTCCCATCGCCATCTTTCTCCGCCACCATCACCGAACCGATAGCAACCACCCGCGGTAATCTGTCGCTGCGCTGTCATGGTGGTCGGCGCACCAGACTTCCAGTCCGACACCTTCCCTCCTCCTCTAACTTTTGAAATCAATTTGGGGGGTTTTTGGTTCTTTGTGGACATTGGTAAATTGTGTAGTATTGTGGCTCGTTTGCGGAATTCACAACTAAATTATGGTCTTTGTGGTGAACAAAAGATATTAAAATTTCAATTTTTCTAACGTTTATTCACTTGAATCATATTTTGAAAAGAAATTTGGAATTTTGATGACAATATTGGTTGTTGAATTCAAATGGTTGTCGTTGTGAATAATATATGAATTATTTATTGAGATTGGTTAACGTTTGTTGATTGTTGAGTTCAAATTGTTAGCATTGGGAGATAATTGATTATTGCTTGAACTATTCGTTGGGATTGATCGTTGAATCTTAAAGTATGCACCGTCTTGGTTGATTGGAGTATTTTAAATCGTGGTTGTTGCATCATGAAAGCAACTAAACCAACTAGCTTTCACCCAAATCCACCATATCTATGGAGATTGGCTCTTTGCGTCTTCAGTTTGAAGCTTCTGGCCACACCGCTTCTACTGTGGACAGTCCTACCGAGTCATACTCGGCAGACGAGGCTCATCACGAGTGAGCACTTTCCATCTCTCTCCCTTGTTTGAGTTATATTGTTGTTATTTTCACAGTGAGAGCACTGTATTTTGTTTAGCTTGGGGGAGGGATATCTATCTTTATTGCTTTCTAGTATAGTTTTATTGCTTTTTTAGGTGTTGTACGCTTTGTACCATCCATTAGGGGTGGGAGTTTACGTGCAACGAAAAAAATGTACTGCTTTCCTAGTGTTATTGTTCAATTTAGTTGCATTTTCTTTGCATTCATATGTCTTTATACCCTGCATTGTGCAATTGACTTTCAAACCTTGTTCGGACTTTACTCGACTCTCTTGAGCTTCTTTTGAACTTAGTTATGATTCTGAAATTCAGTCGGTTGTGCTATACATTGATAACTGCTTGGCATTGTGTGAACCAATTGAATGGTATGCGGTAAGATGTTGGTCTCGTGTCAAGAATAGCTAGCCAATTATCTTGTAGGTCAACTTACTATGTGTTTGTGTGATTGATGTGACTTGTTATCGTATGATTTTGGCTTGAAATTCATTAGTAGTTTAGTTGCAACTCACGCATGCCGCGTATGACAGAGGTCATTCTCTTAGGAAGCCTTCAGACGAATTTAGAAACATCAGTTCCTACCTTTCATACCCATGTTTTAGCCTTGTCCTTTTATTCTTTTAACTCCACAAAATTGAGCGCTATTAGCCCCGTTGGTTACTTGTCCCGAGTCTAGCTTGGGGGAGCTTCGGTGTTCGTAATGGTTTAATTGATGTTTATTGATTGGCACACTAAGCCAATAGTTCGTGGTTCGAGGCTATGTTTGGATTTGTGGTTTGAAAATGGTGTACATTATTGGTGGCACTCAAGCTTGTAATAGTTAGCGTTAGTATTTATTTTTGTACTTTCGTTTACATCAATTTATTTCATCTCAAATTTTTTTAAAAAAATAGAAAAAAAAAATAGAAAAATCAAAGAAAAATCAAAAATATGTTTTTCGTTTTTGCATATAGTTTGAAGGCAAGGAAAGGGGATTGAACAAAGATCATTGACATTATATTATGTTTTTCCCCTTGGTTATAACTTGGTTGATTGTTCGGGTTTCATGCTTCGATGGAGTTGGATTTTCGGCATTATCATGCGACGCATGTAGTTCACCTTTGCTCCCCAAGTTGGACCTTACTCTCACTTTTTCCCAAATTATACCCTACCCTTTCTTTTTACCTAGCCCCATTACAAGCTTATTATGAAGACCTCTTGATCGGCATGATTGTTTTGTGATTGAATGAAAATTGTTTCTTGCTATTGTCATCTTACCCCATGTTGCATCATATATTTATATTCTACAAGGTATGCGGCGACGACTAGCTTGATTGAGAATAGTTTGTGGCTAAGCTTAGTTGTTTCAATTGTGGATCATGATGCTTTGTGGTTCTATTTGTATCCGAGCTAGATTTCTGTCTCAATAACTCTGTTTGATTGTTTGCTCGAGAGTTAGGTTGGTCTTACCATGGTTTTATAAAGTCATTTGCGTCTTGTTTCTCTATCTTTGGTTTAGTGTTGCTTGGGGACAAGCAACAGTCTAGCTTGGGGGAATTTGATGAGTCATATTTGTATAGGGTATTTTAGGCGCATTTAGGTTGCATTATTAGGCATTTATATCATTTTAGTTGCATTTAGGATAACATTTGCATAAGTTATCGTTGTCGTACAATACTACGCCACGTTTGTGTTTTTCTTAATATTTCAGGTGATTTTACGGTCATTTGGACGCTTTCGGAGTGTTATGAGTTGATTTGGATGATGAACGGATGGAATGTTGACTCGAGGATCATTGCATGTCTCTAGGGATAATTTTGAGTCAACAACGAAGCTAAGCGCTATTTTTCTAAGCATCAAAACGGACAAGCGTTCACTCTTTTGATGATATCTCAAGTTCTACATGTCGGAATGAGACGATTTTGATTGGGCTATAAAGTAGACTTCAAGAGCTTTCCAACGACAGGTCACACGTCCTTATAGGCATTGTAGAACAAGAGTTATGACATAAACAAGATGGCTCGACTATCCGATTCGCCCACGGCCCAAAACGCAGGCCCAACTCTCCTCCTTGGGCGCGAAAACCAGTGACCAACCAGCGGGCCCGCTGGTTTCTGCACCCAAGTGATTTCCGCGTGTGTTTTGGTCTTCGTGATCGTCCAATTAAATCTTAGCTTATGTAATTGTTATTTTTTCCTATTTTGTTTAGAATTTAGGAAGCATATAAATACTTCAAGGGAATGCTTTATCCCCTATGCTTTATTTTTCCTTTAGGTTTTAATTCCCTAGATTTCCAATTCACGTTCTTTTTCTCTCTTTTCTTTTTCATGAACCCTAGTTTTTCTACATACTCCATCAATGTAATTCTTTGAGGTATAGTTGATTTTTCTCTTTATTTTATTTATTGCTTTTAATTATGTTTTCATTCTTAGAATTGATTTTCATTGTTCGTTTCATGATTGAGTAGTTCGCTTTCTAGGGTTTGGGAATCCATGTTTATATTATGAATCCTTATTATTATTGTTGATGGTTTGATTATTCATTGATATTTCTACTTGATTAGGTTTATATTGTTAATCTTTGCAATCTGATCAATTGTTTGATTAAATCATGCTAATAGGATTTAGAATCGAACGATCAAATTTTAGAGGCTTACCTACAACTAGCAATTCTGATTATGTTAGCGATCGTACTGCATATGTTGAATTGAGAGTGTTAAGACCCGACCGTAGGATTAACTTGTGCTCTAGATAATTTGAATATTTGAGTTGTTGATGATGTTTTGATTGATTCTGAACTATGAACATGGTGAACCGGTGCCCTAGATCTTTTAGTTTATTTTTCTATTTATTTTAGTTTAAACATTGAATCCTAAATTTCGTGACATTGTTAGTTTCGCCATACCTTGAAAGCTAGATTTAAATAGCCATCTCTCTGTGGATTCGACCCTGCTTACCCTATTACATTGTTAGGAGGTTTTGTTAGGATTTTATTTTTGACGGGTGTACGACACCCTATCAACCATATGGCAATAAGGGGAGTAGCCTCTTGGCCTTATTATGTGTTTAACTTTCTTCTCTTTTCTCAATGTGGGACTCTCACACGTGATGTTTCAGTTTCATGGGTCAGATCTTAACATTTCCCCTCACGTGTGAGGTCCCTTTTCAATATGGGTCACATGTGATGTTTCATGGGTCAGAGTGTCTTTTATCACTCTCCCTCACATGGAACCCGTTCAGTTGGCCCAGAATATTAACGGTTCAAGGCCCAAGTCGTGGGCCCGGCTCTGATACCATGTCAGATGACCAATTCAACCAAAAGCTTATTAAGCTGGTGGTTAAAGTTCCAAGATTAGTTTTATACTCTATCACGCCCCCTCACATGAAAGTTGTGGATGCAGCATAGGCCTACTCATACCAGCGCGAAATATTCCACTTTGAAAGGAGGGGTGGATGAGATTTGAACCCGTGACCTTTGCGTCACGCTGGCTCCTTTGGACTAATATCCTCAAAAGAGGTACACACAAATTAATGTGGGAAAAACCCCCAAAAGAGGTAAATAACCCACAAACGATGAGCACTAATATCCAATGGAAAAATGTGTATGAGAGTACAACCCCGAAGGGTATAAGAATATGGTATGACTCTCGAAGTAGTATTGTGATGTATGGTTTTTGTGTGTTATTGTGTGTTTAACTCTCTTCTCTTTTCAATGTGGGACTCTCACACGTGATGTTTCCTGGGTCAGATCTTAACCCTTCCCTTAACGTGTGAGGTCCCTTTTCAATATGGGTCACATGTGATGTATCATGGGTCAGAGTGTCTTTTATCACTCCCCCTCCCATGGATCCCGATAGTTGGCCCATAATACAATACAGTAAGGTCCCAGCTGTGGGCCTGGCTCTGATACCATGTTAAATACGGGCTTGGGCCGCGCCCGTCATCAAGAGAGAGAGCCTACTTAACAAGTCCAAAGGAGGTTCCACCTTTAAACCATATTGCAATAAGGGGAGTAGCCCCTTGGCCTTATCAAGTGTTTAACTCTCTTCTCTTTTATCATTGTGGGACTCTCACACGTGATGTTTCATGGGTAAGATCTTAACAGGTATCCTGCTAAATTTATTCTAGCTTATGTATGGGACAACTTGTTATAACTTATAAGTACTTATTTGAAATGTACAACAAAATCTATTTTTTAAGCTGATTTGGTCTCTAAATAAGCGAATGAATAATAATAATAATAATAATAATAATAATAATAATAATAATAATAATAAAGCATTGGCTGAGGTACTATGGATTCTATAATGAATTTTAATCATTCACATCTAAAAATGAGTAGTTGAGGAAGATATAGGGGGAACTTATTGTTAAAGATCAACTCATCTATTTATCTATTACTCTATACTAAAACAGATACCGGGAATTACACATGTAATTCCTGGTGGAAAATTTTTCTGCCAAATTTTTTCCCCTTTTAATTCATTTATTTATTTATATATTTTCTTATGCAAAAAATTCAGTATGTTTGATTAAATTTTTATAATTCCCTATTTATTTTATCTTCAATATAAATTTTCATCTACTCCGCATAATTTTATTTCTCTATAAATAATATTTTTAAAATATATCCAAACTTTATTTATCTTCTGAAAATCCGTCAGGTTCTTTTATACTTCGTATTAATTTATTTTTGAACTTTTTTTAACTCAAATATTTTATAAAGTGGTCAAATAATAAATTTAAAATATCCGTGCGTGCACGGGATCTAATTTAGTTATAAAAAATAAAAAAAATAAAAAAAAAGTTAGTAAGTTATTGCATGTAAAAGGAACGTGTTCATCTTACATTAAGTATTTCTATAATTTGGTCACGATAACAAGACTGGTTTAGAAATACGTACAAGACGAAATACTTTTTTTTGTTCTACAAATATTGCACCGTGTACAGGGGTGTCAATTTTCAATCCGACCCAGTGAATCTAATGAGTTTGTCCGACCTTTTAGAATCCGCGCGAACCGTTTAGAACCCGCGAGTTAAGATCCGAAATCCGATCCGGTCCGATTATATTCAACCCGAATCCGACCCAACCCGTTAGTGATCCGATTAAGATCCGAATCCGATAACAGACCGATCCGTGACAATTCGAATCCGTTTAATCCGAACTGAAGCAATCCGAAACCCGTTTATGATCCGATCCGTTTGAACTCGAAACCGTTCCAACCAGAGGAAAATCCGTTTAATCCGAACCGTTTCAACCCATGACCCGTTTAATCCGAAGCACTTTCGATCTGAACCCGTTTAACCCAAACCGTTCACGACCCACAAGAGAACATTAATTATGTTGCACTACCAATTAAGCGTATGACTATTAATTATGTACTTTTACTTCATTCTTTCTTTATATACTCTGCTCAAACGAAACTTGTAATTGATGTAGATTTAAGGCGTAAAGAACTTTCAGGAACGTATGTAGTATTAAACTAAGTTTTATACTATATACTCAATAACTTATATATATTACTACTCTTAAATTCTTATTACTTTTAAAAGTTAGTTATCGTTTACGTCTCCTAATTAAGTCATCGATATTATAATTATATAATTTGGAACCAAATAGACCCGACTGGCCTAAAACCGTTTTACCCCTAATCGTGTTAGTTCGTTGCCCGATTAATCCGATCCGATATGAATCCGAACCCGTTATAGTCCGGCTAAACCCGCTAACAATCCATCATGTTCCAATCCGATCCGATCTGACCCAACCAGACTAAATCCGACCCGTTTACAATCCGATCCGATATGAACCAGTGCATAAAAAATCCGACCCGTTAAGTTTTCAATCTGATCCGATGCGTCCCGTTAGGAAAATTAATCCGTTCCAATCCGATTTGTTTCAACCCGAATCCGATGAATCCGACCCAAACCCGATCCGTTAATCCGATTTGACACCCCTAATCGTGTATCATTGAAGGAGGTAACCGAGGTTGAAAAAAAAAAAAAGATTAGCCACCCAACAAAGAACGAATTCCATGATTCTGATTACCAATTTTTATGTGAAGTGAAAGAAAAGCTAATTCTACATACAAAGAACTTAAAAAAAAAATTCTCACCAGAAATGCTAATTTTCTAACCTTCCTTAAAGAATACACACAAGACAGGCATACCATCCATAATCATGATTAATACCATAACAAGAACAATTAACAACTGGGTTTAGTTTAATTAATGGGTTTCGTACAGATTACAGAACCCCAAAACATGACACAAAACCCCAACCATTGATCTCTGACCATAAGTGACTATTGTCTGCTGTTTTACCAGATTTTTGCGTCTTTCTAAAGCTCTCAGTACTGACAATCTTCCATTTCTACGCGCCACAATTGTGAGGAAGTATCATCAAAAACATAACACTAACAAAAGACAAAATAGAGAAAAGACAAAATTGCTTGCTATCATATTTTTTTGGACCGATTATGGATCGAATAAATGATATAATGGTACAAAAGATGAAACGAAATGGTATTTTTTAAATAAGAATGGCATTTTGTAAAAAACAAATGGTGTTTTGTTAAAAAATGGTACTTGTTTTTTAAAGAATGGTACATTTTAAAAGAAAATGGTACTTGTTTTTTAAAGAATGATACATTGTAAAAGAGAAATGGTACTTCATTTCACTTTCTCTCTCCTCTTTTTCTGTCATTCTCTTCTCTTTTATTTATTAATTTTGTCATTTTCCGGTTGTCCTATTCATTTTGTCATATTCTTAATTTGTTTGATGTTGGTGTAAATTTACGAAAATACCCCTGTGATGTGTTTGCTCACACATCACAGCATGCCCCCTCTCCAACCTCCCACAATTGTTGCCCATCAACCACATTCACATTATAATCGCTTTATACCAACGGGGTCGGCGTGAGTTGTTAAAGGTATATTACTCCTTAAGTAAGGTTAGAGAGGGATAATGGTCATCGAGGTATAGGTACCCATCAAGGTACCCATCGAGACTTGAATATAGGAAAAAACCTCAGCTGAGAGAGGGATACTGACCATCGAGGTACCCATAAAAACTATCGCGGAAGATTAGCCCACTCGCCGAATGCGGTGGGAAATTGAGAATTGACTACTCGTAGTAGAACCAAAAAAAGTAATATTATACTCCCTCCGAATTTATTTAAGAGATACACTTGGCCGGGCACGAGTATTAAGAAAAATAATTGAATGAAATAAAGTAATAAAACAAGTGAGGTTGAGTAGATATTTTAATAAGTAAAATAAGTGGGGACCATGTCATTTTAGGGGATGGGGGGTGGAGGTGGGGTGTATATAGATTATTTAATTAGATTGTGGGGTTGATAAGTTACTAAAAATGGCAAGTGTATCTGTTAAATAAATACGTACGGAAAAAGCAAGTGTATCCCTTAAATAAATACAGAGGGAGTACGAAGTAATTGTTTTATTTCTGAATAATTGCAACACTTGCCTTAAATGAATGTACAGAGAATCTGAATAAGTGTAACACTAAACTACAATTTGCATAGTATTAAACTGAAAAGTAGGTCTTCTAAAAGACTATCATACGCGTAAGACCATTGATGTTAGTATTGAAAAAGATAACTATTTGATTAAAAACTATTACTATGTAGTTGAAGAGTATAATTGATAATAGTAGAATATAACTATTTGATCACAATGTGTAACTATTTGATTAAAAATTACGACTATTTGATAAGAATTTGGTATTATACATAGCATCATCGTGTTCTTTGAGACTGAAACAATTTAAATTAAACCGAATAGAAGTCAATTATAAAAGTTAAACCGAATTGAACTAAATGATCTTGTTATACCTAAACTAAATCGAAAATTTGAAGAAGCAAGTCATAATTAAATATAGGAACAGGGTGACGTTTGGTTGCACTTGGTAAGTTATATATCCCTTGTATTTTCATTTTCCATGTGTTTTAACTTCCTAGGAATTATGTATTCTTGTTTGGTTGTGCATATGAATCCGAATTCCCATGGGAAGTTCTACTTACCTAGGGGAGAGTAGGTAAGCAACTTCCTCCATTTTGGGGGAAGTAGAACTTCTTAGGAAGTTTCGCTTCTCATGCTTATGTCAACTAAACAACTACTTTTCTCTTCACTTCCTAGGTGATGTGGGCTTAATAATTGCCTCCACCACGAGGCCCAAAGAAGTCATAATATCCAATCAAGCCAGCTTAGCTGACCCATGGCTCAAGCCCAGGAAGTAGGCTTGGATCTTAGGTGTTCAAACAAACATAAAGGCACGACCCTAAGTGGGAAAGCCCATGATCTCTGGCCCAGTTTATAAAAGGCCCAGGATTGACGGCTAAAGGACACGTGTCCCAAATCCCCAGGGGCACGCATCCCACAGATAGGGTTGAGGGATCACTTCCTGAGAAACCCTAGCCCTATAAAAGGCTCAGATCCCAAGGTAAGGGGCAATCATTTCATTCCCACCAACCTAAAACTATCATTTCTCTGCCTTCTCTCTACAAATTACTTCTCTCTATAGCTTATACTTACTTAAGCATCGGAGGGAATATTCCTACGGGAATATTCTTGTTTTGCAGGTTGCCAGAAGTTCGTGCCAGGTCATACTTGATACCTCCGAGGAACGCGTGACACGTCATCACCGTAAAAGATCCCACAACATTTGGCGCCGTTTGTGGGGAGGTACAGTGTCATGGATGAACTTCAATCTGAGTACGGAAAACCCCAGGACAAAATGGGACTCCCAGTCAGGGGAGGGGCGTCTAAAGATAAGTCCAACTATCATTGTGACGCGGCAGCTAGCCGGCCTGCTGCCACGAGTTCTGTGCAGCACTTGTTGAATGGCGCTCACGAAGTCAACCCTAAGCACGATAATGGCAGGATGATAGAATCTTTATCAGAAGATCCCGACTCATCTATGAAAGGACGCACCCTAGAGAAGGAGAGTCGGCATGTAAAAGAGGAACGTCCAGGAAGATGGACGAGACGAACTTCACAGAAGAATGATGAGGCTCAGGGTCATCACTCTCTCAAGACTCCTAGAAGACAGCATGGGAGCGTCATCTTGAGAAAGAATGGTCGCGGCACTGAGGAGAAAAGAAGGCGAAGGAGGTCGTCCTCTAGGGGCTCCTTTATATTCAACACGGCTCTTGAAAACATCCTCCTGGCTGAGGGAGCGAGTCTGGGAATAGAACCGTCCCCCCGACGACTGAACACCTCCAGCCAACAGGCCCCTTTCTGTGCTTTCCACAAAGATGAAGGACATGACACCCAAAATTGTCGGATGTTGAGGAAGATATTAAGTGATGATGCGGCTGAAAGACACCTCCGCCAGTACATCCATTTAAAGGACGCAGACAAAGAAACGAGCCTCAGCTTTAAGAAGTATTCAGACGAAAGAGTTATGGTAATATCAGGGGGAATAGCTGCATGAGAACCATGTAAGGAAGGACGGCAAGTAGGCCCATCTTATCTTCGCCCCGCACAGACGAATCTACCCTCTGTAGAAATTTTCAAAGACGATTACAGAAGGGCGGTAGCACCATATGACGATGACCCTCTGGTTATAGAGATTAAGGTGGCTAACCTCAAGGTGAAGAGAGTACTGGTGGACACAGGGAGCTCGTCCCACATAATCAGTCTGCAATGTCTACGGAAATTAAAGCACGATCCTGAAGCCATAGAAAAGGTGTTCGGGCCCTTGGTAGGATTCGGAGGGAGCATCGTTCGTCCAATCGGCTCCATCTTACTCCCGGCTTCTATTGGAGTTCCCCCAGTGACCAAAGAAGGCGTCATCTGGTTTATAATTGTAGCAAACCTCCCCACATTCAACATCATACTCGACCGTCCAACACTCAACGACCTAAGAGCTGTGATCGTTCCTCATTTACTACTGGTCAAATTTGTAGGAAGTAACGGACGCGTTGGGTCCCTCTATGGAAATCAACAGTTGGCCAGGGATTGTTACTTATCGACATTGGAGCCAATGGCCTGGGGAGCCTCTCCAAAGGGAAAAGAGCAAACTAAACCTCTGGCAAGCCGTCGTAAAATCCGGGAGACACCAACGAAGCACAATGCAGAAAGACGACCTGAGCCAGTGGGAGCACACTATGCTATAATTCTGGACTTAGCAGACCCGTCTCGAACGGTCCCCATTGGGATTCATCTTGACGACCCCATGTCAGCAGCATTAGTGCAATTGCTCTGAGAATACAAGGAAATATTTGCCTTCACGGTAGAGGAGATGCCAGGCATTGATCCGGCGGTAGCCGTGCATAAGCTAAATGTGGATAGCGCTATAAAGCCAGTGCACCAGAAGAAGAGGAATCATGGAGAAGCAAGAAATTTGGCCGCCGCTGCTGAGGTTAAAAAACTAATGGATGCAGGATTCATACGTCTGTGTCAGTACCCAGACTGGGTAGCTAATATAGTACTGGTACCCAAGCCCAATGGGACATGGAAGATGTGTGTTGATTACACTGATCTCAACAAAGCTTTCCCCAAGGACAGTTTCCCACTGCCAAAGATAGACCGACTCGTCGACTCAACGGCCAGACATGCCATGATGAGCTTCATGGACGCCTACTCCGGATTTCACCAGATCCCATTGTGGCCCGAAGATCAAGAGAAGACGTCCTTTGTCATGGAACAAGGATTGTACTGCTACAAAGTAATGCCGTTCGGTTAAAAATTGCCCCAGCCACCTTCCAACGGTTGGTGAACACGGTTTTCGCGAAGCAGGTGGGGAGGAATTTAGAAGCCTATATCGACGATATGATTGTAAAAAGCAAACAAAAGAGGGATCACCTCGACGGTTTGCGAGAAACCTTTGAGACCCTCAGGACATACCAAATGAGACTCAATCCCAAGAAGTGCATATTCGGGGTATCCTCTGGCAAGTTCCTTGGCTTCTTGATTGACAAAAGGGGCATTGAAGCAAATCCGGACAAGGTGCAGGCGGTCATCAATATGACGTCGCCAAGGACGGTCAAAGATGTGCAACGCCTAACTGGATGTCTTGCTGCCTTGGGGCGATTTTTATCTAGAGCTGGAGATAAGTGTCATTACTTTTTCAGTACCATCAAAAAGGGCACCCAGTTTGAGTGGACGTCGCGGGCAGAGGCCGCCTTCCTTCGTTTAAAAGAACACCTGCATACTCTGCCGCGACTGGCCAGCCCTCTCTCAGGAGAGGTCTTGTATCTATACCTTGCCATCTCAGAGTACGCACTAAGTGCCGTCTTGCTTACAGAAAGGGATGGGACGCAACTACCTGTCTACTTTGTCAGCCACATGTTGCAGAATGCAGAACTCAAATATCCAACAGTTGAAAAGTTCGGCTTCGCTTTGTTCTTGGCTAGTAAGAAGCTTCGTCCATATTTCCTGGCTCATCGGCTGATAGTCTACACGGATCAACCGCTAAAGCGGCCGTTCACCAATCTAGAAGCGTCCGGAAGAATGCTCAACTGGGCAATTGAGCTTAACGCATTTGATATTTCGTATGAGCCGCGGAAGGCAATAAAGGGACAGGCATTTGCTGACTTCATTGTGGAACTGACCAAGCCACTCTACTTGAAGAATGAGAAAACCCAGTGGATAGTTCATGTGGACGGCTCTGCCACCCAAAATGCGTCGGGAGCCGGCATTATCTGCGAATCACCAGAAGGGGATATCTATGAATATGCAATGCGTTTTAACTTTCAGGCGTCAAACAACGAAGCTGAATACGAAGCCCTGATATGTGGAATTCAGATGAGCAAAGCAGCGGGGGCGGCAGACGTCCTGGTTTTATCTGACTCACAGTTAATCGTCAGTCAAGTAAAAGCAGAATATGAGGCCAAGGATGAAGCCATGACAAAATATCTGGAAAAGGTCCGTCAGGAAGTTCAGCAGCTGTCTAACTTTGAAATACAACATATACCCCGGTCTGAAAACAACAAAGCAGACGCTCTGTCCAAACTAGCAAGCTCAGCGTCTTGTGATACGCCACGTCATGTGTTTTGGAAAGTAAAGCAGCTCAAAAGCATTGACACCTAGAGGACAGATATCCTAGACCGAACAGCCACCTGGATGGACGATATTGTTAATTTCAAAATGAATGGAGTACTCCCCGATGATCCCAGGCAGGCAGAAAGATTACAAAGAAAAAGTACCTGGTTTGAGATATGGAATGGGACTCTATACAAGAAAGCCTTCTCACGGCCTCTTCTTCGCTGCGTAACCCCCGAGAAGGGGCATGAAGTACTGGAAGATCTTCATCAGGGATTATGCAGCTCTCACATAGGAGGGAGGGCCCTGGCAGAAAAAGCCCTAAGAACCGGATACTATTGGCCCACTCTCAAAGAATACGCTCTTAACTTGGTTAAGCGGTGTGATAAATGCCAATGATTTGCTCACCTAATTCGACGGCCTGCGCAGAAACTGACACCAATCACCAGCCCTATACCATTTGCCAAATGGGGGATGGACCTATTAGGTCCCTATACGACGGCACCAGGAGGATTGCGTTATGTAATAGTTGCCGTCGACTACTTCACCAAATGGGTAGAAGCTGAATCTAAGAAAAACACTAAGGCACAAGATGTGAGAGCATTCATCTGGAAAAACATCATCACAAGATTTGGCGTGCCTCAGTCTATTGTCTTTGACAACCGGCCACAATTCAAGACGCCCAAATTGGAAGATTGGTTGGCTGACCATGGTATCACATCATGTTTTGCATCAGTAGGACGCCCCCAAGCTAACGGACAAGTAGAAGCATTCAACAAAATCATCTCCGAAGGGATGAAAAAGAAGCTTGATGAGGCGAAGGGCTTATGGGCCGACGAGTTACCCAATGTTTTATGGTCCATACGGACCACGACAAAAAACTCCACAGGAGAAACACCATTCTTGTTAGCTTATGGAGGTAAAGCCTTCCTACCCATTGAAATGTGTGAACCAACTCTGCGCGTCATGTTGTTTAATGAAGACGCCAATTGGGAAATGATGAAGGCGGCCTTGCATTTCTTACCGGAAACAAGAGGGAACTCGGCTCTACGACAACAGCTATACAAACTCCGAATGACGAGGGAGTACAACAAAAGGGTTTCTAGAATAATACTGAAAGTCAGAGATTTTGTGCTTAGAAAAATGGAAGCCGTCGGACGCGCCAATGAACAAGGGAAACTCACTCCTACTTGGGAAGGTCCATATGAGATTTACGAGGAGGTTCGAGACGGAACATACCGGATCCAGACATACAGGGACGTCCGATTTTGCGTACATGGAATGCGGATAACCTCAAGAAGTACTTTTTCTAGATTAACACATGTTATCTTGATTATATATTTTGTAAAGACGTCCAAAACTTAGACGCACCATGTAGCATGATTTAAACATTAAATGAAAAATTCCCTGCAAGTCGGCCTTGCTGGGAAATCTTTATGACAAATATGTTACCAAATTTCTTGGAAAAATGCAAACTAACGTTCTCCTAAGAAATAAAGACTAGTCGTCTAAAGGCCTAAGAAGTGGCCCAGATTAGCACCCTCACTAGGCTGATCACCTAGAACACAGGGGTCACACATTTCTAAAAATAGCTATATAAAGTAGCTAAAGACCTCGGCAAAAAGACCAAGGCAGGCATCTGAAGTCTCAATTAGGGGCGTCAAATATAATCGTAGAATCAATCACAAATAAACAGATGACAAAATCTAAAGAGCAATAAAAACATTCAAAAGACGCTATGTCATTCCAAAAATTAGTCATAATTACAAAAATTATGCACATAGTGCCACTAAGCAAGGCGTCACGAAAACAAGCTCAAAATAAATACAAGACGCCTAGAAGCTCTCATTCATCGTCCTCGCTGGGAACAAACTCAGGAGGAGTGCGTCCTTCCTTCTGAGCCTTCTCCACCTCAATCTGATAGGTGAGAAACTTCTCGAACCAGCTGAAGGGACGTTCACTGGAAAATTCGGCATTCCATGCAAGCTCCATGCCCCTTCAGGTTGATTTATCACCCAACATGACCAACTGGTCGAGAACACTCTTTGACGAAGCAACCTCCTTGCGAGCCGCCTCCAGCTGGACCTCCAACTCCTTAAACTGAGTCTCAAGACGAGAAAACTCAGCTTCTTTCTCTTTAATTTTCTCAGAAAGGTCCTCCGTTTGAGAAAAGTTCTGATCAATTTGCAGGAGACGACCCACGTTCTCAGCACGTTGGGAGGCCAAGGAATTGGTCACAACGTCAATCTCCTCCCGCCTGTCAAAACGAAGTTTCTCCAGCTCAGCAAAATGCTGATCGCCACACTGACTGGCCAGAAGACGGTGTCGAGCCTCTTCATGCACCAAAGCAGTGCACCACTTCTTTAGCGAGTCCAGCAGAATGAACATCTGCACAAAAACAGCAAGAGTAAAAAACAAGAGAAACAAGAATATCTAAATAATAAAGGCATAATGAAACTCACATCCAGTGCCAAGGACTGCATAGCGGCAAGCATATTCTCGGCCGCCTCAGGAAGGGTCTCAGCATAATTGGGAGGAATGGCATTGCGCATCAACGTCATTATCCTCCTTCGGTCATGAGAGTTGAACCCGCCTGAAGAAGGGATCTGATCCAATTCAGCATCAATGTCTTTCTGAGGGTCGGGTATTTCTATGGGAAAAACAACGACCTTAGAATCCCTGGGAGAGACTATAGAACTGTTAGACGAGGAACGGTAGGTGGTTACGATGTTGGAGTAAAACTTACCCCCAGAATTCCTAGCTCTTTCTGCCGCCTTCAGAGGAATATTTCGGCGGACGGCTTCAGCAATCCCCGCAAGAGGTTCGACCGTCGCTCCAGCTTTCCGAAAGCTAGGAGAAGCGGATGCAGTCTTAGGGACGGCAAACACCTTGGGAGCCTTCGAAGCCGTTGACTTGAAGACGGGTTTCCCTGTGCCGCCAGCCCTGCGCTTGGAAGAAGGTGCCGCGTCCGTGACCGCCTTCCTCGCACTCTAAAGAAACGAAAACATATAAGTTGCAAACAATAATGGAAATTACATAGGAAGGCTTGAACAATACCTTCTCCTCAGCAGCAGGAGGAGGAGCCATCTGCTCTGGGACGGCTTGCTCGGCCGCCTGCTAACGCTGCCAACCCTTAAAGGTGCTGGCGTCAAGTACCTTTTCCAGTCAGGACGGCATATCCACTTGGCCTTTGGAGGCAGCGTCTAGCTTATCCATGGCCTCGTCTGAAAAAACAAATAAAGACATTAGTAAAGTAGAAGTTTTGATGAAACAGTGAAAGATTTGAGGTATAGATACATTACCTCTCGGCATATACAGACACAAGCCCACAGCCGAGAGGAAAACGGGATCGGCCAGTTGATCCAAATGAGGCAACCACCCCTCGGGTATGTAGGCCGTCTTGTCCTTAACTATGAGCGGCTTGGCCTTGAACAAAGACGAGACCCGTTTCCAGAGAGCGGCGGAGACCGGAGGGAAATAGCTGCCCTTACCAACCAAGTTGGGCTTAACAGTCTAACGTCTCATCCGCTCGCACATTTCCAAATTGGTGGTTTTGATAACCACCCACTTTTTTCTCCAGTGATGCCATTTGGACGCCTTGCCCATCACCGTCCGATAAGCTCCCTTGTACGTAAGAATTAGCCAACCCGCGGCAGCTTTGGAAACTTGGGACATGGAGGCGATCCTCAGGAACGCCGGGAAGGAGGGAGTAATACCTTCGAGCTCACAACGGGCGATATAGCCGAACACACCAGCCCAAGAGTTGGGGGGACATCTGGTTCAGACCAATGTTGAAGCCGTCCAGCAATTCCACCACAAAGAGGTGAGGAGGGAATCTCATGCCAAGTTTCAGAAAGGAGCTGTACACGGCGAATTCCCCTTCCACTAGTCCAAAGCTGGTGCAGTCCATACCAGTCGGCATACGAAACTTATACTCAGAACCTAGATTCAGAGACTTCCCATAATCCCTCCCCTGGATGGTGAGGAAAGTCAGCCACGGCTGAAGTGGGAAGATTGCGCTGGGGTGAAGGTGACCTTCCTCCCCACCTGACGTGCTCGTGGGCGCGACATCGGCGCGCTCGTTTGAGGGGACGTCCTCCTCCATGGGAGAAGAAGATTCCCCTTCGAGTTGCTATTCGTCTTCTATTCGCGCCATGAAACCCTGCACAAGCTGAAGACTTGGCTCAAGACGAGGGGCATTACTTGAAAAGAGAAGGCGTCAAAAGGACAGGTTGACGCCCTCAGTTTGACGAAACCCTTGCATAGTTAAGAAAAGAGAAGTGGGAAGGAACAAAATCAACAAACAAATTTTCCCAAAAGAAAGCATTACCTGATAGATCAAAGAGAATTTTGAAGATTGTGGCGGCGCAACAGTGGATTTCGGTGGATGTTAGACGCCGGAAATCGCCTTCTCTTATAGCTCTCAAATAATCACTAGAAATGAGGGGGAAAGTCACTCAAAATGGCCACTTATTTATAGAGGGGTAAGAAATGATTACCCCTGCCACGCGTCGTCATCCCATTGAACAATCCAAGAGCAGTGAAAACTAACGTCTGTTTTCACTCCTCATGAGGGGAAAATGATGTGGGCTTAATAATTGCCTCCACCACGAGGCCCAAAGAAGTCATAATATCCAATCAAGCCAGCTTAACTGACCCATGGCTCAAGCCCAGGAAGTAGGCTTGGATCTTAGGTGTTCAAACAAACATAAAGGCACGACCCTAAGTGGGAAAGCCCATGATCTCTGGCCCAGTTTATAAAAGGCCCATGATTGACGGCTAAAGGACACGTGTCCCAAATCCCCAGGGGGCACGCATCCCACAGATAGGGTTGAGGGATCACTTCCCGAGAAACCCTAGCCCTATAAAAGGCTCAGATCCCAAGGTAAGGGGCAATCAATTCATTCCCACCAACCTAAAAATATCATTGCTCTGCCTTCTCTCTACAAATTACTTCTCTCTCTAGCTTATACTTACTTAAGCATCGGAGGGAATATTCCTACGGAAATATTCTTGTTTTGCAGGTTGCCAGAAGTTCGTGCCAGGTCATACTTGATACCTCCGAGATGCGTGTGACACGTCATCACCGTAAAAGATCCCACAACACTAGGAAATGAGATTTCTCATGCATTACAATGTCAACCAAACTAGCCCTAATTGTAAAAAGTAAAGGGATAAATTATATAAATTATCGAAATTATATGTTTGTTTTACGTGTTAATCAAAACTAAACATTCTTAATTTGAGGAAATGATTTTGCCAATTCCGCATAAGAGCACGATCTTCCGCTATAAAAGATCGAATTTATGTGCTACATTTAGCATACAGAATGCCAAAATCCTTTATGTTCGAGTTGGTCCTACTAGACACGCAGTTAGGGCATGAGCAATAGAACAAACCTCTTCAAGTTTTGTTCATATGCCACATCATCATCACACAAAACTCTTATCTACAAACCTTTCACCAACAATAGACAAATATTTGTTTAGGGAACCTACCATCAATATACATCATTAAATAACTTTAAAAAAAGATTAAACATTATATTACATGCATCTTATCCACCTTTTTGCAAAGAGTAACAGGTTTTTTTTACAAACCTCACACACAAACCTCCATTACAAACCTCACCAACAATAGCAAGGTTTGTTAACAAACCTCAAAAACATGAAACAAACCTCTCCACAAACCTCTTATTTCTAATGCCCTTAGCTTCAACTTCACAGAGTATGTGTACAGTACGATTGCACGAACTATTGAGAATTGCTGAAACAACATATTCACGTTTACCAGTATGACCAATTGACCATTGAGTTTTTTTTACCAGTAGGCTGAAAAATAGAATAAAGCAAAAGTGAACAGAACTTTCAGAAACACCTCAAAGAAAAAAGTGAATATAATAAAAAGGATCAGATAGAGTATTAGCTATCCTCATACCAAGAAGGAAATAATTTTTATTGTTCATAAAATTTACACAAGCCACATAATGCAAGTGTCAACTTGATATGTTCTTCCTAGCTTTTTTTTTTTAACGCAAACCGACGAAATATATTAATTAATTAGGGTGAAAAACACCGAAACACCAAAACTATCCCACTAATGTAGATTTAGGGTTGGCTTTTGCTTTATCTTCCTAGCTTATTTCATGTTTAATAAGTTCATACTTCGAACAAAATATAAGATAAAACAATGACTAATAATATAAGCTCAAATTTCAGTTAAGATAAAAGTGAAATTGAAATTATAGCGAAGAAAACACCGAGTTATCAAAATCAAAGTCACGCCTCCACCTCCGTCTACTCTAAACTAAACACGCCACCAAGTTATCAAAATCAAATTGGTAAAAACTTGATGAGGCGACAATTTGGTTAAAAAATTGAGCTCCGGCGACATCTAAGACAATTTTTTTTTTCTAGAATTTTCGATTTTCACAACATGTGCACTTTACAAGATTTTATTTTGATTTGGGTAAATAATGTGTAGTGACAAGAGTAGTTGATTACATAAAACACGAAAAATCTATATATAAGACATGTAATTTTTTTATTTTTTTTTGGCGTAGAGGGAGCCACAAAGGACAAGGTAATAAATGATGTAGAAAGGATTCGATCTCAGGTCTTGGGTACCCCCTTAAGACTTTACTAATTAAGTTAGTTGACATCCACATAAAAGAAACGTAAATGCATGTATTGAATGTTGATCAAACTGAAAATTATAGAAATATGGCCCAAATATCGCCAGGAGTCCATTTTATTTTGCAAATTGTCGTCAAAGCTCATTTTATTTACCTATTAGTTCAGAGCCCGTGCAATCACGATTACTACTAAAATAATTTATTATTTCAATAATAACTAAATAAAAGACTTGTGGTATTAGGAAAACGTAAAAATAGAAAGGATATATGAAAAAAAAAAATCAAAATTGTGTAAAGAAATATTCAAATGAACTTAATTTGCATATGGAATATTCTTGCGTGGACTTGGTCCACAATAATATTAGTGTGGACCCAAAATCAATAATTTTTATTAGCACCTTTTTACACTCATAGTGACCTTTATTGTTTATATAGTCACTATAATAAATTAAACACCAACATTTTTAGACATAGTAACCATTTTTTGAAGCATAGTAACCCTATGTTTTTAAAAGCGAATTATGACTTAAAATCACATTATTCAAGCACAACATGTATCAACGACACTAATTAGATATTTTTTTCCCATAATAATCCTAATAAAATGCCAAAATAAATTAGGTACAAGTTGTTAACTTTATTTTAAGACATGGTGCACAATAAATTTAGTGTGGACCAACACTAGTGGAAAAAGGGTCATTTGCATCGCACTTTTAAGCACATTTGCGTCGCACATCGTGCGTGGCAAAAGCTCTCGACGCAAATGACTAAAAGTCATTTGTGTCGCACATTTGTGCGACGCAAATGAACCTTATTTGCGTCGCACATTTAGCTAATGTGCGACGCAAATAACTTTTCAGGCATGGTGCTGAAAGTCATTTGCAACGCACATTAGCTAAATGTGCGACGCAAATAAGGTTCATTTGCAACGCACATTTAGCTAATGTGCGTTGCAAATGACTTTTCAGCACCATGCCTGAAAAGTTATTTGCGTCGCACATTAGCTAAATGTGCGACGCAAATAACTTTTTAGGCATGGTGCTGAAAAGTCATTTGCAACGCACATTAGCTAAATGTGCGTTGCAAATGACAATTTTAGCGCCAAAAAATTAAGTCATTTGCCTCGCACATTGAGCTAACGTGCGTTGCAAATGACTTATTTTTTTAAAAAAAATATTCGTTTTTTAATATTTTAGTTGGAAATTCCGACATGATCGTCTTTGAAATTAGACGCTTCATTCCCAATACCGGGAATACATTTATAATTAATACCTGTCACTAAAGTTTACAACGTAATTAACGTTCCCAATAAAAGGCAATTAAATTCTTCATAGATCGATCAACCAACATGTTACAACAAACATAAAATTATTACAACAAAGGTACGTAGCTAGCTAGAGATCAAGTTCATATTACAAATTAAGCTAAAAATTCGACATTGTTCATGAAGTAATCTGCCCAAAAATCTTTCACCTCATTAATCTCCTCCGGTGAATAGGGCAATGTTCTTGAAAAATCCTAAAAAAGTGTAAATAATTCAATTTATCAACGATTGATCAATATAATAGTTTTGTGTACTTCAATTTATTATATAAAGTACGTAGTTTATGAGAACATACCTTAGTAAGATCTTGACTATTACCATGATTCATTATTATGTCGTACATAAAACGCATGACGTAGTAGCCACAATCTAGTGATCCCGGTTGTTGAGCACACTAAATGCATTAAAATAAATAACACAAGTAAAATTTCTATCACATTGTATGTTATAATTTTGAAAAACTTATTTCTTAGGTAAATAATAAACTAATTATATATATATACCTGTGCTGGAATCCATGTTAATTTAGTTCCCTTAGATTGTCCACCTAGTCTCTTGTAACTCCGAAAAGCACTACACATTCGATAAAATATGCAATTATATATACTTTGTTTACACATGTAAATGCAAAGAATATTTTACATGTAAGTGCAATTATATACTTTATTTACACATGTAAATGCAATTATATACGTAGTAGTAACATTTAAGGCTAATTGGGTCGTTCTAGGTCATTTTTAGGCAAAAATGATGTTTTCGAACCCAACTTTGAACCAAAGAACCTAAGGAATGTTTTCAAACTTATTACACGTCTCATATGCATAGTTATAACTTTCTAAGGCCCTTTACAATCTATTATTTCACATTTAAGGCTATTTGGGTCGTCCTAGGTCATTTTTATGCAAAAATGATGTTTTCGAACCCAACTTTGAACCAAAGAACCTAAGGAATGTTTTCAAACTTATTACACGTCTCATATGCATAGTTATAACTTTCTAAGGCCCTTTACAATCTATTATTTCACATTCAAGGCTATTTGGGTCGTCCTAGGTCATTTTTAGGCAAAAATGATGTTTTCGAACCCAACTTTGAACCAAAGAACCTAAGGAATGTTTTCGAACTTATTACACGTCTCATATGCATAGTTATAACTTTCTAAGGCCCTTTACAATCTATTATTTCACATTTAAGGCTAATTGGGTCGTCCTAGGTCATTTTTAGGCAAAAATGATATTTTCGAACCCAACTTTGAACCAAAGAACCTAAGGAATGTTTTCAAACTTATTACACGTCTCATATGCATAGTTATAACTTTCTAAGGCCTTTTACAATCTATTATTTCACATTTAAGGCTATTTGGGTCGTCCTAGGTCATTTTTAGGCAAAAATGATGTTTTCGAACCCAACTTTGAACCAAAGAACCTAAGGAATGTTTTCAAACTTATTACACGTCTCATATGCATAGTTATAACTTTCTAAGGCCCTTTACAATCTATTATTTCACATTCAAGGCTATTTGGGTCGTCCTAGGTCATTTTTAGGCAAAAATGATGTTTTCGAACCCAACTTTGAACCAAAGAACCTAAGGAATGTTTTCAAACTTATTACACGTCTCATATGCATAGTTATAACTTTCTAAGGCCCTTTACAATCTATTATTTCACATTCAAGGCTATTTGGGTCGTCCTAGGTCATTTTTAGGCAAAAATGATGTTTTCGAACCCAACTTTGAACCAAAGAACCTAAGGAATGTTTTCAAACTTATTACACGTCTCATATGCATAGTTATAACTTTCTAAGGCCCTTTACAATCTATTATTTCACATTTAAGGCTAATTGGGTCGTTCTAGGTCATTTTTAGGCAAAAATGATGTTTTCGAACCCAACTTTGAACCAAAGAACCTAAGGAATGTTTTCAAACTTATTACACGTCTCATATGCATAGTTATAACTTTCTAAGGCCCTTTACAATCTATTATTTCACATTTAAGGCTATTTGGGTCGTCCTAGGTCATTTTTAGGCAAAAATGATGTTTTCGAACCCAACTTTGAACCAAAGAACCTAAGGAATGTTTTCAAACTTATTACACGTCTCATATGCATAGTTATAACTTTCTAAGGCCCTTTACAATCTATTATTTCACATTCAAGGCTATTTGGGTCGTCCTAGGTCATTTTTAGGCAAAAATGATGTTTTCGAACCCAACTTTGAACTAAAGAACCTTAGGCAAAAATTTAGGCAAAAATGGCATTTTCATATGCATACTTTACTTACTTGTTTAGTGGCTCCTTAATCATCAAATTTCTCTTCTTCTGTTGAGAATCAAATATGTAGACCTCACGTTTAGACAAGCAAAGAACTAAAAGCATCCAGTGACTCCTACATACAAACAATAAACGTATGTAGTTAGAAAAAAAAAAGTTAAATTTATAACAATCAATTAAAAACGAAGTTCAAAGTAATTTTCATACTTTTCGTAGTATGGACATAAGATGAATGTCTTAGAACTAAGTGCACTCATGGACCTCGTCATGTACAATAGAATTCGATCTGCATCGGACTTTAACATGGTGGCCGAGATCATCTCCGGGCACATGAATCCAATACTATTGGGGTGACAATCATCGTGAAAACACAACTCACTCAAAGCCCTATAATATAGAGTGTAAGAACGTTAAGACAATCATAAAAATCAAATTTAGGGGCAAAATATGAATTTAGGTAACTCACGTAACAAAAACTTGTATTATTGATATATTGAGCCATGCTCCCGAGAGAAGTTGATCGGTGTCTTCAACGGTGACACTAATTTCAAAGTCCTTTTCCATATTGAATGTCCTTTTAGTGCAATGTACCTTAACGTGCTCCCCTTCTTTTAATCCCAACATCATAGTTTTCATCACATTGCACTTACCACTCAAATTTTGCACTTTATAATTTTCAAGGAAATAGGTTTTTGATTTAGTGTTGGACGCTTTTGTTCCACTTCCCCCAACCACTATCTCTTTCCCTTTGTTCCCTTTCCCTTTAGGCTCTTTACTTGTAGGCTTGTTTACCTGAGGTATGATTTTCAAATAACGATATACATATTAGTGAGCATACATGGTATAATAGTTCTACTTCAAATTATCATGCATATGTTAGTTACCTCCTCATTCATAAGCGACACCAAATGCTTTGGCCACTGAGTGAAGGTACCATGAGCTTGAGCAAGTTTCTTAATATATTGAGAAGGCACGGGGACGGGAGCTTCTTTGTACGCGGGCTCAAAATCATCAACGCTCACTTTCACGTTATCGGACGTGACGTCGTTGTGGTGATCAAGGAGCAACTCTGGACATATGGTACCATAGGCAACAAAGACTTTCTCCGAGCCTATGTTCAGGTATAGATGGCACGGGACAGGTTCCTTATTATTTATTTTGAACAATAACGCAAATACAATGTAACATGTTAGAAAAGTTCAATAGAATTAACTAGAAACAAATTACTTGAAAAACACAAATTATCATACCGTAATGTCGGCAAATGGATCTAAACCCCCGGAACGACAACTACTATGAACATTTGCGTCTATCCTCATATGGCTTGGTATTTGGACACCAAGTTCTTTAGCAAATGTGATAAATTTCTCCATGACCATGGCATCCATCTTGGAGTTCATCTCTTGTATTGTCTCATCTTTGACCCTTTTGGTCACTCTTGCTTCCATTTCCTCCATCTCCGCATCTCCATACCGTCGAAAGCTACGCCGCTCTCCGGTCCCCCACACAGCTTTGATGCCTACTCCACCACCAAATGTTAGTGGTCTCCCTTCTTTAGTCTTACCAAGTGCACGAGATAAGACATCATCTCGTGCACTTTTGGGAACAAATTCCCCTTCATCTTGTTTCCTTTTCCATTCATCCTACATGAAATCAAATGGTTTTGAGAAAAGTTCAACACTTGGTTTCATAGTTAAGAACATATATGAAATTAGAGGAATCACAACATTACGCAAAATTGTTAAATGAACTTACAATATTTTCTTTGACCTTTTGTGTGCCCTGATCCGGCAAGTAAGGATTTCCTTTCTCATCTGGTACCGATCTTGCAAGAAGCCATAAACATGTCCTACTCGGCAAACTTGAAGAAATTGTAGACGCAGAGGAACCTTCAGATGACGAAGAAACTGAGGGAATGTACCCTTTTCTCTGCCATTCACTTGTCATTTCAGCATATGATTTCTGTCCCATATGATGAGGATATATGTTGAAAGATTGACTTTGTCTTGCTTTCTCACTTATTTCCTAATTTTAGGGGGGTAAAAGAAATTATTACAACAAAATAAAACTTAGATTATAACAAGACTTTAAATAAGAATAATTTTTATACCTCAGCTTCTTCGGAGGTACGTATCTTCACAAATTCCTTCCATATATCCTTAGTTATATAACTATACAAATCATATGGCATCTTTTCATCTTTTGGCCTTTTTCTTGTACCCCGGATCCAACCAGTCGTCAATCTTGATTTGAATTCCCTCCAACGCTTATCACAACTCTTTAAGACAACTTCTTTCTTAGTTTCATCTGTGATATGAAATTCTCTCTAAATGAAAGAAAAAGAAAAGGAACAAGAAAGTCTTTTAGCACATGAAAAAGACACGTAGATATGTACAACTGAATTTCCAAAATAAAACCGGTTACCTTGACGTCTTCCCACAAAGTGTCTTTTATTCCTTGTGAAACATCTTCCCAGGTTCTGATCAATATTGAAACCTTTGCGCGACTTATCTCGCCAATGTGATTCTTGTAATCCGTTGCCCATTTCCCTGTGGGTCGGTCCAAGTGATCCCATTCAATTATTCTTGGAACCCCGGGCATGGATTTTATTCCTTTTGTAGGGCCTCTTGGCTTTTTTTTTTGCTTTTGGGGCACTTGATTTGGTGATTTGTTAGAAGGACCTGAATTTGCGTGTTGATCTTCATCCATGCCTGACGCTACTGCATTGGAAAATCATCAAAATTACATACCTTCAAAAGCAGGATTTTAAAATAAAAATAAAGAACTGACCAGTTCTGTGCACTGATCTGCACAGCTCAGATCAGAACTGTGCAGATCAGTGCACAGAACTGGTCAGTTCTGATCAGTTCTGTGCACTGATCTGCACAGCTCAGATCAGAACTGTGCAGATCAGTGCACAGAACTGATCAGAACTGACCAGTTCTGTGCACTGATCTGCACAGTTCTGATCTGAGCTGTGCAGATCAGTGCACAGAACTAGTCAGTTCTGATCAGTTCTGTGCACTGATCTGCACAGTTCTGATCTGAGCTGTGCAGATCAGTGCACAGAACTGGTCAGTTCTGATCAGTTCTGTGCACTGATCTGCACAGCTCAGATCAGAACTGTGCAGATCAGTGCACAGAACTGATCAGAGCTTTGCAACATTTTGGAACAGATCGAAACCCATGAAAGACACCATCAATCATGCATGCTGTCATTATTTCGATTCTAACCCATAAAATGACGTTTTCCTAGGTCATTTTTAGGCAAAAATGACATTTTCGAACCCAACTTTGAACCAAACAACCTAAGGAATGTTTTCAAACTTATTACATGTCTCATATGCATAGTTATAACTTTGTAAGCCTCGTACTAATCTATTATTCCACATTTAAGGGTAATTGGGTCGTTATAGTACATATTTAGGCAAAAATGACATTTTCGAACCCAACTTTGAACCAAACAACCTAAGGAATGTTTTCAAACTTATTACATGTCTCATATGCATAGTTATAAGTTTCTAAGCCTCGTACTAATCTATTATTCCACATTTAAGGGTAATTGGGTCGTTATAGTACATATTTAGGCAAAAATGACATTTTCGAACCCAACTTTGAACCAAACAACCTAAGGAATGTTTTCAAACTTATTACATGTCTCATATGCATAGTTATAACTTTCTAAGCCTCGTACTAATATATTATTCCACATTTAAGGGTAATTGGGTCGTTATAGTACATATTTAGGCAAAAATGACATTTTCGAACCCAACTTTGAACCAAACAACCTAAGGAATGTTTTCAAACTTATTACATGTCTCATATGCATAGTTATAACTTTCTAAGCCTCGTACTAATCTATTATTCCACATTTAAGGGTAATTGGGTCGTTATAGTACATATTTAGGCAAAAATGACATTTTCGAACCCAACTTTGAACCAAACAACCTAAGGAATGTTTTCAAACTTATTACATGTCTCATATGCATAGTTATAACTTTCTAAGCCTCGTACTAATCTATTATTCCACATTTAAGGGTAATTGGGTTCGTTATAGTACATATTTAGGCAAAAATGACATTTTCGAACCCAACTTTGAACCAAACAACCTAAGGAATGTTTTCAAACTTATTACATGTCTCATATGCATAGTTATAACTTTCTAAGCCTCGTACTAATCTATTATTCCACATTTAAGGGTAATTGGGTCGTTATAGTACATATTTAGGCAAAAATGACATTTTCGAACCCAACTTTGAACCAAACAACCTAAGGAATGTTTTCAAACTTATTACATGTCTCATATGCATAGTTATAACTTTCTAAGCCTCGTACTAATCTATTATTCCACATTTAAGGGTAATTGGGTCGTTATAGTACATATTTAGGCAAAAATGACATTTTCGAACCCAACTTTGAACCAAACAACCTAAGGAATGTTTTCAAACTTATTACATGTCTCATATGCATAGTTATAACTTTCTAAGCCTCGTACTAATCTATTATTCCACATTTAAGGGTAATTGGGTCGTTATAGTACATATTTAGGCAAAAATGACATTTTCGAACCCAACTTTTAACCAAACAACCTAAGGAATGTTTTCAAACTTATTACATATCTCATATGCATAGTTATAACTTTCTAAGCCTCGTACTAATCTATTATTCCACATTTAAGGGTAATTGGGTCGTTATAGTACATATTTAAGCAAAAATGACATTTTCGAACCCAACTTTTAACTAATCTACAAATTAACTTGGTGAAAAAATAGTTGCCAAAATAGTACCTATCTCACTATTTCTCTTTTTCAACATAAAATCCTTCATCATGATCTCGGCGTGTATAACTCATGTCAACATCGTTAATCATTTGAGGGATATGCCAGGAGGAAGGTGGAATCTCATTAAACTGCTCATCATACTCTTCTTCATCATCTACATCCTCAACGCCAAGTATTCTTCTTTTGCCTTCCAGAACAACTGACCAACTACGATCGGCAGGGTCAACCATGTAAAAGATTTGTTTTGCCTGTGATGCTAATATGAAAGTATCTGCAAGATGCCCAACTCGACTAAAGTTTACAAGTGTCAGGTACCCATGTTCATCCTTTTTGACACCGCGACTAATATCAACCCACTTGCACCGGAATAGAGGAATCTTAAAATACTTATATTCCAACTCTAATATTTCTTCAATGACTCCATAGTAAGAGTTCGTCTTATCTACAAGTGTTCTATCTTTTACACTAGCATACTCTGAAGACAAACATATTGCCGTAACACCACTATTTTGCATCGTCGTTTTGTCATCTTGTCGCTTCGTGTAAAAAGAATAGCCATTGATGTCGTACCCCTCATAAGATATGACTTGACATTTAGGACCATATGCCAACCATCTCACCATGTCAGATACCTCATTAGGCGTGTCGGAAAATTGATCCATCACTCGACGCTTGAACCATGTGAGGAATGAACGATTATGCTCTTTTATCAGTTGAGGACCATTTTTTGAAGGATATTGCTCTCTAAGAAAGTTCATGTGCTCAGCCACGTATGGATGGACTTCACTAAGACTTTGCACCACAAACAGCTCAACCTTACACATCATTTCAGAACTGATTGATATCCTTTTCTTGCCAATTGTACCTTGACCCCCAAGTCTCCCATCATGTCTAGACTTTGGTACTCCGACTTCTTTCAAACGTGCCATATATTGAGAAACCCATGCAGCAACTTCCTCCGCGACGGTTCGTTGGACAATACTAGCTTCAGGTTTGGCCGGATTCATCACTCTATCTTTCAAGGTACCCATTTCCCGTTCAAAGGGATACATGTACCTCATACAAACTGGCCCACAAAGCTTAATTTCACGAACAAGATGAATAATCAAATGAGGCATCATGTCAAAGAATGATGGCGGAAAATACTTTTCAAACCGACACATGGTCTCAAGTACATCAGCCTGCAAATCATCCAGTATTGTTGGATTGATCACCTTGCTACAAATTGTGTTGAAAAAGAAACACAATCTTGTAATGGTATACCTCACTTATGGCGGCAATATCCCTCGAATTGCAACCGGCAGCAATTGTTGCATCAACACGTGACAATCATGAGATTTCATTCCAACTAATTTCAAGTCAGACATGGACACAAGTCTACGAAAATTTGAAGAGTAACCGGCAGGGACCTTTAAGCCATGCAAAGACTCACAAAAGCTAACTTTCTCCTTTTTAGACAAGGTGAAACAAGCTGGGGGAAGGTACCAGCGTTTTCCCCTTTCTTGAGGTGCCAACTCGGAGCGACCCATAGCAGCCATATCTTGTCTAACTTTAGGCCCATCCTTCGTTTTCCCTTGCATATTCAACAATGTCCCAACAATGGCATCACAAACATTTTTCTCAATATGCATTACATCCAAACAATGCCTAACTTCCAAATCTCTCCAATATGGGAGA
Organism: Spinacia oleracea; assembly: GCF_020520425.1. Lineage (NCBI taxonomy): Eukaryota > Viridiplantae > Streptophyta > Magnoliopsida > Caryophyllales > Amaranthaceae > Spinacia > Spinacia oleracea. Next base: position 76,596,931 of record NC_079488.1, read on the forward strand.
TCCCAAAAGATAGACCTCTTCTTGTAACCACCACTTGGCTGACTTTATAAGGCTTACCAAACTCTGTCTCAATGTCTTTAACCCGTTCATAAACCTCACACGCACATAAGGGGGCAGGAGCTTCTCTCATCTCCAATTCTCCATTAAAAGCTTCCTTCTCTTTTCGAAATGGGTGATCTTCAGGAAGATACATCCGGTAATCCATGTACACATCTTTCCCACAAAATTTTAGGCGCCTCGAGACCAAATCATCATGACAAACTGGACATGCCTTCTTTCCCTTTACAAAATACCCTGACAAATTTCCATAAGCCGGGAAATCATTTATCGTACAAAAAATCATGGCACGTAAAGTGAAATTGGTTTTGGTGTATGCATCAAACATCAACACCCCTTCATCCCACAACAATTTCAAATCTTCAATGAGTGGCTCTAGATACACATCTATGTCATTTCCGGGTTGTTTAGGCCCAGAGATTAAGAGCGACAACATGATGTATCTACGCTTCATGCATAACCAAGGAGGCAAATTGTATATGGTGAGAAGAACCAGCCAAGTGCTATATTGGGTACTAAGTGTCCCAAATGGGTTCATTCCATCCGTGCAAAGACCAAGCCTGAGATTCCGAACTTCTTCCCTAAAGACCTTGTACTTTCGATCAATGTTCCTCCATTGTGGAGAATCAGCAGGATGCCTCATTAACCCATCTTTCTTCCTCCCTTCGGCATGCCACCTCAAGAGTTTTGCAGTTTTCTCTTCTGAGAAAAGGCGCTTAAATCTTGGTATAATTGGAAGATACCAAAGCACCTTAGCCGGAGAAGGTTTCTTCTTAGTTGATGTTGCATCATTCTCCACGATCTTGTAACGGGACAATCCGCATCTTGGACACTCATGCAGATTTGCATACTGCTTTCGATACAACACGCAATCATTTGGACACGCGTGTATCTTCTCATAATCCATACCCAAAGGACACATAAGCTTCTGGGCCTCATAGTTAGACCTTGGAAGTTTGTTTCCTTCAGGAAGATTACCAGACGTGGCCTCCAAAAACTGTGAAAAACTCTTGTTGGTCCAACCGTTTTCCACCTTTAAGTTGAAATATTCGATGACGGCACCAAGTACAGTTTGTGTAGAACCAGGATATAATGGTGTTGCGGAAGCTTTGATTATACTATCATACATATGGGGACGCTCAACGAAATGATGGTCTTCCACATCATGCATCATATCATCTATCCTATCTTTCTCCTCTTCTTCCTCACTTTCAACACCAATATCATCCTCAATTTCATTATCATCACCATTATCACAATGATTATGCTGACTCGAGCTCGGCATACTAGAACTTGCCCCATGATCTATGCTCTCACCATGCCATGTCCACGTCGTGTAGTTACCCTTAAAACCACGACGAACTATGTGATCAACAATATCATCAATATCCCGATACCCCCTTGAATTATTGCAATCACAACAAGGACACAGAATTAAACTTGATTCATGTTCTGATTGATGTTTCAAGGCAACCTTAATGAACTCTTGAATCCCTTGTAAGAACCTTGTAGAAAATCGTTTACTACCATACATCCAACTCCGATCCATTTTCAACCACTAAAGATAAAACAATATGACCAAATTTTGTCAAAGGTTAGAATATAAACTAGGCTATTCATATCATTATAAATCCATGGCTTCCAACAAAACCTACCATAACTAATAACAAGTTCCCATAGTACAATTCATTTCACATCACAAATTCACAAACCCGAATTTCATTTCATAACCTTAATTCAATAAAACCTAAATGTAATAAACAAATAAATTCAACAAAACCAACTATTATAATAACCTATTACAATTCATCAAAAACTACAATTAAAATTCAACAAAACCTAAATCTTAAATGTGCACAATTAAAATTCAATTAAATAATATCCACAATCATAATATATTCAATCTTAAAATTCAACTAAAATGTACAATTAAAATTCCAATCAAAATATCCAGAATTATAATTAAAATGCACAATTAAAATTCAATTAAAATTCAATTAAAATTCAATCTTAAATGTAAATAATACCTAATTAATTATTGAAGAGAGGAGAGATGTGAGAGCAACGGGACGTGCAGGGGGCGGTGGTGCAGGGGGCGGTGGTAGTATGGGAAGTGTGCAGGGGCGGCTGTGCCGCGGCAACACTGTGCAACACCGCGGCGGCAGTTTGTGACAGCGACAGAGAAGAGGGAGCAGGAGGACTTCCTTGGCCGTGAGCGGCAGTGAAGCAACGACGACGGCAGTGAAGCACCGACGACGGCAGTGAACAGGGTGAAGCCGCCGGTGAAGCCGCCGGTGAGAACAACGCAGCTAGTGTTGGTGTTGGTTTGGTTTGGGAGGGAAGCAGTGTCGAGCAATATTAACCTAAGTCAGAATGTTCCTAAGCAATTAAGCTGAGCGCGAATTCGAAAAAAAAAAAATCAAAACACATTTGCGTCGCAGCTTTGTTAAACTGCGACGCAAATGACTCTAGGATGCCCCCCAGAGTCATTTGCGTCGCAGTTTAACAAAGCTGCGACGCACTTGATTGAGTTAATTGCGTCGCAGCTTTGTTAATCTGCGACGCAAATGACTCTGGGGGGCATCCTAGAGTCATTTGCGTCGCAGTTTAACAAAGCTGCGACGCAAATGACTAAATTTTATGCTAAAATTTGTCATTTGCGTCACATGTTCAGAATGGCGTGGCAAATGCGGGGATGCAAATAAGCCTTTTTCCACTAGTGCAAGTCTAGGATAAAATTGTTTTTTACCAAATAAAAAAATCGAAAAATTGTTTTTTACCACCTAAAAAACTAAAACTTGTATTTTACCACCTAAAAAAATTTAAAAATTGTTTTACCACCTGAAAAATGGAAAAATAGATGAAAATGTTATGTAGGGGGTCACAATAACGGTAATACTTCTAATATGTTCTATTCTTCCACGATTTCATGTATTTAACTCTATTTTCTTCCCCCGCTTCCTTATTTTCTATTAATTTACATAATCTTTCACCACCATTAATTTACAAAATTGACAAAATTCAATGGAAGTAAAGAGCGAAGGGAGAAAGAGTTAAAGAAAATCACACAAGGAATGTATAAAATTGGAGGAAAATTGAATTAGGTAGTCGTACATAAAGGTTTCATCTATTTTTTCATTTTTTAGGTGGTAAAAACCAAGTTTAAATATTTTTTAGGTGGTAAAATACAAGTTTTAATTTTTTAGATGGTAAAAAATAATTTTTCGATTTTTGTAGGTGGTAAAAAATAATTTGTCCCCAAGTCTATTTAAGAATTATACTTTGCGTATTACTATACAAAGTTAATGATTATAGTTGTGTACGTCTGTCTATCTAACAAAATTAACCCGAAAGATTGATCCAAGACTAATTTTCGAAAAAAACCCAAGCGTAACTGAGTTAGTCAAATATAACATACTTGAAATTGAATATAACTTTGATAAATGGACTTCTAATGTTAGTTATCATATATTATTATTTTAATTAACATTCATACTTACCATGTATTATTATTAACATAGACTAACATTAGAAGTCCATTTATTAATATTATTTATTATTTGTTATCAGATAAAAAAGTTATTATAGTACAAAAATAAAATCGTATCATAAAGGAAAAAATATATTAATTCAATGTTCCTCCAATAATATATTTTGTAGTAACTGATGTGGCCTAAGAGAATGCCACCTGACTGTACTATCAAAGCCCAGAAAAAAGGCCCAAAAGCTTGCCTGCGGGCCTTTCTCAACTTCACAGGGCCAAGGCCCAAACGATTAAGAGGCCCACTTGGTCCAAACCAAGCCTCCAAAACCTTAGCAGGACACGTGTCCCGATCTTGCATAAACACCCAATCATGCAGGACCAGTTCCCAAGAAACCCTAGCACTATAAATAGTGCAGATCCCTAGGTAAAAGAGATTCAATTCATTACCACCAACCTAAGAACTATCTTTGCTCTGCCTTCTCTCTACAATTACTTATCTCTCTAACTTATACTTACTTAAGCATCGGAGGAAATATTCCTACGGGAATATTCTTGTTTTGCAGATTGCCAGAAGTTCGTGCTAGGTCATACTTGATACCTCCGAGGAACGCGTGCCACGTCAGCACCGTAAAAGATCCCACAACATTTGGCGCCGTCTGTGGGGAGGTACAGTGTCATGGCCGAACTACACTCTGACAGAGAGTACGCTGGTGGAGAAGAAGAGAGACAGCACATTGAAGAAGCCAATCGAATCGCAAATGCAGGGAACACACCGCGACGGATGCAGGCTGAGGTGGTTGTAGAAGAAGAACCAATAACCGAGGCGTCTCCGCCAGGCGGCCATCTAAGCCCCAGCGTCCGAGACGCCGTGTTAGACGAGAATCTAGATTTGCCAGTCTCGGTGGGCTTCCTACGCGAGATCTTAACAGGATTCCAACAGCAAATGAATCAGACCTTTCGACAACAGATGAGCACTACACTGCAAGATGAAATTTGGAAAAATATGCTAATCTACTGCGCTGAGAGGACGGCTCCGCAGAGGCCCCTCAGTCTAGGCGTCAATCGGATAAGCAGAATGCCGCTCAGATCCAACGTTTGGAGAGCTGGAGAAGGTTCTCGTCCACAAGCAAGCAGGGGAGTCAGCCCTGTGCCTGAGCACTCGGGAAATGGCCGTGACCCCCCCACCTTCTTACCTCGAAGGGACCCGCTCATACGACCATCGTCTAGGGGAAGCCCAACAGCCGTCTTACGGCCAGCCTCAAGGCGTCAAGAACATTATGAGGCTGAATCTGAACTATCAGACACCGGGTCCACTCCTGTGATGGAAGATCCGCCATTTTATCCCACTACACGTGGACCGACCCAGATGACGCCCCATAGGGTAAGCATGCGCCCCCGCCTGCTATCCAACCGCCGTGAACCAACCTATCATATTCAGCAAGGGCCCAACAACCTGACGTTAAGGCACATGAGTACCCCTTTCTCTGACGAGATCATGAACGCCCCGAAGGAACCTAAAGTAAAAACTCCTACAATTGAAGCTTATGACGGGACCACCGATCCCGATATGCACCTTGTCGCATACCGCCATCACATGTACGTTCAGGGAACCAATAAAGCCACTTGGTGCAAATACTTCCCAGCCACGCTCAAAGGAGTAGCGTCTAAATGGTTTGAATGGCTGCCCCCAGGATCAATTGCCTCTTTTAACGAACTACAGACTTTGTTCTCTACGAGGTTCATGGAACACAAGGAAGAAAGGAAAACCAGCATGCATTTGGGACGGATCCAACAAGGGAAAGACGAGTCCCTAAGAAGCTACGTGAAGCGTTTCAATCTAGAGGCTGGACAGATCCCAGACTTACCTGATGGCGTCTCTTTTGATAATTTTATCAGGGGATTGAATAAGGGATCCTTCAAGTTTGACCTGGTTAAGAAGAGTGTAAGGACTATGACCGAAGTCCTGGACGAGGCTGAAGCATTTATCCATGCAACAGAAATATGCAGCGCGTCAAAGGAAAGAAGGATTGGAGAAACAACAGACTCCTCCGGGAAGAAGGATAAAGTGGACCGAAAATCCTCACGAGTGAATGGCACATGGGCTCTCTCAAAAGAGTATGATACCAACTTTCCTGGGCACAAGAGAGAACGACCGCAAGAAAGGGAATATTTTGAGTACAACACAGATCTTCTCACCATACTAAAAGACGTAGGGACAAGGTACGACCTTGATCGACCTTTCCCCATGAAGTCTCCTTCTGAGACTCGAGATCCCAAATTATATTGCCAGTTCCATGAAGATATAGGACATGAAACCAAGAATTGTAGAAGCTTGAAGAGGGCTTTAGATGGCCTAGCCTCCAAAGGACACCTCAAGAACTACTTACAGAAGAATGCTCATGGCTTTGGAAAAAACCAATACAAAAAGAACAAGTCACCTGCCTCGCCGACTAAGGGACAACACAACGACAGAGGATTTGTAGCCGTCATATCTGGAGGACCGGCCGCTGGAGGACCCACCATGAGAGGACAGAAAGATTATGCTCACCGCTTAGGACAAGTGCTGCTGTCAGCCAAAGCGCCCATGGATCCATTCCCGAAGATAGAAATATGTGAGTCAAATGGCAGACGGATAGCCACACCGCATGATGATCCCCTTGTGGTTGAATTCAAGATATCTAACATGAGAGTTAAACGCATACTAATAGACACGGGAAGCTCGTCCGACATAATGATTCTAGAATGCCTCAATCGCCTAGCGCACGACCCCAAAACCATCGAAAGAATTCACTATCCCATCATTGGTTTTGGAGGGAGTATCATTCACCCTGTTGGCGTCACCACTCTGCCGGTTCGAATTGGGGATAGGAAGAATGGGCGAAAGATGGAGGTGGACTTCCTAATTGTTAAAGACTTGACTGCATACAATGTCATCTTGGGACGACCCACCTTAAACAAGATTAAGGTTGTAATCGTCACCCATCTGATGCTTCTGAAGTTTGTGTGCGATGATGGAGTTATAGGCACCATACATGGAGATCAACAATAGGCTAGGGACTATTACCTGACGACCCTCAACCCGTCAGCATGGAAGCAAGATTCTGCCGAAGTCAGAGGAAAACGAAAGCATGAAGATGAACCCCAGGTCGCCAAAGAAACTAGACCCGTCCAAAAAGAAGCTGTCAAAATTGAAGAAAGTGGTTGAAAGTAGAACATCATTAGGGTAACTATTGTACTCAGAGCCTACAAAACGGCCTAGCTATTGTACCAGAGCCCACAAAACGGCATGTAAATGCCCGCCTAAGACGCGGTGAATGTAGCAAGCAATTTAGTAAATTAACACTTATCTGACGAATACAAGTCTCAGTTGAACCTTCAAAAAGGAACACTAAGGGGTGAAGAAACTCACCAGAAAACAATCCCTAAAATAGTGGCGTCAATATCTGCTAAATAAACAATACCCATTGCTAATAAACACGAAGGGTTTGGACGTACCCAGTGCTAATAAACACAAAGGGTTTAGACATCCAGCATGACGCCTTTTTTTCGAAAGGCGCCCAAAAAAGAAAAGACTCAAACAAGAGCAAACATTCAGACATAAGACCTCCTCCTTGGATGGCGTCTAAAAAGACTAATCGTTTGACGGCCTGAGAAGTGGCCTAGATTAGCGCCTCAAATTAGGCTGATCACCTAAAACACTAAGGTTTCCGTCCAACAACTGGACCAAAAGAAAGAATTCCCAAGAAATCAGTAAAGAACTGATGGAATTAAAATAAAATAAAGTGCACAACGGCACGAATTGTTTATACATAGCGCCCAAGGCGCAAACAAACCAAATCAAATAAATGCCAAAAGGCACCAAAGTTATTACAAACGCCCACGACGTCATTCAAGCCAACTACAAGAAAAACCGCTCAAGGATGAGGGGCAATAGAACTCCCGTCCTTGACGTCTTCGCCTTCAGGGGAGTTCACCTCGTCTTCCTCTATGTCCTCCTCCCCGTCACTGACGAACTCAGGGGGATCTAAGCCTAGGCGCCTAGCCGTCGAGACGGCTATCTGGTGGGAGATACGGTGTTTGAACCAGGAAAAGTCATTCCCGTCCATAGACTGATCCCACGCCTTTTGGGCACTCTCCAAGATGGACTCCTCGCCCAACTTGAAAGAGCTTGCAGCCTCCTTGCGCACAGCCTCAATCTTTCCCTGCATGGCCTTGAGCTGACCTTCAAGAACGTTCACCTTGGAAGAGAAATTAGTCACCCGCTCCGAGACGGAAGAGTACTAATTACTCAGCACGGCAAGCCGCCCCTCATGTTCCAGCAACTTCTCTTCATACTTCTCGGCGTCCTCCTCGTCCTTCTTCAGATCTTCCGTCTTGGATTTGATCTTCTTGTCCGCGTCCAAGTTGATCAACCTGGCCGTCTTCTCAGCATATTGCTCATGATTCTCGATCTGGTCCTTGTGCTTGAGCATCTCATTGTGCATATCAAAGCGATAGTTCCTACTCTCGGCACAGCAAATGAAAAGCTGCCAAAGACAACATAGAATTAAAAATAACGTACAAATATAATCATAACTACAGAGATCCAGGAGTAAGTGTCTCACATCAAGGACGAGAGACTGAATGGACCCAAAGAATCCAAAGTCAATCGCGGGGAGTGACCTCACATATTCCTCAGGGATGGCCGCATACACGTCCGCAAGGATCTTATCCTTCGCCTATGAGCTAAAACCGGCAGAAGGGGGGATGCTCGCCACCTCGGCCCGCCGCATCCGCTTGAACATCTCAACTGAACCAAACGCCAAGATTATCAAACATCGTGCAAATCCCAACTTGACATGACAGATTTAAAGTACAAAAGCACTAACCAATTGGCGAAGCTGCATGAGAAGTAGAGGCATTATCAGTAGAAGGAGTCTCAGCTTCCTTGCCTTTACCCTTGTCCTCCTTGGACGAGGTGGTGGCGTCAGCAGCCTCAGTCTGTTCGACTGCTACTTCGTCAGCAGCTGCTCCGGCAGTACAATCCCTTTCGGTGTCCACCTGGGAAGGAACCTCCTTTTTCTCAGGAGGAGGAATGAACGTCTGGGTAGGAAGAACCTCCCCCTCAGCTAGGGGAGCGGACGGTTTTGGTACCGACGGCTTGGTGACAGCATCGGCCGGACCCATCTTCTTAAAGAAGGGCCGTTTTGGCTTAGGAGCCTCCGTCGAAGATGCAGGACGCTTCTTCGTAGCTGGCAAAGTGGGTTCCTAAAGATGAAGGAAGTCAGCGACCAAATCATGATCAGAAATGAACAGAGGCAAAAAAATAAAAAATAAAATAATAATAATAAAATAATAATAATAATAATAATAATAATAATAATAATAATAATAAAAATTACCTTGCCAACGTCGCCAGAGGCACCCTCGCTGGACTTCTTGGAGGAGTCATTTTTCTTGGCCTCCACGGTCTTGAGAATGTCCTCGGTATACACCTCGGACAGCCAAGCGGGTACTTCCACTACACCCTTGTCTTCGGAGGATAGGCGATCCATGGCAGAACCTACAAAGCCAAGGGTTAGTAAAAAAAAAAGGGGATGTTGAGTGAAAATCTATGGGGAACTACCTCTACTCAAATAGGAACAAAGACCAACGGCCGAAAGAAAGACTATATTGGTGAACTGGCCGACATGGGGAAGCCAAGCATTAGGCACCCAGGCATGGCTCTTTGTGATAGGTTATGATACATATGACAAAACATAAATCATGCGAAAAAACCTTAATGCCAGGAAACATATTATTTACACATAATCATTTAGCATAATTTAGGAGCATACACTTTGTAGCGTGCCCTCCCTAGCTGCGCCCGAACCGAACAAGAACAAGCCTTTAGGACTCCAAATGTCGTCCCTCCGTAGATAGTCCACAGTACGTCCGGATCCGCCTCAAGTTAGACCAACTAGAATCACCCTTAAGGTTACTAGGAAATTCGGTTAAGTGTTTGCAAGTGTTTGGCTTATTTTTCTTTCAAAACTTACCCTTAGAATACTTCGATCCCATGTCCATAAATTATGACCCTAGGCCCTTATTTATAGAGGTTTGGAAAGAAAAATTTGGAATCCTTGTAGGATACGATTTTATTAAACTTAGAATCCTACAAGGACTCTAATTAATTAAATAATCCTTTTAGGAATAGGAATTTAATCATACACCAAATCCTAATAGATTTAGGAATTGTGCATGGACACAAACACACACACGCACGGAGCCACGAGGGCGCCCGCACGTGTGCGCTCGGCCCACGCAGCCCACGCTACGCAGCCTTGCCTTGGCGCGCGGGGCCTGCCTTGCGGTGGGCCTGGCGCTGCCTTGGGCTGGGCGTTGGCCTGGCTTCGTGCTGGGCTTTCGTCCGGCAGGCCTCGCCCGATGCTTATTCGTACGATACGCTTTCGATTAAATTCCTGGTTCCAGAATTCATTTCCGATAGGAGAAATATTTAATATTTCCGATTCCGGAATTAATTTCCGTTTCGAACAAATATTTAATATTTCCGTTTCCGGAACTATTTTCCGATTCCGATAATTCCGATTCTGACAATATTTCCGTTTCCGGCAATATTTCCGATTCCGGCAATATTTCCATTTCCAATAATATTTTTCCGATACGTACCATGTTTCCGTTTCCGGCAACATCTACGACTTGGATAATATTTATATTTCCGATACGATCCATATTTCCGTTTCCGGCAATATCATCGTTTCTGGAGTATTCACTTGCTTGTGACGATCTCAGCTCCCACTGAAACCAAGATCCGTAGATTTCGAATATCCATAGATAGAGTATTTAATGCCATTAAATACTTGATCCGTTTACATACTATTTGTGTGACCCTACGGGTTCAGTCAAGAGTAAGCTGTGGATTAATATCATTAATTCCACTTGAACTGAAGCGGCCTCTAGCTAGGCATTCAGCTCACTTGATCTAACTGAATTATTAACTTGTTAATTAATACTGAACCGCATTTTATTAGACTTAGTCATTGAATGCATACTTGGACCAAGGGCACTATTTCCTTCACTTTGACGACAACCGATACATCTCAGCCTGGAACAAGGGCTTCACTAGTCCCCACTCTCTAGACGAGAGGCGAGGGTAGGCGTCAGCTTTAGACAAATAGCGGGGCCGACGGTTCCACCTAGAAAGACGTCTAGAAAGAGAGAGGTCTTCCATTCGAACAATAGACCACTTCTTCCTCCACCAAACCCAACTAGAGGTCTTGCCCACCACCGTCTTATATCCCCGACGGCTGTAAAGGGTGAACCACCCCTGGGGAAAACGAGAAGAAGGGGCAATGACTACGAGACGAAGGAAAGCAGGAAAGGAAGGGTTGACGCCGCTCAAAGCACACTTGGCAATAAAACCAAAAACGTTTGCCCAAGAGTTAGGCGTCAATTGAGCAAGGCCAATGTCATACCCCTCCAAAACGTCCATCACAAAGGGGTGCAATGGAAATCTAAGACCCAACCTAAAGGCAGCAGTATAAACAGCCACCTCTCCTTGGGAGAGTTGGTCCAAGGAGTCATGAGGTCGAGGGCTCCTAAGACTAAAACCTGGGGGCAGAAGCAGAAAACGCTCAAAGTCACGTCCCTGCTCCCTCAGGTGCCTCAGCCATTTCATGCTGGGAAAGATATCTGACGGAAATAGATTGACGTCCTCCTTCCCCCAGACCATAGGAGGAAGGTTTTTTGCAAACTCCTCGTCTGAAGAGCTAGAGGAGTCATCTTCAAAATCCTCGCGTGGAACGCGGGGACGGGAAGCCACATTCTTCCTTCTTCTAGGAGAATGTGCCGTTCTTATGGCCCCGTCTCCTGTATTATGGGAGGAACGGACTCCACTCCTACTTCCTTGGGACGGGTTCGAAAAAGGAACCCTATCGTCCCCCTCTCGCGGTGCAGCCCATGCACGCACGTTGGCTGTTTGTCTAATTCGAGCCATGCCGTCCTGCATAAGGGATAGGACGTCTGACTTTAGCAAAAGAATGAAAGAGATAGGTGTCATAACCCCCAAGACGCCTCCACAGAACACTATAAACAATAAACAAGAGAGGTCCCACAAGCATACAAAAAACAAAGTTTTGATAGAGAACTTACCAGAAAATGATCAAACCGATGAGAAGTCTTGACAAATCCTCTAAACCCTCAAGAACACTGGACAGCGAATCCAAGAACACTCAAGCGCAAGTACAAGCAGATCTTTGGCAGGACGAAATTTGCTTTCTCTCTCTAAGAAAAATTGCTCTGAAGTAACAAAAGAAAAATGAAAGAGAAACTGAAGCTTTTAAAGGAAAATCTATGCTCTGAAAAGCCCTCACATGTGGCGCTCCCTCCGATCAAGCAGCCTACCCCACAGGGACCAGGGGCATCCTCCTTGAGGGGCAAATGATGTGGCCTAAAAGAATGCCACCTGACTGTACTATCAAAGCCCAGAAAAAAGACCCAAAAGCTTGCTGATATGTGCGTTTTATATATTTTTTTCACCCCCGTCCCTTAGTACTTTTATGCGTCAAATGAGCTCCTATGAGCCATTTTAGTACTAATCTGTGTATTTTAGTGTGTCTTGAGTTTCAGGAATACTTAGTGAGAAATTGGTCTTTTTAGGCCCGTTTCTTGATGATTTAGGCCACCACACGATCCCGAGGGAGTTCGGGACGACTTTTGTCGACTTACGGGAGCCCTAGATGTTCATGATCGAGCCCCGGAAGTTAGACTCGGTGTTGCGGACGAAGGGTGGATCACTTAGCCCTCCGTTCGGTGGATTGCCCCTCGCCCATCGGGCGAGTAAGCATAAAGGAGCAGGCATGCAGCAGGCGCCCGACGAGCGGATCTTCGCCCGGTGCCCATCGGGCGCCCATCAAAGGCAGCAGCAGCAAGTTCTCCCTCCGCCCGACGGGCGAGTGGCGCCCGATCGGGCGCGTGCAGATGTTTTCAGAAGTTTCTCTCTTCGCCCGCCGGGCAGCCTTGCGCCCGTCGGGCGGGTTTCGAGCTGGTCGCCCGTCGGGCGGTTGGCCGCCCGACCGGGCGACGACAACCCTGGAGCCTTTAGCGCGCGGTTTTATTCCGGTTTTCTCTTATGTTTTTAGGCTAAACTATAAATATAGCCTTTGTTAATTTAGTGAAACACCTTATTTGAAGGAAATAATGCCCTTGGTCCAAGTATGCATTCTATGTTAAGTCTAATAAATGCGGTTCAGTATTAATTAACAAGTTAATAATTCAGTGAGATCAAGTGAGCTGAATGCCTAGCTAGAGGCCGCTTCAGTTCAAGTGGAATTAATGATATTAATCCACAGCTTACTCTTGACTGAACCCGTAGGGTCACACAAATAGTACGTAAACGGATCAAGTATTTAATGGCATTAAATACTCCATCTATGAATATTCGGAACCGACGGATCTTGGTTTCAGTGGGAGCTAAGATCGTCACAGGCAAGAAATGAATACTCCGGAAACGATGATATTGCCGGAAACGGAAATATGGATCGTATCGGAAATATAAATATTATCCAAGTCGTAGATGTTGCCGGAAACGGAAACATGGTACGTATCGGAAAATATTATCGGAAATGGAAATATTGCCAGAATTGGAAATATTGCCGGAAACGGAAATATTGTCAGAATCGGAAATATTACCGGAATCGGAAAATAATTCCGGAAACGGAAATATTAAATATTTGTTCGAAACGGAAATTAATTCCGGAATCGGAAATATTAAATATTGTTCGTATCGGAAATGAATTCCGGAATCGGAAAATTTAATCGGAAGCGCATCGTACGAATAAGCATCGGACGAGGCCTGCCGGACAAAGGCCCAGCACGAAGCCAGGCCATCGCCCAGCAAGCCAAGCGCGCCGCACAAACAGCCACGCCAGGCCCAGCGCAAGGCCAGGCCCAGCAGGCTGCGCAGCGCGCACAGCGCGCAAAGCACGCGCAGCGCCCAGCGCGCGCGGGCGCTGCGTGGGCTGCTGCTCGCGCGCACGCATGGGGCCCATCGTGGCAGCCGTGCGTGTGTGTGCAAGTGTTTGTGTTCATGCACGTTTCCTAAAACATGCAGAGTTCGGTTAATGATTAAATTCCTAATTCTATTTGATAAAATTAATTAAATTAGAGTTCTTGTAGGATTCTAGGTTTAATTAATTTGTATCTGAATAGGATTTCGATTCCCTTTCCATACCCCTATAAATATGAGGCTAGGGCTCACAATTTATGATAAGGTTTTAAAGTATTCAAAAAGTGAGTTTTTGAGAGAAAATTAAAACACACATCTTGCTCATAAAAGTGCCGAAATTTTCTAGTACCTTAAGGGCGATTCTAGTTGGTCAATCTTAAGGCGGATCCGGACGTGCTGTGGACTATCTACGGAGGGACGACACTTGGAGTCCTAAAGACTTGTTCTTGTTCGGTTCGGGCGCAGCTAGGGAGGGCACGCAACAAAGAGTATGCATCTAAATTATGCTATATGATTATGTGTAAATAATATGTAATCCTGGGTTAATGGTTGTTTCCGCATGATTTATGTAATATCATATGTATCATAACCTAACAGTGGTATCAGAGCCCCTTATTATTTTCATAATCTAAATTGCATAAACATGGTTAAATATTACAAATTTGCAAGAATTAAAAGGGGTGATTAATTTTCGTAATTGTTAATTAATTGCAAATTGCGTTTATTTAATTATACGTACGCAGTTTTTCGGCAGTTTCTTCGTTACTCATCCAAATCGAGTGATTTTTGTGTCAATTCCGCATGTAAAAGGCATTCTAAAATTTTGACAAAAATAGTTTTTTTCTGCCGAACCCAGAATTCTCAAATTCGAAGGCTAACTATGACTTTTCGAAGGTTTTAGTTTTTCAAATGCAAAATTTCGTAAATTTAAGATGTTAAATTAAATATTTGCGATTCTTGTTGATAAATCTTGAATTTTTGATTGACCTACTGCATATGTTTAACAAGTTTGAATGCCTAGTCTTTTTAATTATGCAATCTAATTTGTAATTATGATTGATTTGTTGAAAATTAGAATAATTTAGAATTAATTTGATTTTCATAATTAATTGTAATTTAATTAGAAACTTATGATTAAAAACCACCATAAAAATTGTAAATTTATGATAAATTTTAAATTTTTTTTGACCTAGACTTGAATCCATAACAATCGGAAATCAATTGGATAATAAATTTTCGATTTTTCGCCCTAAAATTATGAAATTAATATTATTTATTAATTTGTCATTAATTTTAAATATAAATTTTAAATTTTTATGCGATTCGTTCATAAAACTTGCACGCACGAAGCAATGGACGCTTCGTGTTACCCTTAAGGGGTGTTGTATAATGCGGGCATGCGACGACGAGCAAGGGAGCTCGTCGCCCGTGCGGCACGAATGCAATGAGCAAGGGCGTAGTGCACGAGCACAAGGCAGCAGCCCTGCCTTGTGTCGTGTGCCACGAGCAATGGACGAATGGGCATGGGCGAAGGGCGAGCCAAGGCAGTCGCGTGTGGGCAGCAAGCGAGCTGCGCCACAACGCGCGCTGCCTCGCACAAGAGCGCGCAGCCTCGCGCGCAGCGAGCGCAAGCTCGCGTGCCACGAGCGCTGCGCCCAGCATTGCTCGCGCGCACAACGAGCAAGGACTCGCGCGCGCAGCCAGCATTGTTCGCGCGCACAGCGAGCGATGTCGCCCGCCCAGCGAGCGATGTCGCGCGCCCAGCGAGCGATGGCTCGCGCGCCCAGCGAGCGATGTCGCGCCCGCACTGCGAGCGATAGCTCGCGTGCGATGAGCGCTGGCGCGCGCAGCGAGCACCAATGCGTGCGGAGGCTTGCGATGGGGATGCAGCAGCTATGCGACGAGCGCATGGGCTGCGCGCACGTGGCCAGCAATGGCTGTGTGCGTGCGGCCCATGGGCGTGCAACGCGTAGGGTGTTTGCGTTACGATTAAAGATCGTTTTGAATGTTTAACTTGAAAATTTCAGTTCACGTAATTTTAATTAATTTTAAAATTAATAATTTAAATTATTTTCTTGGATTTTAATTTTGAATATTGTAATTATAATAAATTTTATTTATTCTAATTATTTTACTAAAATTAAAATCATGAATTAATTTAAATACGACTGAAATTAAATTAAACTTTTGGATTCAATTATAAATTGATATGAGCTTTAAATTTTAATTAAATTTGTATGTTTCCGGTTGGACTAGAAATACATTTTTATGTTTAAAATTAGTAAAGCATATGAATTTATTGGTTTAAGTGGTAGCGCTTTTTAGTCATAAACTCTTGATTAGGTCTACAAATCCTTAAGGTTAAAACAACTTGATTAGAATTAATAAGGACTGAATAATTGGTAGATTATTGGTGCCCTTGATTAATTGCTGCAAATGTTTACGTGATGCATAATGTGTTTTACTAACCAGCTATGTGGGCCATTCATGATAATGAATGGGTGAATGGTATATATTGTATATGTACTGTTTTGCAGGTTATGAAGTGACTAGTATGGCCCAAATAGGATAGAAAATATGGTCTGCGTACCATTAATTTGAATGTAATTGGTCTAAAGTACCAAAGTTATTTTTCAATTCAAATATGGTCTGCGTACCATCAAATAGTTGTAATTAGTTATAGCTTATCCTATTTGAAGAAAATGGTGCCTCCCACGGAGATTTTCAAGACGGACTTTGAAGTTAAAGCTTCAAGATGAAGTCGGGCCATACTAGATCACAAATATCTTATGCATGTTTTAAGTTATTTATTGCTTTAAATATGTCTTAAAATGCATGAGATCAAAAGCTTGATTATGTTGCATGATTAAGGATTTTAGTTCACTTAAAATCTAACCAACATAGTAAGAGCCTTAAGTTCCAAACTTAAAAATTGAGTTAAAAGGTGTCATGCCAAAATATACACTTGCTTGGATATCCTTTACATCAATCTAGTAATAGTTTTCGCTCAGCGAGGTGTTACTTATTGGTCCTAAAGGGGCAAGGTACACAAATAATTGTGAGTACATGTTAGTTTTGGTGAAACTCAACGATATAAGTAAGGAGTCCTTTTATGTCGTGGCAAAATCGATAGGTTTACCTAATAAGTTCTTAGACGTACCTATCAACCAAGAATAGTTTCTAGACTATTAGCAAAAGGCTTTTGCTTACCTAAGATGTTTTAGGATTAAGTCGACAAACTGTGCTTAGTTCTTCAATGGTGTTAGGGTCTTGGAATCATTTTATTCACACCTGCCGGAACACATAATTCGAATAAAATGCTAATAACTTGTTTGAATTGCATGGTTGCTTTAATTTCAAGTTATTATTCATGATAAATGTTTAGACTTTGCATGCTTCAATGTATGTTTTAATAATTGTTTATAATTAAATATCTTGCACTGCAATAAATCCTTTTAGAAAGGTAACAGTAAATTTCCTCGATTGGTAGTGAATCCAAGAACGATTCACGGAAAAGAGAGAAAGTGAGCAATTTAAAATGTACGTTTCTTATATCGACTTTTATGGTTGTTTTCGAATATCAAAATCGAATGGCAAACCAATTGGTGCTTGTGAATTCAAAATACACTGTAGTTTTGAGATTATAAAGCATTGAGTTTAAACGCTCAGCCTTACCAATGGTTAACAACCTAATATCTTTGTCCATTTAATTCTCGAATGAGTCTAGTCACTAGACATTCGAATAGATCGATACTTAGAGAACTTTAGAAGCTTCTGGTAAGATCATCTAGTTGAACCAAAATATTCAACATAAATTAAAATGGAAAAGAACCTTGTTGGTGACATTGGACATGTCTAACAAAGTATAAAAGTCAACACTAAAGAATTCAATTCTTAAGACTATAAGAAAGGGTACAAGAAATAGGAAAACAAAGGAACATATGAAAGGAATTTACGATTCCGTTTCTACCTATAAGTTTATGTTTAAAGAGGAGTGACCTAGCAATCAAACTTCCTGGGTATCATATACCGCTTGAGGTTCTTACTTCGGTAATAACTCAAACAATGGAAGCTAGGATACACTAATGACCTACAAGTGGGAAATGAAGCATGGCAATGCTACATTAGTTGTAGGGTCATCTAGTTTGTTTTAAGTCCTTTCAAAGGCTGGAACTTAATGGCTATTTTGTTCCATAATCAACATACCTAAATTTCTGTTTTCAAACACAGAAAGACTCACATTCAAGAAAAAACAAATACAATGTTTGTTTGTTTATTTGAATGAAATGGTCAATTACAGGTTTAGTCAATATGCTTGATTAAAACAAACAACTCTTTAAAGAACTTTACTAGGTTCAAATCAACCCCTTGATTTGAGTTCCACGAATCTTTGGCATTGTTTCTTAGACCATATCAATAAGTTAACATTCAAAAATTCTATTTTGATGGAATTTTGAAAGTTGATTGATTTCTAGATCATTCAAGACAACTAGTCTTACTTGTTGAAAGTAACAAAAGATATGAACTATTGTTAGAACGCCTAGACAATAGAGTTCAAAGCTAAAGAAAGGTTTTATGACTTTATTATTTCACATGGATTTGAGTGAATATAGGTTTATTTACTCAAATGTGATATAAGTTGAATCTGTTTGGCTAGTTCAAAGATTCAGAAGTATAAAATCCACTTGGCAAGAAATCATAAAGATCTAGGTTAGATCATGTTGATGATTACTTGAGACCAAATATGATCATCAATGATTGTGTGTTATAATTTCACAATCTAGGTCCATAAGATATGGCATATCTACGTTGGAATGATCGAAATCAATTAGTACTTGATTCGATCAATGATGAATCATAAAGACTTTTCCTATAATTTCTAAAACAAAATGCTCAACTACCACCAAACTAAACCAAATTCGTCAAAGCTATTGAAAAGTAATTTCAGAATATCTTTTCATAATATATCTAAAGAGTTGCTAAACTCAGTGGGAGCTTAGTGTTTGTTATTCAACAAACTAAGGCCCAAGTCTAGATATATGTTTCATTGTGATTTATTCAAATGAGACACAAGGGTATTGTTTCTACCACGAATTTTTGAGAACATAATGTTTGTTTGCTCGAAATAATGTCCTTTTGGAGATTCGTTTCCAAAATGACAAGTGGGAGAAAATAGACCTCGAAAGTTTTCGAGGCGAACAACAAACATAAACGGACATTCCGGAGGCTTTTCGAAGTACTTCAGAAAATCCGAACTTATTCTTTAAGGACTTTAGAAGTGGCTTTAAAGAATAGATATCTCTTAGAAGACTTTACAAGTGCTTCAAGGAGAACAAAATATTCAAAGGACTTTCAAGTGGCCATTGATATTCTATTGTTTGATGTTCTATACCCAAGTAGGCATAGAATTCAAGTCACTGAAACTATGAGATTCTTCTATTAGATAGTGAAGAAACATAGAGATCAGGTCAATGAAACTATGAGATTCTTCTATTAAATAGTGAAGAAACCTACAACTTGCAGTCAAACTATTATCATTAATGAGTTTGTGACTTGTAAGAAAGCTATGACGAAACCCAGATTCCCTAAAATGGTTAGAGGCCATATATAGACTCAAATGTTTTAAATGGTTAGAGGCCATAAAACATACTCAATGTTTTGATGACAAAATTGAAATTTTGTTGATTTGCAAGAATAGTTTCACACCTATTGGTTGCAAGTTTGTTTTAAGGATAAAAACCATCAAACATGGAATTGTGTTCACACACAAAGCTAGATTAGTTGCTAAAAGTTACAAGCAAATTCATGGCATGGATTGTGTTGAAACCTCATGCATAATCGTAATGCTCAAGTCTATAATTCAAACAATGATTGCATATCGGTACATATAGCAATTGGATGACAAAACAATTCCTCAATAAAATGTTGGAATAAACTATGTACATGGTATGTCATAGGATTTGTGGATCCAAATAAATGCTTGAAAAAGAAAGCTAGCTTATGAAATCTAAGTACAGATTTAAGCAAGCAATTGGGAATTAGAAATGTATTTTAGTGAAGCTAATAAGTATTTTAGTTTCATAAAATATACATGATTCTTATAGATATATAAGAAGTTTAGTGGGAGTACTTAAAACTTAATTGGTCCTATGTGTATCACACACATATCTCTCTATTGTGAAATAACATTCAAATGCTAATGACTTAGATTTGAAATTATTCATCAATAATGGACCATGGCGAAACTTAGTACATACTGGGTATTAAGATCTATTTACAAAGATCTTATGATATTATTTTGGATTAAGTAATGGCATTTACTAAATCAAACACGAAAGTCTCCATTGGAGATATTCGACCCATGTGAATAAATCTAAGTAAAGGATGTTTTAACTATGTATAAGCATTTACTAAGTTAAACATCAAAGAGTCTAAATGAGATTCTTAACCTATATTATATGTCAAAGAATTTAGCTGAATTTAGTATCTACTGAAACTAGATAAGCTAAAGTTACATGAATAGAATTCAATTGGGAAATATTCTGCAAAAGAATTTATCATGTATGATATAATATGAGGATCGCCAAAAACGTATCGTATGACTTTAGGCATGACGAACATATACCAATCTCTATTGATCTAAGTGAAGATCAACTAGATTGAGATCAAGAATACTTATGGTACTTGAAATGGTACATAGGAATAGTTCTTGATTCAAGGAAATAAAGATATGCTAAATATTGATGCTACACACATAAACACTGGCAAAGGATCAAGCAAGACCCTTTGGAGTTAACCATTGATAAGGACGAGCTATAGAGCATCGTGTTTTGAAAATGGCAACATGGGTTGGAGACCATGAGTTGTTGCGTGGGAAATTAAAATAATAATTTCTATGTTCTAAGATATAGTTGGAGAATCTTCCACATATCTATGAACTGCCTGGATAGGTAAATCCAAACAAAGCATCACTAGCAACCTATACAGTTGAAGTAAAAGTAATTATTGCCTAAGAAGCAATAAAACAGGGTTGTTTAAAGTTCTTCACTGAACTTGGGTAGATCACCTATCTGCTGGCTTGATGGTTCTTCATTGAAAAATGCGTAGAACCACTCTTGAAGCAAGAAAAACGTCTGCTAACTTGATGGTTCTTCATTGAAAAATGAGTAAAACCACCATCGAAGTAAGAAAGACTAGATCACATAATAAACAAACTCGAAAAGATCTTATCATCATATCTCGAAGAACATTCGATGAAAAGGATATTAAGATTGGCAAAGCATGATAACTAAACCTATGCAACAAGTGAGAAGCAACACTCACGTTGTAGCACTGGAAATCAAGCATAGCTTTGAATTCCATGAACTGTTTTAAAGATGGGTTTGAGGTCCATGGTTGTAAAACAATGGGGTTGAACATTTATCATATATGAAATGTATTCCATTTAATCTTGGTTTAGTATTAAATGATGAGTCCCTTCAATTTGACGATATATTCAAGATAGACTGTCAGGACCAGTCCTGTGACTAAGAAATGTCTATCAAGTGAACTTGAATGTCAAAAGTTGAAAATGGTCCCTGGTCGGAGTTTTCTATAAAATTGGACGCATAGAAAACGTTAGACGATTAGAATGCAAGATGACTAGTAGTTCTGTTTCTTGAACTATGTGGACATGGCAATGTCATAATCATTTGCATAGATACTTACTTTGGGAAGACTAGTATCGGACAAGACCTATGAAACTTTACTGTAAGAGATGAAAATCTGTCATAAGTAAATTTCATTAAAATTATTAGACACTAAATCCTCAATACCTGAGTGATTTGAGATTACTTGTTTGAGAACTGGTTGCTTTGACGTTGACCAACCGTCGCACCGTAAAAGGAGGCTATAAAGGCAACGCTCAGGTAATCACCTATCAAACGAAGTCTAATCTCAAGATCGCAAGATTGGGATTGTCCTCCCATAAATCGGGATGAGATGCTTAAAAGTTGTACAAGGCCACTCGGAGAGCTAGAAACTGTGAAATGCATGGCCGTGCTCGGATGAATCATAGGCTATGATTATCTGTTTATTTGATCAGTTGAACTCTGAAACCGAGGAACACCTCTGGACATAATAAGGATGACAACTCTTACCTTATGTTCAAGAGCAAGCATCGAGCGACAAAGGAATTAGGAAATGCACACTTGTCCCTAAGGACAAGTGGGAGACTGAAGGAAATAATGCCCTTGGTCCAAGTATGCATTCTATGTTAAGTCTAATAAATGCGGTTCAGTATTAATTAACAAGTTAATAATTCAGTGAGATCAAGTGAGCTGAATGCCTAGCTAGAGGCCGCTTCAGTTCAAGTGGAATTAATGATATTAATCCACAGCTTACTCTTGACTGAACCCGTAGGGTCACACAAATAGTACGTAAACGGATCAAGTATTTAATGGCATTAAATACTCCATCTATGAATATTCGGAACCGACGGATCTTGGTTTCAGTGGGAGCTAAGATCGTCACAGGCAAGAAATGAATACTCCGGAAACGATGATATTGCCGGAAACGGAAATATGGATCGTATCGGAAATATAAATATTATCCAAGTCGTAGATGTTGCCGGAAACGGAAACATGGTACGTATCGGAAAATATTATCGGAAATGGAAATATTGCCAGAATCGGAAATATTGCCGGAAACGGAAATATTGTCAGAATCGGAAATATTACCGGAATCGGAAAATAATTCCGGAAACGGAAATATTAAATATTTGTTCGAAACGGAAATTAATTCCGGAATCGGAAATATTAAATATTGTTCGTATCGGAAATGAATTCCGGAATCGGAAAATTTAATCGGAAGCGCATCGTACGAATAAGCATCGGACGAGGCCTGCCGGACAAAGGCCCAGCACGAAGCCAGGCCATCGCCCAGCAAGCCAAGCGCGCCGCACAAACAGCCACGCCAGGCCCAGCGCAAGGCCAGGCCCAGCAGGCTGCGCAGCGCGCAGCGCGCGCGGGCGCTGCGTGGGCTGCTGCTCGCGCGCACGCATGGGGCCCATCGTGGCAGCCGTGCGTGTGTGTGCAAGTGTTTGTGTTCGTGCACGTTTCCTAAAACATGCAGAGTTCGGTTAATGATTAAATTCCTAATTCTATTTGATAAAATTAATTAAATTAGAGTTCTTGTAGGATTCTAGGTTTAATTAATTTGTATCTGAATAGGATTTCGATTCCCTTTCCATACCCCTATAAATATGAGGCTAGGGCTCACAATTTATGATAAGGTTTTAAAGTATTCAAAAAGTGAGTTTTTGAGAGAAAATTAAAACACACATCTTGCTCATAAAAGTGCCGAAATTTTCTAGTACCTTAAGGGCGATTCTAGTTGGTCAATCTTAAGGCGGATCCGGACGTGCTGTGGACTATCTACGGAGGGACGACACTTGGAGTCCTAAAGACTTGTTCTTGTTCGGTTCGGGCGCAGCTAGGGAGGGCACGCAACAAAGAGTATGCATCTAAATTATGATATATGATTATGTGTAAATAATATGTAATCCTGGGTTAATGGTTGTTTCCGCATGATTTATGTAATATCATATGTATCATAACCTAACATTATTATCTTATTTTCTAGTATTAAGCACTTAGACTATTTTCCTAAGCTTAGTTTTTTCTCTCAAATTTAGTTCAAAACACTTAGTTTCAAATTCAATAAAAATTCAAGCTTTCAATTTCCTTTGCCATTCAATTAGGTATTGCTCCTTAATTTCATTCATTGTGTTGCCTTAATAATGCTTTCGATTATGTTAATTGCTTTGGTTATTGTTAATATGCTTGAGTAAATCTATTTTCTAGGGTTTGGGGATCCATGAATAATATGAAGGGACATTGAATAATTGTGATTGTTGGCATTGTAATTAATTCCTATTGATTGGTTATTATTACTATACAATTAGATTTGCGCAGGTTTAGTTGTGGTAGTTTGGCAATATCAAGTTAAGATTCGAGAGATGCAATTTGATGTTTAGGCTTGTGTCAATAGGTGGAATTAGGATTAATACGTAGCGAGAGCCCGTTAATTCTAAGTCTATGATTAGTATCGATTCGAGAGAGCATGCTAGTCTAATTAATTGCTTTGTTGATTATTGTGATTGTTTATCGTCCTGGATTGTTATTTGTTGGTGAACCTATGCCCTAGATCCTTTAATTCCTGAATTCTTAATTGTTTAATTATCGTTCGTAGTCTTAGCATACAAACCAACCAATTCTTGTTTCCCAATAGTCTAGTTTAGTTGATTAATAGTAGAAAGAACATTGTTTCCCTGTGGATTCGATCCTGACTTCCCTTGCTACCTAGCTAGTGGACCTTAGGTTATTTTTGATTAGGTGATACGACTTTAGCCTGTCAAATTTTGGCGCCGTTGCCGGGGAAACGGTTTTATTTTCTGTTGTTGATTGCTTATCCTAGATTATTGTTTGTTACTACTCAAGGAACTCACGTTCCTTAAGACTGGATCTCACATTGTTTTGTTAGTCTTTGTCTATGCCCAGGACCGTAGGTACTAGTAATCTTTCTCCATTCGATCCTGAGCCCGAAAGAACCTTTCGTAGACGAAGAACTTTCATTGCACAGTGTGGGAATTACTCTGATTCTGATCATAATATTGGCGATCTTTTTCCTTCAGATACAGATTCAGTTTCAGAGATAGAGATGGGTGACGAAAATCTGATACCGCCACCTACCCCACGGCTTACGGACTATTCTAAGCCAAGTCTGTCCGTGCTACCAAAGGCGATCATGCCTTCCATTGCAGCTGAGACCTTCAAGATTGAGCCTGCATTGATTAACATGATCGAGAGACGCCAGTACGGTGGGGAACCAGGTGAAGATCCGAATCTTCACATTCAGTCCTTTATCCAATATTGCTCCACCATCAAGCAAAAGGGATTGACTCCGGAACAGACTATGGAGATACCATCAAGAAAAATGAAAGAGAAACTGAAGCTTTTAAAGGAAAATCTAAGCTCTGAAAAGCCCTCACACGTGGCGCTACCTCCGATCAAGCAGCCTACCCCACAGGGACAAGGGGCATCCTCCTTGAGGGGCAAATGATGTGGCCTAAAAGAATGCCACCTGACTGTACTATCAAAGCCCAGAAAAAAGGCCCAAAAGCTTGCCTGCGGGCCTTTCTCAACTTCACAGGGCCAAGGCCCAAACGATTAAGAGGCCCACTTGGTCCAAACCAAGCCTCCAAAACCTTAGCAGGACACGTGTCCCGATCTTGCATAAACACCCAATCATGCAGGACCAGTTCCCAAGAAACCCTAACACTATAAATAGTGCAGATCCCTAGGTAAAAGAGATTCAATTCATTACCACCAACCTAAGAACTATCTTTGATCTGCCTTCTCTCTACAAATTACTTATCTCTCTAGCTTATACTTACTTAAGCATCGGAGGGAATATTCCTACGGGGAATATTCTTGTTTTGCAGGTTGCCAGAAGTTCGTGCCAGGTCATATTTGATACCTCCGAGGAACGCGTGTCACGTCAGCACCGTAAAAGATCCCACAACAGTAACGTTTATGGTAATTGAATTACGTTTTTATTTCATTTTTATCTTAGTTTCCTACAAGGTAATGTATTTTTTTTTTTTAAGTAAAAAAATTATTTTGGAGGAAAAAAAATTGCACCAGGAAGTAACACGTGTCATTCCTGGTGTCTGTTTGGTATTATGTAATAGAAGTGTCGCCGGAGCTTAATAATTTTTACCAACTTGTTGCTGAAGTTCAATTTTATTTTACCAAATTATCACCGTAACAAGTATTTTTACCAAATTATCACCGTAACAAGTTTTTTTTTACCAAATTGTCGTTAAAAGTTACTTTTTCTTTACCTATTTAGTCAATGGCCCTCAAAACAACAAGTCCGCCTCCACTCACTCTAAACTAAACGCGCCACCACTGTCCACTAAGCATGGGGAGTAGCCAAATAGTACAATCAACATAGACAATAGTACCCAAAAAAAGTCCAATTATTTTCAAAATTTGCACACCTAATTTTATACACACAACACAAGCATTGAGTAAAAGTACCAGTTATACGGACGGCTATACCTCGTTATCCAGCAAAGCAAATGGACCTTCACTCTTGTTTTTTCATGTTTTCTTCTTCTTCCTTCTCGTGATACCCCTTACAAAAAACACCCACTCTCTATCTCTCTACACTCTTTTTCTCTCTCCTCACTTTTTTAGTTTCTTCGGTTACTACTAATACTACTATATGGGTTTTCTTCTTCCTCGGAAGAAACCCAGAAAACCCACCCATTTGTTTTGATCAGCTTTACAGCTTTTACTCTCTGTTTGTTTTCAAACAAAATATTCCCTCTCTTCAAAACCACCCAAAATGAGGGTGGCCGCGCTAGTGTCAGTGTCCGTACTGGTAGTGTTGATACTGAGTCAACGATCCGCTTCTGAGCCGACTCAGGACAAACAAGCTCTCCAATCATTCATCTCACAAGTGCCCCACGCGTCACGGGTTGATTGGAACTCGTCTGATTCGGCTTGTAACTGGGTTGGCGTAGAGTGTAACCCGGCCCGAACCCATGTCCACAGCCTCCGCCTCCCGGCTGCCGGATTAGTTGGCCCAATTCCAGAAAATACCATCGGACGACTGTCTGAGCTTCGTGTTCTTAGTATTCATAATAACCGACTCACCGGAAATCTCCCCTCCGACTTCTCCAACCTTACCTTTCTTCGCGCGCTTTACGTCGGGAGGAATCGATTCTCCGGCGAGTTCCCGGCGAGTCTGACTCAGCTGACTCGGTTAACTCGACTAGACCTATCCAGCAATAGCTTCTCTGGCCCAATCCCGTTTTCGCTCAACAATTTAACTTCTATAAATGGGTTGTTTTTGCAGAACAATAATTTTTCGGGTCAAATTCCAAGCATCAATGCTCAATTGATCGATTTCAATGTTTCTAATAATAATCTAAATGGGTCGATTCCCGCGACACTTTTGAAGTTTCCGGAATCTTCCTTTTCCGGCAATCTACAGCTGTGTGGTGGCCCACTTCAGCCGTGTAACTCGTCGTTTTTCCCTTCACCGTCTCCGTCACCGGAGGCGGTAGTTCCTTCTTCCCCTGCTGAGGTCAGCAGCAAGAAGAAGCTGTCAAAGGCAGCAATTATTGGCATCTCAGTGGCAGCAGCGGCAGTCTTTCTATTACTGTTGTTGTGTTTAGTTTTCTGTTTGATGCGGCGGAGGAAGAACAGGGGCTCCTCCAAGGCTGCTGCCATTAAAGGGCCCGCTGCAGGAGTTGTAGGGGCCAGGGCAGTGGGGCTTGGAGGAGGCGGGGCAGGGGAAGCCGGTACCTCGTCTTCAAAAGACGATCTCACCAGCGGAACCGGCCCTGAAGGCGGAGAGAGAAATAGGCTAGTGTTCGTCAATGGCGGCGCCTACAGCTTCGATCTCGAAGATCTGCTGCGGGCGTCAGCTGAAGTTCTCGGAAAAGGGAGCGTCGGGACGAGCTACAAGGCGGTGCTCGAGGAAGGGACGACGGTAGTAGTAAAGAGGCTAAAGGATGTAGTGGGCGGAAAGAAAGAGTTCGAGACACAAATGGAAGCACTAGGAAAGTGTAAGCATGAAAATGTGGTGCCTCTAAGAGCATTCTATTTCTCCAAAGATGAGAAGTTGTTAGTCTATGATTACATGTCCGCCGGTAGCTTGTCTGCTCTCTTGCACGGTATGAATCTCTATTCTCTAATCAATAATACATTGCCATTACAGTTTAAAAATTACAATTACCGGAAAGTCCTCAAGGATGGGGTTCGTCTGCATGAACCAATATTTTTTTGTCTAGTGTAGCTACATGTAACATGTTCTTGAGTTAAATTTCTTACAACAACAAACACAAATCCTATTACCGGAAAAAATTTCATCTAGTGCAACTTGTTCTTGACTTAAATTTCTTATTTGTGGGTAATCAAAATTTTCGGACTAATTAAATTTAAGGTTGAATTAATCAATTTAAGTTAATAAAATTCCCATTTCTTAAGTAAGGTACAATTGTAGAGCATCATAATAATATTATATAGAATGAAATTCTTTATTTTTTTAAAAAATTATTGATAAATTTAACATATTTGTGGTGGCTACTTGGTAGATATAGATGGTAGATTTCTTTGTTTATTTTGGTTGCTTCTAGCACACTTGTACTTGAGAATTGAGAGAACTGAGCTGGACAACAATTGGAGGAGGAATTATAATTTTCTTTCTTTTTCTTTTTTTGTTTTATGAAGTTTTGTTTTTATTTAATAATGAAAAGTTGGGACCAAGATTGCAAATTTGCAACATACACTTTCATGATTTTAGGCACCGACAAAGTTCCTTGTGATCCCTTTTTTCTTTTTAATGATTTGAGTTAAGACACTCTGTTCTATCAATGTCTCACATTTTCCACCTAAAAAGCAATAATATTTTAGCTTAGTGGTTAAGATGAAGGATTTGTGTACTCTAGGTTACATGTTCGAATATTTTCTTCTTCATTAGTTCATTTGTACGGAGTAATTTTTTTTTTTTTCTCTCGTGGCTCATTTGAAAAAAAAAATCACCTAAAACAATTATTAAAAAACAAAGTTGCATGTTAAAAAATTTCATCAAAACCCAAAAATCACTTTGAGGGTGTTCAGCATGATTGGCCATTGTATGATTCTGACATTCTGTGAATCACATTCTCTGAGGGCAATTAGGACTTTTCAGTGTGGAGTTTGGTTGTTTTATTTTTTTTGGGACCATAGAGCAGAAAGCATGAGTTGAGCCTAGGGTGCTCTCTTTTTCTGTGGAGAAAGCTGATTAGTGTGTGTTGTTGAAATGAGTGAGTAAATTAGGGAGTTCTCCAAAGCATAATTTACACCTTTAGCCAACTGTTTTCTGGTAAATAATGTGACTCCTTTTTTGGGATGTTGATCATAAACGTGGGGCTTTTGTACTTCTTTTGGTTAGTGACAACCGAAAGACCATAGTTTTAGTCATTTTTTTTATTTTTATAAATTTAGGGAGAGTGGCATTACAAAAATGCAAGGTCTAAACAAAGTCACCCGTCTCACGTTTCATGTATCACCTGTATGATGCTCGTTTTGATTTGGATTTTGGACTAGTAGAATGAACTGATAAAAAAAAGATGGACAGAAACATGGAACGTTAAAAGTGGGCTATCTGAAACCAGATTCATCATTTATATCTATCAAACATTCTTATGTGAGAAGTAGTTTTTGGGGGCAATGTGTTGCATGGACGACCATTTAATGTTTGTCAAACAAATTTGGTCCAAGCTACGGAGTGGAGTAGCATTTTGAGGAGGGACCAAACTAAGGGAAGCATTTGTTAATGTTAAGAATTCCATAAGATCAAAATGATTTTTAAATGCCCATTTGCTGCTATCTTAATGTGAGTCACTTGTTGAGTATGTGATTAGGTAAGCGTTAATCTCTCAACTTCAAAAGATAGGAGTGGGGGGAGTAGAGATGACCAGACTTCTTCCTCTACATGTCATTTTTATCTCATCATATTCTATTCTGGTTTTATTGTTTTGCTCTTCAGTCTTCTCCTTCATCCTCGGTAACACATAGGCTTGCCATTTATCCAAAAAGGATATTGTGCATTGCATTTTCTAGAATTGAGAATGATCCCAGATGCTATCTTAATGTCTTCCACTACTCCTAAAAGCCCGAAACTGCACTAAACCCATCTCTCGTGTCAATCTGATGTTTAACAGTTCGTTGTTAATGTCTCTAGTAGTCTGCTTACGGTAACAACAGGTACCATGTCTTGATGGTGTTGTGCTAATTGAACGTAGACAGAGGAGGTTATATCCGAGCATTTTTGTAACAAATTTTTGGGGGATTGGAGTTTTTTTACTTTAATACTTTAATCTGTTTGAATATTACTGTTTGGCGACTGTTTAGAGTAAATGTGCTCTTTTGCTTCATGTGTGCAAGTGTGCAACTATCTGATTATATTGGTTCATGAAAATGCAGGTAGCAGAGGTGCAGGTCGCACATCGCTGGACTGGGATAACCGAATGAAGATAGCACTTGGCACTGCTCGAGGTCTTGCTTACCTTCATGTATCAAACAACCTCGTCCATGGCAACATTAAATCATCCAATGTCCTCTTACACTCCAACCATGACCCTGCTGTATCAGATTTCGGGCTATCCTCTATCTTCTCCACCAATTCTTCCTCCAACAACAACCGCATTGCTGGATACCGAGCCCCAGAAGTAGTAGAAACCCGAAAACCAACATTCAAATCCGATGTGTACAGCTTTGGCGTCCTTCTTTTAGAGCTCCTTACAGGTAAATCCCCGAACCAAGCCTCGTTAGGAGACGATGGGATCGATCTTCCTAGGTGGGTTCAGTCAGTTGTCCGTGAAGAATGGACCGCTGAGGTTTTTGATGTTGAGCTTATGAGATATCATAACATTGAGGAGGAAATGGTACAACTCTTGCAAATTGCAATGACATGTGTGTCAATTGTGCCTGATCAACGGCCCTCAATGCCTGAGGCACTCCGAATGATTGAAGATATGACCCGAAGTGAAAGTAACACAGATGATGGCATCCGACAGTCATCGGATGATCCATCTAAAGGGTCGGATGGGCAGACTCCGCCCAAGGAGTCCCGAACACCCCCTTCTTCTGTTACTCCATAGACCAAAACAAAAGGAAGATCTCTTTCTTTGATCAATTATTTTACAGAAATTCGAACAAAAAAGTGCGCATAGCGCGTAATTAAGTGTATAAATTGCGCCGAAAATTGTCAACATGAGGCTAGATTGAGGAGAACATTTAGGGTTTTTTTTTTCTCCCAAGAGATTTGGGGTCATTGTTACAATGTGTGGAATGGTTTTTGAGAGGGACAATAGAATGGTGGGATTTTATGGTTTGTTTTTATGTAAAGGGTTGAGGATTCCATGATCTTGTTGGAATTTGGCTTTTGACCATTTTATAAGTTGGTGGATGTACTCTGATTGGGGGGACTTTTAATTTTTAATCTTTTTTGTAATTTTTTAAACTTTGTTAGTAATTTAATTTTTTTTGAATTAATTAGTATATTATCCAGAATGTTTGTCTTATATCTATTGCAATTCGGGCATTTATATGTTACAGTTCATGTTGTTTTTAATAATTTTTAGGTCTGTGACAGTGGGTTGAATAATGTCAAATAAATTAATCTGATTGATCAGCATCATGCTTTGGTGTTATCGAGTTCTTTAAAGTGTGTTGAGTACTCCCTCCATTTCTTTTTGATGTATCCATTTGGAATCTGGTGTGGTTTTTAAGAAAATTGGAATCTTGATTTGTATGGGTATAAGTGTAATGATTGGGTGTAAGAGAAATGATTGGGTGTAAGAGATTATAATAAATAAAGGAATGAGAAAATAATAAAGAAATAAGGTAAGAGAGAAGAGTGATAGTGATGGGTGATAAAGGAGGTGAGAGAGTGGGTATATGGGGAAGGGAAAAGAATTAAATATTATGGGTGAGGAAAATTAGGTGGAAATATGGGTAGAATATTTAGGTATTTTGGTAATTAGATAGAAATGTAAGGGTATTTTAGGATAAAATGTATGTCCAAAAATAGAATAGATTCTAAATGGATACAACAATATGAAACGCTTAAAATGGAAACGGATACAACAAAAAGAAACGGAGGGAGTACTTGGGTAGTTGGTTGTGAACAATATTTTACATTAACTTTAACTTTGTTGTACAATATTTATCGTACACCCCATATAAATAAGAATTTGTGTTTCCCGGCTACTTCTGAGTTCAGACCAAAGGTTAGCATTCTAGCTTCATTCTATATTGTTGTTGCCCAACGCAGTATTGTACATTTTCGTCGCAAATTAGCGAGTCTGGAGCACCATATAAGATTGTATTGGCATTACTACAATACTGGTCCTTGATACTCTTGGATGCACCATCTAAATTTGAACTACATACTCCGTAATTCCGTATTACTTGTATATTTGAAAATGCATGATCTTGTGAGTTGTGACCCTTTCATTGAATTGGCAGGGAGCCATTTTGTCAAATTTTTCAACAATCGAGCAAAATTAATTGAGGATACCTGAATATCTGATCTTGTCGATACTCAGACTGGACATGTGTTGGGTATAGTGTTCCCATAGTAATAATTCAACCCAAAAAAAAACTTTGAACTATTTCTATGATTATTTTGGATTACGTTGTGTACATTTTTGGCATGAGAGGGGTAAATAACGGAGTAAAATTTAAGAATAAGGTCCCTCCGAGTTTTATTTGGCTGAATTGAACTGAATGCAACTAAATGAATAGTCAATAATTGGTATGATTGAGTAATAAATATTAAATATTCTCACTTTTTCTTAATGTTCTTTTCGGTTGGAATCGGGGAGGGGATTAAGAAAAATAGAATATTGGTATGATTGAGTGTAAGATATTTTACTTTTTGGATCAAATGAAAGAGAGAGAAAACAATAAAGAAAGAAAGAAAATAGATCTTTTATTAAATAAGGTGGGTGAATCAATTGGGAGATGTGAATGAATTAAATAATGTGGGTAGGGAAATTAATGAGATTAATTGGGTACTTGGGTAGGTTGATAGAAAAAAGGTACTCCCTCCGTGTCTTTTTGTTTTTTACGTTTCCTTTTTGGCTATTTCAAAATGTTCTTTACATTTCATTTTATATTATCACATAAATGATTTAATTTTCTATCAAAATTTGTGCCCAATTATTATATTAACCAATTAAATCAATTGGGTTATTTAATCCCTCACACTTTTCCATAAAGACATTAACTTTTTCTCATTTTTCCAATATTAGAATTTTGATAAGAGTGAAAACATTATAAATAAACGTAATTTTCCTCGTTTACATGAAAAACTTAGAAAAATCTCAATGCACATTAATTAGTCGTTAAAACGCGTGCAAAATACCAAACGTAAAAAACAAAAAGAGACGGAGGGAGTAGGATATTGTAGGAAATTAAATTGTAAAATGATGTATTTTGGTAAAAAAAAGATGGCCAAAAATAATAAAGATTCCAACTGGAAGAACAAAAAGGAACGTCAAATTAGGAAACGGGAAGAACATTTAGGAACGGATGGAATAATAAATAATAAATAATAATAATAATAAAAATACATAATAAATATCAAATAGTAAATAATAAATAAATAATAAATAATAAATAATAAATAATAAATAATAAATAATAAATAATAAATAATAAATAATAAATAATAAATAAAAAATAATAAATAATAAATAAAAAATAAAAAATAAAAAATAAAAAATAATAAATAAAAAATAATAAATAATAAATAATAAATAATAAATAATAAATAATAAATAATAAATAATAAATAATAAATAATAAATAATAAATAATAAATAATAAATAATAAATAATAAATAATAAATAATAAATAATAAATAATAAATAATAAATAATAAATAATAAATAATAAAAAATAAATAATAAATAATAAATAATAAATAATAAATAATAAATAATAAATAATAAATAATAAATAATAATAATAATAAATAATAAATAATAAATAATAATAATAAATAATAAATAATAAATAATAAATAATAAATAATAAATAATAAATAATAAATAATAAATAATAAATAATAAAAATAATAATAATAATAAATAATAAATAATAAATAATAAATAATAAATAATAAATAATAAATAATAAATAATAATAATAATAAATAATAATAATAATAATAATAATAATAATAATAATAATAATAATAATAAAAATGAATATTACAATATAATTGATAGTAATATTTAACATTATAAAAATAAAAATAATACTCCGTAATAAAATAAGATCATTAAAGAAGAAAAGGAACACAATGTCGTTCTTTTGAACTGAACTGAATGGAATTGAATAGAGCTGAACTGAATTAAACTGAAAGGAACTGAACTGAACTGAACTGAATGTAGCTGAGCTTAACTGAAATGAATGGAATTGCAATAAAGTCCAAAAGAACATACATGGCCTAACTTCTACACCCACAACTTTTTTTTAGTAGGTAAGAAGAAAATCCTACTAAACCAACATATATATCAGGTAGCTAGTCAGCGTAGCTACGCAGGTTAACGCTTGAACCATTCCCAAACATAACAAAGTTGTTATATTTGGAACTCGATTAACTTGGTTATTATAGGGTGACTTTTATCGAGTACGTACGTATTATGAGATATTTTTTCATACATCTAAAGTATTTCGTTTATCAAAGAAAAAAATGTGACAAGAAAAAAATGTATACAATAACTTATACGGATTTTTCATGAAATATCCCCGAATTATGGCGTAATTCACCAAATGCCCCTCGACTTTCAGAAATTCACCAAATGCCCCTCACAAATGACTTAATACCCAAAATACCCTTACTAATGACGCGCCGTTAGTCCTCCGTTAGCCTAATTTTTAAATTCACCAAATACCCCTATTTTATTACTTATTTCATATAATACCCCTATTCTGAAACTTAATTCACCAAATACACATAACTTAAAATTACCCATTTTGATGCTCAGCGGCTAGTTTTTATGTTTGAAAATTAGCCGTTGCTTATTGTTTGCTTATAAAAACCCCTTTTCTGACTATTTATTGTAGTTTTTCTATTGTTTTGTTAATTTCATATCATTTTTGTCATGAGTTTTCTTTCAAAATCATCATCCACACCCATGAATCCACATATGTAAGAGTCCCAAACAATTTCTAATATTATGGGAGGAAATTTCCATCTGAGGCTCCGATACAACACTCAGTAAGTTTCAATTATGATCCAATAAGTTCAGGCCTCATCCAGTAAAGACAATGCACTTTAGCTGAGCAAAAGGCCAAAAAACCCCATTTTCAAAGGGATCTTATGTAAGTGAAGCTGAAGTAATCAATCTAAAGCTAACACCTTAATTTTCTTATTGTCCGAATGGTAAAGAAACTAAGAAATCAAGTTCAATAACACATACATTTTTATCACAACCTCGATTTCAACTTGGATTCATGATGTGAAAATCTTGAGTTTGGAGGCAAATCTTTGTGCCAAGATTCATGTTTTTTCACTGGTTCATGAGCTTTGGAACATACCTTAGTTTCATTTTTTTTTCTTGTTCCCTCAAATCCCAAAATAGACATTTGTCCATAAATCTGACCATGTCAATAGGACCTAGCTCAAAAGAAAAGTGGGAAAACCTTTATGCCTCGACTGTAAGGTTGAGAGAAAGTTAGGAGATTGAAGAAAGATGTTTGGAGGCAGTAGAGACAGGAGACAAAAGGGAGTTAACGTTAAATATGTGGCATGGAAGCAATAGAAGCCGAGGTAGCTGGAACATATGCGTTAGAATAAAATTAATAAGAGCTTTATTTTTAATCTGTTTGCATATGTTAAAGATATTTCCCATATTGAAAAAGGAATACCTTCCGATTGCGTGGTAAATATAATTAATTGGTCACATAAAGCATAAGGTACAAAAGAAGTAGCTATTTTCTTGAAGAGTTGCGACGTTTTGAGGTGTTTTTAGGAGTGTTTTCTGTTTTAGTGTTGTACCGGAGCTTCAGATTGAGTGTTGTATCAGATATTCGGATGTCAAATTTTCTCCCATGATAACAAAATTTATTTGGGACTCTTACATATGTGGACTCATTGGGTGTGGATGATGATTTTGAAAGAAAACTCATGACAAAAATGATATGAAATTAACAAAATAATAGGAAAACTACAATAAACCGTCAGAAAAAGAGTATTTATAAGCAAACAATAAGCAACGGCTAATTTTCAAACACAAAAACTAGTCGTTGAGCATCAAAATGAGTAATTTTAAGTTATTGGTATTTGGTGAATTAAGTTTCTGAATAAGGGTATTTGGTGAAATAAGTATTAAAATAGGGGTATTTGGTGAATTTGGAAATTAGGTTAACGGAGGACTAACGGCGCATTATTAGTAAGGGTATTTTGGGTATTAAGTCATTTGTGAGGGG
Organism: Spinacia oleracea; assembly: GCF_020520425.1. NCBI lineage: Eukaryota > Viridiplantae > Streptophyta > Magnoliopsida > Caryophyllales > Amaranthaceae > Spinacia > Spinacia oleracea. The sequence goes on from NC_079488.1 coordinate 76,632,501, forward strand.
CATTTGGTGAATTTCTGAAAGTCGAGGGGCATTTGGTGAATTACGCCAAAATTCGGGGGTATTTCATGAAAAATCCGTAACTTATATATGATGGTCTTATGTATAAAATCAACTTCTTATAAAAAAATTTATTTTCTAAAAAAAGAATGGTTATATTCAATAATTATAACTAATCAAATAATTACGTTTAATAGTAATCAAATAGTTATATATATTTTCTAACCAAATATTTACATTTGCTCATCATACAGTAATATTTTTTTAATTAGATACCAAAAGTCTATAGAGACCTACAAAAGTAATTTAAAACGATTAATTAGGACTTGGGACACATGATCCTTTACTAAAGGCCTACATCTTATCTAATTGTCTTAAAACTATTTAAACTAGTTCATATTATGAAAAATCAAATTGTCAGTAATTGCTTGGAAGATAGCCATTGATCATAGCTCTGATTTTGTATTTTTTTTTTTAAAAAAAAAAGAAAAATTCTTCTGAAAAACAAGAAAAGGAAAGAAAACAGCACTACGGGAAATTTGTATGCATGTGAGGAGTTAAGGGAACCAGCCTGGCCTTCTTAACACTACTCCGTTCGCATTACTCACTAATTACTGAAACAATCCACATTGCATTTCCTTTCTTTTCTAAATTAATTTTCTTTTTTGACTTTTTTCTTAAACAATTTGAGAAAATTTAACTTCTTTTTTTTCTGAAAAAGGAATCTATTTTATTAAATTTATTTAATAGGGTGATGTTTCAATTAACTGTGGATCCACTTAAGTTTGACTCCACAGGTTGTATCTCCAAGTCTCCAACCTCATGCTTCATAATTGAGCATGCTCAAGTTTCAATAATGCACTTCATTTTATTGATATAACAATTCAATTTTTTGTTTTACCATTTCCACCAAATTACATCATTTATCATGCCAAGTAATTTTTCAATTAGATCATCTTATAATTTGTATAATTTGTTTTTTAGTAGAAATAAGTGCTTCAAATTAATAATACCAAATTAGATAATCAGTTAATTTAGGCCCTAATTTATACACTGCAAATGAGGTTCAAGACCCTAAATTAAGAACACAAAGTGGTTAACTACTACACAAAGAAGTATGGACCAAAGACATCAGCTGTAGACCTGTGCAATGGGTTAGGGTCGGGTAGGGTCAAAATTAAAATTGACCATGTCGGGTTAGGGTCGGGTAAGACCAAATTTGAATGATTCGGGTTGAATCAGGTTGGGTCTTGAGAAGCTTTAACGGGTCAGGTCGGGTCAATTTACCCATTTACCATGTACATGCATGGGAGAGTAGAGAGCGAAAGCTGCCACTTGTTGCTCCGAAAGCGATTAACCTGAATCAGTTTTATACTAGTCGTGAGAAATTGACCAAACACACCTCCTTTTATCACCTATACTATACGTCCAAATCATTTGTCCCTATTAATGTTTTGTTCTTGTTCACCAAGTAACTTTGTAACTTAGCTTGTACTCCACATCTTAAAAGATTACCCCATTCTAATTTTTGGGCCACATATTTAAGTTTTTTCCATGATTTTTTATTACCTTATAAGAAATAATATAAACATGTGAGATATTGTTAGATTTATTTCAATATATTTACTTTTAGAATATCGACTTTTTATAATGTTTATGTTTAATTAGAGATATTTATGTTTTAAGTCGTGTTTTAGAGACTGACAGACAACAAAAAGTCAACCACGCTAATTTTGTAGGGACGGAGGAAGTAACTTGCAATACGTAACTTGTAAGAGTCTTGTTCACTAGCTAGCTGGATTTATGTTAGTTTTTCTCGTTAATTTGGCACGAAGTAGTTGTTAGAGTCTTGGTAATTAGTTTAGTTATTTTCTTACCAACATGTAACATAATTAAAAAAAAGTTAGGTTGGACAAAAGTATGTACGTACACTACAAGAAAACAGTGATTTAGCGACTGAATTTTCCGACCGTAAGAAAAGTAGTCGGTAAAATACAATTTTACCGACTAATAAAATCACTACAAGAAAGCGCTTGATTACCAACTAAATTTACCGACGGCTAGAAAAGTAGTTGGTAAAACAAAATTTACCGACTACTAAGGAAGCGGTCGTTAATTTACCGACCACTTTGGAAGCGGTCGTTAATTTACCGACCACTTTGGAAGCGGTCGTTAATTTACCGACCACTTTGGAAGCGGTCGTTATTTTTTACATTTACCGACCACCTCTATAACAGTCGATAAATTAGCGACTTCTTCCCCATGTGTTCCGACTAAATAGCAGTCAGTAAAAACCTGACTTTTTCCAAAATAAATTCAACATTTTACCAACAGCCCAAGCAGTCGGTGAAAAGTAATTTACCGACCGCAGACTAGATAGTCGTTAAAAAATCATTTACTGACTGTTGGAACAGTTGCTAAAAAACAAATTTACCGACCGCACATAAGATAGTCGGTAAAAAGTAATTTACCGACCACCCTAACAGTCGCTAAAAAATTATTTACCGACCGTTTTAAGGGCGGTCGCTAAAAATTATTTACGAAAATAAAAATAAACAGGCCACTTTGGGCTTTCTCATCCTAAAACCTAGCCCATATAAAAGGAAACCTTACCCTTCTCCCTCTCCGACTAGAACATCACCGACAACCCTTTTCCGACTACTTTTAGTCGGTAAACTTTTTCCCGACTAAAAACGCTCTTTTTGCGACTAATTTTGGTGGTCGGAAATTTGCCTTTTCTTGTAGTGGTAGTGTGTAACATTTGTTACTAACGATAACTACGGAGTATTTCACTCATTTGACGATTGTTTTTGTTTTTGTTTTTTTTTTTTTTTTTTTTTTTTTTGTAGCAAGTTGGAAACAATGCAAAAATGAAAAAGCTAGTTGCTGTACTAGCTTCAGAATAGGTTAGATATGTTGTGAATAAACAGGAGAGATAAGAAAGAGAATAGTGTTGTGTGTTTTATTCCATATAGTACCGGGTATATATATAGCATACAATAGTTAGGGTTTTACTGAACCCTAAAATATTACGGGGATATTGACAGGGGTATAATGGACATCCATATTATATTTCATAACACTCTCCCTTGGATGTCCATTATACAAAAATAAAACTTATCTCTAAAAATAAAAGATTTTCTAATGCGCATACAATGCTGCCTCATTAAAAACCTTACCAGGAAAACCCAGTGGGAAAAACCATGGTTAAGGGAAAAAGAATGCAACGCATCTACTCCCCCTCATGATTACATAACTTGAGATCTTTCAGACGAAGCAATCCAATAGGTTAAACTAATTTCTTGAAAGTAGCAGTTGGAAGCGCCTTGGTAAATAAGTCTGTTAAATGTTCACTTGAACGAATATGTAGAATCTGTACATCACCATTCTTTTGCAGTTCATGGGTGAAGAAGAATTTAGGTAAAATGTGCTTTGTTCTATCACCTTTGATGTATCAATCATTGAGTTGTGCAATGCATGTTGCATTATCCTCATACATAACTGTTGGAGCTTCTTTCCCTGTGGATATGCCACAATCTTCTCGTATATGTTGAATTACAGACCTTAACCATACACATTCACGACTAGCTTCGTGGATAGCTAAAATTTCTGCATGGTTAGAAGAAGTAGCTGCAATAGTTTGCTTCATAGAACACCAAGAAATGGCAGTACCACCACATGTGAACGCATATCTTGTTTGTGATCGAGCAATATGGGGATCAGAAAAATACCCTGCATCTGCAAAACCAAGTAAGTCTTCTTTGGACTGGTTAGAAAAGAATAAACCCATATCTTTCGTTGTTTGGAGGTAACGAAGTACATGTTTTATCCCATTCCAATTCTTTCGAGTTGGACATGAGCTAAACGTTGCTAAAAAGGTTTACTGAAAATGATATGTTAGGTCACGTATGACTAGCAAGGTGAAGGAAATAATACCCTTGGTCCAAGTATGCATTCTATGTTAAGTCTAATAAATGCGGTTCAGTATTAATTAACAAGTTAATAATTCAGTGAGATCAAGTGAGCTGAATGCCTAGCTAGAGGTCGCTTCAGTTCAAGTGGAATTAATGATATTAATCCACAACTTACTCTTGACTGAACCCGTAGGGTCACACAAATAGTACGTAAACGGATCAAGTATTTAATGGCATTAAATACTCCATCTATGGATATTCGGAATCGACGGATCTTGGTTTCAGTGGGAGCTGAGATCGTCACAGGCAAGAAATGAATACTCCGGAAACGATGATATTGCCGGAAACGGAAATATGGATCGTATCGGAAATATAAATATTATCCAAGTCGTAGATGTTGCCGGAAACGGAAACATGGTACGTACCGGGAAATATTATCGGAAATGGAAATATTGCCGGAATCGGAAATATTGCCGGAAACGGAAATATTGTCAGAATCGGAAATATTATCGGAATCGGAAAATAATTCCGGAAACGGAAATATTAAATATTTGTTCGAAACGGAAATTAATTCCGGAATCGAAAATATTAAATATTGTTCGTATCGGAAATAAATTCCGGAATCGGGAATTTAATCGGAAGCGTATCGTACGAATAAGCATCGGACGAGGCCTGCCGGACGAGGGCCCAGCACGAAGCCAGGCCATCGCCCAGCAAGCCAAGCGCGCCACACGAACAGCCAAGGCCACGCCAGGCCCAGCGCAAGGCCAGGCCCAGTAGGCCGTGGCAGCGAACGCAGCGCGCGCAGCTGCGAGCAGTGGGCTGCGAGCAGTGGGCTGCGAGCATTGCTGCAGCTCGCGTGGGCTTGTAGCTCGCGTGGGCCGTGCGGCCGTGTGGGCTGTGCGCGGGCATGGCCTGCACGCTTGCGGGTCATGCTCGCGTAAAGTGTTTGTGTTCGCATAGGAAACCTAAAACGTGCAGAATTCGTTTAATGATTAAATTCCTAATTCTATTTGATAAATTAATTAAATAAGAGTTTTATTATAATTCTAATTTAATTAATTCGTATCCTAATAGGATTCCAATTCTCTTTCCATACCCCTATAAATATGTGGCCTGAGTTCACAATTTATAACGAGTTATTCAAGTATTCAAAGTGAGTTTTTGAGAGAAAAATTCAGTCACACATCTTGCTCAAAAGTGCCGAAAATTTATAGTACCTTAGGGGCGATTCTAGTTGGTCAATCTTAAGGCGGATCCGGACGTGCTGTGGACTATCTACGGAGGGACGACACTTGGAGTCCTAAAGACTTGTTCTTGTTCGGTTCGGGCGCAGCTAGGGAAGGCACGCAACAAAGAGTATGCATCTAAACTATGCTAAATGATTATGTGTAAATAATATGTATTCCTGGCTTAATGGTTGTTTCCGCATGATTTATGAATTGTCATATGTATCATAACCGAACAGTGGTATCACGAGCCTCTTATTATTTTCATAATCTTAATTGTATGAACATGGTTAAATATTACAAATTTGCAAGAATTCAAAGGGGTGATTCATTTTCGTAATTGTTAATTAATTGCAAATTGCGTTTATTTAATTATACGTACGCAGTTTTTCGGCAGTTTCTTCGTTACTCATCCAAATCGAGTGATTTTTGTGTCAAATACGCATGTAAAAGGCATTCTAAAATTTTGACAAAATTAATATTTTTCTGCCGAACCCAGAATTCTCAAATTCGAAGCCTAACTATGACTTTTCGAAGGTTTTAGTTTTTCGAATGCAAAATTTCGTAAATTTAAGATGTTAAATTAAATATTTGCGATTCTTGTTGATAAATCTTGAATTTTTGATTGACCTACTGTATATGTTTAACAAGTTTGAATACCTAGCCTTGTTAATTATGCAATCTAATTTGTAATTATGATTAATTAGTTGAAAATTAGAATAATTTAGAATTAATTTGATTTTCATAATTAATTATAATTTAATTAGAAACCTATGATTAAAAACCACCATAAAAATTGTAAATTTATGATAAATTTTAAATTTTTATGACCTAGGCTTGAATCCATGATAATCGGAAATCAATTGAATAATAAATTTTCGATTTTTCGCCCTAAAATTATGAAATTAATATTAATTTATTAATTTGTCATTAATTTTAAATATAAATTTTAAATTTTTATGCGATTCGTTCATATAACTTGCACGCACAAAGCAATGGACGCTTCGTGTTACCCATAAGGGGTGTTGTATAGTGCGGGCATGCGACGAAGAGCAAGGGAGCTCGTCGCCCGTGCGGCACGAATGCAATGAGCAAGGGCATGGTGCACGAGCACAAGGCAGCAGCCCTGCCTTGTGTCGTGGGCCACGAGCACAAGGCAGCAGCCCTGCCTTGTGTCGTGGGCCACGAGCTATGGACGAATGGGCATGGGCGAAGGCAAGGCACGGCAGTCGCGTGTGGGCAGCAAGCGAGCTGCGCCACAACGCGCACTGCCTCGCGCAAGCGCGCGCAGCCTCGCGCGCAGCGAGCGCTGCGCCCAGCGTCGATCGCGCGCAGCGAGCAATTGCTCGCGCACAGCGAACGATGGCTCGCGCACAGCGAGCGATGGCTCGCGCACAGCGAGCGATGGCTCGTGTGCATCGAGCGCTGGAGCGCGCGCAGCAAGCGCTGTCGAGCGCGCACAGCGAGCGATGGCTCGCGTGCATCGAGCGCTGGCGCGCGCGCAGCGAGCACCAACTTGTGCGATGGGTAGATGCAGCAGCTATGCGACGAGCGCATGGGCTGCGCGCACATGGCCAACGATGGCTGTGTGCGTGTGGCCCATGGGCGTGCGATGCGTAGGGTGTTTGCATTACGATTAGATCGTTTTGAATGTTTAATTTGAAATTTTCAGTTTACATAATTTTAATTAATTTTAAAATTAATAATTTAAATTATTTTCTTGGATTTTAATTTTGAATATTGTAATTATAATAAATTTTATTTATTCTAATTATTTTACTAAAATTAAAATCATGAATTAATTTAAATACGACTGAAATCAAATTAAAATTTTTGGATTCAATTATAAATTTATATGGGCTTTAAATTTTAATTAAATTTGTATGTTTCCGGTTAGACTTGAAATACATTTTTATGTTTAAAATTAGTAAAGCATATGAATTTATTGGTTTAAGTGGGAGCGCTTTTTAGTCATAAACTCTTGATTAGGTCTACGAATCCTTAAGGTTAAAACAACTTGATTAGAATTAATAAGGACTGAATAATTGGTAGATTATTGGTGCCCTTGATTAATTGCTGCAAATGTTTACGTGATGCATAATGTGTTTTACTAACCAGCTATGTGAGCCATTCATGATAATGAATGGGTGAATGGTATATATTGTATATGTACTATTTTGCAGGTTATGAAGTGACTAGTATGGCCCAAATAGGATAGAAAATATGGTCTGCGTACCATTAATTTGAATGTAATTGGTCTAAAGTACCAAAGTTGTTTTTCAATTCAAATATGGTCTGCGTACCATCAAATAGTTGTAATTAGTTTTAATTATAGCTTATCCTATTTGAAGAAAATGGTGCCTCCCACGGAGATTTTCAAGACGGACTTTGAAGTTAAAGCTTCAAGATGAAGTCGGGCCATACTAGATCACATTTATCTTATGCATGCTTTAAGTTATTTATTGCTTTAAATATGTCTTAATTATGCATGAGATTGTGGCTTGATTATGTTGCATGATTAAGGATTTTAGTTCACTTAAAATCTAACCAACATAGTAAGAGCCTTAAGTTCCAAACTTAAAAATTGAGTTAAAAGGTGCCATGCCAAAATATACACTTGCTTGGATATCCTTTACATCAATCTAGTAATAGTTTTCGCTCAGCGAGGTGTTACTTATTGGTCCTAAAGGGGCAAGGTACACAATTAATTGTGAGTACATGTTAGTTTTGGTGAAACTCAACGATGTAAGTAAGGAGTCCTTTTATGTCGTGGCAAAATCGATAGGTTTACCTAATAAGTTCTTAGACGTACCTATCAACCAAGAATAGTTTCTAGACTATTAGCAAAATGCTTTTGCTTACCTAAGATGTTTTAGGATTAAGTCGACAAACTGTGCTTAGTTCTTCAATGATTTTAGGATCTTGGAATCATTTTATTCACACCTGCCGGAACACATAACTTGAATAAAATGCTTAATAAACATTGAATTATGCATGTATGCTAGAATTTAAGTTTATTAAGAGAAACTGTGAATGGTTATTTATTTGTTTATTCTTTTCAACTGTAGTTTTTAATATGGCAAACAACAATCAAAACATCATCATGGGTTCTGAGCTTATGGTCAAGCTGAACCTGGCAAATTTTCTTGAATGGGAAGCTAAGCTAGTTGAAATAGTCAAACTCAATGGACTTGAGTATGTACTATCACATCCCATGCCAAGCTACTATGCTAGAGACATGACCCCTGAGAGATTTTACGCCTGGGATGCGGATCTCAAAAAGGTTATGAGTCTCATGCTGAACAATATCCCTGATGATTGGGCTAGAAGGTTTGTAGCCTATGAACCTTTTACGCTCATCAAAAATCTGAGGGATATCTGTCGTGGAAGCACGGAGGACAGGGACCTGAACGTCCATGAGTTGATTGAATCAATGTCTGGTCTAAAGGTTAGTTCTCCCAACAGGTGTTATAGGATGGAGGTCCAAGAAACACATGTTCAGCTCCTTCGCACTAAACAGAGGGTAGGCGTCCCACTGAGGTTCCATGTGGATCTTATGCGTTCATACTTTGATCGCCTAAGTCTACTAGGAACACCAATAAGCGAAAGGATGGCAGTCTCTATCTTGCTCAATTCACTACACAGTGGGTTTGGTCGCTTCAAGCAACTATACCTAAGTGAACCAAGAGAAGAAACAGTTGCAGAATTTGTTCACCTTGTCAAAAAGGCTGAAATAATACTGGACTGTGAAGCCAAAGATTTACTCAAGGCTAGAAGGAGACCGTTCAAGAAAGGTGGAAAGTCCAAGGGCAATGCTAAATCAAAGCAGGACAAGTCCACATCAAGCTGTCTTTATTGTGATGGAATAGGCCATTACAAAAGAGAATGTCCAAAGCTAAAGGAAGATCAGAAGAACGGAACAGTCGTTCCATCTTTAGGTATTTTCGTTATAGACTGTATACTTGCTAATTCAACTTCTTGGGTATTAGATACAGGTTGTGGCTCACACTTATGTTCCAATCCACAGGGACTAAGAAGAAGTAGAAAGTTAAGCAAGGGTGAAGTCGACCTACGAGTGGGAAATGGAGCACGGATTGCTGCATTAGCTGTAGGAACTTACTTTTTGTCGTTGCCCTCCGGGCTAGTTTTGAAACTGGAAGAATGTTTCCATGTTCCAAGTCTTACTAAAAACATCATTTCAGTTTCTTGCTTAGATGCTAAGGGATTTTCCTTTTTAATAAAAGACAATAGTTGTTCGTTTTATTTTAAAGAGATGTTTTATGGATCTGCTAGATTAGTCAATGGACTTTATTTATTAGATCACGACAAACAAGTATATAACATAAATACCAAAAAGGCAAAAAAGGATGATTCAGATCTCACCTATCTGTGGCATTGTCGATTAGGCCATATAAACTTGAAACGCTTAGAAAGACTTCAAAAGGAAGGAATTCTAGAACCATTTGACTTAGAGGATTATGGTAAATGCGAATCATGTTTACTTGGCAAAATGACAAAGCAACCTTTCTCTAAAGTTGGAGAAAGAGCAAATGAACTATTGGGTTTAATCCATACAGATGTATGTGGACCAATGAGTACAAATGCTAGAGGTGGTTTCAGCTACTTTATCACTTTCACTGATGACTTCAGTAGATATGGTTATGTCTACCTAATGAAGCACAAGTCTGAATCCTTTGACAAATTCAAGGAATTTCAGAGTGAAGTAGAGAATCAATTAGGCAAGAAGATTAAGGCACTGCGGTCTGATAGAGGCGGTGAATATCTGAGCTATGAATTTGATGACCATCTGAAAGAATGTGGAATTCTATCAGAATTGACTCCTCCTAGAACACCACAATGGAACGGTGTGTCGGAACGGAGGAACAGAACCTTGCTAGACATGGTCAGGCCAATGATGGGTCAGGCCGAACTTCCATTAGAATTTTGGGGACATGCACTAAATACAGCTGCACTCACTATAAATAGAGCTCCGTCTAAAGCTGTCGAAAAGACTCCATACGAATTATGGTTTGGAAAGCCTCCAAATGTGTCTTTTCTTAAGATTTGGGGATGTGAAGTATACGTCAAACGATTAATTTCAGACAAACTTCATCCAAAATCTGACAAATGTATCCTTGTGGGCTATCCAAAGGAAACAAAGGGGTATTACTTCTACAATACATCTGAGAACAAAGTGTTTGTTGCTCGAGATGGTGTCTTTTTGGAGAAAGATCACATTTCCAAAATGACAAGTGGGAGAAAAGTAGACCTCGAAGAAATTCGAGTCGAACAAACAAACTCTAGAGAATGCTCAAGATGACATTCAGGATGAAACTCAGAGATCTTTAGAAGAATCTGGTGAGAATCATGGTCAATCTAGAAATGTTACCCCGCGTAGATCGCAAAGATATAGATCTCAACCGGAAAGGTACTTAGGTATTTTGACGAACGAGAGCTATGACGTTCTATTACTTGAAAGTGATGAACCTGCGACTTACAAACAAGCTATGACGAGCCCTAGCTCCAAGCAATGGCAAGAAGCCATGCAATCTGAATTAGACTCCATGTCTGAAAACCAAGTATGGGATTTGGTCGATTTGCCAGATGGCTACCAAGCCATTGGAAGCAAATGGGTTTTCAAACTGAAAAAGGACAAGGATGGGAAACTTGAAGTTTTCAAAGCTAGATTGGTTGCAAAAGGTTACAGGCAAGTCCACGGTGTGGATTACGATGAAACCTTTTCACCAGTTGCAATGCTAAAGTCTATTCGGATAATGTTAGCAATCGCTGCATATTACGATTACGAAATATGGCAGATGGATGTCAAAACTGCTTTCTTAAACGGCGTTTTAACAGAAACTGTGTTTATGACACAGCCTGAAGGTTTTGAGGATCCAAAGAATGCTAAAAAGGTATGCAAGCTAAAGAAGTCAATCTACGGATTGAAGCAGGCATCCAGGAGCTGGAATATACGTTTTGATGAAGCAGTCAGTGACTTTGGTTTCATCAAGAACGCAGACGAATCTTGTGTATACAAGAAGGTCAGTGGGAGCAAAATTGCTTTCCTAGTATTATATGTCGACGACATATTACTTATCAGAAATGACATTCCTATGTTGAACTCTGTCAAGATTTGGCTTGGGAAATGTTTTTCGATGAAAGATCTAGGAGAAGCACAGTACATATTGGGCATCAAGATTTACAGAGATAGATCTAAAAGGATGATTGGACTTAGTCAAAGCACTTATATCAATAAGGTGCTTGATAGGTTCAAGATGGCGGACTCCAAGCGAGGCTACCTACCCATGTCTCATGGAATGACTCTAAGCAAGACTCAGTGCCCAAAAACACTTGATGAGCGTAGACGAATGAATGGGATTCCATATGCATCATTGATTGGTTCGATAATGTATGCTATGATATGTACACGCCCGGATGTTGCGTACGCACTCAGTGCTACGAGCAGATACCAGTCAGACCCAGGAGAGGCGCATTGGACTGCTGCCAAGAACATTCTGAAGTACCTGAAAAGGCACAAAGATGACTTCCTGGTCTATGGTGGAGATGATGAATTAATTGTTAAAGGCTATACGGACGCAAGTTTCCAAACCGACAAAGATGATTTCAGATCACAGTCTGGGTTTGTCTTCTGCCTCAACGGAGGAGCAGTAAGCTAGAAAAGTGCTAAGCAAAGCACCATTGCGGATTCTACAACTGAAGCGGAGTACATTGCTGCACATGAAGCAGCAAAGGAAGCTATATGGCTAAGGAAGTTCATAGGTGAACTTGGTGTAGTCCCCTCCATTAAAGGACCAATAGCCCTTTATTGTGATAATAACGGAGCTATTGCACAGGCAAAGGAGCCTAGACACCACCAGAGAGTCAAGCATGTACTTCGTAGATTTCACCTTCTACGAGAGTTCGTTGAAAGAAAAGAAGTCGAGATAAGAAAAATTGGAACTGATGACAACATATCAGATCCATTGACTAAACCTCTGCCGTAGGCGAAGCACAACTCGCACACTGCAGCTATGGGAATCAAGCATATTGGAGAATGGCTTTGATGTCTCTGTTTAATGTTTTAAAGTTTTAGAGTTTAAATCTTTGTAAAACATTATTGGTTAATCATTCACAATAAATGAAAGGAATTCATTTTTCCATTTAATTTGTGGTTTATTAAATGATGAGTCCCTTCAATTTGACGATATATTCAAGATAGACTGTCAGGACCAGTCCTGTGACTAAGAAATGTCTATCAAGTGAACTTGAATGTCAAAGGTTGAAAATGGTCCCTAGTCGGAGTTTTCTATAAAATTGGACGCATAGAAAATGTTAGACGACTAGAATGCAAGATGACTAGTAGTTCTGTTTCTTGAACTATGTGGACATGGCAATGTCATAATCATTTGCATAGATACTTACTTTGGGAAGACTAGTATCGGACAAGACCTATGAAACTTTACTGTAAGAGATGAAAATCTGTCATAAGTAAATTTCATTAAAATTATTAGACACTAAATCCTCAATACCTGAGTGATTTGAGATTACTTGTTTGAGAACTGGTTGCTTTGACGTTCACCAACCGTCGCACCGTAAAAGGAGGCTATAAAGGCAACGCTCAGGTAATCACCTATCAAACGAAGTCTAATCTCAAGATCACAAGATTGGGATTGTCCTCCCATAAATCGGGATGAGATGCTTAAAAGTTGTACAAGGCCACTCGGAGAGCTAGAAACTGTGAAATGCATGGCCGTGCTCGGATGAATCATAGGCTATGATTATCTGTTTATTTGATCAGTTGAACTCTGAAACGGAGGAACACCTCTGGACATAATAAGGATGACAACTCTTACCTTATGTTCAAGAGCAAGCATCGAGCGACAAAGGAATTAGGAAATGCACACTTGTCCCTAAGGACAAGTGGGAGACTGAAGGAAATAATTCCCTTGGTCCAAGTATGCATTCTATGTTAAGTCTAATAAATGCGGTTCAGTATTAATTAAAAAGTTAATAATTCAGTGAGATCAAGTGAGCTGAATGCCTAGCTAGAGGCCGCTTCAGTTCAAGTGGAATTAATGATATTAATCCACAGCTTACTCTTGACTGAACCCGTAGGGTCACACAAATAGTACGTAAACGGATCAAGTATTTAATGGCATTAAATACTCCATCTATGGATATTCGGAATCGACGGATCTTGGTTTCAGTGGGAGCTGAGATCGTCACAGGCAAGAAATGAATACTCCGGAAACGATGATATTGCCGGAAACGGAAATATGGATCGTATCGGAAATATAAATATTATCCAAGTCGTAGATGTTGCCGGAAACGGAAACATGGTACGTATCGGGAAATATTATCGGAAATGGAAATATTGCCGGAATCGGGAATATTGCCGGAAACGGAAATATTGTCAGAATCGGAAATATTATCGGAATCGGAAAATAATTTCGGAAACGGAAATATTAAATATTTGTTCGAAACGGAAATTAATTCCGGAATCGAAAATATTAAATATTGTTCGTATCGGAAATAAATTCCGGAATCGGGAATTTAATCGGAAGCGTATCGTACGAATAAGCATCGGACGAGGCCTGCCGGACGAGGGCCCAGCACGAAGCCAGGCCATCGCCCAGCAAGCCAAGCGCGCCACACGAACAGCCAAGGCCACGCCAGGCCCAGCGCAAGGCCAGGCCCAGCAGGCCGTGGCAGCGCGCGCAGCGCGCGCAGCTGCGAGCAGTGGGCTGCGAGCATTGCTGCAGCTCGCGTGGGCTTGTAGCTCGCGTGGGCCGTGCGGCCGTGTGGGCTGTGCGCGGGCATGGCCTGCACGCTTACGGGTCATGCTCGCGTAAAGTGTTTGTGTTCGCATACGAAACCTAAAACGTGCAGAATTCGTTTAATGATTAAATTCCTAATTCTATTTGATAAATTAATTAAATAAGAGTTTTATTATAATTCTAATTTAATTAATTCGTATCCTAATAGGATTCCAATTCTCTTTCCATACCCCTATAAATATGTGGCCTGGGTTCACAATTTATAACGAGTTATTCAAGTATTCAAAGTGAGTTTTTGAGAGAAAAATTCAGTCACACATCTTGCTCAAAAGTGCCGAAAATTTATAGTACCTTAGGGGCGATTCTAGTTGGTCAATCTTAAGGCGGATCCTGACGTGCTGTGGACTATCTACGGAGGGACGACACTTGGAGTCCTAAAGACTTGTTCTTGTTCGGTTCGGGCGCAGCTAGGGAAGGCACGCAACAAAGAGTATGCATCTAAACTATGCTAAATGATTATGTGTAAATAATATGTATTCCTGGCTTAATGGTTGTTTTCGCATGATTTATGAATTGTCATATGTATCATAACCGAACACAAGGTACATCAATGAACCTATTTCACTTAAGTATGGTACTTCAGGACCAAAGATTTATTCATCGTTTTCCCGAGGGCAGGATGGGTCTTTATCCACATCTAGTGATCTTACAACCATTGGACTACTCAGCGGATGTGCTTGATCCAAAGAGAACCTTTTTAGCACCTTTTCTGTGTATGTTGTTTGATGCACAAGGATATCATTCTTTAGGTGCTCAATTTGTAGCGATAAGCAAAATTTTGTCTTTCCAAGATCTTTCATCTCAAATTATTTCTTCAAATATTCCACTGCATGTGAAATCTCTTCAGGAGCCCAAGAATGTTTAAATCATCAACATACACTACAATTATTACAAATCCTATCCCAAATCTCTTTATAAAAATGCATGGCCTGATGGGGTCCTTCTTATAGACTTCTTTTAACTAGTGCTCACTCAGGTGATTATACCACATACGCTCTGATTGTTTCAATCCATAAAGAGATCTATTTAATTTTATGCAGTAATGTTCTTGAGAACTAGAACTTACTACTTCTGGCAGTTTAAATCCTTCAGGGACTTTCATATAAATGTCGATCATTGTCCAATGGCCCATAAAAGTAGGTTGTGACTACATCCATTAAACGTAAATCAAGTCCTTCTCTTATGTTCAGACTTACAAGGATGAAAGTAGTATGTGTAGGGATTTTTTTTTGTATTTGAATTGCATTTTCTCTTGTAGTGGTATTCTTCGTATTTCGCATAGTTTGTACGTTAAATTTTCTATGTAAGTTATGAGAGCTTGATGAATCTTGTTTAAGACTCATGGAAGTCTCTAACTTGTCCAATTTGTCAAGTGTGTGATCAACTAGGTTTGACTTGATCTTTTCAATCCCACCCCAAAAGGGGAGCCAAATCCTAGGTTCACACAAATGATGTAATTGGATTTGAACCTAGAAAATCAAAGCTCAAACTATAAGAAAGTGCGCAAAATACCCCAACGACTTTCAATTATTGAACTTCGACGGAGTCGCCACCAAACATTTTAAGGGTCCCATTTGGAAGGACCAAAGTTGACTCTTTTGGACAACGCATTGAATCTTGAATACCGAATGTGTGAGATTCGGGTACGGGAACGAACTGCTTATTTTGGTAGGCTTTAGAAACACATTCAAACATAAGACAAGAATTGTTTTGCGAAATCCTAATCATGGAACTAGGTTGGTTGAATCATGCATTTAGAAACATTGAAATTGCTACTTGTACGTGGTCACTTTGCTTTAAAGTTAATTCAAGGAACCTAAGGCCGGTTTGTCCAAAAATTATGTTTGTTAAGCGTGATGTAACCTTTTGTATATTTTTGTATTTAGCATGTTAGGTGATGAAAGCAATAAACACGTAAAGAATCATCAAAATAGAAGAGGAATTATTGAAATGCGTACAAAACAACATCACCTTGAGAAGACGAGTAAAGAGTGCGATATTGAAATTGCGATATTGAAAGTGCGATATTGAAAGTGCGATATTGAAAGTGCGGTAATGAAAGTGTGGTATTGAAAGTGCGATAGTGAAATTGCGGTATTGAATTTGCGGTATTGAAATTGTACTATCGTATTTGAGATCTGAACGCCAAAAAACTTCTTAATAATAAGTGTGCCCGACACAGATTCAATTCTCTAGAAAATCTTAACTTTAGATGAGTTGCTCATCTTGAAGCATCATTGATTTTGAATATAGAATTTGAAATGAAACTTGAACTTGAATATAAAACTTGAATATTGAAATTAGGAGGTTTGATTCTTAAAAATTAGACCTTTCCATGTTAAAAGGCCTCACCTTTAATATGCTCCATGACTTGAAATTGATTCTAGTTTAAAGAGAAGTGATCTCATTTAAACATCATTGAATATTGAATGTAAAACTTGAATATTGAACATAGAAATTGGAATATTCATGTGTTCTAGTTTGGAAAAGGGTTTTCACTTTCCAAACATCCTTGAACTTGTATAAAGTTGAGGTTTTTTGAAGATTTGATGATGATTGTTGCAAGGAATACTTTCAAGAATGAAAGCTTCAACTTACTAATCATGTTTTTTGAAAACAAAGCATAAAGATTGAAACTTGAAACTTGTAAAGGGAATTTGGAAGATCATTTGAGGGGGGTTTCAAGTATGAATCCCCTCAAAGATTATTCCATTTTTGACATTTCCTAGTCCAAGTGTGTATGAACATCACAAGAACATCATAGGATTAGTAAGCTTGAAATAAGAAAGGTAGAAAGTTGGATTAAATCATGGTAGTTTGTATTAGGGATTCGGTTTACCTTGTTAGGTTTAGGCTAGTTTTCCGACTTTTACTCCCAATTTCTTTCATATTTAAGAGAATTGTAGGAAATTAGAAAGTTCGAAGATTGAATTTTGTGTTTGAGAGGAAAAATGCGTATTACGACGTTGTGTTGTTGAATAATTCCCCCCTCATTTGGGTGAAAATGAAGGGTTTAGATAGGATATTAGCCGGCTAAACGCCAAGCCACGTCAGCGCCAAGCACAAGAGCAGCTCCAGGTGTAGACACCTACTTTTGTCCCCGTTCCCGCAAGGGAAAGGTTCGATGATGAAAGCATAAAAACTCCACTTGACAACGCATCTCCTATAAAATAAACGAATCTCGATTCCCCATTTCATTTCACCCGAAACCTGCTATTTATGGAAACCTGCTAAAAATAGTTACTGCCGTAACAGGTAGTTGTTAAAAGTGGCAAATCATAAAAGATAGAAACCTGTCAGAATTAGGTGTTGCATTCCAACATAAATCCTAAAGGAGATAGAAAACTGCGAGAATCCTATTCCTAATAGGATTCGGAAATAAGAGTTACGTATTAATTAAAATCCTAACGAACCTAGAGTTCGTAACGGGCCCAGACGCATTCCGTCACAAAATTGATACGCGCTAAAAGACTCGAATTAATCTCAAACTCTACGGATTTTAGGAATCCGAATCTGACTAAACAAAACTGCCCAGACCCTATTTTCAACGCCTGGCTCTGGGCGCCGAAATCTTCGGCGCCCAGGCCTGGGCGCTGAAAATACCTGGGTACGTCTCTTTTCCTAATTCTTTGTGGATTAGAACTCTGCAATTCTATCTTTCCACGAACTCTTCCCTATAAATAGACCCCTTGTTTCGACGTGAAACAACACACAACAACACATAATATATTCTGAGTATTGACTCTAAACCCCTTAGCCTAAGCCTCTCGCTGCGAAACTGTTCACGCGTTCTGTCGCAATCGATCCATAAATCGAACAGAACGTATCCTGTCCCATGATCGAGATTCGTTAAATAAAAAGGAGAAATAGCAAAGTCAAAGTGGTTAGTTTTCTGAGAACCGTGACGCACCTCTCAAGGGTGCGTCGTAATGTGTCCCTTTTCGATGATTTAACCGCTTTCCTCGCCCTTTTTATGAACTGTTAAACTAACCTAATATGATTGTTCTATCACGCCTAACAAATATAATATTTTTGGGAAATCGGATTATCATGCTAGGTCCCTTAATGTTATTTAAATCAGATAATCACGATCGAATTAGTATTATATGTTGCATATTGCTAAAATCAATTCAGATTAGTTTAATAGTTAACGCATGTCCCTTCAATTATTTATGCTGAGCTAGTAAGGATATCCTGCCTCTGGAGTTATCGATGAGCGAATTACTCCTCTCGGTAGTTACAGTCCCCCGAACCCTCAATCTCTACCTTGCGGGTGTATATTGAGAGATCCCCACACCAGGGATCACAAGGGAACCTACGGCCGTCGTGGTCAAACATAATTGCACTCCCTTTATGTCACGATAACCGGGTTTTGTCAGTTTTTCTCATTGTCGTTAAAAACTGAATGGCGACTCCTATATTACTAGTCAATTGGGTGTATACTCACAGGAAATCCAATTACACTTGATTGAATAAAAAGAATCGTCACACCCACGAGGGACAAGGTCACACATTAGCCTCGCGCTTTTTCGACCCCCTCACAGTGGCGACTCCACTGGGGATAGTGAAGGAAATACTCGTGCTTGTAGGTAATCAAAATAGCCGAAGGGTGAAACGATCCTACCCCGCGTTTATTTCCCCATCAAGTTGGGACGACCTGAAAATCAGCATATTTATGTGAACGGGCAGAACATCATAACGAATCTCGGCTCCCTCGGGAGTTGGGACTAAGGATACCTTTTTTTGCCAATAGGGGGGTGCATACGCCGCGCATGTTTCCCACTCGGTACTTGCGCAGGTAGTACACCTATCCCGAACCCAATCGCTCGCCCATTAGGTCCCTCTCGCCTGCATGCCCCCTTGGCTTGCACTTACGGGTTGGCCTCTTGAGCGAATTTCGTCTGTTGAAGACACTACCTCGACCGGGGCATGTGTTGGATCTACGATAGAAGCGGTACCAAGCCAGGCGCAGACAAACTACCCATAGAAGCCTATCATAAACTACGTGGCATATTTAATTTTCAAATCCATGTTTGTAATGTAGTTATGTGTAGCGAAATATGTGATTGTGTGTGACAAACTATCCTAGAAAACCAATGACCTTTAAAATTGCCCAAACATTCATAGACTAATTTGCCAAAGAGTTATACCAAAACACGTGTTCCGCAAACCCGAATGATCGCCACAAAATAAGCGACGCTCGGGATGGCCTGTAACGAATCCCACAAACGCTGTTACGCGTAAAGGACGTTGTTAGGCAAGCACGCAAATCGAAGTCGCATAAACAGAAAACAGAAAAAGAGAACCGGCCAGGGACGCATTTTCAACGCCCCTGGCTGGGCGCCAAAATTTCTCACGCCCACTGCTGGGCGTTGAAGTTGCTGCTTGGCTTTCTGGTCAGGCGCAGCAGCTTCGGTGCCCGAGCAAAAAGAAAGTACGTAGCACAAAAAATGTTCATAAAAAAGAATTGCTACGAGGGCGTAAGAAAAGCACTCGATTTCAAAAGGCGACTCGCGAAAAATTAATAACTCTTTGTGTCGTCGTTAGGCCTCCTACGACGGCAATGCTCGGCACCAAGACCGAACATGCTAACAACTATGAATGTCACACAGGCAAGTGTTTCGAAAATCCAAAGAATGACCAAAATAAAAAAAAACCCCCCAAAAAGTGTACCGACAGAAGAAAGAGCGAAAAAGTGAAAAACCAATTTAGAGAGTCGAAGTCTAGACTAAGTAATGCTTGAAACTTTGGGAACCTAAACTTTAGCTTATCTTATGCCTAGGACCGGTCCTGCCACTTGGTGCCGATCAGGGAATCAACGGCTAGTGCGTCTCGAAGATACATCACCAACATCAGGTTTAGCAACTCCAAGCTCCGTCCGTCGTCCCTCATTTCAAGGATCTCCGCTTCCCCAACCTCGATTCGCACCTCCAAACATGTCCATCGAAGATTTGCGAGACCAGATGGTCCAAATGACCCAACTCATGGGCCAACTGAAAATGGAAAATGAAGCCTTAGCGGCTGCGCAAGCCAAAAATGACCTCGAAAACGAGAAGAGGATTGAAAAAATGGTCCTACAGCAAACCATGGGAAGCAAATACTTCTTCCTCGAGCCTGAACCTTTTTCTGGCAAATTACCAGAAAAGTTCAGTTCATCTGACTTACCAATGTTCAAGGCCACGGATAACCCCCGTGATCATCTACTGAGCTTTGTGAATACCATGAACTTGAAAGGCGTGGACAAGTCCATGTACCTACCTGCCTTTCCTTTGTCCTTGGAACCTGTGCAGCTCAAATGGTACTATCACCAGGACCCTAAGCTCTTCCCCACTTGGGAAGACTTTGTCAATGTCTTCATCAAGCAATACTCGTCGAACATGGATTTCCAAGTCACCATGCGCGAGCTGGAAGTTCTCTTCCAAAAGAAAAATGAGGGTTTCACAACCTACTTTGCTAGATGGAGGGACCAGGCGGCCCAACTAATCAATAGGCCTCCCGAAACAGAATTGGTCCAAAAATTCATTGACAACTTGGACCCGGCTTACAGACAACACCTTAGGTACCTGGGACTCGACACTTTCAAAAGGGTTTATGATGTGGGAATAAAAATCGAGGACGACCTCGCCAAAACCATACAGAGCAAACCTGCATATAAGACCAATACCTATAATCGGGGTAACACACCCCAAGCCCAAGAAGTCCATGCTGTAGAAGAGGCTCCAGCCCGAAGATACCCTGTAAGATGGGTCCGAGACCGAAAGTTTGCCCCACTCGGGTCAACTTTGGTACAAGCCTTTGAAAGACTAACCAATCAAGGAAAGTTGAGACCTATAGGCCCCACCCGTGACCCTCCTGTCAAAAACAAATATTGGGTCGAAGGTACTTACTGCAAATTCCATCAAGGAAATGGGCATGACACTGAAAACTGCTGGAATCTAAAACATACGATCCAGGACATGATAGAGGATGAAGTAATACCTCTCCCTAACGTTGGCAAACCCAACAACAACAAGAGCCCACTCGGCTCTTGTCACATCTCTCTCGACCAACCAGAGAATTTCGACCCCACGGTGTATATTACACCTCAAGGTGCACCACTCGCTGTGGTACCTATGGATCGAATCGAGAGGGAAGTGTGCGGTGTGTGGAACGATGATGCTGAAGATATTTACCTATCTCAAGTCTCGGGCCAGGACCTCTTCACTGAAACTTGGCCCGGGTATGCTCTCATTGACACCACCCATCAGGAGCCCGAGGTCGACAACCTCACCCGATCCGGAAGGATATACCAACCGGATATTCACCCACCTCCTATGGACGATATCCCGGTTAGGAAAACTCCTGAGAACGGGCGGCACGCCACCGTCGCAGAAGTCATTGAAAACCCTCTCCTGAAACAACTAAAAAGAACCAAGGCTGAGATTACCATCTGGGATCTTATGTGTACTTCAAAGGAACATCGCGAAAAGCTTATTCGCTCACTTGACCTCATTCCAGTACCCACAGATATCACACCTGACTCATTGGTTAGCCATGTCACGAGAGATGCCGGAGAAAAGGCCATAGTTTTCACTGATAAAGACTTACCCAAAGAGGGGGGTGCTCACAATAAAGCCCTTTACTTAGTGGTTGGATGCAAAGGACAAAACATCCCCCTAGCACTCGTAGATAATGGTTCGGCGGTTAATGTCTGCCCATTGCGAACCGCCCATTGCTTGGGGCTAGGAAGCGATGACTTCCAAACCTCCTCACAAGGGGTACGAGCTTATGATAACTCCCGAAGGCCCGTATTGGGAAAAATCAACCTTACCATACAAACCGGGCCTGTGGCACGCACCACGGAGTTTCAGATTATCGACATCAAGCCCACTTTCAACCTCCTCTTGGGGCGACCTTGGCTCCATGACTTAGGAGGTGTGGCTTCAACCTTGCACCAAATGGTTAAACTTAACCATAACGGGGTAATACTAGAAATCCGCGCCCCTCCTCTCGACGCCAGTTGTACTATGGTTGGAACGGCCGAAACTGCAGATGACCTTTATGGGTTTCAAATGGAAGAAGCAATCCAGTTCATCGAAGATTATGATCCAGCATTCCTAGACCCGCATGCATCCCGAGTCATCCCTAGAATGCTGTTGGCTCAAGGTTATTTCCCAGGAACCCCATTGGGCATAAGGAAGAAGGAATGCACATTCCATCCTTTTCCCGACAGGTCTACTCCCTTTGGCTTAGGTTATGAACCAATGGAGGAAGATATTGCTGACCGCTTATCTAGGCTACGCCTTAACAAAGCCAAACAAACCACCCTCCTTCCCCCATATCAAAGGACCCTTAACGGGATGTTTGTTCGGGAAGGAGAAGAACACCCATGCTGTGATTTCCCTGAACCCTTCGTTCAGGATGGCTTGCTAAAACCCGGATTTGAAATTTTCCATGACTGCCACACCTTGGATGAGGCACCCCACCTCACCAAGACTAAAACAGTTGAAATATTGGACAACCAGGCTCTATGGACATAGTTTAACGAATCGAGGCCTATGGAGAACGAGACTGTGATGACTACCCTAGCTTTACAAGATGAAGGTTTCGATCCAACCCGGTTAATCTCTCCTGCATCAACACTAGAAGAGGTCGGGAACGGATGGGTGAAGACATATCAGTGGGTCAACGCAAAAGGAATGGAATTCAAGATGAGTACCGGTGAAGGACCAAAGTTTTATGAGACTAAACCCCAGGCTTGAGTCACATAGAGCACCATTAGTAAAAAGCGCCTAGTAGTTCTTTAGATTGATAGAAAAAAATAATAGAGACTTTAGATGGTCCTAAGGCCCTTTAGAATATGGGTCAGTTTTATTTCAGTGTGTTTTCCTTACTTTCCAAATCAATAAAGGCGTAATATTTTTCCTAAAAAATTCTATTCTAACACTAAATAAACACCAAATGTACTTGCAAAATAAAAAAAGAAGCGGCCCACTATAGGCCCAACAAACAAAGCCCACTCGGTTTTGAAATAATGCCATGTGAACCAGTTCCCGAAACCCACAAAATAAACCACACTATCCCATCCTCAAAACCTAAAAAGCCAACCAATGTCATCATAAGAGCCAATCCATGTAACCCAAAATCAAAAAGAAATCAAAAATTTAAAACAAATGCAAATGTTACCAAAAAAAATAAATTCATAAAACATAGAATCCACCAACAACGGTTTCACATAGATTCCATCATACCCTCCACAAAAATCTTCATAAGTTCTGCACCTTAACTCCATTTTCAAAACTGTTTTGAGTCACCAATAGAAAAAATTAATCTGGACAAAAATGCGTTTCACGCTAACAGTCAAAAAAGCCTCCAAAATAGCCTCAAAATTAACTTTAACTACGAAGCAAAATATCAAGGCACAAAAAACGAAATAGAAATAAACGCAAGAACATGTGAAGCAAAGACGTCAAAATTGACCGCCCAAGTTATTTTCAGCGCCCAGGGCTGGGCGCCGAAATTTCTGACGCCCCAGCCTGGGCGTTGAAACTCTCTGCCTGCCAAAAATTTTCCTTTTTTCGAAAAGTGCTCGTCATATTTTCCGCACACAACGGAAAAATAACGAACACTTGGGGGGTACAATACGTATCCAAATAGGTTTACCAACAAATTGGTCGAATTTTACGCAACCTATGGAAAACGGCAGATGAAAATGGCAAATACTTCACTCATTTGACCGATTAAGTAATATGTTCCCACTTCAGGACATATCTACCGAAATCCGGCATACTAGAGCTTATTCTAAAGCTAAGAACTACGCGCGACCTGATTCTGACAAGATACGTAGGCAATCCTTACCAAGGATTCGGTCCAAATAATAATAAAAAAAAAATTATATTCTTTGTGTAAAAAAGTGTTAGACATATAAACAAAATTGAATGGAGACTAAAAATTCGCCTTTATTAAGATATAATAAGAAGGAAAACAAAGTGCTAGGAATAAAAACAAACACAACTGAAGTAAATAGAGGGCACCTACACCCTAGCAAAGAACTACACTACTCTAGTTCTTCCGGATCATCAAATAATGTCTTGAAGAGAGCAATGTTCGCAGGATCCACCCCCATAGTCTTCTGCGCTGCCCCAATATCAATCTCCATAAGAACTGGTTCCTGGACACTAACTTCCAAAGATGCCAAAGCTTTAGAAACATTCTCAGTTATAGCCTGCTCAGCCTCAAGGGCACAAACAGTGGTGGGAGAAGGATTACTATCATCAACTGGACTAACCACTGTTTCTACAGGCGGCTGAGCCTTCCTAACCCATACATTGTTCCGGCGACGATCTCCGCGAGAGCTTGCATTTCTTTTAACAACAGCAGGCCCCTTCATGTTAGGCATCTTTTTAGGCCTGACACTGGAACGGGGAAGAACTTCCTTTCGCTTTCGATCAGGACGAGCTTTCACAATCTTAAAACTATAGGTACGAGGTCTGGCAGAATCAGGACCCTCATACTTAACACGAATACGAGGTATCAAAAGCTCAGCCGACTCCCCATTACGAGCCTCGGTCCTCACATCCTTATCATCGGAACTCATCCATAACTTATAGTTTTCAGAAAGACCCATAAACCCATTTGTAGCTACAGCCCAACGCGGGAGACCATCATAATACCTAGCCCACGCTAAGACCCGTGTTTGTGCAAAGGTCGCTACCTTAGGTGGTACCGTATCAGAAAAGGGGATAGTCTGCCTTAAACCATATTGACGCATGACTGGGTAAGGGAAAATATAAATGGGACAAGATAGCCCCAACAAAGAAATATAAACCGATACATCAGACCCCCCTGTCATAGTAGTCAAACCCCACCATGGTACCACCCACTTAATAGAACAAATGCCATAAGTAAAAAAGGAGGTCCATTCGGCCTCGTCCTGGCCTTGGTGCAAGTATTTTCGGTTACCCAAAGCTATAGGGCGATAATGTTTAGGATCGGCAGGAGCTTCCAAAAGTCTAAGTCGTTCCGCAAGCCAAATCTGTAAAAAAAGGTACGATCGAATCAAAAGAATGAAAAGAAAAAAGGCTCATGGGGCGCAGTTTCAACGCCCAGGACCAGGCGCCGGATATTCCAGCGCCCAGCCCTGGGCGCTGAAACTCAGCCCCAGGCAAAAAGAAATATATAAAAATGGCGTATGTGTGCGCAAAGAAAAAAATAGATTACCTGCAGTAATAGGGGGCTTCCCTTAAAAATTTCGGATTTGGCATCCTTCTTCAGCTCATCCGCACTCAGCAAAGTCTCAGCAACAACCAACGGCATAATAGAATAGCAACTTTCCATCTGGCTAATCAAGGGGATCAGCCTTATGTCACCGAACTCACCATTATTATTCGACAGCAAATAATGATTCAACAAGCAAAATACAAGGGCTCGAATGTTCAATTTTTGTTCGGTCATATTCTTACTAGGCCTAAAATGATGTTTTACGAGTTTTGCCAAGTTAACCTTATCGTCTACAACAAGTTCAGCAAACATGTTATCATCTAGCCCTAGGAAAGCCCTTATGGTTGTTTTACCCTCTTCAATAGTGCCAGGGGTAACAGGAGTAGCATTAGTAGGATAACCAAGGATCGCAGCAAATTCATCAGGCAAAGGACATATTTCATTGCCCCGAAAGGAAAAAAACATGATGATTGGAGTCCCAAAAGTTTAGGGCAGCATGCAGAAAATTATAATCAATATTAATTTGTTGTAAGCCTAAAAGCGCCTGTAAGTGGTATTCTTTTAACAAAGCTTTTTCTGTGGGAGTAAGGGCTCGTAGCCAACGCCTAACAGTCCGTTGGAGTGAGAAAGTAGGGATCGACATGGCAAAAGCAGTAAATAATTAGAGCACAGCAAAAAAGAGAGAAAGAATTTGAGAGTGGTGGAAAATAAGGACGTACCTAGCCCCTATATATAGCTGAACACACCCAATAAACATCCTGATCCCATTCGGAAACGTGTTTAGAAATCCGAAAATCAAATATTACCAGGAAAGAACTTTCAGCGCCCACCTCTGGGCGCCGAAATTTTTAACGCCTGAGCTTGGGCGCTGAAAATGCAGCCCAAGGCCCAGATTTCATAAAAACACGGAATAGGAAAGGACTTAAGACCGTGTTGCTAAAACACGAGGCCCTATTACAAGTAAGATCAAGCCCAAAGCACCTTTAGCTCCAAAATAAGCAAAAAATAATAATAACATTGAAACTTGGTCGAAACTTAGACTCATCTCAGAAAACGCTCATGTACACTTTTCAAAAAAAAAAGCAAGTTAAATATCATGGTCATTCTTCGAAACACCAAAAATATGTGTCGTCAAGTCATTGGTTTTCCAAATAGAAAATGTCTGTCTGTCAAAGGGATAATCCGGGCCAAGCCAAAACCGGATGTCGCCTGAAAGCTAAAGTCGCACTCCACGGCTTCACTAAAATAGCACACTACTATAGGAGGTCGCTCGCACATACGAGCGTGACCCAAACATGATTACAAGACGCAAAAAACAACCGACGAGCCCCGACGCTTGGGGGCTCGCAAAAATGGACTCCAACAAGGAGCGCGCAATCAAAATCACATTCCTAGACTGCGCCACGCGCCATATCATGTATGGATGTCTCAAAAAATATATTGTCAAACACAAATATATACACAGTGTGGACCCACTTACAGGACACATCTAATCAGGAAATATTACGACCCACCAATAGGTTGTAATCACCAAAAGCTCTTCTACATGGACAAAATAAGAAATTCAAAATGGGCCCGCCCACCCTCAGCGGGCGGGATCTGCGTCATTAGCCGCGCAGGTCCTCAGTTTTTTCGAAGAATAAAGTCTTCAAATTCAAAATAGGCTCGCCATCTTCAGCCGGCGGGGTCTACGGCGCAAACCACGTAGGTCCTTATTTTCAAAAAAAAAAAAAAAAAAAAACAAAATAAAATTTCAAAACAGATTCGTCCACTTCTATCGGACGGGGGGTCCACCCTCAGCGGACAGGCTCGCCATCTTCAGCCGGCGGGGTCTACGTCACAATCCGCGTAGGTCCTTATTTTCAAAAACATCAAAACAGATTCGTCCACTTCTATCGGACGGGGGGTCCACCCTCAGCGGACAGGCTCGCCCACCTTCAGCGGGCGGGGTCTGCGTCACTAACAGCGCAGGTCCTTAGTCGCTGCAGCGATAACTTTTATCGGTTTTCCCTTTTTCCGAAAATCAAAGGATCGGTTTTCCCTTTTTCCGAAAATCAAAGGATCGGTTTTCCCTTTTTCCGAAAATCAAAGGATCGGTGTTCCCTTTTTCCGAAAATTAAAGGATCGGTGTTCCCTTTTTCCGAAAATTAAAGGATTGGTTTTCCCTTTTTCCAAAAATTAAAGGATTGGTTTTTCGTTTTTCCAAAAAAGAGCGATGTGCTGGATTTTCCTTCGTTTTACGTCCTATAAAAACAAGGGGGTTTTCTCGTTTAGCTAGCCCTGAAAATGAGAATCTTTAAAAACGTTTTACCTCGTGATTGGGCTTGGCCAGGCCCAATTACACTTTACAGCTTTAATTTCGAAAACATTTGTAGCTACTCCCAATGACAAAGTGAGGGAGTTTCTACGCATCTTTAGATCCTTCCAATGACAAAGTGAGGAAGTTTCTATACTATTAGTTGACAAATTCCAATGACGCGTGAGGGATATGTCGACACTTCAAGTGATGACCCTTAAGTCAAATGTTATCACTCGGGGAACGGGTCACATACACCATGGCTTGTGTGACGCACTCCGTCTAATACTTTGACCATCGTCTTACTCCAAGACTCAGTCAAAGTGGGGGCTAACTGTAGACACCTACTTTTGTCCCCGTTCCCGCAAGGGAAAGGTTCGATGATGAAAGCATAAAAACTCCACTTGACAACGCATCTCCTATAAAATACACGAATCTCGATTCCCCATTTCATTTCACCCGAAACCTGCTATTTATGGAAACCTGCTAAAAATAGTAACTGCCGTAACAAGTAGTTGTTAAAAGTGGCAAATCATAAAAGATAGAAACCTGTCAGAATTAGGTGTTGCATTCCAACATAAATCCTAAAGGAGATAGAAAACTGCGAGAATCCTATTCCTAATAGGATTCGGAAATAAGAGTTACGTATTAATTAAAATCCTAACGAACCTAGAGTTCGTAACGGGCCCAAACGCATTCCGTCACAAAATTGATACGCGCTAAAAGAATCGAATTAATCTCAAACTCTACGGATTTTAGGAATCCGAATCTGACTAAACAAAACTGCCAAGACCCTATTTTCAACGCCTGGCTCTGGGCGCCGAAATCTTCGGCGCCCAGGCCTGGGCGCTGAAAATACCTGGGTACGTCTCTTTTCCTAATTCTTTGTGGATTAGAACTCTGCAATTCTATCTTTCCACGAACTCTTCCCTATAAATAGACCCCTTGTTTTGACGTGAAACAACACACAACAACACATAATATATTCTGAGTATTGACTCTAAACCCCTTAGCCTAAGCCTCTCGCTGCGAAACTGTTCACGCGTTCTGTCGCAATCGATCCATAAATCGAACAGAACGTATCCTGTCCCATGATCGAGATTCGTTAAATAAAAAGGAGAAATAGCAAAGTCAAAGTGGTTAGTTTTCTGAGAACCGTGACGCACCTCTCAAGGGTGCGTCGTAATGTGTCCCTTTTCGATGATTTAAACGCTTTCCTCGCCCTTTTTATGAACTGTTAAACTAACCTAATATGATTGTTCTATCACGCCTAACAAATATAATATTTTTGGGAAATCGGATTATCATGCTAGGTCCCTTAATGTTATTTAAATCAGATAATCACGATCGAATTAGTATTATATGTTGCATATTGCTAAAATCAATTCAGATTAGTTTAATAGTTAACGCATGTCCCTTCAATTATTTATACTGAGCTAGTAAGGATATCCTGCCTCTGGAGTTATCGACGAGCGAATTACTCCTCTCGGTAGTTACAGTCCCCCGAACCCTCAATCTCTACCTTGCGGGTGTATATTGAGAGATCCCCACACCAGGGATCACAAGGGAACCTACGGCCGTCGTGGTCAAACATAATTGCACTCCCTTTATGTCACGATAACCGGGTTTTGTCAGTTTTTCTCATTGTCGTTAAAAACTGAATGGCGACTCCTATATTACTAGTCAATTGGGTGTATACTCACAGGAAATCCAATTACACTTGATTGAATAAAAAGAATTGTCACACCCATAAGGGACAAGGTCACGCATTAGCGTCGCGCTTTTTCGACCCCCTCACACCAGGCGCTGCTGACGTGTCCCAGGTGCCGCCAAACAAGGACGATGACACCGTCCTTTTTTTTTGTTGTACCGTGGCTTTGTACTTCGTACGAACTTTGGAGAGTAGCATTTTCTTGGTGGTTAAGGAAATTTTGCGACTAAAAACACACCTTTTGTATCCGGTTTTTTTTTGGACTCGATTTTATGGGACGGGGACCGACATGCTCGGTTTTATGGGTCGGCGCCCGATTTTGGATTGTTTAATGGCATTTTGACTGGACATGGCCTTGTGAAACCAATGGAGAGGTCCATTGGGTGAGATTGTGCTTGGAACAAATTTGATTTTTGGAAATTGAATTTTGTACCGATTTCCGGAATGGGAACGGGCCTCGGGATTTGGACTTTGGATTTTGGATTTTGGATTTTGGAATATATCTTAGCAACTGTGACTTCCGCACGAAGTTGTACCAACCGCCTAGCAAGGATAATGGTTTGGTCATCATCCCATTAGGGTAGACACGAATTAGGTGTCTACAGAAGCCCCCACTTTGACTGAGTGTTCAGTTAGGAAAGCGAAAGTCAAAGTTTTCGAATAGGGACGGAGAATAGTCAATATGTTCTGCAATCAAGACCATTCTTTGTACTTCGGTACCTGCACAAGACAAGTGTTAGAAAAAAAAGGATAGAGTCTACCTCCGTGTGGCTTGACGACTCTGATCTTTGCATGGATTGCATTTCTTTTACGCCTTTGACTTAGAACGGATCTTGGCATCGAAAATTTTGACTTTTGAATCTTGAATTTCGAATTATGAGTTTTTAATTTTGAATTTTGAATACCCGGAGTGAATCCGCTAGGTTTTGTACTTTTTTGAAATTCTTTCTGAGGCTTGAACTGCTGGGAATATACCCACTGGGGGAAAGAGTTTTTTTTATTGACTCTTGGGTTTTGAATTTCTTTAACTTTCCCGAAGCTTGGGTCCGCTGGGAGTAGAAAGCTTAAATCCGCATATTTTTCGGACTTCGTATGCTTGAGATATTTATCTGTTGATGCTGGTGGAACAGATGTGTAACCGTATTTATCAAATAGGAGCATGATTCGACATTTGATGCTTGGTGCAGAAAATCGTAGCAGCAAAGTACGTACAATCAGCACGGATGACCGCGCTAAGATTCCGCGCATGGACTAACAGCGCTTGCGTCTGGCGCAAAGCCAGCGCCTGACGCAGGGCTTGAGTATATATACCCCCCGCCGTGCTCTTGCATGAGCATATTCATTTGTTTTGATTCTTCTTTCTCTTAAAGTTTGATTGCTCTCTCCCTTTGATCTTGTTGTTCTTCCATTTCCTCTACATTTGTCCATGTAAGTATTTTGAGTTTTTCTTTTGGAATTACCTTAGGATGGCATTTAGGATAAATTTTTGTACTTGACATGTTCTTGTATTGTTGATGTTGAACTTGTTTCTTGAATATGTCAAATTCTGTTGAACTGTTTGCAATGTAGTAGACTCTTGTACTTTGTATGCAAATTGTTTGATAGCCATCTTGAACTTGAAATGTTGGAACTTTGTAGAATGCGAATTTGAATTTGTGCACTTGGAATCTTGTACTTAGAATTTGTAGATGCCGGCTTCACTGGGGACCTTTATGGGTCTTGTATAGAAATAGGCACGGATAGCCTAGGCGTCGGTGTAGACCTTGAATACCTGCTTCGACATGGATAGCCTAGGCGTTGGTGTTGACCTGGAATACCTACTTCAGCATGGATAGCCTAGGCGTTGGTGTTGACCTTGAATACTTGCTTCGGCATGGATAGCCTAGGCGTTGGTGTGGACCTTTGATAGTCTCTTGAAATAGAAGTCCCTGGCTAGACTTGTACTGCCACTGGGGATTTTTTAGGCTCTTAAATTTTTTGTACGGGCTAGTATAAGATAGCCCCAGACATGGATGTTGATTTTTGTATTTTTAATGCTTTAAATATGCCTCGTCATACTCGGAGGAAGATCGCTGAGTACTCGAGCAGTCGAGTTTCTATGGAGGACGCTTCTGACAATGAAGCTGCTGAGATGGAGGCGCTCCCCTAAGGCATGACCCCTAGGGGAACACCTACTATCGACGGTCGTGGCTGGAAGCCAACGGATCTTGTATTCCACCCGAGACATCATTGTCTCAGCGACCACGTGCTGGCTTGGTATGCTTGCACTATACTTTTGAACTTGCTACTTGGATTGTATTTGTTTGTACTGACCCACCCTTTTTGTAGAATGATAGGACGACGATGCGAGTGTTCTGGTCTCGGGAGGAGCTTTTGGAAGCCCCTTAGACTGTTCTTGATGTTAAGGATAAACAAGTGATTTGGGCTCAGACTGGTTTTGCCGCCTTCTAGGAGGCAGTCAGGGGTTTGGAGGGAACGCCGGACGTCAAAGTCCGAACACATGCTCCTTTGGAGTGGTGGTGGGACACCACTGACACGTTCCATATGAGCTCGGGGGAGATTACCATCACTCCCTTTGAGTTTTCTATGATCAGCCTTCCATTTTCTGAGGTGGAGGTTGCTTTTGACTCCACCTTGACATGGAGGTCTGCTGGCGTCAGGGACTTGATGGGCCTTGTTGTAGATTCGATTGTTGCTAGCGACACCGCTGATTTTGAGAGGTATTGGCATAGTTGGTACCACGACGGAGCTGAAGGTTCGACTCTTCCTTTGTTAGGTTATGACAAATATAAACAATATATTTCATGCGGAAAAACCATAAAATTAGGAATCCAAATTAATTGCCACATAGTCAATTAGCATAATTTAGGATACATACTTGTGATGCGTGCCTTCCCTAGCTGCTCCCGAACCGAACAAGAACAAGTTTAGGACTCCAAATGTTGCCCCTCCGTAGATAGTCCACATCACGTTCGGATCCGCCTTAGATTCAACCAACTAGGATATTCTCTAAGGTATTATGTTTATTCGGAAAGGTTAATTATTAATTTAGGCAAATTATTAAATTCCCACTTGAACTTAATCTATGTGAATACTTATTGAATTGTTGTATATCAATTGTGATTATGAACCACGTATTTATAGGGTGGAAATAACGGACTTCTACTAGGATTCAAATAACTAAATCAATTAGGATTCTAGTTAAATTAATCCATTAGAATTTAATGTTTAATCAAACACTTAAGTGTTTCAGATTTAACAAAACATTCAAATCGAGTAGAATTAGGAAAACGATGCAAGCAGTCCTAGACGACCAAGGACTTGGTCGTACGAATCCTCGCAGCCACGCAGCCCATAAGGGTGCTGGCGCTCGGCTCGGCCCAAGGCAGGGCGATGGTAGCACGCGGCCCATCGTGGGCGCTGCTCGTTGGGCCTGCCTTGCTCCCTTCTCGCGCGCTGGGCCTGCCTTGCTACTTGTTGGGCCTGGCTTCTGTAGACGCCTACTTTTGTCCCCATTCCCGAAAGGGAAGGTTCGATGATGAGAACATAAATCTCCATTTGGCAACGCATCTCCAATAAAGTAACGAATCTCAATCACCCTTTCATTTCAGCCAAAGCTATTATTTATAGAAACCTGCTAAGAATAGTAACTGCCGTAAAAGGTAGTTGTTAAAAGTGGCAAAGTCATAAAAGATAGAAACCTGTCAGAATTAGGTGTTGCACTCCAACATAAATCCTAAAAGAGATAGAATTTGCATTCCTGGTATAATTCGAAAATAAGAGTTATGTATTAATTAAATTCCTAACGAACCTAGAGTTCGTAACGGGCCCAGACGCATTCCGTCATAAACTTAATACGCACTAAAAGGCTCGGATAAATCTCAAAAGCTCCGTGTTCTAAGAGTCCAAATCTGACAAAGAACTCGGCCCAGATACCATTTTCAACGCCTGGATCTGGGCGCCGAAATCTTCGGCGCCCAGCCCTGGGCGTTGAAAATGCCTGGGGCCGTTTTATCTCTGGATTCTTTTTGGATTCGTATCTTAAAATCTATCTTTCCATACACCCTTTTCCTATAATTACAGCCTCAAAACCGACGTGAAAGGAACACACAATTCCATAACCTGAGTATTGACTCTAGCCTTAAGCCTAAACCTCACGCTGCAAAATTGATCCAGCGTTCTGTCGCAATCGACCCAAAAGTCGAACAAAACGCATCCTGCCCCTTGTAGCTTGATGAATTAAGCCTAAATACTGGAACATTGCTTAGAAACCCGAGATTCGTTAAATAAAAGGAGAAATGGCAAAGCCAAGTGGTTAGTTTTCTGAGAACCACAACGCACCTCTCAAGGGTGCGTTTTAATGTGTCCCTCATATGATTTAATCGCTTTCATCACCCTTTTATAAAATTGTCAAACTATTAATTTGATTGATCTATCACGCCTAATAAGATAATACCTTGGACAATTGAATTATCATGCTAGGTACCTTAAATCAATCTAAATAAGATAATCACGATCGATTTAGTATTATGTGTTGCATATTGCTAAAATCAATTCAGAATAGTTTAATAGTTTAACGCATGTCCCTTCAAGTATTTATGCTGAGCTAGTAAGGATAACCTGCCTCTGGAGTATTATCGATGAGCACTCCTCTCGGTTGCTACAGTCCCCCGAACTCTCAATCTCTGCCTTGCGGGTGTACGTTGAGCGATCCCCACACCAGGGATCTCAAGGGAACCTATGGCCGTCGTGGTCGAACATAATTGCACTCCCTTTATGTCACGATAACCGGGTTTTGTCAGTTTTTTGTTAGGTTATGATACATATGACAATACATAAATCATGCGGAAAAACCATAAAGCCAGGAAAGCATATTATTTACACATAATCATTTAGCATAGTATAGATGCATACACTTTGTAGCGTGCCTTCCCTAGCTGCGCCCGAAACGAACAAGAACAAGTCTTTAGGACTCCAAATTTCGTCCCTCCGTTGATAGTCCACAGTACGTCCGGATCCGCCTCAAGATTGACCAACTAGAATCTCCCTTAAGGTGCTAGGAATTTTCGGCTATTGTTGTGCAAGTGTATGGCTGAATTTTCTTTCAAAAACTTACCCTTTGAATACTTCAATCGTGTTTATAAATTATGACCCTAGGCCCTTATTTATAGAGGTTTGGAAAGGGAATTGGAATCCTAGTAGGATACGATTTAATTAAACTTAGAATCCTACAAGGACTCTAATTAATTAAATAATCCTAATAGGAATAGGAATTTAATCATACACCAAATCCTAATAGATTTAGGAATTATGCATGGACACAAACACACACACGCACGGAGCCACGAGGGCGCCCGCACGCGTGCGCTCGGCCCACGCAGCCCACGCTGGGCAGCCTTGCCTTGGCGCGCTGGGCCTGCCTTGCGGTGGACCTGGCGCTGCCTTGGGCTGGGCGTTGGCTCGCGTCTTTGCTTGCTGGGCGATGGCTTGGCTTCGTGCTGGGCCTTCGTCCGGCAGGCCTCGTCCGATGCTTATTGGTACGATACGCTTCCGATTAAATTCCCGGTTCCGGAATTCATTTCCGATACGAACAATATTTAATATTTCCGATTCCGGAATTAATTTCCGTTTCGAACAAATATTTAATATTTCCGTTTCCGGAACTATTTTCCGATTCCGATAATATTTCCGATTCTGACAATATTTCCGTTTCCGGCAATATTTCCGATTCCGGCAATATTTCCATTTCCGATAATATTTTCCGATACGTACCATGTTTCCGTTTCCGGCAACATCTACGACTTGGATAATATTTATATTTCCGATACGATCCATATTTCCGTTTCCGGCAATATCATCGTTTCCGGAGTATTCATTTCTTGCTTGTGACGATCTCAGCTCCCACTGAAACCAAGATCCGTCGATTCCGAATATGCATAGATAGAGTATTTAATGCCGTTAAATACTTGATCCGTTTACGTACTATTTGTGTGACCCTACGGGTTCAGTCAAGAGTAAGCTGTGGATTAATATCATTAATTCCACTTGAACTGAAGCGGCCTCTAGCTAGGCATTCAGCTCACTTGATCTCACTGAATTATTAACTTGTTAATTAATACTGAACCGCATTTATTAGACTTAATATTGAATGCATACTTGGACCAAGGGCATTATTTCCTCCAGTCTCCCACTTGTCCTTACAGTCTCCCACTTGTCCTTAGGGACAAGTGTGCATTTCCTAATTCCTTTGTCACTTGATGCTTGCTCTTGAACATAAGGTAAGAGTTGTCATCCTTATTATGTCCAGAGGTGTTTCTCGGTTTCAGAGTTCAACTGATCAAATAAGCAGATAATCATAGCCTATGATTCATCTGAGCACGACCATGCATTTCACAGTTTCTAGCTCTCCGAGTGGCCTAGTACAACTTTTAAGCATCTCAGCCCGATTTATGGGAGGACAATCCCAATCTTGCGATCTTGAGATTAGACTTCGTTTGATAGGTGATTACCTGAGCGTTGCCTTTATAGCCTCCTTTTACGGTGCGACGGTTGGTCAACGTCAAAGCAACCAGTTCTCAAACAAGTAATCTCAAATCACTCAGGTATTGAGAATTTAGTGTCTAATAATTTTAATGAAATTTACTTATGACAGATTTTCATCTCTTACAGTAAAGTTTCATAGGTCTGTCCGATACTAGTCTTCCAAAAGTAAGTATCTATGCAAATGATTATGACATTTCCATGTCCACATAGTTCAAGAAACAGAACTACTAGTCATCTTGCATTCTAGTCGTCTAACGTTTTCTATTAGTCCAATTTTATAGAAAACTCCGACCAGGGACCATTTTCAACTTTTGACATTCAAGTTCACTTGATAGACATTTCTTAGTCACAGGACTGGTCCTGACAGTCTATCTTGAATATATCGTCAAATTTGAAGGGACTCATCATTTAATACTAAACCAAGATTAAATGGAATATGAAAATACATTTCATATATGATAAATGTTCAACCCCAATGTTTTACAACCATGGGCCTCAAACCCATCTTCTAAAACAGTTCATGGAATTTCAAAGCTATGTTTGATTTCCAGTGCTACAATGTGAGTGTTGCTTCTCACTTGTTGCATAGGTTCAGTTATCATGCTTTGCCAATCTTAATATCCTTTTCATCGAATGTTTTTCGAGATAGGATGATAAGATCTTTTGAGTTTATTTATTATGTGATCTAGTCTTTCTTACTACATTAGTGGTTCTACGCATTTTGCAATGAAGAACCATTAAGTCAACAGACATGTGATCTTCCCAAGTTCAATGAAGAACTCAATAATATAAACAACTCTGTTTTATTGCTTCTTAGGCAATAAGTACTTTTACTTCAACTGTTTAGGTTGCTAGTGATGCTTTGTTTGGATTTACTTATCCAAGCAGTTCACAGATATGTGGAAGACTTTCCAGCTGTATCTTTGGAACATAGAAATTAATATTTTAATTTCCCACGCAACAACTCATGGTCTCCAATCCATGTTTCCATTTCAAAACACAATGCATATAGCTCGTTCTTGCCAATGGTTAACTCCAAAGGGATCTTGCTTGATCCTTTGCCAGTGTTTATGCGTGAAGCATCAATATTTAGCATATCTTTATTTCCTTGAATCAAGAACTAATCCTATGTACCTTTTCAAGTACCATAAGTTTGTTTTTGATCTCAATCTAGTTGATCTTCACTTAGATCAATAGAGATTGGTATATGTTCGTCATGCCTAAAGTCATACGATACGTTTTTGGCGATCCTCGTATTATATCATACATGATAAATTCTTTTGCAGAATAATTCCCAATTGAATTCTATTCATGTAACTTTAGCTCATCTAGTTTCAGTAGATACTAAATCCAGCTAAATTCTTTGACATAGGTTAAGAATCTTACTTAGATCCTTTGATGTTTAACTTAGTAAATGCTTATACATAGTTCAAACATTCATTACTTAGATTTATTCACATGGGTCGAATATCTCCAATGGAGTCTTACGTGTTTGATTTAGTAAATGCCATTACTTAATCTAAAACAATATTATAAGATCTTAAATAGATCTTAATACCCAGTATGTACTAAGTTTCGCCATGGTCCATCATTAATGAATAATTTCAAACCTAACCTTTTAGCATTTGAATGTTATTTCACAATAGAGAGATATGTGTGTGATACACATAGGACCAATTAAGTTTTTATGTACTCCCACTAAACTTCTTATATATCTATAAGAATCATGTATGTTTTATGAAACTAAAATACTTATTAGCTTCACTAAAATACAATTCCAATTCCGAATTGCTTGCTTAAATCTGTACTTAGATTTCATAAGCTAGCATTCATTTCAAGCATTATTTGGATCCACAAATCCTATGACATGCTATGTACATAGTTTTCTTCCAACATTCGATTGAGGAAGATGTTTTGTCATCCAATTGCCATATGTACCAATATGCAATCAGTGCTTGAATTATAGACTTAAGCATTACGATTTTGCATGAGGTTTCAACACAATCTACACCGTGGATTTGCTTGTAACCTTTAGCAACAAATCTAGCTTTGTGTGTGAACACAATTTCCATGTTTGACGGTTTTTATCCTTAAAACAAACTTGCAACCAATAGGTGTGAAACTATTCTTGCAAATCAACAAAATTTCAATTTTGTCATCAAAACCTTGAGTATGCTTTATGGCCTCTAACCATTTAAAACATTTGAGTCTATATATGGCCTCTAACCATTTTAGGGAATCTGGGTTTCGTCATAGCTTTCTTACAGGTCATAAACTCATTAATCTATATGATAATAGTTTGACTGCAAGTTGTAGGTTTCTTCACTATCTAATAGAAGAATCTCATAGTTTCATTGACCTGAACTCTATGTTTCTTCACTATCTAATAGAAGAATCTCATAGTTTCAGTGACTTGAACTCTATGCCTACTAGGGTATAGAACATCAAACAATAGAATATCAATAGCCACTTGAAAGTCCTTTGAATATTCTGTTCTCTTTGAAGCACTTGTAAAGTCTTCTAAGAGATGTCTATTCTTTAAAACCACTTCTAAAGTCCTTAAAGAATACATGTTCGGATTTTCTAAAGAACTTCGAAAAGCCTCCGGAATGTCCGTTTATGTTTGTTGTTCGCCTCGAAGACTTTCGAGGTCTATTTTCTCCCACTTGTCATTTTGGAAACGAATCTCCAAAAGGACATTATTTCGAGAAAAAAAAAATCCGTGGTAGAAACAATACCCTTGTGTCTCATTTGAATAAATCACAATGAAACGTATATCTATACTTGGGCCTTAGTTTGTTGAATAACAAACACTAAGCTCCCACTGAGTTTAGGAACTCTCTAGATATATGATGAAAATATATTCTGAAATTACTTTTCAATAGCTTTGACAAATTTTGGTTTAGTTTGGTGGTAGTTGAGCATTTTGTTTTTAGAAATTATAGGAAAAGCCTTTATGATCCATCATTGATCGAATCAAGTACTAATCGACTTCGATCATTCCAATTTAGATATGCCATATCTTATGGAACTAGATTGTGAATTTTACTACACACAATCATTGATGATTATTTTGGTCTCAAGTAATCATTAACATGATCTATCCTAGATCTTTATGATTTCTTACCAAGTGGGTTTTATACTTCTGAATCTTTGAACTAGCCAAACAGATTCAAACTTATATCACATTGAGTAAATAAACCTATATTCACTCAAATCTGTGTGAAATAATAAAGTCATAAAACCTTTCTTTAGCTTTGAACTCTATCGTCTAGGCGTTCTAACAATAGTTCATATCTTTTGTTACTTTCAACAAGTAAGACTAGTTGTCTTGAATTGATCTAGAAATCAATCAACTTTCAAAAGTCCATTAAAATAGAGGTTATGAATGTTAACTTGTTGATATGGTCTAAGCAACAATGCCAAAGATTAGTGGAACTCAAATCAAGGGGTTGATTTGAACCTAGTAAAGTTTTTATTGTTAAAGAGTTGTTTGTTTTTTATCAAGCATATTGACTCAACTCGTAAATGACCATTTAATTTCATTCAAATAAACAAACAAACAAGCATTGTTTTTGTTCTTCTGAATGTGAGTCTTTCTGTGTTTGAAGACAGAAATTTAGGTATGCTGATTATGGAACAAAATAGCCATTAAGTTCCAGCCTTTGAAATGACTTAAAAAAAACCAGATGACCCTACAACTAATGTAGCATTGCCATGCTTCATTTCCTACTTGTAGGCCATTAGTGTAGCCTAGCTTCCATTGTTTGAGTTATTACCGAAGTAAGAACCTCAAGCGGTATATGATACCAAGGAAGTTTGATTGCTAGGTCACTTTTCTTTAAACATAAACTTTAAGGTAGAAACGGAACTGTAAATTCCTTTCATTTGTTCCTTGTTTTCCTATTTCTTGTACCCTTTCTTATAGCCTTAAGAATTGAATTCTCTAGTATTGACTTTTATACTTTGTTTAGACATGTCCAATGTCACTCCAACAAAGTTCTTACCATTTTATTTATGTTGAATGTTTTGCTTCAACTAGACGATCTTACCAGAAGCGCGCTTCTAAAGTTCTCTAAGCATCAATCTATTCGAATGTCTAGGGACTAGAATCATTCGAGAATTAAATGGACAAAGATATTAGGTTGTTAACCATTGGTAAAGCTGAGCGTTTAAACTCAATGCTTTATGATCTCAAAACTACACTGTATTTTGAATTCACAAGCACCAATCGATTTGCCATTCGATTTTGATTCTCGAAAACAACCATAAAAGTCACTAAAACAAACGTACATTTAAATTTCTCATTATCTCTCATTTCCGTGAATCGTTCTTGGATTCACTACCAATCGAGGAAATTTACTGTTACCTTTCTAAAAGAATTTATTGCAGTGCAAGATATTTAATTATAAACAATAATTAAAACATATATTGAAGCATGCAAAGTCTAAACATTTATCACGAGTAATAACTTGAAAGTTAAAGCAATCATGCAATTTAAACAAGTCATTAGCATTTTATTCAAATTATGTGTTCCGGCAGGTGTGAATAAAATGATTCCAAGATCCTAAAATCCATTGAAGATTTAAGCACAGTTTGTCGACTCAATCCTAAAATATCTTAGGTAAGCAAAAACCTTTTGCTAATAGTCTAGAAACTATTCTTGGTTGATAGGCACGTCTAAGAACTTATTAGGTAAACCTATCGATTTTGCCACGACATAAAAGGACTCCTTACTTATATCGTTGAGCTTCACCAAAACTAACATGTACTCACAATTATTTGTGTACCTTGCCCCTTTAGGACCAATAAGTAACACCTCGCTGAGCGAAAACTATTACTACATTGATGTAAAGGATATCCAAGCAAGTGTATATTTTGGCATGGCACCTTTTAACTCAATTTTTAAGTTTGGAACTTAAGGCTCTTACTATGTTGGTTAGATTTTAAGTGAGCTAAAAGCCTTAATCATGCAACATAATCAAGCCACAATCTCATGCATAATTAAGACATATTTAAAGCAATAAATAACTTAAAGCATGCATAAGATAAATGTGATCTAGTATGGCCCGACTTCATCTTGAAGCTTCAACTTCAAAGTCCGTCTCGAAAATCTCAGTGGGAGGCACCATTTTCTTCAAATAGGATAAGCTATAATTAAACTAATTACAACTATTTGATGGTACGCAGACCATATTTGAATTGAAAAACAATTTTGGTACTTTAGACCAATTACATTCAAATTAATGGTACGCAGACCATATTTTCTATCCTATTTGGGCCATACTAGTCACTTCATAACCTGCAAAATAGCACATATACAATATATACCATTCACCCATTCATTATCATGAATGGCCCACATAGCTGGTTAGTAAAACACGTTATGCATCACATAAATATTTGAAGCAATTAATCAAGGGCACCAATAATCTACAAATTATTCAGTCCTTATTAATTCTAATCAAGTTGTTTTAACCTTAAGGATTTGTAGACCTAATCAAGAGTTTATGACTAAAAGGGCTCCCACTTAAACCAATAAACTCATATGCTTTACTAATTTTAAACATAAAAATGTATTTCTATTCTGACCGGAAACATACAAATTTAATTGAAATTTAAAGCTCATATAAACTTATAATTGAATCCATATATTTAATTTATTTTCAATCGTATTTAAATTAATTCATGATTTTAGTTTTAGTAAAATAATTAGAATAAATGAAATTTTATTATATTTATAATATTCAACATTAAAATCCAAGAAAATAATTTAAATTATTAATTTTAAAATTAATTAAAATTACGTAAACTGAAAATTTCAAATTAAAATTTTAAAACGATCTAATCGTATCATAAGGTGCGCAACATCATCACGCAACGCACAGGCATAGGCCACACGCATGCAGCCATCGCTGGCCATGTGCGCGCAACCTATGTGCTGCGTCGCATTCGTCGCTGCACACCATCGCAAGGTACCATCGAAGCACACGAGGCAACTGCTCGCTGCGCGCGCCAGCGCTCGATGCACGCGAGCCATCGCTCGCTGCGCGCTGTCGTTCGATGCTGGGCGTAGCGCTCGTCGCACGCGAGCCAGCGCTCGTTGCGCGCGAGGCAATGCGCGTTGCACGCGACTGCTCGCTGCCTTGCTCTCGCCCTTGCCCATTCGCCCATTGCACACAGCACACGACACAAGGCAGGGCTGCTGACTTGTGCTCGTGCACCATAGCCTTGCTCATTGCATTCGTACCGCATGGGCGACGAGCTCCCTTGCTCGTCGTCTCATGCCCGCACTATACAACACCCCTTAAGGGTCACACGTAGCGTCCATTGCTTTGTGCGTGCAAGTTATATGAGCGAATCGCATAAAAATTAAAAAATTTATTTTCAAAATTAATGACAAATTAATAAATCATATTAATTTCATAATTTTAGGGCAAAAAATCGAAAATTTATTAATTTATTAATTTCCGATTAAGATGGATTCAAGTCTAGGTCATAAAAATTTAAAATTTAACATAAATTTACAATTTTTATGGTGGTTTTTAATCATAGGTATCTAATTAAATTATTAACTAATTATGAAAATCAAATTAATTCTAAATTATTCCAATTTTCAACAAATTAATCATAATTACAAATTAGATTGCACAATTAACAAGGCTAGGCATTCAAACTTATTAAACATATACAGTAGGTCAATCAAAAATTCAAGATTTATCAACAAGAATCGCAAATATTTAATTTAACATCTTAAATTTACAAAATTTTGCGTTCGAAAAACTAAAACCTCCGAAAAGTCATAGTTAGGCTTCGAATTTGAGAATTTTTGTCAAAATTTTAGAATGCCTTTTACATGCGGAATTGACACAAAAATCACTCGATTTGGATGAGTAACGAAGAAACTACCGAAAAACTGCGTACATATAATTAAATAAACGCAATTTGCAATTAATTAACAATTACGAAAATTAATCACCCCTTTTAATTCTTGCAAATTTGTAATATTTAACCATGTTTATGCAATTTAGATTATGAAAATAATAAGAGGCTCGTGATACCACTGTTAGGTTATGATACATATGACAATTCATAAATCATGCGAAAAAACCATAAAGCCAGGAAAGCATATTATTTACACATAATCATTTAGCATAGTATAGATGCATACACTTTGTAGCGTGCCTTCCCTAGCTGCGCCCGAACCGAACAAGAACAAGTCTTTAGGACTCCAAATGTCGTCCCTCCGTAGATAGTCCACAGTACGTCCGGATCCGCCTCAAGATTGACCAACTAGAATCGCCTTTAAGGTGCTAGGAATTTTCGGCTATTGTTGTGCAAGTGTATGGCTGAATTTTCTTTGAAAAACTTACCCTTTGAATACTTCAATCGTGTTTATAAATTATGACCCTAGGCCCTTATTTATAGAGGTTTGGAAAGGGAATTGGAATCCTAGTAGGATACGATTTAATTAAACTTAGAATCCTACCAGGACTCTAATTAATTAAATAATCCTAATAGGAATAGGAATTTAATCATACACCAAATCCTAATAGATTTAGGAATTATGCATGGACACAAACACACACACGCACGGAGCCACGAGGGCGCCCGCACGCGTGCGCTCGGCCCACGTAGCCCACGCTGGGCAACTTTGCCTTGGCGCGCTGGGCCTGCCTTGCGGTGGGCCTGGAGCTGCCTTGGGCTGGGCGTTGGCGCGCGTCTTTGCTTGCTGGGCGATGGCCTGGCTTCGTGCTGGGCCTTCGTCCAGCAGGCCTCGTCCGATGCTTATTGGTACGATACGCTTCCGATTAAATTTCCGGTTCCGGAATTCATTTCCGATACGAACAATATTTAATATTTCCGATTCCGGAATTAATTTCCGTTTCGAACAAATATTTAATATTTCCGTTTCCGGAACTATTTTCCGATTCCGATAATATTTCCGATTCTGACAATATTTCCGTTTCCGGCAATATTTCCATTTCCGATAATATTTTCCGATACGTACCATGTTTCCGTTTCCGGCAACATCTACGACTTGGATAATATTTATATTTCCGATACGATCCATATTTCCGTTTCCGGCAATATCATCGTTTCCGGAGTATTCATTTCTTGCTTGTGACGATCTCAGCTCCCACTGAAACCAAGATCCGTCGATTCCAAATATCCATAGATAGAGTATTTAATGCCATTAAATACTTGATCCGTTTACGTACTATTTGTGTGACCCTACGGGTTCAGTCAAGAGTAAGCTGTGGATTAATATCATTAATTCCACTTGAACTGAAGCGGCCTCTAGCTAGGCATTCAGCTCACTTGATCTCACTGAATTATTAACTTGTTAATTAATACTGAACCGCATTTATTAGACTTAATATTGAATGCATACTTGGACCAAGGGCATTATTTCCTTCATTTTTCTCATTGTCGTTAAAAACTGAATGACGACTCCTATATTACTAGTCGATTGGGTGTAAACTCACAGGAAATCCAATTACACTTGATCTGACAACGTCACGCCCACGAGGGACGAGGTCACGCATTAGCCTCGTGCTTGTTCGACCCCCTCACAGTGGCGACTCCACGAATTTAGCCCAATTGAAAAAGTACTATATTTAATAAAATTCAGTCGGGAGTTAAGGCATTTAATAGTACACATTAAACTCATAAGCAAGCATTCTGCACATTACTCTAACAAAACGGCATAAGACTCGCCAAAAAAAAAAACGAAAAAGCTCGCAAGAACTTAGTTTCAACGCCCAGGGCTGGGCGCTGTTATTTTTCACGCCCAGACCTGGGCGCCGATCTTTTCCAACGCCCATGCCTGGGAGTCATTCTCTTCTGCCACCAGTCCTCCCGCTTCTGCAAGTATTCGTACTTCTTTTTCGAATTATCAAAAGAATCACGAACACTTAGGGGTGTAGCAGACGTGTAATAAACACCTTTTTTATAAAAAATATATGGTTAGAACTACGCACGGCCTGATTCTGACGAAGATACGTAGGCAATCCTTATCAAAGATTCGGTCCGATCGAAAAAAAGGGAATAATAAAGTCATGGAACACATCGAGAATAAAAGACATTACAAGGGCACTATACCCCGACCCATGCACGAGTAAGGCTAAAAGTCCCAATAGAACAAAAGGTA
This sequence comes from Spinacia oleracea, assembly GCF_020520425.1. Taxonomy (NCBI): domain Eukaryota; kingdom Viridiplantae; phylum Streptophyta; class Magnoliopsida; order Caryophyllales; family Amaranthaceae; genus Spinacia; species Spinacia oleracea. Next base: position 76,677,381 of record NC_079488.1, read on the forward strand.
GCCACAAGAATTTATGAAGGTACAAGCCCAACAAAGGAGTATGGCACGAGTTGACAAGGACGAAACCCCAAATGTAGACATGAGAAAATATACATATGTAATACCCCCCAAGTAGTCGGCTAGTCTAGTACATGTGCACTCTTGTAGAAAACTCACTCTTTTTTAATACAATATATGGAATCCTTTCTTTTTTCAAAAATTGTCGTTGGTTTGAAAGTTTAGTACCGTCATAATGCTACGTGTTGAAACCTCATTTGATAAAGGCAACCTAGCAAGCCCAATGAAGGCTCAAACATTCCTGCACCAAAGATTCGCAAAAAAAAATAATAAATCATATATACATGCGAAATACGAGAATGAATAAAATACAAAGGTGGAAGTAAGCCTAAGACTCGTCCTCGGCTTCACCCCTCCAAGCCTCACTGGTCCATCCCGTCCACCCCCCATGGTGCGAGGATCCCCAGGCTGAACCTCCCCAATGCTGAGGCTGTGGCTGCAACTCGGGACTAGGCTCACGAGCCACTGACAGGGAACGTTGCCCACGCTCCGGCCCAGGTCGTTCCCCAGAAGTGCTCGTCCCCACGTCAGAACGGCGATGCCGTAGGGGCGAGTACCGTTCCCGTTCCCTCTCCTCGGGACCGCGTCCCCCAAACCCCGATGGCCCCGCGTCATCGCCCCCGGCTTGCCCTGTCTCCGTTTGTAGTAACTGACAGAAAACCAAAGAAAATGTACATCTCAAAAGGACCTCAAAAAGCAGGCACATTACCTGAGTAGAGCGGGGGATCCTGCAAGAAATTGCGGATCGGGACCGAACCAACGCGGACTTCAACCGGTTGATCACCCCCACCATCGCATTGGCCGTACGGGCCGGGACCTAAAATGGGAATGTCAGTAACAAAAGAAAAAAAAGGGAATAAGAAAGATGCATAAATGAAAGGTGCATACCGCCTGTACTCCCTCAGGGAGCGGAGCATGGAAAACCCGGCCCTCCGGGATAATCTCCACAAGCTCGGATCCACCCTCCCTAATATATGAGATCCGAGCATCGGGAGGCACCCACCCCCCTAACGCAGGATCAGGATGCTCCTGCACGAAACACGATAACATGAATATATGGGTACGAGCATGGGAATGCAGCAAGAAATAAAAATAAAAAGAGCGACTTACACCGCCAGGCTCCGGGAGACGAAGAGAATCCAGGATGAACTGATGATAGCTAGCTCTCGCTATCACCAACTCCGTCGCCGAGACGCCCGCCCTCGAATGAACCCTCCAGGCCTCGCCTATCGAACGGGTGGCCAACATGGTCGCAGGTGGAGGATGAGGCACCGAGAAGACTCCAACGGTCTGCATACATACCCGCTCCCCCAGATACCAGACGGGGTCAAGGCGACCAATGAATAAAACCCGCATCTGGCTCAGGGCATAACTATCCCTGACCGAAGCGTAGGCACCCCTAAAAGAGATCCATGGGGTCCAGACCACCTATTTGTGAATACAGACACAATCAGATCTCGCACAAAAAAAAATGTGCTTTACATGCTCGGGGTTCCCGTCCCGAATGAGATCCCACACGGTATCAGGCGGCGGACGCGCCGTCAGCTTCTTCTTCCAGCCCCAACGATGACCAGCATGGTTCTCCAAAGGCCTTTGCCCCTTTCGGGGAGCCAGCCAAGGTAAATGCTCAAAGGCCCAAAGCTATAAAAGAAATAAAATGGGCAGTAAAACAAAATGTACATCAAAAAGCCCAATAAGGCAAGAAACCAAAAAAAGAGAGCGAGGCACATACCTCAATCAAGCGCGGCACCCCCGCCAATGCGATGACGAAATGACGTTTACGGGGGTCCGAGTCTCGCACCGCCAAACTCATCTGGCCCACGAGCGTCGCATAGCCCAAATCGCCCCAGCAGTAGGCGCCTAGCGAAGACACGTGCTCCACCAAGTCTATCCAACTCGGGTCAAAGGTGTCTATAGGACCCGACAGAAAAGTAGAAGTGATGAAGTGGAGGTAAAACAGTCGGGCCTGTCTCAAAGCCGACTCCTCCACCCCATGCTCCAGGCCCCACATCAAATCAGCATAGGGTATCCCACGGGCCTGGTACGAAGACAATCTCCGACCCAGCCACGAGCCCATGAGCCTAGTGCCCTTAACAACAGTCGGCAGCGGGTTATCAGACCTCAGTCGAACGGGAATCCCCGTAAAGGTCAAGCCCGTCAAAGCGGTGTAGTCCTCGGGAGTAATCGTCATCTCGCCCCAAGGAAAATGGAAGGTTCGATGATGAGAACATAAATCCCCATTTGGCAACGCATCTCCTATAAAGTAACGAATCTCAATCACCCTTTCATTTAAGCCAAAGCTACTATTTATAGAAACCTGCTAAGAATAGTAACTGCCGTAAAAGGTAGTTGTTAAAAGTGGCAAAGTCATAAACGATAGAAACCTGTCAGAATTAGGTGTTGCACTCCAACATAAATCCTAAAAGAGATAGAATTTGCATTCCTGGTATAATTTAAAAATAAGAGTTACGTATTAATTAAATTCCAAACGAACCTAGAGTTCGTAACGGGCCCAGACGCTTTCCGTCATAAAGTTAATATGCACTAAAAGGCTCGGATAAATCTCAAAAGCTTCGTGTTCTAAGAGTCCAAATCTGACAAAGAACTCGGCCCAGATCCCATTTTCAACGCCTGGATCTGGGCGCCGAAATCTTCGACGCCCAGCCCTGGGCGCTGAAAATGCCTGGGGCCGTTTTATCTCCGGATTCTTTTTGGATTCGTATCTTAGAATCTATCTTTCCACACACCCTTTTCCTATAAATACAACCTCAAAACCGCCGTGAAAGGAATACACAATTCCATAACCTGATTATTGACTCTAGCCTTAAGCCTAAGCCTCACGCTGCGAAATTGATTCAGCGTTCCGTCGCAATCGACCCAAAAGTCGAACAGAACGCATCCTGCCCCTTGTATCTTGATGTGTCCCTCATATGATTTAATCTCTTTCTTCACCATTTTATAAAATTGTCAAACTATTAATTTGATTGATCTATCACGCCTAATAAGATAATACCTTGGACACTTGAATTATCATGCTAGGTACCTTAAATCAATCTAAATAAGATAATCACGATCGATTTAGTATTATGTGTTGCATATTGCTAAAATCAATTCAGAATAGTTTAATAGTTTAACGCATGTCCCTTCAAGTATTTATGCTGAGCTAGTAAGGATAACCTACCTCTCGAGTATTATCGATGAGAACTCCTCTCGGTAGCTACAGTCCCCCGAACTCTCAATCTCTGCCCTGCGGGTGTACGTTGAGCGATCCCCACACCAGGGATCACAAGGGAACCTATGGCCGTCGTGGTCGAACATAATTGCACTCCCTTTATGTCACGATAACCAGGTTTTGTCAGTTTTTCTCATTGTCGTTAAAAACTGAATGACGACTCCTATATTACTAGTCGATTGGGTGTAAACTCACAGGAAATCTAATTACACTTGATCTGACAACGTCACGCCCACGAGGGACGAGGTCACGCATTAGCCTCGTGCTTTTTCGACCCCCTCACAGCTTCGTGTTGGGCCTTGCGTCTAGCAAGCTCGTATGTCGATCGTTTCGTACGTCGCGCTTCAGATTCGTTTTCCGATTCCGGAATTCATTTCCGATTCGAACAATATTTAATATTTACGATTCCGAAATTTATTTCCGATTCCGACAATATTTCCGATCCCGGTAATATTTCCGTTTCCGGCAATGTTTCTATTTCCGATAATATTTCTGATACGTACCATGTTTCCGTTTCCGGCAACATCTACGACTTGGATAATATTTATATTTCCATTATGATCCATATTTCCATTTCTGGAAATATCATCATTTCCGGAGTGTTCATATTTTTCCTTTTGACGATTTCAGCTCCCACTGGAACCGAGATCCGTCGATTTCGAATATTCATAAATAGAGTATTTAATTCACTTAAATACTTGATCCGTTTATGTACTATTTATGTGACCCTAACGGTTCAATCAAGAGTAAGTTGTGGATTAATATTATTAATTCCACTTGAACTGAAGCGGCCTCTAGCTAGGCATTCAGCTCACTTGATCTCACTGAATTATTAACTTACATAATTAATTAATACTGAACAATATTTATTAGACTTAGCATTGAATGCATACTTGGACCAAGGGAATTATTTCCTTCAGTCTCCCACTTGTCCTTAGGGACAAGTGTGCATTGCCTAATTCTTTTGTCGCTTGATGCTTGCTCATGAACATAAGGTAAGAGTAGGCATCCTTATTATGTCCAGAGGTTTTTCTCGGTTTCAGAGTTCAACTGATCAAATAAACAGATAATCATAGCCTATGATTCATCCTAGCACGACCATGCATTTTACAGTTTCTAGCTCTCCGAGTGGCCTTTTACAACTTTCAGCATCTCATCCTGATTTATGGGAGGACAATCCCAATCTTGTGATATTGAGGTTAGACTTCTTTTGATATGTGATTACCTGAGCGTTGCCGTTATAGTCTCCTTTTACGGTGCGACGGTTGACAACGTCAAAGTAACCAGTTCTCAAACAAGTAATCTCAAATCACTAAGGTATTGAGGATTAGTGTCTAATAATGTAATGAAATTTACTTAAGACAGATTTTTATCTCTTACAGTAAAGTTTCATAGGTCTTTCCGATACTATTCTTCTCAAAGTAAGTATCTATGCAAATGATTACGACATTTTCATGTCCGCATAGTCCAAGAAACAGAACTACTAGTCATCTTGCATTGTAGTCGTCTAGCGTTTTCTATGCGTCCACCTTTATAGAAAACTTTCGACCAGGGACCATTTTCAACTTTTGACAGTCTATCTTGAATATATCGTCAAATTTGAAGGGACTCATCATTTAATAAACCACAAAATTAAATGGAAAAATGAATTCTATTCATTTATATGAATGGTTAACCAAAATGTTTTACAAAGTATTAAACTCTAAAACTTTAAAACATTAATTAAGGACATCAAAGCCATTCTTTAACATGCTTGATTCCCATAGCTGCAGTGTGCGAGTTGTGCTTCGCTTGCGGCAGAGGTTTAGTTAATGTATCTGAGATATTGTCGTCAGTTCCAATCTTGCTTATCTTGACTTCTTTTCTTTCAACGAACTCTCGTAGAAGGTGAAATCTACGAAGTACATGCTTGACATTCTGGTGGTGTCTAGGCTCCTTTGCCTGTGCAATAGCTCCGTTATTGTCACAATATAGAGCTATTGGTCCTTTAATGGAGGAGACTACACCAAGTTCACCTATGAACTTCCTTAGCCAAATAGCTTCCTTTGCTGCTTCATGTGCAGCAATGTACTCCGCTTCAATTGTAGAATCCACAATGGTGCTTTGCTTAGCGCTTTTCCAGCTTACTGCACCTCCGTTGAGGCAGAAGACAAACCCAGATGAAATCATCCTTGTCAGTTTGGAAACTTGCGTCCGTATAGCCTTTAACAATTAATTCATCATCTCCACCACAGACAAGGAAATCATCTTTGTGCCTTTTCAGGTACTTCAGAATATTCTTGGCAGCAATCCAATGTGCCTCTCCTGGGTCTGACTGGTATCTGCTCGTAGCACTGAGTGCATACGCAGCATCCGGGCGTGTACATATCATAGCATACATTATTGAACCAATCAATGATGCATATGGAATCCCACTCATTCGTCTACGCTCATCTAGTGTTTTTGGGCACTGAGTCTTGCTTAGAGTCATTCCATGAGACATGGGTAGGTAGGCTTGCTTGGAGTCTGCCATCTTGAACCTTTCAAGCACCTTATTGATATAAGTTCTTTGACTAAGTCAAATCATCCTTTTATATCTATCTCTGTAAATCTTGATGCCCAGTATGTACTGTGCTTCTCCTAGATCTTTCATCGAAAAACATTTCCCAAGCCAAATCTTAACAGATTTCAACATAGGAATGTCATTTCCAATAAGTAATATGTCGTCGACATATAATACTAGGAAAGCAGTTTTGCTCCCACTGACCTTCTTGTATACAAAAGATTCGTCTGCGTTCTTGACGAAGCCAAAGTCACTGACTGCTTCATCAAAACGTATATTCCAGCTCCTTGATGCTTGCTTCAATCCGTGAATGGATTTCTTGAGCTTGCATACCTTTTTAGCATTCTTTGGATCCTCAAAACCCTCAGGTTGTGTCATAAACACAGTTTCTGTTAAAATGTCGTTTAAGAAAGAGGTTTTGACATCCATCTGCCATATCTCGTAATCGTAATATGCAGCAATTGCTAACATTATCCGAATAGACTTTAGCATTGCAACAGGTGAAAAGGTTTCATCGTAATCCATTCTCTGGAGTTGCCTGTAACCTTTTGCAACCAATCTCACTTTGAAAACTTCTACTTTCCCATCCTTGTCCTTTTTCAGTTTGAAAACCCATTTGCTTCCTATGGCTTGGTAGCCATCTGGCAAATCGACCAAATCCCAAATTTGGTTTTCAGACATGGAGTCTAATTCAGATTGCATGGCTTCTTGCCATTGCTTGGAGCTAGGGCTCGTCATAGCTTGTTTGTAAGTCACAGGTTCATCGCTTTCCACCAATAGAACTTCGTTGCTCTCGTTCGTCAAAATACCTAAGTATCTTTTCGGTTGAGACCTATATCTTCGCGATCTACGCGGGGTTACATTTCTAGTTGGTTCTTGATTCTCACCAGATACTTTTAAAGATATCTAAATTTCAACCTGAATGTCATCTTGAGCATTCTCTAGAGTTTGTTGTTCTACTCGAATTTCTTCGAGGTCTACTTTTCTCCCACTTGTCATTTTGGAAATGTGATCTCTTTCCAATAAGATACCATCTCGAGCAACAAGCACCTTGTTCTCATATATATTGTAGAAGTAATACCCCTTTGTTTCCTTTGGGTTGCCCACAAGGATACATTTGTCAGATTTCGGTTGAAGTTTCTCTGAAATTAATCGTTTGACGTATACTTCACAACCCTAAATGTTAAGAAAAGACACATTTGGAGGCTTTCCAAACCATAACTCATATGGAGTCTTTTCGACAGCTTTAGACGGAGCTCTATTTAGTGTGAGTGCAACTAACTTTAGTGCATATCCCCAAAATTCTATTGGAAGTTCGGTCTAACCCATCATTGATCGAACCATGTCTAACAAGGTCATGTTCCTTCGTTCTAACACACCCTTCCATTGAGGTGTTCCGGGAGGAGTCAATTCTGATAGAATTCCACATTCTTTCAGATGGTCATCAAATTCATAGCTCAGATATTCACCGCCTTTATCATACCGCAATGCCTTAACCTTCTTGCCTAACTGATTCTCTACTTCACTCTGAAATTCCTTGAATTTGTCAAAGGATTCAGACTTGTGCTTCATTAGGTAGACATAACCATATCTACTGAAGTCATCAGTGAAAGTGATAAATTAGATGAAACCACCTCTAGCATTTGAACTCATTGGTCCACATACATCTGTATGGATTAAACCCAATAGATCAGTTGCTCTTTCTCCAACTTTAGAGAAAGGTTTCTTTGTCATTTTGCCAAGTAAGTATGATTCGCACTTACCATAATCCTCCAAGTCAAATGGTTCTAGAATTCCTTCCTTTTGAAGTCTTTCTATGCGCTTCATGTTAATATGGCATAATCGACAATGCCACAGATAGGTGAGATCATCCTTTTTGGCCTTTTTGGTCTTTATGTTATAAACTTGTTTTTCTTGATCTAGTAAATAAAGTCCATTGACTAATCTAGCAGATCAATAAAACATCTCTTTAAACTAAAACGAGCAACTATTGTCTTTTATTAAAAAGGAAAATCCCTTAGCACCTAAGCAAGAAACAGAAATGATGTTTTTGGTAAGACTTAGAACATGGAAACATTCTTACAGTTCCAAAACTAGCCCAGAGGGCAACGACAAATAATAAGTTCCTACAGCTAATGCAGCAATCCTTGCTCCATTTCCCACTCGTAGGTCGACTTCACCCTTGCTTAATCTTCTACTTCATCTTAGTCCTTGTGAATTGGAACATAAGTGTGAGCCACAACCTGTATCTAATACCCAAGAAGTTGAATTAGCAAGTATACAGTCTATAACGAAAATACCTGAAGATGGAACGACCGTTCCGTTCTTCTGATCTTCCTTATATTTTGGACATTCTCTCTTGTAATGGCCAATTCGATCACAATAAAGACAGATTGATGTGGATTTGTCCTGCTTTGTCTTCTTTTTGGGAACTGACTCAGCATTGCCCTTGGACTTTCCACCTTTCATGAAGGGTCTCCCTTTAGCCTTGAGTAAACCCTTGACTTCACAGTCGAGTATTATTTCTGCCTTTTTGACCATCAAACTCTTCAACTGTTTCTTCTCTTGGTTCACTCATGTATAGTTTCTTAAAGTGACCAAACCCATTGTGGAGTGAATTGAGCAAGATTAAGACTACCATCCTTTCGCTTATTGGTGTTCCTAGTAGACTTAAGCGTTCAAATAACGAAAGCATAAAGTTCACATGAAACCTTAGTGGAACACCAACTCTTTGTTTAGTGCGAAGGACCTGAATATGTGTTTCTTGGACTTCCATCCTAAAACATCTGTTATAAGAATCAACCTTCGGGCCTAACATTGATTGAATCAACTCATGCACATTTAGGTCTCTTTCCTCCGTGTTTCCACGACAGATACCCCTCAGATTTTTTATGAGCATAAAAAGGTTCGTAAGCTACCCTCCTAGCCCAATTATCAGGGATGTTGTTCAGCATGAGACTCATAACCTTCTTGAGATCCGCATCCCAGGCGGCATGTCTTTCAGGGGTCATGTCTCTTGCAAAGTAGCTTGGCATAGGATTGAACATTACATACTCAAATCCATTGAGTCTCACTACTTCAACCAGCTTAGCTTCCCATTCAAGAAAATTTGTTAGGTTCAACTTGATCATAAGCTCAAAACCCATGATGATGTTTTGATTGTTGTTTACCATAGTTAAAACTACAATTGAAAAGAATAAACAAGTAAATAACCATTCACTGTTTCTCTTAATAAATTTAAATTCTAGCATTCATGCATAATTCAATATCTATTAAGCATTTCATTCAAGTTATGTGTTCCGGCAGGTGTTAATAAAATGATTCCAAGATCCTTAAATCATTGAAGAATTAAGCACATTATGTATTTAGACTCAATTCTAAAATATTTTAGGTAAGCAAATCCTTTTCTAATAGTCTAGAAACTACTCTTGGTTGATAGGTATGTCTAAGAACTTATTAGGTAAACCTATTTCATTTGCCGCGACATAAAAGGACTCCTTACTTATATCGTTGAGTTTCACCAAAACTAACATGTACTCACAATTTTATTTGTGTACCTTACCCATTTAGAATCAATAAGTAACACCTCGCTATGGCGGAAAACTATTACTAAGATTGATGTAAAGGTTATCCAAGTAAGTGTTATTTTGGCATGGCACCTTTTAACTTAATTTTTTTTAAAGTTTGGAACTTAAGGCTCTTACTATGTTGGTTAGATTTTAAGTGAACTAAAATCCTTAATCATGCAACATAATCAAGCCATAATCTCATGCATAATTAAGACATATTTAAAGCAATAAATAACTTAAAGCATGCATAAGATATAAATGTGATCTAGTATGGCCCGACTTCATCTTGAAGCTTCAACTTCAAACTCCGTCTTGAAAATGGATTGGAAACTCCGTCTTGAATTTCACCATGGGAGGCGTCATTTTCTTCAAATAGGATATGCAATAATTGAAACAAATTACAACCATTTGATGGTACGCATACCATATTTAAAATTAAAAAATTTGGTGCATTAGACCAATTTTACATTCAAATTAATGGTACACAGACCATATTTTCTATCCTATTTGGGCCATACTAGTCACTTTCCATAACCTGCAAAACAGTACATTTATAATATACCATTCACCCATTCATTTATCAATGAATGGCCCACATAGCAAGTTAGTAGAACATATTATGCATCACATAAACATTTGCAACAACTAATTAAGGCTTCCAATAATCTACAAATTATTCAATCCTTATTAGTTCTAACCGAGTTGTTTTAACCTTACAGGAATGTAGACCTAATCAAGAGTTTAATGACGAAAATGCTCCCACTAAAACCAAGAAATTTACATGCTTTACAAATTTTAAACATAAAATTGTATTTCCTAGTCCAACAAGAAACTTACAAATTTAATTAAAATTTAAAGCTCATATAAAATATTATCTAAATCCCTTTATTTTATTTTCAGTTGATTAAAATTAATTAACTTAAATTTTATCAAGGTTTTAATTTTAGTAAAATAATTGGTATAAATAAATTTATAATAATTAAATTAATCAAAATTAAATTCCGAGAAAAAATTAAATTACGAAATTAAACTTAATTGAAATCGTTTTCAACCGAAAAATTAAAATGAACCAACGGGTTAAGACAAAGCCACAGGCTTGCGCCCATGCCTCGTCGAAGCCTCGTAGTAGCAGCGCCCATGGGCCGCGTGCACGAGTGCAGCGCCCATGGCCTGCTACTTGCAATGGTCGTAGCACAAGCGTCCATGGGCCACGCATAGCACGAAGCTATTAATTTGTTTTAATCACCCTCATATGATTTAATCGCTTTCATCACCCTTTTCTAAAATTGTCAAACTATTAATTTGATTGATCTATCACGCCTAATAAGATAATACCTTGGACAATTGAATTATCAGGCTAGGTACCTTAAATCAATCTAAATAAGATAATCACGATCGATTTAGTATTATGTGTTGCATATTGCTAAAATCAATTCAGAATAGTTTAATAGTTTAACGCATGTCCCTTCAAGTATTTATGCTGAGCTAGTAAGGATAACCTGCCTCGGGAGTATTATCGATGAGCACTCCTCTCGGTAGCTACAGTCCCCCGAACTCTCAATCTCTGCCTTGCGGGTGTACGTTGAGCGATCCCCACACCAAGGATCACAAGGTAACCTATGGCCGTCGTGGTCGAACATAATTGCACTCCCTTTATGTCACGATAACCGGGTTTTGTCAGTTTTTTGTTAGGTTATGATACATATGACAATACATAAATCATGCGGAAAAACCATAAAGCCAGGAAAGCATATTATTTACACATAGTCATTTAGCATAGTATAGATGCATACACTTTGTAGCGTGCCTTCCCTAGCTGCGCCTGAACCGAACAAGAACAAGTCTTTAGGACTCCAAATGTCGTCCCTCCGTAGATAGTCCACAGTACGTCCGGATCCGCCTCAAGATTGACCAACTAGAATCGCCCTTAAGGTGCTAGGAATTTTCGGCTATTGTTGTGCAAGTGTATGGCTGAATTTTCTTTGAAAAACTTACCCTTTGAATACTTCAATCGTGTTTATAAATTATGACCCTAGGCCCTTATTTATAGAGGTTTGGAAAGGGAATTGGAATCCTAGTAGGATACGATTTAATTAAACTTAGAATCCTACCAGGACTCTAATTAATTAAATAATCCTAATAGGAATAGGAATTTAATCATACACCAAATCCTAATAGATTTAGGAATTATGCATGGACACAAACACACACACGCACGGAGCCACGAGGGCGCCCGCACGCGTGCGCTCGGCCCACGCAGGGCAGCCTTGCCTTGGCGCGCTGGGCCTGCCTTGCGGTGGGCCTGGCGCTGCCTTGGGCTGGGCGTTGGCGCGCGTCTTTGCTTGCTGGGCGATGGCCTGGCTTCGTGTTGGGCCTTCGTCCGGCAGGCCTCGTCCGATGCTTATTGGTACGATACGCTTCCGATTAAATTCCCGGTTCCGGAATTCATTTCCGATACGAACAATATTTAATATTTCCGATTCCGGAATTAATTTCCGTTTCGAACAAATATTTAATATTTCCGTTTCCGGAACTATTTTCCGATTCCGATAATATTTCCGATTCTGACAATATTTCCGTTTCCGGCAATGTTTCCGATTCCGGCAATATTTCCATTTCCGATAATATTTTCCGATACGTACCATGTTTCCGTTTCCGGCAACATCTACGACTTGGATAATATTTATATTTCCGATACGATCCATATTTCCGTTTCCGGCAATATCATCGTTTCCGGAGTATTCATTTCTTGCTTGTGACGATCTCAGCTCCCACTGAAACCAAGATCCGTCGGTTCCGAATATCCATAGATAGAGTATTTAATGCCATTAAATACTTGATCCGTTTACGTACTATTTGTGTGACCCTACGGATTCAGTCAAGAGTAAGCTGTGGATTAATATCATTAATTCCACTTGAACTGAAGCGGCCTCTAGCTAGGCATTCAGCTCACTTGATCTCACTGAATTATTAACTTGTTAATTAATACTGAACCGCATTTATTAGACTTAATATTGAATGCATACTTGGACCAAGGGCATTATTTCCTTCAGTCTCCCACTTGTCCTTAGGGACAAGTGTGCATTTCCTAATTCCTTTGTCACTTGATGCTTGCTCTTGAACATAAGGTAAGAGTTGTCATCCTTATTATATCCAGAGGTGTTTCTCGGTTTCAGAGTTCAACTGATCAAATAAGCAGATAATCATAGCCTATGATTCATCTGAGCACGGCCATGCATTTCACAGTTTCTAGCTCTCCGAGTGGCCTTGTACAACTTTTAAGCATCTCATCCCGATTTATGGGAGGACAATCCCATTCTTGCGAACTTGAGATTAGACTTCGTTTGATAGGTGATTACCTGAGCGTTGCCTTTATAGCCTCCTTTTACGGTGCGAAGGTTGGTCAACGTCAAAGCAACCAGTTCTCAAACAAGTAATCTCAAATCACTCAGGTATTGAGGATTTAGTGTCTAATAATTTTAATGAAATTTACTTATGACAGATTTTCATCTCTTACAGTAAAGTTTCATAGGTCTGTCCGATACTAGTCTTCCAAAAGTAAGTATCTATGCAAATGATTATGACATTTCCATGTCCACATAGTTCAAGAAACAGAACTACTAGTCATCTTGCATTCTAGTCGTCTAACGTTTTCTATTAGTCCAATTTTATAGAAAACTCCGACCAGGGGCCATTTTCAACTTTTGACATTCAAGTTCACTTGATAGACATTTCTTAGTCACAGGAATGGTCCTGACAGTCTATCTTGAATATATCGTCAAATTTGAAGGGACTCATCATTTAATACTAAACCAAGATTAAATGGAATATGAAAATACATTTCATATATGATAAATGTTCAACCCCAATGTTTTACAACCATGGGCCTCAAACCCATCTTCTAAAACAGTTCATGGAATTTCAAAGCTATGTTTGATTTCCAGTGCTACAATGTGAGTGTTGCTTCTCACTTGTGGCATAGGTTCAGTTATCATGCTTTGCCAATCTTAATATCCTTTTCATCGAATGTTTTTCGAGATAGGATGATAAGATCTTTTGAGTTTATTTATTATGTGATCTAGTCTTTCTTACTACATTAGTGGTTCTACGCATTTTGCAATGAAGAACCATTAAGTCAACAGACATGTGATCTTCCCAAGTTCAATGAAGAACTCAATAATATAAACAACTCTGTTTTATTACTTCTTAGGCAATAAGTACTTTTACTTCAACTGTTTAGGTTGCTAGTGATGCTTTGTTTGGATTTACTTATCCAAGCAGTTCACAGATATGTGGAAGACTTTCCAGCTGTATCTTTGGAACATAGAAATTAATATTTTAATTTCCCACGCAACAACTCATGGTCTCCAATCCATGTTGCCTTTTCAAAACACAATGCATATAGCTCGTTCTTGCCAATGGTTAACTCCAAAGGGATCTTGCTTGATCCTTTGCCAGTGTTTATGCGTGAAGCATCAATATTTAGCATATCTTTATTTCCTTGAATCAAGAACTAATCCTATGTACCTTTTCAAGTACCATAAGTTTTTTTTTGATCTCAATCTAGTTGATCTTCACTTAGATCAATAGAGATTGGTATATGTTCGTCATGCCTAAAGTCATACGATACGTTTTTGGCGATCCTCATATTATATCATACATGATAAATTCTTTTGCAGAATAATTCCCAATTGAATTCTATTCATGTAACTTTAGCTCATCTAGTTTCAGTAAATACTAAATCCAGCTAAATTCTTTGACATAGGTTAAGAATCTTACTTAGATCCTTTGATGTTTAACTTAGTAAATGCTTATACATAGTTCAAACATTCATTACTTAGATTTAATCACATGGGTCGAATATCTCCAATGGAGTGTTCCGTGTTTGATTTAGTAAATGCCATTACTTAATCTAAAACAATATTATAAGATCTTAAATAGATCTTAATACCCAGTATGTACTAAGTTTCGCCATGGTCCATCATTGATGAATAATTTCAAACCTAACCTTTTAGCATTTGAATGTTATTTCACAATAGAGAGATATGTGTGTGATACACATAGGACCAATTAAGTTTTTATGTACTCCCACTAAACTTCTTATATATCTATAAGAATCATGTATATTTTATGAAACTAAAATACTTATTAGCTTCACTAAAATACAATTCCAATTCCGAATTGCTTGCTTAAATCTGTACTTAGATTTCATAAGCTAGCATTCATTTCAAGCATTATTTGGATCCACAAATCCTATGACATGCCATGTACATAGTTTTCTTCCAACATTTGATTGAGGAAGATGTTTTGTCATCCAATTGCCATATGTACCAATATGCAATCAGTGCTTGAATTATAGACTTAAGCATTACGATTTTGCATGAGGTTTCAACACAATCTACACCGTGGATTTGCTTGTAACCTTTAGCAACAAATCTAGCTTTGTGTGTGAACACAATTTCATGTTTGATGGTTTTTATCCTTAAAACAAACTTGCAACCAATAGGTGTGAAACTATTCTTGAAAATCAACAAAATTTCAATTTTGTCATCAAAACCTTGAGTATGTTTTATGGCCTCTAACCATTTAAAACATTTGAGTCTATATATGGCCTCTAACCATTTTAGGGAATCTGGGTTTCGTCATAGCTTTCTTACAGGTCATAAACTCATTAATCTATATGATAATAGTTTGACTGCAAGTTGTAGGTTTCTTCACTATCTAATAGAAGAATCTCATAGTTTCATTGACCTGAACTCTATGTTTCTTCACTATCTAATAGAAGAATCTCATAGTTTCAGTGACTTGAACTCTATGCCTACTAGGGTATAGAACATCAAACAATAGAATATCAATAGCCACTTGAAAGTCCTTTGAATATTCTGTTCTCTTTGAAGCACTTGTAAAGTCTTCTAAGAGATGTCTATTCTTTAAAACCACTTCTAAAGTCCTTAAAGAATACATGTTCGGATTTTCTAAAGAACTTCGAAAAGCCTTCGGAATGTCCCTTTATGTTTGTTGTTCGCCTCGAAGACTTTCGAGGTCTATTTTCTCCCACTTGTCATTTTGGAAACGAATCTCCAAAAGGACATTATTTCGAGCAAAAAAAAATCCGTGGTAGAAACAATACCCTTGTGTCTCATTTGAATAAATCAAAATGAAACGTATATCTATACTTGGGCCTTAGTTTGTTGAATTTCAAACACTAAGCTCCCACTGAGTTTAGGAACTCTCTAGATATATGATGAAAAGATA
Source organism: Spinacia oleracea (assembly GCF_020520425.1). NCBI lineage: Eukaryota > Viridiplantae > Streptophyta > Magnoliopsida > Caryophyllales > Amaranthaceae > Spinacia > Spinacia oleracea. Next base: position 76,693,036 of record NC_079488.1, read on the forward strand.
TTCTGAAATTTCTTTTCAATAGCTTTGACGAATTTTGGTTTAGTTTGGTGGTAGTTGAGCATTTTGTTTTTAGAAATTATAGGAAAATCCTTTATGATCCATCATTGATCGAATCAAGTTCTAATCGACTTCGATCATTCCAATTTAGAAATGCCATATCTTATGGAACTAGATTGTGAATTTTACTACACACAATCATTGATGATTATTTTGGTCTCAAGTAATCATTAACATGATCTATCCTAGATCTTTATGATTTCTTACCAAGTGGGATTTATACTTCTGAATCTTTGAACTAGCCAAACAGATTCAAACTTATATCACATTGAGTAAATAAACCTATATTCACTCAAATCTGTGTGAAATAATAAAGTCATAAAACCTTTCTTTAGCTTTGAACTCTATCGTCTAGGCGTTCTAACAATAGTTCATATCTTTTGTTACTTTCAACAAGTAAGACTAGTTGTCTTGAATTGATCTAGAAATCAATCAACTTTCAAAAGTCCATTAAAATAGAGCTTATGAATGTTAACTTGTTGATATGGTCTAAGCAACAATGCCAAAGATTAGTGGAACTCAAATCAAGGGGTTGATTTGAACCTAGTAAAGTTTTAATTGTTAAAGAGTTGTTTGTTTTTTATCAAGCATATTGACTCAACCCGTAAATGACCATTTCATTCAAATAAACAAACAAACAAGCATTGTTTTTGTTCTTCTGAATGTGAGTCTTTCTGTGTTTGAAGACAGAAATTTAGGTATGCTGATTATGGAACAAAATAGCCATTAAGTTCCAGCCTTTGAAAGGACTTAAAAAAACCCAGATGACCCTACAACTAATGTAGCATTGCCATGCTTCATTTCCTACTTGTAGGCCATTAGTGTAGCCTAGCTTCCATTGTTTGAGTTATTACCGAAGTAAGAACCTCAAGCGGTATATGATACCAAGGAAGTTTGATTGCTAGGTCACTTTTCTTTAAACATAAACTTTAAGGTAGAAACGGAACTGTAAATTCCTTTCATTTGTTCCTTGTTTTCCTATTTCTTGTACCCTTTCTTATAGCCTTAAGAATTGAATTCTCTAGTGTTGACTTTTATACTTTGTTTAGACATGTCCAATGTCACTCCAACAAAGTTCTTACCATTTTATTTATGTTGAATGTTTTGCTTCAACTAGACGATCTTACCAGAAGCGCGCTTCTAAAGTTCTCTAAGCATCAATCTATTCGAATGTCTAGGGACTAGAATCATTCGAGAATTAAATGGACAAAGATATTAGGTTGTTAACCATTGGTAAAGATGAGCGTGTAAACTCAATGCTTTATGATCTCAAAACTACATTGTATTTTGAATTCACAAGCACCAATCAGTTTGCCATTCGATTTTGATTCTCGAAAACAACCATAAAAGTCACTAAAACAAACGTACATTTAAATTTCTCATTATCTCTCATTTCCGTGAATCGTTCTTGGATTCACTACCAATCGAGGAAATTTACTGTTACCTTTCTAAAAGGATTTATTGCAGTGCAAGATATTTAATTATAAACAATAATTAAAACATATATTGAAGCATGCAAAGTCTAAACATTTATCACGAGTAATAACTTGAAAGTTAAAGCAATCATGCAATTTAAACAAGTCATTAGCATTTTATTCAAATTATGTGTTCCGGCAGGTGTGAATAAAATGATTCCAAGATCCTAAAATCCATTGAAGAATTAAGCACAGTTTGTCGACTCAATCCTAAAATATCTTAGGTAAGCAAAAACCTTTTGCTAATAGTCTAGAAACTATTCTTGGTTGATAGGCACGTCTAAGAACTTATTAGGTAAACCTATCGATTTTGCCACGACATAAAAGGACTCCTTACTTATATCGTTGACCTTCACCAAAACTAACATGTACTCACAATTATTTGTGTACCTTGCCCCTTTAGGACCAATAAGTAACACCTCGCTGAGCGAAAACTATTACTAGATTGATGTAAAGGATATCCAAGCAAGTGTATATTTTGGCATGGCACCTTTTAACTCAATTTTTAAGTTTGGAACTTAAGGCTCTTACTATGTTGGTTAGATTTTAAGTGAACTAAAATCCTTAATCATGCAACATAATCAAGCCACAATCTCATGCATAATTAAGACATATTTAAAGCAATAAATAACTTAAAGCATGCATAAGATAAATGTGATCTAGTATGGCCCGACTTCATCTTGAAGCTTCAACTTCAAAGTCCGTCTCGAAAATCTCCGTGGGAGGCACCATTTTCTTCAAATAGGATAAGCTATAATTAAACTAATTACAACTATTTGATGGTACGCAGACCATATTTGAATTGAAAAACAATTTTGGTACTTTAGACCAATTACATTCAAATTAATGGTACGCAGACCATATTTTCTATCCTATTTGGGCCATACTAGTCACTTCATAACCTGCAAAACAGCACATATACAATATATACCATTCACCCATTCATTATCATGAATGGCCCACATAGCTGGTTAGTAAAACACGTTATGCATCACATAAATATTTGCAGCAATTAATCAAGGGCACCAATAATCTACAAATTGTTCAGTCCTTATTAATTCTAATCAAGTTGTTTTAACCTTAAGGATTTGTAGACCTAATCAAGAGTTTATGACTAAAAGGGCTCCCACTTAAACCAATAAATTCATATGCTTTACTAATTCTAAACATAAAAATGTATTTCTAGTCTGACCGGAAACATACAAATTTAATTAAAATTTAAAGCTCATATAAATTTATAATTGAATCCATATATTTAATTTATTTTCAGTCGTATTTAAATTAATTCATGATTTTAATTTTAGTAAAATAATTAGAATAAATGAAATTTATTATAATTATAACATTCAACATTAAAATCCAAGAAAATAATTTAAATTATTAATTTTAAAATTAATTAAAATTACGTAAACTGAAAATTTCAAATTAAAATTTTAAAACGATCTAATCGTATCATAAGGTGCGCAACATCATCACGCAACGCACAGGCATAGGCCACACGCATGCAGCCATCGCTGGCCATGTGCACGCAGCCTATGTGTTGCGTCGCATTCGTCGCTGCACACCATCGCAAGGTACCATCGAAGCACACGAGGCAACTGCTCGCTGCGCGCTGTCGTTCGATGCTGGGCGTAGCGCTCGTCGCACGCGAGCCAGCGCTTGCTGCGCGCGAGGCATCGCTCGCTTGCGCGAGGCAGTGCGCGTTGCACGCGACTGCTCGCTGCCTTGCTCTCGCCCTTGCCCACTCGCCCATTGCACACAGCACACGACACAAGGCAGGGTTGCTGCCTTGTGCTCGTGCACCATAGCCTTGCTCATTGCATTCCTACCGCATGGGCGACGAGCTCCCTTGCTCGTCGTCTCATGCCCGCACTATACAACACCCCTTAAGGGTCACACGTAGCGTCCATTGCTTTGTGCGTGCAAGTTATATGAGCGAATCGCATAAAAATTAAAAATTTTATTTTCAAAATTAATGACAAATTAATAAATCATATTAATTTCATAATTTTAGGGCGAAAAATCGAAAATTTATTAATTTATTGATTTCCGATTAACATGGATTCAAGTCTAGGTCATAAAAATTTAAAATTTAACATAAATTTACAATTTTTATGGTGGTTTTTAATCATAGGTATCTAATTAAATTATTAACTAATTATGAAAATCAAATTAATTCTAAATTATTCCAATTTTCAACAAATTAATCATAATTACAAATTAGATTGCATAATTAACAAGGCTAGGCGCGCATTCAAACTTGTTAAACATATACAGTAGGTCAATCAAAAATTCAAGATTTAACAACAAGAATCGCAAATATTTAATTTAACATCTTAAATTTACAAAATTTTGCGTTCGAAAAACTAAAACCTCCGAAAAGTCATAGTTAGGCTTCGAATTTGAGAATTCTGGGTTCGGCCGAAAATTACTATTTTTGTCAAAATTTTAGAATGCCTTTTACATGCGGAATTGACACATAAATCACTCGATTTGGATGAGTAACGAAGAAACTGCCGAAAAACTGCGTACATATAATTAAATAAACGCAATTTGCAATTAATTAACAATTACGAAAATTAATCACCCCTTTTAATTCTTGCAAATTTGTAATATTTAACCATGTTTATGCAATTTAGATTATGAAAATAATAAGAGGCTCGTGATACCACTGTTAGGTTATGATACATATGACAATACATAAATCATGCGGAAAAACCATAAAGCCAGGAAAGCATATTATTTACACATAATCATTTAGCATAGTATAGATGCATACACTTTGTAGCGTGCCTTCCCTAGCTGCTCCCGAACCGAACAAGAACAATTCTTTAGGACTCCAAATGTCGTCCCTCCGTAGATAGTCCACAGTACGTCCGAATCCGCCTCAAGATTGACTAACTAGAATCGCCCTTAAGGTGCTAGGAATTTTCGGCTATTGTTGTGCAAGTGTATGGCTGAATTTTCTTTCAAAAACTTACCCTTTGAATACTTCAATCGTGTTTATAAATTATGACCCTAGGCCCTTATTTATAGAGGTTTGGAAAGGGAATTGGAATCCTAGTAGGATACGATTTAATTAAACTTAGAATCCTACAAGGACTCTAATTAATTAAAGGAAAAATTACTTTAAATAATCCAACCTTTTGACCATTTTCCGTTAATAATCCAACCTTTTGATTATTATCTAATAATCTAACCTTTATACCCTATTAATTTTTATTGCACCTAAACCACTTGCAACCGGCACAACAAGTCATCACCTTTATTTATTTATTTTTATTTATTCTAAAAAGAACCCATCCTTCCTCAAAACTGATTGCTGTATTTTTTTTCCTTTTTGATGGAATTATTTTATTTATATTTCTTAAAATTAATTTTACCTTTATGTAACAAAAAATTTCTCTCCATCCTTTTATTGTCTGTACCGCACCACCACCACAACCACTACCCAACCAATTAAACCAACCATCTTTCTCCTTCACCTCTCCTCCCCACCGTCTATTCTTCACCACCAACAAACAATCACTAACACCCAAAATCAACCACCACTGCTAATACCCCTCACCTCGGAATGTCCCTAGCTCTGTCACCACCATCAAAACCATCTACAAAGTGGGGCGGCAAAATCTAGCAGATATATAACCACACCCTCATCAAGATCTACAAATCCGTTTCCTCATACTAAAATTTCAATTGAAATTCTCTTTAGTTATTTGAGTAATCCTTCATTAATTTTTTTACTAATCATAAAAAAAAAATCAATAGAAATTTCACTAGTTGAAGAGGCATAACTTGTTGGTGATTGACAAGAAGAATAAAAAAGGAATGATGATGAAGCGGAAGAGGAGGAGTTGCGGTGGTGGATATAGGAGATGAGGAAGTTTTTTTTTTTTTAATGTAATTCAAAGAAATAATATTAAAAATGAAAAAAATGGTTTTTATAATGGATTTGGTTAAGGGTTAGAGTTCTGGTGGAGGCCGCGACTAAACAAGGAGGAAGGGTAAAGAAAAGAAGAAAGAAAAAAACTAGAAAAAGGAAGAAGGTAAAGGGAAAAAAAAATATATTAATTATTTTCTAATATAAAAATAACAAATGGTTGCATGACACGTATATAGGTGACCTGCTATACCGGGTTGGTGACTTGTTAGGTGCAATGAAAGTTAATGGGGTGCAAAGGTTAGATTATTAGATAATAATCCAAAGGTCGGATTATTAACAGAAAATCGTCGAAAGGTTGGATTATTTAAAGTAATTTTTCCTTAATTAAATAATCCTAATAGAAATAGGAATTTAATCATACACCAAATCCTAATAGATTTAGGAATTATGCATGGACACAAACACACACACGCATGGAGCCACGAGGGCGCCCGCACGCGTGCGCTCGGCCCACGCAGCCCACGCTGGGCAGCCTTGCTTTGGCGCGCTGGGCCTGCCTTGCGGTGGGCCTGGCGCTGCCTTGGGCTGGGCGTTGGCGCGCGTCTTTGCTTGCTGGGCAATGGCCTGGCTTCGTGCTGGGCCTTCGTCCGGCAGGCCTCGTCCGATGCTTATTCGTACGATACGCTTCCGATTACATTCCCGATTCAGGAATTCATTTCCGATACGAACAATATTTAATATTTCCGATTCCGGAATTAATTTCCGTTTCGAACAAATATTTAATATTTCCGTTTCCGGAACTATTTTCCGATTCCGATAATATTTCCAATTCTGACAATATTTCCGTTTCCGGCAATATTTCCGATTCCGGCAATATTTCCATTTCCGATAATATTTTCCGATACGTACCATGTTTCCGTTTCCGGCAACATCTATGACTTGGATAATATTTATATTTCCAATACGATCCATATTTCCGTTTCTGGCAATATCATCGTTTCCGGAGTAGTCATTTCTTGCTTGTGACGATCTCAGCTCCCACTGAAACCAAGATCCGTCGATTCCGAATATCCATAGATAGAGTATTTAATGCCATTAAATACTTGATCCGTTTACGTACTATTTGTGTGACCCTACGGGTTCAGTCAAGAGTAAGCTGTGGATTAATATCATTAATTCCACTTGAACTAAAGCGGCCTCTAGCTAGGCATTCAGCTCACTTGATCTCACTGAATTATTAACTTGTTAATTAATACTGAACCGCATTTATTAGACTTAATATTGAATGCATACTTGGACCAAGGGCATTATTTCCTTCATTTTTCTCATTGTCGTTAAAAACTGAATGGCGACTCCTATATTACTAGTCGATTGGGTGTAAACTCACAGGAAATCCAATTACACTTGATCTGACAACGTCACGCCCACGAGGGACGAGGTCACGCATTAGCCTCGTGCTTGTTCGACCCCTCACACTGGCGACTCCACGAATTTAGACCAATTGAAAAAGTATTATATTTAATAAAATTCAGTCAGGAGTTGAGCATTTAATAGTACTGACAGGGAACGTTGCCCACGCTCCGGCCCAGGTCGTTCCCCAGAAGTGCTCGTCCCCACGTCAGAACGTCGATGCCGTAGGGGCGAGTACCGTTCCCGTTCCCTCTCCTCGGGACCGCGTCCCCCAAACCCCGACGGCCCCGCGTCATCGCCCCCGGCTCGCCTTGTCTCGGTCTGTAGAAACAAAAAGAAAAGTAAGTGACAGAAAACCAAGGAAAATGTACATCTCAAAAAGACCTCAAAAAGAAGGCACATTACCTGAGTAGAGCGGGGGATCCTGCAAGAAAGTGCGGATCGGGACAGAACCAACGCGGACTTCAACCGGTTGATCACCCCCACCATCGCATTGGCCGTACGGGCCGGGACCTAAAATGGGAATTTCAGTAACAAAAGAAAAAAAAGGGAATAAGAAAGATGCATAAATGAAAGGTGCATACCGCCTGTACTCCCTTAGGGAGCGGAGCATGGAAAACCCGGCCCTCCGGGATAATCTCCACAAGCTCGGATCCACCCTCCCTAATATATGAGATCCGAGCATCGGGAGGCACCCACCCCCCTAACGCAGGACTAGGATGGTCCTGCACGAAACACGATAACATGAATATATAGGTACGAGCATGGGAATGCAGCAAGAAATAAAAAAAAAAAGAGCGACTTACAGCGCCAAGCTCCGGGAGACGAAGAGAATCCAGGATGAACTGATGATAGCTAGCTCCCGCTATCACCAACTCCGTCGCCGGGACGCCCGCCCTCGAATGAACCCTCCAGGCCTCGCCTATCGAACGGGTGGCCAACATGGTCGCAGGTGGAGGATGAGGCACCGAGAAGACTCCAACGGTCTGCATACATACCCGCTCCCCCAGATACCAGACGGGGTCAAGGCGACCAATGAATAAAACCCGCATCTGGCTCAGGGCATAACTATCCCTGACCGAAGCGTAGGCACCCCTAAAAGAGATCCATGGGGTCCAGACCACCTATTTGTGAATACAGACACAATCAGATCTCGCACACACAAAAAAAATAATAAAATGATAAGAAACGAGATAAGGAAAATGTGCTTTACATGCTCGGGGTTCCCGTCCCGAATGAGATCCCACACGGTATCAGGCGGCGGACGCGCCGTCAGCTTCTTCTTCCAGCCCCAACGACGACCAGCAGGGTACTCCAAAGGCCGTTGCCCCTTTCGGGGAGCCAGCCAAGGTAAATGCTCAAAGGCCCAAAGCTATAAAAGAAATAAAATGGGCAGTAAAACAAAATGTACATAAAAAAGCCCAATAAGGCAAGAAAGCAAAAAAAAAGAGCGAGGCACATACCTCAATCAAGCGCGGCACCCCCGCCAATGCGATGACGAAATGACGTTTACGGGGGTCCGAGTCTCGCACCGCCAAACTCATCTGGCCCACGAGCGTCGCATAGCCCAAATCGCCCCAGCAGTAGGCGCCTAGCGAAGACACGTGCTCCACCAAGTCTATCCACCTCGGGTCAAAGGTGTCTGTAGGACCCGACAGAAAAGTAGAAGTGATGAAGTGGAGGTAAAACAGTCGGGCCTGTCTCAAAGGCGACTCCTCCACCCCATGCTCCAGGCCCCACATCAAATCAGCATAGGGTATCCCACGGGCCTGGTACGAAGATAATCTCCGACCCAGCCACGAGCCCATGAGCCTAGTGCCCTTAACAACAGTCGGCAGCGGGCTATCAGACCTCAGTCGAACGGGAATCCCCGTAAAGGTCAAGCCCGTCAAAGCGGTGTAGTCCTCGGGAGTAATCGTCATCTCGCCCCAAGGAAAATGGAAGGTATTGGTAGTGTCCCACCACCATCACATAAATGATCGCAAGAAAGACAGGGAGATGTTGAGTCGCAGTATCTCCTAGAAAGTCTAAACTACCGGGAACAACGAACTCTCCCTCACCAAAGCCTGGGCGTCCAAACTCAGATAGCCAAAGACGGTCTCGCTCATCGCCGCACCGTAACCACGGACTGAAGTATCCCTCCTCGCGTGAAGACGGGTAGTCACGTGATGCTCCAGGTCGTAATGCAAGTCCCGGCCGTTGTAATACACAGGACCCACCCATAGGGGTCCCGCACCGATGGACTGACGTGTGATGACTCGCAAGACATGCTGGCCAACGACATAACAATAAGGCATTATACCTTTAACAAGATGGCACTCACCATCTCTAAAAAGAGTGCATTCCGCTCATAAAATGGAGTCATACAATTTTGTTCCCTAAAAACACGGTACTAAGTTCAAATTGAGCAAAAACCTCCCTAAACAAAATTAACTCCAACAAAATGAAAATTCTTTCATAATTTGTCACTCATTAATTATGAAGAACGCAAGCAGTATACCAAGAACACCTACATTGCAAGAAAACACTAGAATCGTAGGTGCACTTGGGGGCTAGTATAAATATGTCCAAATTCAACAAAAACCAACATACTTGCGAAAATCGACATGCACAAACTAATTAGCATGTCATATAGAACATTTTCAGCTATCTAATTTAAAGAAAGGGGCACGAAATCAAAAACCCCCAAATCAATTTCAAAGTTCAAGAACACTCAACAAAAAATACTCAAATTTGACAAAAAGCTTAAAATTACTGAAAATTACTTACATTGGGAGGATTAGGAAGTGACTTGGAGTGGAATTCGTGAAGAAAAATGAAGGAAACGAGTGAAAAATGAGTAAGTTGAGTAGAAAGCTCGAACGTAAATGGCGAAAGAATGGGGAAGAGGGAGACGGGTCGCGTCTTTTAAAGACCAGTCTCCCCTCGCATTTTCAACGCCCTACTCTGGGCGTTAGAAATTCTCGCGCCCAGCGCTGGGCGCTGAAAGTGCTTCCCCAGACAGCGAATATTCGCTGTCGGGGCATGCGTGAGTTTTCTTTTGTAAGATTACCCGTTGTCTTAATATTCCTTTCCCGCGGAAAAACAACGGTATTCCAAAAATCTTGTTATTTATTAACGAGAGACATACACAGTGTGGACCCACTTATAGGACACAACCAATTGGAAAATATTGCGACCCACCAACAGGTTGTAATCATAAAATCCTTTTATTAAAAAATATATATAGGCAAAATGAAAAGAAAATAAAATCTTCAAAATAAAAACAGGCTCGCCATCTTCAGCCGGCGGGGTCTGCGTCACTAACTGTGCAGGTCCTCAGTTTTCGAAAATGAAAAGGAAATAAAATCTTCAAAAATACAGGCTCGCCATCTTCAGCCGTCGGGGTCTACGTCACAAACCGCGTAGGTCCTTATTTTCAAAACATCAAAACAGATTCGTCCACTTCTATCGGACGGGGCGTCCACCCTCAGCGGACAGGCTCGCCCACCTTCAGCGAGAGGGGTCTGCGCCACTAACCGCGCAGGTCCTTAGTCGCTGCAGCGATAACTTTTCCTGGTTTTCCCTTTTCCGAAAATCAAAGGATGGTTTCCCTTTTCCAAAAATCAAAGGATGGTTTCCCTTTTCCTAAAATCAAAGGATGGTTTCCCTTTTCCTAAAATCAAAGGATTGGTTTCCCGTTTTTCCAAAAAAGAGCGCTGTGCTGGATTTTCCTTCGTTTTACGTCCTATAAAAACAAGGGGGTTTTCTCGTTTAGCTAACCCTAAAAATCAGAATCTTTAAAATGTTTTACCTCGTGGTTGGGCTTGGCCAGGCTTAGTTACACTTTATAGCTTTTATTTCGAAAACATATTAGATACTTCCATTGACAAAGTGAGGGAGTTTCTATACTATCAGTTAACAAATTCCAATGACACGTGAGGAATGTGGTAACACTTCAAGTGATGACCCTTAAGTCAAATGTTATCACTCGGGGGCTCGTGAGACCCTCGCAAAACAGGTCACATACACCATGGCTTGTATGACGCACTCCGTCTAGTACTTTGACCATCGTCTCATCTCGAGACTCAGTCAAAGTGGGGGCTAACTGTAGACGCCTACTTTTGTCCCCATTCCCGGAAGGGAAGGTTCGATGATGAGAACATAAATCTCCATTTGGCAACGCATCTCCTATAAAGTAACGAATCTCAATCACCCTTTCATTTCAGCCAAAGCTACTATTTATAGAAACCTGCTAAGAATAGTAACTGCCGTAAAAGGTAGTTGTTAAAAGTGGCAAAGTCATAAACGATAGAAACCTGTCAGAATTAGGTGTTGCACTCCAACATAAATCCTAAAAGAGATAGAATTTGCATTCCTGGTATAATTCAAAAATAAGAGTTACGTATTAATTAAATTCCAAACGAACCTAGAGTTCGTAACGGGCCCAGACGCTTTCCGTCATAAAGTTAATACGCACTAAAAGGCTCGGATAAATCTCAAAAGCTCCGTGTTCTAAGAGTCCAAATCTGACAAAGAACTCGGCCCAGATCCCATTTTCAACGCCTGGATCTGGGCGCCGAAATCTTCGGCGCCCAGCCGTGGGCGCTGAAAATGCCTGGGGCCGTTTTATCTCCGGATTCTTTTTGGATTCGTATCTTAGAATCTATCTTTCCACACACCCTTTTCCTATAAATACAACCTCAAAACCGACGTGAAAGGAACACACAATTCCATAACCTGAGTATTGACTCTAGCCTTAAGCCGAAGCCTCACGCTGCGAAATTGATCCAGCGTTCCGTCGCAATCGACCCAAAAGTCGAACATAACGCATCCTACCCCTTGTATCTTGATGTGTCCCTCATATGATTTAATCGCTTTCATCACCCTTTTATAAAATTGTCAAACTATTAATTTGATTGATCTATCACGCCTAATAAGATAATACCTTGTACAATTGAATTATCATGCTAGGTACCTTAAATCAATCTAAATAAGATAATCACGATCGATTTAGTATTATGTGTTGCATATTGCTAAAATCAATTCAGAATAGTTTAATAGTTTAACGCATGTCCCTTCAAGTATTTATGCTGAGCTAGTAAGGATAACCTACCTCTCGAGTATTATCGATGAGCACTCCTCTCGGTAGCTACAGTCCCCCGAACTCTCAATCTCTGCCCTGCGGGTGTACGTTGAGCGATCCCCACACCAGGGATCACAAGGGAACCTATGGCCGTCGTGGTCGAACATAATTGCACTTTCTTTATGTCACGATAACCGGGTTTTGTCAGTTTTTCTCATTGTCGTTAAAAACTGAATGGCGACTCCTATACTACTAGTCGATTGGGTGTAAACTCACAGGAAATCTAATTACACTTGATCTGACAACGTCACCCCCACAAGGGACGAGGTCATGCATTAGCCTCGTGCTTTTTCGACCCCCTCACAGCTTCGTGCTGGGCCTTGCGTCTAGCAAGCTCGTATGTTGATCGTTTCGTACGTCGCGCTTCAGATTCGTTTTCCGATTCCGGAATTCATTTCCGATTCGAACAATATTTAATATTTCCGATTCCGAAATTTATTTCTGATTCCGACAATATTTCCGATCCCGGTAATATTTCCGTTTCCGGCAATGTTTCCGATTCCGGCAATATTTCTATTTCCGATAATATTTCCGATAGGTACCATGTTTTCGTTTCCGGCAACATCTACGACTTGGATAATATTTATATTTCCATTATGATCCATATTTTCATTTCTGGAAATATCATCATTTCCGGAGTGTTCATATTTTTCTTTTTGACGATTTCAGCTCCCACTGGAACCGAGATCCGTCGATTTCGAATATTCATAAATAGAGTATTTAATTCACTTAAATACTTGATCCGTTCATGTACTATTTGTGTGACCCTAACGGTTCAATCAAGAGTAAGTTGTGGATTAATATTATTAATTCCACTTGAACTGAAGCGGCCTCTAGCTAGGCATTCAGCTCACTTGATCTCACTGAATTATTAACTTACATAATTAATTAATACTGAACAACATTTATTAGACTTAGCATTGAATGCATACTTGGACCAAGGGCATTATTTCCTTCAGTTTCCCACTTGTCCTTAGGGACAAGTGTGCATTGCCTAATTCTTTTGTCGCTTGATGCTTGCTCATGAACATAAGGTAAGAGTAGGCATCCTTATTATGTCCAGAGGTTTTTCTCGGTTTCAGAGTTCAACTGATCAAATAAACAGATAATCATAGCCTATGATTCATCCGAGCACGACCATGCATTTTACAGTTTCTAGCTCTCCGAGTGGCCTTGTACAACTTTCAGCATGTCATCCTGATTTATGGGAGGACAATCCCAATCTTGTGATCTTGAGGTTAGACTTCGTTTGATATGTGATTACCTGAGCGTTGCCGTTATAGTCTCCTTTTACGGTGCGACGGTTGACAACGTCAAAGTAACCAGTTCTCAAACAAGTAATCTCAAATCACTCAGGTATTGAGGATTAGTGTCTAATAATGTAATGAAATTTACTTAAGACATAAATTTTCATCACTTACAGTAAAGTTTCATAGGTCTTTTCGATACTATTCTTCTCAAAGTAAGTATCTATGCAAATGATTACGACATTTTCATGTCCACATAGTCCAAGAAACAGAACTACTAGTCATCTTGCATTGTAGTCGTCTAGCGTTTTCTATGCGTCCACCTTTATAGAAAACTTCCGACCAGGGACCATTTTCAACTTTTGACATTCAAGTTCACTTGATAGACATTTCTTAGTCACAGGACTGGTCCTGACAGTCTATCTTGAATATATCGTCAAATTTGAAGGGACTCATCATTTAATAAACCACAAAATTAAATGGAAAAATGAATTCTATTCATTTATATGAATGGTTAACCAAAATGTTTTACAAAGTATTAAACTCTAAAACTTTAAAACATTAATTAAGGACATCAAAGCCATTCTTTAACATGCTTGATTCCCATAGCTGCAGTGTGCGAGTTGTGCTTCGCTTGCGGCAGAGGTTTAGTTAATGGATCTGAGATATTGTCGTCAGTTCCAATCTTGCTTATCTTGACTTCTTTTCTTTCAACAAACTCTCTTAGAAGGTGAAATCTACGAAGTACATGCTTGACATTCTGGTGGTGTCTAGGCTCCTTTGCCTGTGCAATAGCTCCGTTATTGTCACAATATAGAGCTATTGGTCCTTTAATGGAGGAGACTACACCAAGTTCACCTATGAACTTCCTTAGCCAAATAGCTTCCTTTGCTGCTTCATGTGCAGCAATGTACTCCGCTTCAGTTGTAGAATCCACAATGGTGCTTTGCTTAGCACTTTTCCAGCTTACTGCACTTCCGTTGAGGCAGAAGACAAACCCAGATGAAATCATCCTTGTCAGTTTGGAAACTTGCGTCCGTATAGCCTTTAACAATTAATTCATCATCTCCACCACAGACAAGGAAATCATCTTTGTGCCTTTTCAGGTACTTCAGAATATTCTTGGCAGCAATCCAATGTGCCTCTCCTGGGTCTGACTGGTATCTGCTCGTAGCACTGAGTGCATACACAGCATCCGGGCGTGTACATATCATAGCATACATTATTGAACCAATCAATGATGCATATGGAATCCCACTCATTCGTCTACGCTCATCTAGTGTTTTTGGGCACTGAGTCTTGCTTAGAGTCATTCCATGAGACATGGGTAGGTAGGCTTGCTTGGAGTCTGCCATCTTGAACCTTTCAAGCACCTTATTGATATAAGTTCTTTGACTAAGTCAAATCATCCTTTTAGATCTATCTCTGTAAATCTTGATGCCCAGAATGTACTGTGCTTCTCCTAGATCTTTCATCGAAAAACATTTCCCAAGCCAAATCTTAACAGAGTTCAACATAGGAATGTCATTTCCAATAAGTAATATGTCGTCGACATATAATACTAGAAAAGCAGTTTTGCTCCCACTGACCTTCTTGTATACAAAAGATTCGTCTGCGTTCTTGACGAAGCCAAAGTCACTGACTGCTTCATCAAAACGTATATTCCAGCTCCTTAATGCTTGCTTCAAGCGGTGAATGGATTTCTTGAGCTTGCATACCTTTTTAGCATTCTTTGGATCCTCAAAACCCTCAGGCTGTGTCATAAACACATTTTCTGTTAAAATGTCGTTTAAGAAAGCGGTTTTGACATCCATCTGCCATATCTCGTAATCGTAATATGCAGCGATTGCTAACATTATCCAAATAGACTTTAGCATTGCAACAGGTGAAAAGGTTTCATCGTAATCCATTCTGTGGAGTTGCCTGTAACCTTTTGGAACTAATCTCACTTTGAAAACTTCTAGTTTCCCATCCTTGTCCTTTTTCAGTTTGAAAACCCATTTGCTTCCTATGGCTTGGTAGCCATCTGGCATATCGACCAAATCCCAAATTTGGTTTTCAGACATGGAGTCTAATTCAGATTGCATGGCTTCTTGCCATTGCTTGGAGCTAGGGCTCGTCATAGCTTGTTTGTAAGTCGCAGGTTCATCGCTTTCCAGCAATAGAACTTTGTTGCTCTCGTTCGTCAAAATACCTAAGTATCTTTTCGGTTGAGACCTATATCTTTGCGATCTACGCGGGGTTACATTTCTAGTTGGTTCTTGATTCTCACCAGATACTTTTAAAGATATCTGAGTTTCAACCTTAATGTCATCTTGAGCATTCTCTAGAGTTTGTTGTTCTACTCGAATTTCTTCGAGGTCTACTTTTCTCCCACTTGTCATTTTGGAAATGTGATCTCTTTCCAAAAAGATACCATCTCGAGCAACAAGCACCTTGTTCTCATATATATTGTAGAAGTAATACCCCTTTGTTTCCTTTGGGTAGCCCACAAGGATACATTTGTCAGATTTCGGTTGAAGTTTCTCTGAAATTAATCGTTTGACGTATACTTCACAACCCTAAATGTTATGAAAAGACACATTTGGAGGCTTTCCAAACCATAACTCATATGGAGTCTTTTCGACAGCTTTAGACGGAGCTCTATTTAGTGTGAGTGCAGCTAACTTTAGTGCATATCCCCAAAATTCTATTGGAAGTTCGGTCTAACCCATCATTGATCGAACCATGTCTAACAAGGTCATGTTCCTTCGTTCTAACACACCCTTCCATTGAGGTGTTCCGGGAGGAGTCAATTCTGATAGAATTCCACATTCTTTCAGATGGTCATCAAATTCATAGCTCAGATATTCACCGCCTCTATCATACCGCAGTGCCTTAACCTTCTTGCCTAACTGATTCTCTACTTCACTCTGAAATTCCTTGAATTTGTCAAAGGATTCAGACTTGTGCTTCATTAGGTAGAAATAACCATATCTACTGAAGTCATCAGTGAAAGTGATAAATTAGATGAAACCACCTCTAGCATTTGAACTCATTGGTCCACATACATCTGTATGGATTAAACCCAATAGATCAGTTGCTCTTTCTCCAACTTTAGAGAAAGGTTTGTTTGTCATTTTGCCAAGTAAGTATGATTCGCACTTACCATAATCCTCTAAGTCAAATGGTTCTAGAATTCCTTCCTTTTGAAGTCTTTCTATGCGCTTCATGTTAATATGGCATAATCGACAATGCCACAGATAGGTGAGATCTGAATCATCCTTTTTGGCCTTTTTGGTATTTATGTTATAAACTTGTTTTTCTTGATCTAGTAAATAAAGTCCATTGACTAATCTAGCAGATCCATAAAACATCTCTTTAAAATAAAACGAGCAACTATTGTCTTTTATTAAAAAGGAAAATCCCTTAGCACATAAGCAAGAAATAAAAATGATGTTTTTGGTAAGACTTAGAACATGGAAACATTCTTCCAGTTCCAAAACTAGCCCAGAGGGCAACGACAAATAATAAGTTCCTACAGCTAATGCAGCAATCCTTGCTCCATTTCCCACTCGTAGGTCGACTTCACCCTTGCTTAATCTTCTACTTCATCTTAGTCCTTGTGAATTGGAACATAAGTGTGATCCACAACCTGTATCTGAAGGAAATAATGCCCTTGGTCCAAGTATGCATTCTATGTTAAGTCTAATAAATGCGGTTCAGTATTAATTAACAAGTTAATAATTCAGTGAGATCAAGTGAGCTGAATGCCTAGCTAGAGGCCGCTTCAGTTCAAGTGGAATTAATGATATTAATCCACAGCTTACTCTTGACTGAACCCGTAGGGTCACACAAATAGTACGTAAACGGATCAAGTATTTAATGGCATTAGATACTCCATCTATGGATATTCGGAATCGACGGATCTTGGTTTCAGTGGGAGCTGAGATCGTCACAGGCAAGAAATGAATACTCCGGAAACGATGATATTGCCGGAAACGGAAATATGGATCGTATCGGAAATATAAATATTATCCAAGTCGTAGATGTTGCCGGAAACGGAAACATGGTACGTATCGGAAAATATTATCGGAAATGGAAATATTGCCAGAATCGGAAATATTGCCGGAAACGGAAATATTGTCAGAATCGGAAATATTATCGGAATCGGAAAATAATTCCGGAAACGGAAATATTAAATATTTGTTCGAAACGGAAATTGATTCCGGAATCGGAAATATTAAATATTGTTCGTATCGGAAATGAATTCCGGAATCGGGAATTTAATCGGAAGCGTATCGTACGAATTAACATCGGACGAGGCCCGCTAGACGAAGGCCCAGCACGAAGCCAGGCCGTCGCCCAGCGAGCCAACGCTCACCAGCGCACGCCAAAGCCTCGACCAGGCCCAGCGCAAGGCCAGGCCCAGCCAAGGCCTTGGGCGCGCGCGCGGAGCACAGCAGTGGGCCGAGCGATGTGCGCCTAGCGTGGGCCGCAAGGCTTGCGCGGGTGTACGGTGCCCGTGCATTGCTTGTGCGGGAATCCTGAAGCAATCAGGATTCGAAGTGTGATTAAATCCTAAAACTATTAGATAATGATTATTTAATTAGAGTCCTAGTAGGGTTATAATTAAATAAATTAGTATCCTAATAGGATTCCAAAACCCTTTCCATAACTCTATAAATAAGTGCCTAGGGTCACATATTTTCATAGATTATTCAAGTATTCAAAGTGAGTTTTTGAGAGAAAATTCAGACACATTTCTTGACTATAAGTGCCGAAAATCTTTAGTACCTTAAGGGCGATTCTAGTTGGTCAATCTTAAGGCGGATCCGGACGTGCTGTGGACTATCTACGGAGGGACGACACTTGGAGTCCTAAAGACTTGTTCTTGTTCGGTTCGGGCGCAGCTAGGGAAGGCACGCAACAAAGAGTATGCATCTAAACTATGCTATATGATTATGTGTAAATAATATGTATTCCTGGCTAAATGGTTTTTCCGCATGATTTATGAATTGTCATATGTATCATAACCTAACATTATCTAATACCCAAGAAGTTGAATTAGCAAGTATACAGTCTATAACGAAAATACCTGAAGATGGAACGACCGTTCCGTTCTTCTGATCTTCCTTATATTTTGGACATTCTCTCTTGTAATGGCCAATTCGATCACAATAAAGACAGATTGATGTGGATTTGTCCTGCTTTGTCTTCTTTTTGGGAACTAACTCAGCATTGCCCTTGGACTTTCCACCTTTCTTGAAGGGTCTCCCTTTAGCCTTGAGTAAACCCTTGACTTCACAGTCGAGTATTATTTCTGCCTTTTTGACCATCAAACTCTTCAACTGTTTCTTCTCTTGGTTCACTCATGTATAGTTTCTTAAAGTGACCAAACCCATTGTGGAGTGAATTGAGCAAGATTGAGACTACCATCCTTTCGCTTATTGGTGTTCCTAGTAGACTTAAGCGTTCAAATAACGAAAGCATAAAGTTCACATGAAACCTTAGTGGAACACCAACTCTTTGTTTAGTGCGAAGGACCTGAATATGTGTTTCTTGGACTTCCATCCTAAAACATCTGTTATAAGAATCAACCTTCGGGCCTAACATTGATTGAATCAACTCATGCACATTTAGGTCTCTTTCCTCCGTGTTTCCACGACAGATACCCCTCAGATTTTTTATGAGCATAAAAAGGTTCGTAAGCTACCCTCCTAGCCCAATTATCAGGGATGTTGTTCAGCATGAGACTCATAACCTTCTTGAGATCCGCATCCCATGCGGCATGTCTTTCAGGGGTCATGTCTCTGGCATAGTAGCTTGGCATAGGATTGAACATTACATACTCAAATCCATTGAGTCTCACTACTTCAACCAGCTTAGCTTCCCATTCAAGAAAATTTGTTAGGTTCAACTTGATCATAAGCTCAAAACCCATGATGATGTTTTGATTGTTGTTTACCATAGTTAAAATTACAATTGAAAAGAATAAACAAGTAAATAACCATTCACTGTTTCTCTTAATAAATTTAAATTCTAGCATTCATGCATAATTCAATATCTATTAAGCATTTCATTCAAGTTATGTGTTCCGGCAGGTGTTAATAAAATGATTCCAAGATCCTTAAATCATTGAAGAATTAAGCACATTATGTATTTAGACTCAATTCTAAAATATTTTAGGTAAGCAAATCCTTTTCTAATAGTCTAGAAACTACTCTTGGTTGATAGGTATGTCTAAGAACTTATTAGGTAAACCTATTTCATTTGCCGCGACATAAAAGGACTCCTTACTTATATCGTTGAGTTTCACCAAAACTAACATGTACTCACAATTTTATTTGTGTACCTTACCCATTTAGAATCAATAAGTAACACCTCGCTATGGCGGAAAACTATTACTAAGATTGATGTAAAGGTTATCCAAGTAAGTGTTATTTTGGCATGGCACCTTTTAACTTAATTTTTTTAAAAGTTTGGAACTTAAGGCTCTTACTATGTTGGTTAGATTTTAAGTGAACTAAAATCCTTAATCATGCAACATAATCAAGCCATAATCTCATGCATAATTAAGATATATTTAAAGCAATAAATAACTTAAAGCATGCATAAGATATAAATGTGATCTAGTATGGCCCGACTTCATCTTGAAGCTTCAACTTCAAACTCCGTCTTGAAAATGGATTGGAAACTCCGTCTTGAATTTCACCATGGGAGGCGTCATTTTCTTCAAATAGGATATGCAATAATTGAAACAAATTACAACTATTTGATGGTACGCATACCATATTTAAAATTAAAAAATTTGGTGCATTAGACCAATTTTACATTCAAATTAATGGTACACAGACCATATTTTCTATCCTATTTGGGCCATACTAGTCACTTTCCATAACCTGCAAAACAGTACATTTACAATATACCATTCACCCATTAATTTATCAATGAATGGCCCACATAGCAAGTTAGTAGAACATATTATGCATCACATAAACATTTGCAACAACTAATTAAGGCTTCCAATAATCTACAAATTATTCAATCCTTATTAGTTCTAACCGAGTTGTTTTAACCTTACAGGAATGTAGACCTAATCAAGAGTTTAATGACGAAAATGCTCCCACTAAAACCAAGAAATTTACATGCTTTACAAATTTTAAACATAAAATTGTATTTCCTAGTCCAACAAGAAACTTACAAATTTATTTAAAATTTAAAGCTCATATAAAATATTATCTAAATCCCTTTATTTTATTTTCAGTTGATTAAAATTAATTAATTTAAATTTTATCAAGGTTTTAATTTTAGTAAAATAATTGGTATAAATAAATTTATAATAATTAAATTAATCAAAATTAAATTCCGAGAAAAAATTAAATTACGAAATTTAACATAATTAAAATCGTTTTCAACCGAAAAATTAAAATGAACCAACGGGTTAAGACAAAGCCACAGGCTTGCGCCCATGCCTCGTCGAAGCCTCGTAGTAGCAGCGCCCATGGGCCGCGTGCACGAGTGCAGCGCCCATGGCCTGCTACTTGCGATCGTCGTAGCACAAGCGTCGAGCAGGCCACGCATAGCACGAAGCAAACATCGTTCGCTGGGACGAGCCAACGCTCGCTGGGCGAACAAGCGCTCGCTGGAGCGAACCAGCTTTCGCTGCTCGCGTGCGCGACCTGTGTTGCTCGTTGCCTTCGTCTCTCCACTCGCTCACATGCACACAGCACGCACCGCACAGGAGCGTAGCCCTGCGCGCGCGTCCGTTCCTTGCTCGCTGCCTAGTACCGCATGGGCGACAAGCTCCCTTGCTCGTCGTCGCATGCCCGCACTATTGCAACACCCCTTAAGGGTAACACTTAGCTTCCATTGCTTCGTGTGTGCAATATTTGTGAACGATTAACATGAAAATCGAAACTTTTGTAATTAAATTTATTGACAAATTAATAGCTCATATTAATTTCATAAATTTAGGCGACAAATCGAAAATTTATTATTCAAATTAATTTCCGATTACATGTATTTTTAGGGATTCAAATCTAGGTCATAAAATTTTAAAACTTTTCAATTTAAAAAAAAAAATAGTGGTTTTTAATCATAGGATCCTACTTAAATTGCTAATTAATTATGAAAATCAAAATAAATTCTAAATTATTCGAATTTCAACAAATTAATTACAATTACAAATTAGGTTGTATAATTAACAAGATTAGGCTTTAAAATTGTTAAACATATACAGTAAGTCAATCATAGATTCAAGATTTATATACAAGATTCGCAAGTATTTAATTTAACATCATAAAAATTACAAATTTTGCGTTCGAAAAACTAAAACCTCCGAAAAGTCATAGTTAGGCTTGGAATTTGGGAATTCTGGGTTCGGCATCAAATCTTTGATTTTTGTCAAAATTTTAAAATGTCGTTTACATGCGAAATTCATTATAAAATTATAAGATTCCGACCATTATTGACAAAACTGCCGAAAAATCCTGCGAACATATAATCAAATAATCGCACGAATTTGCAATTAATTACATACACGAAATTAATCACCCCTTTAATTCATTGCAAATTTATAAAATTTATCCATGTTAACTATAATTGATTATGGAATTAATTAGAGGCTCTGATACCAATGTTAGGTTATGACAAATATAAACAATATATTTCATGCGGAAAAACCATAAAGCCATGAATCCAAATTAATTGCCACATAGTCAATTAGCATAATTTAGGATACATACATGTGATGCGTGCCTTCCCTAGCTGCTCCCGAACCGAACAAGAACAAGTTTAGGACTCCAAATGTGGCCCCTCCGTAGATAGTCCACAACACGTTCAGATCCGCCTTAGATTCAACCAACTAGGATATTCTCTAAGGTATTATATTTACTCGGAAAGGTTAATTATTAATTTAGGTAAATTATTAAATTCCCACTTGAACTTAATCTATGTGAATACTTATTGAATTGTTGTATATCAATTGTGATTATGAACCACATATTTGTAGGGTAGAAATAACGGACTTAGATTTCTACTAGGATTCAAATAACTAAATAAATTAGGATTCTAGTTAAATTAATCCATTAGAATTTAATGTTTAATCAAACACCTAAGTGTTTTAGATTTAACAAAACATTCAAATCGAGTAGAATTAGGAAAATGATGCAAGCAGTCCTAGACGACCAAGGACTTGATCGTACGCATCCTCGCGGCCACGCAGCCAATAAGGGCGCTGGCGCTCGGCTCGGCCCAAGGCAGGGCGCTAGCAGCACGCGGCCCATCGTGGGCGCTGCTCGTTGGGCCTACCTTTGCTCGCTTGCGTGTGCGCTGGGCCTGCCTTGTTCGCTGCTCGCACGCTGGGCCTGCCTTGCTGCTCACTTGCGCGTGAGCTTCTCTAGGCGTTGGGCCTGGCTTCGTGTTGGGCCTTGCGTCTAGCAAGCTCGTCCGTCGATCGTTTCGTACGTCGCGCTTCCGATTCCGGAATTCATTTCCGATTCGAACAATATTTAATATTTCCGATTCCTAAATTTATTTCCGATTCCGACAAAGAAATTTCAATGTTCTAATATGCACGATTCAACCAACCTAGTGCCATGATTAGGATTCCACGAAAACGATCCTTGTCTTGTATTTGAATGTATTTCTAAAGCTTGCCAAAATAATCGGTTCGTTCTCGTACTCGAATCTCACACATTCGGTTTCAAGATTCAATGCCTTGTCCAAAAAGATTCAAATTTGGTCCTTCCAAACCGGACCCTTTAAATTTTTGGTGGCGACTCCGTCGAATTTCAAATTTGAAAGTCGTAGGGATATTTTACGTCTTTCTTGTACCTTGAACTTTGATTTTTCTATGTTCAAATCCAATTACGTCATTTGTGTGAACCTAGAATTTGGATCCCCTTTTGGGGCGGGATTGAAAAGATCAAGTCAAACCTAGTCGATCACACACTTGATAAGTTGGACAAGTTAGAGACTTTGATGAGTCTTAAACAAGACTCATCAAGCTCTCATAACTTGCATACAAAATTCGATGTGCAAATTATACGAAATACGAAAAATACCACTACAAGAGAAAATGCAATTCAAATAATAATATAAAAAAAAACTCCTACACTTTTTCCATATGGATTATTTTATTGTTGAGTGAGGCATGTTAATATTAGAATTTCACTCTAGCGTGTTTGTACTCAGCTTTCGCTGACTACGTGCTTTATGTCTCTTTGGTCGTGACCTTTGCCTTAATGACCCTATGATGATACATCATTGCATTTGTGTTGTTGGGGAGTAGATTTTAAATAAACAGGTTTGTATGGATATCTTGCAGGAGAAGTTATCTAGCATGGGGAAATGGTTGAGCGATGATTTTCTCTTGCATTATTAAAATCTATTATTTTTGTTAGTCTAGACTATTTAAATTATTTAGTTAATGGATTTTATTTAACGTATTTGGTTTTGGGTCGTTATATGGTTCCAATTTGTATGGAGGCCATTAACTATTACTTAAGGTTTTGAATGTTAGTTATATTTCCGCTGTGTAATTCTGGTACTAGCCTTAACCGTTATCAAGGTGGCGATAATACTTTAGTAATTCCTTTATTTTAATTTGAAAAATGGTTTTATAAAGTCAATGAATTGTTAGGGTGTTACACTTGTGGCCTAAGTAACTTGCGCGGCAAGTTGCTTGACGCTCAAGAAAGGTTATTGGGTTGGCCCCGCTTACACGCACGTAGCACATGCGCGGCCTATGCGCAGCACGTCTCGTGCGCATGGCCTATGCATTTGTCGCGTTTTGCTCGTGCTCTAGTTGTGTGTTGTGGTTCGCCCATGGACTTGGTCTTGCGGCCAGCTCGTGGGCTTGCCTCAACCATGGGTCGCGAAGCACACGACCTTTGGGCAGTGATTTCAGCTCATGGTTCGAGCTCAGTGTTTCCGATTTATTTTTCAATTACGACAATCTTTCCTTTTCCTGTAATATTTCCGATTCCGTCAATGTTTCTATTTTCAAAATATTTTCGTTTTCGATAATATTTCTATTTCTATTTCTATTTCCGACAACATTTTCGGTTCAGGTAATACTTATATTTCCGACAATATTTCCGATTCCGGTAATATTTTTTATTCGAATCATATTTCCGTTTCCGGCAATATCTCCGGTTTTTCTTTTGACGATTTGTTAGCTCCCACTGAGACCAAGAACCGTCGTTCCCGAATATAACCATCTATTAGATTATTTACTGAATATTATATATTTACCTAAATACTTGATCCGTTTCACGTACTATTTGTGTGACCTGACGGGTTCAATCAAGAGTAAGTTGTGTCTTTAATTATTATATATCGATTCCACTCGATCTGAAGCGGTCTCTAGCTAGGCATTCCGATAACTTGATCTCACTGAATAATTAACTCGTTAATTAATCTCAACCGCATTTATTAGACTTCGTATAAATGCATTGAAAGCATACTAGCTTGGAACATGTATTCTTCAATATAAAGGTTATGATACACTGTTCCAAACCCATTTTTGAGATTTTCAGGACATGATAATGGTAAACTGTCAAAATTCGGAAAAGCGTATCAAGGGGTTATACAAGGTTGTTTGGTACTCTAAACACCCACTAGTGATCACATAAAAGTCCGGAATTACTTTCATTCACAAAAATCAATTTTGTAAGAAAATCAACTAAATACTCTCTCCGTCTCAAATTAGACACTTATAAAGACACAAAGTTTTAGAAGATAAGGTGTTATTTGGTTATCAAATAATATTTTATTGAAAAAGTAGATATGATAAAAGATAATGGAGTGAGTGTTTTTTTTAATTGAATGTGAGAGAGTGTGGGTCCTATCTTTTTGGTAGTGGGAAGAAAGGAGTATTAAGTAAATCTGGGATCTTTCCCAATAGAAGTGTAAAAACAATTTGGACAGATGATATCATGAAAATGAAAAGTGTAAAAACTAATATGGAACGGAGTGAGTATCATCTAAAACGGAGTAGAGGATTCTAGCCACCCAATTTACATCTCGTTCCTAATGTGGTCCATGGAAAACATTAAATTTGTAAATCCGACCTAGCTTGGAGAGTTGGAGGGTTAGAAAAGTTACAATTGTTCTAAATATGAAGGATCAATGAAGACACATAAGCCCGTGATTAATGTAGCACAAGTGAGGTTTCATCCTAAAACCAATTGACAAAAGAAAGAGTAGCCCGCTATGTTATAAAATAGAAGTTATTTGCTTTATCTTCCGATGTAGACACAATACTCACACTTACTTTTTTTACTTTTTTTATAAGCCCGATTATTAAATGATAACGTATTTTTTAAAAGATAAAGTAAATTCGAATAGGTACATTATTATAAAAGTGGTAGGGCTCTTTATGTTACATTAGATAATGAAACATATTGTCGTTTAGAACAAAAATGAGTTTAAAGAACGAAGATTTGGAACCCCATCAAACTTTTTAATTAAGTGGTTTAAAGACGAAGAAATCTACTTAGACTGAGACTGAATAATATCTTTCATTATTAATATTTTTTTTAATAAAGAAAAAAAAGAAACTTCTACTCCGTAATTAAAAAGAAATTAAATCATGAACACCAATCATAGATCTTCATTGGGTTTGCAGGATCTGTCTTTCTCAACGGTTATCTAACATAGGATGACATCAGTACGTATTTGCGTCCATGCTCCATCCAAATTAAAATGTTCTTATATATTCATATACTTTTAGGAATGGACAAAATGACTGTTTAAACATATACAAATACTCACGATACGGTTTAAAATCAGACTAATGAGGTTTTGATCCAGTAACATAGACCGAGGATCAATGTACGATAAGTCATGAGTTTAAAATTCCTCTCCTTTGGGCCATTTGTAATCGTCGGTCATGGGTATACAACTCTTCAAGCTTAAGAGTCATTCTCATTAGTCATTACCGTTGGTAATTAAAATAACTATTGATACCGAAAATAATTATAGACAAAGATTCAAAGAGATCGAGGATAGCTTTGAAGGTAATGTTGTGATGTTGTATGGATGTCACTGTCTTAAAAGCGAATTTCTCAACCGTTTTGCCCCCAAGGCTGCTCATATCTCAAATTAAGATTTTAGGGTTTGTGTTCAGGGTTTTCTATACCTCCATATATCTGAATGAAGTTGTTTCGGAAAAAGAATAAAACGAGAGGGGTTTATACAATATGTTTAACCAGAAAAATAAACGAAATAAAGTGGCTGCAAATTCTACAGACCATCTAGATTGATCAATTGATCGGATCCAACTCAAAAACCTTTGAATGCATTATTATTTCTAACGGTTTCACATTTTACCTAACACATTCGAAATTATTACGATGAATCATGTTTGTATGGGGTATTTTAGGCGCATTTAGGTTGCATTGCTAGGCATCTGTCTCATTTTAGTTGCATATAAAGTCATATTTGCATAAGTTGTCGTTATTGTACTCTATTACGCTCCGTTTGTGTTTTCCTTGATATTTCAGGTGATTTTACAATCATTTGGATACTTTCAGAGTGTTTGGAGGTGGATCGAATAATCACCAGATGGTTTGAGTCAAAAACGAAGTGTTTGATCGGAGAATTGAGATTTACGGGAATGATTACGTAAATCCGGGTGATTAGCTCGATGTATCTCTTTTTCATAGAAGAGGGAAGCATCCCTCGTTGGCTCACAAGATCCCTTGTTGGCCCGCAAGATCCCTCGTTGGCTCGCCACATCCCTCGCTCTCTCGCTAGATCCCTCGCTGCCC
The DNA here is from genome assembly GCF_020520425.1 of Spinacia oleracea. Classification (NCBI taxonomy): domain Eukaryota; kingdom Viridiplantae; phylum Streptophyta; class Magnoliopsida; order Caryophyllales; family Amaranthaceae; genus Spinacia; species Spinacia oleracea. Next base: position 76,719,990 of record NC_079488.1, read on the forward strand.
CATTGCCTCATAGTTGATTGTTATGCATCTCACCATGCCAGCGAGGGATAACATGCGAGATCCCTCGCTGCCTCACCTTGCTATAGTTTCGCATCTCACCAGGCCAGCGATGGATGGCAGGCGAGATCCCTCGCTGCCTCGCCTTGCTACAGTTTCGCACACACACAGGCCAGCAACGGATGGTACGCGAGATCCCTCGCTGCCATGCTTCGCCCTACTATTGTTTTGCGCCTTGTGTGTTGCTTAGGCAGTTTGGTCGTGCTCGGGTTTCATTGCCACGTCATCATCCATCGACCAATCATTGACGACTTCTATTTGTTTTTTTTTTAGAAAATAGAACTCTAAATAATTAAAGGGAATTGATTTATTTCCCTCATGCTTTTTATTCCAAATTTCTTTTTACGTTCTTTTTCTCTCTCCTCCTTTCATGAACCCTAGTTCTTCTTCATAATCTATTAATGTAACTCTTTGAGGTATTATTGATTTTTCTCTTTATTTTATTTATCGCTTTTGATTATGTTTTCATTGTTAGTTTTGATTTTCATTATTTATTTCACGATTGAGTAATTTGCTTTCTAGGGTTTGGGAATCCATGTTTATATTATGAATCTTTATTGTTATTGTTGATGGTTTGATTATTCATTGATATTTCTAGTTGATTAGGTTTATATTGTTAATCTTTGCAATCTTATCAATTGTTTGATTAAATCATGCTAATAGGGTTTAGAATCGAAGATCGACTTTTAGATTCTTACCTACAACTAACAATTTTGATTATGTTAGCGATCGTACTGCATATGTTGAATTGAGAGTGTTAAGACCCGACCGTAAGATTAACTCGTGCTCTAGATACTTTGAATACTTGAATTGTTGATGATTTTTTTATTGATTTTGAACTATAAACATGGTGAACCATTGCCCTATATCTTTTAATTTGTTTTCCTTATTATTTTAGTTTAAACTTTCAATGCTAAATTTCGTGACATTGTTAGTTTCTCCATACTTTGAAAGCTAAATTTAAATAGTCATCTCTCTGTGAATTCGACCCTGCTACATTGTTAGGAAAATTTCCTATGATTTTATTTTTGACGGGTGTACGACTAGCCTATCATATTATCACATCCATTTTCGCTAATAGTACTATTTCTTTAACCATGATATCCATGAACATAATCATTTCCTAACCGCTCACCTAATTAGGTTCTACCTAATGAAAAGCTTGTGAGCAAAAGTTAAAGACCATATATTACTAGTTTTGGTGTTTCCATGATTATAAGAGGAAAAATAACCAATGATGTGAACGTTAGGCAAAACTTTCGTCTGAAGTAGAGCTGTTAAAATAGGTTATTGGATCAGGTTTGGGTCGGTCATGATCAGGTCGGGTCGTGTCGGGTTAATATTTCATCCGGGTTGAGTTCGAGTTCAGTCGGGTCGATTTTAGGTCGGGTCATGTCGGTTTTTTCTTATCCCAAGTGCAGTTCGGGTCGGGTCACATTTCGGTCAGGTTTGATTTCGGGTTCTGGTCTTATCGGGTCAGGTTTAAGTCGGTTTGTAACAGGTAATTTCGGATACGGGTCTTATCGAGTCGAGTTTAAGTCGATTTGCAACACAGTTATTTTCGGGTCCGAGTCTCAGTTTGGATCGGATTATAATCGGATCAGATAGAATTCAGGTCGGGTCAAACTCGGGTCTAATAATTAACCTATACATTTTAATTATTTTATATTGTAAAAAATATTGTTTAACTTATTTTAGAGTTAAATTTTATATAGACCAAACAATCGCGTGTTTTTGTCAAGTCAATACATATATAAAGTGAATATGGATTACGAACCAATGATCGAATTGGTCATCTCAAAATGTGAAAGTGAAATCATTTACTCCCGCAACTCGAATTTCATTTTTGGAATGAAGGGTAAGTGAGTGGGTCTCGAGCCAATGCGAATCTCCTGTGTGCTAGTGTACCCGTTTTTCTCGTTGTTGAGCACATTGACATAGGTCGCGCAGCCAAAGAGAAAGACTGTCAGTTAGAATGTTAGATTTAATTCTTACCTTTCATCTCATCCAAATTGCAAAAAATAACTCAAAATTATTGTAAAAACAAAACAGTTTTACTTTACTTTTGTTTTTTTATATAAAAACGTTAAACTGTTCAACACGTTTTAATTTTTTGGAGTTTTAATTTTTCAGTATGTAGTAATAAGTAATAAAAATAGATTTATCATAGTAGTTAATATTTGGTCGTGTCAATGACAAGTCGGGTTATCAACAGGTCGGGTAAATCGGGTAGCGGGTTGTCACAGGTCGGGTCAATAACAGGTTTCATCGAGTTACAATCGGTTTCGGGTTGACATCGGGTCGGGTATCGAATCGGGTTCGGGTCATTGTTCGGTCGGGTCAGTTCGGTTATCGGTCATCTTCTGGTCGGGTGTAGGGTTCGGGTTCGGGTGTTACAACATCAGGTTAAAATCGGTTATCGGTTTTTTCGGGCCGGGTAGAGGTCGGATTCCGGGTTACCTGTTTTACCATAATTTCGGTTCATGGTCGGTTACAGGTTCAATCGATTCAGGTCGGGTTAGTTTTTGACAGCTCTAGTCTGAAAGGTTTAATAAAAAAAAAAACTTTACCTTTTTTTTAATGTAAAAACCTTGACCTTATTATTGAACCAAACATCTACAAAGTACTAGATTTTAGCCCGTGCGATGCACGGTTTCTATTAAATTGTTATGTTAAAATAAAACTCCTATATATAAATATCAAATGCTATACTTTATATATAATATTAGATTGGTTTTTTTTTTTTGATTGAATTTCATTTTAGATTTATTTTTTTATTATAGTTTTGATTTTGGTTGAAATTGTACATAAGAAATATTAATAATTAATTAATAAAAATATGTACGTGGCATTCGACTTTTTAATTCAAAAATAATTTTGAAGTCTTATTTTTCATTGGCCGAAACTCTTGGATTTCCTACGTGGCGCTCTAATATTGGATTAATGTTTGATTTTGAATTGAATTTTATTTTAGATTAGTGTTTGATTTTGGATGAATTTTATTTTAGATTTTTTTTTATTATTAGAGGTTTGATTTTGGATAGAATTGTATATATTAGTAATACAAAAATTTCAATAAGACCGACTGACAGCGTCAGACGTGTCGACGTGGCAGCGCGGGTCGTGACGCGGGTCGTGACGCGGGTCAGGACGCGGGTCAAATCTGAATCGGGTTGAAAACGGTTATTTTTTCGGGTTTAGTATAAAAGGCTTTCTTTCCCACGTTTTTGCCCATTTTCAAATCACTGTTCATCTTTTAGAGAGAGAAACCGTCGAGTTCTTCCATTTTAGGAGAGAGAAAGCATCTACTCTTTGATCTTCTCTTCGATTTCTTCAATTTCTGTAAGTTTTTTGCATTTTCACTTGTTTTTCTTTGTTCGTGTGTAGTTCTTACTAATTTATCCTCTTTTTTTTCGTTCGATTTAGGGTTTTGAAGGTGTGATTGTGATATTTTCCGATTTACTTCAACATTCGGTAAGTTCTTTCTATTTTCATCTACTTTTTGTTCAATTCTGTCATCATTTGATGTTCGTTTTGTTTCTTACTGTTTTTGGTTTTGATTTAGGGTTTTGTAATTGTGATTTGTGATAATTTCGGTTGTTCTTCATTTTCGACAATATTTTTGAAGTTTTTTTGTCATTTTTTCTTCTTTTTGTTCAATTTTGTTATCATTTGAAGTTCGTTTTTGTTTCTTACTGTTTTTTGTTTTGATTTAGGGTTTTGTAATTGTGATTTGTGATACTTTCGGTTGTTCTTCATTTTCGACAATATTTTTGAAGCTTCTTGTCATTTTTTCTTCTTTTTGTTCAATTTGTTCATAATTTGAAGTTTGTTTTGGTGTTTTTTTCGGTTTTTTAACTGCGAGATTTAGTTTACTATTCATGATTTTATCAACCTGTAGATGTTTTAGTTTAGAATTTCGTGTATTTAGTTAAGATAACAGTATTTTTAGTTTTAATTTTCGTCATATTTTCCATTTTATTCTTGTTCATCTGTGCACATGAATTAGTTTTGTATTTGTTGTTATTAGTTTAGTAATGACATTTATTAGTTAAGTTTTTAAACAAATTAAAAGTTCGCTGATAAATAGTTAGTTTTTTATTCAATTAGTTAATTATTTTTACCAATTAGTTATTCTTTCAAAGCAATTAGTCATATTCTGACATTCATAAATCAAGTATTAAACGAATTAGTTATTTATTTAATTTCAAACTTTCTTGACCAATTAGTTCACTTTTTTGACCAATTAGTTAATTGCATAATCCAATTAGTTAACTATTTTAACCTGTTAGTGAAACATTCAAAGAAATTAGTTACACAATGAAATTGTTTTGTTTTTATTGTTATTTATACTGCTTATGTGTTAGGTTATGATACATATGACAATTCATAAATCATGCGGAAACAACCATTAAGCCAGGAATACATATTATTTACACATAATCATTTAGCATAGTTTAGATGCATACTCTTTGTTGCGTGCCTTCCCTAGCTGCGCCCGAACCGAACAAGAACAAGTCTTTAGGACTCCAAGTGTCGTCCCTCCGTAGATAGTCCACAGCACGTCCGGATCCGCCTTAAGATTGACCAACTAGAATCGCCCCTAAGGTACTACAAATTTTCGGCACTTTTGAGCAAGATGTGTAACTGAATTTTTCTCTCAAAAACTCACTTTGAATACTTGAATAACTCGTTATAAATTGGGAACCCAGGCCACATATTTATAGGGGTATGGAAAGAGAATTGGAATCCTATTAGGATACGAATTAATTAAATTAGAATTATAATAAAACTCTTATTTAATTAATTTATCAAATAGAATTAGGAATTTAATCATTAAACAAATTCTGCACGTTTTAGGTTTCGTATGCGAACACAAACACTTACGCGAGCATGACCCGCAAGCTACAAGCCCACGCGAGCTGCAGCAATGCTCGCAGCCCACTGCTCGCAGCTGCGCGCGCTGCGCGTGCTGCCACGGCCTGCTGGGCCTGGCCTTGCGCTGGGCCTGGCGTGGCCTTGGCTGTTCGTGTGGCGCGCTTGGCTTGCTAGGCGATGGTCTGGCTTCGTGCTGGGCCCTCGTCCGGCAGGCCTCGTCCGATGCTTATTCGTACGATACGCTTCCGATTAAATTCCCGATTCCGGAATATATTTCCGATACGAACAATATTTAATATTTTCGATTCCGGAATTAATTTCCGTTTCGAACAAATATTTAATATTTCCGTTTCCGGAATTATTTTCCGATTCCGATAATATTTCCGATTCTGACAATATTTCCGTTTCCGGCAATATTTCCGATTCCGGCAATATTTCCATTTCCGATAATATTTCCAGATACGTACCATGTTTCCGTTTCCGGCAACATCTACGACTTGGATAATATTTATATTTCCGATACGATCCATATTTCCGTTTCCGGCAATATCATCGTTTCCGGAGTATTCATTTCTTGCCTGTGACGATCTCAGCTCCCACTGAAACCAAGATCCGTCGATTCCGAATATCCATAGTTGGAGTATTTAATGCCATTAAATACTTGATCCGTTTACGTACTATTTGTGTGACCCTACGGGTTCAGTCAAGAGTAAGCTGTGGATTAATATCATTAATTCCACTTGAACTGAAGCGGCCTCTAGCTAGGCATTCAGCTCACTTGATCTCACTGAATTATTAACTTGTTAATTAATACTGAACCGCATTTATTAGACTTAACATAGAATGCATACTTGGACCAAGGGCATTATTTCCTTCATTATGTTCATTACACATTCTTTTTATTTGTGTATTGCAATATATTGAACTACATTCATTTATAGTTTCAGTTTACATAATGAGGTCGAAAAATGCAAACAAACCATCTGATTATCACGATGCTGGGAAGTCGAGTCAAGATGTGGAAGGCAGTTCAAGGCCGACTGAAGATATTCCAGCTAGTCCAAAGCTGAGTGCATATGAGAGGAAAATTGGAAGGGGGCCAAAGAAGTCGAAAGTTAAATTAGAATATACGGAAGATAGCGGGGAAGTTGTAGAGTTGGATAGATATAACTCCTATCTTTGTAACTGTTATTTATCACTGTTTAATTAGTTGGATAGGTATGACTATTTGTTATTTATTTTTAAATTAATTACTTTTTCTTTGAAACAAATTATTTTACCTATATGAAGTAGTTATGTAATTAAAATAATTAGTTAACCTTAAAACACAATTAGTTAAAAATTGATTTTGCAATTATCATAACCTATTTTACATTTAGTTAACTTTTTGCATCATTTAGTTAACTTTTGACTGCAATTAGTTAAATATTTTTCAGTAAATAGTTAACCTTTTTTTAAAAAGAATCTTTCCACTAATTAGTTAACTTTTTCCACTAATTAGTTAACTTTTTCCATTAATTAGTTAACTTTTGACTGCAATTAGTTAACTTTTGACTGCAATTAGTTAACTTTTTCCATTAATTAGTTAACTTTTGACTGCAATTAGTTAACTTTTTCCAATAATAGTTAACCTATTTCATCAATTAGTTAACCTATTGCATGATTAGTGAAGTTTTTTTCACTTAGTTAACCTATTTCATTAAATAGTTAACCTTTTTCTTCAATTAGTTAACTTCTTAAGCAATTAGTTAAATATTTTCATTAATTAAATTCTTTTATTTTGTGTAGGGGTTACAAACTAAATTGTAGACCAGAGGCGTTGATTAATCTTCTTAATTCTATAAAGAAGAATGATAACAAAGTGAAAGCTATTAAAGAAATTGGTTTTGGTGGTTTGTTGAGTGTTCGACTTCATGAAGTCAACACACGCCTTGTTCCATGGCTACTTCAGCATTTTAATTGTGTTGATCATATGCTCCAGTTTGGAGAAACACATAATGTTCAGTTATATGATTATGATGTCTATGACGTCTTTGGCTTTCCATGGAACAAGGATTTTGATGTTCAAGAGATGCCAAGAAAGCGGGTTGAAGGAGATGCCAACCATGAAATGATTCAGAGATGGAATGAGAAGTTCCACAAGAAACCAACTGTGCAGGATCCCACCTTGACGGAGTTGGAGTCTTTTTTGAAAACAGATGAATGTGGAGATGATTTTAAACGTGCCTTTGTGGTATATGTTTTGGGTAAAAATTTCTAAATTATTTATGCTCAAGTTATTTACCTTTAACAACAAGTATATAGTTAACTATTTACATTAATTAGTTTACCTTTTTTTATTAATTATTCTTCTTTTTTCATTAATTAGTTCACCTATTTAACAATTAGTTTACCTTTTTTATCCATTAGTTACTGTTTTCATCAATCAGTTAACTTATTTTACAATTAGTTAACCTATTTTACATTTAGTTAACTTTGTTCATCATTTAGTTAACTTTTTACATCAATTAGTAAACTATTGTTATGAATTAGTTAACCTATTATCTTATTGATTTCTGTAATTATCTTATTGTTTTTATAGGTGTATTTTTGGCTCCTACATCTAACCGGTTGTTAGACATCAAGTTTCTGAAGGCTGTTGAGGATGTTTCACAGATTGTGAAACAAAATTGGTGTAAATATGTGTTAAACCAGCTTGGGTTTGCTGTCGAGAGGTGGAGAGCGAGTGTCAGGAATGACAAAGTTGGTGGTTGTGTTATATTTTTGGAGATAATTTATCTCCAAAGATCGTGATTTAGGGGTGTAGTCCCCCCCTAAGGAAATCCCACTTGTTCAACATTGAAATGATGAACAAGTGACTGAACGTCTGGTCTCCGAGGAGAAGATGGGTTTTGGGGTAGCTTTGGTTGATATAACCAGCTATCCCGTGTCTAAGACTTTTGCTGATTTGTTAGGGGGTCTTAACCCTATCAAACTCGAGGTTCCTGAAGCTTCTGCTGCTCCTGCTGCTTCTGCTGCTCCTGCTGCTTCTGTTGCTCCTGCTGCTTCTACTGCTCCTGCTGCTCCTGCTACTTCTGCTAAACCTTCGGAATGTGCACCGGATAATTCCCAAGCTGATCGAAGCAGGATTATTGAGTTCCAAATTCCAGAAAGTCTGCAAACTGATGCTGAAATTCAATATACCTGCGATGATGTAAGTCATGATAATGTTCATATTTATTTTTGTTGTATTGTTTTTTTAATGAATCTTTTTAATAGTTAACCTATTTTGTCAATTAGTTAACCTTTTTTATGAATTAGTAAACCTTTTTATTTAATTAGTTAACTTGTACCAACAATTAGTTAACCTTTTTATGAATTAGTAAACCTTTTTATTCAATTAGTTAACTTGTACCATCAATTAGTTAACTTTTTTTATGAATTAGTAAACCTTTTTATTCAATTAGTTAACCTATCTCACAATAGTTAACCTTTTGCTTAAATTAGTTAACTTTTTACAGCAATTAGTCAACTTTTTCCATTAATTAGTTAACCAAGTGTTACTTATTTTATGAATTAGTTAACCTATTTCAGCAATTAGTTATCTTATTTCATCAATTAGTTAACTATTTTTTCTCTATAAGTTAACTTATTTTTTAATGAATTTTTCCAATAGTTTCATCATTCCATCAATTAGTTAAGTTATTTCATCAAATAGTTAACCTTTTCCTTCAATTAGTTAATTTTTTACAGCAATTAGTTAATGTATTTCATCAATTAGTTATCTTTTTCCATGAATTATATAATTGTTTAGATAATTCAATTAGTTAACTATTTAGTTGTTGTTTTCTTTTCTTAATATTTTTTTTTTGGTGTGAAGGAGTTGCAATTAGCAATGAGAATGTATTGCCGTGATTTATATGTTGTGTTCAGTTTCCATAAGGACCATATAATTTGTTAAAGAGTCGGCGACAAGAATTATCAGACAGTCCAGGATACAGTGATCCTGTGTTTTGGAGATTATTGACTCAATTGTTGCCTATGCTGAACACTTGAGAAAAGAAAACAATGATGTTGATGATGATGCTCGTTGTGATAACGCTGGTGGTGATTTTGTTGAGAAGCCTCCTTCTCATGTTGGTGCTGCTGACAAGGGGCCAATTCAGAAGAATGTTGGTGCTGCTGACAAGGGGCCAATTCAGAAGAATGTTGGTGTTGCTGACAAGGGTCCTGGTGGTAATGGACCTGGTGATAAGGGGCCAATTCAGAAGAATGTTGAAGGTTCTGGAAATGTTGCTCCCGAAGTTGCTGAACCTGAACGAGAAGCTAGGAGTTTTAATAGCAGTCTTCCCATTGGTTCTGCTACAGAAGAAGTGTTCTGCATATCTGAGTTAATGGAGAGATTTCCAAAGACCCTCGGTCGTCTGAGGAGACTAGAAAAAGAAGTTATTGATTTCTGTTTCTTGGATGATGAGGCACTTGATCAACGGTAAGTTAACAATTAGTTATCTTGTGACATGAATTAGTCAACTATATATGTCATTTAGTTAAGATTTTTACATAATTCAATATTTTCCTTATTTATTTGTTTTAATTTTTGTGTAACAGGGCTGATGTTTTTATTTTTGGGATGCTTCACAAAATAACAAGGGAGGAAATGCAATGTTTGGTTCATGAGGAATATATCTTATCCAACATTGTTGAGATTTGGTCTATTCTCTTAAACAAAAATTAGTTCATGTTGAATAAAGAACGAAACAATTTCTATTTTGGTCTTGAGTACACGGTTCGTTTCTATTTTACGTACTTTTTTTTATTAATGTCCTTTACTTTTTTATGTTGTATTATTTTATTGTTTAAATAATCAGTTACTTATCTTTTTACCACTATTATTTTTTCTTACATCAATTAGTTAACATTTTCCATCAAGTAGTTAACTTTTTAACTTTTTAAATCATTTAGTTAACTTTTTCTGACAATTAGTTAACCTTTTCTATCAATTAGTTAGCCTTTTCCATGAATTAGTTATACTATTAAGGTACCTAGTTTTGTATTCACTTCTGTCAGTTTGTTGTACAATTAGTTAACTTTTTATATCAATTAGTTAACTTTTGCTATCAATTAGTTAACTTTTGCTATGAATTAGTTAACTTTTGCAATCAAATAGTTAACTATTTCTATCAACTAGTTAACTTTTTCCATGAATTAGTTATCCTTTTCCATCAATTAGTTACACATTAAAGTACCTAGTTTTTTATTCAGTTCATTTAATTTGTTTATACTGTTTTTTGCTTATGCCAGAGGAAGCTTGAAGGTGTTCTTAAGACGAAGTCAGCTGAAACTCTAAATCGAATTATTGAAGAACTTATCAATAGTTGGAAACTTTGGGTGCAAATCAATGACCACAGATTCGATCTGAAAAATGTGGGAATGGTAAGTTTTTATTTTAGTAGTTATGTCTTTATATGTTATAGTTAATTTGTGATATTAAATAGTTAAGTTTTTATATATTTTAGTTTGATTTTTCTTACTTTTTTTCCTTGATTCATTTGCAGTTTTTCTTTCCCATTCATTACAAAGAACACCTCTCTCTGTTGATTGTCAACATAAATCAGAAAAGTCTTGTCTATGTTGACAACATAATTTGGTGTAACAAGATTCATAATGATTATATGCCAATGGTGTCATTGCTTATTGAAGGATTCGCACAGTTTCTGCTAGAGATTGGCCATGCGACTGCTGCTGATTGCTTAAGTTTTGAAATGTCAATTCTGGACTTTCCAGGGAGATCAGATAACCCTGATCATGTAGATTGCGGAATTTTTTTGATGACAGCAATGCAGTACTTTAATGGCAAAAATATTCCCTTGGATCTTTCCTATGTAAGTGTACTTTAGTTAAGATTTTCAAGCAATTAGTTTATCTTTTCTAGTTTCAATAGTTTCAAATTAATTATTTCATGAATTAGGTAACTTTTTTCTTCAATTAGTTAACTTTTTTCTTCAAATAGTTAACCTTTTTTCGGTTAGTTAACTTTTTACATTAATTAGTTTACCTTTTGCATCCATTAAGCTTTTTACAATAATTAGTTAACTTTTTCCATCTATTATTTAACTTGTCCCATCAATTAGTTATCTTTTTTCATCAATTAGTTATCGTTTTATAGTAATTAGTTAACTTTTTAACAACTTTTTCCATCAAGTAGTTAATCAATTTCATTTAGTTAACTTTTTACTGCAATTAGTTAACTTTTTACAGCAGTTAGTTAACTTTTTACTGCAATTAGTTAACTTTTTACAGCAATTAATTAACTTTTTACAGCAATTAGTTAACTTTTTACTGCAATTAGTTAACTTTTTACAGCAATTAGTTAACTTTTTACAGCAATTAGTTAACTTTTTACAGCAACTAGTTAACTTTTTTAATCTATTAGTAAACCTATTTTTTGTTCATACAAACAGTATTTAGTACACATACATTATCCTATATTTTTGTGTTTTTATTTCAGCGCGGTACAAGAACAACGTTACGGGCTAAGATTTGTTCAACCTTAGTCCTTTCTGATATGAATGAAATTCGGGCTAATGTGCTGGAGGAAATGGAATCATTCAACATGATTAAAGTTGGTATTTGCCATGCTGTTCGTGATCGCCGAAAGAAAAAGAAAGAAGAAGAAGAAAGACAGAGAAAAGAAGCAGAAGCAAAGAAGAAGCTAGAAGAAGAAGAGGCTTTTAAGTTGAAACAACAGGCTGATTTTAAAAAGGCTGAAGCTACAAGGAAAAGGTTAGAAACAATTGCAAAAAGGAAAGCAGCAGCCCAAGAGAAGTCAGAAGAAAATGACAATGCTCCTTTGAGAACATACAAGTCATCAAGGCGAATTGCCAAGAACAAGGAACCATTGGCAGCAGCTGAAGCAGTGCCAACAGTAGAAGCAGTGCCATTCTCTGATATGGATCATAACAAAGCTACTCTTGGACCGAAACAAAAGAGACCAAAAGTTGTTCATCATAAGCCACCTTCCAGTTAATCAGTAAACTTATCTATCAGGTTGTTTTTAGTTGTTATTTAGTAAACAATTTAATATGTGAATATTTTTATTAACTGCTCTGTTTGGTTGATATATTTTGAGCAATAGGTCATTTAAAACAGATATTTAATCTTTGAATATTTTGGGCAAATAGCTCTTTTGGTATATATATATTTAGTAGGAGCTTATTTTGAATTATTTACTTGGTATATTTCATAAGTCAGTCAAGCTAATTCAATATATTAGTTAAGCATTAAATTCAATTAGTGAAATATCAAATTCAATTAGTTAACTAATTGATGCAATTAGTTAACTAATTGATCCAATTAGTTAACTAATTGCTGCAAAAAGTTAACTAATTGATGGAAAAGGTTAACTTATAGATTGTAAAGGTTAACTAATTGATGCAAAAAGTTAACTAATTGATGCAAAAAGTTAACTACTTTTAGGTTAACAATATTAGTTAAACATAGTCATCCTGCATATTGTGACATCAACAATAATTATAGTAACTTAACTTTTGAAAATAAAATCAATTAGTTAACTAATTGAGGGAACAAGTTAACTAATTGATGAAAAAAGTTAACTAATTGAGGGATAACAAGTTAATTAATAGATGGTACAAGTTAACTTATTGATGATAAAAGTAACTAATTTTTAGAAAAAGGTAACTAATTGATGGAAAACGTCAACTAATTGATTCAAAAGTTAACCAATTTATTTGTGCTATTAGGTTATACACTTTTACAACAATTAGAAATACCAATCTAATTTGTGGAGTATATAAACCAATTAGTGAGGTATTAGACAATGAATTAGTGAAGAAAACTTATTAATGAAAATAGTTAACTAATTGCTGCAAAAAGTTAACTAATTGCTGCAAAAAGTTAACTAATTGGTGGAAAAGGTTAACTAATTGATGGTAAAGGTTAACTAATGGATTGTAAGGTTAACTAATTGATGCAAAAAGTTAACTACTTTTAGGTTAACAATATTAGTTAAACATAGTCATCCTGCATATTGTGACATCAACAATAATTACAATAACTTAACTTTTGAAAACGAAATCAATTAGTTAACTAATTGAGGGAACAAGTTAACTAATTGATGGTACAAGTTAACTAATTGATGAAAAAAGTTAACTAATTGAGGGAACAAGTTAACTAATTTTTATAAAAAGGTAACTAATTGATGGAAAAAGTTAACTAATTGATTCAAAAAGTTAACCAATTTATTTGTGCTATTAGGTTATACACTTTTACAACAATTAGAAATACCAATCTAATTTGTGGAGTATATAAACCAATTAGTGAGGTATTAGACAATGAATTAGTGACGAAAACTTATTAAAGAAAATAGTTAACTAATTGCTGCAAAAAGTTAACTATTTGGTGGAAAAGGTTAACTAATTGATGGTAAAGGTTAACTAAGGGATGGTAAGTTTAACTAATTGATGCAAAAAGATAACTAATTGGTGGGACAAGTTAACTACTTTGATGGTACAAGTTAACTAATTGATGAAAAAAGTTAACTAATTGAGGGAACAAGTTAACTAATTTTTAGTTTAACAATATTAGTTAAACATAGTCACCCTGCATATTGTGACATCAACAATAATTACAGTAACTTAACTTTTGAAAATGAAATCAATTAGTTAACTAATTGAGGGAACAAGTTAACTAATTGATGGTACAAGTTAACTAATTGATGAAAAAAGTTAACTAATTGAGGTTACAAGTTAACTAATTTTTATAGAAAGGTAACTAATTGATGGAAAAAGTTAACTAATTGATTCCAAAAGTTAACTAATTTATTTGTGGTATTAGGTTATACACTTTTACAACAATTAGAAATACCAATCTAATTTGTGGAGTATATAAACCAATTAGTGAGGTACTAGACAATGAATTAGTGATGAAAACTTATTAATGAAAATAGTTAACTAATTGCTGCAAAAAGTTAACTAATTTATGGAAAAGGTTAACTAATGGATGGTAAGGTTAACAATATTAGTTAAACATAGTCATCCTGCATGTTGTGACATCATCAATATTTCATTAAATTACAGTAACTTTTGAAAATGAAATCAATTAGTTAACTAATTGAGGGAACAAGTTAACTAATTGCTGGTACAAGTTAACTAATTTGATAAACACTAAAATTCAATCCAATGTCACTAAAAAAGTTGTTCTTTTGGTGTAAAGGTTCCAAATTCTGTAGGTGCTGTTGACGATGTCCTTATCTCAATGTATCCTTTTTTTCTTTTACTTCTTCCTTTTGTCTTCACTAGTGGTGGATTTTCAACTATTATTTGTGGTGCATTTGATGATGATGATGATGTAGACGGTGCTACGTTGATTGTGGTTTGTTGTGCTTCAACATCGTCTTGTGCCTTTTGTGCTGCCTCCTTTTCTGCTGCTTTTTCTTTTTCTAGAACCTTATTTATGCTTTCGTTAGCATGAGCATAAGCCTCTTTAAGCACCTATTAGTTAAGATTTAAAGCAAACTAGTTAGACTATTGAAGTATTTAGTATTTATTGTTATGTATTAGTTAAATAATAGTAATTTTTTGCCATCTCATAACGCCATGGAGTAATTTTTCTCTTTTCTGTTCCATTATCTTCTCTATGTTCCATTCTCTTCCATACTTCACTTTTTGCAAACTTTGTCTACCTTTTTAAAATGTATTGCTCTGGAATGTTGACTATAGAATGTATATGTAGAACTCGTATTGCATGGAAACATAGCCATCCTGCATATTGTGACATCAAAATATTTCAATTAATTAGTTAACTAATTGATGGTACAAGTTAACTAATTGATGAAAAAAGTTAACTAATTGATGAAAAATTAATTAATAGATGGTACAAGTAAACTAATTGATGAATAAAGTTAACTAATTTCTGTAAAAAGGTAACTAATTGATGGTAAAGGTTAACTAATTGATTTGTGCTATTAGGTTAACTAATTTATTTGTGCTATTAGGTTATACACTTTTATTAATTGAACATGTTAAACATATTATTTTTTCATCTAAAATCTCAATTCAATTAGTTACATTTTAGAAGCAATTAGTTAAGTTTTTATACCAAATAGTGTATGTAAAAATGCAATTAGTTAAGAGCATTAACTAGCCTGATTCTTCGAAGTTCCTACAAGTGCATTTAATGGAATTTGTTGTTGGATCAAATGCTACATAATGGGCAGTATGTTCTGGCAAAGATTCATGTTGCACTTTGTAACCAAAGAAATTTCCATTGATGTAGTTGACATTTGAGATGCAACCCATTGCATACTTGAATTCTTTTTCAAAATCTCTAAACAATGTAAGTGTGTAAACATTTGCCGCATGTTTTATCATTCCGACCATTGGAAAATCAGATTTAGGCAAAGCATTTCCACAATCATATTCATTTTGATCTTCTTGATATCTCCAACGATCCACTGTTGCTCCAAAAATGTGAAAGAATTCTGTTAGTGAAATTGATTTGTTTCCTTTAAATCCAATTGCATTGTTAGTGCTCTCACTCCTGTGTAACAAGATTATTATTCAATTAGTTAAAAATTCTATTTAATTAGTTAAGCAGGTAGAGGAATTAGTTAAGCAAACAAAGGAACTAGTTAAGAAGGTGAAACAATTAGTTAAACATTTTGTTTAATTAGTTAATCTTTCTGATTAATTAGTTAAGCAGGCAAAGAAATTAGTTAAGTAGATGAAACAATTAGTTAAACACTGTGAAGTATTCAAAGCAATTAGTGAAGTATTCATAGCAATTAGTGAATTATTCTGAGCAATTAGTTTAGCATTAAAAAAATTAGTGGACTTCTTTTATTTAAGCATTTACCTTTGTGAAGACAATATTCCAGCAGAGAAAAAATCTTTGTTCAAAGCCGTACACCATTTTTCTTTTATTGTATAGAGATTTGTAAACCAATCATGATTTTGAAGGTTATACTTAGTAATCATGTCAAACCAAGTGGTTTCAAATTCTTCTTCATTGTAACAACGATATAAGCACTTCTTGAATGTGTCTTTGAAGGTATTGTTAGCTTTTAAGTCTCCAAATCTTGACACAGCATTCTTTTGTAAGTGCCGTAAGCATAATCTATGTCTGGTATTAGGAAACACCTGCAATTTTTTTGATGAATGTATTAGTTAAGAATTTAAACTATTTAGTTAAGTCAGAACAGAATTATGTATTAGTTAGGTGATCTGAAAATGATGCAAAAGTTAACTAATTGTTGTAAAAAGTTAACTAATTCATGCAAAAAGTTAACTAATTGTTGTAAAAAGGTAAGTAACTAATATATTATTAAAACAAAAGTTAACTAGTTCATGCAAAAACTTATCTAATTCATTGCAAAAGTTAACTAATTGATTCAAAAAGTTAATTGTTTTAGAAAGTAAGTAATTGAGGCAAAAAGTACACTAATTGATGCAAAAAGTTAACTAATTATTTTAAAAAGTTAACTAATGTATGTAATAGGATAACTAATTGATGGAAAAAGTAACTAATGAAGGGTTATCAATTTAGTTAAACTTTTCAACTGATTAGTTAAAGACCAGTAGCAAATAGTTAACAATTTTTAGCAATTAGTTAACTATAAAACCCAAATAGTTAATACACTATTACTTGTTCAATAGCATTTGCCATTGCTTGATCTTGATCTGTAAAGATAGTTATAGGTGCTTTTCCTCCCATAGACTCCAGAAATGTTTCCAATAGCCACACAAAAGTGTGTGTCTTCTCATCAGCAATAAAAGCACAACCAAACATCACATTACTCCAATGGTTGTTGACACCTACAAATGGCGCACAAACTAAATTGTATTTGTTTGTTCTGAAAGTTGTGTCAAAGACACAGACATCACCATATACGTCATAATCTTCTTGCCCATTCCATCCCTCCAAAACATGCTTATTACTTGGTTTGCCTCGTTCACCTTTACTCGAAAATAAAATGTTGGATCTTCTTCTCCTCTCTTAATTAACATGTTCACAACTGCTTGTGTACCTTTTCCTTCTAGTCTTTTCATTTTCAATCTACTTGTGAAATTCATGTGGTCAACTAATGTGTGTCCAACCACCCTTGCGTCGCCAGCTTCATTACACATATATCTGTAGGAATCTGCTGGTGTTATTCCTGATAGTGTGAGTCCTTCAATTACTTTTCCCTTTTCTTCATCAATTTTTCTTTGTGATCTGGAAATGATGCAAAAAGTTAACTAATTGTTGTAAAAAGTTAACTAATATATGCAAAAATTTAACTAATATATGCAAAAAGTTAACTATTTTTTGTAAAAGGTAAATAACTAATATATTATTAAAATAAAAGTTACCTATTTCATGCAAAAACGTAACTAATTGATTGAAAAAGTTGACTAATTGATGAAAAAGTTAATTAATGGTTTTAGAAAGTAAGTAATTGAGGCAAAAAGTAAACTAATTGATGCAAAACGTTAACTAAATGTTTTAAAAAGTTAACTAATGCATGGAAAAGGTTAACTAATTTATGAAAAAAGTTAAGTAATTGATGGAAAAAGGTAAGAAACTGTTTTATCTAGTTTATTATTAAAACAAAATTATTTAAACGCTTAAGTAATTAATGTCAAAGCCTAACTAAATATATTGAATGGTTAACTAATTACTTGTATTTTGTTTTGTACCTTTTAAAGTTTTGCAGTGACTCTCTTGTTAAGGCATGATTGTGTTCTATAACATGATGAAAGACTATAAACTTTCCATCCTTTTGTAACTTCAATCGTATAGATGCGTTGCACCCTGTTCTAGTAAGGTTTTGCTGCCTTGGGTTATTTGACTTCCCTTTCTGTTTGCTCTCACTTGATACAGTTGCTTCTTCTTTCTTTGTGTTCTTTGTGTTTTCCTTTCTCTTTCCTTCCTTTGAAAAACAAAAGTATCTTTCCTTTATCTCTCCCGTTTTTTGATCTCTCCTTAATGTATTTTTTCTTATTGAAAATTCAAGAAGTATTGAATGTTTGTCATAAAGTTCATGTAGTTCATCTAACTGTGCCAGTATATCCAGTCAAAGGTCCTCTAATATCATCCTCTGTTAAATCGTTCCAAATATCTTTTGAACCTGTAAAATGAACAAAAGTAATGGTTAACAAAAGAAACTAATTAGTTACATAATTGAGGAAATTAGTTAACCAATTGAACTACAATGTTTTTTGATTAAATTTTTATTTTTATTTTTATTTTGCAATCAATTAGTTAAATAAATCTTCTATTTACTTACGTAGTGGAACCAATTAGTTAAGAATTTTTTCACTAATTTACCAAAATGGTAAAGGTTAACTAATGGATGGTTAGGTTAACTAATTGATGCAAAAAGTTAACTACTTTTAGGTTAACAATATTAGTTAAACATAGTCATCCTGCATATTGTGACATCAACCATAATTACACTAACTTAACTTTTGAAAATGAAATCAATTAGTTAACTAATTGATGATACAAGTTAACTAATTGATGATAAAAGTTAACTAATTGATGATAAAAGTTAACTAATTGAGGGAACAAGTTAACTAATTGATGGTACAAGTTAACTAATTGATGATAAAAGTTAACTAATTGATGATCTAAGTTAACTAATTGGTGATAAAAGTTAACTAATTGATGATAAAAGTTAACTAATTGATTCAAAAAGTTAACCAATTTATTTGTGCTATTAGGTTATACACTTTTACAACAATTAGAAATACCAATCTAATTTGTGGAGTATATAAAACAATTAGTGAGGTATTAGACAATGAATTAGTGACGAAAACTTATTAATGAAAATAGTTAACTAATTGCTTCAAAAAGTTAACTATTTGGTGGAAAAGGTTTCCTAATTGATGGTAAAGGTTAACTTAGTGAAAAATGAAATTTGAAAAGTAGCATTAAAAAAAATTAGTTTAGTATTGATATTAATTAGTTAAGTTTTTAAATAAATCACTGATTTATTTAAATTAAAAGTTCCTTGATAAATTATTTAGTTTATTATCCAATTAGTTAACTATTTTTACCCGTTAGTGATTCTTTCAAAGCAATTAGTTATACTTTGACATTCATTACTTTATTTTAAACCAATTTGTTTAGTTTTTTTAGCCACTTAGTTAATTGCACAATCCACTTAGTTACGACAAGTAATCAATTAGTTAATTATATTCATTAAATTAATTTTACAACCTGAAAAATAAGCTGATGTTGTTTCTCCTGTTGTTGCAGAACTTGTTTCAGATGTATTTTCCTTTGTTCCAGAACTTGTTTCAGTAGTTACTTGCTGCATTGTTGTAAAATCCCTTTGATTAGGGTTATCAAATCGCGCAGGAGGTTGAAATCGAGAAGGAGGATGAAGATCGCTTTGATTATGGTTATCAAAACGGGCAGGAGGTTGAAATCGAGGAGGAGGATGAAGGTCGCTTTGATTAGGGCTATCAAATCGCGCAGGAGGTTGAAAACGAGGAGGAGGATGACGGTCGCGAGGTTGAAAAATCGGTGGTGGTAGAAATCGAGGATGTTGAAGGTGGCGAGGTTGAAAATTCGGTGGTGTTAGAAATTGAGGAGAATGTTGAAGGTGGCGATGTTGAAAACTCGGTGGTTGAAATTGTGGCGGAAATATCTGTGTTGGTTGTTGAAATTGTGGCGGAAATAATGGTGGTGGTGGTTGAAAGCCGTCGGCCATGTCTGATCTGAAAGTTGTCGGCGGCGATTGTGGCGGAAATATCGGTATTGGTGGTTGAAATTGCTCATAGCCGCCGTCGCCCATGTCGGATCTGAAAGTTGTTGGCGGCGATTGCGGCGGAGCAAGCTGAAGAATTTCGCGAAATTAGATTAGGGTTTGAGAAGGAATTCGTTGTTGTCGAAGAAGGAAGGAGGAAGGAGGAAGGAGGGAGGAGAGAGAAAAAAATGAGAATTCGCTTTTATGTAGCGCGTGAAGCCCACGCGCGCGTGGGGGAGTCAGCGGACTGACAGACGCGTGGCCGTCAGGCCGCCTGACAGAAAACGCGCTGTAATATTAATTAATTAGTTTAATTTAAAAATAAATTAGAATTTATTCCATACATGACTAAGGTTGTACACCAATTTATATTCCCGAAAAAAATCTTACCCTTTCAAATTGAAAATTAAAGGATAAGAATCTCTAGTACATTGAATAATTGCTATGATATCTTCGTCATTGGTAGGACTGAGCAAAACTATCCGATAAATCGATTCTCGATCCGTAAAAGTAGGTACTTGAACCGATATGGTTATTAGTAACACTCCGATAAAATAATCCATAGAAGAAGGTGGAACAGCAGCGATTTGATTAGTTTATTTGAACAATTGAGAAATTAGAATGTACCCAATTTCAGAACCGAGGAAGAAGATCAAGTTCTTGGTCTATATACATCCATTATACAACACTCCTGACTCCTCTATGTATATATGTCCTTAATCTTTCCTTTTTTTTTTATCAAGTAATTTTGGGGATATTTTGATATTTACCATCTTTTAAGTTTCATGTTTTTGTATTTACCACCTTATAAAATGTTATTTCATATTTACCACCTTAATCTTATGAAATATTTTAAATTCACCACCTCTTAGCGGTTTTCATCAAATTTTCGGCCCATGCATGTGAACCTTGTTTAATTAACTTCTTCAATTGAAAACCTACTAAAAGATGAGGAAAGTTAAAGAAGTTGGTTAAGTGGAGTAATTAAGGTGGTAAATATGAAATAACATTTTATAAGGTGGTAAATACAAAAACATGAAACTTAAAAGGCGGTAAATATGAAAAATTCCTAATTTTGGTTAATTGGTTTTGATCTTAATTTTTTGGTTGAATTCGTCCTCCACTTTCTGGGTGTGTTGAATTGTTGATTGAATTGGGTGATTTTGAATTAAATTTTATTTTATATTAGTGTTTGGTTTTGGATTGAATTTTATTTTAGATTTATTTTATAACTATTAGTGGTTTGATTTTGGATGGAGTTGTATATATGAGTATTAATAAATTAAAATATCTATGTGGCACCTAATTAATTATCTACGTGGCACTTGATTTTTTTAATTCAAAAATAAATTATGAATCTTATTTTTCATTGGTCGAAACCATTAGTAATCTTATGTGGTGCTCTAATAGTTCAGGAAATATGCCTCCTTTATATATATATATATATATATATATTAGATTACCTACCCGTACATTATTAAAGTTTGAATGACACTACTGATCGACAATATACCTAAGAGTTGAAGTGTCGAGTTCTGGATGTTATTTTTCAAATTAACCCGACTTTACAGATAACAATTACATGGAAGTATTTAAACCCTTAAAAACCCTTTAATTTTAGATGCAAGAAGAATCTTCGTCAATTAGTTTCATTAGTAGGTCAAGCTAGCTTTTCAATCACACACCAAAAAATTGCATGATATTGACAAGTAGATAACATGAGATAATTAATAAGATAAGATTTCTTTTTCCAAATAAAAATATTGTCCAAACTTTTCATAAATATTTGTTACAAAGAAAATCAAGAATAGAATTTGTTGAAATAAAGAGGGTTATTCCCATGTGCTATAAGACCTCTCTTGAAAAGATTTATGCCTGTTTAAAGATTTATGGTCCTATATGGTCGGTCCATATTATCACTTGCTCATACCTAATGCATATGTGTGATTAATACGTCAAATCACTGAGATGTTTCATCAGCAGAAAAGAAGGATAGAACTGAATATCACTTTTTGATACATTATTATCAACTGATCAAAATCAAGCAGTGAATTAACTTGTCAAATATCACTGCTTGTCAAATATCACTGCCTCGCATCAAGCTAGAAGTGGTGGAGTATGGGTTATAGCTTATGAGGCAAAATAGTAATGATTTTGATAGTAAAAGTTAAGTATGTTTTTCTCTAAATATGTGGTTTACAAACTAATTTATAGATAGCAGTATGACTAATTATTAATGAGGTATCATAATTGGCTTAGGGAGTGTCCGGTAGTAGCTTTATGAGGTATTGAATAATGAAATTTGATACGATATTACGTAGTACAACAAACCAACGAAATGTGTCAACAGCAAAACATAGATTATACAGTAACTGCATATGAATTTTTGAAAATTTTATCATAACTAGATCAGAATCAAGGATGTCAAGAATCAGAATGTACAATTGTTCTTCTTAAGTGAATCTGAAGTCTCGGTCTTATCAAGACCTACAATGCACAAGTACTTTGACAACTAATCTCTAACCAGTTAGTTGAACAATTATCAGCTATGAAAAACCATTTTTCCGAGCAAGCACTTAGCTTTCCCTGCGAGCCTATTAAACACGGAGTATTCAAACAGTTTCAGTTCACAACAGAGAATCGATCATCTGCAAATGCCGCCTATAGTTCAGTACTAATGTTAAGATTTGATCCGTCTGCCAATAAATACATGAGACTCAATCCCAATTTGAACCCAACTGCATCTAGGATTCTTGCCCTAGCCTCTTATTTTCACCAAATTCCTCCATTTGATGCTTTTAACCCACCTTGTACAGAGTTTTATTGCACTATTATCAGGTTCAAGTAGGAGTAAGTATGTTGATATATCTTCCCCAAGATCAATCTGGTTTTGCTCCTTGCATGCAGACAGTAACATTTCTGCATTCGGCTCAAATGCATATATAAAATGACCATATAATCGCCATCCAGACTACAACGTTGAGAAAGAAACAGTCACCAAACAGCCATTATGTTCCTTTCTTAGCCTTCTACAAAGTACTCCTCATCAACCAGCCCTTATTCATAACTACTCCGTAGAAGCTGAAAGGACTATACTGAAAGTTATATCATTGGGTTCTGTGCTCTCATCCTGCATATTATGCTTGTAAAATCCCAAAGCTTCATAGCTCAGGTATGTTATCCTCACTAACCCTTTGAAGTTATATTAAAAACCTTCCTAGCATTAGCTATGCCTCCACATTTGGCATACATATCCGCCAAAGAAGTCAAAATTTCTGTAGAAAATTCATGGTTCCGCCTTATAACATAGCCATGAATTGATTTTCCAAGAATCAAGGATGTCATATCTATACAAGCTGAAAGCACGCCAGTTAGACTCATGGAATTAGGCTGTACTCCTGATTCTTGCATTTGTTGAAAGTACAGCATTGCCTCAAAGGCCACCCCATTTTGAGCTAATCCCCTTATAAGAGTAGTCCAAGTTACTACATTAGGTTCAACACTAAAGGCGCACATTTGAGAGAACATATTTTTTGCTTCATCCACCAATCGATTCCTTAAGAGTGCAAGAAGTATGGAGTTCCAAGTTATCACATTTGGTTGCAAACCCTGTAGCTGCATCTGATAAAACAACTCTAGGGCTTTGCCACTTAACCCAAGTTCAGCATAAGCAGCTAAGAGCGCATTCCATAGTACAAGATCCTTCTCTAACGAAGAGTCAAACACCCGCCTTGCATAATCTATTTCCTTACTTTTGGCATACATATTAACCATACTAGTTGCAACAACCATATCAGAATCAAGGTTATTTCGAATACAGTAGCAATGCCCCTCCCTACCAAGTTTAATGTCACCTATATCAGAACAAGCAGAAAACAAAGAAGCCATAGTCACACAATCAATCCGCAACCCTTGTAATCTCATAAAATGACACATATTTACAGCATCTTCAGCTAAACCATGCTGAACATAGCAAGAAATCAGCAAATTCCACGTAACTGCATCCTTCTCCACCATCCCTGAGAATACTAGTGAAGCATCTTCAACCCAACCAATCTTAGAGTAAAAGTTAATCAATGAACTTCCCATAACATTACCTAACTCTAAACCATATAAAACCGCAAGCGCATGCCCTTGCCTACCTTCTTCAACGGCTCCTAAATTTGCCGCTGCTGACAGAAAACTCGATACAGTGACTCTAGTTGGTTCAACCCCTTCAACTCTCATCTCATCAAACAACCGAATTGCTTCTTCACACATCCCATTTTGTACATAACCCACAATCATTGAATTCCAAACCACAGAATTTCTCTCAGACATTTCATCAAACACCACCTTTGCATCTTCAAGCACCCCACATTTCCCGTACATATCAACCAAACTACTCGCAACATACACACACCCTTCAAAACTCATCTTAATTACATACCCATGAATTCCTCTGCCAAACCCTAGCCACTGATTCGCACCACATGCCTTCAATGCATTGGGAATCACAAAATTATCGGGACAAATCCCATTTTCAAGAATTTCAGAGTAACAAAGTAAAGCCTGCTCATTCAATTTCATCCTAGAATTCAACCCAATAATAGCAGTCCATGAAAATATATTCTTTACAACTAATCTGCTAAACATACGATAAGTACACTCTAATTCATCACATTTTGCATAACAAACGACTAACCTAGTCTGAATGTATTCATTTCTGGCAAAAACATCACCTTTTTTGATGATTAGGCCATGAATTTGCTGACTGAGAAAAAGTTCTGTTTCATTAGCACATCCTTGCAGTAACTCAACGTAAAATTCGGGGCCAATTTGGCCGGCATTGTTGGGGATTTGACAAAGAAGATGAACAGCTTCTTGAATTTGCCCATTTCTGGAAAGAGAAGAGAATTCTGTGAAACAAAATCTTTTATCAATTTCTGGAAAATGGGTTGTTTTTAATTTGGGAGAAACTGAAGGATTTCTGGGTTTAAAGTGAATTGAATTAAGGAGGTTTAATGGTGGGCTAATTGATAGAGAAGCCATGCAATTGATAGAAACAGAAGTGAAGAGGATTTTGTTGGATAAGTGACCATGGCGAGTTAAAATCTCAAGAGGGAGGCATTTCGATGGTGCAGGCGTGTGCACCTAGATCTAGGTGCACCGAGATTAAAACGCAAACATTTTAAAACAAAACGCGTATTTTCATTAATTCTGCAGTTAAAAAGAACAAGTCTCACAATACAAAAGAACATCATGTGCTCTGTTCTTCCCTGTTTAGTTTTCGCGATTTTTTTTGTTGTTCGCTCCTTTTTGCGGGTATTTATATGTCTGGGCTTCATAATTTTGAATTCAAAAAGTGTGAATAGGAGAGAGAAAGCTTACATTTGTGGATAAATTTTTTTTAGAGAGAGAAACTGATGGAAAATTCTCAAATATTCCATGATTTCTCTGTTTCAACATCAATTTCGAATGATTCTTCTTCTTGTCATCTGAATTCTTCAGCTGAAAATCAGAGTTACGAAGGTATTCTTTCAATTTGTAATAACGAGTTGCATTTTTCTTTGATTTTATGATTTCGATTTCATAATAATCGTACTTTTTATGTTTTTTGTGATTGTAATTAGTTTGATTAATTTAATTTTGAATCTCATTCTTCGTTGATTTTGGTGATTGTTGATAATGAAGGTTACGAATTGGTTTTTTCGTTGAGTTCGCATTTATTTCATTTATGTGGTGAAACTGATTCTGTAATAACTATTATATTTAAGGAATATACGTTGATTTTGTCTGTTTGCAGAAAAGAACATTGTATCATTTCAGAAGAACATTTTTCAGTATCAAATGAACATGTTTAGAATACGTATTGAGACGTTCCTTTTTATTATATTTAGCTTTTCAAATAAACACTGATTGTTCTTTATTGATTGTTCTTTTAACTCTTCATTGATTGTTCTTTAAGTCATAGTGTTCTTTTCGGTCACCTTTTGTGTTCGTTTACTCTATTTTTATTGTTCATTTTAATAGTTACTGTTCCTTTGATTCTTTATTGGTTTTTTTATTATATCTACACGGATTGTTCTTTTATGTTTTTATGAGTTTACATTGTTCTTTTGATTGACAAAACTGATTGTTGATAATTATGCCGATATTGTTCTTTTAGGTTTTAATGTGTTCTTTTGATTGACAAAACTGATTGTTCTTTTAACTGTTTATTGATTGTTCTTTTAATGCATAGTGTTCTTTCCAGTCTAGTTGGAGTGTGTAATTTACTCTTGATGCATTGTTCTTTTCTAATAGGTACTGTTGTTTTTTATTCTTTATTGGTTGTTCTTTTATATCTGCCCAAATTGTTCTTTTAAGTTTTAATGTGTTCTTTTGATTGACTAATTGATTGTTCTTTTAACTCTTCATTGATTGTTCTTTTCATGCCTAGTGTTCTTTTCAGTCTACATGGATTGTTCGTTTACTCTTGGTGCATTGTTCTTTTTAATGGCTACTGTTCTTTTAAGTTCTTTTGTTCTTTTCTTTTTCTGATTTTTTTTATTTTATAAATTTCCAGATATATTAAATAATGCAGTTAATAATTCAGAACAAAATGATGCTAATGAGGATCCAGAATCCTATGTGGTTGTTGGCCAAGGTACATGAATTGTACTTTTACTTGTTTATCACAATGTTCGTTTACGTCTTGTGTTTGTTCCTTTATCATACTTATGATGTTCTTTGTGTTCTTTTTTATCGTCATGCAGATTTTGAAGAACCAGTTTCATTAGAGGGAAGTGTAGTTAAGGATGATGATGAGGCGTATGAGTTATACAACAGTCATGCATTTAGGAATGGTTTTGGTACTAGGAAGGGTAAAAAGGAGTATAGAAGTGGTACTAGAATAGTTCGACAACGGTTTTTTGTTTGTGCATACGAGGGGTTTAAAAATCCAGATGGTGTTGTGCCTAAATCCTTTAAAACAATTGATAGGAGAACTGGATGCAAGGCTTCAGTTCAGTTTGATGTTGATAAGAAAACTGGAGTGTATGTTCTTTCTAAACATTCCCGTCTGCATAACCATTCAATGGTTCCTGCTAATAAGAGACACCTTATTAGGTCACATAGGCACATTTCAAAAGAACAATTGGCTTTTCTTACTACTTTTACTTGTAGTGGCACGAAGCTTGCTGATGTTTTTAGAGCTATGAGGAAAGAAGTTGGTGGTGAGGCGAATTTAGGCTTCATTGTTCCTGACGCGTATGATGCTGTTTTGGCAGAGAAGAAGAAAAAGTTGGATGGTTGTGATTCAAATCAGTTGATCAGATGGTTCGCTATGAGGCAAGCTAAAGAACATGATTTTTATTATGATTTTCAATTGAATGAAGAGAATCAGTTGATCAATTTTTTTTGGAGAGATGGAAGAATGCGGTCTGATTATGAAGCTTTTGGTGATTTATTGATTCATGATACAACTTATCGTACTAATAAATACGATATGATTTGTGGGCCTTTTGTTGGAATGAATCTTCACACTCAAAATATCTTGTTTGGAGTGGGTTTTATATTGAATGAGAAGGCAGGTACTTTTGACTGGCTTTTTAATTCTTTTTTGACTTCAATGGGAGGGAAGCAACCTGTGACTATCATGACTGATCAATCTTCTGCCATGGACAAGGCTATAAGGTAAAGTTCTTTTAGGTTGTTTGTATGTTCCACTACAGGAAAATGATACATATGTAGACGGAATAATTGTGACGGTGTAACAAAGGGTCGCAAGGATTTTGGGGGCGCGAATACTACTTTGCAAATTGCGGCGGTTTAGAGGGTCGCAATATATTACGACACACTAAAGCGTCGCTATTTACCATAAAAAACACGTGAAACCCACGTGTTAATATTTCGCCAAATATTTTCGCCAAATATTTTCGCCAAAAAGATATCCCGCCTAACTCTGTTCCCACGCCCTGCTCCCACGCCCTGCTCCACGATTTTCTCCCTCAAACAACCGACTAAACCCTCACTCTCAACAATCAACTGCTCTCTACTCTCAACAATCAACTGCTCTCTGAAACATTCCTAGAGAATCGCTCAAGCTTTCGGAATCCCCTCAATTTCGTCGGTAAATCCTCAAATTCGTCCACAGTTTGTAGCAATAATCTCATTCCTCTCAATATTTAAGGATTGAAATCCCAGCTGGTTAATTCGTCTTCATAATTGCCCAAACAAAACCATCTCAAGCATCTATAAATTAGTGTTTTTTTCTGGAGAAATTCGTTCGTGGGTTGTAGAATTACAGCTAGTTTGTTTTTTCAGATAGATTCGCCCAATTCAATCAAGAAATTCTTGAAGGTTTGTTTATTTTTTTACTTTTATCTGCGGAATTTGTGTGTTTGATTTTTTTTAATTCATACTGATAGTAATTTTCTTGCAATTTAACAGATTTATGCAAGAATTCAACATATTGTTTTTATGTTTTAATTTAGGGTTAATATGTAGTTAGTTTCGATCAAGGCTGTATTTTAATTACTTTTTAATTTCTATTGGTTTTCTTAGTCATTTATATTGCATATAGATTCTAGTTGTTTTATATTTCTGCTTATTACAACAGAGATGCTGATGTTGTTGTTTAATTGCTGTTTAAATTTCAATGCTTTTACAAAATCATCAATAATAATTCACTTGCACAGTTGTGATTTGCGTTGGCCGAGTTTTTCATAGAACCGTAGCTTAAATTTCCACCCCTTTAATTTTTATTCTCTGTTTTGGGTGGGATTTTTGTTGATGAGCTTCTGCGATTGCGGTGGTGTTGGTAACTGCAGACTGTTGTGCGGTATGTTGTGTTGTTATCCGGGTTGCCTCTACATTTATGTTCTTATTGCCAATTGTGCTTTTGCAAATGCATCCTGTGAAGGTTTAGGCTTTACTATCTTTCTCAATTTCAACGTTGCTAGCTACTAAAGCCAATACTATGGCCCGTGAATTTGTTTTGGGTATTCCCCCTCCGACCTCTTATTAATCAAACCGATTAGTTTGTGGGTGGTTTCATTGGATGTGATTTTTTATATTTTACTCCTGTTTATAACATCTTATATGGTTGAATTTCCCAAGATTTTTCTTGCATTTGGTGATTTCTGACTGAATATAAATGCATATTGTTGTTTTGATAGGTTATCCTAACCCACAATAGGTAAGCTGTATATAACTAGACTCTGCAATATTTGTGAATACTGGGAAAATAAATTTACCTTAACTAGTAATACAAAAGCAAAGTAATCAGTTAACAAGAGATTAGACTCTAGATATTAGGTAATTTCATTAGACTTAGATGCTACTGCTAGTTAAGGTACATTTATTTTCCCAGTATGACGTTCTGCAATGAGATGTAATTACCTCAGTATGACGTTATGCAATGAGTTGTAATTACCTCAAGAAAAGCCCAAATTTCCTCGAAAAGTTCCTTTAAAATCACAAAAATAATTAGAAAACATCCCAAAACTAGTTGTATTCTGCTTTCTGTGTGGGAGGATGGTTTTCCATATATTTTTCCAAGGTTCAGCTTCAAATATTATTAACCTCTTTAATCCGTACTGAATTTCTGTTTCAGAGAAATAAATTATCTATAAATTTCTCGTAAATTAACCAGGGTTCTTTAGCATTGGATATAGGAAGACTAGCAGGAGGATATGGAATGGGTGCCTTCTCCAATGTGGTATGTATGCTTTGGAGTTATATGCCATCTTTCTAGACAAAAAAACTCTGTTCAATGGCCACATTTTTGCAGCTTTACATTGAAGTGCTAGCCAACATGATATGGTAAAATCAACAGGTACCTGTTTACATTGCGGAAATATCACCTGTAAATCTCCGAGGAGCACTTACAACATTAAACCAGGTATTTTTGTAACTGTTGTACTTCATGTTTTACTAAAAATTCTTGCAGTTACCATATCAAATTTTAATAATGATATTATTACGGTTTTTGCATAGACTTACACTATTTTCTCCTATTGTAGGTCATGATCTGTACTGGCGTCTCAGTGGCGTTTATAATAGGGATAGTTTTATCATGGAGGACTTTAGCATTAACTGGTAAAGAATTAGGGAAAAGGAGTTCATTGCTGAGTTTGATTACTTAAAACAAAAATCTTAGACTTTGTAGCAAGAGACTTACTAGCCATATAATGCAGGACTTGTTCCATGTGCTGTTCTGCTTTTGGGTTTATGCTTCATTCCAGAATCTCCAAGATGGATGGTAAGCATACAGAATCATTTCAAAATTAGGTATAAAATTCAATTGGAACAATCATATCAAATCAAAGTAAATACAGGCGAAAATAGGATCTCAAAAGGAGTTTGAAGCTGCATTTCAGAAACTTCGTGGCAAGGATGCAGATATAACCCATGAGGCTGCTGAGATTCAAGTACTAGTTGTTCTAAGCTGGTTCTTTCAATTTGACTATTATTATACTCAAGCACTGAAGTGGCCTACTCATATTTGCACATTACGACTTTCAATTGACAGGATTACATAGAAGAACTCGAAAAGATGCCCAAAGCTAATATGTTTGACTTGTTTCAAAAGAGGTATCTACGTTCTGTAACGGTAAGACTTCTACCCTTGTTATATGTTATCAGCTGATTGTGTCAAATTTGTGAATCCATAAGTCTTAACACAACTCCCTAATCTTATAGGGTTTTCTCAACTCATTTTGTTAAATACTTCGTATATGACAACTCACACACATTAACAAATCACATCATATACGGGCCAACAAAATACTATATATAATGTTCTTTAGATTTCATAATTTAACAGTACTTTGTCTTACTGATCACTAAACCAATGAGCCAAATCTGACTCAATTTGTTTATCTGATTAAATAAGCAAGGGCAGAGGCGAGTTGCGCTACTTAAAGAGAATTGATTAATTCACTTGACCAACAACACAAAAAAAAAATGTTCATCAGATCAGAAATTTGAGTTCTTGAGCTTTCATTAGCTTTAGCCAAAAGTGATAAACACTTTTCCAAAAGTTATCCCTGTTCCAAACCACAACCTATGTCACTCGAAATTTGGACCGGGACACACGGACACACAGACCGCCACAATGCAGATCAGCTAGTGGTTTCTTCACTCTATGTCCAGCCTAATTTGAAGCACTAAATTCTCATATCCTACACAAAAGATAAAATAACAACTAACAATGCCTACCATCACCAAATGTATTTCTACTACCTATATAAGGAAAATATCATGGTCAAAATCCATAATGGTTTCCCATCAAAACCCACCTCCCAGCCAAATACCATTTTGACAATAAAGATCAACCACATACTCCACTCCAACCTCCATCCAATTGTGTTTGTTCTGATAGACGTTTCACAACCTCCGACAAATAAATTTGATAAGTCAAGTTATCTTTCCTCTGTACTCTTCTTGAATTACTAGAACTTCTACTTCACTAAGTTTTATCAGAATATTTCAAGCATGTTCACTTTATACTACTCCCATCTGGATTCTAAGGTCATGGAAAAATACATCAACCATGAGAAAGCATTGCAGTTGATCCACTAACAAAGCCTTTTTGTTTCACAAGAAACATCTCAATCCTTTCTTACAGAGTTACAGATCGATCAGCAAAATAAATGAATTGCAATACTGACGACTCACAAAACAGAATTGCAAGAAGAAACATACAGATCGATCAGAAAAATAAATGAATTGCAAAGTAAAACTCTATACCTAAACAAGGTTGGTAGGAGCCAGAAAATAGCAGATCAATATGGTATTGTGGCCAACAAAAATTTGAGAAAATAGCAGATCAATATGCATAGCACCTGACCAATTCACAGGAAAGTCCGACCCCCCCCAGGTGATGTAGCTTAACAACTAGCAGAAACCTACAACCTGAAGTTCCATGTAAATCAAAAGTTTTAGCAGCCATGTTGACAGCTGACCTGAACATTGCAGAATCTGAGAAGGCTGTTAGATCTATAACAATCTTTACTCAACTGCCAAAACCCTAGGAATTCAAAGGCTTTACTCCCCTAAGGTACAAATTAGAAAGGGTTTAGATTGATTATATGAGCTTCACTCACTAAATGCAATTAATCTACCTGATCTAATTTTCAGTGTTTTCACTGGCCCACAAGTGTATTTAATCTTGTTTTACTCACCGATTTACAACAGACTCTTTAGTTAAAAGTCTCTCCTTCCACAAAAGAATTTTTGAAAAATTTCCTGAATATTTATCTCAAAATCTGAAAATTACAAGCAAAGAGCTGAAATAATCTTAATAAACTGTCCTAGTACCTCACTACCTCCTTAACAAATTACATATCTAATACCTAGTCCCTAAAAAGATTCTGAAATAAGAAGACTAAACCTAATCTAATTAGGAAACCAACTCCTGGTACACAAGTACACGTTTTCAGCTCTTCTTACTTTCTTAGCACCTCTAAGTTTTTAAACAAACCAATCCTGATACACATGGGACTTGAACAAAACAACAATTACTGAAATCCCAAACAAATTTTAATTTGAATTCAACAGATTCAGGAATCCTTGATAGTGCAACTAGCAAACAGAAAAACGAGTTGAATTCACCAAATTGACACACCATTGCATAGCCTTGGCTAATAATGATATAGAGAAGATAACATGATTTTTAGAAGAGTCAACGACCTACTAGAAAGAATAAAATTCAAATAGCTCATCTGCAATCAACGACTCCTATAAACATAACATTAGAATGTATGAAGAAGATTTTCACCATATCAAAATGTAATTCACACGTAAGGAAACCAGTTTAGAATGCAAGGCGTACAAGGAAAAAGGCAACTTGTCTGTGATTCTTTTCAGCAGCCAATTGCGCTGGAGTGAGGCCAGTGTTATCTACCACAATCAGGTCGTCTTTCTTTCCAGTCTGTACCAATACCGTGCAGGCCTCCAAGTTCCCTCGAATGGAAAACCAATGGAGAGGGGTACATAGCTCGAGAGAAAGCATTTATGTATTTGTGCTTGTTTATTAACGTAAACCAAAAAGTGTGGATGGTTTATGCGATGGTAAAATTATATAATATGATTTATGCGCCGGTAAAATTCTATAGTACCATGGGGTTGTTATGAGAGAGAAAGTTGAGTAATGGTCGAGGGAGCTGCCTGCTGCTTTTAGCAGAAAGAAGGTCATGTGAGTCTAAATCATATACATTTTTACAATCAATCTCTTTTGGTCTTTATAATTCAACCCCCAAAGTATTGTATGAAGTATGGTTTAATCTCTTTCCTTTTTTACATTCTTCTTCTGCAGGTAACTCTTGAGATCCCTTGGGTCAAGTGGGAAGATGGGTGGACATGGGAAGTGAAGGCACAATTGATGGAAGCTGTTGAGTGGCCTCAAAAGCACCAGGATGCATTCGAGCGAATTGGAACCTGCCCACCAACAGGAGTGTTGTTGTTTGGTCCCCCCTGGATGCAGCAAAACGCTCATGGCCCGTCCTGTAGCTTCTGAGGCAGGACTGAATTTTCTGGCTGTCAAGTGTCCAGAGTTATTCAGCAAGTGGGTTGATGAATCTGAGAAGGCTGTTAGATCTCTTTTTGCCAAAGCAAGAGCTAACGCGCCATCAGTTATATTTTTTGATGAAATAGACAATCTTGTTGTCATCCGTGGAAAGGAAAGTGATGGTGTTTCAGTTGCAGATAGGGTCATGAGTCAACTTTTGGTTGAATTGGATGGTAAGCTATTTGTGGGTCTAGTAGCAGTATCATTATTTAATAGATTGGAAGTGTTACTTTGTCGTAAAGCTGTTTTAGCTATTTACCCTCTGTTGTCTTCTTGCTGTTTTGTTGCTTTCTTTAATCTGTACCCTTACGCCTTTCTTCAGTTTTCCTTTGGGTTTGCATTCTTATTGGAACTGGATTGTTTCCTTATTTTACACTCAATATCTATTAGTGAACTTGAAAGAACCATGTGAAGATATCTACAATCTTGGAGTATATTTAAGGCCCCCTCATGTTAAGTGGTGGCATGGTGCAATGATGGAAATTGTGTCAATTAAAAGTGAAGCAAACTAGACTTATGTATGGTCCGAAAATGTTTTTTCTTATTCATGTCATATGATGTCTGGAACCCTAAGAAGACCTGCTTTCTTCTAGGTCTACATGGAAGAGTTAATGTTACTGTTATTGCTGCTACAAATCGTCCTGACAAGATTGATCCTGCCCTTCTTAGACCAGGTGATCTTCTGCGGCTCTCTCTGATACACAAATATGAGTAATTTTTTTGGTTAAATTTACTTTTTTTTTTCTTTATCCTGCATGTTACCAACTTCTTAAATATTTTCCTGATTTTGGACCCGGTTATTGAACAGGGTGGTTTGATCGACTCCTATATGTTGGACCCCCTAGTGAAACAGATCGTGTTGACGTATTTCATGTTCATTTGCGTAAAATGCCTTGCGGTTTTGATGTTGATGTAAGCGAGCTGGCTCATCTCACTGAAGGTTGTACTGGTGCTGACATATCTTCGATCTGCAGGGAAGCAGCAATTTCAGCAATTGAAGTATGTTGTATAAGTTCTTGGGTTGCAGAAACGTTTGTTATATTTTCAGCTGTAATTTTTATTTGCATATTTCAATGAAATCAGGAGAACCTAAATTGTTCAGAAGTAAAGATGGAGCACTAAAAGACTGCAATTCTTCGTGTACACCCATCAGAGATTCAACCTTATCAAGAATTGTCGGACAAGTTTCAGCGGCTTGTACATTCCAAGTCTCCATCAGAGGCATGTGTACATCAACTTAATAGACCAAAGGAGTTATCATCTTGGTAACAGTCCTTTTCTACATTGTCTATTTGGTTTAAATTGTCAGCCTACCAACCTGCTTAAAATCCTTTTGATTGCTTGTAGTGCTCCCTTGTACTGTTATTAGCTTATAAAATGTAAAATTTCTCTAAGATATCGTTTTTCCATCTGACCAAACCTATTTGGTTTTCTAGACTATCTGCTGAAATATTCTGAGACTTGTGTTGCTGCCTAGAGATTAATAGCTGAACCACCAAAGCCACATGCTACAAGCTTAGAACTATTTGGGAAGGGGCGATTAATAGTTAGTATTATTTTGAGAAGTCCTCTAGTAGTTAGGATCAAGCCTGGTTAGGATTACTGTTAATTTTCCCTTGATTTTAAAATATGTTCATCATGCTTTGTATATATATTTGACATATTAAATTTTCTTTGCAGATTATTGATGATTCAAGTGGTAATAGTAAAATGTAGATCAAGAGATGAACACGTTATCTTGAAGCTACGCTAGCATAAAGATAGGTTTACTTGGTAATTAGTTTGTTCGTAGCCAGGAAGTTGTTTTTATTTAGTTTTGGACTATCTTGTAGAAAAAATGATAATGCCAGTTAGAAAGTTATTTTTATTTTAAAATATCGCTTTTATTCCAGTTTGACTAGACTCTGCTAATTAATTTAATGTATATCATAGCATGACGTTATATATATATATATATATATATATATATATATATATATATATATATATATATATATATATATATATATATATATATATATATATATATATATATATATATATATATATATATATATATTGCTTTAAGATAATGTACGTAGTAAGTTAATACTTGTATTTGATTATGATTATCTATGGTCGATATATATTTTTATAGATAATTCATGATTTTAGATTAATTTATGTATATATATATATATGAAAAAAAATATGACGCAAATTGTGACGCTCCAAAGTGTCTAAATTATTATGTATATATGAAAAATAATATGATGCAAATTGTGACGCTTCAAAGGGTCTAAATTATTTTGGAGGGAATGAGGAGAACTTGAACGAAAGTAAACATATAGGGACTCTAATGAGAGTCTATATATTTCGGGTGTCTAAAGCGTCTCTATATGGTTTATAGTGGCTGAGAAATGTGTCTATAAGCGTGCAAATAGTGACGCTTTTTGCAGTCTAAATATTGCGACTATCTATAGAGTCCCTATATCCCAAATAGTGGCGGCGAAATACATAGATATTTTGCAAATTGTGACGCTCTAAAGCGTCGGTAAATAGCGGCAATGAAAATAGCGACACTCTCTCAAAGCGTCGCTATGTGAAATTGCGACACAATTTTCCGTCGCAATTTGACCCAGAAAGCGTCACAATGTGCCGCGTTTTTTTGTAGTGTTCGTTCATCAAACATTTTTGTTCTTTTGTATTTTTGTACTATTTTTTATGTTCTTTTTCTTTTGTCTTTCTGTTTAGTTTATATTTTTATCTATTTTTTTGGATTATGTTTTTTTAGGGAAGTGTTTCCAAAATCGAGGCATCGGTTGTGTACATGGCACATTGGGGAAAATGCTGTTGTAAACATCAAAGGTGTTATGGCCAAAGAAGGTTTCAAACGTCGGTTTGATTATGCTTTGAAATATACTGACACAGTTGCTGAGTTCGAGCATTATTGGAATAGGTAAAAATTATTTTGCTAATAGACTGATTAGTATTTAAAATTTTATTTTGTTCTTTTCATTCGACAACATGTTTTTTGTAATGTTAAATAGTGTTCTTTTCATGGTTGATGAAACTTGTTCTTTTAATCTGGTATATTAATGTTCTTTTCTTTGTTTAATAGAGTCCATACTTCTTGAACTGTGATTGTGTGTACTTTCTTTTCAAGTTTTATTGTACTGTATATTGTTCTTTTTTTGTCTTCATTTGTTTTTTGTTTTACTCAGGGTGTTCGTTTTGTGTCTCTGATTGTTCTTTTGTTTTCCTTGTTTGTTCTTTTGTAGTCTTTTGGCTGATTACAATTGCGCTAAACATTCATGGATAATAAGATTAAATAGTTTGAAGGAGAAATGGTGTCCTGCATATAACAAAGATTATTGTTTTTTGTGTGTGTACGTTTTGTGTGACTTATTATTCTTTTTTTTTGTTATATGTTCTTTTGTAGTCTTATGACTGATTACAATTGCAAGACACACAAATGGATAGAGAGGTTATATGATTTGAAAGAGAAATGGTGTCCTGCATATAACAAAGACTGGTTTTCTGGGGGTATTTTATCTTCTCAAAGGAGTGAGACGACAAATCATTCTATTTCTAGGAGGTTGCATAAAACGAATGGTTTATGTGATTTTTATAAGTGTTTTTTAGATGTAATTGATGAATGGAGAAGTAAGGAGAACAAGGGAGATTATAATTCTTCTACTGGAAATAGATATTACGCATGTGCAGATAACATGTTATGTTTGCATGCGCGGGATGTGTATACCATTGCAATATATTTGATATTTGAGCAACGATTCATCAAAGCAATTGGTTTGAGGTGTCAACGCATTTCCTATGAGTTTCCAGTTTCTAAGTACATTGTTGGGCATCCTACAAAGGATTTTATTAGACATGTTGTGATGTTTAATGAGCAAGAGATGGTTGTTGATTGTACTTGCAAGTCATATGGAGAGATAGGAGTTCTTTGTTCTCATATTCTTCGAGTTTTCATTGTCCATAATGTTGAAGAGATTCCCAAACAATACATTATGAAGAGATGGACCAAAAAGGCTATGAACACGATTGTTGAAGAAGGAGAAGATAGAGATAATGAAGTAAGTGTTGTTTCTGCTTCAGTTTGGAGGATGCAAAGCATAAGAAATTGCATTAAAGTTATAAATGAAGCTCAACATTGTCCGGCTGCAAGGAAGCTTATTGATTTGGGTGTGTTGGATATGTCATGCAAAGTAAAGGAGTATATTGGTGGTGTTGAAGGGGATGGTAATGTATCAAACAAGTATGTGCGAGAAGAAACTCTACTTGATGTCGTTGAGCCTTCAACAGACACAGTTTTGCCGGATGTTGTGGAACCGATTGCTGAAAAAGTCATTCCAACAATGATTCAAAATCCACCAAAGCGAAAGAGGAAGATTAAGAACGGGACTGAAGGCTAATGAGAGGAATGTGAGACCTAAAGGAATTGTTGAGAAGAAACGCAATAAACTGAAAGGTTGGAACAAGAGAAGAGAAAGACATGTTGATAATTTGAGGGAGGAAACTCAGTCTACTGATCAGGTAAATTGTTCTTTTTAAACATTTATTTGTTCTTTTATTACTTCGGAATGTTCTTTTTGTTTATCATTGTTCTTTTTCCATTTTTATGTTCTATATATTTATCCTTTTTGTTTATGATCTTTTAGTTTACTTTATTATGTTCTGTTGGCAAATTGTTCTTTTTAATAATCTATTTGTTCTTTTATTCCTTTAGTTTGTTCCTTTTGTTTATCATTGTTCGTTTTTCTTTCTATATGTTCTTTTGTCTTTTTGTTTATGTTCTTTTGCTAAACAGTTCATTTTTTAAAAGAACATCTATTTGTTCTTTTAATGTTTATTATGTTCTTTTTTGAACTGTTCTTTTTTATTATCTATTTTGTTCTTTTTTCTTCTTTATCATGTTCTTTTTTTCCTTATTGTTTCTTTGTTCTTTTTCAGTGTATCATAAATTTACCTGTTGGTGGGGTTTTGGTTCATCCAACATCTTCAAATTCACAATTGGAAGCATATGTTCCAGATGATTATTTTGGAGTACACATACAACCTTTGTAGATTCATTTACGATTGGTAATATTTTGATTTTTAGTTTGTTGTGTTTTTAATCATTTGTTTTTGTATTCTCAATAATGTTCTTTTACTCTTTTGATGTATATTTTTACGGGCTACTGATGTTTCGCTCAATCAATATTTTGAAATGAGAATTTTTAGTTGTATATATTCTTATTTTTGTTTTGATTTTTGTGCAATTAGGATTGCAAAATTATTGCATAAAGGAGTATATGCTTAAATGTGAAAAGAACTTACTAAAAGAGAATAAAAAGAATTTTGGAAAGGAAAGAACATATCCCATGATATAGAAGAACATGGTCTGGGATTGAAAAGAACTTGAACCTTTAATTGAAATACTTGTTTAAAATATCCAAACTACTTATCTGCAACTACTAGAACATCTAATTGTTTCCAAAAGAACACCACACATGTTTAAAAGAACAACCCATAACTCCAGCAATAACCACATCTACAAAATATACCATTGTTTTTTAAAGCATACTTCTAATAAAAGGTAACTATTATTTTGCCTTCATGAAAACAACCAACTATTCAACTTGATTAGCTCTCTTCAATGCCAGATACGTTAGCTCATGCCTTTTGTTCAGAAGGGATAATAAGATTTCAGTACCGTACCGCATTCTCAGCTTGCAAATAAAGTCTTTCTGAAAACATAAAATAGTACATTAATAAAAGATTATATATTAAAATAATATACGTACATATATTCAAAATTTACTTACATCTTCATCTGTGTTTTTGAAGCCACAATTCCAAGTCTGGTTGCCTTTGTATATCTCCATATGCCTCATTGCATATACCCCACAATCAGTCTTGTTTGTTCTGTTTTTCCATGGCATTTCAAGCAACACAATTTCATATGCTGAAATCTGTGCCTTCCGCAAAGGATGTCCTTCTTGTTCACAAAATATTGTCCATGCTTCAAACTGAAATAAAAAGAACATTTAACTTAGTAAAAGAACAAAGAACAAAGAACAACAAAGAAACAAAGAACAACAAAGGAAGGAAAAAAGAACATTTAATTTAGTAAAAGAATAAAGAACAACAAAGGAAAGAACAAATAAAATATATAAGAGGAAATTCTTCAAATAGACTTACAGTTCTTTCTGCAAATGTTTTATATTTATCATCATATGTAATTCCTTCAGGTAAGGAGAGATTGTCAATGATCTCCACCTTCTTCGCCTTTGGGTTGATTACAATGAGATAAAAATGATCACCAGACCAGACTGGAAAGAACAACTACAAGCAGAGAAAAGAACATTAAACAAAGGAAAACGAACATATGTAAAAAAGAAAAGAACAATATTATAATTTTAGCAGATGGAATCCCTTCAAAGACTTCACACCAGCAGTTACATACTCATGGCGTACACTTAAAATAAAATTTTCTAAGCGTTTGCCCTCGGTTGCTTGACTATCCTGTGATCCACCATACGGTTCATTCTGGCAGAGCATATTCTGCACCGAAAAAAAAAAATTAAATATATGTTATATAATAAAAATAACTGAAGAAGTACGAAAATATGATTTTTTAGTGATATTAAAACTTACGAAAGGGATTGTAGAGAAATAGAACTTCAAGTTACTCTTGACACTTTGATCTGGATCATCATTCAGTATTCTTGCAAAAGTGTCAATAACATTATTCATCACCCACACATTGGGAGCTGTTTTAAAGGAAAAGAACAAAAATATGAGTAAAAGGAACATCAACAGCATTTAAAAGAACATTTTAAATTCCAATAATTAAATATATACCTAGGGTTTGAAACTCTTCTCTGGTAACTATATTCCAATCATCAGTGTACAACACCTGACTGTTATAAGAATGAAAATAAAATTTCCATAAGAACATGTACAAAAAGAACATCTACATTCAAATACTTGTAATAGTATAAAATTCTTACGTTGGGCTTCCCTTTCCAAAGGCATAATCCAGTACGCATCGCATGTCCTTTTCCTTTTGATTCAACTGTTCTTCCCCAACCAGTAGGTGTGAATACTGAGTTAAGAAGGGTGACAGTAACTTGAGGGGAACATTTTCTTTCTCTTAACAAGTTTAGGTACTTGTACGTTATCTGGATCCTCTTCCTCACTTATGAAAACAAAGACATTATAAAGTAAAAAGAACATATTAGAGGGAAAAACGAATTCAGACTAACAATAAAAAGAACAACAAAGTGAAAAGAAAAGAACATTTTATAAATGATAATGAAAAATAACTTGTAATAATAAACGAAAAATAACTTATAAAATAAAATGCAGTAGTCATACTCTATGTTTATAGATGTAGGTGCATTTTCTGGTTGCGAGTACACCGCACTTGGAGTGCTAAAAGAGTGGAAAGAAAAGAATATATTACTATAAATAAAAAGAACAAAAGCGAGAAAGAAAAGAACATTAAATTGAAGATTATGAAAATTATATTTTAATAAAATACAGTAGTCTTACTTCAGGAATATTGATGGAGTTTCCATTTCAGTCTGCGACTCAGCGGCAGTCGGAGTCTTAAACTCGGATTCTTCAGTTCTAACAGTTGGAGACATGGGGTTTCCATCTTCAGCTCCTTTGATTAAACCTTCCATAGTCTGAAACTCGGAGTCTTCAGTTCTAACGGTTGGAGACATTGGTTTTCCATCTTCAGCTCCTTGGATTAAACCTTCCATATCTGATCTCACATTTTCAGGTTCTCTGTGTATTACAAAAAAAAAAAAAGAACATGTGAGGAGGAACAAAGAACACAATGAGAAGAATTAAAGAACAAAAGTGCAATGAAAAAGAACATATAAGTTAATATTAAAAGTAGGAAGATATTAAAGTAAATATAGAAAGAACATAAAGAAATATATGAAAGGAACATTCCGAATAAAAGAAACAAAAGATCCATTAAATAATTGTATAAAGACAGAGAATTAATAAAAAGAACAAATCAAACGAATAAAAAAACAAATAATTGTTTATAAAAGAACATTGTGAATAATGAAAGAAACAGTCACATATTTATTATACATGTGTATGTGAACTGTTTTAAAAGAACGCATACTCATTTTTTCTGTAGGTGGCTGTTGTTTTTCAGCTTCATCTTTGTTGTCCCCTGAAATTGTCTCCAAATCACGTTCAGTCAAAGTTTTGTTTGCCAAGATTGCTTCTAATCTCATTTCCTCTTCAAAGTCGTGTGCCTGAGGAGGAGGATTTGAATCGGAAACCATTCCAAGCTTCAATGTCAAATCAGCAAATACATTAGGCTGGGAAGGCATGATCGGAGGTGTTAAAAATGGTGGCAAATCAAATGGAACATCCTCAGATTCCTCGATTTCCTTTCTTTCATTTCCTTCTGTTGCCTTTCGTACTGCTTCCTCAAATAGTATTGTGAAGTAGTCTGAGCTGAAAAATTCTTTATCTTGACTGAGGATTGAACCAATCTCCTCAGTATTCCTTCCTTCTTGTCGCTCTTCTGTAGAGTTGCCCTTCTCAAAAGTAACTGGAATTTCAGTTCCAGAGCATGTTGACCACATTTTTGCCATATTGAATGGCAGACTTTTTTTGACATCAATAGTAGTGTCAAAGAACTTTCTGGACAACGACAATAAGTCGTTGAACTTGTTCATGACACTACTGGGTTCAGTAGTGGTTTTAGTGAATTCAGCATGGAATTCCTGTTTAACAATAACAACAATAAGGACTGGATAAATAAAAAGAACATTCGAATGGAAAAAATAACAAGAGAGATTCCTAAAAGAACATTCAAGTAGAGCTTAGAAACATTGTTAAAGATCGAAAGAACATGTCAAAGAGATAAATGAACATGTAAATAACATGCTTAAACATATAAAAGAACATTCAAATGTAAAGAACATCTTTTTAAGAAAAAAGAACATGCTTAAATAACATGAATAAACATTTAAAAGAACATGTAAAAGAACGTAAAGAACTAGTTTTTGATAAAAAGAACATAAACACAGAAAGCAAAAAACATGGTAGGAAAAAAGATTATATTGAGGACGTAAAAGAACATTTGTTGGAGGAAAAAGAACATTACAACAAAAACGTTGAAAAAATAAATGGAATGGTTTTGTTGAGTGAATTTAATTTTTACCTCAATTGTAGAAGGGACTTTTGCTTTCTCACTGGGGTCTGCCTGTTGCTCTGGCAAATCTTTGTCATCCCCGAGTTGAGTCACTGGTGCACCTTGATGTTCTCTGGGCACATCATTTGTGGACCAGTTAGGCTCTTGGTGTTGATGTTGCTGTTGTGGTTGCTGCAGTGGTTGCTGCGATGGTTGTTCATCATGTTGCTGCTGTTGTTGTTGTGGGTGTTGAAGAAGAAGTGGTGGTGGTTGTTCACTGAGTGCTTTATGCTGTTTGAGCAGCTCCATCTCCTCCCTGTACAGTTGTAGCTCAGGTGGACCTTGAATTCTGTCCAGAATCAAGCCATGTCCGAAGCCTGTAGCATTGTCATTGCGTACCCTGCTGCTTATCATATCTCTTGTCCAGCAAGAAATTAGGGGGAAGATCCTTGGAGGGTACTCTTCCATGATCTGCACCCGATCGAAATAACATACCTAATTTAACAATAACAACATAATTTATTGTTAGTTAGGTGAAAGAAGAAGATGAAAGTAATATATATAACAAAGGGAAATTCTAGCTTAATGATTGAAATTTACCATTAGAAATGGTAGTGGACCAGCAAACCATCTGCTACGGTCCACATTCCAGTACATAGCTGCCCCAAGAAGGCTGGTGTATGCATACTGGCACCAATTTAGATTCCTCACTTGCTCCAAGTCAACAGTGCTTGCTAGGAATCTGAAGTTTGGCTTTTGAAACAGAAAAATATAAAAGAAAAGAACAGTAATTATGATTTTAAATAGAATAAGAAAATAGAACATTCAATAGAAAATAAAGGAACATTAGAGAGAATGAAAAGAACAATGAAAGAAGAGCAAAAGAATATTGAATACAACTGAAAAGAACACAACTAACATTCATATAAAGGAAAGTACAACAATAGGACAGTGAAAGAGAAAGAAAGAATATGGAATTCGACAAACAAATAAAAGAACAATAAAAATATTAATAAACATTTAAAAGAACATAATACGCAAACAAAAGAACAT
Organism: Spinacia oleracea; assembly: GCF_020520425.1. Lineage (NCBI taxonomy): Eukaryota > Viridiplantae > Streptophyta > Magnoliopsida > Caryophyllales > Amaranthaceae > Spinacia > Spinacia oleracea. The sequence goes on from NC_079488.1 coordinate 76,763,394, forward strand.
TAATGAGAAATAAAAGAACATTAATGAGAAACAAAGGAATTTTGATGTATACCGATAAATTAGTAGTGGATTTAATGCAGGTGTTAACTGCAACCACTAGGAAAGATCTCTTCCATTTATCATCAACTGGAGTCTCATCTTTGATCAGTTTTTCAACCATTTCTTTCAATTTTGGGCATCCAGACTTCACTTTCCAGTATGCCCAAAATTCAGCAAAAACCCTCAACACTTCAGGATCTTGTTCATCAGTCCATTCCACGACCGGAGCTCCTCCAATAGGTATACCGTACACCAGGTATACATCCTCTACAGTAATATCAAGGGAAGACTTTGGTAGATGCAAGGACCGGTCGGACGAGTTGAAATTCCTAACCAACTCGTACGGGAATGGATTTTCGTTTTGTGGGATGTCAAGTTGCAGAAGAGATCCAAAGCCTAACTCCACGATGGCTTGTTGTTTTCTTATATCATCTGGTTCATTAGATGCAATTCCCCTCAAGAATCGCATCATCAATTGCGGAGTTTGCCTTAGATTTAGTTTCCTTTCTTCAGGTTTTGGTTTGGCAACAACCAAAGATTTTGGTTTCTCATCATCCACCACCTCCATGACCTCATCAGAAACAACAATGTGTTTACTTCTTGTTGCTCTCTGGAAAAAAGAAAAAATATAAAGAACATTAGTCAGGGAGTAAAAGAACATTATAAGGAAGAAAAAGAACAAATAACTTAAGAAAATTTTTGACCTTCTCAACTACTTTTTTCCCCTTCTTCATTAAGGGTTCACTTTCCTCTTCTACTTCTTCACCTTCTTCTTCACCTCCTTCTTCATCTTCCTCGTCTTCATAAACCTCCCTCACAACTATCTGATTAACTTTGCTACCCCTCTGAATGAAAAAAGAACATAAATGATAATGTAAAGAACACAAGACAGGAAAAAAAGAACATTCTTTATTTAAAACATAACATTTATCTCTATTATAATATAACATTAAGGTAAATAAAAAGATATACAAAAAGGGTAATGTGAAGTTTACCTTAAGTGCTGCAGTCTTTTTTAAAGTAACTCCATTCCCCTTCTTAGCATTTGGTGCAACTTTTTTTGTTGAAATTTTCTCAGCAGGCAACAAGCTCTTCTTCTTATGTGCCTCTTCCAATTCCTGCTTTACCTCTTTGATAAGATCGGGAAATTCTTCTTTCAGCAATTGACTTCTGTTGACCAAAACAATAGAACATAAGTAGTAAAAAAAAAGTAAAACACAGAAAATAAAAAGAACACCATTTATGTAAGTTACCTTGTCCTTTTCCTGTTTGGTATTGATTTCCTAGACTTCCCCTTTGCTTTTTCAGGTTCCTCACCAGCTTCTTCTCCGTCTTTTTTCTTTCTAGTAAAAACATAAATGCAAAAGTATGTTTAAGAAACGAAAATAACAACTACAATGTAAATATGAAATAGTATTAACAAACACAGATGATACCTCAAAGTAATTTTTAAGTTCGTTTTCTTTTCTTTTCTTTCTGGTTCATCCAGCTCTTCTGGAACTTTTACCTCAGCCTCCTCTTTTTCAGGTTCTTTCACTTCTTCATGCACTTTTACTTCATGCTCTTTCTTTTTAGTTTCTTCCTGCTTTTCAGGATCTTTGCTGGAATTTTTTTGTCCTTCTCCACCCTTCTTTTTTTGTTCAATCAGATCCAGCTGCTTTTCCTGTTGTAGCAGCTTTTCCTGAAGTGCTTGCACCATCTTCTGTTGTTCTTGCAATGCTTTCCTTTGTTTGGAAAGTCTATAATGAAAAAACATATGTCATGAAAAAAAGAACAACACCAAAAACACATGTTATGAAAAAAGAACAACAGAAAAATGTTTGAAATAACACATGTAATGGAAAAAGAACAACATGTCGTGTACAAAAGAACACAGCTATGCTTTTGGAAAGAACACATATTATGAAAAAAGGAACAACACAAAAAACAAGTGCACAGTTCTCATCCTGCACCCTTGTACAATATCTTATTCATCTGATTTTTTTTATTTTTTCATATACAATATATAAATAATGTTTGTCCTCCATATTCTCATTCATTCATCATTTTATAATTTTAGCAACACATTTTAGAGAGAGAAAAATGAGAGGTTTTATTTTCTCTCAACAGAAGAGAGAATTTAAGAGAGAGAAAGAGTGAAATGCGATTTCTACTTTCTTCTCTCTCCAACTTTTCGCATTATTGTTCCTGTTTTTTTGAGAATTAGTGAATTAATCAGAATACTAATTCTCAGGAGATGAAAAAATACAATTTGCTAATTTTCGTAGAAAGAAAATTGAAGGAGATAATGAAATTCAAGAGGATTGTGATCATTTGCTGAGGATTTATGTTGATGTTGTTGATAAATGTTGTTCAACTGTTGATCAAGGTATGCTTATATGTTCCTTTTCTTATGTTCTTTTTATTAAGTGTTCTTTTACTGTGTGCTAACAGTTTTAGGTTTGTCTTTTAAATGTAGATGGTTTGTTCTTTTATCCGTGATTGATTGTTCTTTATTTTTTAAAATACATCTAAGAACAAGTAAAAAGAACACCATCTCATCAAATCTAAGCACATTGTTCTTTTTAATTTTCATTGATTGTTCTTTTAATGCCTAGTGATCTTTTAAGTAGGCATGGACTGTTCTTTTCTTCTAGATGCATAGTTCTTTTTAAGCCTACATTAATACTGTACTGTTCTTTTGAGTGTACATTGGTTGTTCTTTTGAGCCTACATTGATTGTTCTTTAAACCTGCACAGTTGGTTCTTTTAAGTTTTTATAGATAAGAACATAGATAAACAAGAACATAGATCAAATTCAATAGATAAGAACAAAATTATAGATCTAGGTTTAAGTTCGTCAAAATTGTACTGTTCTTTTTAGTCTATTTGTTGTTCTTTTAACCTGGGCGAATTGTTCGTCAAACAGTAGGGCTAATAAAAAGAACATACAGTAAATAAATAAAAGAACATAGATCTACTTATTTAATTTAAATTTCCACTGTTCTTTTGAGTTAACATCCGTTGTTCTTTTAAATCTATACCATTGTCCTTCTAAGTGTATGATTCAGTGACTTAAAATACATTTTAAAAAAAACATAAATGTAGATCTACTTTTAAATTCGTTAAAAAATGTATTTGGTTTCGTTATTGTAATTAGAACATTAAGGAAAACAAATAGAACAAACAGAAGGTGTAAATGAACCTAGGTTTTTGTTTAAAAAATCCACTTACTCGCTCTCTTCTTCTTCTTCCGTTTCTGAAACTTCTTTGTTGATATCTTCCAACAAATCCGCATCAATTGTTGGTGTAATTTCTTTCTCTTTCTTCTTTTTGTTTCTTAAGTTCAATAAAGTCGTTGTCAAAGGAACATCATCCCTTCAAATGAAATTTTATAGAAAATTAAAATTCATGGGAAATTCTCTAAAAATTAAAATTAAACTGAAATTCAAGAAAAAAGAAAAGAAAAATGAAGTTGAATTCTTACTCAATAGAACATTTCGCATCAACTTCTTCTCCTTTTTTCGATTTCCCCATTTTCAATTGTTAGGGTTCAAGTTTTTGTAACCAGATTATCACTTCCAAAAAACAAATTGGGGAAGTTTTTAGAGTGAAAATAGTAGAATTTCAAATTGGGGAAGTTCGGATTTGCAATAATTTGAAAGGTTTTGCACTGTTTTTTTGATTGTTGGTGAGTGAAGGTTTTGCATGTAGGTTGAGTGTGAAAGTGAAAATAAATGTCGCATTCAATGATGTATTTATATATGATAAATTGAAGAGAGAGAAAATAACTGCTACAGTATTTTCAAATTTAAACTTCCTTTTTTTTTGTTGTTCTTTTCGTTCGCTCTTTTGTTCTTTTGGCCTATAAGTAAAGAAAATGATGTTCGTTTGAGTCTCCTTTGTGTTCTTTTTATTATCTGTTGTTAGTATTTTTAAATTTGTTTTTTATTACTGTTTTTACTTAAATTATATTTTTTAATTTTTTTTATTTTAAACAGTAATCTATTTTTTAATTTTTTAAAATACAAAATGAAATACAAGTAACTTATTTATTTTTATTTTTTATTAAAAGATTTTGAGGAGAGAGAAATTAACTGCCACGTTTTATGTTTTCATAGGAAAACTTCTGTTTTGCGGTTTTTTTCTTGCCACGTTCATTATTTCAATAAAAAACTTCTGTTTGGCGGTTTTTTCACTTTTTAACGTTTTTGTTGTTCTTTTCGTTGGTTCTTTTTTTCTTTTGTGCGTCTGGTGTTGCATTTGCCATGTTCTTTTTAAAAGTGCAGAGAAATCGTTCTTTCCTTGTTTTAACCTTTCTGGTTTTTAATATGTTTGTGTTTTTCTTTTTTTCTTTTTGTTCTTTTCCTTTACTTTCTGATCTTCTCTCATTTTAGTGTATTATGTTCTTTTACGTGTTTTAATCTTTTTGGTTTTTAATATGATTGTTCTTTTCTATTTGTTCTTTCGTTTAATTGCTGATGTTCTTTCTTTTTAGTGTTTTATGTTCTTTTACGTGTTTTTACTTATTGTTCTTTTACGTGTTTTTACTTATTTGTTGTTTTAACCTTTTTTGGTTTTCAATGCTATTGTTCTTTCCTGTTTTACTTATTGTTCTTTTGGTTTAATTCTTGATGTTCTTTCTTTTATGTTTTTGTGTTCTTTTATGTTTTTTGTTGCTTTTTTATGTTTTTGCGTTTTGTTCTTATTTTTCTGCGTTTTGGTGCAGGTGCACCTAGATCTAGGTGCACGCGCCTGTACCATCCGCGCGTTGCCTCTGGAGTTGGGGTAAAACTCTACAAAATAAAGAGTTGAGAAGATTTTGGCCTTCTATTGTATTTAATGGCTGAGATTTGTTGCCATCTAACGTAGTCCGTAAAGCTTGAAATGTGTTAAAAATACAAGTTAGAAATTGGTTCGTGTCAAATGAATAGATGGTAGTAAAGGGCCTTTATTATGGTGACATCCTTTAACGAATCTGGAATCGTGGGTACTAATAGTGCTAGAACTTAGGCTTCGAATTGCATTTGGTATAGTCTAATTTTTCTAGTTTCTGCTTTGATCTGATTTGAATGTTTTTGGTTTTTTCTTATCGGTCTGGACTCTGGTGTGGTGTGGTTTTAAGAAGAATAAGTAAGCAATAAGGTGAAATTTACATAGGCTTAGAAATTTGTTCCAATGTTATGATTAAAACCTGCTTATAATAAAATGGTCATCTCTAATATAATATTAGATTGTTTCTGGTTTGCAACAAGACAAATTTGAGGTACAAGTGAGGAAAGAGCTAACATCAACCTCACTAGTCACTACTAGTCACTAGTCACTAGTCACTACTAGTCGTTTATATCTACTAATACAACGGTTTATGGCAAAAATTGACAAGTATAAAAAGTTCTATCTTTTCTGGAAGTTGAAGACCTTGGTGAAGAAGCAATGCAGGAAAATGAAGAGTACGTTGAAAGCAAGCATAATAGCAATGACAACTCCTACGAATTCATACTTGTACCCGTAGGAGTCCTTTAAGAATTGGGTGACTGACTGGCCTGTATTAAGCTTGGATTCTATATCTCCATATTGAGAAGCTACCATTCCATATATGGTCCATGATACCGGGCACACCATGGTATACCATTTCCACCATACCGGAACCCTCTGCATATAAACAAACACATGCACCATTATTACTCCGTATTTATTTATTTATTACGGAGTACAAATTTACAACTACAAAGGGCTATGACAAGTACAACGTACCGGCATATCATGACCGTGTTGAGGCTGTCATACAAGCATAACAAAGCATAAACATATATTGTGTTCAAAAATCAAAATGTCTACTTACATTTCGAGGCATTGCAAAACCGGAGAAGAGACTCCACAAGGAGTAAACAAGGCTAGCAAATACGGAAGATGTTTCTTGGTTAGGAGTCATGGAGGAGACCATCATGCCAAAGTATGTGAAGCACAACAGTGAGAGTAACATGAAGAGGAATTCCTGAAAGAACTTGAAAGCTGTCCATTCGAACCCCATCATTGCATAGGATATGATCTGGAATATGGTCACTTGCGCCAAAACATATGGAATCTCAATCATAACCTGAAATATAATATCAACCATCAATTTCTATAAATCACAAAATTAAACCACTAATTAATTAACTCTAAAGAGCGTACCTGTGCCAAAGCATATGGTATGGCTGCATACAACCCAGAAGATCTCTCTCTATAAAACGCTGGTTTATCCATGTTCATAACTGGCATCACACTACCACTAGTCTGTGCTCCAATGAACATTGTGTAAGTGTAAATTGCACCGATTCCACCAACAAGATCAAGTTGCGTATTCCTTCAAAATAATCGTCAATACCATTGTAAGACCATTTTCGCATATATACCCATTATTCATTATTCTCTATTCTCAAACAAGACCAGGAACCAGGAACCAGGAAAAGTTTAGCATTTCACCTTCTAGACCCTATTTCCCAGAACACAATGCCGAACATGAAGCCGGATGCTAATGTAGTCATGTATCTAACACCGTTATGAGCTGTATCTCTCCAATATGACTTGTATTGCCTCCATAAACACATTTTCCATTGAGTAACATATGTTTGAGGGTATGTTGTTGGAAAATGGAGGTCTTCAGAACCAGGTGGAGGTATACTTAACTCCCCTATCAAAGCTTTGTTTGTCCTAACCAGCAGAATGCAAATCACTTTTATTCATTACAAAACCGAAACCAAGAAACATATCAACTACTCCGCATTAGTAATTACTAATTAGTAAAGCCTTACCTGTAAAGCTCAGAATTCAGGTAAATGCTAGTAAAATCAACTCCTAGTCTCTCCTCTTCTGCTCTCGCTGTCACTTCTAACACCCAGGTTGCAGGGTTGTACCCATCTCTTATCTTACGTACTCCATTGATTTGCTTCAAAAATAACAGGAAAAGTTTTAAACTTTTATGACTCAAACTGCTTTTTATTAGTTTCTACAAGTCAAAAAGAACACGGCCTTAAAAAGCCAACAGGCTACATGGTCATCAAATCTGAAGATGTATATACCTACCTCAAAGTAACTCATCAGCTGGCAACAGTGATGACCTATAGGACCTGAATATAACACTTGACCTCCTTGCTTCAACAGGAAAAGCTGATATTTACAGAAAAAACAAGTCATAAATCATGCATAAAAAAAACAAAATTAGACTGAAACCCATACACACAAGATAAATTATCTCAATACCTCATCAAAGGATTCAAATATATCAATGCTAGGTTGATGAATGGTGCAAATCACTGTTCTCCCGGTGTTCACAGTATTTCTGACAACCCTCATGACAATTGCAGCTGCCCTTGCATCGAGACCAGAAGTAGGCTCATCCATGAACAATATGGAAGGGTTAGCAACCAGCTCTACTGCTATGGTAAGCCTTTTTCTCTGCTCTACTGACAGTCCATTTACATTTGGGAGTCCTACTAGCGCGTCTTTTATTGGAGAAAGCTCGATCAATTCCATGATTTCATCCACAAAATTCTAAGGAAAACAACAAAATTTAGAGCATTTATAAAACTCAAAGTAGGAAAATGTTGCAATACTAATTGGTACACAAAGAAGAAAAGGAGAATACCTGCTTAGCCTCAGGGCTAATATCCTTGGATAACCGAAGGGATGCAGAAAAGATGATTGATTCATAGACAGTCATGAGGGCAACATGGATATCATTCTGTTCACAATATCCTGAAACTCGAGCAAAAGTTTCTTGCTTCTTTGAATATCCTGAAACTTTAATGCTTCCTTCTATATATCCTGTGTTTTTTCTTCCAGCCAAAACATCTAATAGAGTGGTTTTTCCTGCTCCTGTGACTCCCATCAACGCGGTTAGGACACCAGGTCTAAAAGAACCACTTACTCCATTAAGTAGCACCAAGTGATCATGTGGGTTTCCCTTTTGTTTCATCATCTACATTACATAAAAGCACTTCATTTTTTAGTTAGTACTTAAAAAATCAAGAATGCCTTTTTAAATATTGAACGAATAGTTACTAGTTTGTTTACCTTTGGCATGTCAACTGAATATATGATGTTCTCGAAAGTCATGCAGAGAGGTGTGAAAGGTAGGCTAGTGGTTTTACCACTATTTGGTGTTCTGTTTCGGTTTGTGTTGTCTGCCTTGGTAGTCATTTCAGCTTCCGTTTCTTCAGCGATAAATCCTGATGAATGGGACTGCCCATATGCTGTGAAGGTAGAAAATGTATTAGTTATATGTGTAACAGTTAACAGATTAGTTGTTAATTAAGCACATGTTAGGCTTACGTTTGAGATAGGCAAGCGCGAGATTGGCAAGTAAAGCGTAAAAGAGTATGAAGCCGATCAATGCAGCAACACCAATCCAATACCAATGAGGATCAGTAGTTGCTCCACGAGATTCCAGGACAGATAGTCCCAATTCTTTGTTCGTTCCTGGGAGATGCTGAATAATAATTACAGAACAAAAACAAGGTGAAACATTATCAGCCATGGAAAGTTCAGATAAGGGTGAATAAGTTCAGTTTTATAGCTAAAATAAGTTCAGATACAGAACAACAACTTCAAGTAGATTCCGGTAAGGGCTAACAATTGATCTTACATGTTTTTCCCATGAATGTCCAAGGAACTCGGTTGAGGCAATGGCATTGAAAACATACAACAATGGAGATGTCCAATAGCCCCACAGTAACCATTTCCTCATTGCCTCTATAAAATCAGGGGGAAAAAACACAGGAAGATCAGTTTCTGACAGAAAACAGCGCGCTGTGTCAAATGATTTTAAGTGTTACCTTTTGCTAGCACAAAACCACTGAATATAACCAGCCACATAACTGCAAGATTAGCTACTACACTTGCAATGGAATTATCTCTTGTTACGGCACCGATACATCTAAAGAGAGTGTAAGACATCTGCCCACATAGTATGAAGATAAAAGCATGTTTCAACAGCCTGAAACAGTTTAAACAACAACAAAAAAACAGAAGTTAGCTAAAATGTACTGAAAACACACTAACAGATTATGAAGAAACCAGTAGGAAAAACTTGCCTGAAGAAGTTAAGATCAAACCCTATGATGAAATAAGTTGTGAGCACCCAAATAATAACTTCAATACTCGAAAAAATAATCCCAGGGAGCAATGTTGGAAACGAGTATGCCCATGAGGGGAAAAATTTGAAACTCCTTTGCTTATAGTACACTGGAAGTTTGCTAATGGTCATGGGTAGAACAGCATATCCTGAAACAATGAGTGTTACTAGTCCAACAAAGAGAGCCCCCATATGAACTACCCCATCTTGGAGTGTTTCATGATGCTTTCTATCTTCGTAGAAAGCACTTGCAACGATGAATCCAAGTATTGCGAGCTGCATTGAATCCATCCCCGGTATAAGGAATAACAACAATATAATCCCGGTATAATAACATAACGTAAATGTATGTTAGGCTCCATTTGGTTAAACTGAAATTAACTTATCTGAACTTATTTGAAACAAACAGACCTTTATAGATTCATAGTTATAGGGCAAGATGAAAAGTGAAAAGCTATTTAAGTAACTTACTTGAATCGACTTGAAAGCAAAGATAAGTATGTTTCTTTTCATGAGAAGGATTTCTCTAGATAGACAGGCTTTGAATAAAACCATCTTGCTAGCTCCAAATTTGGACTTAGTCAAGGAGAAAGGGTAACTGGTGGACTTATCAAAAGGTACAGCAAGCTCATTTTGAATGGTTCTTCCAAGATGAAATTCCTTAAATCTGGCAGCAAATTGCTTAGTAGAAACATAAGTATATTCCTCCTCTTGTCTTGCCCAAAACTGTGCTTGATCCTTTCTTGATATAACCTGTCACAAAGTCAGTATCTAACTCAGAAAACTTTTCCTCGTCGATTTTGCAGGATTAAGATAGTGTTTAGGTACCTCTTGCAGGTAATCAGCAACAGCTTTCCTTTGAGGGCATCGAAAACCAAAGGATTCGAAGAAATCGAGAACATAAACTCGAGGTCCTTGGTACACAATCTGTCCCTCAGAGATGAGAATTATGTCATCAAACAGCTCAAATGTTTCAGGGGGTGGCTGAAGCAGAGAGATTACAGCAGTTTTGTTCATAATGTGTACAGATTGCTTGATTGAGTTAATTATCTGATAAGTTGTAGAACTGTCTAAACCAACTGATATACTGTCCATAAAGTACACATTTGCAGGTCCAACCATCATTTCCCCTGTGTTAAATCATTACAAAAATCATACATAGTTTATTTACTTCTTGTACAAGTATTAAGTATATATGGTGTAAAACTGTAAAATAATTTGAAACAAGTCCACACTTACCGATTGTCACTCGCTTTTTTTGACCCCCAGAGATGCCTCTTCTCATTTGATCACCTATAAGTGTATCTGCACATTCCTCCAACCCCAATACCTGAAAACAAATTTTGACTAATTGCTTCATTTGGGGATTCTTTAGCAAATTTGTTCCAGGACCAAATTATTTTTGGTGCCAATGATCCACAGAGGCAATACAAACATATGTAATCAAATCCGTTACCTTAAGAACATAATCAGTGAACAAAGCTCTTCTTTGTGTATCCATAGCTGATGCCTGTGTACAAATTAAATGTGTAAAACACCAAAATTTAAGTTGAAAGTTTTAGTCTTGTTTTATCCATTTTGAATAATCAATGCAATAAGCTTTAGAAAAATAGAAAAACAAGTTAATAATATTTCTATTTCCCGTGTTCCTGTCTGATGAGTGTTACCTGATTCTCTAATCATCCTACACGAACTGTGACCCAAAATAAAATATTACATTTTTTGTCCAATTTAGCAAATTATGTAGTAGGTAGTGAATTATTAACCCGTACTCATCTCATACTAGCGAATCAAGTAATGATGTCTCGGACTAACCTTCAAGAGTGAATCTAGCAAGGGATCTGGTCTAGTGTCTATCTCCTTTTCTTTTCTCAGCAGATCCAAGAGCAACTCTTTATCAAAGAAACAATAAGCAACAAAATGAGGATCATAATACAAACTTGGCAAATTTGACATTTTGATTAAAGAACATGAAATATGTCATGTTTGTTAACATGTAGAGAATACAATTATGTTTTTTAAGTGTATAGTGAACATCGCACGCATGCATGTACTCATGCACACATTAGAAATGGAACGTGTAAGGGATTGAGAAAATAATACCATAAGCATGGCCAACTCCTTGACAAGTGGCAGAGAAGCTTAAAGTTTCTCTAACAGTCATCTCAGTAATGTGAACATCGTTTTGACTAACATACACAGAACACCTCTGTGGCACAAACTCATGCAGCTCATGTCCATTGTATGTCACCTTTCCAGAAACCTGATCATTTATTAATTAATTTATTAATTAATTTAAAACAAGCCAAAATAAAGGAAAATCTGCAGCATTTATTGATAAAAATTAAATACTCACTAATTATTTTTTTGCATTTTTCAATATTCACTAAATTAAAATCAGTGCACGCATGCATATTCAATTATTTATCGGAGTATAAATTAATTAAATACGGAGTAATTATTAATTTGCATGAAATACATATAGATGTCCAATTTTTGTGCACTACATTTCTAGAAACAAACGATCTCTAAAAAAAAATCAAGGAGTAATAAATGATCAATTCTGTAACTTCTTAGGTATACTTTGAGTTCCTGGTTTCTCTTTCTGTATAGGTTTACTGAGAAATCGAGTAATTGACTAGCTCTCTGACTTTCATGCGTGACCGCGTGAGGCTAAGGGACAAAGTCTCACGTATCAATCTTATTCTAGAAGATTATACACCGGAGTAAAATTTGACTCAAAATGGTTAAAAATTATATTTATATACTTCCTCCATTTTTTTTAATTGCACCATCTCTGATTTCACGCTTGTCAATGCACTATTTTAACCACTAATATCTCTCATTATACAATTTAAAAAATTATAAAAATTTGATAATTTGAAAGTATATTTCGAGACGAATCTAACAAGATCCCACATGAAAATATTTTTCCTTACATATAAATCGCAAAAAATAATTATATAAGAATGCGTAAATACTGCTAAAATCAAGATGGTGCAATTATTAAAAAATGGAGGAAGTATGTAAAAGTTATCTATTTAATTTGTAGTAATAAAAAATTTCATGTTAATAAAAAATAATCTTCAAAATCACTAATAATGAATAAAATTAATCATCTAATCCTTTAAAATATTTATCTATCAACTTTTTTTTATAATGTAAAAGTTGTAAAAAACTAGGTTAAAGTTACAAAAAACTATTCATATATAATTGCACATGCTATAATAATTATGAAAATTAAGTGAAATTTTAAATATACATATTGCAATGAATAGTAAAAAATCATAATATACTACAATTATCATGTAAAAAATTTACTAGTCAATTTTTATTGACATTGACTTTAAAAGATTCGGTAAAGATCAAAAATATAATTAGAGACGAAGAGAGTACCTTTAGTTCCGAATCGAGAAGACCAGACAAAGCTAATAGTAGTGTGGTCTTTCCCGAGCTTGGTGGACCCATAAGCAAAGTCATCCTAAGGTCAAACACAATGTAAATGCAATATCTTAAATATTTTGTTCAATAATCATAAAATCAATATAGGAAATCCAACATAAGAGGAAATAAAAGCCAACAGATTTACCTTCCTGGTTTGATGATTCCACTAAAATCTTCAAGAATTTGCAATTTTCTCTTTTTGCTTGGAATTATATGGAGGTAATTTAGCACATTCTTTAAAATAAATAAAAAATGAATCAAATTTCATCAAACAAAAATTAGGGTAAAAAAGATCAAGATTTAACTTGTATAGAATATTTGAGCCTTGATTAATAAAATTCTTACTTAATGATTTTTTATTTTTTATTTTTTATTTTGTAAATAGCAAAAACAAGAATAATAAAATTTCAAATATACCTCAAGAGTATTCATGACCAATGAGTTGAAGATTGAAGGTAAAGCTCTAGTGCCCACATAACCATAAGCCTCAACATTTAGATTCTCAAACCGGACTTCTATTGATGGTATTGCCAAGGAAACTCTATTTCATCAAACAAGTAACAATTAGTTAGTAAGTAATTAACTTATTAACATAATGAAAATGATTAATTAAGTAACAAATTATTAACTCATGCATTTTATTAAATTTGATATTAACTATTAAGTATTAAGAAATCACTCTTTCCTTAACAAATAAAAGCAATCATGCATTTTAAATTTGGAAATGGAAAGATATATTTACATAATAAATAGAAACATTATTCTAGGATGTACCTATTTGAACTAATCTAATAGTCAAAATTTACGCACCTCAAAAGAAACTAAATTACCTTTTGAAAAAAGTTTTAAGAAAACATTTTAGAAATGGGAAATTAAATTTACATGGAAAAAAAAGCCAAGATTCATTATGCATGGATCATCACTACTGATACAATGTAAGAAGATAGATCGATCATAATGTAAGCAATCTTTACCTTTGAACCGATTTAAAGATAATGAATAAAGAAAGAATAAAGATTCACTATGCATAGATTAGCTAGTAGGATTACTTATGGTATGTTGCAGAAAGGTTTAAATTTACGCAATCTTACCTCGATCTGAACCGATTTAAACATAACAAAAGATGAAATATTTACCAAAACATAGGAAAAGAGAAGAAAAACACAAAATAAAAATGTTACTTACCGATCAAACCTAGACTTGATTTTGTGCAAGAAGACTTCATTTTGACCCATATTTTTAAGCAATCTATTCAACAAAGCCTTCCTTTCAACAAAACTAAGTTTAGAAACATCAACCTCTTTAAATTCACCTGCCACTCCATGCAAAAAACCATGGTGCGCTCTTTCTGATGTTGGGAGCCTTTCAAGTGTTGCCCAATTTATTTCATTTTCATTACTGTTATTATTTTCATCTGAATTACTACATGAACTTCTCCTATGCTCAATTTTCACACTTTTAAACAACCTCATTTTTCTAATAAATTCTAACTTAATTTGTAAAAATTCACGACTTTAACTGAGATTGATTTGATTTAATAAAATGTCTACCTAACGCTCCTTTAAAAACAAATTAAGAAAATATTTTGGTGAATATTTTGTGTAGATTATGGTCTTATATATATAGAAGAATTGAAGCTATTGGGAGGTGGGGTGAGGGGGGGCATTATATAGAGTTGAAGATCATTAAAAGAAGAAATAGAAAAAATAAGAAAAGGCCAAAAAAATAAAAATAAAAACGTGTATTTTTATTAAGGTAATATAATAAATAGGGGAAGTGATAAATCCAAGGAAAATTTTACTTCTTCCAAGGAAATCCACATTTTTTTAAATGTGATTTCCTTGGAAGAAGTGAAATTCTTCCTTGGATTTATCATTTTCCAATAAATAGATATATTAACTTGTGAATATAGATTTTAATTGCATCATATATTATCATACATGATGCTTCTTAGTGATTTACCTTCTAGAATATGAGTATTTAATTTTATTTTATTTTAAGGTTCTAGAATGTGAGTATTTGTTGCACAATATCTGCAGATTGTGAATTTATGATCTTCCATTATTACATATGGTCTTTGTTGACTCCTAATAATACTTAATGTAAACAAGTTTAATTTTCTTATTAATGTAAATGCACCAATAATGCAATTCGCTACTAAAGACATAAAGCTTATGGTGAGGTTTCATTCTAAATTTAAGGTCGAGGTAATAATAAGTGAAGTAATTAACCTACCAATACTATAAAGAGAAGTAACATATATAGTCACACCCTTTCATTTTTATGAAAGAATAAATCAAAACTTTGATTTTAGAGAGGTTTTCAAATCTCCATATTTCCCCACTATAGTGGTAACAAAAAGTTCCACTAATTAAAAAGTAGAACCATTTGTTACAACAAACACACTTAAATTAAATATTGTGATTTCATTGCTTGGGTCTAATTGATGTAATACTAACACAATGTCTCATCTTGTTAGTATAATGCCTAGTTTGTACGTTGTAACTAAATTGGGCCTTGCTGCTCTTTCTTTTAATAAATGAAAAACCTCAAATTATCAAAAAAGTAAATAAAACTAAATGTTGGCCACAATTAGCATGTGTTCTACATCAACTCCGGAATTAGAATATGTACCACATTAGCATCACCAAAAAAAAAAGTGAATGCTTGGTAGTTGAGGGTATCAAGGGACATTATAAAATATGGTCCATAAATTTAGAGATATAAGTTTGTACACAAGCATAATAACTATGGTCAACCTTTAGATGTATTGGTGTATGTATACTGATGTGGATTTTGGTGTGTCTGGACTTAATTCGGATCTAACATGCTTCACTCGTATATTTTAATCTAAGCGTTTAACTTCGGATTTTAGGTTTCACTTACTATAAACTCATAATTTTGAAGGGTTTTGTAAACAAATATGTTAGCTTAATTCACTCGATACTGATCACACATCATATACCGATATAGGGAGTACATAATAATACTTGACTACTCGTAGTATGTAATAATACTCGACTATTGATAGTGCTTATATGTCTCATGCATACACGTAGTGTACAACAGTTGGAGAAATTTGGGGACTTGGCAACCTTTCATGAACATATCAATAACACCAACCATCCAAATAGATTCATTTAGCTTATGTCAAAATAAAATTAAGTAATTAAAAATAGTTTGATTTTAGTTTTACTAAGCTCTAACATTAATTAAAGACGTCAAAGTTTTATCGTACCCAAAATACATACTCGGAGTATCAAGTGTAGAAACTAACCAGAATCTGTGCAACACTAAATTATAATATAACATATTCTTTTCTAACATAACCAATAACAGCGTCTGTAGTCCAACGGTTAGGATAATTGCCTTCCAAGCAATAGACCCGGGTTCGACTCCCGGCAGACGCAACTTTAAATTTTAAGCTTCCATTTCTTTTTTCGCGTTTTGTGGACCGTTTATGTTAGTCGACCTAAACAAATATAATACTTCCTCTGTTCTTTTTTAAATGACACAATTATTTAGGGCACGTTTGCCAATGCACGATTTCAAACGTTAATATCTCCAATTATAGATAAGAAACATTATTCTAGGATGTACTCCGTACCTATTTGAACTAATCTAATAGTCAAAATTTACGCACCTCAAAAGAATCTAAATTAGCGTTTGAAAAAAGTATTTAGAAAACATTTTAGAAATGGGAAATTAAATTTACATGGAAAAAAAAACCAAGATTCATTATGCATGGATCATCACTACTGATTCAATGTAAGAAGCTAGATCGATCCTAATACGCAATCTTTACCTTTGAACCGATTTAAAGATAATGAATAAAGAAAGAATCTAGATTCACTATGCATAGATTAGCTAGTAGGATTACTTATGCTATGTTGTACGCAATCTTATCTCGATCTGAACCGATTTAAACATAACAAAAGATGAAATGTTTACCAAAACATAGGAACAAAGAAGAAGAACACAAAATAAAAATGTTACTTACCGATCAAACCTAGACTTGATTTTGTGCAAGAAGACTTCATTTTGAGCCATATTTTTAAGCAATCTATTCAACAAAGCCTTCCTTTCAACAAAACTAAGTTTAGAAACATCAAACCTCTTTAAATTCACCTGCCACTCCATGTTTTGTTTTAAACTAATAATAACGACCTTAAGAAATGTGCAAAAACATCAAGCAACGAGGCAAAGGAGAACTGAAATTGTTAGCAGTAAATCGTGGGATACATTGGTTGGGCTAAATGAAGTCAATGTATTTAATATGCCTGCTCCCTTTTGCCGAAGCAGTAGCGCAAAACAAGCCAATACATGGGCCTGTATACATTGTTGGGCACCCAACCCAACTTGGCAGCTGGACATCACAGTAATACCATTATCCAACTTATCCGTCAAACTTTGGAATTCTTCATCTTTCAACTTAGTAAAGTGGCGAGTTTCATTTCTAAAACTATTACTCATTAGATCTGCCAAACATTTGGACCAATATCAGATCGGGTAAATTCGGTTCGGGTCATACCTATTTCAGATTGGATACAACTGTACAGGTTTAGGTCGGATCTATTCAGATATTCAATTTAATTTAGTTTATGAATAGTTGGATCGAGTTCATATTTGAGTTTTTGGATTAGTTTAAGTTTTTTTTTTTTTTTTTTGACAACAGCTACGCATTCTAAACTAAGCAATCAAATTAAAGCTAGTTCCTATAATCCTACAATTCTGGGCTATTTCATGTGCTTGTTGAATCACCCTTCTGTCCACCTTGAGAATCGTACAGATGTTGAAGCTAGTTGCTTGATTCTTCTAATCATCCAAGAAATCCTAACATCAGCATTCACTGCATTCCTTAGAGCTGAAATCAAGACTGATGAGTCTATCATGATAAAGATTTCTGATTTCTCTTGTTGCTTCACCCACTGCATTGCTCTCAGACAAGTTTCCGTCTCAACCTGTATTGCTGAGTGTGCACATCCATAGAAACCCCCTCCTGGTTGGAAATGGGTATCATCATGAAATTTGTAAACCCAACCTCCTCCTGATTTGCCTGTCTTCTTTTCCCATGAACCATCAACCTGCAAAACAGAGTTAGAAAGCTTATCCTTAAGGATCCCCAATTGAACCAGGTTAAAACCCGGGGGAACTTCACCCTCCTGATTTTCTTTGGGAGCAATTGGGATGCAAGATTTATAGAGTTTTGAAGTATCTAGAATCCTGTCAACATTCTGAAGAACTAAACGCGCATGACCATTCTCATTACGAAAGATTCTGTTGTTCCTTGTAGTCCATAAACTCCATAGAACCGCAACGAAACAGTCGATTCTGAAGCAGTCAGAACCATCCTTGCTACGAAAGAGCAGGATATAGCTTTGAATCCATTTCTTCAAAGAAATGTCTTCATTATCATTTGAGCAAATCTGTAGGGGCGAGCAGCTCCAAACCAGTTTTGCTAAGTTACAAAAACGGAAAATATGTTGTGAATCCTCACTAGGAAACCCACAGTAACTTGTGATTGTTACAATCCCTCTCTTGTTCAGATTTTCCTTGGCCGCAACTGCATTGTACATAAGTTTCCATAAAAATACTTTCCATCTAGGTAGAATGTCGAGCTTCCAAATAAGTTTGAAGAAAATAGCATCCTCCTTGCTGACTTCCTGAATGTCTTTAGAACTTTGTTGCGAAATGAAGGAATAGCCAGACTTAGTAGAAAATTTTCCAGAAGGATGCATCTTCCAGTATAAGTAATCATCCTCTCCTTCTTTCGGTTGCTCCATTGCTACAATTGCACTTGCATCTTTCCAGACAAAGCATTCTCTAATCTTGCAATGGTTCCACTCATGATTCTCTCTTATAAAATCTTTCACTTTCCATAATCTAGCTTGGAATATCTGTTGAGAATCCTTGACTTCAGGCACTCTTCCTTCTACCCAAGGCATACTAACAGCTTTAACCTTACTCCCCTCTCCAATTTTCCAAGCTAAACCCTTTTCAAACTTCTTAACTGCCTGAAAAAGGCTCCTCTTTCCCCAGGAACTATTTTGTGCCAAACCTATCTTAGACAAGTTACTACAAACCAAACAACCCTGCCTACTATTCACCACCCTTGAGATTAAAAGGTTTGGGTTATTGTGGATCCTAAAGGCTTGTTTAAAAAGAGGAGTGTCATTAACTAACTCCGCGGATCGAATTCCTAGCCCTCCTAGTCTCTTTGGCCGATGAACAATCTCCCTTCTTACCCAATGTATTCCACGCTCACCATTCCCAGCCCACCAAAATTTTGCAATCAACGAGTCAATCTTGTGGACAGTGGCACTAGGGATCTTGAGGCTTCTCATAACATGAGATGCCAAGCTCATGAGAATAGATTGAATAAGCACCAATTTTGCCGCCTGTGAAATGTGAAGGTGGGACCAAGAAATAATCTTGTTAGAAATCTTATTCAGCAAACTCTGAAAGAAGACAGATTTGCTCCCAGAAAGATCAACTGGTACACCCAAATGATTTCCAACATTGTTAACCACTGGCATGGAAAGTAACGATTTCATTTCCTCCACCTTTTCTTTTCGTAAGTGGGGTGAGAATTTTGCAAAAGATTTTTGAAGATTAAGCTGTTGCCCTGAGATTCTGCCAAACTCCCCAAGAATATCAGCTATGTTTTTGCAATTGGTTGAATCAGCTTTGAAGAAAAGCAACGCATCATCCGCGAAGAAAAGGTGTGATATCGAAGGAGCTCTTCTCGAAACTTTAAGACCCTGGATCTGCTTAATATTTTCAGCCATTTGCAGCATTCGTGACAAAATATCCATGCAAAACAGAAAAAGATAAGGTGACAAAGGGTCTCCTTGTCGTAGACCACATTTAGGCCTAAATGTTTCGGACATTCTTCCATTCACTATCGCCTTATAGGAGACCGTCGAAATACATTGAGAAACAAGCTGGACCCATTGAGGAGGAAACCCATATGCTAAGAGAACTTTGAGCAAGAAATTCCAATTAACACGGTCATAGGCTTTAGACATATCCAGTTTAATCACTACCGCATCCGAGGATTTTCTCGTATTAACCATGTGGATGAGTTCATGACTTAAAAGAACATTATCCTCAATATACCTTCCCGGAATGAAAGCATGTTGAAAATCCGTTATCAACATAGGTAGACACGACTTCATTCTATTCACCATACATTTCGAGATACATTTATAGATCGTGTTACACAAACTAATTGGTCGAAAGTGTCCTGCCAAAATCGGAGTGGCAATTTTCGGAATCATGACAAGGAGCGATTGATTCCACTCTTTTAAAACATAACCCTTTTCGAAGAAATTTAACACACTCTCACAAACCATAGGGCCCACTAACTCCCAATATTTCTGGAAAAATTCCGCATTAAAGCCATCTGGACCCGGGGACTTACAACACTTTATATCGAACATTGCTTTCCGGATTTCCTCATAAGAAAAATTAGATGATAACATGGCTTTATCAATCTCTTTTATTTGGGGTAGGTCAAGTTGACGTAGCACAAGATCTACATCTTCTAGGTGAGAATCTTGAATACTAGGATTAAACACCTCCTTCAAAGAACTAACCACCAAATCTTCAACCCTCTTTTGCCCTTCTACCCAATTATCATTCTTATCTTTTAAGCAAAGGATTTCATTTCTTACTTGTCTTTGTTTTACCCTCCTATATAGCATAGGCGTTGGACAATCCCCAAACTTAATCCAGTTTTTCTTCATTCTTTGCCTCCAATATTCGAATTCCAGGGCACCTCTTGGAAGCCATTCATTGATTTTCTCTACATATTCTACACCTTGCTCTATTGACACAACCCCATTTGCCAAAGTTTCTAAGCTCTTAGTTGTCCCCCTCCAATTAATCCCCCACATCTTCTTATTGTTCAAGTACCATCTTTGCATTATGGTGCGCAATTTCTTTAGGCTATTTGACAATCTAAACATGGGTGATCCTAAACTTCTACTATTCCAAGAGCTATGCACCAACTCTTTAATCTCTGGGAACTGCAAGCACCATGACTCAATTTGGTATGGCCTATTAGAACTTCGAGTCACACAATCAGAGTTGTATAGAATTGTTGCATGATCAGAACATACTATTGGTTCATTAAACACCCTCCCATTTGGAAACTCATCAAACCATGATTGAGAAACATATGCTCGATCTAATCTCTCCATTATAAGATCCCTCCCCTCTCTTTTATTAGACCAGATAAATCTCGGACCAGAAAAGGGAACTTCTATGATTCCAGTGTCAATTAGCCAATCATTAAACCGTTCTCCTCCCCTAATAACAGAAGACCCCCCTAGCTTATCCTCCAAACTACTCAATTGATTAAAATCCCCAATTAGAACACAATGAGGATAAGCAGAAATGATCATCGCCAAAGTATCCCAAACATTCTTCCTATCTTCTACTTTCGGTTCTCCATACACATACACAAAATACCTACATATTCCATTACTTTCCAAAACACTACATAGTACAAGGTTCGAAGAAGAAAACACTAGGCGTACAACAGCCTTAGTCCAACCAAAAACTAATAAACCCCCCTTACTACCCATCGAATCAACACCAAAAGAGGTAGAAGGATTTAGAACCCCTAATTTACAAGCCGCATCCACATAAGACATTTTTGTTTCGGAAAGAAAGAGAAAACAAGGTTGCTTAGATCTGCACAACCACACTAGATATGGAATTGCAAGGGCGTGTGGGTTGTTGAGACCCCTACAATTCCAGCAAAGAATCTTCATATCTGCTTCGGGGACTGATCTGGTTCAGTCTCCTTAACCACTTTGTGAGTCTTCATTGATGCTAATATCGCCTCCTGTAATTCAATTACCGCTCCAAGTGATTGATCCTGCTTACTTGAAGATACAACTTCACTCCTCCTCCTCTTAAACCTACTCGTAACAGAAGAAGATGATGAAGATGATGGTTGCGCTCTTTTCTTCCCCTCCTTTGTATTGGCTACACACCCATTCCTCTTTCTCCTAGTACTCTTCACTCCCGAGCCCATTTTCTGCTTCCCTTTGCTCTTCCTTTCAAACTTCTTGGAAACACTCACCCCCCAGCATCGAGCCATATCAACATCAGAGAAAGCTTTTGAGATAAACTTGAGCGAACCAGAGTGATCCCTATTCCACATATTAAAACCCCCTTTTTCAGACCAACGATGCAAAGTTTTCCGCTTTTTAATACCTACCCATTCTAAATCAAACTCACTTCTTCTAATCCCATTAACCCAGTTCCCCTCAGACTCTTCTTCTCTTACAGGGATCTCCATACACGATCTCACTCTTTGATCTTTCTCCCTAACTTTCCGTTTTCCCAAACCAGACTCAACAATATCAGAACCAAAAATTGACAAATTAATGGAACTAAAAGGCGAAACAGGAGAGTTAGGAGGATCAAACTCAGTTAAAGGTAAATTTGGCAAGTTTCTCCCAAAGGAGTTTGGGGAATGTGGAACAAATGGTGGTCTTGTTGCTCCTGGTTCGGGATGAACTCTCGTTGCCCTTTGAAACGTCCTCAACGAACATAAAGATCGAGCTAGCCTTCTACTTGCTTCCATGAAATTTGTTGATGATGAATTCAATCTCCCTATGTTATCCCTTTCTCTTACCACCCTTGGAGCCGTAAGCGATGATAAGAGCAATTGACTTGGCCTTGGAACCTCAGCAGGTAGCGGAGCCACAATATCCTCCAACAAACCCGTACCTGTCACCCCTCCTTGAATCATCATTGACACTGTGCTATGTGGGGTTGCCACCCAGTTATCAATACCTAGCGTACGAAAAAGATTACCAGTAACTTCCCCTCTATCCTCCCTTTCTTCCCTTATATTATCCCTTCTAACTGGGTTTGAAGATTCACCCACTTCAAAATTACCACCTCTAAACACCAGAGCTGTCACTGGTGGCAAATTATCTACATCTAGATTCAGAGAAGCTGCCGCCCTTCGCAAGTCAAAGTAAGGACCCCTTCTAAACGGGCTCGAAACAGACCCCGTGGACCCCCCACTCCTTGAAGGCCCAAAAACCCCATGGTTTCTAACATTTGGATTCAAAACATTATTAGGGTTAGGGTTAGGGTTAGGGTTAGGGTTAGGGTTTGGGTTTGGGTCCTCACCTCGATTTTCCCTATTTCGATCCCTTGCTTCAACATCTTCTCTCCTAATTGCTGGACTCATTGGCCTTCTTTGCTGCACATACTGAGCGTACGGATCATTAAAGAAACCAAACCTTCTACCAGGAGATTGAATTACCATGTTCTCCAAATCCCTATCTCCTTGACTAGCTTCCTCACCCTCCTGCATGTCTTCGTCTCCAAAGTCCTCCGACCCAGTAAAATATCTTTCAGTATTCCCCCCTGGAGAATAAGTTGAACTATCCTCCGAATCATCACCTCCCCTATTCTGGAACCCATCTCGAAATCTCTCTGACAATGGCACATCTTCTGGTTCTTCATATCTCATCAAGTTCAGACTAGAGTTTCTATTCCTGAATAAATCTTGAAGACCTTGAATGTTGTTAGTGTAGAAAGGATAGTTTAATGGGCCATGCAGTACCCTTAACCCCTCCTCATGAACCGCATCCAATCGTCGCCTCAAATTTCTGATCGCCACCTCTGGTGTAGTTGGGCATCTGCTTGTTGAGTGCCCTGCGCAGCCACACGCTTTGCAGAATTTAAAAACACCTTCATAACCAAAATAAACCTAGATAACCCTTCCATCTTCCAACGGAATATAACATCCAGGTACTAGGGGAAGTGAGATATCAATGAACAATCTTGCCCTCAGTTCCGAATGCCGAGGATGCCTATTCTCATTGTGTTCCAACACATCAATCATTCCCACATGTGGGAATATTTGTCTTGCCCAACTAGCAGTCAAATATGGAAAAGGAAGACCAAAAACTCTAACCCACAATCGAGTAGTATTAAACAGAATTTGTTGAGGTACAAAAGTGGAATGGTACCTTCTAAAATTGATGATACGACCATCGCAGATCGCAGTTTGTTGCCTTACAAGCCCCTCCAGATCTTGACGATTGCGACATTCAAAGAGAAAATATTGCCCTGATCTGTGGACTCGAATCTCATCTCTTCGTATCCACCTTGAACGAACTATATGCTGCACAAATACTTCAGAGGGCGGATTTAACCCCACAAATACCCCAATCGCACATGCATTGAAGTTAATTCCTGCTTGAGTACTAAAATTTGGTGGAGGGAGTACTAGAGGACCCATTCTATAAGACGAATCTGGAAATCCCCATTTGAATGAAGATGATGATTATTATTGTTTTGAGAGTTGCTATTCCTCATTATGAAGACAGAGAGAACAGAAAACAGAAGAAGAAAGAAGAAGAGTAGAAATTTAAGAGTGAAGATCTCAGGGAAATAAATTCCCAAATTTATAGGAAAGAATCAATTGAAATTCACTTGAAATGTTATGCATGAACACCACGTGGAATGAGGGAAAATGGAAGAGCAGAAGGTTTTGAAAAAACCTTGGGAATCAGTTCATAAACCGGAGCTCAAGAAGTTTTGAGTGTAAACACAGCTCAAATTCTATTGGGTGGAGTAGAAAAGCAGAGATTTGGAAAGATTTCCTAACTCAGAATTTGAAACAAGAACCAATAATTAAATTTCTATGGAAAGCAAATCTTCTTTTGCATGTAGACTTCCTAGAGAATGAAACACAAGCAAGAATTCCTATTGACTAGAACTGAAAAGGTAGGAAGAAATGGAAGATGAAGCATCTGCATGCTACAGTAACACCAAGACTTGCTTGGGTTGACCACTCACGTCACGTGAGGTTGAGACCTCTCAAATTCTAGAGAGAGAAAGAAGATAGAAAAACTTTCAGATGTTATTGTGCACAGTTTAAGTTTTTTGGGTTATATCAAATCATTGTTCGTTAAAATGTTCAATAATAATTAAAGAAAACGGAAAATGTGGTATTTTGTTTAGGGATTAACAATAAATTATTATGATGTATCCTTTAAAAAAATAGATATTATGATGTACGGAGTAGTAAACTAACTAATATTTGAGATTGGACGGTTCTATTCAATTCAAGTATTAGTTCAAGTCAATTTCAGCTCGATTTCAAACTTGATTCTGATCATTTTTAGGTTTCAAGTATGTTCAGGTCGTCATTTTGAGACAAAATCGGTTGTTGGATCAGGTCCATCAGTTCATGTCATTTAGATCGAGTCAATTTTTCCAGATCCAAGATGACTTTTGATATCCATTAATTCGGGTCAATTGGTTCACCTCTTGACCTCATGTATAGCAACTAAAACAAAACCCCACTTCAAAAGACAAAGATGCCACAATGCACAATTCTATGGATTTTTTGCATATGCATTATTGGATGCACGAATATAAGTATACGACGAAGAAGAAGATACATCCATTATGGTGAAATTCTCTATATACCTTTTTAAACATATTGGTGCTGGTGTGCTACTCCTTTTGTCATTTCAGTATCAAATTTCTTATTTATTATTAATTTATTTATAATAATTTTAATTTATAAATATAATTTTGTACAGTTGTACTTCCATGCCTCTTGTTACGACAACAAATCAAAAATAGTAGAATATATATAGTAATATACTTATTAAGGGTCAACTATGAATTTATTATTTGGTAATAAATTAAAAGTAGGGTTTTGAAATTCCTATCTTGAATTGCAATCTAAAAATCAGCCTTTAAGAAAGAGTTAATCTTTTGCTAAGAGGCCGACAACACTGATTCTGATTCTAATTCTATTCTTCTCCCCCCTTTTCAACTTGCTTATTTGATGCTGTTTTTGCTCTTGTTCTTCTGGATTAGCTATCGTCTCTTTAGTCAATCTACAAGTATTAAGTCAAATTATGTCCTCTCGTAGTTTCTATATGAACGAGATCGATGGCTAGGGATGGGCATGGGTCTAGGACCCGACCCAAACCTTGTTGAACCCGCTTCATTTTTAGGGTATGGGTCCAATTTTGTGGGACCCATTGGATCTTGGTCCATTTGTTAATAAACGGGCTTGGGTCTTGGTCCAATATTTTTAGACCCATACCCGCTCCACATCCGGCCTGTGGACACATTCAATTAATAAAATAACGAAATACTAATGGACCCAGGCCCTAAAATTGACTCGATCCAATTGACTTGACTGATAGATCTGACCTGGTCATCTAATGCCAGAAATATAGCAAACTTGGGGAGTCAATCTAATGTCGTAAATATATTAATTTAACTTACTTGTAGACATATTTCTGGCATTAGATTGTATAGGAAGTAATATTTAATAACTTGTGATATTTTATACACGAATGTGATGATAAATGATCGCCAAACTAATGGCCTAGAAAAAAAATTAGTGACCAAAAAGGTTAAAAGTAATAAAATATGAAGATCCATTTTAAACCCAAGACCCGAAAGACCCATTGGATCTGGGCAAGGGTCTGAATTTTTCAAACCCAATATATTTGGGGCGGATCTGGATGCACGTGAAAAATATGGATCTGGGTCTAGGTCTCATTGGACCCGTCCAATGCTCATCCTTATCGATGGCTAATACGTGCACAATTGAGATTATTCTTGTTAATTCTTTCAATGTATGTAGGATAATGACATTACAAGAGTGGGATTTTAAACTTAGAGAGAAATTGTACTTCGAATTTCAATGAAATCGACCAAGAGGCATCTTGTGGAGTCCTCTAATGAGCATCGAGAAATAAGGCAAAATCACTAGGAAGTCAAAGATATATTCACATATCCGACCTCCACATAAGTGGCTATAGTTTATGTCAGTATATCGATACATCTATATTGTCTACGGAGACGATGTCTTACACATATTTTTGTCACGTGGTACTTCTATCTTCACATTGACATGGTGCCACTCTACCTCATGTTTTCATGGGTCACATTAAACATGACTTGGTAATAGTAATAGGGACAACATCTATGTCATGTATAGTGTTTAGTCGTCTTTTAGAAGAAGAGAAAAATGGCATCGCTAAATCCTTCACCTAAAACGTCTTCCCAAGTCTTAATTCATACTATTAAGCACATTAGCAAAGTACAATCTACAAAAGTGAAAAATGACCAAGGTCCCTAACTATCCAAAACAATAAAGTTAACATTGTAAATCAAGAAATGGCCTCTTATACTTTTTATACTCGTACAAAGATAGACTTTGAATACTCGTAAACATGTTCTAGAAGAAAATTGAGTTCATTGCTAAACCATCAAAGTCATTTCCATCTGAGAAGAGTAAGACAAAAATCCCATCCAATCAACAAGTAGCAATCATCATATGAATGACCAAGTCCCTATATTGCGAAAAGGCTACATATATCTCTTGGGTATGGAATAGTGTCATACCCTGAGCTGTGATTGGTTTAGATTTATAAATTTCATATGGGGTTGATATTTTGAATTTAAATTTAAATCTCATGTGGGGTTATTATGTAAAATAGACCAATGAAAGTCCAAGATATGACACTATTCCATACCCAGGGGGTATATGTATCAACTTCCCCTAAATTGAACAAATTCTTTTTAATCAGAATTTCAATTATATTGGGGAATTTAGTTAAGCATAATAAATCAAACTTAGACCTCAATCCCTAAAATCAGTATATTATTTCCCCATTGATTCTTGACAAACAACCACTATAATTCGTAAACGTAGACATCAATCTCTTTCCGCTATATTAAAGCAATCCCAAGAATATTTCATGTACATGCAAATTTAAATAAAGGCCATGCTTTTAATTTTTTATTTTTTTCCCTTTTCTCAACTTAGTCTCATTTAAATTACGACGTATTAGTTTCTAACATAATGTTTGACGCTTACTTAACTGTTATCATGCCTAATATTATTCCAACTAGGAGATTGATTGTGATATATATGACATATGCTGTAATAGTTAACTAAGTATCTGACAATATTTTACAAGAATTTACATTTAAAATAAGTTAAATTGAAATTTAAAATTAATTGATTCATGAATTGTGTGTATTATCCAGCAAAGTGTTATGGATAAAGAGGAATATAATCCAATACACTTAGGTACTTGCATTGCATTTATTTGACTTTATAGATTATTCTTAGTATCTACGCTTTCTCTGTGTAGAATTATAGGGTTATAAATTTATAATGGACCAATCTTTTTTATAATATAAGATAAGAAAAATGGATGGTGCATTCCTGTATGGCACCTTAGGACCTAACAATAATATGCTACCCATCAATATATCTACTATAGTTTAATAAAAAAAAGGAAGTTGTATAGAAATCAAATTCCGACTATATCATCGTCCTTCATAGTCAACAAAAGTATAAAAGAATAATTTCGTACGTAGTATACTTTGTATAAAAGAGAAAGTTGTTTTTCAGCTGTAGAAACACATAAATTGTTATACAGCAATCAATATGTTGGTTGATTAAGTGATGGTCAGCTAGATTTTAAAATTGATACTTGACCTTTGAAATTTGAACCTATAATAGTTTGTATAACCCTTATGATTTGTTCGTAAAACAAAAAAGTATAAGCACTAAACTTATAGAAAATATCGAAAAATATAAATAAAATACTCGTATGAGATTTTTGATACATCACGCGACATTAATATACGGTTACATTAATCATGTATCATAAATTCATAATGTTAATAAGCATTATAACACAAACAAATTAATCTTGGCATATTCTAAAAGAATGGAGTAATGAAAAAAAAAAAAAAAAATACAAGCATGCATGCAATGGACTTGCAATATTGCATGCACCAATAATTTGACCTTGTTAGGTTCTAATTCAATAATTCAATATTAAATATTCTTAAAGTGTGGGCTTTTCCACTATGAAGAGATTAGCATCATATATTCTATAAAAATATTAATGTAAGGTTCTTGAAAATAAAACAAGGGAAACGAAGTAGGGAGAAAGGGTGGTTGCGGTGATCCTCAAAATAGGCTTTTTCATTTAAATCATTGCAGGGTGGACTTGTAAGGAATCTATATGCACTACTTTTTATTTTATTTTTTTATTTTTTTTTATATTTTTTGACAAAGGCTAACTAAACAAAATATATGCACTACTTACCAGTGGACATTTGATAAAGCTAAATTCTTATTAGTATAAATTCATTACTACGTAGTACGTACTACAATTTCTTTTTCTGAAGTTTTAAATGTTTAATATTTTATTCTCCTTTAGTTAATAGGACAATTAATATCTTCGTTATTTGTCTTTTTTTTTTTTTTTTTCATACATAGATTACTCCGTTTTATATATACAAACCATATTGATTTAGCTTGTTAAAGTACGATATTTGATCATTTCTTTGTCAAATATGTACTCCGTATCGGGTAATCATATAGAAATACACATATTATTCATATACGAAGTATAACTTTTTGAAATTTTATGTTCTTTTGTAAATATTTAGACGATTAAACGTGATTATGTGCAGCCTAATTTGGATCTAAATTTTTGGGCAGGTTTTGAATGCCTCAAAACTAGATTTGACCGAGTTGAAAACTCTGCTATTTAGTTAAAAATAATGGGCCTGGGGCACAAAAGATTGTTCTAAGGTTTGGCCCGGCCCAATATACAAGGATTGATTTTTTACGGCCGAAGTCCGCCATTTTATAGGATTATACACTTTAATAACGAAGCTAGCTAAGCTAGTGTTTAAGAGAGTAAAATGTATTATCTTCATTGGCCTTTTTGTCTTTTCCTATATATACTCAAATAAAAAAAGGAACAAAAAAAAAAGAAAAAAAATTGAGAGGCTAATTATCAGACTTATTATGCTCAAACTTTATGACTAGCATTGATTGATTTATAATATGATCCGAACCAAAAAAAAAAGTATATGACTAACATTGATTGATTTATAGTATGATGGACCAAACTAAATATCTATCTTCTTCAAAAGACTCGGCGATATTTGGTTCGCACGGAGTAGTTTTATGGTATGACATATGAGATATGCAGGGGCGGACCCAGGAATTTATATTTGGGGTCCAAAAAAATTATGATTTACTTTCTTTTTAGTGGGTTGTTAAAGTTGAAAGGGGAATTGTCCAAATATTATAAACGTCGTAATAAAACATGTGGAAAATTAAGGGCTTGTTCGGTATCATTATCAGTTTTTAGTTTTCTGTTTTTAGAAAACAAAAAACTGATTTTAGTTTTAGTTTTCTATTTTCTCAAAACTGTTTCAGTTTTTGTTTTCAATTAACTAATAAAACTATTATTCTTATGTCATTTTTTTTAGGGGATTTATTCTTATCTCATTATTTTAACTCATGTTGAATTATATTTTTTTTATTGGTGTTATTGTTATTGCTTTGTCAATGACGAAGGAAGAGGGCCTGAAAAGGAGTTGCGGCTCAAGTCCAGAGACTCGAGTGAAGTGAGTCCCGAAATAGAATCCGGAAAAATTGTTTCCGGTAAATGAAAGGTTCTGTAGAGTGACTAAGCCGCCATTTTCTGAAGGTAAAGAGCCAATAAAAAGGTTGTTTGAGATATCCAAATACTGAAGTTTATATAAGGACCCTATATTATCAGGGAGATCGCCACTGTTTGCCATTGACAAACAAACTGATGGATCACCACTAATGGAATTGTTTTCCATTGATGATTGATGGACAAAACTTAGACAAACAAAGTGACTACTACATAATTAACCCAATTTATCAATAAATTTTTTAGTATAAATCAAAAAATAGAGAAACCATGGAAGAAAGGATGATTACAAGGTGAATAGAAGGAAGAAGATGACAAAAGCTTCATACTTGTACGAGTATGCTGCTTGAACAGAGATGGCAATGAGCGGAGTCGGAGACAGAGAAAGAGAGCGTGAGAGTGAATATGAAGGGGCGAGAATGAAAACGAAACCTACAAAACCACTTTTATTGGTTTTGGGTTTTCCGTTGTGTTTTACTACGTAGTAGAAAAGCCCAATTATTTGTTTTATAAAACAGTTTAGCCGAACAGAAGCGTTAATACTTTCTGGATTAAAAAATCCAAAAACACAAAACAACACCCATACCGAACACAGCCTAAGGAACTTTAGTTTTGGATTTTTATAACAGTAAAACTCAATACCTAGTCCAAATTATAACACTAACTTGGCGCGATATCAATTTAAAATGTAAAAAATTAATATTTTCATACTTTGAATGAAATTTACTTTATTACAATAATTGTCACTGAACAAATAACACACAAAGACATTAGCTTGTGGGGCATTATAAATCTATATATGAATTGAAGTAATCAATTAGACCTCTACAAATTTCAAAGTAACAGACAACTATAAGTCCATTAAAGTAGAGTATTAAAAATATATTACTAGAAGTATATATATTATAGAAATTACAAAATCTTTTGAAGGAAAAAATAACACTACTATTTTTTTGTATTTTTGTAAATAAAAATCATGAATTATTATAAAACAACAAAATTAAAAATAAAAAGTGATGAAGAAAAAACGACTTACCAAGGGAAAATGAAAAACAAAAAACTATGAAATTAAAAAATCATGTTTAATGACCTCTTAGCGATTCGAACCCAGACTGCCTACATAAAACACTAGTCAAGCAACCACCATGCCAAAGGTATTTAAGTGTCATAATTGTAACTTAATTATATATATTTAAATTACGTAAAGTGCAATTAATTACCCCAACATCAATTAAGTTTAACATTTTTTTTTGAAAATAATAGGGGTCCCTTTGGACCCCTTGGGGGACACATAGGTCCGCCCATGGACATATGGGTTTGAAATGAAAAAAAATGTACTCTTTCCGTCCCAGATTAGTTGTTACACTTTTATTTTTCGTTCATTTCAGATTAGTTGTTATACTTTTAAATTATGAATGAACCCATAATTATTATATTGTCTCTCTCTTCTCACTGTTTTTTTTTTAATGTTCCCACATCCTGTCTCATCCAATTTAAAAAATACTCCACTAACTCTCATCACTCTACTTTTTCAATGAAATAACAAATGATAACCAAACAACCACATATCACATAAAACTTTGTACAAATGTAAGTGTAACGAGTAATTTGGTACGGAGGGAGTATAAGTTATGGGATTTAGAAAAACAGAAGGGGAAGGTAGGTATGAACGATACCAAAATAAAAGGGAAAAAAAATCTTCGTGAGCAAAACCAAACACATAGTACTAAGAATCAAGTTCCAACCCTTTACAATCCTGGTTTCATTCCTTGTCTAAATCCCACTTTGTGAACCAAACAACCCCTTGCAGTTCAAAACAACTCAAAATCATACGTAAATGATATGTTGAGCAGCAGTAGTTCCTCTAAGTCTCACTCTAACATGTACATAATGAAGGCTAGTCATTAATCACTGGTCAATGTTATAACATTTTATTACTTAAATTAAGTGTTACGTAAGTTACACCCATATCAAATAGCCGAGGACGAATGCAAGATGTGAAATAAGGAGTTCGAGTAACATAGATTGTGATGCTCCTATAGCATCCATAACATAAGAGATATAGTTGGGTTTGACGTTTTCGGGTAAGAACAAATAGTAGAGAATTGAAGTGGGGGTGTTGAGAGAAAGGGATGAAAAGAAAGAGAGGAGACAAAAGGGATATTCAGAGAGGAGGAGGATGATATTATTTGGATATTGAGAATATCTGTACGCGTGTCACGAGGAGTATCTTTCTTTCTTTCTTTCTTTCTTTCTTTCTTTCTTTCAAATACTATACATGAAAAACACAACTAAAGAGAGAATCTAGAGAAAAGGAAAGTGTTGGAGTATTGTACTAGAAGACTGATTTCATTTCCATTAGAAAGTGACCAACCTTCTCTTTCATTATTGCCACTCACTCTCTCTTTCTCTCTGCTGTTAAAAAGATATTCGATTCTCAAGCTAACTTTTTTTTCTTTTTTCACCTCTTCCTCTTAATTTTCCCACTACCCCAAGTCCTCAACTAAGCCCATGCACCCCCTTTTACTAACTTTCATGACAACGTTTTACCTATCTAATTTGGTCTAGTTTAGTTTGATTCTTCTGTATCTAGTATATATATATATTTTTTTGTATGTGGTGATCTGAATTTTTCTAGTCTGGTCTGATTTGGCATGAATTTTTTTAGTCTGGTCTAATTTCAAGAAAAGTAAGCGATAAGAATAAGGTGAAGAACAGAGTCTAAGTTCCATTCTTCTGGTGGTACCGGTTTTTCCACTCTAATGATTGATTTAGGTAACTAGATACGTAAGAAAACCGTGGTATAACAATAGGACTACCAAAATCAATTACTTTGTATACCCTTTCTCCTCTAATCCCGCTTAAGTTAGAAGTTAATGATCCTCTAATTATAACTTCACCCGATTGAAAGCCATTATCTTGCATGTAGAGATGCCAACGAGGCAGTTAGGTGAGTCATGAGTGAGTTTGGTGGGTCATAGGTCGGGGATAGTTGACACACGACCCGCATCAGTAGAGTCAGGGTTATGCGTATCGAGTGGGTTCGTTGAGTTTGGTGGGTTACGATAGGTTTTAAAACCTGATGTGACTCTGGTGGGTCAGGTGGGTTTAAACGAGTTTTAGAAGTTGATGTGGGTCAGGTACGTGGGTTTAGACGAGTTTTAACAGTTGATTTGGGTCAGGTGAGTTTAGACAAGTTTAGGAGTTGATGTGGGTCAAGTGGGTTTAGACAAGTTATAGGAGCCGATGTGAGTCACGGGTTTTTTGGACTACTTAAGCGTTAAAAAGTACAAATTTTAATGAACTTAAATAAATTAATTTACATAAATGTAATTAATGTATATTTAAATAATAAATTTAAAATTTATCGGCATTTAAAACATACAAAATAGTTTAAATTAGAATGACGTGTCTGGTGGGTCATAAGGTTGAGTGGGTGGGGTGTGTCATGGTGGGTTGTTTCGGATTCGATTGGGTGGGTCGAAATACGTTGTGTTGGAAAAACTCTACACACCATACATAATTTGAGTTAGGCGGTTGTATCATAAGGTCATAAGTAGGTCCGACACACGTAAATCAGTATGGATTGTGTCAGTGTTGGTTGGGTCAGAGTCGGCCTGCTGGCCATCTCTACTTGCATAGGGCTGATCAAAACTATCCGAAAAAACAAAAACCCGAAATCCGATCCGGTATCCGATCCGAAAAAGTGGGATAAGGTTATCGATTCGGGTACCTGAACTGAAATTCGGTTATTGGATATGGTTACGGATATCTTTTTACAAATAACAGGTATCCGATAATAATCCGATAAGCCTTTTTTTTAAAGTTTTTTCCAATTAAAATATTTTTTTTTCCCAAGAGTTCAAAATCCTAGATGTTAATAATTAATGTATAATTTGAAAAATTGTAATTTAATTAGTAATGTAGTCAAAATCTTATACTAATGTTGGTATTTGGTGTTGATTGACATTATAATAATCTAGTTATAACATCTATTTTTTCCAATTGGATATCATAATTGGTACCCGATCCAAAAGTTTGGATACCCGAAGTACGAGTACCGGAACTTAACGGTTTGGTTCATAGATATCAATTAAGCATTATTGGTTACTAGTTACCCGATCCGATAATGCTATCAATTCGGATACCCAACCCATGCTCACCCCAACTTGCATGGATCGACTTCAACTCACAATTGACTCATTCGCCATATAATTTAACTCACACAAACATTGACACATCTATGTGTATTCTTGTATTCTAGCATGGAGAAAAAACTTGAAAAGTCGGAGAGGGTCGAGTATTGAACTCTTAACCTCTTCCATGAGTGGTAGGTATTAAACTTTTAAGCTCTTCGATAAATGTGTAGGATCTTTACGGTCTATCAGAAGGCCAATTGTCAAACAAAAAATAAATTTGCATAATTCATAGTGGAAAGAAGAAAACAAAAGATGAAGGATAATTCATTTTCACGTACATCCTCAAATGACAAAATAATAGTGTTATTATCAAACATGTGTCACGAAAGATTATGAACTGTTATGAATCAAGGATCTTTTTGAGCCTGAATGTTGATTTATATGACAATTTGATGTTGAAAAATAAGAAGAAAATAGAAAAATTTGACATGAATAATCCCAACTTTCACTCATCTTCTTAAAATAATCCCAACTTTGAATTATTTTAGAATAATCCAAACTTTTGGAGTTACCTTCTCAAAATAATCCGAAGTCTTTTTTTCTTGTCATTACTAAACCATTTTGGGTCTACTGTAAATTGATAGTTGGATTGTTTTAATAAGATATACATGGAAGTTGAGATTATTCCAAAATAATTCAAAGTTGAGATTATTTTGAGAAGACGAGTGAAAGTTAATAAATAATAAATAATGAATTGCTAATTGCTAATTGTGAATTGTGAATTATTAATCATTAATCATTAATCAGTAATTACTAATTACTAATTACTAATTACTAACTACTTATTAGTTATTACTAATTATTAATTATTAATTATTAATTATTAATTATTAATTATTTATTATTAATTATTAAGTATTAATTATCAATTATCAATTATCAATTATCAATTATCAATTTTTATAATTTATAATTTATAATTTATAATATATAATTTATAATTATTAATATTATTGTTATTATTATAATTATATAATAATTATATAATAATAACAATAATAATAAATTAATTAAAAAGGCCTAGTCTGGTCTGGTCTGATCTGATCTGGTCTGATCTAATAAGGTCTAATCCAATAACAATGACAAGGTGAAGAGAACATTGCCTAGCTCCCTCAAGATACCCTTGTTTTTTGTTTACTTTAACATGTAACCAACCGTCCAACTTCAAAGGCTCCGACTCGTGATCCCGCCGGTTGACATAGTTAAGTTGTGTTTATTTCCTAACAAATGGTTAAATATAACATAGTTAAGCTGAAACCCGAAATCAAATCTTATCTACGTTATTATCATTTGTAGCGCTCTCTAGTCGTCTATACAGCCCAAAAAGACTTTGGCGTGTTGATAATATAATTGAGTTTGAGATAATTCCTTCCTAATTGGTAGAAGGTATATCAGGTTGTACGTAGCTATACACACAATTGGGTCATTTTGTATGTTTAATCCTTTAGAAAAGCACATTTTATTGTTTAAAAGCATATATTTAACAATTAAACGCACATTTTTACAAACAAAAAACACATTCACTTTAAAAGAGAACATATTGTTGAATTCAACACAATCACTAAAAGAAAAAGAAAATTTCAGGAAAAATGTGTGTTTTTAACTGTAAAATGTGATTTTAAATTGGAAAATTGTGCTTTTAAACCGCAAAAATGTGATTTGAAATTGCAAAAATGTGCTTTAAACCCGATTACATGTAGAGCTACATACAACATGGTACATCTTCTAATTTGTGATTCCTTTTAATGACTAGTTTCAAAAGCCATTAACCAAAGGATAAAATTGTTTATCTAATTTGTATCGACTACTTTGTTAATACAAACATGTTCTTCTGACTCTAAACCTTTGTAAAAACTTCAAATCAAAAAATGCACAAAATAGTGGAAACGAAAAGATAAAAAGATAGAAAAAGGAAGGAAGTAAAGAAACAAAGAAAGAAGATAACAACTTAAGGTAGCTTGTACATGAATTTTCCTTTGCATAAAACAAATTTCCAGAAAGAAGCAGAAAGGGTCCATATATTTGATAGTTGACTGTGTAAGTGGGCTTCAAATCTTCTTGAGATTCAACACATACACTTGAGTATTCCTTCTTAAAAATCAATGGTCCCTAAAGAAACAAGATAAATACCATCCTAGATCCAGAATGTTCACCAATATATACTCTAATTTCAAATTCCAATCCTACCATTAATCAAATAGATATATAATAGCGATAATAAAAATAAGAATAAGTAGCTCTTCTGTCATGACAATTAATTTTTAATTTCATATTCTTTTTATATTTTATTTAACTTATACAGTTATACGCATCATTTACCAGTATATCAAGACAGAACCCTTATAATAGCAATTAACCCATCGATTATTGTTATTATGAACAAAAATTCTCCTCAAACTAAGATCCAAAATGTTCACCAATATATACTCAAATTTCGAATCCCATCCTATAATAAGTGGGATAGTTATATAATAGCAATCCTATTAATTAACAACAATAATAATAATTAGGTCTTATGTCACGAGAACTAACTTTTTTAACTTCACATTTTTTGTATTTTATCTAACCTATACTCGTCCTTTACAAGTATAAATTTAAACACACCCTTATAATAGCGATTAACCCATGAATTATTGTTATTATGAAAGGAAATTCCCCTCAAATTTGTAAAGAGAATCCGCTTACCTTCCCACCCACTTCACTAAAGTTTGAAGTAGCAGAAGAAGATTCCTTGCCCCTTCTTTACTAATCTTTTGGGCTGTTTTTTTTCTCCCCCATTCTCTCTTTTCATTTAAGCTTTGTGTCCTTAATTTACAGTCGCAGAATTTTCGAACTAAGATATTCCTTCCTTACATCAACTAAATATTTTATTCCCTTCTCTTTTTAATTTAATAAAATTATAAAAAATTAAAAATGAATGTCTTAAGTAGATTTTATATTCTTTTTCTCAAATGTTGAATAATTATTTTACTTTTTTAAACCGTAAAAGAAAGTTGAATGGTTTATAGATACTCGACAGTAAGCATTGTTTTACTTTGTATAAAATGATATTTAATTAATCATATAATAAAATTACAAAAACAGGTGAAAATATGAATACAAATTCTTGTAATAACGTCAAACAATAATTAACCGGTACACCACATGACACGTGAATACATAATTTAACGGTTAAACAAGTGTGTAAGACTCTTTTATATGAGATTAGCCGAAATGTGAGATACAGGGATAATATATGCTCTTTAAAAGTTCATTTATAACTGGTTGTTACATTTAGACCTTTCGCGAATCGGGCGCTAAATAATACGGAGTAAAAACTTATTTGTGCATCGGTTACGATCTTTACAATATAATTTATAAAACCAGGTGAAATAGTATATGCTCCTTAAAGGCTCCTTTAGTTTTTATTATTTAAATTTCCTCTTCAACAATTAAATAATAAAAATAGAATCATCTAAGTATAATTCATCATCCATGTAAGAGAGAATAATTTGGGCTAGTAGTACTTAGCCGTATAAATGTTTGACATCTGCCCCAACTTGTATTATTTTGAGAAATTTTAATTTTTGGTTTTGATGGGATTTTTTAAGTAAGTTCCTTGTGGTTGGGAATTTTTAACATATGATCTGTAAATCATGACCATCGAATCCATTTTTATCTTTAACTTTGCTTTTATGTGGGTCCTACACCCCCTAAGTAATACGGTCTTTATACTAATGAATATTAATTAACAAATAAAAGTTTGGGAAAAGGTTTATTCTGGATGGTTTTTGATTCTCTTCAAAATTAATTTTTCACAAAAGCTTCAAATAATACTTGGTTGCCATCTTGTATCCGGGTGATTTAAGAATTCTTTTTTTATTTGATCGTTATGCTCGTTTGGATTTTAAAAAAGCAAATTTGTTAAAACGAGAAAAAAAAAAAAAAAAAAAACCTTGGCTACGAGTGCACAAGATAGAATTTGTATTTGACCCTAC
This sequence comes from Spinacia oleracea, assembly GCF_020520425.1. NCBI lineage: Eukaryota > Viridiplantae > Streptophyta > Magnoliopsida > Caryophyllales > Amaranthaceae > Spinacia > Spinacia oleracea. Next base: position 76,801,660 of record NC_079488.1, read on the forward strand.
GTCAGTGAAAAACCAGCCAAGGAGAAACAAGATTTAAATATGTCAAGTTGTGATATAAATTTATTGAAATTCTCATCTTTTTGCACTGAAACTATATTTTCACAAACACACAAGCATATCCTGGATAAAATTTGATTCCTAAGACCCATTGTAATTCCTCAAACCTAAACATTAAAGAGAGCAATTAAAAACTAAGAGCAGTAAATATTATATTCCCCTGAACCACCAGCCATTTTAAATACCATATTTATTGTTATCGTAACATCTTTCTAAAAAGAAAGTTAAAAAAAGGTTTATTTCGGACAAGTTGTAAGATTTTTTACCATGTAACGAACCTCAAGGTTAGAGAGCCGAACTCTAGTAAAATAAGTGTAAGAAACAATAAACAATTATGTGCATTATAGCACATTGCCATCTAGAGTTCATATACAGATATACTACCAATTCCAAGTTATAAGCACCATCATGTAACAAACAAATATCACAATGCCTCTTGAGGAGGTTTAGCCATAGATGTAAACACGTAGAATACCTACCAAAATTTCACCTTCTTGTTTAAAATTAAACTCTCGCAATCTCAATAAAAGTACATGGCAATACTCGTAATTTGTTTAAGCTCAAGCGGTTTTATAAACACCTATGGGGTAATGATACAAACAGAATTCAAACTCAAGTTTTAGATACAATCGACAAAGGCTTTGAGTTAAAGTTAGTTAGCGTCTAAGAAAATGATAATATTTGAATTGTATCGACACCAGTTTTAGGCCTTATCTTAAAACCAAAACTGGATACCCGCATAAAACAAAACTAAATGAGCTCATAACACGGTCCAGAGCATCTGGCAAAGCCATGAATATACAAAATAGAGAAGATTGAAGCTTATCCTATATTTCTCATAGCCCATAGAAACGAAAAGGGTAGTTTTCTCATGAAAAGAGGTTTATATTTTATATATTTTTTGGTTTTTATAAAAATAAAATAAAAAAGCTGAACAAGGGGGGAAAATACATTTTGCAAAAACCAGTATATTCAGTTGATATAAACAAATAGAGTACTAAAAACCATGTCAAATAAGTATAAATAAAGAAAGTTAAAATGATGGTAACAAAAAGGGGAAAAATAATAAAATGAAAAAAAAAAAAATTGAGAGAAAAAGGCAACAGTGGGGAGAGATGAAGGAGAATCATCTTTTGAATTAGTGATTTTTTGAAATTCGGACAATTAAAGAAGGGAAGAACGTCTAAAGGTTCTTAAAATCCCAACAAATTAAAGGCTCCAACCCACATGACATGACCCCCCTCCATTGTCAATACACCCTATTTGATTCTCCCCTCTCCTCTCACCCTTTTGAACCCACGCGTACAATAGTTATTCCCTCTATCTGAAATTGATAATAACGTAGTAAATTGAACCAGTAATGTAACAACTATACCCGAACAAAAGGAAGTGCAGTGCGTTTAACACATATTTGAGCTTTTATCCCTTTGCTCTCTTTATAAGAAGCTGTCATGCACTCTCCTCTACACTTTTGAACCTAGGCGTAGAATAGTTATTCCCTCTATAGGAAATTAATAATCACGTAGTGATTAGAATTAATTTGTGACAACTATAATCGCGTAGTACTTTGAATTAGTAATGTGACAACTATTTTCGAACAAAAGAAGTGCATGTTTAGTGCGTTTTTCACAAATTTGAGTTTTTATTCCCTTGCTCTCTTTATAAGAAGTTACCATGCCCCCCTCCTCCCCTCTTTCATCTTTCCTCAACTTTTTCTTTTTCTCTCTCCATCTCTCCCAAAATTCTACTTTATTCTCCCTCGAACACAACTCTAAAAGCAGTTGATCCTCCTTGTGTTCATAAACAACATCCTATCCCTTTTCTTATCTCTCTCTCTCTATATCTCTCTTAACCTCAAAAGGAGAAGGCCACCCTGCTTCCCTCTTTTGCTCTTATTTGTGCCCACATTTCCCCTCATCCTCACTTCTATAAGAGCAAGAACATTTTTGATAATAAAGGTTATTGCACAAAAATATATACATACATATTTATATATATCAGCAAGTTTAAAGAGGAAGAAAACCATATAAAATATATACTAAATAATATATTTTTGTTATAATAGTCATCATAATTCATAAGTGAAATGATGGCATCTCCATCAGAACTAAGCCTGGAGTGCAAACCTCAAAGCTACTCTATGCTACTCAAATCATTCGTCGGCGATCACAATAACCCAACAGACAGCCAGGCAACCCATAAGCTAGAAGAATACCTCAATCGCCTCGAGGAAGAACGGCTCAAGATTGATGCTTTCAAGCGTGAGCTACCTCTCTGCATGCAGCTTCTCACCAATGGTATTAACCTTTGCATATTCATGTCCCTCCTTTCCTTTTCTTTGTCTCCTTTTCCCAACAGTGCATTTTTTTAGCATCCTGTAATCAAAATAATCACCATGTTAAATCAAGTAATAATTAAATACAAGTATATGGTTAGCGTTCATACTTTTGATATTTTCTCCTTTTGATATTTTCTTCACAAATATAGATGAGGATAATAAGGCTTTTTTTGCATGCAACTTTTATTTTAGGCTTTTAGCTTTCACTCAAAATCTACAAACATATATCCCAAACAAAAATAACACCAGAAAGAAACATATTTAGGCTTTCACCACATTCCACAGACAAAGTAAATTGAATCAGATGGTAAAAAATAAAAAAGAAAGCTTTGCTTCTTTCTAGGGCTGAGAATTTTCTTCAAATTTAAAAAAACAAAACGTGTTTTCTTATTCTGGGGTGTTTTTCTAATCAGCCATGGAGGCATCAAGGCAGCAGTTACAGTCTCAGAAAGGGAATCAAGGCGCAAGGCCGGTTCTTGAAGAGTTTATGCCCCTCAAACTTTCCAACTTGGAAGGATCTGATCAAAAGTCAGCAAACATTGCAGACAAAGCCAATTGGATGGTATCTGCACAACTATGGAGTCCAGCAGGTGACACGAACAAGCTACATCCCTCAACATTGCCTAAATCTGAAGCTGAGACTGGCTTTGGTGTCAGCAGCCCTAATCTGGCATTGGACAACAAACAGAGAAATGGGGGAGCTTTTCTTCCATTCGCTAAAGAACGGAACTCAGTACCCGACAATTCAAACTTAAGGTCACTTCCACATTTGGCTCTAGCCTCAAATGAGAGAGAATTACAAGACAATAGGTGTATGGACAGTGAAAATGGATTAAGTGGATCAAGGAGTGATAATTCTAGCAAGGGAGGAAATGTGGTGGCTGGCATGGCCACAGATGGTCAAACACCCATCACAACAAGCACCACCACAACCACAAATCAGACTAACAGGAAAGCAAGAAGGTGTTGGTCACCGGACTTGCACCGACGATTTGTCAATGCCCTTCAGATGCTTGGCGGCTCACAAGGTAAATAATTCCTTATCTCATCAACATTTAACACCAAGTATATAATTATGGGATTTCTTCCCTTTTTTAGGATTTAGATCATCATCATCACAAACTACCTAGATTGCATTTGCGGCTGTTGTCTTAGAAACAATCATGTCACTATCATTGGCTTTAAGAAACAAGGGAAGTTGGCTAATTATTGGTTGTTGTTTATCTATGGAAACAGTGGCTACCCCTAAACAAATTAGGGAGCTAATGAAGGTTGATGGCCTAACCAATGATGAAGTGAAAAGTCATCTCCAGGTAACAAATACTCTATTTCTCTCTCTTCTCTCATTTCTGAAAGATGCAATCATGACACAAACATCCTACTGTACCCTACACACATTGCCAAAGCTGTTAAACTGCACCATAATGCAGACTGCAGAGCATATACTAATTGTCTCTACTCTTTTGGTCTTGAGTATTTTTGCTACTTTTTTTTACTATTTGTAGTAACTTTATATTTTTTTTGGTTTTACCAACATGCAGAAATATAGACTTCACACAAGAAGACCAAGCCCAAGTCCTCAAGTAGCTGGAGGCCAAGCACCACAACTGGTTGTCTTAGGAGGAATATGGGTCCCACCAGAATACGCCGCTGCGCATGGCGGTGGACCCACCATCTACAGTACTCACCCAAGTACCCAAGTCTCATCACACTATTGCTCACCAACAGTACAACCAGACTTCTACCCACAACAAATGGTAACCCAACAAGCTCACCCTCAAGCACTGCACCACCCAGCCCTCCATCAACACCAACACCACCAGCTACATGTTTATAAGACCATCTCTCATACACAAACTCATAGCTTACCAGAATCAGATGCTCAGGGAGCAGCTGACCGGTCAGAGAGTATCGAAGATGGGAAGTCCGATAGCAGTAGCTGGAAAGGTGAAAGCGGCGAGAATGGAGGAGAGAGAAACAAGCTGGCAACATTACGGGATGATGGTGAGGAGAGTAATGGAAGCCAGATTACATTAAAGTTCTAGTTGGTTACTGTTGTAGGGTTAGGGTTAGGGTTTTTCCAACTTTTGTCCTGATTCTTGTGTGAATTAATGTGTAGAGAGGGAGGATAAAGAAGGCATAAAGAGGAAGTGAGTGAGTGTTTTTGTTAACTACTACTATATTTCGTTTATGTCCTATTCACCATCCAGTGATAAAAAAATTCATGAATACTCGGAAAAAGAACAAAAAAATCATAAGAGGACTACAACTTTTTGGTTAATATATGTTTACTACAAGCTATGTTACTCATACAGTCATACTCTTTATTTCACCGCAAGTAATCAGATCAAATACTTGAGAAACACTTAGACATTTCATTTTGGGCCAAAATTACACCCTTGGTAAATGGTTGCGTCTAGCATTTGGACACATTCACACATCCCCGTGTCATACACTTCTTGTCGAGTGTGAATAACATAGACAGATAGACTACAAGTATTAAAACAACAAAACATGGACAAGGTAAACTGGTCCCAACTGTAAGTCCTGAACCCAAGACAGTAGGAGTATGAATATGATAAAGGAAACTAACACATAACCTATTTAAGCTGATCCTGGCAATAAGATAAAAAGTAAGCAAAGTAGTTTCATGCTTTTAACGCTACAAAGTATAATCTCATATGGTAAAATAGTTTGCAACATGCAGTAAAAGAGAGTGAAGATTTGATAATAATATGCTTAAACCAAGGACAAAGCCTCGAATTATTGTTATGAAAATTTTCACCTTTCTAATTTTTATCACATGCTTAGTTCACTGTTCTCCATGCATCTAAAGTTCTAAGCTGGAATATAGTAGAAAATCTTATGGTTTATTCCACTTGTCCATGATAGGGCATCTAACCAAAGAAAGTAAGAGCATCTACACAAACCTCTCACGGTTTTAGTATTGTGTCACAACCTAGGCCAGTAAGGATACCAGATCGTTTGTGATAACGGAAATCTTAAAGTATATGTGAGTGGGCGATTCCATTAGTACTCATGCTACGAAAAGCAATACATAATTGTCTTTAGACCTAATTCCTACATTCGAATGATCACTATTTGGTACCGTTAGTGATGAGGCAATCATGAACAGCCTTGTACTGTTCCGGGTTTTCACTTCCTTAATCCCACTCCAAAGAGGGGTTAAACCCGGCTACAATAGCAATCCAATAACTACACTACCATGAACAATTCAATCCAACTATCTTCTCTTATTTATAGCAAGGGTTGGATTCATTAAGTATGAAAGTCTCCTAAAGTATGAACTTATGACTTAACCTTGACCTCAAAAATTTGATAAACCATCATTTGAAGATAAAGGGAAAAGGGTATAGAATCCGTAACTAAATGATTACTAATGGTTAGAACTGGATTATTAAAGAAGATGAGGGAGCTCAAGAAACTTTTTCCCTTCCCTTAATTTCTAAAGCTCGTGTATTTAGAAATCATATCCTGAAATGGCCAAGACATTCATGATGAATTCCTGGCTCATTCTCCAAGAACACAAGTCTCCCTTTCGCACACATTATGGACCCACGCTAACGCATATTCTGGCAACTAAGGGACCTCCAGCCTTGACCAAAGAACTTATGATTGGATCATTATTCTGAACCCATAGTGCCAAATTCATTCTAATGCAGTTTCAGGGAATTCAGCCTCCACAAACCCCAACAACAAACAAAGTGACTTCTTCTGATCAAAGTCTTGAGAGGTCAAGACATAGAAGTACAACTTGGCCTTAATATTATTGGAAGTAATAGAATAGTTGTTTCCAGAAGATTAGTCATACGACTCATGCTTATAGGTACGAGTTAACTAGAACTATTCAAGAATGGTAGAAAAATTGTTTCTGAAAAACTTATACCTAAGTTTGGGCTGGGACCTAGGTCATGCCTCGCATCAATGGGCATGCAAACATATCCGAAAAATTGTTTCTGAAAAACTTCTACCTAAGTTTACTTTCAACTTCAGGATTCCATCAAGCTGCGGAGACTGGCATAAATTTGTGCTTTGCCATGTCGAGTGTCATATTGTCCTAGCCTAGCCTAATACGAAGTACTTTATAAGTTTATATTGTGTTTGGTGTAGAGTAACTTAAGTCATGCCTGGATTGTGCCCGTGTTGAGCAGAGCCAAGGCCGTGCAAAATTGTGTAATGCTTTGGGCCGGCCGGGCCAGTGGCAACCTTACTCCTACCTTTCTCCTCCCCCCCCCCCCCCCCCAAAAAAAAAAAATAATCACTCAGATAAGAACAAAGATATTGACAATTAAAATATAAAAGAAGAACATTATCTCGGAGAGAAGATGGATAAAAGAAATGATAAAGAGGAAATAAAAGAGGCAAAGGAAAAGTGAAAGTCAAAAGAGAAAGGAAAACATAAGTTTGCCAAAGATAAAATTATCTAACATAATACATTCGTTTAATATTTACCAGTGTTAATTATACGTTAACACTACTTTCTAGGAATACATAAACTGCACAGCGTTGCAACTAAGTTTTGTAACAGTTTTGGGCAATTTTCTAAAATTTAATGGCACCGGCAGAGATAGAAAAGGCCCTGCTTCTCTATATCACAAAGAAATTACAGAGTCACAGACCACCCAAAAGCCATCAATAGGTACATCTATGCTAAGATTTTCATGATTGGGCACATCTATGCTAAACCCAGAAGGCTTTTGACAAGCTCAAACTATTTTATACCATTTCTTGTAAAATTTAAGATCTCAAAAAAGCAGCAAAAACCTAGTTATAAAAATAGACTACACAAAATACGTACAGGGTCACAGTTTTCAACTCAAGGCGAATATAAAGCTAAGTTGAGCTTGAAAATTTGCTCAAAACAAACTCCGGACACCACTCAGGCGTGAGTTTAAGTGAAACAAGCCAAACCGAGCCACCCGAGCTAGAGCTGGGCTTAGCTCGTCATCGCACTAGACATGCCCCGATTAAGAAATGAGCATTCTTGCTAGCAAAATTGTTCACAGAATAGGCAGGAAATTAAAATAAGACAATGGAAACCACCCCCTATACAGCTCCTTATTTCGCTATAGGTGTATCACTATATCAGGAATTCCATGACTGAGTAAAGCAGAATCACACCAACAGAGGCAAAGGACTCGCAATTAAACAAAGGGGAAAAGGTAGGTGCAAATTACACTAACCCAATGAAAGGGAAGCAAGACAAATCTATCCCAATGAAAATCAGGAACTGAGGAAAAGAGCACTCAAAGCACTTTGCATTTATCAAACCTTGATAAATGAGTTACACTATGCTACCTTGATAAAATTGTACAAACTATGATATTCCAAGGACATGGATAAATCTGAAACTCGGGTACCAGTGTCAAACACATGTATGCGACTATGCAACCAAGTGTCAGACTCAACTATTTATGAAACTTTCCATGCTTTTGTCCAAAAGGAAGTGTCAAATACTCAAATGTACATAGACAATTACCCATGTTAGACACATTCGACACAGCTATGAGCACTATTACATTCTTCATACAGCATTGGGTACATCCTCATTGACTTGCTCAGTTGCTTGGTGAAAAGATCTACTTACGGAAAATTCGAGTGGGGTCTGCATTCTTTAGGATCCAAGGGTGCTCCAGTATCTTCTGAAGAGAGAGCCTCTTCGAGGTGTCTTTCACCAGAAGCTACAAGATGTCAACATTACGTGCTCAGAAACTCAAAAAAATGACTTTCAGAGGTCCAGGTTTTCCAGGGAAAATTCTGTGCAGAGAATACTTACTCGGATAATTAGATCCTTGGCATCTGTTGAAACTTGAGGTGCGTCTGGGAAGTTCAAATCAACCTTCATAATCCTACAAATGAGAATTGTTGAGATAATTACCAAGCTCTTAACCTATACATACTGTTTTTTAACAAATTTTTTTGCTTATGTGTTTTTTCTTACCTTCTGAAAGTATCGCGTTGGCTCTCAGCCTCAAATGGAGGTACTCCATACAAGAATTCATAACAAAGGACACCCAAAGTCCAGTTGTCAACAGCGTAATCATGGGCTTTGTTTTCCACCATTTCTGGTGCCAAATAGTCAAGAGTTCCACACATGGTGTGTCTCTTGTTTCTCGACTGTACCGACCACCCAAAATCTGCAATCTTCAGACGACCCTGAGAAGGAAAAAGAATTCAACACTCTATTAATCTTCATCCATGAAGCCTTTCACTTAACTAATAACCAAGCTATTAGCCATCCAATCATATTCGCAATTTATAACAGATTGCAGTTATTGACTAATGAAGGAATCAAAGTGTTTATTGTGGCTGTATCTACACTGAAAAGTGAAAACTATTTATTTACGCTGGAAAATGTCTGTTTAGATAATTATTCAGTTCAATGATTTACTATGCGTGAATTTGTTCACAAAGAAAAACAATACATGCATTAGTTCATCAAACAGTATAGTTATATAGTATATGAATCTATAAGATGCATAAATTAGTATAGGTATAGTCCAATTGCGAAAAAGCCTAACTGAAAGCACAGCAGGTTACTCAGAATAATACCTCATGATCAAGCAACAAATTTTCCGGTTTGATGTCCCTGTGGATGACATTCTTGTCGTGACAATAGGCCAACGCTTCTGTCAGACTTGCAATGTACTGTCTCAAGAAAACAATCAAAATAAATTCCACATTCCCACAAAAAGAAAATAGAGAAGCAACCTAAGAGCAGCCAAACTGAATGCAATACCCAATTAAGACAAACAATGTAACAAAATCTGAAATATCAAAATAAAACACAGAAAAAGACACCCAACAGCATTGTCCTTTCTTCATTGATCACCGGGTACAAGAAACTCACCAGATTTAACAGAAATAATTTAAGCTTAATCATTCCCTATAGATCTCAATATCAAAAACAGCCATTCACAAACCAATTTCCGCCATCAAACTGTATAATGTCTCTCTTGATTGGTAATTCCATCAAAGTACACTAGTCATTCTCAAAATTACAACACTAAGGAAACTCCAAATGAGCAACTAAATCATCATTTTGACAACGAAAATCCACTTAACTTAAAAAAGAATTAAACATCCAAGTCGTAATATACAGAATTAAATTGAAATTGAAATTATACCGTGGCAGCCTGCTGCTCAGGAAGATGACCTAATGTACGGAGTTCCTTATAAAGTTCACCCCTAAACGCATACTCAAGGATCAAGATTATCCTATCCTCATCATGAAACCACCCATAAAGCCTCAAAACATTCGGATGGCGTAAACTCATCTGAATCTCCATCTCTCTCCTCAGTTGATGATGCAGCTTATACTTTTCTATCTGCTCCTTGAATATCACCTTCAACGCCACTATATACTTACTCTGCGCCATCAAATTTTGGAAATTAAAACCAAGTTATACAGTAGAATAATTGAATTAAGAACAAATTAATGCTTAAAAATTGGAAGAATTTGGGGAAATAGAGAAATACCTTGACTTCGCGAGCGAGGTAAACCCTGCCGAATTTTCCTTTTCCCAATGGTTTTCCGATTTCGAAATCGGCCATTGACCAGTCACGCTCGATGCTAGGGTTTTGCGGTTGCTGCTGCGTCTTAGATTGTTGAATCGGTTGAGGCTTATTGGGACGCTGGTGGAGTTTTCGCGGAGGTTTAGGGATTTGGGGCGCCATTGTTTTTGCTTCAGTGAGGAGAGAGAAATGGAGGACTAGTGAGAAGGGGGAGAGAAAAGGAGGGAAAGATTTGTGAATTGTGATTCAAATTTATGAATGCATCATTGAAAAGGAAAGTATTTGTGAGGTACGTTCCGTACGGAGTAATGGCTTAATGCCCTGTTCTTTTTGGCTTAATTTCAGTTTTATGACTTATTTATCAGTTCAGTTCAGTTCAGTCTAGTTCAGTTCAGGAGCATTTAGTTCAGTTCAGTTCAGGAGCATTCAGTTCAGTTCAGTTCAGGAGCATTTAGTTCAGTTCAATTCAGTTCAGGAGCATTCAGTTCAGTTCAGTTCAGTTCAGTTCAGGAGCATTCAGTTCAGTTCAATTCAGTTCACTTCAGTTCAGTTTAGGAGCATTAAGTTCAGTTCAATTTAATTCAGTTTAATTCAATTCAATTCAATTTAATTTAATTAATGTGGTTCGGGATAGCATTGTTGATGTTTGAGTAACCATAGTGAGGTCGCTGCCCCTAAACTCATGAAGAAACTGGCAGATATATACTTCACAAAGGTTACTGCATCTGCAGAATCCACCTTCTTTTTATCTTCTCGACAGTTGGCGTTGTGGAAATCGCAGCAGGGAGATCACACCTCTGCTTGGCTTCGTGCGGTCCCCATATCAGGTTTGGGACAACCGATGAATGCTAAGGCTTACCGATGTGTACTGTGTTACCGGTTGGGGGTTCCTTTGTTCTCTGTTACGGCGCCATGTTCTGCTTGTTCCAGGGTCTTTGCGGGAGACATCTTTGGTGATCATGCGGTGTCATGTGCTAGCATCGTGGGTATTAAACATCGGCATAATGTGGTTCAGGATACCCTTGTTGATGTTTGTTATCGCTCTGGGATTTCGGCGCGGAAAGAGGTTGATGTTGGTCTATCTGGAGGGAACGATGGGGCACTCCGACCAGCAGACGTGTTGCTCTGCTCTTGGGATCGGGGATGTGATGTGTGTGTTGACTTGACGGGATCATCCCCTTTGACACAGTCTGGGTTGGCTGGATTTGTCCCGGGCCGGGTTGTGGCTGATGCGGCTATTCGGAAACGCGTCAAGTACGAAGCACGTTGCAGGGCCATTAGTTATGGCTTTCTTTCGTTCTCTTTCTCTTCTTTGGGGGAGCTGGATAAGGTGATGTAGCGTTGCTGAAGCGGATTTAGAAGTTTTCTAGGACTCAGGACATTGGGGCTCGTGCTGCTGCTCATATTTTCACCAGGATAGGCTTTGCTATAACCAGAGGAGTATGGGCCCAGATTGTATCTCGGCTTCCCACTAACTATTTGTAAATTATTTGACTTTGTTAGCATTTGATTTATAATAATAATAATAATAATAATAATAATAATAATATTATTATTATTATTAATATTACTTATATTATTATTTATATTATTGTATTACTTATTATTTATATTTATATTATTACATTATTATATTACTTATTATTTATATTTATATTATTATATTACTTATTATTATTATTATTATTATTATGGGAAAACACCAAAACGTTACAAGCTTAACAAGCTACAAAGATCAAATGAACTACAAGAAGTTGGAGGGGAGCCGAGATACAATCTGGGCCCCCACTCCTCTAGCTATGGCGAACCCGATCCTGCTGAAAATGTGGGCAGCTGCCCGTGCCCCAATGTCTTGAGCCCTGGAGTACGTCTGGACCCGCTTCAGCAAAGAAACAGCCCCTTTCTCTAATTCCCCAAAAGAAGAGAAGGAAAAAGGAAAGAAACCGTAACCCAAAGCCCTACAACGTGCCCCATACTTATCCTGCTTCCGCTGCGCTGCAACCGCCACAACCCGACCCGGAACGAAGCCTGACAACCCAGATTGCGTCATAGGGGAAGACCCAGTCAAGTCAACACACACATCCAGACCGCCATCCCATGAGTAAAGCAGTATATCTGCAGGACGAAGAGCTCCATCACTCTCACTAGTCAGCCCAACATCAACCTCCTTGCGAGCAGAAATCCCCGACCGATAGCAAATATCCAAAAGGGTATCACGAACAACATTATGTCGATGTTTGATACCCACAATCCCAGCACAAGACACGGCATGATCCCCATAAATGTCCCCGTCGAAAACCCGAGAGCAAGCAGAACACGGCGTCGAATAAGAGAACAACGGAATACCCAACCGATAGCAAAGAACCGAACGATAAGTCTTACCGTTCATAGTCTGGCCTAACCCCGAGATGGGGACTGCCCGCAACCAAGCCGAGGAGTGATCCCCTTGCTGTGATTTCCATAGGGCAACAAGACGCGAAGATAAGGAGTAGGCGGATTCCGCATCAGCAGTAACCTTCGTGAAATATATGTCTGCCAATTCCTTCATGAGTCTGGGGGCAGCGATCTCACTAGGCCTACGCATAAGGTCGGTCTCCACGGTCCTATTGAAACTAATTATTATTATTATTATTATTATTATTATTATTATTATTTATAACTAATTATTTATTAATAATTAATATAATTTATTATTTTTTTTATTAATTAGTTACGGATTAGTAGTTATTAGTTATTAAATATGAATTATTATTATTATTATTATTATTTATCATTATTGTAATTATTTAGTAATAAATTACAAATTATTATTATTACTTATTATATAGTTACACTACTACAGAAATATCATTTAATAGCGTTCTTTTAATAGCGCTTTTATCCATTTCGCTTTTAAAAGTATTAAAAATAGCATATGATAGCGCTTACAAAAAATACGCTGTCATATGTACAACTTACTATAGCGGAAAAAGAGCAGGTACCTACACAAAAACTTTCTCTCTCTGCCATGGTGAGTGCACGATAAGGTTGCTTGCTAACGTGCACGCCCCACTGCAATGACGAGGAAGAAGAAGAACCAGAAGCACGAAGTTAGGGATGTTAATGAAGAAGCCTCTACCATTCTTCACACAGTGTTATCTCGCCCGAAGAACCAACATTAGTTGAGGAATGTGACACCCATTAATGTCGATGGAGCTCGTGTGACGCCGGTGAGAATCTCACCATTCCCGTCGCATCCGAGTAATGGACCTCCTTCCCCCCACACTCAGGAAGCTATTGAGGCCTATCATAAGGCGATTAATTACACACCTGCTCAATCCGTGGAAACCCAGATGGATTCACTGCAGATTCCAGGAATTTTGGAGGAGGTTCAAGGGAGAGGAGTTCTGGGTGGATCTGCGCTTGAGAAGGTGCGAGAAATGATGAAAAATGTTAATGTTGTCCTAGGTTTGAGAAATGGTACGGAAACCCTTGGTGGAGATGGTGATTTGAACACCCAGAAAACAGAGCATGCTCGAAGTGTTGAAAAGGATGAAAGAGAGAGGGTGCAGCCTCAACTAGGGGTGTTCATAAAAAACCGTAACCGCGTACCGTACCGAAAACCGAAAAAACCGACCTAAATGGGCGGTAAATCGAACTGAAAAAATAATATAAACGGTTACGGTAACCGAACCGGCAAAATTAACGGTTAAACGGGTCGGTTACGGTTACAATTTTTGACAAAACGGTTAACCGAATAAACCGAAATTTATTTTTTCAAAAAAATAATTCAATTTAATTTAGTTGGAGGTGACAAAATCATAAAATTATAGGTAAAGTATTTAAGTAAAAAAATGTTTGTTTGTGCACAACTAGCCCAATTAGTGTACTTACTTCTTAGGCTCTTAGCCCATTAGGCCCTGTTCTGTTCACCTTATTTCCACTTATTTTAGGAAAAATAAGTTCAGATAAGTTCAGTTAAGTTCAAATAAGTTCATATAAGATAAGTTCAGGAAAAATAAGGGTTTGCCAAGTACAATTTATAACTAAAATAAGTTTTGATAAGTTCTAATAAGTTCAGATAAGTTCAGATAAGTTCAGTTAAGTTCAGATAAGTTCAGATAAGATAAGTTCAGGAAAAATAAGTGAAAATCAGGTGAATAGAACGCAGCCTTAGTCTTTTCTTGAAACAATAAGTACGTTACTTCGTAATTTTGTTTGAAGTTGATGAACTTGTGTAATTTTAGACATTGTTTACACTTATTTTTGTTTGACTTGATCTTCTATTTCAGATTGTTATTTTTTGTAAAAAAATAATACGATAAATGTGATCCAAAATAAAAATAAATAATTTAATAGCGGTTTATGGTTAACCGGGTAACCGTACCGAAACCGCGGTTAACCGTTTAAACGGTAACCGATTTAAACGGTACGGTTACGGTTACGGTTCATGAAAATGCCTAACCGAAATTTTCGGTTACCGAACCGAATCAAGTTTCGGGACGGTTAACCACCCATGAACACCCCTAGCCTCAACAAGTTCAAGATGGTATTAATGGCGTGTCAAAACCTCCCTGGGTAAGCCTGTTTAAGCCTAAAAACCTCACTGCTAAAGGTATATCTCTTTCATTCATTGCTCCTATTGTCTGTGATGGCTCCCCTGTTGTTATGCTTGAACAATCTGATTTAGATGAAATGGCTGTAAAATGGGAATCTGCTGTCATTATGTATGTGGTAGGGGACAAGCCTTCTACTTGGGCTGTTATTCGCTTTTTTGAGAAGGACTGGAATGTTATGTCAAAACCACAGGTGTTACTCCATGAGGATGGATACTTTGTCATCGGATTTGCTTCTAAGAAAGAAAGGGATTCAGTCTTGTTGGCTGGACCTCATTCATTTTTTGGTAAACCAGTGATAGTTAAACCCTGGTCACCAGAGTTTAATTTTCAGACTGAAGTTCTTAGAGTTGTGCCAATTTGGGTTAGATTTCCTAACCTTCCTTTGAATTGACGGGGAGCTGGATCTTTGAGTAGAATAGGAAGTCTGCTTGGTGTACCTCTATTTGCTGATGAATGTACTACTTGCCAGCAGAGAATATCTTTTGCTAGAATTCTTATTGAAATAGATGTCACCAAGACCTTACCTAGAAGTGTGATGCTACATGATCCAGCTGGTACCACTTTTAAGCAACAGGTTGAGTATGATTGGTTGCCACCATATTGTTCTGCCTGCAAGATGGTTGGACATGTTTGTAGCAATGAGAAGAAAAACACTGCTAGGCTTGTTCTTGCTGCTCATGTTCAGAAGAAGGTGCAAAAGGTTTGGGTTCCAAAGCAGACAGTTGTTGCTGATGAACCTAAACAAACTAGTGAGACTGGAAATGTCATGGTGGAAGATGAGACCAGTAATGAGATGGACCCTACTATGGATACAGTCATTACTCCAAAAGCTCCTGTACAAGATGATGGATGGAGGGTGGTGTCTAGAAGAAGAAGGGTGACAAGAAGCCGTGTGCATAGCACTGGGTTGGCACAGGTTGGATATGCTATTGAGGAGAGTGGTGATGTAGGGATTCCCTCTCATATTCCACCATGAATCTCTGCACTTGGAATGTGAGGGGTATGAATGACCCCATCAAGGTAGGAGAAATTAAAAAATTCTTAGCTGAGAATAAAATAGTTGTAGTAGCTTTAGTTGAAACTAAAATAAAAGAAGAAAATTGTAACAAAATTCTGAAGAAATTTGGTTCTGTGTGGCAATGGGATTTCAATTACTCTCACTCACCTAGGGGGAGAATTTGGCTAGGGTGGAAGCATGCTGTTGTGACAGTACAGATTTTGCAGGAAACTGAGCAGATGATCCACACTTTTGTTACAGCAAAAAGTGGACAATTTAGTACATTCTTCACTCCAGTGTATGGTCTGCATAGAATTGATACTAGGAAGACTCTTTTGGGTTGATTTGAACAACCTTAGTTATGTGATCACAAGTTCATGGTTGGTTATGGGTGACTTTAACTCCATCCTTTATTCTGATGACAGGCTTAATGGTAGTATTGTTACTGCCACTGAAACTAGAGATTTTGAAGCTTGTATTGATGGTGCAGCATTGGCTGAATTGAAATGTTGTGGTCATTTCTGCTCTTGGAGTAACAAGGGGCAGGGTGATCTGAGAATCATCTCTAAAACTAATAGAGCCTTTGGAAATACAAGCTGGCACCTCAATTTCAGCAATTGTTGATTATCTGAATCCAGGTCTTTCAGACCATTCCCCTCTTTTAATGTCCTGCAATGTCAATGTGTGTACAGCTGGTAGACCATTTAAGTTCTTCAACTATATGGCAGATCACCCTAAATTCTTGCAGACTGTTCAAGCTGGGTGGAGCACTGGGGTTCATGGGAATGGGAATGGGAATAGGCTTACTCAGGTGTGGACTAAGCTCAAAGTAGTTAAGCAAGGCCTTAAACACCTTCATCAGCATGAGTTTGCAAAACTGGAGGAAAGAATTGAGAACATTAGAACTGAGTTGAGTCTGGTTCAAACTCAGTTAGCTGATAATTCCACATATGTGTTACAATGGACAGAGAAGGAATTCTCTGAACAGTTGAAAAAGTTCCTTCATGTGCAAGAATCTGCTTATAGGCAGAAATCCAGAATTCAATGGCTGCAAATTGGGGATTCCAATTCAAAATTCTTCTTTAGTGCAATGAAGGAAAGACAAGCAAGAAACAGTATTGATGTGTTGTATGACAGTTCTGGGAAGAAGCTAACTACTATGCAAGAAATTAAGGGTGAGATTAGTCAGTTTTACAAAGGACTGATTAGCACTGCTGCTCCTTCCTTAATTGGGATTGATGTGAATATTGTTAGGAAGGGTAAACAGTTGTCTTCTAGTGCATCTGATGAGTTGATACAACATGTTACAGAAAGTGAAATTGATGCTGCATTAAAAGGAATCGATCCTAATAAAGCTCCAGGATTAGATGGCTTTAATAGTCTATTCTTTTTGATGGCTTGGGGAGTTATTAAAGGAGATGTCTACAAGGCTGTGCAGGAATTTTTTTATCATTGGGGTTATGCCAAAGCAAATTAACAATACCTCAGTTACCCTTATTCCTAAAGTGCAGAATGCTTCAAATATTAAAGATTTCAGGCCCATTGCTTGTTGTTCAGTTGTTTATAAAATTGTCTCTAAAATTATTACTTCCAGAATGCAAAAGGTGATTGGTGATGTAATCAGTCCATCCCAAGCTGGTTTTATTCCTGGTAGGAATATTTTAGATAACATTTTATTGGCTTGTGAGCTGGTAAAGTGCTACTCTAGGAAGAATATTTCCCCCAGGTGTATGTTAAAGGTGGATATGAAGAAAGCTTATGACTCTCTGGAATGGTCTTTCTTGCAGAGTATGCTTGCTGAGTTGGGATGGGTGATGCAATGCTTAAATACAGTTTCATACTCTATTTTGATCAATGGAATTCCCACTATTCCTATTCTTGTAAAAAAGGGCCTAAGACAAGGAGATACAATGTCTCCTTATCTTTTTGCTATAGGGATGGAATATTTGTCAAGATGTTTGGCTGACCTCACCAGTAACAAAGCCTTTAAATTCCACCCAAGATGTAAGAGAGTTGATCTAACACACATGATGTTTGCAGATGATTTGTTATTATTCTCCAGAGCTGATGTTCCTTCTGTGTCAGCCTTGTTTTATGTTTTCACTAAGTTCTCAAGAGCTTCAGGGTTGGAAGCTAATCTGCATAAAAGTGAAGTGTACCTAGAAGGGATTAATGATCAGATGGCAGACCATTTAGTTGGTTTATTGGGGATTGCTAAAGGTACATTTCCAATCAGATATTTAGGGGTGCCTCTCACAACTAGGAAGCTCAGTTACAATGAATGCAAACCACTAATTGAGAAAACAGTTAAAAGAATTAAAGGGTGGTCTACAAGATTGCTTTCTTATGTTGGTAGGCTTCAGCTTATCAAATTAGTATTGTTTGGTGTCCAGTTGTACTGGTGCCAGATATTTGTGATGCCTAAAAAGGTTATGAAGGAGATTCAGAGGCTTTGTAGGAGTTTCTTGTGGACAGGCACTGATGTTGGGTCCAGGAAGGCTCTTATTGCTTGGGAGAACTTTTGTCTTCCCAAGACCTGTGGTGGTTGGAACTTGAAAGATCTCACTACTTGGAACAAAGCTGCTGTGCTGAAACACTGCTGGGCTCTTTCTATGAAGCAAGACAGGCTATGGGTCAAGTGGATGCATACCTATTACATACAGCAGAGGGATTTCTGGTCCATGCCAGTCCCTAATGGCCTTACTTGGTCAATGAGGAAGATTTGGCATCAAAGAGATATGATGTTGCAGGCAGGAGGTAGAAGTCAATTTGTGGTAGCAGGAAAATTTAAGATCCATAAAGCCTAAAAACATCTGCATCATAGTGGTGTACAGGTGCCATGGAAGAGATTAGTTTGTAATAGTAGGGCTAGCCCTAAAAGTACCTTTGTTGTGTGGCTAGCTGTCCAAAATAGGCTTGCTACCAAAGATAGGTTGCTCAAGTGGAATATTCCTGTGGTAAGTACTTGTGGTCTGTGTAACCAGCAAGATGAGGATCTTTCTCATCTGTTTTTCTCTTGCAAGTACTCTACTGAAGTGTGGGAGTTGGTTCTGAATAACCTGGGGGTACAGAGAAGTGGCTTACAGTGGCAAGAGGAGGTTAACTGGGCAGTAAAGAAGAGTAGGAGCTCAAGGAAGACTGATGCTAGCTATGCAATGACATTCATTGAGACTGTTTATGAGATTTGGCTGCAAAGGAACTCCCAAATTTTCTCTAGCAAAGTTGATCCTCCATTGGTTGTTGCTAACAGAATTCTTTTCTGTGTAGCTTATAGACAGTAGTTGTTTCTCTTGTTTGGTGTTTGTTGTTCTTAGTTGATGCCTAGTTTGCGTGTAGTAAGGTGTTTTGTTGCCTTGGTGTAATTTTATCCTTTGGTAAATCAATAAAATCTTTATTTGCCAAAAAAAAAAAAAACTTACTATAGCGCTTAATAATAAACCACTATTAAAATCTATGAGAAAAAATAAATAAAAATCCTTGGGAAAATAAAAAAATTAACGCTTAGCTTCTCTTTTCCCCTTATGTTATTCTCACTGGAAAAACCCTCTGCTTCTACAACCGTCTCACCATGGAGAAAATCGAAGAGGAGAATCTGCAAAGAGCTTGAAGCTCTACAACACCAATAACGCGAGGTTTCTCCCTCTTCCTCTCAATTTCATATCTTCTTCTTCTATTTCTTAAAATTGCATATGAATTATGGCTGCTGCAGATTACAAAGCGTTTTAGGGATCCAAGAGAATTTTTTCGAGGTGGATATACAAGCAACGCTCGAAGGAGTTCCTGGCCTAATCCTGCACTTCAACGTGGTTTGTAAGACCTGTATGACTCTTTCTATGTCTTTTTCTTTGTCTCATGAACATTGCAAATATACATATTTTCTAAACTAATTGACTGAAATTAGGTTGATATGATGAATTCGAAGGACGAGCTTCCCGCAGAGTTTCGCAGTTATCAAAGGTTTGAGTTTCTCCGTTGAGTAATTTGATTAATTATGCCCTAAATTTGTAGTCTATGACATAAATTGTGCGTTTAATTGGAATTTGATATTTATGCTTGATTTTGATTGTGGGAGATGTTTAATGGGTTTAATTCGATATAATGAAGGTGGATGATGATGGGGAGGTGGATAAAGGAGACACCTGAAGGAAATATGTCCTTCACCCAAGGTGCATTAAGTCTAATACCAAGGTTCAGATTAATTGCGAACAATTAATTCAGTGAGATCAAGTGATCGGAACAGCTAGCTGGAGCAATACTTCCGATCAGTGAGTTCTAATGAATATTAAGCTCACAACTTACTCTTGACTGAACCTACAAGGTCACACCAATGGCACGTAACAGATCACATGATTAAATGAATCGGAAATTCATTTAATAGCTTTTCGGAAATTAGTTTTGGAAAACGTATTATACGATACGACCTTGCATCAGAATCGTATATTGTATCGCGAATATTCGTAAGCTGGGCGAAAAGAATAAATCGTATCGTACGACGGTGACTCGTCGTATACAAAACGATAAATAATATCGGAAATATATTAATCGCGAATACGAAGGGCATTGGAGTTGTCGGCCCGTCGAGCCAAGCACGCAAGCGTGCAAGGCCCAACGAGCCAGCAAGCTCGCGAGCAGCCAGCCCGCGTGTGGGGCGCGAGCACGCAACAGAAGCGCAAGCAACTAGCATCGATGAGCGAGCAGGCCCATGGCCCAGCTGCTTGACGCGCGCGCTGTGGGCTTCGGCCTGCAGCGTGTGTTGCTGGGCGGTGGGCTGTGGTCTGTATGCTTATGTGTGTGGCCGGTCAAGGCTTATTAGTCTTGGCCGGTTACATCATTAATACAATTATGTTATTGTATTATTCCACACAATTCAGTACACACAAGTTTTCCAAACCCTAAACCTAATTTAGAATTACGTTCTTCAGTTTTCCTCTCTCTGAGAAAACTGTTCTTCCCAAAAAGGCAAAACTCTTGATTGATTGTCTAAGCTACGATTATCAAGACGGACCTGATCGTGTCGGTGAACCAGGTAGAGGAACGACAAGTGGAGTTCTAAGTTCGTGTTCGTTGACAGATTACTAGGGAAATACGCTTCGAATGTAAGTTTGCTTAATCTGTGCTTTATACATGTTTCCTGGCTTTGGGGATTGTTTCCGCACATGTTATTATGTTTAACTGTATTCCCTTACAGTGGTATCATGAGCCTTATGTATTCAAAGCATGTTTTAGCATGATTTAATTGATTTTTCTGCTGTCGAATTTTTTAGAATTTTTGTTGATTTTTCGAATTTTTTATGGATTATTGGATTAATTGCGTAACTTGTTCTGAAATCAAAAAGATTCGGGTTTTCGCCTTTCTGACCCTAATCTGAGTGAAAACAATTTTCTAAGATCAACTCATGAGAACGGAATTGCAAAAACAGGCCTCGTAGTGATGTTTTTTGGGCATTTTGGTTAATTTTCGAATAAAAATTAAAAAGTGTCGGAAAGTAATTCAATTAAAAGGTCAACCTAAACAACTCGGAATTGCTTGAAATTTTGACACGTTGTTACTGGTTATATTCTTGATCTATGGTAAAAATTTCAGATTTTTCCGATAAGTATAAACCCTAATTTTTCTTTCCCCAAATTCGTAAAAATTAGATCCCTAATTGATTTTTTAAATTATTTAGAACTAATAATTCGGTTAATTGGGAAAGGGAATATAATTTCATGGGTCAGAGGCTAATTTTAAAAATTATTGGATTAAAATTTTGAACGATTTCGTTAATTTTAATCGCACTTAAACCTAATTATTAAAATCTGAAATTTAAATGTTTAAAGAACGATTTAAAGTTTTGGATTTTATTATTTAAAAGTTCAAATTTTGGTTGATTCGTTCTTAAAATTTGAATAATGTTAGCCTTGATTTATTATTTTACGAAATTGGATTGTCGTTAATTTTATTAAATCGTAAAAACAGTTGTTTTTCGAAAATAAAAATCGTAACTTTTTATGAAAAATAACATTAATGCAAAAGTTCGTGAAATTAATATTTTTTTTAATTAAGTTGGTCCGTAGTACGAACCAAAGGCACGAACACAAGGGTGGGTGGACGTGTGGCTCGTCGAGCCATGCGGACTACCGCATCCGTGCCAAGCCGCAGCGACGCGGGCATCAGCATGGGCGCTGTGTGCCGCGCGCGCGCTGGGCGAGGGCGATGGGCGTGGGCTGCGAGCAAAGCAAGGCACGAGGCCTTGCGACGTGCAGCGATGCGCACGACGAGCTTCGAACGAAGCGCGTAGGGCAGCAGCTGCTGTGGGGACGCGCGCGCTAGGCTGCGAGGTGTGCGAGCATTGGTCGTATGCCTCGTAGGCCACACAAACGCTACGATGGGCTGGGCGCAAGCCTAGCCCAAGCATGTACTTGGACATTTTTTCTTAAATTTGTTTATTTCGTTGGGCTTGACATGTTTGCATTAATTTGGGCTAACGGGATATTTAATTTAATATTTTATTTACTTGGGCCGGGCTGCGAGTTTTAATTTAATATTTTATAATTAATTATCCAGAATAATTATTGGTTTGAGTGGGAGCCACTAAATGAAATTAAAATGAAATAATTATTTTTAATTATTTTCGTAGGTCGCATTATTCTAATTAAAATAATTAAATTCAATTTTAATTAGAATAAAGTCTAAGGATTAATAATTTGGAAATTGATTAATCTTTTAGGACGCGTTTATGTGAACGTGAATTTTAATTAATTCACGTAAATACTTGCATAATTATATGGGCCATTCGTTTTAGCATACGAATGGGTGAATGCATAGAATGTATATTTTATGTAATGCAGGTACTCCAAGTGACTAGTATGGCCATTTAGGATAGTTAAATACGGTCTGCGAACCGTTCTAGCTTTGAATGTAAAGTTTTAAATATGGTCTGCGTACCATGGAAATTTTGATGTAATTTATTATTTTCAAGTATTTCTAAGTTTAGAACTTTAAGTTAGCAATTGAACGAAGATTCAAGACGATGCCAAGCTAACGAGATGGTGATGAAGATTGGATGCTTCAAGACAAGATGTTTGAGCCGTACTAGTTCACCATTTATTTATGCATTTTGATATATATTATGCTTGAATGTATGTATGTATAATTTGCATGAATAGGTTGTTTCGTATGACTCGATTAGATTAAGTTCACTAAATAATCGAACCAACATAGAAACAACTAGGTCCAAAGTAATATTGAGTTTAAAAATTGCCTTCCAAATCAAGCACTTACAAAAATCTAAGGATCTAAGGTAGTAGGTTTCCGCCAAAGCGAGGTGCTATTTTAGTTGACTTAGGTGGTAAGGCGTCCCAAAGGAGCACGTTGATTGTGGTTTCAACTCAAACAACAATGGCATTATGTTGTGGCAATGGGATAAATTATGGTATTAATTTATTAACCAAGAGTAATTTGGAGATTACTAGCAATAGGTTTTGCTTACCTAGAATCTTAAACTACTTAAGACATGCCAAAGATGCTTAAGGATTTAGGACTTTTAGGGTCTTGGAATCGTTTCGTTCTTTTTGGACCATGTTTTGCTTTTGCATGAATGAAATGTTTAATAGCTTTAATGATTGCATGTTAGCTTTTATTTCAAAGTTATTAAAGTTATGAATGGTTATTTATTGCGAATTCTTTTCAAATGTAGTAATCAAATGGCCGCAAACAATAACAACACTTTCAATTAACCTGCATTCAATTCTCGACAAGAAGAAGTTGAATGGCAACAATTTCCTCGATTGGCAAAGGAACTTGCAAATAGTTCTAATGCATGAGGAAAAAGAATATGTCCTAGATGAAGAGTTACCAGAGGCCGCCGGGCCGGAGGTGACTCAAGCTGCCCTTAATTGTTGGATCCAGGCCAACAGGGATGTCAAATGTGTGATGCTTGCATCCATGAGTCCCGAACTTCAGAAAACGTTCATTAACTCGGATGCTTACCAAATCATCTCGGAGTTGAAGAACATGTTTCAGGACCAAGCAAGAATCGAAAGGTTCGATACTCAGAGGTTGATCCTTGAGACTAAGCTCAAGAAAGGAGAACCAGTGAGCCCACATGTTCTTAAAATGATTGGACTCTTTGAGAATATGAGAGCTCTAGATTCTGACGTCTCAAATGAAATGGATATTGATATCATTCTCCATTCGCTTCATAGTGGATATGATCGGTTCAAGTTGAATTACAACATGAACAACATGGAAAAAACTCTTACTGAGCTTCACGGTATGCTGAAAACCGCTGAAAAGACGCTCAAGCAAGAGAATAAGCACGATGTGCTTATGGTGCGTAAGGGCAAGAACTTCAAGAAATCAGGCAAGAATAAGGACAAGAAGGGTAAGGGCAAGGCTACGCCCTCATATAAGTCCAACCGCACCAGTTCTGGTAAACAGAAGAGGATGACTCATTCTCCTGCCGACTCTGAATGCTTCTACTGCAAGAAGAAGGGGCATTGGAAGAGGGATTGCTTGAAGAAAAAGGAAGATGAGAAGAATGGGAACGTTGCTTCTACTTCAGGTATGTATGTTATACATTGTAATCTTGCTAATTCTACTTCTTGGGTATTAGATACTGGTTGTGGCTCACACTTATGTTCCAATTCGCAGGGACTAAGGAGAAGTAGAAGGCTTGATAAAGGCGAGATGGATCTACGCATGGGAAATGGAGCACGGATTGCTGCATTAGCCGTAGGATCTTATTTTATTTTTTTGCCTAGTGGTTTTGTTTTGGAACTAGAAAACTGTTACTATGTTCCTAGTATCACTAGAAACATTATTTCTGTTTCAAGTTTGGATTCTAAAGGTTTTAGTTTTCAATTTAAAGACAATAGTTGTTCTTTTGCTTTGAATGGAATGTTTTATGGTTCAACACAACAAGAAAATGGTCTATATGTGCTAGATACGAGCAAACACATTTATAACATAAATACTAAAAAGGCTAAAACTGGTGATTCAGATCTTACATTTCTGTGGCATTGTCGATTAGGCCATATAAACACAAAGCGCATGGAATTACTTCAACGAAAGGGAATTCTAGAATCATTCGACTTAGAGAAGATTGATCAATGCGAATCTTGTTTACTTGGAAAAATGACAAAGCAACCTTTCTCAAAGGTGGGAGAAAGAGCAAGCGAACTACTAGGGCTAATACATACGGACGTATGTGGGCCTATGAGTACGAAAGCTAGAGGTGAGTTCAACTATTTCATAACGTTTACGGACGATTTCAGTAGATATGGCTATATTTACTTAATGAAACACAAGTCTGGATCGTTTGAGAAATTCTGAGAATTTCAAAATGAAGTAGAGAATCAACATGGCAAGAAAATCAGCTCTAAGATTGGATCGAGGAGGTGAATATCTTAGCCACGAGTTTGATGACCATCTAAAAGAATGCGGTATTCTTTCTGAATTGACTGCTCCAGGGACACCTCAATGGAATGGAGTGTCGGAACGGAGAAACAGGACCTTACTCGATATGGCCAGGTCAATGATGGGTCAAGCCGAACTTCCTTTACAATTCTGGGGACATGCGTTGTAAACAGCAGCACTCACACTGAATCGTGCTCCGTCAAAAGCTGTTGAAAATACTCCATACGAATTATAGACTGGGAAACTTCCAAAGTTGTCTTTTATAAAGATTTGGGGTTGCGAAGCATATGTCAAACGATTAATTTCGGACAAGCTCAAACCAAAATCTGAAAAATATTTCTTCGTTGGGTATCCAAAAGAAACAAAGGGGTATTACTTCTACAACAATCTAGTCAGACAACAAAGTATTCGTTGCTCGTGACAGTGTCTTTTTGGAAAGAAATCATATTTCCAATTGACAAGTGGGAGAATAATAGACCTCGAAGAGATTCGAGACGAACAACGAACCAAGAACTCTTTAGAAGTAGTTCAAGGTGAAGAACCTCCAAGGCCTTTAGAAGAGCCAGTGGGAGTAGTTCCTCAAAACGTTGTTTCCCCTCGTAAGTCAAATAGCACTAAGGTTCAGCCGGACAGATGGACAGGCGTCCTCTTGACTGAAAACTTAGACGTTCTCATATTAGATAGTGATGAACCTATGACTTACAAGAAAGCTATGACGAGCCCAAGCTCCACTAAATGGTTAGAGGCCATGAAATCTGAAATAGACTCCATGTCTGAAAATCAAGTCTGGGATTTGGTTGATTCGCCGGATGGGTTTACACCTATCGGATGCAAATGGGTCTTCAAATTGAAGAAAGACAAAGATGGAATTGTATACATATACAAGGATAGATTGGTAGCAAAAGGTTACAGGCAAGTTCACGGCTTTGACTACAATGAAACCTTTTCTCCAGTCGCGATGCTTAAGTCTATTCGGATAATCCTTGCGATTGCCGCTTTTCATGAC
The DNA here is from genome assembly GCF_020520425.1 of Spinacia oleracea. Lineage (NCBI taxonomy): Eukaryota > Viridiplantae > Streptophyta > Magnoliopsida > Caryophyllales > Amaranthaceae > Spinacia > Spinacia oleracea. Next base: position 76,827,592 of record NC_079488.1, read on the forward strand.
TATGAAATATGGCAAATGGATGTCAAAACTTCCTTCTTGAACGGTGTTCTTGAAGAGACTGTGTTCATGACACAGCCGGAGGGTTTTGTCGATCAAAAGAACCAAGGAAAGGTATGCAAGCTTAAGAAGTCCATCTACGGACTAAAGCAGGCATCAAGGAGTTGGAATAAACGATTTGATGAAGCAGTCAATAAGTTTGGCTTCATCAAGAATCAGGACGAATCTTGTGTATACAAGAAGGTCAGTGGGAGTAAAATTGCATTCCTAGTCTTGTATGTTGACGATATACTGCTTATTGGAAACGACATTCCTATGTTGGAGTCTGTAAAGACTTGGCTCGGGAAGTGTTTCTCAATGAAGGACTTAGGAGAGGCACAATACATATTGGGCATCAAGATCTATAGGGATAGATCTAAGAGGATGATTGGACTAAGCCAAAGCACTTACATTGACAAAGTGCTAGCTAGGTTCAATATGATGGAAGCCAAGAGAGGCCATCTACCCATGTCACATGGCGTATATCTAAGCAAGAATCAGTGTCCCAAAACATCTGATGAGCGTAGAAAGATGAGTGGAATTCCATATGCTTCGGCTATTGGATCCATCATGTATGCTATGATTTATACAAGGCCGGATGTTTCGTTCGCACTCAGTGCGACGAGCAGGTACCATTCAGAACCAGGTAAGGCGCATGGGACTGCTGCCAAGAACATCCTAAAGTACCTGAAAAGGACTAAGGATCAGTTTCTGGTTTATGGTGGTACAGATGAGTTGATTGTTAAGGGCTATACGGATGCAAGCTTTCAAACCGACAGAGATGATTTCAGATCACAGTCTGGGTTTGTGTTCTGCCTCAACGGCGGAGCAGTAAGTTGGAAAAGTGCTAAGCAAAGCACTATTGCGGATTCTACAACTGAAGACGAGTACATTGCTGCCTGAGAAGCAGCAAAGGAAGCTGTTTGGATTCGGAAGTTCATCGAAGAACTTGGGGTTGTCCCCTCCATTAAAGGACCAGTGGCTTTGTATTGCGACAATAGCGGAGCCATTGCCCAGGAAAAGAAGCCTAGGAGCCACCAGAAGTCCAATCACGTACTGCGGCGATTTCATATACTTCGAGAGATCGTTGAAAGAAAGGAAATCGAGTTTTGCAAGGTTGGAACTGACGACAATGTCGCGGATCCATTGACTAAACCGTTGCCACAAGTGAAACACAACGTACATGTAGCAACCATGGGAATCAAGCATGTTGGAGAATGGCTTTGATTTTCTAAGTATTATTTTAGAACATTTGTTAGATCTATGTTTAAAACAATTGGTTTAACCATTTCATATTTATGAAATTTATTATTTCATATTCATTTAATTTTGGTTTAGTATTAAATGATAAGTCCATGTGATTCAAATCATTCAAATGGGATGTCAAGATGGATTCTTCGACAAAGAAACACCCATAAGTGAACTTGAATATTCAAGTCACAAAGGATCCATAATCCAGGTCATTGAAAGGTGGACGACTAATGACTAATGAAGATTAGGTTGCAAGTAGATTTTTTAGTTCTGTTTCTTGAACTAGAGTGGCTGGATGGCAAAATCTTTTACATAGATACTTAATGGATCTTGTATCGGATTGACCATGAGAACACTTTAAGAGATTAAAGTCATGTCATAGGTAGTTCTCATTAATGGTGATTAGAACCGTTCCTCAGAACATGAGCGATTATGTCTGCTCGTTTGAGAATTAGTTCGCTTTGATGCTAGCTAAACGTCGCACCGTAAAAGGAGGCTATAAAAGCAGTTATTGGGCGTACTATGAATCAAAGTGAGTGTTCATAGATTGCAAGAATGGATTGTCCTCCTATCTTTGATAGGATATGGTGTTGTTGTGTAACAAGGCCTCTCGGAGAGTTAGATACTGTAAAATGCATGGCCGTGCCCAGAATGGTTAAGGCTTAACCTTCTGTAAAAGTTTAACAGTTGAGCTCTGTAATCCGAGAAACACTTCTGGACCTAATAAGTATGGCTTGGATCTTACCTTATGTTCAGTAAGTAACACTAAGTGACAAAGGAATGTGAATGCACACTTGTCTGAATGACAAGTGGGAAACTGAAGGAAATATGTCCTTCACCCAAGGTGCATTGAGTCTAATACCAAGGTTCAGATTAATTGCGAACAATTAATTCAGTGAGATCAAGTGATCGGAACAGCTAGCTGGAGCAATGCTTCCGATCAGTGAGTTCTAATGAATATTAAGCTCACAACTTACTCTTAACTGAACCTACAAGGTCACACCAATGGCACGTAACAGATCACAGGGGAAATTCATTTAATAGCTTTTCGGGAATTAGTTTTGGAAAACGTATTATACGATACGACCTTGCATCGGAATCGTATATCGTATCGCGAATATTCGTAAGCTGGGCGAAAAGAACAAATCGTATCGTACGACGGTGATTCTTCGTATACGAAACGATAAATAATATCGGAAAGATATTAATCGCGAATACGAAAGGCATCGGAGTTGCCGGCCCGTCGAGCCAAGAACGCAAGCGTGCAAGGCCCAACGAGCCAGCAAGCTCGCGAGCAGCCAACCCGCGTGTGGGGCGCGAGCACGCAACAGCAGCGCAAGCAACGAACAACGATGAGCGAGCAGGCCCATGGCCCAGCTGCTCGACGCGCGCGCTGTGGGCTTCGACCTGCAGCGTGTGTTGTTGGGCGGTGGGCTGTGGTCCGTATGCTTATGTGTGTGGCCGGTCCAGGGTTATTAGTCTTGGCTGGTTACATCATTAATACAATTAGGTTATTGTATTATTCCACACAATTCAGTACACACAAGTTTTCCAAACCCTAAACCTAATTTAGAATTCCGTTCTTCAGTTTTCCTCTCTCTGAGAAAACTGTTCTTCCCAAAAAGGCAAAACTCTTGATTGATTGTCTAAGCTACGGTTATCAAGACAGATCTGATCGTGTCGGTGAACCAAGTAGAGGAACGACAAGTGGAGTTCTAAGTTCGTGTTCGTTGACAGATTACTATGGAAATACGCTTCGAATGTAAGTTTGCTTAATCTGTGCTTTATACATGTTTCCTGGCTTTGGGGATTGTTTCCGCACATGTTATTATGTTTAACTGTATTCCCCTACACGAATTACCAGGAATCAAGAACGCCCCATTGGGCTGCTGTTGGGCGTGCTGTTGTGGCCTAGGTCTAGGGTCCAACAGCCCTTGTTGCTGATTAACACTGTTCCTCCAGGTCTGGGCAGGAAATGGACAAGGTGGGCAAGCCCATTGCTGGGCCCACCAATTAGCCCACTGATTTGGGAACATGTTTTGCTGCCCCTGCTGTTGTTGTTGTCCACGGGTTCCACCCGAGTTCGAACCCCCCGAGCCACCACCACCACCCTTCTTCTTGTTCTTGTAGTTGTTCCTCCCACCCCCTGACTTCCCACCGCCACCACGTCCCCCACCACCGCCATTATCGGTCGCCGGTTGTTGTGACCCAGTTGCGGCGCTGCCGTGAGAGGGACCGCCGACCAGAAGAGCCGTAGTCGAGGAGTCTTCGTCTTTTTCATTGAGACGACCAAGGCGGTCAAGGTCCAGGGTGGAACAGGCTTCATCAAATGAGGGCAGTGGGTTGGTTTGCCGAATGATGGTGGCAATAGTACGGAACTCCGGGTCCACCTTGCCGACCAGTTGGAGTACTAGCCGCTCCTCCAAGACAGGGTGATCGAGGGCTGCTAGTTGGTCTGCAAAGGTCTTGAGAGCCTGACAATATTCATCAAGAGAAGGGTAATTGCTTATTCGAATATTACCGAATTGATTTTCCAGTAAAACGACTCGTGTAACTCGGTTGTCTTGGAAAATCTTACGCAGCCGATTCCATATCTCCAAAGCAGTTGCATTCTCATCCAAAACCTTGAGCAATAGGTCCTTGAAAATCGTGCCATACAACCACTGGAGATTGACTGCATCAAGTCGTTCCCACAAATCGTCATCAACATCCTTAGGTCTCGTAATCTTAGGGTCAATGTGATCCAACACCATGTAGACCTTTGCCGTATTACGAAACACTGTTGCCCAAGGGGTATATTGCACGTAGTCGACGTCAAGAACAAGAGTAATTAGGGCTTTGACATTTGTGGCATTAAGAGCCGGATGATAGGCATGAACAATTGCGGTGGAGGGAGGAAGCACCGAATCATCATCACCAACCATGGAAATGAGAAGAAGAAGAAAAGAAGAAGGTAGAAGAGAAAGACAACGGAAGTAGAAAATTAGGCCTAGGGTTAACCTGATACCATGTAAACTTGGATTAATTCTCCCTTTTGAGGCTATGCATTGATTAGGAATATATATATATAGTGTTTACAAAGTCAACTAGGGTTTACATATACTATAAATACAATGCTATATATGGTACAATAATATTCACATATGATTGTGTCTAACATTTACGACGGTCGCAGTCCGCTCCCGTTATCGCTCTACCTCGCCTGCTTCCACTCCCACCCATGAGTCCATGTGCTGCTTATCGCAATAGGTTTACATTTCTCTTTTTTGGTTTTATATTTCTGAATAATATGGGAGTAGTTATGTTCTATTTTGCAACCAAACATGGTAGAAATTAAATGCAGATTGAATTAAAACTTAAAAGCCAAAGCACATGTGTAGAAATTCAGAGCTAGTTATGAATATCTGTAAAGAAAGTTGAGAGTTTTCTCTTAAGAAATATTTCAGGAATCTGTTTAAGGAAGAAAAAGGAAAAGAAGTTAATCACAATCAGATTTAGATCTGTATTTGCAAACGAGTGGACCTCCGATCATACTGTCGGTGGTAAATGTTTATGCCAAAATTCGTATGGGGGCGACTTTCGGCTAGGGTCGACACTAACTAAGCAAAGAATCAACGACACAAATAAAGAGACACGACACAGAGGAGTGTTGACGCGGTAAACCCAGGAATAAGGTAAAAAACCGCGGATAGCTATGAGGCTATCAATCCACTAAGTATTCTATATGATTGTTTATGCTTTTCTTTCTGAGAATCGATATCAATAATCTCAAGTACAATAATAAATACTGAAACAGCTTATTGCTTAAGAGTTTTAGTGCTTGAGTGAACGTGCTTTGCTTGTCATTATCTTCGTCCTTTTATAGGATATTCTCAACGGTCTAATCGGTTGAGAAAATCCCACAAAGATAGGAGTATCTTTGTCACACGTTTCTTCAGTCTTCAACTGCTTCCGCGCTTCTCGCGTGTGTCTTGGACTCGTTCTTGCTAGCTTGACGGCGCTGCCTATCATGGGCTTTAGGTCAACTTATCTTCATCAACCCGTTTCTCGAGGACGTGTCTCAGTTGCCTGTATTTTGTCGCCTGTCCTTCGTCGGTTATACCTCGTCGTACGATGCTACGTCGGACGTATCTCCCTGGAGCTGTGTTTACCTGCGACACGACAGGACCTGGCTGACACGACATGATCAAACGTTAGAACGGTTATGTCGTTAGTCCAAAAAGTGGGATAACAGTTTGCCCCCAATTGTGAATTTGCGGAGTCACACAGAGCAAAAGAAACAATTCAAATTAAAAAATCGTCTCCAACTGCCTAGTTCGTGGGATAAAACCGTTCAAAATTCTAGAGTAATAAATACCAATTCACGATATGCAATAAAGTTCTTCACACCAAGTTTTTCAAAAAATTTCTAGATCCGCAAGCAGGAGAGAGAAGAGGGAGAAAGCGAAGTCGATTTTCGCACTGAGTTTGTTCGATTTCAGGTAAAATTTGCTTTCTTTTTCGATTTCCTTGTAGATTTTTGTAAGTGAGATGGGTAGATCTAAGTCGGTTGTAGCGAGAGGAAAGGGGGAGTCGGGTTCCATTCGGGTTAAGTCCCTTAACCCGATATATTCTACTGTGGTGGATCCGGCGGCTTTTGTTGAACTTGCTGGTTTGCCGCCGTCGGCGGAAGTGAAGATTCCCGGCTCGGATGAGGAAGCCTTTGACTGTCCAGAGGGGTATGTGGTTATGTATGAGTATCCGTTCACAATTGGCTTCAAATTTCCTTTCACTCCTCTAGTTAGGTCCTTTATCGAGGTTTTCCATTTGAGCCCGGGTCAGTTGATGCCCCAGATATGGCGGGTTTTCACGGTGGTGCACGGAGTTACTGCGAACTGGCGTACGCCGTTTGACCTGTCTGATTTGATGTACACTTACGACCTAGCACTGCAGAAGTGTTGTAGGTATACCTTGGTTACGGAGAAGGGGAAGACGAACTTAGGTGTTGGTTTAGGTGTGAACGACAGGGGTTGGCAGAGTCGTTTTGTCTTTGTAGGCAAAGATTCTCTGGGAGATAAAGGGCGGTTTCTGGTCGAGGGATGGACGATGGAAGGTAAATGTGTCGTTTTATCTTTGTTTCTCGTCGTTTTACTGAACGTCGCCTTACTTGGTTTTGTTTTGCAGTTGTCAAGGCGTCGTCGTTGACTGAGTTGAACGCTGATTCTGAGGATAAGTATCGGAAGTTCTTGGATTATTCTGTCGAGGATAGGTCTTTCAGTCGCGACGGAGAGTTTTTAGACGAGCAGGAGGTGGACCGGTCAGGCGACGTCGCCGAGGAGGAGGAAATAGACGAGGAATCAGGTCAACTGACTCGTCGTCGGAAAAGGTTGGATTTGCTTGAGGAGGTAGTGGCAAACTCATCGTCCGCCGAAGGTGAAGTAGGTGATATGGCTGACAACTCAGGTATTTGTCGTTTGTTTATTTCGGGGTTTGTATATATTTTTGTTTTTGCTTTGGATAATGTTTGACCTTTATTTTTTGTATTGGGTGTAGAGCATACTCTTTCGTCTCGGCCTGTGTCGAGGATGTCTCAGAGCGAGATTCAGGAGCGTGCAAGGAAGCGATTGAGGTCGTCCTCGACTTCTGGTGGACGAGGTATGACGGTCGTACCTCGGTTTTCTGCGATAGGTTCGTCGGCCGAGACGCCTGTCGTCATAGGAGCCGAAGGCTTTCATCCGATTGCTTCGTCGTCGCCTCCACAGCCGTTCAAGGCGTCGTCTGCTGCTGTTGACGTTAGTAAAGTGTCTACTTCGTCGGCCAAGAAGCGTCCTGTCGAGACGGATCCTGTCGAGGATACGGTTATCACTTTGCCCCCAAGCTTCTTGGGTGATGAAGAGGCGTCGGTTATATGGCCTTTCGCTGATCGCTTGATCTTGCCTACGACGTATCGACGATATCACGAGGTGGATCCTCTTCCTGTCGCGTCGGACGCCGCTGAGCTTAGTCTGCGGGTGAGTTTTATTTAGTTTTTTCTTCTTTTTTGTTTGCGAAATATGTATGTTGTGTAAATCTGTTTTGGCATTGGTTTTGCGCAGGCGTCGCAGGCTGCCTTGGCTGTACGTAGGCAGTGTTCGTTGCTGTCCGACGAGGTGACGAATGCAAGGCAGCTGACAGCGACGGCGAAGAAGGCGGCCGCGTCATGGGAAGCGAAGTGGAAAGCTGCTGAGAAGAAGGTCGTGGATCTTGCTTCGGTGGTTAAGGCCAAGGGTGATCAATTGAAAGGTAAGGATAAGCAGTTAGCCGACGTGGCTAAAGATCTGGAGAAAGTGAAGGAGGAGTTGACCTCGACGACGGAGGAGTTGGATGGATTGAGGAGCTTGTACGACGCCCTGCAGGAGGAGGCGAAGGACGTCGAGGCTCTCGCTATATGGAGGACGCGGGCGCAGATGATGTATTCCTGTCTGATTGGGGAGACTAGCCTTTGGCCGTGTCAAAAGGAGGTGGATGACTATCTGGCTAATGGCGGTACCATGGCTGACCCGTCGGTGCCTGTGGTGGATTCGGAGGAGTTGGCGAAGACGGCTGACACTGCTGGTACTGAGGCGACGGAGGTGGATGCGGCTTTGTTGGTGGTGAGTGCGCCTGTTCCGGACCAAGAGGGGGAGGTTTTAGCTGTTGGGTGCGAAGAGGAGGCCCTCGTCGTCGTTTCTCAAGACGAGACGTTGGACGTGGCGTCGGTGGAGGTGCCAGTCGTGCCCCCAGAGCAAGAGCCGGAGCAGGAAGCCGTGGTCTCTACTCAGGAAGAAGGGATGTAATAGTTTGTAGTTTTCGAATTCCTGTTGGTTTTTGTGTTTTGTTGGTGAACTTCTTTACTCGTCGTCGATGGCGACGACGAGGTGGTTTGGATGACTTGTGTTTTGTTTTTGTGTTTGGAATGTTTTTATTCGTCGTCGGTAGTGGCGACGCGGTGTTTGGATAATGTTTAGTGTTTGAATTTCGGAAGTCGTGGCCTTAGGGGTCGCGCGTCGTGTGTGTTAAGTTTATTTTTCTTTTCCTTAGTCGTTTGTTCTTTATGGTTATCCCGTTGCGTTTTGATGTCTTAGTTTCGTGTAGCAGATGCTTTGCAAGTAATAAGTATTGAACCGACTGATGTGTAAAATCATACCTGCGTTGTTAGTTCGTTGTCTCTTGCGATCTCGTTCTGAGTCGTACGTTGTTGCTTATGGATGTCATTCATCGTGCGTCTTGCATTCTGCAAAAGAAAACAGGGGTCGCTAGGAGGATTGGCCGTTGGGGATGCCAACGGCCCTCCGATGCCTAAGTCAGTAATGGTTTTTAAAATAAAACGATAAAGAAAAGTAAAGACGACGATACGACGACTGATAAAATTGGTTACGACGAGATTTCAAAAATGGTAGAGTTTAAGATGTGTTGCGTTCCAGCTTCGGGGGACCGACTTGCCATCTTTGGTAATGAGTCTGTATGCCCCCTTTCCGACGATTTTGTCGATCAAGTACGGTCCTTCCCAAGCTGGTGCTAACTTACCCGCGTTTAATTCTTTCGTGTTTTGAAATACTCTGCGCAGTACCCAATCTCCTTCTTTGAACATTTTCACTTTGACATTTTTGTTGAAGCATTTTGCCACGATTTGTTGTTGTGACGCCATCCTTATCAATGCTGCTTCCCTGAGATCTTCTGTGTTGTCGAGGTTTTCGCTGAGTTCTACGTCGTTTTGCTCTGGCGTCATGAGTCCATATCGTGCACTGGGCAGCGTCACTTCAGGGGGAAGTACCGCTTCGCACCCGTAAACGAGTGAGAAGGGAGTCTGTCCCGTCGCCGTCCTAGGCGTCGTCCTGTTGGCCCATAGGATGGATGGCAATTCTTCTGCCCATCGCCCCTTCTTGTCGTCCAACCGCTTTTTCAGCGACGCGATGATCGTTTTGTTGCTGGATTCCGCCTGTCCGTTTGCTTGGGGGTATCTGGGCGTCGACGTCTTTAGCTCGATGTTCCATGTTTTGCAGAAAGCTCTTGTCTTGTCGCTGATGAATTGTGATCCGTTGTCGCAGATGATTTCTGACGGTATTCCGAACCTGCATATTATGTTAGTCCATATGAACGAGCATACCTCTTTGTCCCTTACTTGTTGGAATGCACCTGCTTCTATCCACTTGGAAAAATAATCTGTTAGGGCTAACATGAAGACCTTTTGTCCTGGGGCGACGGGCAATTTGCCAACGATGTCCATCCCCCATTTCATGAAAGGCCACGGAGTTAGGGTTGGATGCAAGAATTCGGATGGTTTATGTGTCATACCTGCGTGTCGTTGGCACTTGTCGCACTTGGATACGTACCTCATGGCGTCCTTAAGCATTGTTGGCCAATAGTATCCATTTCTTTTGATTCTGGTTGATAAGCTTCGTCCTCCTTCGTGTCCTCCGCATTCTCCTTCGTGGTATTGTTTCAATAGTGTTTCCCATTCGATCTCTTCGGCACATCGCATCAACATTCCGTTTGCTGATCGCTTAAATAGTACGTCCTGCAAAATAACATATCGTGAAGCTTTGAAAAGTATCTTTCTGGCGTCTAGCTTGTCGTCGGGTAGAGTTTCGTGCTTTAGGTAATCGAAGATGGGTTTGGTCCAACTGTCTGTGTTTAAGGTTGATAGGACGAGGCTGGCGTCTTGTGGTATGTCTTTTTCGACGGCGGGCGACAGTAGGTGTACTAGAGGTATGGTCGAGAATGGTGATTTTCTGAGTGCGGATCCTAGGTTGGCAAAGGCGTCGGCTTGCGTGTTTAGGTCTCTTGGGACTTGTTTGATGGAGAAGGGTTTGAATTTGGAAGTTAACTCTTTTGCTTTCTCGAGATACAAGGTCATTTTTAGGTCTTTAGCTTCGTAGTCGCCGTTAATCTGGTTGACGATTAGTTGTGAGTCGCTGAAGATGTTGAGTCCGCTTGCCCCTAATTCCATAGCTAATGTCATTCCGGCGATTAGCGCCTCGTATTCTGCTTCGTTGTTAGTTGCCTTGAAATCGCAGCAGATTGCCTGTGCTATCATGTCCCCTTGTGGTGACTTTAGTACGACGCCTAAACCTGCACCACGAAAGTTAGATGAGCCGTCGACGAAGAGTGTCCATATTCCTTCTATGTTGTTGATGAGTTTGACTTCGTCGTCTGCTATCCTCTCTAAGTCGGGGCTGAAGTCTGCCACAAAATCTGCTAGGGCCTGTGATTTTACAGCCGTCCTTGGTTGATACTTGATGTCGAACCTTCCTAGTGCCATTGTCCACTTCTCCATTCGACCTGTCAGTTCTGGCCTACGCATCACGGACTTGATTGGATAGTTAGTCATCACCACTATTTGGTGAGTTTCAAAATAATGCCTTAGTTTTTTGGCTGCGGTAACGAGTGCTAAAACGAGTTTTTCGAGGGAAGAATACCTGGTCTCTGCTTCCAGTAGTGACTTACTGATGTAATAAATGGGTAGTTGTTGTGCTTCGTCTTCTCGAGCTAGGACCGCGCTCACTGCCGTCGAGCTAACGGCTAAATAGAGTTGTAAGACTTCTCCTTCTTTTGGCTTGGATAGGAGGGGCGGCGACATCATGTATTTTTTGAGGTTCTGCAGGGCTGCTTCGTGGTCGTCGGACCAGTTAAACCCCTTGTTTTTGCGCAGGACGTCGTAAAATAATCGACATTTGTCCGACGACCGTGATATAAAACGGTTCAGTGCCGCCACTCTCCCTGTCAAGCGTTGTACCTCTTTTATGTTCCGCGGGGATTGAATGTTGATGATCGCGCGCACTTGGTCGGGGCTGGCCTCGATTCCTCGTTGGGTGACGATGTAACCTAAGAATTTTCCTGCGGACACTCCGAAAGAACATTTAGTCGGGTTAAGTTTCATACCGTACTTTTTTAGTATGTCGAAGGATTGTCGTAAGTGTTCCACGTGATCGTCAGCCTTCCTCGATTTCACCAGCATGTCGTCAATGTATACCTCCATTGTGTCTCCGAGTTGGTCTTTAAACATCTTGTTGACTAATCTTTGGTACGTCGCACCTGCATTTTTAAGACCAAAAGGCATGACTTTATAACAATAAATTCCTCTATCCGTTACAAAAGATGTTTTTTCCTGGTCGTCTGGGTGCATAAGGATTTGGTTGTATCCTGAGTAGGCGTCCATGAATGTGAGTAGCTCGTGTCCGGCTGTGGCGTCGACCAGGGCGTCGATGTGCGGCAGAGGGAATGGGTCCTTGGGGCAAGCTTTGTTGATATCTGTGAAGTCGATGCAGACTCTCCATTTTCCGTTCTTTTTGCTGACGACGACGACGTTTGCTAACCAGTCTGGATATTTGACCTCTCTGATCTTCCCTGAATCTATCAGGTTTTGGACTTCTTCGTCTATGATTTTATTCCTTTCGGGTGCGAACTTACGTCGTTTCTGTTTTATCGGTCTGAAGCTGGGGTCGACGTTGAGCTTGTGGGTAATCACGTCTGGGCTGATTCCTGTCATGTCCTCGTGCGACCAAGCGAAACAGTCCGAGTTTTCTCTTAGAAACGACACTATCTGACTTTTGATGTTGTCAGGCAGTGAGGCTCCGATCCTTATGACTTGGTCTGGCTTTGTCTGGTCTAGTACTATCTCGTCGATTTGTTGGTCGTCGGGGTCGTCTGACGTCGACCCTGGCTGTAATTGCTAGATGGGTGACTTGGATGGTTTCAGTGCTGTCTCGTAACATTTCTTCGCATCCCTTTGCTGCCCTTTGATTTCCAAGACCCCCCACTTGGTTGGAAATTTGATTGATTGGTGATATGTTGATGGCACTGCCTTCATTTTGTGGATCCATGGTCGTCCTAGGATGACGTTGTACGCTGATGGACAATCGACGACGTTGAACTTGGTCATCATGTTGACGCCTTCTGCGTATGTAGGCAGCGATATCTCTCCTACCGTCCGTAGTGCTTCTCCACTGAACCCTACCAGAACTGTTGATCTCCTTACTATGTTTTTCTCTTCTAATCCCATTTCTTGTAGTGCTTCCAAGAACAGTACGTTGGCTGAGCTTCCGTTGTCGACCAGTATCCTTTTGATCAATGCGTTCCCTATTGGGAGCGATATTACCAACCCCTCGTGGTGCTCCCGCTGTGTATCTACAGAATCTGAATCGTCGAAAGTGATAGCCATTGCGGTCAGGGACCTGTGTAGTGCGACCTCGTCGTCGGTTTGTCCCTCTTCTACGGTCTCAGATTCTCCCCTGTTAATTTTTTTAGCTGCAGAAGAGGTTAGTCCACAAATATCTGAACCACCGGAAATAACATTTACCACTTTACTGAATGGTGGTGGGTCTGGTCGCTCGCTGCTTGTCGCTGGGCCGGGCAGGGTGGTCTGCTCTTTGGAAAATGTTTCTTTTCCCTTGTCGCTCAACAGTTCCTTTAGATGCCCCCGTTTCAGGAGGTATGCGACTTCCTTTCGGAGGGAGATGCACTCCTCGGTTGTGTGTCCGTTGTCACGGTGGAAGTCGCACCATTTGCTCATGTCCTTCATGGAGTCCGGTCTGTCGTTCTTCCGGGGCCATCTGACTGTTCCACCTACATTTTGAAGGGCGTTCACCACACCTCCAATGTCGACGTTGAAGCCGTAGTCGGAGATGTTAGGGTGTTCGACCCGCTCGTTCCTGTAAACATTGTTAGTATCATAATACTGATTGACACTTTGTACCTGGTTTTGCCGAACATATGGTTGGTGTCGCCAATTGTTGTTCCTTGGGGTGTACGATCTTCTGTCGCTGCTGCCCCCTATTGATCGTTGAGATGCTGTTCGGATAACCTCGTCGTCTTCGATTCGCATCTGGGCGGTGGCCCTTGATCGCACCTCTTCGAAAGTTGCACAGGGGTATTTGGTTATTTCCCGGTATAGCTCCGAATTGGGGATGAGGCCTCTCTTGAACGCCTCAATAGCAGTCCTGACATCACAATTTTTTATACCAATTTTTTCACAATTAAAACGGTTAAAATAATCGCGTACCGACTCGGTTGGCCCTTGAACCAACCGATAGAGATCACTGGTTTGTTTTTCTAACTGGTGACTGCTGGCGAATTGTTGATAGAAGGCGTTGATGAGGTCGGACAAACAGGAGATGGATCTGGGAGGGACGTTCGTGAGCCATTCCAACGCTGCTCCATCAAGGGTGCCGCCGAATGATTTGCACATAACAGGTTCCACTAGGTCGTGCGGAATCCCGATCTGCCACATGCGCTGCTTGTAGAAGTTGACGTGCCTATAGGGGTCGGATGTCCCGTCGTACAGGGTGGTCCAGGTTGGGAGCCGGAGTGTGTGCGGAACTGTCACTCTAGCGATCGCTTCGCAGAACGGCGACGCGGCATACCCGTCGGTCGGCTCGGTCTCCACTGGTGTAGGTGCCCCGGGGAACCTGGTCATCAACTTCATCAGGCGGGAATAGTGCTTTGTCATGCGTGCATCCATCTTGTTCAGGCGTTGGGTCACCGGATCGGGAGCTTCTTTGTCTTCTTCCTCACGGGTTTCCTCCTCATCGTCGGTCACATCTTCAAAGTCATCGGGCATCTCGAACGTTAGCTTTTTTGGCTTCCCACCTTTGTAGCGGGACTGGTGCTTGTTGCTCTTTACACATTCGAGCTCTTTCTGGAGGGTTTCATTGGATGCCCTCTCTTGGGCTAGCTCGGCTTGGGCTTTCTCGTAAGCCGCCTTCATCTCTGCGATCGTCATCTCTCCAGTAGTCATGGTGAAAGGGGTGCTTTTGTGTAAAACCTAGTTAATGTCCCCACAGACGGCGCCAAACTGTTTATGCCAAAATTCGTATGGGGGCGACTTTCGGCTAGGGTCGACACTAACTAAGCAAAGAATCAACGACACAAATAAAGAGACACGACACAGAGGGGTGTTGACGCGGAAAACCCAGGAATAAGGTAAAAAACCGCGGATTGCTATGAGGCTATCAATCCACTAAGTATTCTATATGATTGTTTATGCTTTTCTTTCTGAGAATCGATATCAAAAATCTCAAGTACAATAATAAATAGTGAAACAGCTTATTGCTTAAGAGTTTTAGTGCTTGAGTGAACGTGCTTTGCTTGTCATTATCTTCGTCCTTTTATAGGATATTCTCAACGGTCTAATCGGTTGAGAAAATCCCACAAAGATAGGAGTATCTTTGTCACACGTTTCTTCAGTCTTCAACTGCTTCCGCGCTTCTCGCGTGTGTCTTGGACTCGTTCTTGCTAGCTTGACGGCGCTGCCTATCATGGGCTTTAGGTCAACTTATCTTCATCAACCCGTTTCTCGAGGACGTGTCTCAGTTGCCTGTATTTTGTCGTCTGTCCTTCGTCGATTATACCTCGTCGTACGATGCTACGTCGGACGTATCTCCCTGGAGCTGTGTTTACCTACGACACGACAGGACCTGGCTGACACGACATGATCAAACGTTAGAACGGTTATGTCGTTAGTCCAAAAAGTGGGATAACAGTAAAGTTGTTTTCAAGTGAGAATCTAACCTTGATACGGTTGCAGAGAAATTTGATATAACATCTGGATCGAAGATGATGAACACCCCAAATCCTATATTGACCTTGAGCAATCAGAGAAAACTGTAAAACATGAGTATCATCCTGCAAACCCTTGGTAATCGAATCAACAGTCTGGCTTGAAATCTGTGTATCATTGATTCGCATTCCAAATTGAAGCGGACATTGATATTCATCTTGAAGGAAAGGTTCAATCGCTGTCGACGCCAGAAACTCATCATCATCTTCATATTGTAACGACACTGACAGAGATTCAAAAGATTAAAGATAATACTAATGCACTTGTCTCCGTCATCTTCACCGTAAAGGTAATGTTCAAATCAGCTTTAATCTTGTGTTTCTGATCAGGGTCAGGATCAGGAACTATTGAATAATGATTATGATGATTATAGATTGCCATGGAAGTGAACTCAACCATGGGAGCCATGGATCGATACTATTGGTAAATGCCGTACACTAAACAAAAAACAAAACTTCCAACAATTATTAATCCAATGATTGCGAACCCTGTATAGATAAGTTTTTGTTGCTCAACAGTATAGCGATATCGAGGATTTTGTAACCAAGTACAAAACATGGTGGAATTTTGTTGAATTCAATTCATGGATATTTTTGCCTACCAACGAGGTTATCAATTTATAGTCGTCCTATTTAGCGACCCGAGATATTTTTTTTAAGGTACAAGTTAACCATATTCAAGGACTCATAGGAATCTGTTTGGTAGAATTTTGAATTAGAAAACTTTTTTATTGTTGAAAATCTAATATATATACTAGGTTAGGTCCCGTGCAACGTACGGATGAGACTAAATTTTTTTTTCTGCGTAATTTATTTAAAAGAAGTTATATATTATTAATAAAATCAAATCAAATTTTATCAACGGGTGCTGGAAAAATCAGAGAAATTATTATTTATTTGAATTGTAAAGTGATTAGTGCGATTTTAGAAGTTTAGCGTTTCGACAAAAAATACAAGTTGGGAAAATATAAGAAAAAAAAAACTTAATAGACAATTATTAGATACCATTTTCTTCTAGAATTGTATAATTATCCGTAACTGTAACCATACCCGTATGGCCGTACCCTCGATACATCCAAACTTTTGGATATAGTATTGATTTGATAACCATATCGGTTATAATACCCTATTTTTCTAAACCGGGTATATAACTGTATTTTGGGTTTATAAGTAATTTTGTTGAACCCACTTTTTAACACTTGTTGTACATAAAATAAAAAATAAATATTTTTTTTGTTTGGGTATGGTCGTATTACACTCTGTAGCACATTTTAGAGTAACTTATTTATTTATTAACCATTGTAGGTTGAAAGTATAATGCTTTTTTTTGAAAATTTTATATGAAAATCAAAAAATTATTTTGCTATTTTAAAAAATACTAAGGACTCACCAGCATATCCGTAACATATATGTTCTTCACATCAATATTAATATATTTGTTTTATCCTTGTCGTAATACATGACATCATAATTTTTTCATATATACTTCTATTATGTATTAAATAGAAGGAAAAAATAAGGAAAAAAATAACCAGGAAATCAGATATTCTAAAAGATTCTTCAATTAAAATATATTTTTTTTAAAAAGAAAAAAATATTAAGGATAAAAGATTCTTCAATTAAAATATTTATTTTTTATAAAAGAAATAAAATACTAAGGACTCACCAGGATGTGACACGTGTCATTCCTGGTGTGTCTTTTAGTATATAGTAATAGAAGGTAAACAGAACGCACCCTAAGGTCGGAAGCATATTGAAATTGAAGATATAGGCGAATTTGATATAAAAAGCTCCATCTGTAATAGGCCACCATCTAATAAAATCCTCAACAGAGGAGAGATGGATGACCAAGATTTGATTCTGGATATGCAAAGAGAGCAAGTGATATCCCTCCACATTTTGGAGATTGGTTTGGATTAGAATGCAATCAAGAAAGGCACAATGGTTAAGGACTTAAGGTGCTTTTCATTAAATAATCCGACCCACAACTTGAAGGGATTAGTGAGCAAAGTCCAACCCAACTTAGCCATAAACGTAATTCCATTGCATTAAACTCACAATCCCTAAACCTCCAACAGTCATGGTTTGGTAACTTGAACCCAAGAAGTTCTACGAATATATTTTGTCCTATCATCTTTGTTCCAGAGGAATTTCTTACATTGCTTTTCAAAATATTACTTAGAACTGAACAAAGCAGGAGAAAGGTTTGCATGACATATCCAAGATAAGAATTAATCACATACTCCCTCCGTTTCAAAATTATAGTCTCGTTTGATAAAAAAAACACGGGTTTTTAGAAAACTGGAATATAGTACATAGAAAAGTGAAATAAAGTACAAATGATGATTGAGTTGCATAGAAAATTAGAATAAAGTACATGTGAAAGAGAATAAAGTACATAGCAAAATGGAATATAGTATATTGGTGGAGTTTTCAATGCATTTTTAATTAATATACGGAGTAGTACATTAGAAAGTGGAGACCTTAATAGCCAAAATTAGAAACAGAACTGTAACTGTGGGACGCCCGATTTAGATAACAGGACAATAAGGTACTCCTCCCAACCATGTTCAAAAGCTTAACTTGCGATCCTCTGATTCTAGCAGAAGTCTTATCAAGGAGACCTAAATAGTGACATAATTTAAGCTTAATTTCAACACCAAAGTAGATACTTTCCATAGGAACAAGTTTTAAAGCCAAAATCAACATCAATATCATCTCTGCAACATCATATCTGACCCGGAAGCACGTCTTAGAAGGAAAAATAAGAGGTTCACCTTTAAACCAGAGACATCACCAAAAGCAGACATACCATGCATTAAACTGAATATTATTGACACTACCTTGACCTAGCAAAAACGCATCATTAGCATAAAAAATATGAGAGAGACTAATGGACCTTGTTAGCTTAATAGGTTTCCAATTCTTACCTTCAACACTGGCTTGAACAAAGATGTTTTTAACCAATTTTAAACAAAGAAATCATTAGTAATACGGGCTTGCCGAGTAAATGGTGTGACTTTTATATATATGCTCATTACATAGACAGCATGAAGTGCTATATACAGGTTTCAAAATTCAGCACATCGACAATGCCAACAATTTACAAGTTTCATTGCCTGGAAAGCTGCTCTCTACAAGATAGCTCGAATTTCAACAGAAAATAACTGCATAAACAAAAGGAACGAGATAGGTTCTCTACTGCATAAACGTAACATGAAACCAACTGCAAGAGAGCTGTGTTTCAGAGATGGTTTTCAAAGGTTCCCGTTTGTCAGGTATAATGCATCCTTTACTCCAAGATCACCGCCAGCATCAACTTGCATGCTCGCTGAATCTACAAGATCCTGCACATAGCAAGGGACATAGTAAGAGTATTGAATCCCATTGTTTTTCATTTTCAGTTTTTTATCCCCGTGATTTCTTTTTCTTGCACTCAACTAAGAATTTTCCCAATAATCCAAGTCACAGAAGGAAATAGGTTATCGTGCAGGTTCCTAGCTTCACGGTTGCTAACAAAATCATTATGGACTACAAGGTCGTCACTTATTTGTTAGATACACTGAAGACCAGGAAGGTACTCTAGAGATAATAGCTGCTTCATGCATATCAGCATATCCACAAGTATCTCCGTGATTCCCTTCTCATTAGCCATTACACGTAAGATTTGAGGGCGCGAGCTTCATAAATGAGTTTGAATTGGTCACGTGAGGGGGGCGAGGGGGTTGTTTGCAGCTATGTGGAGACAAGAAAGAACCCAAGAATGCTATGTTACATGACTCAACATAGATACACAATTCAAGCAAACTCATCAATTATTTTCAGATTATATTTTCTAAAGGAACAAGGACGTTACTCTTTTAGTCAGATTATCAGGTATGTTTTAGTATGAAGCACGCACAGATATTTACTGATACAGTAGCCTAGCTATATGGCTAAAAGACACGGGGAACTGACCTGGAGTTTCTCTTCAGAACTTTTCAGTCTTTCACCACACTCCTTTACTTCCTGGAAACCTTTATGTAACTGCAAGTAATCCCATGTTAATGAAATAAGCCCGTAATCTTCACATGCCCAATTCGATATTGAAAAATGTTCTAATCATCCAGGTATATATATACCTTAGTCAGCCGCATTTGACCCACTGAAGACTGTTTTTTCGCAGAAATCAATAAATCCTCCAGTTTCTGTTATCACCATAAAGTTCCGGTTTAATACACCAAAAAAACAACAATCTTATTACGCTAAATAAGCAAAAGGAAGGGAGAGTTTCGTATACCTGAGATCTTTTCTCCATATCAGCTACTAGTCGTTTTTGCTCTTCTAACTTCAGCTCCATCTCAGATTTCTGATAAAGCGATATTATTAGTCACTTTTGAGTTTTGATATTAGAGTCCAATGAACGAAACCTAGAAAGACACAATATAATTCAGTTTTGCGGAACAATTTGCTACAAGCTTCCAACAAACAACGAGGAATTGATAGCAACACAAATGTTCTTCAGATGATCCATGTAAATTTAAGTCAAGCTTTGTTTTGATTGATAGATGGGATTAGTATCGTTAACAAGTTAAAAGATAAGACTTACTGAATAGCAATATATGTAGCGACTAGGGAGTAGGGCTAGTAAAAAGTCACTCAAAGAGTAAGAGGATGATAAATAAATAAAACAAAACTCAAAATACATGCAGGAAGCAGTCCAGGTACACCTCAACACTATGTAACTTCAACATAAAAATATCAGCTAGGTACAGAATCAATATGGGCAAGAGGGTGCCATTAGCATCTTTCCAAGGTGTCTGTTCAATAAAATTAAAATCTCATTGTATTGTGAACTGTTGTTGAAGCATCAAACCTCGTTTTTTAAAATTCCTTTTGCTCATTGGTAGTACAGAGAATACTAAGCGCGGCTTTCAACTCCATAATGAATTTACATTTTTGAGACTATTGAGAAACACAAAATGGCTGCTCATGACCAGCACATGACAGGAGAAACACAACCAAATACAGAGTGTATACATGATATAGGGCAGACCAGAAAATGACCTGAAATACAGTAGTGGGGCAGTGGGCACTTTCTAATTCCGAAATTGCAATGCATCATCTTGGACTCAAAACGATCCAAGAATACGCCAACAAGGAGACAACTAGTCAACTAGTTCAACTCTTAACTTTATGAGATTTATGATGAACGGAAGAAAGTAAACCTAGTCCGGGTACTTAGCAATGAGTAGAAATGCTTAATTGCTTATTCAGGGGAGGAATCAAGGGGCTTGATTCTAGTTAGCAATTACTTTTACATATAAAAAACAATATTATCTTGTAGCCCAGTTGATTTTGTAATGTGAGTATGTGACTACAAAGGCTCCGAGTTCGAATCCTAGCACCCGTTCTATTGATTTTTTTTTTTTTTGTCCTTTTCCTTTTTGAGTATTCTTTTTGGTGTGGTCCCTGGTCAGCAAGTAGCTCGTCAAGTGATAGTCTTTTATCAACTGTCAATACAAGTATACACAGTTTATACATTATTTTTTTGGGTACATAACAATAACATCATACAACTCAATTTCATATTTAGGTATACGGGGTAAAAGTTCATAAAATCTTTACACTTTCTCAAATTCAATAACTCTTATCTAAAATATATAAATATGTTATACAAAGTAGTACTCCCTCTGTCCCTTAATACTCGACCTGTTTTGACTTTATGCACTATTCACATAATTCACTTTGACCCTATTTTATTTCTAGTATATGAAAACAAATGTTAGTATATAATATATTGTTGGCTTCATCTTAATATATATTTTCAAAATATAATATTTTTGTAAGTTTTTATAATATGTAGTTAAAGAAATTGGTGGTCAAAGTTGTGTATTAGCAAGCGTGTCCGGTCAAAACAGGTCGAGTATTAAGGGACGGAGGGAGTAGTACTTAAATTTGCTATATTAATTTTAAGTTTTTACACAAAAACTTAAGCTTTACCTGTAGTACGTATTGACTATAGAGTAGAACTTGAGAGAATATGAATGAATATTACTTTAGCTTCGGAAATATTTTGTGCAATCAAATGTATGATTAGACAAAGATAACATATCTAGTCTTGTCTAGTTGGCCCCCCCAAAGTAAAATTTATGGTTTCGCCACTGCTTATTCATATATAACAGAAGGGCGGTCTACAGGAAGTAAACCTAAACCGCTGCACAAGTTCATGCTGAGGACTTTTCAGTTAGAAATTCTCCCTCTATATGTTAAACATTATATGGGCGATAATGATTTTGTTCCTCCAAAGCCCCCATCCCCGCCCCCTCCAAACAAACTGCAGAAACCAGCAGCAGCAGGTTATAAAATGTATATGACTTGATGACCTCTAATACTATAATGATTTTGTTCCTTCGAACCCCCCCCCCCCCCCCCCAAATCCCCCAAACAAACTGTAGAAACCAGCAGCAGTTTAAAAATGTATATGACTTAATGACCTCTAATAGACTAAAACCATATGATACTCCACAACATCCACCCGGCGGGAACAATTAGGAGACTTTATAGGAAATTGCACCAATTCATCACCTTGCTTTCTTGACAGTGTGAGCACTGAGCAGCAAGGAAGAATCTGATTTATCAACCAGCTTATACATTACTTAGACCGCGCAATGCCTCAAATGCATTTAAAATGATGACTGGTCCTAAGCAAAGCACTAGCAACAGAAAACTCAAAAGGCCAAGTCATGTTGATGTTATTGTTGGGTTGGTAGTCATAAAAGTGTAATCAGAACACGGACCTCCTTCTGAAGTTCTTCTCGTCTTTTACTCAAGATATCCAGCTGCTCTTCCATCTAATGTAGAGGAAAATGAGAAACACACTGTTAATAAGATGACATCTTATAGCCAAAACAAATAAATTATAGTATTCAAGAATTGCCTTCCCTTCAGAAGTAAGCTAACCTGGTATTGATAATCACTTGATTCTGACGAAAGTTCTCTACTTTGTCGCTCACGACTATTGGATCTGTTTAGCACGAAAACAAAGAAAATTAGAGAAAAGACAGACAGAGAGACAAAGGCTCAAAAATAAGTTAATCTTTCACAACATCTGGGCTGCTTATCCCTGACCACAGCATATTGATCAACGAGTACAACACTACAACCTACAAATATTATCAGCACAGACGGAAGCTAACACTTAATAGTTAACATTCGGCAATGTAGCAGCAGCAAATAGAAAGTGTACTACGTATAATCTTTTACCTATTCTTTCTCTTTGTATGTTGGTCTCTGCTCTCGGAAACCATAGTGTTATGATCAGTAACTCTATTAAGCTCCCTATCTTGAGTAGCATTCACATCCTTATCTCTTTCCCATTCCCGATCACGATGTCTGCTCTGTTCCCGTCCCCTATCTCGTTCCCAATCCAACAAATCCCTGCTTTGTCCTCGCTCTCTTCCTTGGAATTGATCTCTAGATTGATCATGATCACGAGAATGATCGCGCCTTCTTTCCATTTCTCCATCACGTTCTCGGGAATTATCATGTTGCCTGTCCTTATCATAGTCATTCTCTCTTTCCCTACCTCTGCCCATATCCGAATCCATGTCTCTCTGGTTATGTCGTAAGCTGTCACGACCAAAGTTGTATCTCCCACCTGCACCTCTCGTCTTTACTTCATTTACCCGCACAACTCGACCACCGATAGTCTGAAGGAATACAGATAATCGAAAGGAAATAAAAAAACAAAGAGAAAGCATGGGAAATTACCCCTTGAGTAATTCTGAATTGAATTAAAGAACACGTAACATGGAGATAGGATACATACCCGCCCATCCATGTCATTGATGGCCTCAATCGCTGATCGGGGATTTTTATAAGTAACAAAACCATAACATTTTCCTCCCACACCACGGTCATTAATAATCTATTTGTCAGACATACAAACATTTAACAATCAGCACAAAAAAAAAGCATTCAAAATAAACCTTCTAAATATATTACTCTGTATATAAGCCACATGCATGATCTTTTGGCCCCTCGACTATAAGGCAAGCATGTGGAGAAGAACTGATAAAACTAAAAAGACAGTCATCCCCATCAAAATATAGGGAAGCCTTTTATCACAAATGGAAAACAAGCAACATTGATACACTTTGTCTTCTCAGTAATGATGCAATAACATAGAGAATTTCAAAGCTCATCCTTATTCCTTACTATTATACGAAGTACAATGGAAACCCATTATTTTTCTCAGTCAATCGAAGAACTAATGTCGATGCAAGTATAGGAACAAACACTGCCGCTCAACAAAATAGTCGCTGACTTCCTTACCAATGTTCCAAAAGACATGCAACTGGTCCTTTGATAAGTCATCCCCGCATTTAGTTTACGGTAATATACATTGGCAATTGAAGATACTCCGTACTATATTTCAATGAAACATCTTATACAAAACAAAATCATTTTGTCATGAGGTAAAGGGTAACAAGTGTAACACACTAATACATTTCTTTCTTCACTCTTTCGGATTATCACTCAAACCCAACCTACCTAAATAGTTAATCCTTGGTAATAAAACCATTTTCATAACCCTAGAACCTCAAGCAATGCTCCCTTAGAAGGGTTGAATTTAAGCAGTCTTACCCTTAAAAAGATTTACAGATCACTTTACATTTCCCAAACATATACAGCACTATGTAAGACTTTCTATATTCATTTAGGAAAGTGATCCGGTGTCCAATATAGTAACCCTTGCCTTGTCAACACTCTAAGATGACTACCTCTAATCCGACACTTATGCACCATGTTACAGTAAGTTGGTAACGTAAGTAGATGATAGTTTAGCAAAATCATTTCTTGTTCATTTCATTGTTCATTTCATGCAAGAAGACAC
Source organism: Spinacia oleracea (assembly GCF_020520425.1). Taxonomy (NCBI): domain Eukaryota; kingdom Viridiplantae; phylum Streptophyta; class Magnoliopsida; order Caryophyllales; family Amaranthaceae; genus Spinacia; species Spinacia oleracea. The sequence goes on from NC_079488.1 coordinate 76,851,311, forward strand.
TCCTCCAACAATTTACGGTTTAACTCAACTAGCCTTTCACTGGATCCTATATGTCGTGGTGACGTGGTCAGCGAACTTCATTCAAGAAGACACTCATCCAACAATGTACTGTTAAAGCCTTCCACGTGATTCCTATATGCTGTAGTCAACGAGACGATTTTGATGAGCTCAAAGGTTTACTTTTTAATTATTAAGATGAACAAAATTATACTAGCTACATCAAACATTTAAATTTTCAGCATCTCTTGTTTACCATGAGTCCATGACCTTATGTGATATTGTGATCTTTATCAATCGAACACGGCTCGAATTCTCATTAAAACTATCCTCCCGGCAATACTATAACCCAATTCCAAGCATAAACTCATTCTTCAAATAAATTCATTTACAAATTTACCAAAATTGCAACAATTCCTAACAAATTCAGTGAATTCAACAAACACAACAAATCCGTACACAATATTTACATAAAATGAATAAAATGAATAAAATGAAAAACAATTAAAATCCAATAATAACAAATTGAGGAAATAATTGAAAAGAAAAAAGAGAACCCTAGAAAATTGATTAAAATGAGGAGAGAGAAAAAACCTTGACAGAGACGATGGAACCATACGGACCAAAAGCACGACGAAGAAGGGGTTCTTTGCACTCGTACGGAAGTCCTCCCACATATATGGATTTTTCATCGTCTATCGTCATTTTTGGCTTGTGATACAGTGAGCTTCTGCTAATTTGGCTCCATGAAAGTGCTTTATTATTCAAAATTGAAGTAAAAATTTAACATAAAATTATTTTGGGGAAAAAGAAATTGAGAGGCAGAGGAAGGTGAAGATTGGACTGGGTTGGGCTGAAAGCCTGAAAAAAGTGAGATTGGGCCCAATCAAAGACTTGGATACAAATTCAGTTGAGCTCAAGTTCGTTCTGAAGCTTGGGTGTAGTAAACCGAGCTTGTCTACAGCCATATAGTACATTGGCTACAGTAGAATATATAGGGGTAAGATAGTACTTTCATACTGTTGCAAATTTGAACAATATAAAAATAATGTTGCTATAAGCATGGTTGTTAAACTCCCGATTCGGATCTTACGATCTTACGATTCTACGATCCAAAAACACGCCACCGATCCGGATCTTAGGTAGGATCTTAATATGTGTAGGATCTTACGATCCTACCTCGATAAAAAATTTGAGTGGTGGGATCTTAATACGATCCTACGATTCTACGATCCGATCCAATGATCCGATCCAACATATAATATTTCAAGATAATTTTTTAGGGAAATCGTTTTCAATCATATTAGGGTCAGAAAAGTCGAAATTACGAAACTTTTTGAATTCAGAACTTATTACACGATTCATCCAATAATCCATAATAATTCGAAAAATTCAATAAAAAAATCCAAAAAATTCGACAACAGCAAAAATAATAAATCATGCTAAAAAATGCTTTGAATACATAAGGCTCATGATACCACTATAGGGGAATACAGTTAAACATACATAAGATGTGCGGAACATCCCCAAAGTCAGGAAACATGTATAAAGCACAAATTAAGCATACTTACATTTGAAGCGTGTTTTCCCGAGTATAGTATTAACGAACACGAACAAAGAACTCCAATTTTCGTTCCTCTATTTGGTTCACCGACACGTTCAGATCTGTCTTGATAATTGTAGCTTAGACAACGTTCAAGAGTGTTTGCTTTTTCGGGAAGAACAATTTTGAGTAGAGAGCAAAACTGAACGACGTAATTTAGAATTAGGTTTAGTTTAGGGAAAAGCTGATTGTATATGTGTGAAAATATAACCTAAATTATATTTAAGCGTAACCGGCCAAGACACAAGGCCTTGACCGGCCACAAAAAAAACACCGCACGCACAACCCATGCGCACAGCACACACCGCATGCCGAAGCCCACAGCGCAGCCGAGCAGCGATGGGCCGTGGGCCTTCGCTTGCTCGCTGCTGTGTTGCTGTGCTTTGTGCGCGCTGTCGTGGCCACGCGGGCTGGATTGCTTGCTGCGTTGCGAGCTTGCTGGCTCGTTGGGCCTTGCGCGCATGCGCGCTTGGCTGGACGGGCCGGCAGCTCCGATGCGGCTCGTATTCGCGACGAATGCCTTACGGCTATTATTTATCGTATCGTACACGACGAATCACCGTCTTACGATACGATTATTCGTTTCGCCCAGGTTACGAATATTCACGATACGATATACGATTCCGATACAAGGTCGTATCGTATAATACGTTTTTCCGAACTAATTCCCGAAAAGTTATTAAATGAACTTCCGATTCATTTAATCCGGTGATCTGTTACATGTCATTGGTGTGACCGTATAGGTTCAGTCAAGAGTAAGCTGTGAGCCTAATATAGATTAGAACTCACTGATCGGAAGTATTGCTCCAGTTAGCTGTTCCGATCACTTGATCTTACTGAATTAATTATTCGCAATTAATCTGAACCTTGGTATTAGACTTAATGCACCTTGGGTGGAATACAAGGTTTGTTGGCTGCCATCCACGACCGTCGAAAGTAGGTCTTCCCCTAGGGGTCATGCCTGAAGGGAGCGCCTCTATCTCAGCAGCTTCGTTGTCAGAAGCATCCTCCATAGCCGCTCGACTGCTCGAGCATTCAACAAGCTTCCTCCGAGTGTGATGAGGCATACTAAAGCATTCAAAATAAATAAATCAAACATCCAAGCATGGGGGATATCTTATACTTGCCCATACAAAACGTTCAAGAGTCTAAAAGTCCCCAATGGCCATACAAGTCTAGCCAGGGACTTATATTTCAAGGGTCTATTCAAGGTCTACGCAAACGCCTAGGCTATCCATGCCGAAGCAGGTATTTAAGGTCTACACCAATGCCTAGGCTATCCATGCCAACCCAGGTATTCAAGGTCTACACCAACGCCTAGGCTATCCACGCCTAAGCAGGTATTCAAGTTCTACACCAACGTCTAGGCTATCCAAACCTATTTCTATACATGACTCACAAAGGTCCCTAGAGAAATCTTCCTCTACAAGTTCTAAGTACTATTTTCCAAGTGCAAGAGTTCAAGTTCAAATCCTACAAAGTTCCAACAGTTCAAGTTCAAGGTGGCTACCAAACAATTTTTCATGCAAAGTACAAAGAAGCCTACTACTATTCAAACATTCTCAAGATACAAGTACAACATTAACAAATCCAAGAACACTTCAAGTACAAAAATCTACCCTACATGCAATCCTAAGGTAATTTCAAAGGAAAATTTGGTAATATTAATCCAATCTTTGGCCGATTTTCATTTATTAAGCCCATCTATGACATATTTTTTTTAATAATCCCACCTTTACTACCCAACGACTTTTATTGGGCCGAACAGGTCATAAACCTATTGTAGGCGGTAATATTCCCCACGTGGAAGTAATCTTCTCCCTTTTCTCCCCCAATATATATAGTCATCATCATCATCTTGTTGACTTTTTCACCGGTTACCGGTCATTTAAGCCCAATAAAGTCGTTGGGTAGTAAAGGTGGGATTATTAAAAAATATGCCGTATGTGGGATTAATAAAAGAAAATCGATCAAAGGTTGGATTAATATTACCAAATTTTCCAATTTCAAAAGCAAAACTTGACATACTTACATGGACAAGTTTAGAGGAAATGCAAAAACCACGAGATCAAGGGGAGAGACACTCGAACTTTGAGAAAAAGAAGAAAGAAATATGAAATGTGCTCGGTCAAGAGCACACGGAGCGGGTATATATGCACAGCCCCTGCGCTGGGCGCTGGCCTTGCGCAAGACGCAGGCCCTGATTAGCCATGCGCGAAATCTTGGCGGGGACATCCGTGTTGATTATGCTACTTTGCTGCTACGGTTTTCTGCACCAAGCATCAAACGTCGAATCATGCTACTTTCCGATGAATACGGATATACATCTGTTCCACCAGCATCAACAGATAAATATCTCAAGCATACGAAATCCGAAAAATATGCGGACTTAAGCTCCTTACTCCCAGCAGACCCATACTCCTTATCTAATACTCCCTACGGAATCCTTTTTTTTCTTAAATGCATCACTTTGACTATGGCATTATTCATATATTAAACGTGACTTAAATTATATATATATATATATATATATATATATATATATATATATATATATATATATATATATATATATATATATATATATATATATATATATATATATATATATATATAGAAAATTATAAAGTTTTTATAATTTTCACAAATAGAAAATTACAGATATTCAATGGTCAAACAATGCATTATCAAGTGTACTGATCCATGTGCTGCATTTAAAAACAAAAAGTAGAAAAAAAATTTAAATTAGTACTTCATAGTTCATACATATAGGTGTAGACACCTACTTTTATCCCCATTCCCAAAAGGGAAGGTTCGATGATGAAAACATAAATCTCCACTTGACAACGCATCTCCTATAAAATAACGAATCTCAATTCTCCTTTTCATTTCACCCGAAATCTGCTATTTATAGAAACCTGCTATTTATGGAAACCTGCTAAAAATAGTAACTGCCGTAATGGTAGTTGTTAAAAGTGGCAAATCATAAAAGATAGAAACCTGTCAGAATTAGGTGTTGCACTCCAACATAAATCCTAAATGAGATAGAAATTGCGAGAGAATCCTATTCCTAATATGATTCGAAAGTAAGAGTCACGTATTAATTAAAATCCTAACGAGCCTAGAGTTCGTAACGGGCCCAGACGCATTCCGTCACAAGGTTAATACGCGCTAAAAGACTCAATTAAATCTCAAACACTCCGGATTTTAGGAATCCGAATCTGACTAAGAAAACAGCCCAGACCCTATTTTCAACGCCTGGTTCTGGGCGCCGAAATCTTCGGTGCCCAGGCCTGGGCGCTGAAAATACCTGGTACGTGTTTTTTCCTAATTCCTCGTGGATTAGAGTTCTACAATTCTATCTTTCCACGAACTCTTTCCTATAAATATAGCCCATGTTCGACGTGAAAAAAGGGACAACAACAACACAATTATTATTCTGAGTATTGACTCTAAACCCCTAAGCCTAAGCCTCACGCTGCAAAACTGATCACGCGTTCTGTCGCAATCGATCCATAAATCAAACATAACGTATCCTGTCCCATAATTTGAGATTCGTTAAATAAAAGGAGAAATAGAAAAGTCAAAGTGGTTAGTTTTCTGAGAACCGTGACGCACCTCTCAAGGGTGCGTCGTAATGTGTCCCTTTTCTATGATATAATTGCTTCCCTCGCCCTTTTATGAACTGTTAAACTAACTAAATCTGATTGTTCGATCACGCCTAATAAATATGATATTTTTGGGAAATTGGATTGTCATGCTAGGTCCCTTAAAACAATCTAAACCAGATAATCGCGCTCGATCTAGTACTATATGTTGCATATTGTTAAAAGCAACTCAGATTAGTTTAATAGTTAACGCATGTCCCTTCAATTATTTATGCTGAGCTAGTAAGGATATCCTGCCTCTGGAGTTATCGAAGAGCGAGTACTCCTCTCGGTAGTTACAGTCCCCCGAACCCTCAATCTCTACCCTGCGGGTGTACGTTGAGCGATCCCCACCACCAGGGATCACAAGGGAACCTACGGCCGTCGTGGTCAAACATAATTGCACTCCCTTTATGTCACGATAACCAGGTTTTGTCAGTTTTTCTCATTGTCGTTAAAAACTAAATGGCGACTCCTATATTACTAGTTAATTGGGTGTAAACTCACTGGAAATCCAATTACACTTGATTTGACAAAAAGAAACGTCACACCCACGAGGGACGAGGTCACGCATTAGCCTCGTGCTTTTTTCGACCCCGTCACAGTGGCGACTCCACTGGGGAAAGTGAAGGAAATGCTCATGCTCGTAGGTAATCAAAATAGCCGAAGGGTGAAACGATCCTACCCCGCGTTTATTTCCCCATCAAGTTGGGACGACCTGAAAATCAGCATATTAATGTGAACGGACAGAACCGCATAACGAATCTCGGCTCCCTCGAGAGTTGGGACACCTTTTTTCGCCAATAGGGGGGTGCACACGCCGCGCATGTTGCCCACTCGGTACTTGTGCAGGTAGTACACCTATCCCGAACCCAATCGCTCGCTCATTAGGTCCCTCTCGCCTGCATGCCCCCTTGGCTTGCACTTGCGGGTTGGCCTTCTGGGATGAAATTCGTCTGTTGAAGACACTACCTCGACCGGGGCATGTGTTGGATCTGCGATAGAAGCGGTACCAAGCCAGGCGCAAATAACTACCCATAGAAGCCTATCATAAACTACATGACATATTATTATTGCCTCATGATGGAATGTTAGTTATGTGTAGCGAAATATATGATTGTGTGTGACAAACTATCCTAGAAAAACCAAAGACCTTAAAAGTTGCCCAAACATTCATAAACCAATTGGCCAAAGAGTTATACCAAAATACGTGTTCCGCAAACCCGAACGATCGCCACAAAAATAAGCGACGCTCGGGATGGCCAGTAACGAATCCCACAAACGCTGCACAACGCGTAAAGGACGTTATAAGGCAAGCACGCAAAATTAAAGTCGCAAAAACAAAAGTAGACGCAAACAGAAAACGAGAACTAGCCAGGGACGCATTTTCAACGCCCCAGGCTGGGCGCCAGAATTTCTCACGCCCAACGCTGGGCGCTGAAGTTGCTGTTTGGCCTTCTGGTCAGGCGCAGCAGCCTCGGTGCCCGCGAAAAAGAAAACACGTAGCAAAAAAACCGTTCGTAAAAAAATTGCTGCGATGGCGTAAGAAAAGCACTCGGTTCTAAAAGCGACTCATAAAAAAGAATAACTCTTTGCGTCGTTGTTAGGCCTCCTACGACGACAATTCTCGGCATCAAAACCGAACATGCTAATAATTATGAATGACACATGGGCAAAGTATTCAAAAATAATGTTCAAATGAAGTTTTTAAGGAAAAATAATGTTCGAATAAAAAGTAAATCCGAGTCTAGACTAGGCTATGCCAAAGTACAATCTAAATCCTAAAGTCTTAGTTGTCTTATCCATAGAATCGGTCCTAATGCTTGGTGTCGTTCTGCAAGTTAAAAGGTTAAACCATATTGAGTCTCCCTTCCTAACATTTAAATCAATAAGAACCCATATGTAATTGTCATCCCTTGCTAAGAATCTAATGTCTCAATACTCTCTCCCACCAATAAAAATAATATATTATAGTATTTGCAGAATGGAAACAGTCACATTCTGAAAATCATTCCCCCATAGTCCCACAACCCCCAAAGTGAACCTAAGGTGTCAATACCATTGGCAAGAAAAATTAATGGCCTCAAGGCTTATGATCACATTGGGTCACGACTATCATAGTCCTCTTGAGCCACTCGCTCCTTGAAGTACCCCTAAGTACGGACTAAAAAGATTTTCCATGAATGCAACATGACCAACCATGAAAATACCCCAAATCGGCATACCATAAGGCTACCATTGGGGTAAAGCAATACACACTAAGAGGGAAGCCGCACTAATGATTCTAGTCTTGCAAAAATAAAAATTCGATCTCCCCAATTAACTACCTTGCCAACATTAAGCAAAATAGCGCATGACAAATGGACACCCAAGGGTTAAAATCTAAAGTGTCAACCAACGAAAGTTATGGTCCAATTAGTCTAAGTCTGAGAGTCGCTTGGTCAAGTGTTATAGGCTTACGCCACGTCATCATTTTGAGTCTAGGCCACCTCCTTGTATTCCTACACGGGTTATAATCAGAAAGATTAATGAAAGTTTGAGTCTAAATCACAACTTCCAATTAAATCCCAGAAACTGGAATCTGAAAAGAAGCAAAAAAGTTATTTTCGATGCAATTCTTTCGTTAAATTTCAATAAGGTGAAAACAAGATTTCGAATCTACGCTATTTGCACATTTTAAGAAACGAATAAATACGCTTGCAAAGTAAGACGATTTAAAGGTCCACCCTAGCCCTACTAAAATTAAAGGTCCACTATAGGCCTACCAGACGAGGCTCACTCAGTCTCGCCTCGTGACTCAAAGACCACAACCATCTACCTTTTAGCCCAAATAAATAAAAAATTGATTGGAGGATTTATGTTGGGGAGAAAATCCCAAGCAAAAAGAAAAAAGAGAAAGAGAAAAGGGAGAGCGGAAAGAGCAAGCCATGAAATACTTAAAAAGAAAGAGAAAAGGGAGAGCGAAAAGAGCGAGCCATGAAATACTTAGCTCGTACCTTTCAAGGTGCGGAATTTACCAAGGTGAACGAAGGAAAAGAACTGAGTCAACCAATCCAAATCATGCCACAAAAAACTACATAAAGTTCTACGATGCCTACCCTTTCCAATCCTTATGTTCTTAGACGCCTTCGCTCTGGGGCCCCTGTTCAGCTCATTTAACCTATCCATGTTCTCATTGCCATAACCCAAGAAACCATTACCTCGACTCTTGTTCCTGAACTTGTTATCAACTGCAAACCACGTACGACAATTGACACGTGCGTCATACCCGTTATTCCCAAAACCTGCTCTTACATCACCACTAGTATGATGATCATATAACTTGCTTGAATACATCCCGTTGATATACCCTTGAGCCGCCCCCATGCTATTCATTGGCCTTGGTTGATGTAATCCTCGTGCTTGACTAATACCTATACAACTCATTCAACCCATCTTTCAAGCTGTCTTGAGTCACGAATAAAAAAAAAGACCAATGAAAAGTACAATAATAATAAAAAAAAAAAGAAGAAACTTTGCAAAGCGCCTCTAAAGTTAGTCTAAAAAGGAAAAGAGTATTTAGCGCACCAAAAAAGATCCGCACAGAAATCATTTCCAGCGCCCAGGGCCGGGCGCCGAAATCTTTAACGCCCCAGCCTGGGCGCTGAATCTCTCTGCCTGCTAAAATTTGTCCAGATGTGCTCGTCATTTTATCCGCACATACACGGAACAATAACGAACACTTGGAGGGGTACATCACGTATTCAGATATACGTACCACCAAAGAAATACATGTACTTAAAAATATAAAACAAAATTTTGGCTTACGGCAAAGCAGCAGATTAAAATAATAATAAACTTCACTTATTCTACCGTTTCAAATAATATGTTTCCATCTCAGAACATACTTATCGAATTCGGCATTCTAAGAAATCATTTTCTAGGCTAAGAACTACGCAAGACCTGATTCCAAATTAAATCTATTTAAGGCGGATACGTAGGCAATCCATGATTCGGTCCAACCAATTTGCAAAAATGTTAGAGCCTATAGAATAACAAGAATAAGAAATAGAGTCCCTTATTGAAATTTAAATACTTGCAATCCAAGTCGAAAGAAAATTGAAAGCACGAAGAAGAATCCAAGTCATCAAGATGCCAAAATGAGCACACATCGAAAAATAATAAGGGCACGTACCCTTGCCAGAAGGAGCACTCACACTCCTAGGCACTTAGCCAAGACTCAAAAGATCGCTTTGCCTCAATTGAATGGGGGCTAGCGCAAGCGTCCATGACCTCTAAAGTACTCGACTTGACCCTCCCTAAAGCGAACTAACTCACTTAAAGACTTTCTTTCACAACTAGACACAGTCATAATCGCTAACAAGTAGTAAAAGGCTGTAAGCTTGCAATAAAGAGGATTGTTCTACGGCATCGCCCCATCGTTCCTTCGAACTGAGGGCACCCGCTCATGGTAATTCAAATGCTTGCTAATCCCCTTTGAAAAAAAATCAGACATTGTCAATAGGACTTGGCACTTAACCAAGGCTCACCCTACTCAGACATATGACACGGGCATCTAAAATCGAAATCTAAAAGCATCATTAATGGGAAGACATAATAGCAACCGGGGGCTAAAAAATTGAAATGAAAGAGCTAGGGAAAAGAACTAAGTATACCTTGACCTTTTGTACTGACATACACCAAGTATATCTAAGTCAATTTGAAAACGGTTTATATTCCCGCAATTCTGGAAAAGATGGCCCTAAAAGCCTAAAGTATTTGCCAAACGGGAACAAGTAATATCTTGACGCCTGCACCTTGGCTTCCAGCAAATCCTTAGACAGCATTCCAAAAATCGTAACAATATTTTGATTCACTCATGTAATCCTGTACGAACCCTTCTATAAGTCAACTTACTTAGGACACCTCGGATTGTACACAGTAGGACTCGGATTTCAAATAATTTTCAAAGACTTCTTCGAACATAATAAAGTGTCGTTGGTTTAAGCTAAGTATGCGTTTATCTCGATGTTGCAAGTAAGTCAAAAGATTTCCAAATATGGTTATCGGTAAAGAAAGGCACCTAGCTTTTGGTCAAGGCACACTTCAACATGCGACTACCTTGACCATGGCAATGTCGCACAATACGACATTTACAAGAAAAGAAGCAAATTACTACTCGAACGTACCTCGCACTAAACGAGTCTGGTTCAAACTATTCATGATCCATGTCACCATGAATGCATAAAACGTATGCCAAGCATTATATCACCAAGCCAATCCCGTAGCTACAATTGGGGGCTTGAAAAAGACACTCTAAAATGCTCGAAATGACGATTTTATCGCAAATTCTCGACGATAATGCTATACACACGTCATAGGGGCACCATCCTAAGCTTTAATCGTGTAAAACGAACCTTAGAATGTCTACAACCCCTCCCAAATTCTAAAACACTACTTAAAATATATAAAGTCACCCCACTAACAAGGGTAACTGAAAATCGTGAGTCACCAAAACTCCGATCAAACTACTGCACATAACGCTCGCCCTACAAGCGCCCGTTACACAGTCTACCTCGTTCCAAAGCAAAAGCGAAAGAAAAATCAGGGATAAGAACTGTCAAAATATACCCAGAAATCATTTTCAACGCCCAGAGCTGGGCGCCGATATCTTTAACGCCCCAGCCTGGGCGCTGAATCTTTCTGCTAGCCAAGTTTTGCCCAGATATAAAAATAAGAAAGAAACACCTATGAATCCTCGCATCGAACGAAGTAATAAGCCGTGCAAACCCACGCAGAAGGTGCTACACTTGTTCGAGCACCTGAACGAGGCGTGATGAAGTACTCCAATTCAAAAAATAATAATGATATCCCAACACCTGGAGGAATGTTCTAAGACACGCTGTTAGGCCACACAAGCCTACGTCGCACCATAAGTTCAACCATCCCACGGTACAAGTCTAAAAAAGGAGAGAGAGTAAGGCATATTGCACTAATGCAGGCACGACCAAGAGTAAGAGGCAAAAACTACTTATCGCCCCAATTCAAAATGCAAGCCACACGACTTCTACATTAAGGATTAAAGGTAGCAAAATATTACCTACCACGGAAGGGATAGCTCGCACCTACACGAGCGGAACCCCAAGGCATCTTTCTCGAAAGAACCTACAAAAATCGTACGCCAAAAGGAAAGCATCCCAACATGCATACTTGGGGGCTCCAAGCTACGAAACAACCATAGCAAAATAAAAAAAATCTCGAAGCAAATGTTTGAACAATCGAAAGGGCACGATGTTTGATCCCACTTCATGAATGGGCCTGAACCCTATCAAGATTCTAAGCGAACTATTCAAAATCAGTCGTTGCTCAAAAAAAAAATGAAACAATTCAAGCAAACTGATTAATGGACCGCACACCACGTCCATTCTATGAACGCTCGTTCGCACACACATATCATCTTTTCTAAGTATCGAACATTTACGAACGCGTTCAAAAGAAAAAAAGGAAAACGGACGAACAAGAGGTCGGCTGTGTCATCAAGAAACCTCGCCAGAAATTATTTTTAGCGCCCAGCGCTGGGCGCCGAAATCATTAACGCCCAGGCATGGGCGCCGAAAATGATTCCAGACCCAAAAAAACAGCTCTGACTTCTATAGTGCCCTGCCATATTTATTCGACTTGAAAATTGCCGATTCCTTTACTGAAAGTCGCACCTCACGGCTTTGTTAAGAATAGCACACCACTACAAAGATCGCTCGCACTTACGAGCACAATCCCAAACACGATCAAGGACATTACAGAATGCGTATCCCCAAGGAACCTCTTTGACAAGAAATGACCGTCAAGCACGAATGCTTGGGGGCTCGAAAGAAAATATATATTATGCAAAGTTAAAACAATATTCCCAGACTACGCTGTACGAAGTCCCGTGTTTGGATGTCTCAAAAAAATAAAACCGGTTTACGACCTCAAGACAAAGGTCTCCATTGACACTTATACATAGTCCCCTAATCAAGGACCCAGGTAGTGGCAAGATTGAGCCATAAAGACTAGCTCAAAACCATGAAAGATGATGACCACAAGACAATGGTCCGCCTAAGCACGTTGTCAACCCACATTCAGGTTACAACTAAATCCGAGCATCCCTCGAAAGAATTCGCTCTTGCAAGAATGAATAAAAGAAATTCTCAAAAGAAATCACGACTTGCCCACCTCAATCGGGAAAGATCACACCACGAACTACGCGAGTCCAAATCGAAAAGACGAATTCAGGGGCGTCCACCCTTAGCGGACAGGGCTCGCCCACCTTCAGCGGGCGGGGTCTGCGTCACTAGCCGCGCAGATCCTCAGTTTTCGAAAAATAGAATCTTCAAAAAACAAAATGAAACAGGCTCGCCATCCTAAGCCGGCGGGGTCTACGGCGCAAACCACGTAGGTCCTTATTTTCAAAAAAAATGAACACAAAACAAATTTCAAAATAGATTCGTCCACCTCTATCGGAAGGGGTGTCCACCCTTAGCGGACAGGTTCGCCATCTTTAGCCGGCGGGGTCTACGTCACAAACTGCGTAGGTCCTTATTTTCAAATTTCAAAAACAGATTCGTCCACTTCTATCGGACGGGGTGTCCACCCTTAGCGGACAGGCTCGCCATCTTTAGCCGGCGGGGTCTGCGTCACTAACCGCGCAGGTCCTTAGTTGCTGCAGCAATAACTTTTTCTGGTTTTCCGTTTTTCCAAAAAAAGCGATGTGAGTAGCTTTCCCTTTTTTCAAAAATTAAAGGATTGGTTTTCCGTTTTTCCCAAAAACGTTGTGAGTAGCTTTTGGTTTTCCGTTTTTTCCAAAAAAAGAACGATGTGAGTAGCTTTTGGTTTTCCGTTTTTCCAAAAAAGCGATGTGAGTAGTTTCCCTTTTTTCCAAAATTTAAAAGATTGGTTTTCCGTTTTTTCCAAAAAAGGAACGATGTGCTGGATTTTCCTTCGTTTTACGTGCCATAAAAACAAGGGGGTTTTCTCGTTTAGCTAACCCTGAAAATGAGAATCTTTAAAAACATTTTTTACCTCGTGATTGGGCTTGGCCAGGCCCAATTACACTTTATAGCTTTGATTTCGAAAACATCTGTAGCTACTCCCAATGACAAAGTGAGGGAGTTTCTACGCACCTTTAGATCCTTCCAATGATGTGAGGAAGTTTCTATACTATCCGTTGACAAATCCCAATGACACGTGAGGGATATGTCGACACTTCAAGTGATGACCCTTAAGTCAAATGTTATCACTCGGGGGCTCGTGAGACCCTCGCCAAAACAGGTCACCATGGCTTGTGCGACGCACTCCGTCTAATACTTTGACCATCGTCTTACTCCAAGACTCAGTCAAAGTGGGGGCTAACTGTAGACACCTACTTTTGTCCCCATTCCCAAAAGGGAAGGTTCGATGATGAAAACATAAATCTCCACTTGACAACGCATCTCCTATAAAATAACGAATCTCAATTCCCCTTTTCATTTCACCCGAAACCTGCTATTTATAGAAAGCTGCTATTTATGGAAACCTGCTAAAAATAGTAACTACTGTAATGGTAGTTGTTAAAAGTGGCAAATCATAAAAGATAGAAACCCGTCAGAATTAGGTGTTGCACTCCAACATAAATCCTAAATGAGATAGAAATTGCGAGAGAATCCTATTCCTAATATGATTCGAAAGTAAGAGTCACGTATTAATTAAAATCCTAACGAGCCTAGAGTTCGTAACGGGCCCAGACGCATTCCGTCACAAGGTTAATACGCGCTAAAAGACTCAATTAAATCTCAAACACTCCGGATTTTAGGAATCCGAATCTGACTAAGAAAACAGCCCAGACCCTATTTTCAACGCCTGGTTATGGGCGCCGAAATCTTCGGCGCCCAGGCCTGGGCGCTGAAAATACCTGGTACGTGTTTTTTCCTAATTCCTCGTGGATTAGAGTTCTACAATTCTATCTTTCCACGAACTCTTTCCTATAAATATAGCCCATGTTCGACGTGAAAAAAGGGACAACAACAACACAATTATTATTCTGAGTATTGACTCTAAACCCCTATGCCTAAGCCTCACGCTGCAAAACTGATCACGCGTTCTGTCGCAATCGATCCATAAATCGAACAGAACGTATCCTGTCCCATAATTTGAGATTCGTTAAATAAAAGGAGAAATAGCAAAGTCAAAGTGGTTAGTTTTCTGAGAACCGTGACGCACCTCTCAAGGGTGCGTCGTAATGTGTCCCTTTTCTATGATATAATTGCTTCCCTCGCCCTTTTATGAACTGTTAAACTAACTAAATCTGATTGTTCGATCACGCCTAATAAATATGATATTTTTGGGAAATTGGATTGTCATGCTAGGTCCCTTAAAACAATCTAAACCAGATAATCGCGCTCGATCTAGTACTATATGTTGCATATTGTTAAAATCAACTCAGATTAGTTTAATAGTTAACGCATGTCCCTTCAATTATTTATGCTGAGCTAGTAAGGATATCCTGCCTCTGGAGTTATCGAAGAGCGAGTACTCCTCTCGGTAGTTACAGTCCCCCGAACCCTCAATCTCTACCCTGCGGGTGTACGTTGAGCGATCCCCACCACCAGGGATCACAAGGGAACCTACGGCCGTCGTGGTCAAACATAATTGCACTCCCTTTATGTCACGATAACCGGGTTTTGTCAGTTTTTCTCATTGTCGTTAAAAACTGAATGGCGACTCCTATATTACTAGTCAATTGGGTGTAAACTCACAGGAAATCCAATTACACTTGATTTGACAAAAAGAAGCGTCACACCCACGAGGGACGAGGTCACGCATTAGCCTCGTGCTTTTTTCGACCCCTCACAATAGGTACTACCTAGAGATGTCAAAACGGTTACTCGAGTTAGGTCCGGGTCTGGTCATCTCGGGTTTCGGGTCATGATCTGTTCGGGTCGTGTCAAATCATTTTATCACCCGGGTGCAGGTGTAATATCTCGTATTTTTAAGTAATTATAAACATATTTAATTATATTTATAAAGCATTTTTTTAAATTTTATAAGTTAAAGTTGCATTGAAATATTTAGTTAAATGTATTTCATTAGTTAAAAATATTTTTATTATTTTTAATTGGAGAGAAAATGATTTTTATTTAAGTTGGGGAATTTTAATTGGGTTTCAAAAGTAAAACTATTTTTAATTAATCTAGCCCAATCCGATTACAAGTTCAAGTCCAAACAAATTAAGCAAGACCATCTTATGTTTAATGAAGCCCGAAAGGGAATCCTAAAGCCTAGCCCATCTTGGAGTTTCCTAAGCCTATAAATATAGGTGATCACCCTCAAAATCACCAATTATTATTCATTAAACCCAAAAGTAAAACCCTAACCCTAAATCTCTCTTTTTCGTCGAACTTCTATTTGGCCTTTTTTCTCCTACTTGCGTTCGTTTTAAGACAAAAGTTTCTACTTTGAAGTTGTAGATCTCAAAATGTTCTTGAACTTTTCCTCATGAATAAATTGATTTAGAGTTAAAGATTATGAGTTATGGTTGTTTTAAAATCCTGCTGTCTTCCGTGCTCGCCGCCCCATGCCCGCACGCCCAGCCTTCGCCCAGCGCACACATCACTGCACAACAGCAGTACCGCGCGCGGCTGCTTCCCCGCCGTGCTCTCTACTCTTTTGCTCGTCCTTTTTTCGTCGACCACCCTTGCAGTCGTCGTGCTTTAAGCCGACCGGTATGCTTTCTCTTCTTCCTAATCTATCTCTATTTAAATTATGTTTTTAAATTATGATTATTATTTAGATTATTGATTTAAATTGTATTTGGATTGGTTATGAACACCAAAGTTTGGGATTTTTATGATTACATAATTGAGGATGATTTTTAATTATAGTATTTGTAATTTTTCAGATTTAAAAATATATCAAAGCTTTATTTTTTATGAGTTTTAATGGTTTTAATTACAAACTATTATTAGGGTTTTGATTAAATCCATATGGCTAACTGATTAACATAATTAGATGTCAATTTTAATTATGGTAATCAACATTAATTTTCAGATTCATTTGAAGGCTTAAAGTGTTGATTTTTAATGGTTTTAAACATGAAATTAATTAAATTTCATGCTAGGCTTTTAAACGGTTAATTGGAATTACTATTTTAATGATTAACAATTAATTTCTAATTAATTCAAGTGGTTTATAACTAAATAAAGTTGCTGATAATTTAATGAACATGGATGATAATTAAGTTTTATTATTTTAATGATATGAGGAAATTTCTAAATTATTGGATTGAATCACAAAGCTAGTGGCCCCCGTACTTAGGTATTCAAGGTACGTACAAGTGTAGGGTGACCAACTTGAATTCATGTGAATACATGTTATGGTTATATGATGTGATTCATGTTTACTTAGATTATTGGATTCATGTTTGAGTATGTGAGCAAACATGTTATGATTGATTATGTTTGTTGAATTTAAATAACAAGCATGTTGTCTAAGTATGTTTTATGCATGTATAGTTTATTTGCATGCAAGGAATGATTTATGCTATTGTACTTAATGTCTAGTAATTTTATGAGCTAAGTATATTGCGTGCCATGTTGCACTATTTCGTAATCACACGTGCCTCGGTCGTGGAGGGTATACATCAATGGGTCAAGGTGAATTGAATTTGGACGTTTGTGCTTAATGCAAAACCTGCATGTTAAATGGCATGTCGTGGACTCAACACTTTGTTGAGAGGGAACCCTTAAGTAACTTCATTTGAGTCTGGAATTGATCACAAGTCTTGATGATTCTAAAAAAAGTGTTGTTTGATTGTTCGTTTATTAAATGTCTTACCTAATTATGTCTTGAGTGGGCTTTGTAAATAAAATACTCCGTATTAATAAACGTAAAGTTCAATCTGAATAAGCTTTAAAACTCTTGGAACGTATATACTTTGAGTATGAACTATGGATGGAGTATCTTGTCAAGTGGTTGTACTCCTACGAATCATACAAGATGTTATTTCATTTTTTTATGCGATGGAAATCCTTCTGTATGGTCCGACAATGTTACTTTCTTCCGTAATGGATACTTCCGTAATGTATATTTATTTTAGTGTTTGGTGGGCTCCTAACACTCTTCCGTAATGGATATTTTCTTTTAAGCCCTTTCGATGCTTATTCTAATTAATCTATGAGTCAAAACTCGTGTCTTGGGTCGAGTCTTGTCTTTAGATTAAATGTTTATTAGTCGGCTTTTGCATGTGGTTTCATTTATTGTTGTTGGAATGAAGCATGCTAGTTTTAAGATTTTATTCTAGCTTGTTTGTACTCAACTTTCGCTGATTACTTGTTTTGTGTTTTGGTCATGGTCTTTGCCTTAATGGGACCCTATGACAATCCGTCATTTGCACTTGCATTGTTGGGGAGTAGAAATTTAATAATCATGTTTTAGAAGTGAAGGAAATAATGCCCTTGGTCCAAGTATGCATTCTATGTTAAGTCTAATAAATGCGATTCAGTATTAATTAACAAGTTAATAATTCAGTGAGATCAAGTGAGCTGAATGCCTAGCTAGAGGCCGCTTCAGTTCAAGTGGAATTAATGATATTAATCCACAGCTTACTCTTGACTGAACCCGTAGGGTCACACAAATAGTACGTAAACGGATCAAGTATTTAATGGCATTAGATACTCCATCTATGGATATTCGGAATCGACGGATCTTGGTTTCAGTGGGAGCTGAGATCGTCACAGGCAAGAAATGAATACTCCGGAAACGATGATATTGCCGGAAACGGAAATATGGATCGTATCGGAAATATAAATATTATCCAAGTCGTAGATGTTGCCGGAAACGGAAACATGGTACGTATCGGAAAATGTTATCGGAAATGGAAATATTACCAGAATCGGAAATATTGCCGGAAACGGAAATATTGTCAGAATCGGAAATATTATCGGAATCGGAAAATAATTCCGGAAACGGAAATATTAAATATTTGTTCGAAACGGAAATTGATTCCGGAATCGGAAATATTAAATATTGTTCGTATCGGAAATGAATTCCGGAACCGGGAATTTAATCAGAAGCGTATCGTACGAATTAGCATCGGACGAGGCCTGCCGGACGAAGGCCCAGCACGAAGTCGGGCCATCGCCCAGCAAGCCAAACGCGCGCCCAGCCAAGGCAGCGCCCAGGCCCACCGCAAGGCAGGCCCAGCGCGCGCCTAAGGCCATGGCCTCGCTGCGTGGGCTGCTGCTCGCACGCACGCGCATGGGCGGCCCTCGTGGCTGCCGTGTGTGTGTGTGAGTTTGTGTTCATGCACGATTCCTAAAACTATTAGAATTAGTATATGATTAATTCCTATTCCTAAAAGGATAAATTAATTAATTAGAGTTCTTATAGGATTCTAAGTTTAATTAATTCGTATCCTACCAGGATTCCAATTTCCTTTCCATAACTCTATAAATACGTGCCTAGGGTCACATATTTTCAGAGATTAATTCAAGTATTCAAAGTGAGTTTTGAGAGAAAAATTCAGCCATAATTCTTACCTAAGAGTGCCGAAAATTCTAGTACCTTAAGAGCGATTCTAGTTGGTCAATCTTAAGGCGGATCCGGACGTGCTGTGGACTATCTACGGAGGGACGACACTTGGAGTCCTAAAGACTTGTTCTTATTCGGTTCGGGCGCAGCTAGGGAAGGCACGCAACAAAGAGTATGCATCTAAACTATGCTATATGATTATGTGTAAATAATATGTATTCCTGGCTAAATGGTTTTTCCGCATGATTTATGAATTGTCATATGTATCATAACCTAACAGTGGTATCACGAGCCCCTTATTATTTTCATAATCTAAATTGCATAAACATGGTTAAATATTACAAATTTGCAAGAATTAAAAGGGGTGATTAATTTTCGTAATTGTTAATTAATTGCAAATTGCGTTTATTTAATTATACGTACGCAATTTTTCGGCAGTTTCTTCGTTACTCATCCAAATCGAGTGATTTTTGTGTCAATTCCGCATGTAAAAGGCATTCTAAAATTTTGACAAAACTAGTATTTTTCTGCCGAACCCAGAATTCTCAAATTCGAAGCCTAACTATGAGTTTTCGAAGGTTTTAGTTTTTCGAATGCAAAATTTCGTAAATTTAAGATGTTAAATTAAATATTTGCGATTCTTGTTGATAAATCTTGAATTTTTGATTGACCTACAGTATATGTTTAACAAGTTTGAATGCCTAGCCTTGTTAATTATGCAATCTAATTTGTAATTATGATTAATTTGTTGAAAATTAGAATAATTTAGAATTAATTTGATTTTCATAATTAATTATAATTTAATTAGAAACCTATGATTAAAAACCACCATAAAAATTGTAAATTTATGATAAATTTTAAATTTTTATGACCTAGACTTGAATCCATGACAATCGGAAATCAATTGAATAATAAATTTTCGATTTTTTCGCCCTAAAATTATGAAATTAATATTATTTATTAATTTGTCATTAATTTTAAATATAAATTTTAAATTTTTATGCGATTCGTTCATATAACTTGCACGCACAAAGCAATGGACGCTCCGTGTTACCCTTAAGGGGTGTTGTATAGTGCGGGCATGCGACGACGAGCAAGGGAGCTCGTCGCCCGTGCGGCACGAATGCAATGAGCAAGGCATGGTGCACGAGCACAAGACAGCAGCCCTGCCTTGTGTCGTAGGCCACGAGCTATGGACGTATGGGCATGGGCGAAAGGCAAGCCATGGCAGTCGCGTGTGGGCAGCAAGCGAGCTGCGCCACAACGCGCACTGCCTCGCGCAAGCGCGCGCAGCCTCGCGCGCAGTGAGCGCAAGCTCGCGTGCCACGAGCGCTGCGCCCAGCGTTGAACGCGCGCAATTGCTCGCGCACAACGAGCGATGGCTCGCGCGCACAGCGAGCAATGGCTCGCACGCACAGCGAGCGATGGAACGCGCGCAGCGTGCGCTGGCGAGCGCGCACAGCGAACGATGGCTCGCGTGCGTCGAGCGCTGGCGCGCGCGCAGCAAGCACCACAGCGTGCGATGGCTTGCGATGGAGATGCAGCAGCTATGCGACGAGCGCATGGGCTGCGCGCACATGGCCAGCGATGGCTGTGTGCGTGCGGCCCATGGGCGTGCGATGCGTAGGGTGTTTGCGTTGCGATTAGATGGTTTTGAATGTTTAATTTGAAATTTTTCAGTTTACGTAATTTTAATTAATTTTAAAATTAATAATTGAAATTATTTTCTTGGATTTTAATTTTGAATATTGTAATTATAATAAATTTTATTTATTCTAATTATTTTACTAAAATTAAAATCATGAATTAATTTAAATACGACTGAAATTAAATTAAACTTTTGGATTCAATTATAAATTTATATGAGCTTTAAATTTTAATTAAATTTGTATGTTTCCGGTTAGACTAGAAATACATTTTTATGTTTAAAATTAGTAAAGCATATGAATTTATTGGTTTAAGTGGGAGCCCTTTTAGTCATAAACTCTTGATTAGGTCTACAAATCCTTAAGGTTAAAACAACTTGATTAGAATTAATAAGGACTGAATAATTGGTAGATTATTGGTGCCCTTGATTAATTGCTGCAAATGTTTACGTGATGCATAATGTGTTATACTAACCAGCTATGTGGGCCATTCATGATAATGAATGGGTGAATGGTATATATTGTATATGTACTGTTTTGCAGGTTATGAAGTGACTAGTATGGCCCAAATAGGATAGAAAATATGGTCTGCGTACCATTAATTTGAATGTAATTGGTCTAAAGTACCAAAGTTGTTTTTCAATTCAAATATGGTCTGCGTACCATCAAATAGTTGTAATTAGTTTTAATTATAGCTTATCCTATTTGAAGAAAATGGTGCCTCCCACGGAGATTTTCGAGACGGACTTTGAAGTTAAAGCTTCAAGATGAAGTCGGGCCATACTAGATCACATTTATCTTATGCATGCTTTAAGTTATTTATTGCTTTAAATATGTCTTAATTATGCATGAGATTGTGGCTTGATTATATTGCATGATTAAGGATTTTAGTTCACTTAAAATCTAACCAACATAGTAAGAGCCTTAAGTTCCAAACTTAAAAATTGAGTTAAAAGGTGCCATGCCAAAATATACACTTGCTTGGATATCCTTTACATCAATCTAGTAATAGTTTTCGCTCAGCGAGGTGTTACTTATTGGTCCTAAAGGGGCAAGGTACACAAATAATTGTGAGTACATGTTAGTTTTGGTGAAACTCAACGATATAAGTAAGGAGTCCTTTTATGTCGTGGCAAAATCGATAGGTTTACCTAATAAGTTCTTAGACGTACCTATCAACCAAGAATAGTTTCTAGACTATTAGCAAAAGGCTTTTGCTTACCTAAGATGTTTTAGGATTAAGTCGACAAACTGTGCTTAGTTCTTCAATGATTTTAGGATCTTGGAATCATTTTATTCACACCTGCCGGAACACATAATTCGAATAAAATGCTAATGACTTGTTTGAATTGCATGGTTGCTTTAATTTCAAGTTATTATTCATGATAAATGTTTAGACTTTGCATGCTTCAATGAATGTTTTAATTATTGTTTATAATTAAATATCTTGCACTGCAGTAAATCCTTTTAGAAAGGTAACAGTAAATTTCCTCGATTGGTAGTGAATCCAAGAACGATTCACGGAAATGAGAGAAAGTGAGCAATTTAAAATGTACGTTTCTTATAGCGACTTTTATGGTTGTTTTCGAATATCAAAGTCGAATGGCAAACCAATTGGTGCTTGTGAATTCAAAATACACTGTAGTTTTGAGATCATAAAGCATTGAGTCTAATACGCTCAGCTTTACCAATGGTTAACAACCTAATATCTTTGTCCATTTAATTCTCGAATGAGTCTAGTCCCTAGACATTTGAATAGATCGATGCTTAGAGAACTTTAGAAGCTTCTGGTAAGATCATCTAGTTGAAACAAAATATTCAACATAAATTAAATGGTAAGAACCTTTTTGGGGTGACATTGGACATGTCTAACAAAGTATAAAAGTCAACACTAAAGAATTCAATTCTTAAGACTATAAGAAAGGGTACAAGAAATAGGAAAACAAAGGAACAAATGAAAGGAATTTACGATTCCGTTTCTACCTATAAGTTTATGTTTAAAGAGAAGTGACCTAGCAATCAAACTTCCTTGGTATCATATACCGCTTGAGGTTCTTACTTCGGTAATAACTCAAACAATGGAAGCTAGGATACACTAATGACCTACAAGTGGGAAATGAAGCATGGCAATGCTACATTAGTTGTAGGGTCATCTAGTTTGTTTTAAGTCCTTTCAAAGGCTGGAACTTAATGGCTATTTTGTTCCATAATCAACATACCTAAATTTCTAGACTCACATTCAAGAAAAACAAAAACAATGTTTGTTTGTTTATTTGAATGAAATGGTCAATTACAGGTTGAGTCAATATGCTTGATTAAAACAAACAACTCTTTAAAGAACTTTACTAGGTTCAAATCAACCCCTTGATTTGAGTTCCACTAATCTTTGGCATTGTTGCTTAGACCATATCAACAAGTTAACATTCAAAAGCTCTATTTTGATGGACTTTTGAAAGTTGATTGATTTCTAGATCATTTTAAGACAACTAGTCTTACTTGTTGAAAGTAACATAAGATATGAACTATTGTTAGAACGCCTAGACAATGGAGTTCAAAGCTAAAGAAAGATTTTATGACTTTATTATTTCACATGGATTTGAGTGAATATAGGTTTATTTCCTCAAATGTGATATAAGTTGAATCTGTTTGGCTAGTTCAAAGATTCAGAAGTATAAATCCCACTTGGCAAGAAATCATAAAGATCTAGGTTAGATCATGTTGATGATTACTTGAGACCAAATATGATCATCATTGATTGTGTGTTGTAATTTCACAATCTAGGTCCATAAGATATGGCATATCTAAATTGGAATGATCGAAGTCGATTAGTACTTCATTCGATCAATGATGGATCATAAAGACTTTTCCTTTAATTTCTAAAACAAAATGCTGAACTACCACCAAACTAAACTAAATTCGTCAAAGCTATAGAAAAGAAATTTCAGAATATCTTTTCGATAATATATATCTAGAGAGTTGCTAAACTCAGTGGGAGCTTAGTGTTTGTTATTCAACAAACTAAGGCCCAAGTCTAGATATATGTTTCATTGTGATTTATTCAAATGAGACACAAGGGTATTGTTTCTACCACGAATTTTTGAGAACATAATGTTTGTTTGCTCGAAATAATGTCCTTTTGGAGATTCGTTTCCAAAATGACAAGTGGGAGAAAATAGACCTCGAAAGTCTTCGAGGCGAACACTAAACATAAACGGACATTCCGGAGGCTTTTCGAAGTGCTTCAGAAAATCCGAACTTATTCTTTAAGGACTTTAGAAGTGGCTTTTAAAGAATAGACTTCTCTTAGAAGACTTTACAAGTGCTTCAAGGAGAATAGAATATTCAAAGGACTTTCAAGTGGCTATTGATATTCTGTTGTTTGATGTTCTATACCCAAGTAGGCATAGAGTTCAAGTCACTGGAACTATGAGATTCTTCTATTAGATAGTAAAGAAACATAGAGTTCTGGTCAATAAAACTATGAGATTCTTCTATTAGATAGTGAAGAAACCTACAACTTGCAGTCAAACTATTATCATGTAGATTAATGAGTTTGTGACTTGTAAGAAAGCTATGACGAAACCTAGATTCCCTAAAATGGTTAGAGGCCATATATAGACTCAAATGTTTTAAATGGTTAGAGGCCATAAAACATACTCAATGTTTTGATGACAAAATTGAAATTTTGTTGATTTGCAAGAATAGTTTCACACCTATTGGTTGCAAGTTTGTTTTAAAGATAAAAACCATCAAACATGAAATTATGTTCACACACAAAGCTAGATTAGTTGCTAAAGGTTACAAGCAAATTCACGGCGTGGATTGTGTTGAAACCTCATGCATAATCGTAATGCTCAAATCTATAAATCAAGCAATGATTGCATATTGGTACATATAGCAATTGGATGACAAAACGTATTCCTCAATCAAATGTTGGAATAAAATATGTACATGGTATGTCATAGGATTTGTGGATCCAAATAAATGCTTGAAAAGGAAAGCTAGCTTATAAAATCTAAGTACAGATTTAAGCAAACAATTGGGAATTGGAACTGTTTTTTAAGTGAAGCTAATAAGCATTTTAGTTTCATAAAATATACATGATTCTTATAGATATATAAGAAGTTTAGTGGGAGTACATAAAAACTTAATTGGTCCTATGTGTATCACACACATATCTCTCTATTGTAAAATAACATTCAAATGCTAATGACTTAGATTTGAAATTATTCATCAATGATGGACCAAGGCGAAACTTAGTACATACTGGGTATTAAGATCTATTTACAAAGATCTTATGATATTGTTTTGGATTAAGTAATGGCATTTACTAAATCAAACACGAAAGTCTCCATTGGAGATATTCGACCTATGTGAATAAATCTAAGTAAAGGATGTTTGAACTATGAATAAGCATTTACTAAGTTAAACATCAAAGAGTCTAAATGAGATTCTTAACCTATATTATATGTCAAAGAATTTAGCTGAATTTAGTATCTACTGAAACTAGATAAGCTAAAGTTACATGAATAGAATTCAATTGGGAATTATTTTGCAAAAGAATTTATCATGTATGATATAATATGAGGATCGCCAAAAACGTATCGTATGACTTTAGGCATGACGAACATATACCAATCTCTATTGATCTAAGTGAAGATCAACTAGATTGAGATCAAGAATACTTATGGTACTTGAAAAGGTACATAGGAATAGTTCTTGATTCAAGGAAATAAAGATATGCTAAATATTGATGCTACACGCATAAACACTGGCAAAGGATCAAGCAAGACCCTTTGGAGTTAACCATTGATAAGGACGAGCTATAGAGCATCGTGTTTTGAAATGGCAAATGGATTGGAGACCATGAGTTGTTGCGTGGGAAATTAAAATATTAATTTCTATGTTCTAAGATACAGGTGGAAAGTCTTCCACATGTCTGTGAACTGCTTGGATAGGTAAATCCAAACAAAGCATCACTAGCAACCTATACAGTTGAAGTAAAAGTACTTATTGCCTAAGAAGCAATAAAATAGAGTTGTTTATATTAAAGAGTTCTTCATTGAACTTGGGTAGATCACCTATCTGCTGGCTTGATGGTTCTTCATTGAAAAATGCGTAGAACTACTCTTGAAGCAAGAAAAACGTCTGCTAACTTGATGGTCCTACATTGCAAAATGAGTAAAACCACCATGAAAGTAAGAAAGACTAGATCACATAATAAACAAACTCGAAAAGATCTTATCATCATATCTCGAAAATCATTCGATGAAAAGATATTAAGATTGGCAAAGCATGATAACTAAACCTATGCAACAAGTAAGAAGCAACACTCACGTTGTAGCACTGGAAATCAAGCATAGCTTTGAATTCCATGAACTGTTTTAAAGATGGGTTTGAGGCCCATGGTTGTAAAACAATGGGGTTGAACATTTATCATATATGAAATGTATTTTCATATTCCATTTAATCTTGGTTTAGTATTAAATGATGAGTCCCTTCAAATTTGACGATATATTCAAGATAGACTGTCAGGACCAGTCCTGTGACTAAGAAATGTCTATCAAGTGAACTTGAATGTCAAATGTTGAAAATGGTCCCTAGTCGGAGTTTTCTATAAAATTGGACGCATAGAAAACGTTAGACGATTAGAATGCAAGATGACTAGTAGTTCTGTTTCTTGAACTATGTGGACATGGCAATGTCATAATCATTTGCATAGATACTTACTTTGGGAAGACTAGTATCGGACAAGACCTATGAAACTTTACTGTAAGAGATGAAAGTCTGTCATAAGTAAATTTCATTAAATTATTAGACACTAAATCCTCAATACCTGAGTGATTTGAGATTACTTGTTTGAGAACTGGTTGCTTTGACGTTGACCAACCGTCGCACCGTAAAAGGAGGCTATAAAGGCAACGCTCAGGTAATCACCTATCAAACGAAGTCTAATCTCAAGATCGCAAGATTGGGATTATCCTCCCATAAATCGGGATGAGATGCTTAAAAGTTGTACAAGGCCACTCGGAGAGCTAGAAACTGTGAAGTGCATGGCCGTGCTCGGATGAATCATAGGCTATGATTATCTGTTTATTTGATCAGTTGAACTCTGAAACCGAGGAACACCTCTGGACATAATAAGGATGACAACTCTTACCTTATGTTCAAGAGCAAGCATCGAGCGACAAAGGAATTAGGAAATGCACACTTGTCCCTAAGGACAAGTGGGAGACTGAAGGAAATAATGCCCTTGGTCCAAGTATGCATTCTATGTTAAGTCTAATAAATGCGGTTCAGTATTAATTAACAAGTTAATAATTCAGTGAGATCAAGTGAGCTGAATGCCTAGCTAGAGGCCGCTTCAGTTCAAGTGGAATTAATGATATTAATCCACAGCTTACTCTTGACTGAACCCGTAGGGTCACACAAATAGTACGTAAACGGATCAAGTATTTAATGGCATTAGATACTCCATCTATGGATATTCGGAATCGACGGATCTTGGTTTCAGTGGGAGCTGAGATCGTCACAGGCAAGAAATGAATACTCCGGAAACGATGATATTGCCGGAAACGGAAATATGGATCGTATCGGAAATATAAATATTATCCAAGTCGTAGATGTTGCCGGAAACGGAAACATGGTACGTATCGGAAAATGTTATCGGAATCAGAAATATTACCAGAATCGGAAATATTGCCGGAAACGGAAATATTGTCAGAATCGGAAATATTATCGGAATCGGAAAATAATTCCGGAAACGGAAATATTAAATATTTGTTCGAAACGGAAATTGATTCCGGAATCGGAAATATTAAATATTGTTCGTATCGGAAATGAATTCCGGAACCGGGAATTTAATCAGAAGCGTATCGTACGAATTAGCATCGGACGAGGCCTGCCGGACGAAGGCCCAGCACGAAGTCGGGCCATCGCCCAGCAAGCCAAACGCGCGCCAGCCAAGGCAGCGCCCAGGCCCACCGTAAGGCAGGCCCAGCGCGCGCCTAAGGCCATGGCCTCGCTGCGTGGGCTGCTGCTCGCACGCACGCGCATGGGCGGCCCTCGTGGCTGCCGTGTGTGTGTGTGAGTTTGTGTTCATGCACGATTCCTAAAACTATTAGAATTAGTATATGATTAATTCCTATTCCTAAAAGGATAAATTAATTAATTAGAGTTCTTATAGGATTCTATGTTTAATTAATTCGTATCCTACCAGGATTCCAATTTCCTTTCCATAACTCTATAAATACGTGCCTAGGGTCACATATTTTCAGAGATTAATTCAAGTATTCAAAGTGAGTTTTGAGAGAAAAATTCAGCCATAATTCTTACCTAAGAGTGCCGAAAATTCTAGTACCTTAAGGGCGATTCTAGTTGGTCAATCTTAAGGCGGATCCGGACGTGCTGTGGACTATCTACGGAGGGACGACACTTGGAGTCCTAAAGACTTGTTCTTGTTCGGTTCGGGCGCAGCTAGGGAAGGCACGCAACAAAGTGTATGCATCTAAACTATGCTATATGATTATGTGTAAATAATATGTATTCCTGGCTAAATGGTTTTTCCGCATGATTTATGAATTGTCATATGTATCATAACCTAACAAGAAGTGACGTGTAGGCCAAGTTGAAGGAAATAATGCCCTTGGTCAAAGTATGCATATAATATTAAGTCTAATAAATGCGGTTTAGTATTAATTAACAAGTTAATAATTCAATGAGATCAAGTGAGCTGAATGCCTAGCTAGAGGCCGCTTCAGTTCAAATGGAATTAATTATATTAATCCACAGCTTACTCTTGACTGAACCCGTAGGGTCACACAAATAGTACGTAAACGGATCAAGTATTTAATGGCATTAAATACTCCATCTATGGATATTCGGAATCGACGGATCTTGGTTTCAGTGGGAGCTGAGATCGTCATAAGCAAGAAATGAATACTCCGGAAACGATGATATTGCCGGAAACGGAAATATGGATCGTATCGGAAATATGAATATTATCCAAGTCGTAGATGTTGCTGGAAACGAAAACATGGTACGTATCGGAATATTATCGGAAATGGAAATATTGCCGGAATCGGATATATTGCCGGAAACGGAAATATTGTCAGAATCGGAAATACTATCGGAATCGGAAAACAATTCTGGAAACGGAAATATTAAATATTTGTTCGAAACGGAAATTAATTCCGGAATCGAAAATATTAAATATTTTTCGTATCGGAAATAAATTCCGGTATCGGGAATTTATTCGGAAGCGTATCGTACGAATTAGCATCGGACGAGGCCTGCCAGACGAAGGCCCAGCACGAAGCCGGGCCATCGCCCAGCAAGCCAGCGCGCCACACGAACAGCCAAGGCCACGCCAGGCCCAGCGCAAGGCCAGACCCAACAGGCCGTGGCAGCGCGCGCAGCTGCGAGCAGTGGGCTGCCAGCATTGCTGCTGCTCGCGTGGGCTTATAGCTCGCGTGGGCCGAGCGACCGTGTGGGTTGTGCGCGGGCATGGCCTGCACGCTTGCGGGTCATGCTCGTGTAGAGTTTGTGTTCACATACGAAACCTAAAGTGTATAGCATTTGTTTAATGATTAAATTCCTAATCCTAAAAGATAAATTAATTAAATAAGAGTTCTACTAGGATTCTAATTTAATTAATTCGTATCCTAGTAGGATTCGATTACTTATTCCATGGCCTATAAATATGAGTTAAAGGCTCATAATTTAGATCGAGAATTCAAGTATTCAAAGTGATTTTTGAGAGCAAAAATTCAGTCACATCATTGCCTACAATAGCCGAAAATTCTAAGTACCTTAAGGGCGATTCTAGTTGGTCAAGCTTAAGGCGGATCCGGACGTGCTGTGGACTATCTACGGAGGGACGACACTTGGAGTCCTAAAGACTTGTTCTTGTTCGGTTCGGGCGCAACTAGGGAGGGCACGCTACAAAGTGTATGCATCTGAATTATGCTAAATGATTATGTGTTAATAATATGTTTCCTGGCTTTACGGTTTTTTCGCATGATTTATGTTTATTCATATGTATCATAACCTAACACAAGTAACCTTTCAAGGGTGGTTGATAGAGTTTATTTACTTGCAATGTTTAAACTCTATATATTATTTTAATTAATATAGACTATAACGATTTCAAGTTAGTTAATGGATTTTGATTCAAATTAATTTGGTTTGGGCCGTTATGGTTCGAACTAATTGTATGGAGGCCATTAATTATTATTTATTGTTTTAAAAGTTAGTTATTTCCGCTGCGTAATTCTAGTTTTATGAAAGCAAAGAATTATTAGGTTGTTACAGTAGGTCAGGTTCGGTCAGGTTGATTATTTCCCAGGTCATGTCTGGTTGTTTTATCATTTCGGTATAAGTCGGGTTCGGGTCGGATCTTTTCTAGTCGAGTACCATTTCGGGTTTGGGTCTTAACGAGTCGGGATTGAGTCATACTTGTAGCAGTTAATTTCGGGTTTGGGTCAAGTTCGGATCGGATTATTATCGGGTCGGTTAAAATTTAGGTCGAGTTCACTTTCGAACACTGGTTAAGATCGGGTCCGATAACTATCAGGTCTAATCAAGCTTAAACCTTATAATTAACTTTTATAAATTTGGTTAAATTTGGTTTAACGATTTTCAATTGTTCTAGATTAGGTATTTATATAAAAAAAAATAACTTGGTTTAGGTTATTATTTAGTTACGTCAATGACAAATCGGGTTGTCAATAGGTCGTGTAAAATCAGGTAACCGGTTGTCACGAGTTGGGTCAATAACAGGTTAAGTTCATCGGGTTATAATCGGATTCGGGTTGACATCGGGTCGGGTGTTGAATCGGGTTCGGGTCATTTTTCGGTCGGGTCAGTTGACTCAATTATGTTATCGGCTATATTTCGGTCGGGTGTTAGGTTCAGGTTCGGGTCATGCATTAACGGGTCAAAATCGATGGTCGATTTTAACATGTTGGATACGGTCGGGTTACGAATTTCCTATTTTAACAACATTATTTCGGGTCTCGAATCGGATCCGAATTCTTAAAAATATAGGTCGATTTCTCGGATCGGATCAGTTTTTAACAGCTCTTATACTACCGTTCTACCGTACAAGTTAAGACCGTACGACGGATCACACACAATAATATAAAGAGACATGGGCAAAGGAAATAGTGATAAAGTCATGATAACGCATGCATGCTAAGATTATTAGCTAGCAATAGATGGAAGTTGATAAAAGCGATGGGAATATGTGTTTACGCAAACGCGCGCATGCATGGGTAGTTTAAGTTTCCACTCATAGTTAGAATCCAATGTTGAAGCTAACCATGTACGTAGGACTCGATGTACTACTTATAAGGAAACAACTTCTAGTCACTTTGGGCATGCACTAAATTTCTCACGGGTATCATTCGTTTATTAAATTTAATTAAAGCAAATACTGTCTCTTTGTTCCTTGCCTAAACTACAAAACGTTTTTCATTTTGCTAACAAAAAATTAAATAAATCAATCTTTTTCAAAAAGAGTGCTCCGTACTTTTTAGACTAAACATGAAATTATTTACGATAATATTCCAACCCCGTGCATGAAAAGTTAGAGGCAGTTTGAATCCTCTGTCCTTCTATTGCGTATTTGTGTCTCATTTTCTATGTCATTCCATGCTCATACGGAGTATAACAACATATTGCTTCAATTTGATCTTATCAGTGTTATTACAGTAACTATGCTTTCAAAAAAATAAAATAAGAAAATAAAATGAGTTGGACCAATAGAATGAAGTGGTATAGGAATTGTCGCGTAATGGAACGCATCGCAATGGTGGGATAGAGGATATATATAAAACTTAGTTCTTGTTCTTTTGAGCAGAACTGAACTAAAATTGAATAAAAAAAAAAACCCTAAAACTAAATTAAGCAAAAAAGAACAAGGTCTTAGATGTGTAATAATGCTCATTATATATCCAAATATATATGGTTCGATAAATCATCTACTTCCTCCGTTTTATAAATATCGCACCATTTTGTTTTTTAACTATTCACACTAAACTTTTAGTCATCTTTTATAATTCATATCTAGAAAAACTAGTCATGTGAGATCTTGTTAGATCCGTATCGATATATATTTTCTAAATATCATTTTTTAAAACTTTTATTTATTCAAAAGTCGAGATATTAAGGGTTAAAGTACGTGTTGTAAAACGTTAAAGTCAACCATTGTGCAATGGTTAAGGAACGATGAAGGACATGGAGCGAGGGTGTACATTGCAAAAAAATAAAAAATTGAATCCACATAATGAAGATTTAACAAAGCCACTTTTCGAATCTTTTCTTTAATATCGTATTATAATAGGTAAAATAAAATACGACAAATGTTGAAGGTTTTAATGTTTTATGCATTTTAAACTTGTATACCATGGTACAGACTTATTAATTTTAAGCTTGTGAGTTAATGGGAAATTCACCTTGCATGTGAGTTGGAGGTTATAAGGTTGAGCTCCATCAACTGCGAAATGCTTAAAAGTGACTCAAAACACCTGCATAGATGGGCTGACTCAGTCCTAGATATGTTCCTAGAATAAGTTCGGATAAAATCACTAAACCAATGATGACAATAAGTCGGCTAAAGGTTTTTGGCAACCAATTGCTCATTTCAGGCGTTGGCTCAAGCTTTCCGGCCATTGACTTGAATGGAGAGTATAAGAATATGACGTAGAAAGGATAGCTGCACAATTCGACAAAGAAGCAAATGGTCGAAAATTGCTGAAATGATTTCTACAAGTCAGGCCTCCAGTGTCCTATTGCTTAATAGAATATGTTTTCGGAAAGGAAATGGGCCCATGAGTTCGTTTAGGGCTCGAAAACTGCACTTTAATTATTTCGGACTTTTGTTTTTAATTCCATTTCGTATTAGGGTTTTGTGTTAACTATCTAAACACTTTATTTTCGTCATTAGAAATCAACTATTCTTTTGATAATAAAATTCTGAGAGTTTATCTATTTCCTGGTGAATTCCGGAGTTTTACAGATTTATCGCTCATAATCCGCTTGTTCGTTCTAAAGATTAGCGCTTGCGTTTCTTTGATGATTCCGACTGCGTCAGAATAAGAAATGCTTCACATCATATAATCCTTTATAATGTTTATTTCTCTATTTTTTTCTTCATAATATATAAGTTAATCGCTTCCCCGTGACGATTAAGTATCCTTATTCCCACACAGGCAAAGGTGGCACCTTTCCTGAGAACTCTTAATCAAAACATATTCTTCATCACTTGAATAATACTCCGTACTTCGAAATGCCCCTAGTTTACAGAAACCTAGTGTCCTTTTTGCTTGCTTTTGAGTTTTGAATTAATTTTTTCAAACCTTAAAATGTAGTCAAAGAGGAAGATCAAATCATGCAAATAACCATCACGTAGTAATCATAGTTACTCCTTTATACGAATTACGAACTGAGTACTTCTTTTATGATCAAATAATTATTCATCCCAGCTGTCCAACTTCATCGAACTCCCACTGCTCCAAACCAGTCATTTCCCATTTCATTCATTTTCAATGAAGATAAAAGCCCTAAAATTACAAGGAACCAAAACAAAAGTTGGAAAAAAAAAAAAAAACCCCTAAAACTAACCACCATATATATGATTGCATGATTAATTACTTCCTTACCATTGATGAAAAAAGAGCAAGTAGCTTAGTAGTGCTGTAGTGAGGTACCATGTCATGCTCAAGCCGCCCAACAATGATCCCCACAGCGTATTATGCATCGAGTAATAACTAACATCGCACGTTTTTTTAGTTTAATTTTTATGCAAAACTTTAACGATTATTACTTTTCCTTAAACTTGCTTCATAGTTTAAAACTAGATTTTGGCCCGTGCAATACACAGATTCTGTTAAATTGTTAAGTTAAAATAAAACTTTTACATATAACAACGGCTATATTTTATTTATTAGATTAGATTCGCCTTTTATTTTGGATTAAATTTCATTTTAGATTTATATTTTAATTATTAGAGTGTTTGATTTTAGATGAAATTGTATATGCGTAATATTTTTATAATTAATTAATAAAAATATCTACGTGGCACCTAATTATTTATCTACGTGGCACTCGAATTTTTTAATTCAAAATTAAAAATTTCAAAATCTTACTTTTCATTGGCCGGAACCATTACGTGACGCTCTAATTATATTATTTGATTATTGTAAATTTTGGATTGAATTTTATTTTAGATTAGTGTTTGATTTTGGATGAATTTTATTTTAGATTTTTTTTTTAATTATTAAAGTGTTTGATTTTGAATAGAGTTATACTTCCTCCATTTTTTTTATAATTGCACCATCTTAGGTTTTGACACTATTCACATATTCTTATATACTACCTCCGTTCCTAAAAGTTCTTTACGCTTTCCGTTTTAGTCCGTTCCTGAAAGTTCTTTACACTCCTACTTTATTCCATTTTTACTCTTATTTGGCCCACCATAACTTACCCACTCACAATACTTTAATATTAGTTTTCACCCACTCACATTGTTGGACAATTTATAGCCACTCATTTTCCATTTGTTACCCCACCATCACATGTTCACCAAAATTCCTTAATTACCGTGCAAATAGTAACCGTAAAGATCATTTAGGAACGGAGGTAGTAGTTATTTTTTGTGATTTATATGTAAAGAAAAATATATTCATGTGGGATCTTGTTAGATTCGTCTCGAGATATACTTTCAAATTATCAAATTTTTATAATTTTTTCAATTGTATAATGAGAGATATTAATGGTTAAAATAGTGCATTGGCAAGCGTGAAATCTAAGATGGTGCAATTAAAAAAAATGGAGGAAGTATGTATTAGTAATTAATTAATTAAAATATCTATCTGGCACCTAATTAATTATCTACGTGACACTCGATTTTCTTAATTCAAAAATAAATTAGAAATCTTATTTTTCATTGGCCGAAATCAATAGTAATCCTACGTGGCGCTCTAATAATTCAGCAAATATGCCTATATATATATATAAGGAAAGAGGCGAGGTTATTTTAGTAAATACACTTTTGGTGTCCCCATTGGATTATTAAAATACCCTCCACCCTTATAGAATAGGAATAACCCAAAGAAACATTTTAATCAATCTACCCCCTTAAATAAATTCTTACTATTTATATCAATATGTTTATATGTGTTCGGCTCTATCTACCTTATATGTTTCTTATATATATTCTCACGCATCGCGTGCATATAAGACTAGTATATATATATATAAGCCAAGAGGGGATGGACAGTTTAGTAAACACACTTTTCGTGTCCCAAAGCGAAAAGACTAAAATACCCCTCATTTCGTTATCGGTCCTTGCTGAGCCACTCGCCCCCTCTCACTTCTCTTTCTCCTCTCACCTTCGTTTCTCTTTCTCCTCTCACCTTCGTTTCTAGGGTTAACCTTCCCCGCCGTCGTCCCTCACCAAAACACGTCCTCATTGCCTCTATCCTCAATTGCTTCCCATCGACGACCTTCCATCGCTTCTTAACGTCGGCCTTCCATCGCTTCCCGTCGTCGGCCTTCCATCGCTTATTCAACCGAGCTGGAGTATTCGGGCCAAGTACATATATTTCCGAGAATGAAAAACGATTTCGGCGATGATTACGTCTTCCAAATCACTTCCAAGTACTCTTTTTCTCTGCTGCAAATTTCAATTAGGTTTTTCAAATTGTTTCGAAATCAATTTCATCTTATGTATTTTTTTGTGATGCAAAGGAAAAATTGCCATGGTGGTTTCATTGGAAAATGGGCAATATATTGGGGAGTGTCGAGGTCACGAATCTACTATCAACGAAATATCTTTTGCCGATTCTTCGTCGCCGTATTTGTTGCTTTCTTGCTCCTCCGATGCCACAATTCAAGCTTGGGATACCAGAATTCTTCAACATGTCAGTGTTTTCTGCTTAATTCAGCTTGGTTAAGTGTTTGCCAACTCTTTTTTGACATGATTATAAATGAATGAATTGGTTGTTGCATTAGTATTTGAATGATTATGATTTAGCAGAGGTTTGTGAATAATTTTCTGTTTTAGGGTTTGAATTAATTTTATTTTGCAGGTGTCTACGCACACGATCTCCCCAAGATTTAATTTTCTAAATTTTTGAATTAATTTAGTTGTTGAATCAATTTTCTAAAATTTTGAATTAATTTAGTTATTGAATTAATTTGTCGAATTGATTAATAATGCTCATTAAAGTTCTGTCGAATTTTTGATGCATACAGGCCAAGAGAACCAAGAAGGTCGGTATTGTCGGGAAATACGATGAGTTCTGTCGGATTTAATGCCATTTGTTTTGTCGGATTTAGGGTTTATTGTGGGAATGTGTGAAGTTGTTCAATGAATTATAGAATTATGAAATCGTTTAATTACTACAGTGTTAAGATCAAAGCGATGGATGATTGATTGATGGCTAAATTCTGTTTTTCAATACATGTGGTTCAGGATTTTGATTTTAGGGGGGAAATTAACAAGTTTTTCGTGTTACTGCATAGTCTGATTACTCCTTGATCAAATACCTGTCATGCATTTTAAGTAATTGAGTTTTGGCGTATAATGTTGATGGGATTTGTAGTTTTTATGTAAAATTGTTGCTTTCAATTGCAATTTTTTCAATTTTTTCTAGGGTTGTCGTGATGTACAGGAAATGACATTGTGAGTGATGGGAGAGAAAGTATAATAGAACTGAATTGAAGTAGAACGACACAAACAAATAAACGGTCACATGGCGGAGTGGATATTGCATTAGACTCCGGATCTAAAGGTCGTGGGTTCGAATCCAACTGTGATCACCATGGCGGAGTGAACAAGCAGTTTGTAGGCTGCTTGTTCTGTTGTTACAATCTGTTGCTATGGGTTGTTCATTGCAGCTGTTTCAAGTGTTGTTTTTCTCCTGTTTTTCCCAGCAGCAGCTGCTGTGTTCTGGCTGAGGTTATCTTTTTTTCCCCTTTCAGCTTTGTTGATGCGTATGTTACTTTGTTACACACGTTGTTACCTTTTTAATGAGTATCCTGTATTCATTGTTGTTTTTGTTGTGGTTGGCGGTTTCTATTCAATTTTTTATTTTCAGTATAACCGTTAGTTTTCGGTTTTTGGTTTAATGAGTTTGAAAGTCATACTGAAGTGCCAGTTGACCATGTGATCGAGGTTGTGATCAGATCACTGTCTGCTCTCTGTTGTATTGTTGATTACATGTTTAGGCACTCAGCCTATTGAAAAACCAAATAGTGCATACACTAAGCAGTTTTTGATAGCAGCTAGCTTTCGATGTATGGCAGGTTTTTGTGGGGAGTTTTATTGCAGTTGATCAGAGAGAAGTAAAGATTTGGAATCCTTCAAGTTTCGCCATTTTTGTGACTGCATTTTCCGCCATTTTTGTATTCTTATATTCTCTCCTCTGGTGCAGGACTTGCGGCTGAATCCTCCTTCAAGTTTCACGACAAAACAAGAGATAGGGTAATGAAAGAAAAATGAGAAACACTTGGGTAGAGTTTTGTATTCAGGCTATTGGTCTTTTTTGGAAGCTTCTTTGTTTGGGCCTAATATTATGTTGGCCTTTGACGGGTTTACGTTAGCATCATTATGTTAAGTTTATATCATTGCATAATTACTTTTATTCAGCTACATGATTTATTCTTAGGTGATATAGATATTCATGGGTAGTGTAATTTAATTTAATTATGTTTTTATGTCTCTTCTGAGACATCTAGAATTAACAGCAATATATTGCAATTTAATATAATTTTATTTTTATTTCGAAATGTTACTAGTTTGTGAATTTTTTTTTATCTAATATTTATATTTAGTGGTTGTAATACAATTTTAAGTTTTTATATAATCCGCACGCATCGTGTGCATACAAGACTTATATATATATATATATATATATATATATATATATATATATATATATATATATATATATATATATATATATATATATATATATATATATATATATATATATTTTAGATTTAATCATCATATACATGTCGTCTGGAGACGGAAAAAAAACCGACACTCATTTAGAAACAGAGAGATCGAAGGAGTCGTATATGATATTACCTTACTCATTACAATAGAGACAAAATGTCTATGTCTTTAATTCATAATACTTGCTTTGAACAAATGGGCAAACTTATATACAGTGTTCAATCTGATCATACCGAAACAATTAGGTTGATAACAAACAAAACCCTAAAATTCTACCAACATATGATTGCTTGCATGATTAATTAGTTCCTTGTTGTTGTGGACAAAAGAGCGAGGTACCTTGTCATATCACTCAATATTGATCCCACAAAGTAGTATGCATGCATGGAGTACTATTATTGCGCGTTGTAAATTTCCATACACAATTTTGATGATTAATAAATTTCTCTTAAACTATCTCATAAAACACACTTCCAAACTAGTTTTCCTTTGTTTGGTACCTTAAAAGAAAATGTGAGAAGGTGGTGAAGATTGAGGGGAAGAAAGGAGAGGGAGGTAAGGAAGAAAGAAGGAAAAATGGTTTCCCTCCCTTTCAAATGGAAAAGGATTCATCATTTTCATCCATTACCAACCAAACAACGTATGATTGAAAAGGGGGATATTGTTTTCCATGAAAACGTTTTACGCCCTATCAAACGGAGCTTAAGAGTCAAATTAATGGTTAGAACAATATAAGTCAACTATGGTGCAATATTTCTGAAACAGATGAAGTATATATAATATAATCATCATATGTATCCTCGGGGGAAAAACATGACACTCATCTAGAAACGGAGGGATCGGATCAGGCCCGACTACCAGGAGGCAGGAGGTCTATAGGACCTGTAGAATGACACTTTTGTGCTATTGGATCAGCGGTAAACAAAAGGTCTTGCGCGCACAAGGTGTACAATAAATTTATTGTACACCAAGATAGCATTTACATATTTTTTTGTAACTTTAACCTAGTTTTGATTAACTTTTATATTAGTAAAAAAAAGTTGATAGATAAACATTTTAAAGGGTTAAATGATTAATGTTATACATTATTAGTGATTTTGAAGAAATAAGTACTAAAATGAAAAAATTTATCACTAAAAAGTAGATAACTTTTACATATATAAGCTTAACTTTTAAGCATTTTGAGTTAATTTTTACTCTGGTGTATAATAGTTATTGTACAACCTTTGTAAATAAGAATTTGTGAGCGGTAAATCCTAGCTCCCCTAACAACTCCCTAGGTAGCGGGATTTATTCACTTTCCCTAAAAATTTCCTTTTTCTTTCTTTCTTACTCCGTAGCTTTTAGTGAACCATAAAATGCAATACTATGTACGAAGTATTGGTTAGGTACTAGTGTACTAATATTATTTGCAATTGCCACTTTTGATTACTGTTTCTTACTCGATCATAAGTGTTACTCATCATATTATTAAGAACAAGGCCCCAAATTTTAGGAGACAACCCTGGATCGGACATACGCCTTGCACTAATTGAATAAAGGGAAAAGATGAATAATGAAGATGGATATGCAACCATGCATTATATCTGGGATTGTGGATGAGAAAGATAGATAGATAGATAGGTAGATAGATAAAGTTCGATATGATCGATGGTGGGATCAAGGGATCGTAAAATGAATGGATCCATGCATCCACTAAACCAATGCTTTTAACTTTACAGCAAACACTATATATCAAAAGGAGTGAGTCTCTGTGTTTTTGTTCTGGAACCTTTTATTATTTCCCACTATATATAATGTTTAACATAAACTACCATTAACTGTTTTAATTTCTAACTGTTATCTGAGAAATAAGATATTATTGCATTTACTGTTTATATATTATGATAGTTTTATGTACTAGCCTTATGCCCGTCAAAAAAAAAAATGTACTAGCCTTATCATTATTGTATCAATCAGTATATATATGTACTAGCATTATTATTGTTTTGTTACCCAAATAAAGGGAGATGAGTAGACTAATGATCTTGACCACTTTTTTTTGACATAAGTACAACGACTTGG
Organism: Spinacia oleracea; assembly: GCF_020520425.1. Classification (NCBI taxonomy): domain Eukaryota; kingdom Viridiplantae; phylum Streptophyta; class Magnoliopsida; order Caryophyllales; family Amaranthaceae; genus Spinacia; species Spinacia oleracea. The sequence goes on from NC_079488.1 coordinate 76,890,755, forward strand.
ACCGATTCGCAATTCCCTCTGTAGGAAGTAGTGCTGCAAAATTCGAAAAATGGTTAAGGAAATGCAGGTCGAATATTTGATGTGAGTAAGAAAAGCTGCGACGTGTTAGACAACATTGTGTTGGAAGCAAAATTTTCATTAAATACTAGGCTTGAACACTTTTCATTTCTACCAATGCCATTGGTCCAAGTATGCATTCAATGTTAAGTCTAATAAATGCGGTTCAGTATTAATTAACAAGTTAATAATTCAGTGAGATCAAGTGAGCTGAATGCCTAGCTAGAGGCCGCTTCAGTTCAAGTGGAATTAATGATATTAATCCACAGCTTACTCTTGACTGAACCCGTAGGGTCACACAAATAGTACGTAAACGGATCAAGTATTTAATGACATTAAATACTCCATCTATGGATATTCGGAATCGACGGATCTTGGTTTCAGTGGGAGCTGAGATCGTCACAAGCAAGAAAAGAATACTCCGAAAACGATGATATTACCGGAAACGGAAATATGGATCGTATCGGAAATATAAATATTATCCAAGTCGTAGATGTTGCCGGAAACGGAAACATGGTACGTATCGGAAAATATTATCGGAAATGGAAATATTGCCGGAATCGGAAATATTGCCGGAAACGGAAATATTGTCAGAATCGGAAATATTATCGGAATCGGAAAATAATTCCGGAAACGGAAATATTAAATATTTGTTCGAAACGGAAATTAATTCCGGAATCGGAAATATTAAATATTGTTCGTATCGGAAATGAATTCCGGAACCGGGAATTTAATCGGAAGCGTATCGTACGAATAAGCATCGGACGAGGCCTGCCGGACGAAGGCCCCGCACGAAGTCGGGCCATCGCCCAGCAAGCCAAACGCGCGCCACACGACAAGCCAAGGCAGCGCCCAGGCCCACCGCAAGGCAGGCCCAGCGCGCGCCAAGGCCATGGCTGCGTTGTGGGCCTCGTGGCGTGGGCTGAGCGCGCGCGCGCATAGGCGCCCCTCGTGGGCTGCCGTGCGTGTGTGTGTTTGTGTTCATGCACGATTCCTAAAGCTATTAGGATTTGGTATATGATTAAATTCCTAATCCTAAAATGATAAATTAATTAATTAGAGTTCTTATAGGATTCTAGTTTAATTAATTCGTATCCTAGTAGGATTCCAATTCCCTTTCCATACCTCTATAAATAAGAGCCTAGGGTCATAATTTATAGAGACAATTGAAGTATTCTAAAGGTAAGTTTTTGAAAGAAAAATTCAGCCATACACTTGCTACACAATAGCCAAAAATTCCTAGTAACCTTAAGGGCGATTCTAGTTGGTCAAACTTGAGGCGGATCCGTACGTACTGTGGACTATCTACGGAGGGACGACACTTGGAGTCCTGAAGACTTGTTCTTGTTCGGTTCGGGCGCAGCTAGGGAGGGCACGCTACAAAGTGTATGCACCTAAATTATGCTAAATGATTATGTGTAAATAATATGTTTCCTGGCATTAAGGTTTTTCCGCATGATTTATGTTTTGTCATATGTATCATAACCTAACAAATCGGGCAATACAACTCTGTTTAGAAGACATCCAAGAGATAGCTGCTCCACATAAAGTGAATACATATCCACTAGTGGAACTTACCTCATCATTACCAGATACCCAGTTTGCATCACAGTAACCTTCTAAAACAACAGGAAACCCAACATAATGCAAACCCCAATCCATAATACCCCTAAGATACCTTAACAAATGCCTAAGAGCATTCCAATGATCTTTACTAGGGTTTTGGGAATACCGGCTAAGCCTACTCACTGCATAGGCTATGTCAGGTCGAGTGTAATTCATAAGAAACATTAAACTCCCAATTATTTTAGCATATTCATATTGAGACACACTATTGCCTTTGTTCTTTTTCAAGTGTATGCTAATAAGGAGTTTTAACTGGCACAACATCAAAATTGTTAAATTTCTTTAACATTTTTTCACATAGTGAGATTGAGACAAAGAGAAACCATTACTAGTTTTGGTAACTTTAACACCCAAAATCACATCAGTTTCACCCATGTCGTTCATTTCAAATTCAGAGGATAGAAACATTTTAGTTTTATTAATAGCATCCATATGTGTACCAAAAATCAACATATCATCTGTGCATATAAGCAGACAATAACACAATCAGAACCAAACATTTTTTAGTACACACAAGCATCAGCACGGTTCACAATAAATCCAAAACTCAAATTAGTTTTATGAAACTTTTCGTACCATTGTTTTGGAGCTTGTTTCAAACCATACAACTATTTCTTTAACTTACACACTTTATGTTCCTGCCCTAGAACTATAAAATCAGGAGGTTGAACCATATATAATTCCTCTTCTAAGTCTCCATTAAAAAAAGCAATTATTACATCCATTTGATACACAATTAACTTATAACTCGAAGCTAAAGCAAGTATAGCACGAATAGTGGCGATCTTAGGTACAGGTCAGTAAATATAAAAGAAAACAACACCAAAACTTGAAGCGAAACCCTTAATTACAAGCCTTGCAATGTACCAGTCAACTGCACCATCGGTTTTCCTTTTCCTTTTTAAAAATCCATTTACAACCAATGGCTAGCTTTACTAACTTTAGGTAATTTAACTAGTTTTCATCTATGACTAGACATAATGGACTCTATTTTACTGTTAACCGCCTCTTTCCAAAAACTAGCATCGATTGAACTCATGGCCTCATCAATAGTTTTAGGCTCATCACCAAACAAGTGAATAAATGCAACTAACAAATTTGTTTCATCCACATCATTGATTTCAGATAAAAACACATTAAAAAATCCAAGACCATAGCTAGTTTTAGTCCGACGCCTCTTACTTTTCCTAGGTTCTACAACATCACTTAATTGGAACATCAGGAGAAGGTAAAGGCACAGAAGAGGAAGAGGGAACAGAAACAGACACATCATGTGAAACATCATGAGAATCACCATGTGGAATATCATTTTTCTTAAGGGGGAAAATATGTCAAAGAATTTAACAGTTCTAGATTCACACATTGACCTATCATTCAATCACATGAACATATAAGTTACATTTTTTCAGCATAACTAACAAACAAAACGTCAAAAGTCTTTGACCATTGTTTTCCCGTTTAAAAGAAGGCAAACCAACTTTACCTAGACACCCCATATTTTCAGATATTTTAGGTTGGGTCCATGCCCTTTCCACAACTCATAAGGGGTTTTGTCTAACTTCTTATGGGGTACTTTGTTCGAGTGAATTAATTCAAACAATTCGGTTAGTCTAGAAGTAACTGGATTAAAGTAAGTTCTAGAATGCTTAGCCTCAACACATTATGAGAATAAAAAGTCTAATTAAACTCAATCATTAAAAATTCATAAACAACACCATGCTAATCATGACATGATTAATGGTCCAAATCCCCAAAGTATAGTGACTAGAATATTAGGTAGACACCCAAAGGAACATTACGCTTAACTCTTCACAAAGAAATTTCCCAAGGAAAAAGATTCTAACTTAGTTTGCTTTCATAATCTCAAACTCTTAAGTAATACGAAGTTGTCACAAGCTTCCAAAACCTAGCTCAAAAGAATACATGTACAACTCCAATAAATATAAATATTACCAACAACGTATGAGGAAGATTTAGGAAATTACATACCCAAAATTCATGGTAATTAAACGGACTTGAAATCACGTATACTATTTATACCATGACTAGAGCATACTTTGAAACTACAAGGTACAAAGATTAAAATCTAATCATCGTTAGAAATAAACTACTTGTTAAACACCTTATTAAAAGAAAGTACATATAAATATATTCCACCAACAAGAAAATAAGGAAATCCATTAATAATTCACATTATTCTTTCAAAGACCAAACATATATCTCATAAAATTAGGGTATCAACATGAATTTAAGCATGAAACCATAATAAACTAGAGAATCCAATAACATGTTCATACACAACAAATAATCCAAGTCTTATACTTTCTAGTAATCATTCCAACAAATCTCATTTGACAATATAAAAATAAATATTATTATTGTCAACTTCCAAAAAAATAATATATTATTGTTGAAATGGATACTAAAAATGAACATGTTAAGATAATCCTAATAACTCTAGAAGAGTTGGTTTAGAATGAACCTCCTTTGATATTAAATCAAGGATGCGTATTGTATGACATTCCCAAATCTTCAAGAAATTCTCCATCACGACATGCTAGCTACCATTCACCAATCATCTTCTCCAAGAATCAACTTTTGACTTTTCGTGTTCAGAAAAATCAGGTTCGGTGTTGTAGCTGTAACTGACGATCCAGATCATCACTTGACAATTAGACCGTTGAAAATCAAGACCAACATGTCCCGTATATTGTGTCGAAATTTCAAGACAATCAGACCAAGGATGAGCCTCGATCAGGGTTGATCTTTGAGACTTCTCCCAGAAAAACGTGAATAAAATATCTTTGAAAATCCTTTTAAAATTTCCATTATCTCTCATTCGAACTCTCTAATATAATTTCCTCACTAATCATAAAAATATCAGAAACTTTTGAGGAGAGAAGAACCCATAATCATATTTCGCGGATAAGAGAATTTTGCTTCTAAATTGTAGGAAGTAGTACTGCAAAATCCGAAAAATGGTTAAGGAAATGCGGGTCGAATATTTGATGTGAGTAAGAAAATTTGCGACGTGTTAGACAACACTGTCTTAGAAGCAAAATTTCCCCCGACTATGGTGCATTCGGAATAGGCGTTGCCTCCCAAAATTTTACACAACAATCTGTCTTAATGTGCACTCAAATAAGACGAACTAGGAACTCATAATATGCTCAGAACAATATTTTTAGAAAAACATAAAAGTAAGAAGGGGAAGAATATTTTTCTCCATATTTCAAATGGACCCAAAACCAAATTTATAAATCCAACAAACTTTGTTACCGTTATTACGAAATTAATGGATGCAATTAATCGGAAGACAGAAATCAAGGGACCGTTTCCGGAAATCATGTGGTAGTTACAAAGACAATTAAGAGAGTCTAACTAAACGGTCTCATAATGAATGGACCGTCAGTTACGACACTTGACCCAAAAAGGAGGTCCTTCACACCTCGCACATGTCACGTGTCTATAACACAAACCGGGTCAAACCACTAAGGGAAGTACTTCAAACTATAAACAACACTTACCAATATTTAAACAAGGAAAACATCAGTTTTTCCTTCAATGTGGGGGAAAACAGTTTTCATTAAATACTAGGCTTGAAACCCACACTTTTCATTTCTACCAATGTGGGACAAACCCATTTTCACAAAATGATAGTATATAAAATTTATACTTTGCATTATATCCAACAATTCCCCACAAATGCAAAGTATCATTTAACCGGATAAGAAAGAAGTTCTGAGCATTATATCCAACACCCTTAGTTTAAAGGAACTCAGTACCATGCGAGATCAGGCCGAGTGGTAATGGTTTTACTAGCCTCATAACCTAAAGGTAACGTAATGAGATATACTCTATTGAGCTCTTTGAAAGTGAAGTTTCTCTCATCATTCTCGAACTGGAATTCTGCAAATTTAAGCTGGCTGGAAATACTCAAATACCTGTTTGAGGTATTATTTTAGTAGGGTTTTTCAACTTAGTTTAAAATTAACTTGGTACCATACAAGGCTTGGACGAGTGGTAAATGTTTAACCTCATTACATCATGGTAATGAGATCGAACCTACTAGTGACTCTCGGGAGGTGAGGAGTTTCTTTGCATTCCTTGCGTTTTAATGACTATAACCTACAATTCTGCAAAATTGAATGGAAATATATGTGAGACGTATCAGTTAGTAGAGTCTTTCATCTTATTTTAAATGGAAAAAAAGTTAAATTAGAACTCAGTAATAGTCATATATAAAGCAGGTACGTATTAAGTTGCACTGTACTCTTCCGTTCAAGTTTAGTTGTTACTTTAATTTGTTAAGGAAATTTACACTATCGATTGATCATGGTCACGATTTCGTATAAGTAAATAAAATCTTAAAGTAGTCCAAGTAACTGAAGTTGATCTCGTGAATATTAAAAAGGACAAATTATTGTTTACCACCTAAAAAATCAAAAATTTATTTTCTACCACCTAAAGCAAATTGTGTTTTACCACCTAAAAAAATAAATAGTTGTTTTTACACCTAATAACGGAAAAATTAAACAAGTCGTTATGTGGGGCCCATCAAATTCAGCGTTTCTTCAATTTTTAACTTTCCTTCTCTGATTTTCTTAGAATTTCTTTACTCCTTCACCCTCTTCACAATCTTCCTCTCTCTATAGCCATTTAATTCTCTGTCATTATTATGCTGCTATGTTGTGTTACTGCTATTATATTTTTTGTTGTTGTGTATGCTATGTTGTTGTTGTTATCCTATCTGTTGTTGCATGTTATGCTAAGTTGTTGTTGTTATGCACAATTGCTATGCTATTTACTCTGCTATAAACAGTAAGCTGCTTCATGCATATTCAGATACATGACCACAGTTGACTTAGGTTGACTTGGTCATGAATTTGCTGCTGATTTTCTATGCTTCAACCATTTCATCTCTTTTTTGTTTGAAATTGACAAGGGTTGTTTAGAAAAGAAGCAATTTTCTTACAAGAACAGTGTGTGTCTCAAAAGAACTTATGATCAGAGAACTTCAGGAGATCAGACGAGCAGCAACTGAGCAGCATAGAACAATTGGGTTCACTGGCAAAGGCTTCTTATAGTAGGGGTAGCAGAGACATGCAACAACAATAGATTTTTTTTCTCCTTTGAAGGAGATAAACTAAGAGCAGACATTATCCCCTACATTTTGGCATAAAAAAAATGATTCTAATTAGTTCATAATCAATTCAATTAGCATTTTCTAACCTTAATTTGAGAAAACAATTTTCATTCAAGAAATTCCCAATTCAAACTTGTTAAGAACCCTAAATTTTATTTCCAATTTTATGGGTTATTTAAGTAATTGAATAATAAATTCAGCAAATTGCATAACATGCATCATGTTGCTGAATCAATTACACAAAAATTAGTTTATAAACAAAATTAACATCGTTTCAATTACTCCTTACGAATTGATAAGATATTATGTTTGAACTAATAAATAATTCCTTAAAGAAGCTCTTGAATCTCCTTTGCAAAGCCAGAAAAGATTATCAATTTGAGAAAATTTATCAATTTTGTGAATTAACGGGAGGAGGGAAAAAAATCTAGCAGAAGGTATTGAGGACAATATCAAGGAGATACCATCTCCTTGATTATAGACTTAGAATAAATTAATTGATTGTTTACAATCAATTGGAATCAATTAGAATCAATCAGAATAATTTAATTTAGTATATAGATTTATTCTAATGTATTTACTACCATATATAGTTAGTTGTAATCTTCTTATTTATGTTCATTGTTGTCTTTGTAATATTATGATGGGTGTATAATATCTCCTTGATATTATCCTCAATAGAAGGGACTTTTATCAATTTTGCAAAAACTGGGGGAAAAATCTAGCAAAAGGGAAGAACACATATTACACAACAATAGGGAACAAAAAGGGAGTAACGTGAAATCGTGGGAGTAAGAGTCAAAAGCTAAAATATTACCATTATTATATGGACCAACTTTATTTTTTATATGGGGTCCACAATAACGGTAATATTTCATATTTTTTCGTTATTAGGTGGTAAAAACAACTTTTTATACTCCGTATTTTGTAGGTGATAAAAAGCAATTTTTCTTAATTTTAGGTGGTAAAAAAATAATTGTCCTATTAAATATCACGTATGTTATTGGGAGTGGTAATCAAGAAAACCTTTACAACACTAATTGAAATAGAATTGACACTGATAAGTTAACTGAATTGAAAAAGTAGTAAGTGAAACTAATAAGGTATTGAAATTGATTGATAAGTTACCTGATTAGATGAGTTATTTGGTAGAATTTATTGTCTATCTTACTTTTTTAAATAATAAGTTAAAGATAAATCATACTACATCCGTTTCAAAATGAACTTTACGCTTTCCATTTTAATCTGTTTCATAATGTTCTTTACGCTTTGTTTTATTCGAATTTTTTAAAATAATTTTTTTGCTATATTACCCTTATTCACCCATTTTTTTACACAATTTTCTTACTTTATACAATTTTCTACTTACCTACTTTTATTTTCTTAATATTTGTGCAAATTATAACCGTAAATATCTTTATGAAAAAGAGGTAGTATGAAACTTTAAGGACCTTTAATTGAGATGATACTCAAAACATCTCAATTTAGGTCAATTTCTTGATACTAAATTCTATTTAAGGGTTCTTTCCAAACAACTCTAATCATCTGAAGTATGAGGTTACTTAAAATTTCTATCATTTTGTCGTTTAAGGTGTCTGGAATTGTTTGAAAAAGAGAACCGAGATTGAGTTTCCTATGTCTATACTAAAGATAGTTGTGGGTCGGGTCGAGTTTTGTGTCGAGTCTACGGATTGTGGCCCTAAATGAGATCAGACCATGTCAAGCGCGCTTGAACGGGTCATATCGAGCTGGGACGAAAATTTTAAAACTATGACCCAAACCCATGTGCCCTCGTGTAGGGCCAACATACCCCTAAAACTAATTTTACTAAATTTAGCGTGCTTTTTTGTGTCGGGTCGAGTCAGATCGTGCCGTTCTTTATCATGCTTTTACATAAAATTTGTCGGGCCCACGACCCCATGAAGGCATATGCTTTTTAAGTATCGTGCCTTGGGCCAGCCCGGCACACAATCTTTACATTCCTCCAACAAATAACGCTCTAGATAATTTAGCATTTGAGCTACGTTACCACGTTTGGAAGTTGTTTTGTTATGTCGCGCGTATGGTTTTGGATCCTCTAGAGTTCTAAAATAACTCTACAAGGTAGAGTTTGAGCAATATCGACCATTGGATGAAAAATCAATGGCTCATATATTAACTTTTCAAAATCCCCCTTATTTTTTCTCATTAATATCCACCTACTGATTTTTCCTTCCCACTAATATGAGCAGGCCCGGCCCTAGGGGGTAGGCGAGGGGTGCGACCGCCTAGGGCCCTAGGCGGAAGGGGACTCAAAATTATAGCTTGTCCAGTAAATTAGTACTAGTAATAAACAACACATTAAATAAACATGTTATTTCCTTAGCTCATTGGTAGAAGGTAGGTGTTAAAGTTTTGATACTATCATAGGTCTAGGGTTCGACTCCCCTCTATATCTTTATTATTTTGTTTATTCGTTCCTTCATTATTTTTCTGGTTGACTTTCATCTTCCTTTATTCGCTCAACTCTTTTCTTTTTTTAACTTTGTCAATATTTTTATTTTTGTGTTTCTTAGCTTGTTATGTAATATTTTATTAAATTTATTTTTTAGCAACTAATTTTCTCATTTATAATACTTTGTACATATAATGTCTCAATTATTTAAACCCTTTATTTGTATTAACTCTGTCCTTTAATCCTTTACAAGACAATTAAGTTTTACGTTGAGTTTATGTACGTAGTATTTGACTTTTAGTACCTAGTTCTAATCGATGTAACTATATGTGGGCAAAAAAAAAATGCTTATTTGATGGACTATGGGTCTATAAGTTTTAAAATAAATATCAAATTTTAATGATGACAAAATTAACTGATACTTTTATATGTTCAAAATGAACCCTTATTTTAAAAAATAAAAATCTTTTTATGCATATTAATTATCTTATAATTAAGTAAGTATTTATTTTATTGAAATATTTCAAGAGATCGACTAGAACAGAATTTTGAATTCTAGGATCCTGCAAAGGAGATATAATTTTTTTTTTTATTGATTTGAATTCAACAATATAATGGATTTAATAAAAAAAATGATATTATTTCAGTTAAAGACGTATCATTTCAGAAGGGGCCCTAGTCCCTTATTTCGTGTAGGTCCCTCAAAATGTCAGGACCGGGGCTGAATATGAGCCATTGATTATAAAATGTATGGTTTAGATACAACTGTACCTTGTAGAGTTTTATTAAAACTCTAGAGGATCCGGATCCGGTTATGTGAATACCAACCGCGCGAATGACCTATCATCTATCCCAAGTACTTTAATTTGTGTACATACACTGTTTAGCTAGGATCATAAGTTTCAATTCATGTTACAATCTCAATACACCTAGCCAGAATTGTACCCGCAACATATACCTACTGTTATTAGTACCTCCTTTACTCCATATGTGCATGCTAATGAATTATATACGGTTTTGAAACAGATGCAAGAAAGATTAGCAAACAGTAAAATAACACACATATTTTATGTGGTTAACTAACAATGTACTTCGTATTAACGTACTACATCTACACGGATAAAGAAGAAGAAGTTTTACTGCTATTGAGAAACCATATTACAGTATACAAAGCTAGGTTTTATAATAAGAATACCAAAGAAGATCTTGACTTAGTTGATTAACAGACTTGTAAAAAAAGTTTCGGCTGCCACGTAATCCTAGGTTCGAACCCAGAGTACTTATGAAGTTCTATTATTGCCATCTTATAAACTGAATTATATTCAATTATTCATTGATTGATGAAATTGGTACCGACAAAACGGATTATTAGAAGGATGGATACATATAGCTAGAGGGGTCTTATCAGGTGAAGTATATATGCAAGCAATAACGTAAACACACAATAGTATTTCATGATGTTATAGTAATGCAAAGGACATTGGTTACTATATACGTAGTCTAGTTAGTTTGGTCTTGAAGTGTCATGATTTAACTATATACTTATTCAATTTTATGTACTTGAATTAAAAAGACAATGTCTCTTTGTTCATCATTTTGATCTTGACTCTACAACTTTTCATTATCAAAATTCACAAGCAACAATATGTCTTAGCGAGTAGCTGACTTCCACCATGTGAGATCTTCAATTAAGTAGGCCACTCCCACTAAGAACCAATTTATAGAGGAAAATAAAATTCACGACCTTTATAACATTGTAAGAGTAGACACACATGGAGGATTCTTGATCAACCATTGTTACCGAGAAGCTAATTAAGTGACGAACTGTAATTATGTCGTTATGGTTTTCAATGTCGGATTACAATGACGCCACGATCGACTGAAGGCCTCTGTGCAATTTCTCAAAATAAGGCCCTCGTTCAATCCCAAAAAAGTGATTTCATTATCAAAATTCACAAGAAACAATGTCTTAGGGATCGGAGTAGCTGATTTCCACCATGTGAGATCTTCGATTAAGTAGGCCACTCCCACTAAAACCAATTTACAGAGGAAAACAAAATTCACGAGCTTTATAACATTGTAAAAGTGCACACATGGAGGATTCTTGATCAACCATTGCCATGGGTTATGATTACGCCATGATCAATTAAAGGGCTTTGTGCAATTTCTCAAAATAAGGCCCTCGTTCAATGGGACAAAAGGTGAAACAAGGAGTCGGTAGGAATCGAACCAAATACCTTGGAAATTATACAACACCTTAATTAACCATCACTCCAATTTTATTTTGTTTATATTTAGGAAACTAATTACACTATATCTGAAAGTTTCGTCCCTCATTAATATTTCGCGCCTTCCTAGAACCGCCCCTGATGGTTTCGTCTTTTTAACCTTCCCTTTCATTTATCATCCACAAGGATGATATAGGATGGCACTCGCTAATAATTTAATGTAGTTTTCTTTCCCTATAGATAAAGTAGAACAAGGCGACTCTATTACTCACTAATGACAAATTTTACATAGTTAATTAATCATGATTCGCATGAATGAAGTCATAAATCACGATTGTCTAAATGCAGGGGTTGTTCTTTTCACCTTAACCAATCTAATAAGTTCAAATAAGTTACATTCGAGACATTAAATTTCATCAGGTCTAAATAATTGAGTTTACTCACTTATAATTAGGTCTACTCATATCCAGAAGGGTCCAATAAGTTTAAATAAGTGCATGTCTCACCTAGTGACGAAAGAAGGCATTCGATGGTTGTTTGATTGACAAAAACATATACAAGCATTCGATGCTAGAGGGATAAAGGGATTTATACTCATTTTGTTATAACAGACGGGGGAATCAAGGAGGAAACAGAAACCCATTAATATAGCTCAAGTGACGTTCCATCCTAAAACCGACAATAGGAGGAGTAGCCCACTAAGGTTATAAACTAGAAGCTCTTTTACTTTATTTTCTATGTGGGACACAATAACTCACACTTACTTTCCTACAAATCCCCCCCCCTTAAATGTAAGCCACTCTCCCCCCCTGAACAGAACCGGCTAAAACACTCATACCCTAGCCACTTAGGAGACACCAACAGACGAGCTATAATCGGAACAAGCCCACAGTCAACGGTGTTTAACAGATGGTGCAACAGCCTAACTGATCGAAAACCGATTTGACCGGTGCGGAGTTCAAGACATTTGAATTGACATATTAATTTAATGGGTGTTAGTTGATAGTGGGGTATTTTTTTAATATAGTTAGTGGGAAATGTGTAAGAGGTGGAGAGTGGTGAGTGGGGGTGTGGATTTTTAAATGATTTTTTGTAGGGAATAGGGGTGTAGGTGGGATTAGTAAGTAAGTGTGAGAAATAATATAACATTGGTATAAATTTCCATTTATAAAAGCGGTGCAAGTATTAATGGACGGCCCGAAAAAAAAAGTTGTGCAAGTATTAAGGGACGGAGAGAGTAATTGGCAATAGAAAAAGTAGCCCACTAAGGATATAAACTAGAAACTCTTTTACTTTATTTTTCTACGTGGAACACAATTACTCACACTTACTTTCCTAAAAAAGCTCATATCCAAACTAAAATAATTCATGGACCGTGAACAAGAGTGAATTATGCTCACCGAATCACCGTGCACCTTCGTCAACAAACTAAATTAGATTACGATGGAGTAAAAGATCAACATTGTTTTGTTCATATCATTTTACTTTAGTTACTTGTAAAATTGAATTAACAATTGATTCAGTTAAAGGGGGAGGGGGGGACAAAAGAGAGACCTTGGAAGCAACGCCAGCCTCCACGCCTTTATCAAAGTGGTTTCACGTCTGCTTTCGAGCACTTCCCCTTTCTTTACTTAAACTGCCTTTGCAACTACAACTTCACCGATCTCTATTTCTCTTTCATCGTCTCGATCTTTATCCTCGTGATCTCTTCTTTTTTTATCCTAAAGATCGAATATATACTTCTAACTTCTAACATTATTCCCATCATCTTATATTATTATTATTAAATATGTACTCTTATATACTTGATAATTATATTATATTAGTGCTAATTATATTGTTAAATTGCCCTTAGATCACCGACCTAGCCCACAACCCTCAACCCGGAGTAACTCTCTTCGTCCCTAATAATTTGCTACATTTGACTTTTTAGTTTTTATGGTGTCTAAAATGTCGGTTTATTTCAACCTATTTTGACTTATTTTAGCTAAAATAATTTTATCAGAAACATAAGTTTATATAATTTCAGTTTAGCAAAAATAAGTTTTTTTAGACAATTCACATACGCAAATAAGTTTTTTTTAGCAAAAACAAGTTCATATAAGTTTAGCTAAATTTAGGTAAGTTAATTTCAGTAAAATTCAATTGAACCAAACATAGCCTAAGGCACGACTTAAAACGTAAATAACTTCAATTTTACAAGCATAAAGATTATATAAACAATTAATATTTTAAGAAATATGCATTGAAACGAATTTAACAAGACTTAATTTTACAAGCATAAAGATTATAAAAAAATATTTTAAGAAATATACATTGAAAAGAATTTATCAAGACTTAATTTTACAGGCATAAAGATTATAAAAACAATATTTTAAGAAATATACAATGAAACGAATTTAACAAGACTTCACATGGTTTATGATTATATTATTTCTTATATAGTGATAATTCATAGTCAAAACTTTTAAAGTTTGACCCAAAAAACTACATCAGAGCAATCTTTTAGAAACAGATATAGGGAGTGTATGTTATTCCTACAATCCTACATTCATATGTACTCACTATTACTACTTGTAGACTCACCCACTCAATCCTTAAAAAGGCAACTCTTGATTAATTGTGCTTCGCTTTGCTTTAATGTTTATTTATTCTTAATTTTCACTAGTTAAAGCTTGAGTGAGGTTTCGAAGAGGCAACTCTCTCGACCCCCATGGGGAGACCTCGAAAGCAAGCTAGCCAGCCCAGAAATGGGAAGAAGAACACGACGAATCCTACGGTGTTGCGCCCTGTTACTCACGTGCAAGCTCTCAACCTTCCTGCTCCATCAATGGAGGTTGTGGATGACAACTCTGTTTCAACTGTTTCATACCCAGATATCGAACAAATGCTTGATGATCAAATTCTTTCTCCTGAATCTGGCTTGCGTGATTTGCAGCAGCGATTACAGGTAAAATCGAACTTCAATGCGTGGTTATCCGGTCTTAGCAATGGCAAGAACATTTGCTCGCATTTTTGTGGCGGGAATGGACCCATGTTTTAACCTTGCTTAGATGGCCCAAGTCCTCATATTAATATGGATGAGAATATACCTGATAAAACTAATATGATTCAGATTGAATTAGATGATATTCAGGATGAAGTAGCTTATTGGCAGTCTTCTGTGATTTGCTACATTTTGGGTGCAAACCCTCCACAAAATGTGATGTCTGATTTTGTGCATAGAATTTGGGGGAAGTATGGGATTGACAAAGTCTCATTGGTGGGGAAAAGGGTGTTTCTGATTCGATTCAAGACAATGGAGAATTTTTAGAAAGTATTCCATGGGAGTACACAATTCTTTGACTCCAAACCGGTCATGGTGAAACCATGGTCTGCTGACCAGAATTTTGCAAAAGAACCTGTAATTGCTTCCTATATGGATTAAATTGACTGGTCTAGATGTCAAATTTTGGGGGGAAAAGAGTCTTAATAAGATTGTTGGCCTAATTGGTAGAGTGATCTAGGTGGATTAAGCCACTCTTCATAGGGATAAACTCATGTTTGCTAAAGTTCTTGTGGAGGTCTGTGCTGACCAACAATTTCCTGATGAAATACAATTTTCGGATGAAAAGGGGAGGGTCATACATCAAGCAGTGGAGTATGATTGACTCCCCTATTACTTGTGGTTTGTGTAAGGGAATGGGGCCTATGCAGGAGGTATGCACTAGAAGGACCAACATGGGTAAGAAGAAATGGGTACAAAAGGTGGTTCAACCTACTAGGGTCACCAGAGTGGCTCAAGATGTGGTTGTAACTAAACCAACAGTGCCTAACTCTGCTAACTCTTCTATTGAGCCTGATGGGTTTGTGTTGGCTTCTGGTTTTAGCAGGCAGAAATGTACTCAACTAAAACCTGTAATCACTGGGAACAAGTTTCAGGTACTAGAAATGAATGAAACTGATGATCATATGGAGGCCGGTGACCCACAAATCTGAGGGGTTAGGGCATGAATCATGGCAGGGTTGATCACCCCTGAACCTGATGGATAACATCCTTTGCTGGAATGTCAGAGGGCTAAATAGGAAAGATAAGCAGCAACTGGTGAAAGGTATGATTACTTCCCATCAAATTAACATGTTTGGCCTTCTGGAAACAAGAGTGAAAGCTCATAGGTTAGGTGACTTGTATCTCAATGTTATCCCTTCCTGGTGCTTCACTTCTAATATTAGCTGCCATAAAAATGGTAGAATCATTGTTGCTTGGGATCCAGACTCATTCATAGTTGATATTATCCACATGGGCCCTCAGATGGTTCATTATAGTGTCACTGCTAGATGTTCTGGTAAGGTGTTGTTTTGCACTTTTGTTTATGGTATGGATGATAGGAAAGGGAGAGAGCCTCTATGGGAACAACTGCAACAACTTGCTCTTCTTTGTAACAGTGCTTGGATTGTCATGGGGGATTTCAACTCTCTGATGGAACTGGGTGATAGGGTAGAGTCCACTGTCAGAATGGTTGAGGTCCAATCTATGAGAGCCTATATGATCGAATGTATGTAGACTCACTGAGGTCAAAACTGCGGGGATAATTTTTACATGGAACAATAAGCAAGATGGGGAGGATAGGGTGTTTTCCAGAATTGACAGGGTGTTAGCCAATGCTGACTGGGATACATTGATAGATTATGTTGAGGCTACTTTTCTACCTGAAGGGGAGTTTGAACATTTCCCTATGGTGCTTTCTACCTACACTGCAAGAGCACAGAGGAAGCCTTTTAGGTTTTTAAATATGTGGACCACTGCCCCTGAGTATCATGACCTTATTGACAAGAATTGGAGTAGATATGTTTATGGTTGCCCTATGTACAAAGTTTTACAAAAGATGAAATGGATTAAAGCTGATCTCAAAAGTTTGAATAAAAGAGCTTTGTGTAATGTGGAAGCTGATAAACACAATTGTCATAAGATCTTTCTAGAGGCTAAAAAACAGATGCATGATGATCCTTGCAACACTTCACTAGCAACTGCAGAGAGATCTGCTGCTCAGATCTATAAATTGGCAAATGAGAGATTCATATCCTTCCTACAGCATAATGCCAAGGTTCACTGGTTGCAGAATGGGGATGAAAATACTAGGGCATTCCACTAGAGTATCAAACATAGGAGGAAGCAAAATAGGATCCATTCTATTCAAAATGAGAAGGGTGAATGGGTCAAAACTGTCGAGGGGGTGCATGATGCTTTTGTTTAATTCCATAAATCTCTTTTCTGCTCACATAAGAAGAATAGAAGCCATATTCACCCAGTGATTATGGACAAAGGGGGTAGGCTTTCTGAAAACCACAAAAACATGTTAAATTGTGATTTCTCTGTGGAAGATATCAAGTTTGTACTTGATAACATTCCAAATAACATAGCTCATAGAATGGATGGGTTTGGTAGCCTGTTCTTTAAGCATTCTTGGAATACTTTAAAGCATGACATTCATGCAGCAGTTGTAGAGTTTTTCCTCACAGGGAAGATTCTGAAGGAGGTAAATGTTACTTCCATCACTCTGGTGCCTAAGGTCAGTGTGCCTGCAACTGTTGGAGATTTTAGACCCATTCCTTGTTGTTCAGTTATTTATAAATGTTGCGATTAAACCAAAAATTAGAACAAACTTATCTGATATGATGAACTGAATGAAAAACAATTGTTGCGTCGTGGACACTCACTGTCCTAAAAGATGATTCCGCGCTACCTCCCGGTGCAGTAGAACAGAATGCGGTCGCCCTCCAGGATTAGCGCAACTCCGACGTTGTGTGCACTCACAAATCCGGATGGAATCAGAACATATGGCCAAAAACCGTAAGGAATAATTTTTGTGTGAGAGAATAATGTGTTTCTGAAAGTGTTTGAATGATTTTCTATATTTGAAACTGAATCGAAATTCTGATTAAGTAATCAGAACTAAGGCAAGGCAACAGTAAAAAACGGACACAAATGATGAATGCTGTAACCGACGTAATTAATGGTAATTAATCCAACTGTTACGTAATCAATACAGATTCCCGTAATAATGACTTAACCAAAATAATCCAGTTACCAAGCCATATCAGTTAGCAATAAACTTTGCGTTTGTGGATGAAATCCCCCAACCCACCCCACGCCCGCGAACCGCATTCCCAAGAGCCCAAGGCCCATGGCCCGAGCCCGGCCCAGCCCGGTGCGCGCGCGTGTGTGTTATGTGTCCACCCATACCACTCTCACACTTTCTTAAACAAGAGTTACATCCATTCCCCAATTAATAAACAAGGAGAATATTAAGAGTTTTTTCCATGTGGGACTCTCTTATTTTTCACTCTTTTTTTCCTTTGTGTTTCCCAATGAGAATTTCCAACAATCCCCCACAGGTTCGAATATGTGGAAAAGAAAGAAGAAAGAGAAGGATATTGGTTTAGGGCAAAACAAAACAATTGAATAGGTGTCAATGTCTTTCGACTTGAATTAACACTTAATGACATTTAAGCTATGATCTCTTTCCTACCAAGTGACTTTCGTATTGAACTTGATAGGGAGTTAGAAACCCGTCACTTAAAGCACGCAACTGAATATGTATGATATTCTGACTCCGCGAATAAAGTGACGCCTTATACTGGCCATACGTCCGACCTGGATATGCTCATAGGTTCTCTAAAGAATAGCCCATATTGCAAAACTCATAGGAAGCGGCCACACTTCCACACCTACGTAGGTGAATCCCATCAAGTGTGAGCTACCTTCACACCACCAAAAATATGGATATGGGTTCATTAAGAGCCGTATGCTCAACCTCTTTCCGATTGTAGCAAGCACATTATAACATCTAGGGGATGGAAAAAAAATAAAATTTTGTGCTTCCGAATTATAACATAATGTCGTCCTTTGAACTCTAAGAGTAGGAGTTCATTACTTTACAATTCATCCAGTGGGTCTCAAGCCCATCCCTTCCAATGTTTCCAAAACTAGTTTTCCTTATTGGCCTTTCATTTACGGATCCACTTTATTCATTTCAGACCTTCCATAGTCTAAAAACTTTACTCAATAGACAACATATCTTTGACGTCCTTATGCCTCAAACGAATGTGTCATTCTTCCATTATAGGCATGGTTGTTTGCAACAACCATTGCAACTGAAGGAGCTGACTTCCCCCACAGTGAAATATTTGCAAGCACATCCCTCAATCATTTTTCCTCATAACTTGCCAACTCAATAGCAATAAATTTATATTCTATATTAGTCATAGAAGTTAGTACAAGATTGCTTGCAATATTTCCAAGATACAGCTCCACCCCCTAGGGTGAAGATATAACCATTGTTGGAGCAAACTTTATAATTTACAGATACCAAGTACGGATCACATAATCCCTCCAACATTCCTGGAAATTCAGAGTAGTGAAAACTCCAATCCATGGTACCCCTATGGTACCTGAAGCAAGCACCTTATAGCATCCCAATAATCATTACTTGAGCTATGATTGTACCTGCTCAATCCACTTCACAGAATAATCAATGTCAAGCGTAGTGTAGTTCATATAACACTACCAACAATCTTAGCATATTCGGATTGACAAACTAGATCACCTTTGTCTTTAAGTGGATGTTTGGATCAAAATGATTCCTAACTTGATCGACATTAATTAAATGAGAAAAATATTTTAAGCAAATTTTTCAGCTTAGTGAGACAGACTAAAACAAATGTCATTTGGAGTCCTTATGAATTTTACTCCCAAAATCACATTTGCCTCATCCATGTAGTTTATCATTTCAAAATTTTGAATTTAGAAATTCTTTTATCTCACATAAAGACAAATAATCACACAACCATTAGAATCATTATTAGAATAAACACAAGAATCACCTTCATTTACATGGAATCCATTACCTGTCATAGTCTTGTCAAATTTGTCATGCCATTGTTTTGAAGCTTGCTTAAGCCCATACAAAGACTTGACTAATTTACAAACCTTATTCTCTTGACCAGGAACAACAAACCCTTCTGGTTGAACCATGTAAATTTCCTCATCCAAATCACCATTTAAAAATGCAGTTTTAACATCCATTTGATGCACAACAAGATCATGAATGCAAGCAAGAGCAATCAAAGTTCTAATAGTAGAAATTTTAGTGACAGGAGAGTAAGTATCAAAATAATCAACACTGTGCCTTTGGGTGAAGCCCCTTACCACAATTTTGGCCTTATACTTGTCAATGGATCCAGTAGATTTCAATGTTTTCCTAAAGATCCATTTACAAGTAATGGGCTTGCAACCCCTAGGAAAGTCAACCAACTCCCAACTATTGTTACTTAGGATTGACTGAATTAAGTTCACTATCTATTGCCTATTTCCAAAATACTGCATCAACAGATTTCATTGCCTCTTCATAGGTCCTGGGATCATCTTCCAAAATAAATACATAAACAAAATCATCATCAATCAAGAAAGGTTCAGTTAAGAAAGCAGTAACAAAATCATTACCATAACCGGTTTCCTTTCTTGCCCTCTTGCTCCTCCTTGGTTCTGATTCAGAACCAACATTAGAGGTGGGAGGGGCAACAACAGGCACACTAGACGAAGTACTAGATGAAGGCACATCATTGATACAAGAAATTTTCAAAGGAAATATGGTTTCAAAAAACTCGGCATCTCTTGCTTCAATGATGTTACCACCTGCATAAGAATTGTTAGTACCCTTAACAAGAAAACGATATGTGTAGACACCTACTTTTGTCCCCATTCCCGAAAGGGAAGGTTCGATGATGAGAACATAAATCTCCACTTGGCAACGCATCTCCTATAAAATAACGAATCTCAATCACCCTTTCATTTCAGCCAAAACTGCTATTTATAGAAACCTGCTAAGAATAGTAACTACCGTAAAAGGTAGTTGTTAAAAGTGGCAAAGTCATAAAAGATAGAAACCTGTCAGAATTAGGTGTTGCACTCCAACATAAATCCTAAAAGAGATAGAATTTGCATTCCTGCTATAATTCGAAAATAAGAGTTACGTATTAATTAAATTCCTAACGAACCTAGAGTTCGTAACGGGCCCAGACGCATTCCGTCATAAGTTAATACGCACTAAAAGACTCGGATAAATCTCAAAAGCTCCGTATTCTAAGAGTCCAAATCTGACATAGAACTCGGCCCAGATCCCATTTTCAACGCCTGGATCTTGGCGCCGAAATCTTCGGCGCCTAGCCTTGGGCGCTGAAAATGCCTGGGGCCGTTTTATCCCGGACTCTTTTTGGGTTCGTATCTTAAAATCTATCTTTCCACACACCCTTTTCCTATAAATACAGCCTAAAACCGACGTGAAAAAGACACAATTCCATAATCTGAGTATTGACTCTAGCCTTAAGCCTAAGCCTCACGCTGCGAAATTGATCCAGCGTTCTGTCGCAATCGACCCAAAAGTCGAACAGAACGCATCCTGCCCCTTGTAGCTTGATGAATTAAGCCTAAATACTGGAACATTGCTTAGAAACCCGAGATTCGTTAAATAAAAGGAGAAATAGCAAAGCCAAGTGGTTAGTTTTCTGAGAACCACAACGCACCTCTCAAGGGTGCGTTGTAATGTGTCCCTCATATGATTTAATCGCTTTCATCACCCTTTTATAAAATTGTCAAACTATTAATTTGATTGATCTATCACGCCTAATAAGATAATACCTTGGACAATTGAATTATCATGCTAGGTACCTTAAATCAATCTAAATAAGATAATCACGATCAATTTAGTATTATGTGTTGCATATTGCTAAAATCAATTCAGAATAGTTTAATAAGTTTAACGCATGTCCCTTCAATTATTTATGCTGAGCTAGTAAGGATAACCTGCCTCTGGAGTATTATTGATGAGCACTCCTCTCGGTAGCTACAGTCCCCCGAACTCTCAATCTCTGCCCTGCGGGTGTACGTTGAGCGATCCCCACACCAGGGATCACAAGGGAACCTATGGCCGTCGTGGTCGAACATAATTGCACTCCCTTTATGTCACGATAACCGTGTTTTGTCAGTTTTTCTCATTGTCGTTAAAAACTGAATGGCGACTCCTATTATTACTAGTCGATTGGGTGTAAACTCACAGGAAATCCAATTACACTTGATCTGACAACGTCACGCCCACGAGGGACGAGGTCACGCATTAGCCTCGTGCTTTTTCGACCCCCTCACAATATGCAGCACTTTGGTAAGCATAAGCAATAAAAATACAGTCAACTGTTTTGGGACCAATCTTGTCCCTCTTGAAGCTGGGTATAGCCACCTTTACTAGACACCCCCATACTTTCAGGTAACTTACGTTGGGTGCACGACCCTTCCATATTTCGTATGGAGTCTTGTCTAACTTCTTGTGAGGTACCCTGTTCAAAACATGACAAGCAGATAATATTGCTTCCCCCCCCCCCACATGTTATCAGAAAACCCAGAACTAATAAGCATAGAATTCATTATGTTCTTCAGTGTTCTGTTCTTCCTTTCAGCAATCCCATTCTGTTCGGGTGTATATGGAGCCGTTGTCTCATGAATGATCCCATTCTGCTCACAAAAAACCTTAAGAGTGTTAGGGTCATACTCACCACCCCTATCACTCCTAAGTCTTTTGATCTTCCTATCAATTTGGTTTTCCACTTCTGCCTTGTATTTGAGGAACATTTCCTCAGCTTCATCTTTTGACCTGAGAAGATAAACCATGGTAAATCTTGAGCAGTCATCAACAAAAGTAATATAGTACCTTTTACCACCCCTGCTCTCATGATTTTTAAAATCCCCCAAGTCACTATGAACAAGCTCTAGTACTTCAGTTTGTCTATCTATTAATTTAAATGGCTTCTTTGCAAACTTGGCCTCAACACATACTTCAGATTTTGCAAAATCTGTTTTAGAAAACTAGGAATCAAGTTAACTTGTTTAAGCTTTTTAATTGAAGCAATGTTGAGATGACCCAACCTTGAATGCCATAAATAAATAGACTCATCAATATAAACAGAAGAAGTACTAGCATTCTTATTCATAATTTCGAGTTTGACATCAAGAGTAAATAAACCCCCATTACAAAAACCCTTTCCCACAAATTCCCCATTGTGAGTAATAACAAGCCTATCAGAATCAAATGTGAACACTAGTTCACTAGTTCATCCCCACATTGCACAACTATTTACCAAAACTAAATATTATGCATAAGAGGAGGACAAATAAATCATATATGAATAATGATAGTTATGTGTCCACCCATACCACTCTCACACTTTCTTAAACAATAGTTACACCCATTCCCCAATTAATAAACAAGGAGAATATGAAGAGTTTTTTCCATGTGGGACTCTCTTATTTTTCACTCTTTTTTTCCTTTGTGTTTCCCAATAAGAATTTCCAACAATAAATGCATTTCTAAATTATTGTGTAGGAAGCTCAATTCTGTGCTTCCTGACGTTCCCCCAATCAGAGTGCTTTTGTTGCTGGTAGATCCATATTTCATAATGTACTTGTCTGTCAGGATTTGGTTAAGATGTATAGAAAAAGTCAAAAAGCTAAATGATGTTTGTTGAAGCTTGATCTGAGGAAAGCTTATGATATAGTTGAGTGGGAATTTATCAGAGAAGTCATGACAGACCTTGACTTTCCCACTCATTTCATCAATCTTATCATGACTTGCCTCACCACTACTCAATACTCCATTTTGATCAATGGTGCCCCTACTGGGCTCATTCAGCCTAAGAGAGGCCTAAGGCAAGGGGATCACCTTTCCCCTCTCCTTTTCACCTTGTGTGTGGAATACTTCTCCAGAGCTATGGCTATAGTCAGTGAGCACCCTCATTTTAGTTTTCATCCAAGATGCAGGAGGTTGTCCCTCAACCACCTTTGCTTTGCTGATGATCTGTGATGTTTTGCAAAGGTGACAATGACGTAGTCAAGCTCATGATGGAAGGTTTCAAGGTGTTTTATGATACCACTGGTCTGACTGTGAATGCCTCCAAATCCTCTATCTATTGATGTGGTATTAGTAGTAATGAAATGGAAGCTATAGCAGATAACACTGGTTTCCAGTTTGGTTCTCTCCCTTTTAGATACTTAGGGGTCCCAATCAGTACCTGCAAGCTAAAACAAGCTGATTGTGAAGGTTTGGTGGAAAAAATGGTGTGCAGAATTAAAGTGTGGAGCTCCAGGAATATATCTTTTGCTGGGAGAATGCAACTGGTGAACTCGGTTCTAATGAGCATTTGTGTTTACTAGGCCCAGATCTTCAATTTCCCAAGGGTTGTGCTCAAAAAATTTATGCAATATGTCGTTTGCTCCTGTGGCATGGTAATTTTGATGACTGTAGTCCAGGTGCAGTGGCATGGGACCAACTATGCTGGCCTAAAAAGTAAGGGGGGTTGGGATTCAGGAATCTCATGTTGTGGAATCAAGCTGTTGTGGGAAAGTTGGCTTAGGCCATTGCTCAGAAAAAAGATAATTTATGGGTTAAGTGGGTTCATTCCCTCTACATTAAGGATAAACCATGGGTTCAATTCACCCCCTCCTCTGCTGCAAGTTGGGTGGTGAAATTCATATGTCAAGTAAGAGAAATGTTCACCCAGAATACCTCTCCCCAGTGGCTTATTTCCCTAAGTATTCTATTAAAGAGATGCATCAAGCTAATGTCACTCAGAAGGAGCATGTTTAGTGGCACAGGTATGTTTGGAACATGCTCTCTGCTCCCAAACATGGTTCATCTTGTGGCTTGCCACTCAAGATAAGTTAAAAACTAGAGCAAGACTGCACAGATAGGGAATTGTTGATGATTTTGTTTGCCCAATTTGTGGTGCATCTCCTGAAAATGTGGATCATCTGTTTTTCAGATGTGTTTTTAGCCATAGGCCCATAGCTATGGCACTGAAGTCATGAAATGGCTTGGTTTTTCTCACTGCAAGGATGGGATTAGTTCCCTACTTAAGTGGCTGTAGAGATTTGCAGTTAATGAGTTCAGAAGAACTGTTGCCTACACAACTGCAGCTGCCCTGGTGTACCATGTTTAGAAAGCTAGGAAGTCATTCGGAAGTTTCAGGTGTCTATAGTGCAATTCCTTGTTAAAGATGTTCAGCTGGATGTAAAATGCAGGGTTCAGAACTATATAGGCAAAAAAGTCCATAGCAGAGATGTGGAATGGTTTCATAAGTTGTAATTAACATGCCTATTTTGGCTTTGTCTTGCTGGCTGAGTGCTCTTAGCCTTTA
The DNA here is from genome assembly GCF_020520425.1 of Spinacia oleracea. Lineage (NCBI taxonomy): Eukaryota > Viridiplantae > Streptophyta > Magnoliopsida > Caryophyllales > Amaranthaceae > Spinacia > Spinacia oleracea. Next base: position 76,915,467 of record NC_079488.1, read on the forward strand.
GTTGGGTTGGGCTTTTGGCGTTGTTCTCCTCCTCCCCCCTTGTTGGAAATTGGTTTGATGAATTAATGAAATCTTAACTTTCTTGCCAAAAAAAATGTTTATTTATTTAGGTCTTAACTAGTACTTTATTTATTATGTATATAGTACAAGATGATAATATTACCTACGTGGCTACATGTAGACACCTAATTTGTGTCTCCTCTAGAATCCAATGATGTTACCGCTAATAGATTTGAACGATCAATATCTAAGCGCAAGCGACCAGTTGCAAATGACATAATTCAATTTAATTCCGAAATTTCATTCAAAACTCAAGTACAAATTCCAAAGCAAACACAATTCCAATTCAAACACATTCTAACTCCAAAATTTCAACTCCGATTCCTAATTCAAGGCTATACAAATTCAATCCCCAAGTTCGATTTTCATTTCGAACTTCCAATTCAAAGATACATTCCTTGGGTCCAGATCCTAACCCCAGACTTCAATTCAAGCTCAAACACATTTCCAAAATAGAATTTCAAATTCAAAGTAAAATCTCGCGAAACGGAGGCCACGACCAGTCGATCTCCGAGTCGCGTTCACTTAAAATCATATAAAGCATGTCAAATTCGGGCACTGACCCACAAAATCGAGCATCCTGGGCGCCGACCCGCAAAACCGAGAAAACCGAGCAAATCAGCAAAACCCGAGAAACTCCTCATAAATGTCGCTTTCAAAGACGTAAAATAATTCCTTAACCTCTAATAAAAAAGGACTGAATATTACAAACCATGTTTAGAAGCCGCCAAAATGCGCATTGACTCCTGGTGCAGGGCCAAGGTTGGCGCCTAGGGAAGCCCCCCTTGGCGCCATGCGGGCTAGTCTAGCTTGGTTCCAACAGTTTGTTCTATAAATACCCTCCATTTTCCATGAACGATAAAAGGCAACAACATACAATTTCCAGCAGTTTCTTCTATAAATTCCCTCCATTTTCCATGAATCATAGGAGGCAGCAACATACAATTTCCAATAGCGAAGCCCTGCCCATTTCGAATCACAAAACCCTTCAATATTCAAATAATTAATGTTCAAATCCCTTCAATATTCAATCATCAAATCTCTTCAAATTTCAATCATATAAACACTTTAAAATATAAGTTAAATGTTCTAATGTCCTAAGAAATTTGGGAGTCCAAGCTTGGAAATTAATTAACACCTAAGTCTAGATAAATTTCCGAGGACTCTTCCAAATCTTCTTCTCCATTTCAATTTTGAAAAACATCCAAGGATGTTCATATGAGTTCATAACTCGTATGAACTAGGAAATGCAATAAAAGAGTTATCTTTGAAGGGATTTCACTCTTGAAATTCCCTTCAAATGATCTTACATACTCTTATTTCAAATTTAAGTTTCAATCTTTACAAGTTATTTTCGAAAACATGATTAGTAAATGATATTTCACTCTTGAAAATACTTTTTACAACAATCATCATACAATTTTACAAAACCCTAATTTTTGTAAATGTTCAAGGATGTTTGAAGAAGTGCAAGCCCTTCTTCAAACTAGAACTCATGAACTTCAAGTTTATGTTCAATATTCAATGTTCTGGGATATTTAAATGAGAGAAAACTCTCTTTAAATTCGACAACTTTCAAGTCTTTGAGCATATCAAAAATGAGATTTTTCTAACATGAATCTTTTTGTCTTTGAATATTTAGCCTCTTAGTTCAATATTCAAGTTCAATATTAAAGTTCAATATTTTATTTCAAGCCCAAAATCGATGATACTTTATAATGAGCAACCTCATTTTAAAGTTATATTCATACAAATTGGATTCAAGGGAAAATATGTCATGCTTGAACAAAGCTTTCCCCCTTAGAATTTCAAGAATGCACCTTTCAATTCTTTATTGTAATTTCAATTATTTATGCTCTACCTTGCTTATTTAATCGCTTATTTTAATTTCTGCACTTTACAATTCATTCAAGTTTTACACCTGGTCCATTCTAGGCGGTGTATCATTTTTACTTTATGCACCCTGTACAATATTCTTGTAATAGTTTGATTTACGTGTTTATTTCTTTCATCACCGCACATGCTAAATAACACGGATAACGAAGTTCGGTTACGCTTAAAACAAGATAATGCGCCAAAATTACTCTTCAATGTACATGTTCTTGTGATAATTTTTACTTTATGCATCCAAGACAATATTCTTGTGATAATTTTCTTTACGTGTTTATTGCTTTCATCACTGTACATGCTAAATACAACGAATAACGAAGTTCGATCACGCTTAAAACAAGATAACAATACAATGAATAACGAAGTTCGATCACGCCAAACAACATAATGCACGCCAAACAACATGATTCTTGACGTTGACTCCCCTTGGGGATTGGATTATTAAAAATCAAGTCAACTCTCGTAGTCATATTTTTTGATAAATTGGTCAAAGTTTAGTGTGTTTAGAAATCTTCAATCGAATTTCGTTAAACCTCCAAAACATGAATTGAAAAATAATACAAAAATTAGCCACCTACGCTATGAGTCGTACTACATTACTAATTATGTAATATAAATTTACTACAGTTTTGTGTGTCTCTAATCCTCCTTGGAGGATATTTGGGTCATTATAGTGGACGCACTGACTTCAATGAACATATCTCATGATCTACTCATTATATTGAGTTGATTCAAATTGGAAATGAAAGCTTGATTCAATAGATTTCCAATGCACGGCCATAAGCTCGTTTTGGATGAGAAACGCTGGGGTTGTGACTATTTTATGAGAATAGTAGAAGAAAAGAGGTAGTAGCTTCATAGTTTTTGGAGGTTAATCTAATTATAGGATTCGACCATATCTGGCCTTGGTTCGACAAAACCTGTTATAGGTTTGACCAAACCCTGCAGGTGGACTGTTTTCTTCTCCGTAAACTTCAATCATCGTGGCTTTTTCTTGTCCCTTTGATTGTATTGATGTCTAACACTGTTATAAATATCAGATATAATAAAATTTTCAAATCAAAAGAGAGAAGTGTGAGTGAAACACATAGAGGTTGAAACCCTAGATCTAAGCATACCAAGAATACTCTCTTCTTCAACCTTTGAGAATCCCTCTGTGTAATTCTTTCTCAATTGAAGAGTAATATACAAGCTTCGAAACCCCCCCCCCCCCCCCCAAATGGTGGGTGTAGGTCATTTAAGAGTGAAACACCTTAAATCTTTGTGTGTGTTTTAAATCATTTCTGAGATGTATGTACCTTGAAAATTGTATATAGATATCTGATGCTTGAATTTTTGATTTTTTACAGGAGCGCCGTAGGGGCCGTAAAGAGGATAGGGCTCCTCAAACTGGTGTTTCGATGGAGCAGACCAGGCAAAACTTGGGTCGGGGCGCGGACTCTAATGCCGTGACTCATTGGAGGCGCTCAGATGTTGCTCCGAGGGATGTTCCCTCTTCTTCTGCTAAGCCTGGAAGGTATTCATATTCCTTTGGATATACAGGCGTTCAGATGCCTTACATGACTCCTCCTGGCGGTCACTTAGGAGCGAGCAGTTCTCAGCCCTAGGGACCTGGCTGTGGTGTTGTGCCTTGGGCTCAGTGGCATGCGTATGAGAGGTTGCGCTAGTTTCAGTCTTTTCAGTATTATCAACTGGGACCTCACCAGTTTCCCAGTAGCCTTCGTATTTCGGAGTAGGAGCCAGCTACTCCCGGAACAGAGTTTGACCAGGACCTGAAGCGGTACATGAGTCGGAACAGGGGCAAGGGACCTATTGAGACTGTGATTGTGTCGGAGGACGAATCAGACTGATCTTGCAAGGTAGAAAGTCCTAGCTTTGCCTCAGATAGGTTTTTGTATTGGGATTTTGTATGGATATTTGTATGGTTTGTATTTGAATTTCGGATTTGTACTTGTATGGTTTTTGAATTTTGGATTTGTACTTGTATGGCTTGAATTTTTGCTATGTGTTTTTTGCGTGGTTTGAATTTCAACTTGTATGCGTTGTGTGTGCATTTTGAAATTTGTGGATATATGCATGCATGCAAGATGAAAAAAATTGCCAATTTTTTCGTGTGTATATACCCACTATAAGCCCCCACTTTGACTAAGGTTTTTTGTTAGAAAAAGCACAAGTCAAATTATATTTAACTTTTTCTTATGCATATGATGACTCAACCTGAGACGCCGATCTAGGACTAGAATGCTTGAATTTGAACAAATAACCCGAAATTGACTCAGTGTTGATTCGAACTGCTTGAATTTGCGCAACTTGCATCTTTTGGAATATTCGACACAAATCATTGAAGCTGATTCGGTTGTACAATGAAATGAAGAGAGGCGTACTCGATGCTATAATGGGGGAAGTTGGGCTAGTCCTTCTGGCAGGCCGGCCCTGCACCTGGTGCAGGCTTTACGTCCAGCACTGGTGGAACTTCCAAGTACCGCCATAAATGTTGACTCTTGTATAAATAGAGGGCTTTCGAATCATTTTCTTTGCACCTCTCCTTCTATGTTCTGTTCCGCCTTCTAATTCCTCTCAAAAAAAAGAAAGCAACTGGTTATGTCTTTTAAAAAGGCCTTGAACTCGTGTTTGGTTCGCTAGGAAAACTGGAGAAAAGAGAGCTAGATGCCATGCATCTTGGAGTGCTTGCCTCCTTCCGGTTCGTAAAACTTGATATGAATTTTGTCCATGCTGCTTTGGAGGCCTGGGATCCGATGCACCACATTTTTCTCTTTGGCAACTACGAGGTATGTCCCCTCCCTGAAGAGTTTAGTGCTATATTGGGCTGGCCGCTTATGATAGAGCCTTGTTTGCCTAGTGTTGAAGAACACTTCTTTTCGACTTTTGAGAGGTACTGTTAGGGGGGGAAATACCCTCTAGGTGACGTGGTCGTATGTGGCAAGCAAAGCCTACGTGGCTGCCAACAAGGCGTATGGTAGCACCTTTCAGACTCGCCCTCAACGGCCGGGATCAGAGTAACGGTTACAAACCGTTGATGGAGCCAACCTTCATTACGCATTTATTATTCAATTATGTGCAATTAAGCACATACGTTACATTCTTATTATGGGAGCCTATAAAATGGCTCAAATATGTCAGTTTGTATATACGAATGCTAAGAAATAACAATACTCTCATTCCATGCCCTTACAACTTGCTCTCGTTACTCTAAATTATCTTGCTCAATCGATTGTTAGCACCATCATCAAGGCAAGTTCGTCCCTAGGTAGAATTTTCCCAAAACAATTTGGCGCCCACCGTGGGGCTGACAATCAAAAACAGCTTGATAATACCATTCCAATCACCATGGCCGGAAACGCTAGCTCATCCGACGATATCACTCGTCGCTTTGAGGCCATGGAGCAGCACATCAACATCCTCCAAAAGGAAAATGAAGCGTTGCACTCCCAGGTCAGATCCACCGCCTCCATCGCCACCGGGTCGAGGTTCCAGTATCGGCGAGACACCTCCGGTCTGAACCGCCGTTTAGATCTCGACGCTGCTCCGGACCATCCCCTTCATGTACCCTTTGGCGAGCCATGAGGCCCAATCCTCGAGTTCGACCCGCTGCCAAATCAGCCCCGCTCTAACCCGAGTTGGCTTCTCCCACCTCCAACTCAACCATCTTCTGCAGGTACATCGGTGGCCGCCGTCGCCACCACAACTGCACGGGTCGCCCCATCTCAGGTCGGCATGACGACATCCACCATGATGTCGGCTCCCGCCTCCAATCCGACATCTCGTCCGTTACCGCCCCCAATGGTAACCATGTCGATGCCCCTACCCGTCACAGTCCCGGCACAAGGACCGACACCGGCGACTCAAATTCCATGGGATCAACTCTTTTCTCAGCAAGTCGTTCAGTCTGTCGTCAACCTAGTCACTTCAGCACCAGGAGCACCCCCCCAGTTGATGGTGGTCCTTTTAGCCAGTCAGACGCCACAAGCAGTGTTCCCGAACACCTTAATGCGCCCAGACTCTTCTCGAAACTATTCTCCATACACTCCTCTTAACAGGTCAGTCGTTCCAGTTAGTCACGGTTTCGTAACTCCTTTCCCTTATGTTGCAGGTACCCATGCTACCCAAGGGACGCCCCTTTACATACAACAAGTGGTGCCGCAGTTCACTCCCCACCAACCTCACAGCATATACCCGCAAAACACTTATTACCAACACCTCCAAGCCAGCCTCCCCGAAACATTCAGTCCCCTCGTCCCAGTGCTCAACAGCATCTGTGAAAACACTAATCATCAACTCCAACAAATTATGACCATGATAAACAAAATCCTAGGAGTACCAACAAGAAATCAAAGAAGCCAGCCTAGACAGTTATGCCGATTCACCATATGCCGACCCCATCGATGCAATCGACATCCCGAAGCGATTCAGCCCACCCAATATGCCCATGTATGACGGAACGACCGATCCAAGGGAGCATATCTTGAACTACAAGGAGCGAGTGATGACTATCCCAGTTCCCAAGCATATGAGGGAAGCTAGCCTTTGCAAAGGGTACGGTTCGACATTGATTGGACCCACCTTGAAGTGGTTAACCAGCCAACCAAACGGATGCATCACCTCTTTCGCTCATCTCGACAACATGTTTAATCAGCAGTTCGCTAGCAGCAAGTGCTTGGAGAAGCAGACGAGCGACCTGTACCGTGTGGTCCAACGTCCTGACGAACCTTTGAAGGACTACATAGCTCGGTTCATCAGGGAGAAGGTAACTGTACCTGAATGTGACGTCCCGACAGCAATCGAAGCGTTCAGACAAGGATTGTACGGCGAAACCGATCTTTGGAGGGATCTGATCAAATAACCCTGCAAGACATTTGAGGACGCTCAAGCCAAAGAAATGGCCCAAGTCAGGTTGGAAGAAACTCTCTATTCCCAGAAAGGAGCTAATGACTACACCAGGACGGAAAGACGATTGCCCTACCCCAAGAGAAACAATGATCGTCCTGCCCCTTATTCCCAACCTCAACATGTAGCAGTGGTGGAAGATGACGACGACTCCGACTGGAAGAATAGCCCGGACCTGCCTCCAAGAATTAACGAATATTCTTTTTGTGTTGACACTGTAGGTCTGATGAACCACCTCTCGAAGATGGGGAAAGCGGTACAGTGGCCACCGAAGTCCATCAAACCCGAATCAAAGAAGGATCCCTCAAAATAGTGTGATTTCCATGCCGACATCGGTCACACCACCAACGACTGCGTTGCATTAAGGAGAGAAGTAGCCTACCTGTTGAAGAACGGATACCTAAAAGACGTCATGTCAGACAAAGCCCGTGGTGTCGTCAATAAAGACAACTCTAATTCTCCATCTCGACCTCCTCCACCTCCTCCTCATACTAAAACTGTAAATTTTATTGCTGGAGGTTCTGACATTTGTGGTTTGACGTATTCTGCAGCGAAGAGGCATGCTCGAGAGAATGAGATAGAAAGACCGGCCTGAGCCGTAGCCGCGAAGTATCTAACCCCTATATCTTTTGATGAATCTGATGCAGGGGACATCTCGGACAAACATCACGATGGCTTGGTAATATCCATTCCTGTCGGAAACTGCATGATCAAGCGAGTCCTAGTCGACAACGGCAGCTCAACTAATGTGATGATGCTCGACGCCCTCAAGGAGATGGGGCTCAACCCGGGTACAGATGTCGTCAAGAAATCCACCGTGCAGATAGGATTTAGCGGCGAGGCAAAGACCACCTTCGGAGAAGTCACCTTACCTGTTTACGCTCAAGGAATCAATCAACAGGTAAAATTTTGTGTTATTGATTGCTCTTCATCTTACAACATTATCTTGGGCAGGCCCTGGATTCACGACATGAAGGCCATCCCCTCGACATACCATCAAACCATCAAATTCCCAACTCGATGGGAGGTTCAGGAAATCAAAGGAGATCGGCAAGAATCCAAGGAATGTTACAAGGCAGCTCTAAAGCCCTCAACCACCAATAAATCCTCATTATAGCAACTACAGTCCAGTTCCGACCCAGCAGGCTACAAAGAGCCCAAGTCCGAGCAGCTTGACGAAGTCATCTTAGATCCAGCGAAACCAGAACAAACCATTTTTATTGGATGCGACGTGCCCAACCACATCAGGTCGGAACTCATCACATTTCCCAAAGCCAACGCAGATTGCTTCGCATGGTCCCACGAAGATATGCCAGGCATTAGTCCAGACGACATCACTCACAAACTGAGTGTTGACCCACATCACAAGCCCGTTAAACAGAAACGACGGAAGTTCGCTCCAGAGCGCAACCAAATCATCAATGACAAAGTTCAGCAACTATTGGATATCGGAAAAATCAGAAAAGTCAAATATCCAGATTGGCTGGCCAATGTCGTCATAGTCAGAAAGAAGAACGGGAAATGGCGTGTTTGCATAGACTTCACCGACATCAACAAGGCATGCCCCAAGGATTCCTTTCCCTTACCCCACATCGACGCCATGGTTGATGCTACTCCAGGGCATGAAATGCTCACATTTATGGATGCATTCAGTGGGTATAACCAGATTTTAATGCACTCGGAAGATCAGGAGAAAACCGCCTTCATCACGGAGCGAGGAACTTATTGTTACAAAGTCATGCCATTCGAATTAAGAAACGCTGGTGCCACCTACCAACGCCTAGTTAACAAAATGTTCAGAAAATAGTTAGGCGACACGATGGAAGTCTACATCGACGACATGTTGGTAAAATCTAAGAAAGTCTCAGATCACATCTCACATCTCCGACAAGCCTTCGACGTACTACGAGAATACAACATGAAGCTCAACCCCACCAAGTGTTCATTCGGAGTCTCCTCTGGGAAGTTCTTAGGCTACATGGTTACTCAAAGAGGCATCGAAGCTAGTCCTGACCAGATCTGTGCGATCATCAATCTAAAATCACCTCGAAATCAAAAGGACGTACAAAAGTTAGCAGGCAGAGTGGCTGCTTTCAACCGCTTCATCTCCAGGTCGTCCGACAAGTGCAAATTATTCTACGACATCCTCGGGAAGAACGAGAAGTTCAGTTTGACCGATCGACATGAAGCTGCACTACAACAACTCAAGCAGTACATGTCGAACCCTCCGCTACTGTCCAAGACAAAAGCCAATGAAGAACTACAGATATATCTCGCAGTCACAGAGTCGACCATCAGTGCAGTACTAGTACGAGAAGAAGACGACAGACAGTTACCTGTTTACTACATCAGTAAGTCTCTCCTTAGCGCCGAAACGAGGTATTCCCATCTTGAAAAACTTTTCCTTGCATTAGTTGATGCTTCCATTAAATTACGCCCTTACTTCGAATGTCATCCTATAACTGCTAGAACTAACTATCCCATGAAGTCAATCATGAGGAAACCCGAGTTATCTGGCAGGATGTCCAAATGGGCAATACAATTAGGTTGTCACGATATTAGGTACGAACCTCTCACAGCCATCAAGTCGCAAGCTCTAGCAGATTTTGTGGCTGACTTCAGCCCAAGCCTCCAACACGTAGTCGACCAAGAAATCAACATACTAACCGATGGTGGACTCTCATCGACATGGACTCTATATACTGACGGATCCTCCAACATACGGGGGACAGGCCTGGGCATTGTGCTAAAGTCGTCACAAGGGGACACCATAGTACAGTCTGTCTGTTGCGAGTTCAAAGCTACCAACAACGAGGCGGAATACGAAGCCTTGATCCTGGGATTATCACTAGCACTCGACATGAGTATCCGTCGACTCGAGGTACGTTGTGATTCATTATTGATTATCAGTCAGATTAACGGTTCGTATGCAGAAAAGGACTCAAAGATGCAGGCTTACTTGGAAATAGCGAAAAGGCTCGTCAACAAGTTCGACTCATGCACCCTACAACAAATACCAAGAGATCAGAACACCCAGGCTGACGCCTTAGCCAACCTTGGCTCAAATATCAAACCCAAGCTCATCTCCATTCCCGTAGTCCCCTTAATGTACCCAGCCATCACCAAAGATAACCTACCCATCACCGAACAAGCTCCACCAACTCAAGTGCCTTCATGGCGCGACCCCTACATACACTGGCTCAACCACCATACCATCCCACCTGGAGTCACCCACGAAAAATCCTTCCGTATGAAAGCTTCCAGATTCACCTTAATCCATGGGATACTGTTCAGAAAATTAGTTGCAGGACCGTACCTGAGATGCTTAGATCACGACGAGGTCGAGTCGACACTGTGCAACATACATGATGGCGAATGTGGAAACCACGCCGGAGGAAGAAGCTTAGCCCACAAAACTCTTACCATGGGACATTATTGGCCCACCATGAAGAAAGACGCAATTGCCTTCTCCAGGAAATGAGACTCTTGCCAACGGTTCGCATCCATCTCTCACCAACCTTGTGAAGTACTCCACCCCATCTTATCCCCTTGGCCCTTCATGAAGTGGGGGATGGACATAGTGGGACCCTTACCATAAGCATCAGGGCATCGCGTCTTCATGTTGGCAATGACTTATTACTTCTCCAAGTGGATCGAAGCGGAAGCATTCAAACGAGTTCGAGATATTGAGGTTATCTCATTCATAAAGCAAATGTCCTTAGTCGGTTCGGTATCACTTCCGAGATCGTATGCGACAACGGTTCTCAGTTCATCAGCAACAAAACCAAAGAATTCTGCAGCAGGTACAACATCACCTTGCACACCTCAACACCAAGGTACCCTCAAGCAAATGGCCAAGCCGGGTCTAGCAACAAAATCATCATCAACAACCTCAAGAAGCGCCTTGACGATGCCAAGGGAAGATGGGCAGACGAATTACCTATGATCCTTTTGGCTGACAGGATGACACCCAAGACGGCGACTAATCATACTCCTTTCTCCCTAGTCTTCGGTTGTGAGGCAGTCATCCCTCCCGAAGTCGAGCTCCCCACAGCAAGAAGCAGTTTCATGGCACCAGGAATGAACGATTCAGTCTTGGCCTACGATATCGATACCGTCGACGAACTCAGAGAAGCGGCATTGGTCAGAATGACATCATACCAACAAGCAGTCGCGAGTAGCTACAACAAGAATGTGAGAGTTCGAGTATTTCAGCAAGGAGATTGGGTTCTGCGCAAAGTCTTTCCAAATAAGAAGGATCCTCGACACGGCAAATTGGCTCCGACATGGGAAGGTCCTTACCAGATCGTAAGACGAACAAGTCATGGCGCGTACGAGTTGGTTGACAGAGACGGTACATCTATCCAAGGAGCTGGAACGCGACGCACTTGAAACTGTACCATTTCTGAACACTTGAATCTTTTCTTTGTCTAGTTTTTCCTAACACACAGGAAACTTGGCATTCACCGCCACTATGTCGACACCCCTAAAAACGGTGTGGGCATGACGTATTACGAGCCCGAGAACATCTCGGACGCCACTATGGTGAAACACAATTACAAAAACAAAAGAAGTTAAGCCCTCATTTCTGTCTTTCTTTCTTTTTCGAATCATATTATTATCATTACTGACTTAGGCATCGGAGGGCCATTGGCTCCACCAACGGCCAACCTTCACGACATCATCTCGTTTTGCAGATAACGACACTGTGTCAGCATGAACGCACATCCAGAAGGAATGGCAAACACGTGTATATGTCTCGACGTCGTCTAGTACTCCTTCTGAACCTTTTTTCTTTTCTCCTCCTTGTCGCAATTTCGTTTCATTTCATGTTACTCTATACTCACTTAAGCATCGGAGGGCCGTTGGCTTCACCAACGGCCAACCCTCACACTCTGCTTTGTTGACAGTATGATGCTCGCATGATGACGAATTCGACAAGGAGAGGATGGATGAACTGAAGTGTACAACACAGAATACAGAAAAGCAAAAACTCAAAATTGTACTCACATGTTCAAGGAAACAAATGCAAAGAAACATTGTCAACTTTATTTCATTCAAACATACTTGTATACGTTACATATTACAATTTTACAAACTACAAAACACAATTTAGGCCATGACAAAAACGCCTGGTACACTAAATGTACATTACATACACAAATGGAATACAGATCTACATTTTTTGTCTACAGTATACATGTTCGATGCATCTTGCCGACAGGCTGGAGGCGTCGCCAAAGTCACACTTGAGGTATGTGCCCTACCTGCAAAATAACACACAAAACCAAACACATTTTTTTCCAAACACAAGCAATTCACGCACACCAAACCTGGGAATTAAGGAGTCCACAAATATTTACATGGCTCGTCCCCTTGGACAAGTCCAAAAACACACAAAAGACTGCCGCCTTTAAGGGGAAACACAGCCACAATATCTTTTCTGACCTCCTCAAAGGCCAAACACAAAAACATTGTTTAAAACAAACCATTGTTTAAAGAAAACACCATTGAATTTTTTTAAGGAAGGGGGACAGAGCTACTCCTGAGGGTCTACTGGACCTGCATTCTCCCCTTGTTCGCCATTGCCTGGTGCCGCTACCGTCTCGGCATTAGGGCTGGTTGTTGTTGCACCCTCCTCAACGTCTTCCTCGTCGCTCACGGCACCAGGGGGGATATAGTCCTCGGGGAATGCAGCGTTGAACTGAGCAATATCTTCATCAGGAGTCCAGCTCACATGTTTGCCCGCCTTGAATTCCTCCATCATATTGGCCTTCATCTTCCAAGTGTAGTAACCAGCACACTCGAAAATCCTCGCCTTGACTTTGGAGAGAGACGTCTTCTTCTCGTCGACCTCAACAACCAGCGTCTCCTTCTCGGCATTCAACGTTGCAATCTCAGCAGCCCCCTTCTCTTGCGCCACCTGCAGCGCCTCAGCCCTGGCTGTCGCCTCCTTGGCCACGCCGCCAAGACGACCAACCTCCTGCTTTGCTTTCTTCATGTCGTTTTTCATTTTTTTTACTATTTGGTCCTCTAACATTATGACATGATGGCGTGTAGCCAAAGCAGATTGCAGGGCCTATTTAAACAGGAAAAGAAAATTCTAAGTCACTGAATGATGAGACGATGATGGCATGCAACAAAATAAAGAAACAAAGAGTAAGCAAAGCAGGTCATACCTTCCATGCATCCGAGACGCTCTCAACAGTTGCAGCAACTGGGGACAGGGACTCTTGACGCTCTCGGCTGGCCGGCATCCACAGGCGGTCGACCTCAGGCCAAAGATGGACTCGTGGCGCGTCTACCGACCCATAGTCATCATGAACCTCCACTATAAGCTTCCTCTTTCGAGATGGAGGCGGAAGCTTTTTCTTAGCAGGCATGGACGACCCGGTCTCCCCAGTCACCGTGGCATCGATAGAAGCCTTTAGCGGCCTCGGAGGTGATAGCACGGTGATGGGTTTAGGTCGAGACACACTTCCCAGTGTCTCCAACCTTTTCCTCAGCAACGCGTCCGCAGAGGGAGCCTTACCAGAGCGTGTCGACGGACCAGTTCCTGTGCAAAACATTTCGACGACACAATCTCATCACAACAGTTGTAATTTATATATTTGTTTTGAAAAGGGAAACGAACCCAAAGTTGTAAACTAACCCTAACACATGTTTACCTGTTGATGTCGACATATTTGCAGGCTCAGAGATCTCTTCTTCTTGAGAAAGTTCTTCACGTTCGAACTTGATGCCAATGAAAGCTCTGTCCTTTAGAAGGACTCCCAACAGCACGACAGTTTTTTCTACAGCCTCGGCATCGACTCCAACCGTGTCGAATGATGCACCTACAAAAACAAGCAAGTGAGACAAAGTCAAATCAACAAGCCCAAAAACAAAAAAAGCAAACAAAAATACCTCTAGCCATCCATTCCCTCGTCAAGAAGTCGGAGTCGGGCCCTAAACTAACCAATTCCACAAAAAAGAACCGACCCATCCACCCACGGTCGTTCGACTTGTCCGCACCAAGAAGAGCCTCCCTGTCATCTTTGACATGCAGCAAGTACCTTCCAGCCCCATAGTTCTGGACTTTGTAGGTGTACACCAGGTCTTCAACCCGGAACTCCATGTCCAGTTGGCCGGCCAAATGGTCGACCAGATGCATTACTCTCCAGACTTGCGGCATTAACTGCGCCGGCGGCACCGCCAAGGCCTTCAAAACTCCCCGCACCAGTGGCGAGAAGGGGTAAGTGTACCCAATTCTGAAGGGGTACTCATAAAAACACACCCAACCGTCTGATGTCTAATCGGCCCGTTCATCGGGCTTCGGCAACCGAATTACCGCCGACGGAGGGAAGCCACACTCTTCCCTGAGCGCCTCCACATCTTGTTTCCCCCAAGTGGCCGGCCGAGCATTCTTCTTGTCCAGTATGTGAGTAGGACTGAAAATTGGCCCCTCATCCAGATCGCACTCCACAACTACCTTCTTGTTCTTTGCGCGGGTGGATTTTTCGTCCCCATTCGTTGCGACATAGAAGAAATTGAAGAAAGAAAAGAGAAGGAAAGAAGATGGAAGGGAAGAGGTTACCTGAGGAAAGGAGAGAGAAAGATGCCGATTGCTTTTCTGGGAAAGAGAGGAGAGAGAATGCAGAAGTGCGAGGGAGTGGTTAGACGGACATGCCTATTTATTGGCACAGTTGAGAGGTTGATCTCTCCAAGGCAAATAATCATTACATTGACGCAGTCAGTGTTGGGAGGATCAAGGGGCAGTTTCCACCCTTTTTTCCGTAAAAACCTATTTCTCCTTTTGAACTTCCCGGAATAAATTCAAAATGGGTTTGGGGACAATTGTTAGCGGGGAAAATACCCTCTGGGTGACGTGGTCGTATGTGGCAAGCAAAGCCTACGTGGCTGCCAGCAAGGCGTATGGTAGCACCTTTCAGACTCGCCCTCAACGATCGGAATCAGTGTAACGGTTACAAACCGTTGATGGAGCCAACCTTCATTACGCATTTATTATTCAATTATGTGCAATTAAGCACATACGTTACATTCTTATTATGGGAGCTGTTTTGGGCAAATTCGACTTAGAGACGAACCTGCCTTGATGAAGGTGCTAACAAGCGATCGAGCTAGATAATTGAAAATGGTGAGAGCAAGATGTAATAGCATAGGGTGAATGTTAGTTTATTATTCGGAAATCATGTATGTAAAATAGACAAGACTAAGCCATTTTATAGGCATTTACAACAAGAACGTAACGTTTATGGAATAATTGCCCATAATTAGATAATAAATACGTAATGAAGGCCGGCTTCATCTAAGGTTTGTAACGGCCGTTTTGAGCCCAGCAGTTGGGAATGCCGTTCGATTAATGCCACCTTGCGCCTTGTTGGCAGCCACGTAAGCAATGCTTGCCATGTATGCCCACGTCACCAAGAGGGTATTTTTCCCCCTAACAATTGTCCCCAAACCCATTTTGAGTTTATTCCGGGAAGTTCAAAAGGAGAAATGGGTTTCACGGAAGGAAAAAACGGAAACCGCCTCTTAACCTCCCCAACAATGACGGCGTCAAGATCATTCTGACTTTTGCCTTGGAGACGCAAACCGTCCATCTGCGCCAATAAATAGGAATGTGCTTCCAACCATCCTCAATCACTTCTGCAATCTCTCTCTTCTATTTCCCAGAAAAAACGATCGGCGCTCTTTCTCTCCCCTTTTTCCTTGTAACTGCTCGGCTTCCTTCTTCTTTTCTTCTTCTTTCTTTCTTCGATTCCTTTCATGTCGTAACGAATGGGGACGAAATCCACCCGTGCGAAGAACAAGAGAGTGGTGGTGGAATGCGATCTGACTGAGGGGCCGATTTTCAGCCCTACCCACATTCTGGACAAAAAGAATGCTCGACCGGCCACTTGGGGGAAGCAGGATGTGGAGGCGCTCAGGGAGGTTTTCCTCCGTTGGCGGTAATTCGTTTGCCGCTGCCCGACGAACGGGCCGATTGGGTATCGGACGGCTGGGTGTGCTTCTACGAGTATCCCTTCAGAATTGGGTATACTTATCCCTTCTCGCCACTGGTGCGAGGAGTTATAAGGGCACTAGCGGTGCCGCCGGCGCAACTGATGCCGCGGATCTGGAGGGTGATGCACTTGGTCGACCACCTGGCCGGCAAACTGGACATGGAGTTCCGGGTTGAGGACCTTGTGTACACCTACAAGGTCCAGAATTACGGGGCTGGTAGGTACTTGTTGCATGTCAAGGATGACAGGGAGGCTCTTCTTGGTGCGGACAAGTCGAACGACCGCGGGTGGGTGGGTCGGTTCTTTTTTGTGGAGTTGGCTAGTTTAGGGCCCGACTCCGACTTCTTGACGAGGGAGTGGATGGCTAGAGGTATTTTGTTTGTTTTTGGTGTTTTTTGGGCTTGTTGATTTGACTTTGTCTCACTTCTGTGTTTTTGTAGGTGCATCCTTCGACACAGTTGGTGTTGGTACCGAAGCCATAGAAAAGACTACTGTGTTGCTGGGGATCCCTCTAAAGGACAGAGCTTTCATCGGCCTCAAGTTCGAACGCGAGGAGCCTTCTCAAGAAGAAGAAGTTTCTGAACCTGCGAACAAGTCGACATCAACAGGTAAACATAGATTAAGGTTAGTTTACATTTTTTTTGGGTTCGTCGCCCTTTTCAATACGAAATACAAATTACAACTGCTGTGACAAGACTGAGTCGTCAAATAAATGCCATTAACAGGTACTGGCCCGTCGACACGCTCTAGCAAGGCTCCCTCTGCGGATGCATTGCTGAGGAAGAGGCTGGAGTCACTGGGAAGTGTGTCTCGAGCCAAACCCATCACTGTGTTGTCACCACCGAGGCCGCGAAAGGATTCATTTGACACCACGGTGTCGGGGGAGACCAGCTCACTTCTGCCTGCTGAGAAAAAGCTGCCGCCTCCATCTCGGAAGAGGAAGCTTGGGGTGGAGTTCCCTGACGACTATGGGTCGGCAGATGCACCACGGGTTCAGCTTTGGCCAGAAGTCGATCGTCTCTGGATGCCGACGAGCCGGGAGCGCCAGGAGTCTTTATCCCAGTAGCTGCAACTGTCGAGAGCGTCTCGGATGCATGGAGGGTATGTGTTTTCTTCTTCTTGTAAATTTCTTCGCCTCTGCCATCCTCATCTCGTCTTTTTAGAAACTTTAAATAATTCATTTTCGCACAGGCCCTGCAATCTGCTCTAGCCACACGTCATCATGTCATCATGTTAGAAGATCAAATAGTAAAACTGAAGAATGACATGAAGAAGGCAAAGCAGGAGGCTGGTCACCTTGGCGATGTGGCCAAGGAGGCGACAGCAAGGGCTGAGGCGCTGCAGGTGAGTCAAGAGAAGGGGGCTGCTGAGGTCGCACAGTTGAATGTTGAGAAGGAGTTGCTGGTTGCTGAGGTCGACGAGCTGAAGACGTCTCTCTCCAAAGTCAAGGCGAGGATTTACGAGTGTGCTGGTTACTACACTTAGAAAATGAAGGCCGAGATGATGGAGGAGTTTAAGGCGGGCAAACATGTGAACTGGACTCCTGACGAAGACATTGCTCAGTTCAACACTACATTCCCCGAGGACTATATCCCCCCTGGTGCCGTTAGCGATGAAGAAGACGTCGAGGAGGGTGCAACTGCAACCAGCCCTGATTTCGAGACGATGGCGAACAAGGGGATAATCCAGGCCCAGCAGACCATCAGGATTAGTTCTGTCCCCCCTCCTTAAAAAATTTAAAATTTGTGTTTGTTAAACAATGGCTTTTTTAAACAATGTTTTGTGTGTTCGGCCTTTGGGAAGGTCGAAAAGATATTTGCGGCTGTGTTTCGCCTTGAAGGCGGCAGTCTTTTGAATGTTTTTGGGCTTGTCCAAGGGGGCAAGTCATGTAAATAATTGTGGTTTGCCAATTCTGTGTTGCTTGCTTTGTTTTTGGAAAAATGTGTTTGGTTTGGTGTTTGTTTTGCAGGTTGGGCACATACCTCGAGTTCGACTTTGGTGACGCCTCCAGCCTATCAAAGGGGAACCTGCAAGAAATGTATGTTGTAGAAAAATGTAGAGTTGTATTCCATTATGTATGTACATTGTAGTGTACCAGGCGTTTTTGTAATGGCCTAAATTGTGTTTTGTAGTTTGTAAGATTTGTAATATGTAATGTATACAAGCATTTTTGAATAAAAGAACACTGTTTCCTTTCACTTCGTGTTTCTAAACATGTGTGCATAATTTCCACTTTGACTTCCTGTATATTGTGTTGTACACTTTGCTTCGTCTGTTTTCTCCTTGTCGAATTCGTCACTATGTGGGCACCATACTGTCAACACAGCAGAGCGTGAGGATTGGCCATTGGTGGAGCCAACGGCCCTCCCATGCTTAAGTCAGTATGGAGCAACATAAAAAATGAGAGGAAATTATGACAAGGAGAAAAAAAGAAAGAGTTCAAGGAGAAATACGGGATGACGTCGAGTCGAGTCTTTATGTTCGTTATTTCTCCTAAGTGTATACTTATGATGTCGCCACGGTGTTGTCTGCAAAACGCCGCCAACGGCCCTCCGATGCCTAAGTCAGCAATGGTGATAACATACAAGGAGGAAAGAAAGAAAAAAAAAAGATAGAGGAGAGGGACTTAACTTCTTGTTACTTATAAGTGTATGTGGTTCGAGATGCTCTCGACTTCGTAATACGTCATGCCCACTTTGTCTCGGGGGCATCGACATAATGGTGATAAATGCTAGAGTACCTGTTGTGTTAGAAAAACTAGAAAGCAGAATTTATTCGAGTGTTCAGAAATGGTACAGTTTTAGGTGTGTCGCATTCCAACTTCTTGGGATGGGTGTGCCGTCTCTGTCGACTAACTCGTATGCGCCATGTCCTGTTCGTCTCACGATCTGATAGGGACGTTCCCATGTCGGGGCCAACTTGCCGTATCAAGGATCCTTTTTGTTTGGGAAGACCTTACGCAGAACCCAATCTCCCTGCTGAAATATCCGAACCCTCACATTCTTGTTGTAGCTGTTCGCGACGGCTTGTTGGTAGGAGGCCATCCTGACCAGTGTCGCTTCCCTCAGTTCGTCAACAGTATCGATGTCGTAAGCCAAGACTGAGTCGTTCATTCCTGGTGCCATGAAACTGCTTCTTGCTGTGGGGAGTTCAACTTCAGGAGGGATGACTGCCTCGCAACCGAAGACCAAGGAGAAAGGAGTATGGTTGGTCGCCGTCTTTGGCGTCGTCCTGTCGGCCCAAAGGATCATAGGTAACTCGTCTGCCCATCTTCCCTTCGCGCCATCGAGGCGCTTCTTGAGGTTGTTGATGATAATTTTGTTACTTGACTCGGCTTGGCCATTTGCTTGAGGATATCTTGGTGTTGAGGTGTGCAAGGTGATGTTATACCTACTGCAGAATTCTTTGGTTTTGTTGCTGATGAACTGAGAACCATTGTCGCAGACGATCTCGGACGGGATACCGAACCGACTAAGGATATTTCGTTTGATGAACGAAATGACTTCAGTATCTCGAACTCGCTTGAAAGCTTCTGCTTAGATCCATTTGGAGAAGTAATCGGTCATTGCCACCATGAAGACGCGTTGTCCTAACGCTTGTGGTAAGGGACCTACTATGTCCATCCCCCATTTCGTGAAGGGCCAAAGGGGACAAGATAGGATGGAGTACTTCACAAGGTTGATGAGAGATGGATGCGAACCGCTGGCAGGAGTCGCACTTCTTAGCAAAGGTGATTGCGTCTTTCTTCATGGTGGGCCAAAAATATCCCATGGTAAGGGTTTTATGGGCTAAGCTTCTTCCTCCGGCGTGGTTTCCACATTCTCCATCATGTATGTTGCGCAATGTCGACCCAATTTCGTCATGATCAAGGCATCTTAGGTACGGTCCTGCAACCGACTTTCTGAACAATACTCCATGGATTAGGATAAATCTTGAGGCTTTCATGCGGAAGGCTTTTTCGTGGGTGACTCTAGGTGGGGTAGTGTTGTGTTTAAGCCAGTGTATGTAAGGGTCGCGCCATGAGGGCATTTGAGTAGGTTGAGACTGATGGGTAGGTTATCTTTGGTGATGGCTGGATACATTAAGTGGACTACGGGGATGGAGATGAGTTTAGGTTTAATGTTTGAGCCAAGATTGGCTAAGGCGTCAGCCTGGGTGTTTTGGTCTCTTGGTATTTGTTGTAAGGTGCATGAGTCGAACTTGTTCACGAGCCTTTTTTCTATTTCTAAGTAGGCCTGCATCTTCGAGTCCTTCGCTGCATACGAACAGTTAATCTGGCTGATAATTAATAAAGAATTGCAACGTACCTCTAGTCGGCGGATATTCATGTCGAGTGCTAATGACAACCCCAAGATCAAAGCTTCGTACTCTGCTTCGTTGTTGGTAGCTTTGAACTCGCAACAGACAGATTGTACTATGGTGTCCCCTTGTGGCGACTTTAGCACGATGCCGAGGCCTGTCCCCCGTATGTTGGAGGAGCCGTCAGTATATAGGGTCCATGTAGACGAGGATCCATTGTTGGTCAGCGTGTTGACTTCGTGATCGACTTCGTGTTGGAGGCTTGGGCTGAAGTCAGCCACAAAATCAGCCAGGGCTTGCGACTTGATGGCTGTGCGAGGTTCGTACCGGATGTCGTAATAACCTAATTGTATAGACCATTTGGACATCCTGCCAGAAAACTCGGGTTTCCTCATGATTGACTTCATGGGATAGTTAGTTCTAACAGTGATAGGATGACATTCGAAATAAGGACGCAATTTAACAGAAGCAACGACTAAAGCAAGGACAAGTTTTTCGAGATGAGAGTACCTTGTTTTGGCGCTAAGTAAAGACTTACTGACGTAATAAACAGGTAGCTGCTTTCCGTCTTCTTCTCGTACTAACACCGCACTGATGGTCGACTCTGTAACTACGAGGTATACTTGTAGTACTTCATTGTTTTTTGGTTTGGACAATAACGGGGGGTTGGACAGGTATTGCTTGAGTTGCTGTAACGCGGCTTCGTGTCGGTCAGTCCAGCTGAACTTCTCATTTTTCCTGAGGATGTCGTAAAACAATTTGCACTTGTCGGACGACCTGGAGATGAAGCGGTTGAGGGCAGCCACTCGGCCAGCTAATTTTTGTACGTCCTTCTGATTTCGAGGTGATTGTAGGTTGATGATTGCGCGAATCTGATCAGGACTGGCTTCGATACCTCTTTGAGTAACCATGTAACCTAAGAATTTTCCAGAAGAGACTCCGAACGAACATTTGGTGGGGTTGAGTTTCATACTGTACTCTCGCAACACGTCGAAGGCTTGCTGAAGATGCATGATGTGATCCGAGGCTTTCTTAGATTTCACAAGCATGTCGTCGATGTAGACTTCCATTGTGTCGCCCAGTTGTTTTCTGAACATTTTGTTGACTAGGCGCTGATAGGTGGCGCCTGCGTTCCTTAATCCGAATGGCATGACCTTGTAACAATAAGTTCCCCACTCCGTGATGAAGGCGGTTTTCTCTTGATCTTTTGGGTGCATCAAAATCTGGTTGTAGCCACTGAACGCGTCCATAAATATGAGCATCTCGTGTCCCGCAGTAGCGTCAACCATGGCGTCGATGTGGGGTAAGGGAAAAGAATCTTTAGGGCATGCTTTGTTGATGTCGGTGAAATCTATGCACACTCGCCATTTCCCATTCTTCTTCCTGACTACGAAGACATTGGCCAACCAATCTGGATATTTCACCTCCCTGATCTTTCCTGTATCTAGTAGTTGTTGAACTTCATCATTGATAATTTGGTTGCGTTCTGGAGCGAACTTCCGCCGCTTTTGTTTGACAGGCTTATGTCGGGGGTCGACACTGAGTTTGTGAGTGATGACGTCTGGGCTGATGCCTGGCATATCTTCGTGGGACCATGCGAAGCAATCCGCGTTGGCTTTGAGAAATGTAACGAGCTCCGACCTGATGTCGTCGGGTACATCGCATCCAATAAAGACGACCTGTTCTGGTTTCGCAGGATCCAAGATGATCTCGTCGAGTTGTTCAGATTTGGGCTCTTCGTAGCCCGCTGGTTCGGAGTTGGACTATAATTGCTATAATGAGGATTTATTTGTGGCCGATGGCTTTAGGGCCGCCTTATAGCATTCCTTGGACTCTTGCTGGTCTCCTTTGATTTCTTGAACCCCCCACCGAGTCGGGAACTTGATGGTTTGGTGATACGTCGAAGGGATGGCCTTCATGTCGTGGATCCAGGGCCTGCCCAAAATAATGTTGTAAGATGAAGGGCAGTCAATAACACAAAATTTTACCTGTTGGTTGATCCCTTGTGCGTAAACGGGTAGGGTAACTTCTCCGAAGGTGGTTTTGGCTTCACCACTGAATCCTATTAGCACGGTGGATTTTTTGACGACGTCTGTGTCTGGGTTGAGCCCCATCTCTTTGAGGGCGTCGAGCATCATCACGTTAGTTGAGCTGCCGTTGTCGACAAGGACTCATTTGATCATGCAGTTTCCAACAGGAATAGATATCACCAAGCCGTCGTGATGTTTGTCCGAGATGTCCCCTGCATCAGATTCATCAAAAGATATAGGGGTTAGGTATTTGGAAGCTACAGCTCGGACTGGTCTATCTATCTCGTTTTCTCGGGCATGTCTCTTCGCTGCAGAATAAGTTAAACCACAAATGTCAGAACCTCCAGCAATGAAATTTATAGTTTTAGTATGAGGGGGAGGTGGAGGAGGTCGAGATGGAGAAATTAGAATTGTCTTTGTTGACAACGCCACGAGCTTTATCTGACATGACGTCCTTGAGGTAACCATTTTTAAGCAGGTAGGCTACTTCTCTCCTTAACGCGACGCAGTCGTTGGTTGTGTGACCGATGTCGGCATGGAAGTCACACCATTTGGAGGGATCCTTCTTCGACTCGGGTTTGCTAGACTTCGGCGGCCATTGCGCTGCTTTCCCCATCTTCGAGAGGTGGTTCATCAGACCTACAGTGTCAACACAGAAAGAATATTCGTTAATTTTTGGAGGCAGGTCCGGGCTGCTTTTCCAGTCGGAGTCGTCGTCTTCCTCCACCAATGCTACATGTTGAGGTCGGGAATAAGGAGCAGGGCAGTCATTGCTCCTCTTGGGGTAGGGCAACCGTCTTTCCGTCTTTGAGTAATCATTGCCCCCTTTCCGAGAATGGAGAGTTTCTTCCAACCTAACTTGGGCCATTGCTTTGGCTTGAGCATCTTCGGACGTCTTGCAGGGGTATTTGATTAAATCTCTCCAGAGGTCGGTTTCGCCATATAATCCCTGTCTGAACGCTTCGATGGCTGTCGGAACTTCACATTCAGGAACAGTCACCTTCTCCCTGATGAACCGGGCTATATAATCCTTCAAGGGTTCGTCAGGACGTTGGATTACTCGGTATAAGTCGCTTGTCTGCTTCTCTAGACATCTGCTGCTGGCGAACTGCTGGTTGAACATGTTGTCGAGGTGAGCAAAAGAGGTAATGCATCCATTCGGCAGGCTAGTCAACCACTTCAAGGCGGGCCCAACCAATGTCGAACCGAAACCTTTGCAAAGGCTGGCTTCTCTCATGTGCTTGGGGACAGGAATGGTCATCATCCGCTGCTTGTAGGTCAAGATATGTTCTCTTGGGTCGGTTGTCCCGTCGTACATGGGCATGTTGGGTGGGCTAAATCGTTTCGGGATGTCTATTGCATCAATGGGATCAGCATATGGGGAGTCGGCATAATTGTCTAGGCTGGCTTCTTTGATTGGTGTTGGTACACCAGGAATTTTGTTTATCATGGTCATTATTTGTTGGAGTTGGTGATTGGTGTTCTCACAGATGCTGTTGAGCACCGGAACGAGGGGGCTAAACGTTTCGGGAAGGCTGGCTTGGAGATGTTGATAGTAGGTACTCTGCGGGTATACGCCTTGAGGTTGGTGAGGAGTGAACTGTGGCACCATTTGTTGCATGTAAGGGGGTGTTCCTTGAGTAGCGTGGGTACCTGCAATATAAGGGAAAGGAGTTACGAAACCGTGACTAACCGGAGCGACTGACCTGTTAAGAGGAGTGTATGGAGAATAGTTTCGAGAAGAGTCGGGGCGCATTTGGGCGTTGGCATTGGGAAACGCTGCTTGCGGCGCCTGGTTGGCTAAAGGGGTCGTCATCAACTGGGGAGGTGCCCCTGGTGTCGAGGTGACCAGGTTGACAACAGGTTGGACGACTTGTTGAGAGAAGAGTTGATCCCATGGCATTTGAATCGTTGGCGTTGGTCCTTGCGCCGGAAGCGTAACAGGCGGGGGCATTGACACGGTCACCATTGGGGGAGGCAGCGGACGAGACACCGGAGCAGAGGCGGGGGCCGTCACCATGGTGGATGTCGTCATGCCGACCTGAGGTGGGGTTACCCGGGCGGCCGTCGAGGTGACAACTGCTGCCGATATACCTGCAGAAGATGGTTGAGTTGGAGGCGGGGGAAGCCAACTCGGGTTAGAACGGGGTTGGTTCGGTAATGGATCGAACTCGCGGATCTGCTGGAGAACAGGACCCCCAGGTTCGCCAAAGGGTACATGGAGGGGGTGATCTGGAGCGGCGTCAAGATCCAAACGGCGGTTTAACCCGGCGGTGTCTCGTCGGTACTGGAACCTGGATCCGGTGGCGATGGAGGCAGTGGACCTCACTTGAGAGTGCAACGCTTCGTTCTCCTTTTGGAGGATGTTGATGCGCTGCTCCATGGCTTTGAAGCGACGAGTAATATCGTCGGATGAGCTAGCATTTCCAGCCATGGTGATTGGAATGGTATTATCGAGCTGCTTTTGATTGTCAGCCCCACGGTGGGCGCCAAATTGTTTTGGGCAAATTCGACTTAGAGACGAACCTGCCTTGATGAAGGTGCTAACAATCGATCGAGCTAGATAATTGAAAATGGTGAGAGCAAGATGTAATAGCATAGGGTGAATGTTGGTTTATTATTCGGAAATCATGTATGTAAAATAGACAAGACTAAGCCATTTTATAGGCATTTACAACAAGAACGTAACGTTTATGGAATAATTGCCCATAATTAGATAATAAATACGTAATGAAGGCCGGCTTCATCAAAGGTTTGTAACGGCCGTTTTGAGCCTAGCAGTTGGGAATGCCGTTCGATTAATGCCACCTTGCGCCTTGTTGGCAGCCACGTAAGCAATGCTTGCCATGTATGCCCACGTCACCAAGAGGGTATTTTTCCCCCTAACAGGAGCCTATAAAATGGCTCAAATATGTCAGTTTGTATATACGAATGCTAAGCAATAACAATACTCTCATTCCATGCCCTTACAACTTGCTCTCGTTACTCTAAATTATCTTGCTCAATCGATTGTTAGCACCATCATCAAGGCAAGTTCGTCCCTAGGTAGAATTTGCCCAAAACAGGTACTTGGGCCTTAAGCCCCCACTTTTGAGTGTTGTTGTATATGGGAGACGGGTGGACTTATCCCTCTTTATTACCCATTTTGCTGGAGTGGACATCCCCAGGGTCTACCGCTTGAGGACTTTGAGTTTTTGTATCTTTTCCCGCTTCCTCCTTTCGAAGTGAGTTTGGCAATGGTGATGCCTCCATAATAGAGATTGTACAGCAGTTTTGTTGTGGTAGAGACCCAATGCCACTCGTGATTAGCGAGACACTGCTAGGCCTTGACATGCTGAAGTCGGACCCCTCTTCCATGCCTTCAGGAAGCCCGACGCTACTCCAAGTAAGAATCTGGAGTTTTTTGTATGTTAAAATTTGTATTTGTATTTGAAACATTGAATATTGAATTGCTTTCTTGTATTTTCCCCATGGTCTGGCTTATGGAGAGACTCGTGTTGGTGGCACCACCAGAGAACATGGCAAGCTATAATAGAAAGGGGTTCACTGTGCGACCCATGCTGTATGGCCGACTTTCTTTGGATGAGTGGCGTTATGCACTCTCGGTGATTGGATCTTCCATCAGGTGGGTAATTCCGTGGTGGGGAATTGCTTCCATGAGACATGCACCTGGCTCTACTGTTTTGAGGGTGCCTAGCCTTTCTACCTTGGTCTTCTACTCTCCTGCACGAGTGATGAGACAATATGGCATGTGTAGACACCTACTTTTGTCCCCATTCCCGCAAGGGAAAGGTTCGATGATGAAAGCATAAAAGCTCCACTTGAAAACGCATCTCCTATAAAATAAACGAATCTCGATTCCCCATTTCATTTCACCCGAAACCAGCTATTTATGGAAACCTGCTAAAAATAGTAACTGCCGTAAAAAAAGTAGCTTCTAAAAGTGGCAAAATCATAAAAGATAGAAATCTGTCAGAATTAGGTGTTGCATTCCAACATAAATCCTAAATGAGATAGAAAACTGCGAGAATCCTATTCCTAAAAGGATTCGGAAATAAGAGTTACGTATTAATTAAAATCCTAACGAGCCTAGAGTTCGTAACGGGCCCAGACGCATTCCGTCACAAATTGATACGCGCTAAAAGACTCAAATTAATCTCAAACTCTACGGATTTTAGAATCCGAATATGACTAAACAAAAAACTGCCCAGACCCTATTTTCAACGCCTGGCTCTGGGCGCCGAAATCTTCGGCGCCCAGGCCTGGGCGCTGAAAATACCTGGATACGTTTCTTTTCCTAATTCTTTGTGGATTAGAACTCTGCAATTCTATCTTTCCACGAACTCTTCCCTATAAATAGACCCCTAGTTTCGACGTGAAACAACACACAACAACACATAATATATTCTGAGTATTGACTCAAAACCCCTGAGCCCAAGCCTCTCGCTGCGAAACTGTTCACGCGTTCTGTCGCAATCGATCCATAAATCGAACAGAACGTATCCTGTCCCATAATCGAGATTCGTTAAATAAAAAGAAGAAATAGCAAAGTCAAAGTGGTTAGTTTTCTGAGAACCCTGACGCACCTCTCAAGGGTGCGTCGTAATGTGTCCCTTTTCGATGATTTAACCGCTTTCCTCGCCCTTTTATGAACTGTTAAACTAACCTAATATGATTGTTCTATCACGCCTAATAAATATAATATTTTTGGGAAATCGGATTATCATGCTAGGTCCCTTAATGATATTTAAATCAGATAATCACGATCGAATTAGTATTATATGCTGCATACTGCTAAAATCAATTCAGATTAGTTTAATAGTTAACGCATGTCCCTTCAATTATTTATGCTGAGCTAGTAAGGATATCCTGCCTCTGGAGTTATCGACGAGCGAATTATTCCTCTCAGTAGTTACAGTCCCCCGAACCCTCAATCTCTACCTTGCGGGTGTATATTGAGAGATCCCCACACCAGGGATCACAAGGGAACCTACGGCCGTCGTGGTCAAACATAATTGCACTCCCTTTATGTCACGATAACCGGGTTTTGTCAGTTTTTCTCATTGTCGTTAAAAACTGAATGACGACTCCTATATTACTAGTCAATTGGGTGTATACTCACAGGAAATCCAATTACACTTGATTGAATAAAAAGAATCGTCACACCCACGAGGGACAGGTCACGCATTAGCCTCGCGCTTTTTCGACCCCCTCACAGTGGCGACTCCACTAGGGACAGTGAAGGAAATACTCGTGCTTGTAGGTAATCAAAATAGCCGAAGGGTGAAACGATCCTACCCCGCGTTTATTTCCCCATCAAGTTGGGACGACCTGAAAATCAGCATATTAATGTGAACGGGCAGAACATCATAACGAATCTCGGCTCCCTCGGGAGTTGGGACTAAGGATACCTTTTCGCCAATAGGGGGGTGCATACGCCGCGCATGTTTCCCACTCGGTACTTGTGCAGGTAGTACACCTATCCCGAACCCAATCGCTCGCCCATTAGGTCCCTCTCGCCTGCATGCCCCCTTGGCTTGCACTTACGGGTTGGCCTCTTGAGCGAAATTCGTCTGTTGAAGACACTACCTCGACCGGGGCATGTGTTGGATCTACGATAGAAGCGGTACCAAGCCGGGCGCAAATAAACTACCCATAGAAGCCTATCATAAACTACGTGGCATATTTAATTTTCAAATCCATGTTTGTAATGTAGTTATGTGTAGCGAAATATGTGATTGTGTGACAAACTATCCTAGAAAACCAATGACCTTAAAAATTGCCCAAACATTCATAGACTAATTTGCCAAAGAGTTATGCCGAAGCACGTGTTCCGCAAACCCGAATGATCGCCACAAAACAAGCGACGCTCGGGATGGCCTGTAACGAATCCCACAAACGCTGTCACGCGAAAAGAACGTTATTAGGCAAGCACGCAAATCGAAGTCGCATAAACAGAAAACGAGAACCAGCCAGGGACGCATTTTCAACGCCCCTGGCTGGGCGCCAAAATTTCTCACGCCCACTGCTGGGCGCTGAAGTTGCTGCTTGACTTTCTGGTCAAGCGCAGCAGCCTCGGTGCCCAAGCAAAAAGAAAGTACGTAGCACAAAAAATGTTCATCAAAAGAATTGCTACGAGGGCGTAAGAAAAGCACTCGATTTCAAAAGGCGACTCGCGAAAAATTAATAACTCTTTGTGTCGTCGTTAGGCCTCCTACGACGGCAATGCTCGGCACCAAAACCGAACATGCTAACAACTATGAATGTCACACAGGCAAGTGTTTCGAAAATCCAAAGAATGACCAAAATAAAAAAACCCCCCAAAAAGTGTACCGACAGAAGAAAGAGCGAAAAAGTGAAAAATCAATTTAGAGAGTCGAAGTCTAGACTAAGTAATGCTTGAAACTTTGGGAACCTAAACTTTAGCTTATCTTATGCCTAGGACCGGTCCTGCCACTTGGTGCCGATCAGGGAATCAACGGCTAGTGCGTCTCGAAGATACATCACCAAGTCTAGCAACTCCAAGCTCCGTCCGTCGTCCCTCATTTCAAGGATCTCCGCTTCCCCAACCTCGATTCGCACCTCCAAACATGTCCATCGAAGATTTGCGAGACCAGATGGTCCAAATGACCCAACTCATGGGCCAACTGAAAATGGAAAATGAAGCCTTAGCGGCTGCGCAAGCCAAAAATGACCTCGAAAACGAGAAGAGGATCGAAAAAATGGTCCTACAGCAAACCATGGGGAGCAAATACTTCTCCCTCGAGCCTGAACCTTTTTCTGGCAAATTACCAGAAAAGTTCAGTTCATCTGACTTACCAAAGTTCAAGGCCACGGATAACCCCCGTGATCATCTACTGAGCTTTGTGAATACCATGAACTTGAAAGGCGTGGACAATTCCATGTACCTACCTGCCTTTCCTTTGTCCTTGGAACCTGTGCCGCTCAAATGGTACTATCACCAGGACCCTAAGCTCTTCCCCACTTGGGAAGACTTTGTCAATGTCTTCATCAAGCAATACTCGTCGAACATGGATTTCCAAGTCACCATGCGCGAGTTGGAAGTTCTCTTCCAAAAGAAAAATGAGGGTTTCACAACCTACTTTGCTAGATGGAGGGACCAGGCGGCCCAGCTAATCAATAGGCCTCCCGAAACAGAATTGGTCCAAAAATTCATTGATAACTTAGACCCGGCTTACAGACAACACCTTAGGTACCTGGGACTCGACACTTTCAAAAGAGTTTATGATGTGGGAATAAAAATCGAGGACGACCTCGTCAAAACCATACAGAACAAACCTGCATATAAGACCAACACCTATAATCGGGGTAACACACCCCAAACCCAAGAAGTCCATTCTGTAGAAGAGGCTCCCGCCCGAAGATACCCTGTAAGATGGGTCCGAGACCGAAAGTTTGCCCCACTCGGGTCAACTTTGGTACAAGCCTTTGAAAGACTAACCAATCAAGGAAAGCTGAGACCTATAGGCCCCACCCGCGACCCTCCTGTCAAAAACAAATATTGGGTCGAAGGTACTTACTGCAAATTCCATCAAGGGAATGGGCATGACACTGAAAACTGCTGGTATCTAAAACATACGATCCTGGACATGATAGAGGATGAAGTAATACCTCTCCCTAACGTTGGCAAGCCCAACAACAACAAGAGCCCACTCGGCTCTTGTCACATCTCTCTCGACCAACCAGAGAATTTCGACCCCACGGTGTATATTACACCTCAAGGTGCACCACTCGCTGTGGTACCTATGGATCGAATCGAGGGGGAAGTGTGCGGTGTGTGGAACGATAATGCTGAAGATATTTACCTATCTCAAGTCTCGGGCCAGGACCTCTTCACTGAAACTTGGCCCGGGTATGCTCTCATTGACACCACCCCTCAGGAGCCCGAGGTCGACAACCTCACCCGATCCGGAAGGATATACCAACCGGATATTCACCCACCTCCTATGGGCGACATCCCGGTTAGGCAAACTCCTGAGAACGGGCGGCACGCCACCGTCGCGGAAGTCATTGAAAATCCTCTCCTGAAACAACTGAAAAGAACCAAAGCTGAGATTACCATCTGGGATCTTATGTGTACTTCAAAGGAACATCGCGAAAAGCTTATTCGCTCACTCGACCTCATCTCAGTACCCATAGATATCACACCTGACTCATTGGTTAGCCATATCACGAGAGATGCCGGAGAAAAGGCCATAGTTTTCACTGATAAAGACTTACCCAAAGAGGGGGGTGCTCACAATAAAGCCCTTTACTTAGTGGTTGGATGTAAAGGACAAAACATCCCCCTAGCGCTCGTAGATAATGGTTCGGCGGTTAATGTCTGCCCATTGCGAACCACCCATTGCTTGGGGCTAGGAAGCGATGACTTCCAAACCTCCTCACAAGGGGTACGAGCTTATGATAACTCCCGAAGGCCTATGTTGGGAAAAATCAACCTTACCATACAAACTGGGCCTGTGGCACGCACCACGGAGTTTCAAATAATCGACATCAAGCCCACTTTCAACCTCCTCTTGGGGCGACCTTGGCTCCACGACTTAGGAGGTGTGGCTTCAACCTTGCACCAAATGGTTAAACTTAACCATAACGGGGTAATACTAGAAATCCGCGCCCCTCCTCTCGACGTCAGTTGTACTATGGTTGGAACGGCCGAAACTGCAGATGACCTTTATGGGTTTCAAATGGAAGAAGCAATCCAGTTCATCGAAGATTATGATCCAGCATTCCTAGACCCGCATGCATCCCGAGTCATCCCTAGAATGTTGTTAGCTCAACGTTATTTCCCAGGAACCCCATTGGGCATAAGGAAGAAGGAATGCACATTCCATCATTTTCCCGACAAATCTACTCCCTTTGGCTTAGGTTATGAACCAACGGAGGAAGATATTGCTGACTGCCTATCTAGGCTACGCCTTAACAAAGCCAAACAAACCACCCTCCTTCCCCCATATCAAAGGACCCTTAACGGGATGTTTGTTCGGGAAGGAGAAGAACACCCATGCTGTGATTTCCCTGAACCCTTCGTTCAGGATGGCTTGCTAAAACCCGGATTTGAAATTTTCCATGACTGCCACACCTTGGTGTTAGGTTATGATACATATGACAATTCATAAATCATGCGGAAAAACCATAAAGCCAGGAAAACATATTATTTACACATAATCATTTAGCATAGTTTAGATGCATACTCTTTGTTGCGTGCCTTCCCTAGCTGCGCCCGAACCGAACAAGAACAAGTCTTTAGGACTCCAAGTGTCGTCCCTCCGTAGATAGTCCACAGCACGTCCGGATCCGCCTTAAGATTGACCAACTAGAATCGCCCTTAAGGTACTCTGAATTTTCGGCACTTTATAGGCAATTGTATGACTGAATTTTGCTCTCAAAAACCCACTTTGAATACTTGAATGCTCGATGTAAATTTGTGACCCTACGCACCTATTTATAGAGTTATGGAAAAGGATTTGGAATCCTATTAGGATACTAATTTATTTAATTATAATCCTACTAGGACTCTAATTAAATAAACTAAATATTTTAGGATTAGATTTAATCATATGACAAATCCCGGTAGCTTTAGGATTCGAGTAGCACACAAACACACACGCACGCACAGCAGCCCACGAGGGGCGCCATGCGCGCGCGCGCAGCCCGCGAGCTCGCAGCCCACTGCCGCAAGCCCACACGCTGCCGTAGCCTTGGCGCGCGCTGGGCCTTCCTTGCGGTGGGCCTGGCGCAGCCTTGGCTGGTGCGTTTGTGGCGCGCTGGCTTGCTGGGCGATGGCCCGGCTTCGTGCTGGGCCTTCGTCTGGCAGGCCTCGTCCGATGCTAATTCGTACGATACGCTTCCGATTAAATTCCCGATTCCGGAATTCATTTCCGATACGAACAATATTCAATATTTTCGATTCCGGAATCAATTTCCGTTTCGAACAAATATTTAATATTTCCGTTTCCGGAATTATTTTCCGATTCCGATAATATTTCCGTTTCCGGCAATATTTCCGATTCCGGCAATATTTCCATTTCCGATAATATTTTCCGATACGTACCATGTTTCCGTTTCCGGCAACATCTACGACTTGGATAATATTTATATTTCCGATACGATCCATATTTCCGTTTCCGGCAATATCATCGTTTCCGGAGTATTCATTTCTTGCCTGTGACGATCTCATCTCCCACTGAAACCAAGATCCGTCGATTCCGAATATCCATAGATGGAGTATTTAATGCCATTAAATACTTGATCCGTTTCCGTACTATTTGTGTGACCCTACGGGTTCAGTCAAGAGTAAGCTGTGGATTAATATCATTAATTCCACTTGAACTGAAGCGGCCTCTAGCTAGGCATTCAGCTCACTTGATCTCACTGAATTATTAACTTGTTAATTAATACTGAACCGCATTTATTAGACTTAACATTGAATGCATACTTGGACCAAGGGCATTATTTCCTTCAGTCTCCCACTTGTCCTTAGGGACAAGTGTGCATTTCCTAATTCCTTTGTCGCTCGATGCTTGCTCTTGAACATAAGGTAAGAGTTGTCATCCTTATTATGTCCATAGGTGTTCCTCGGTTTCAGAGTTCAACTGATCAAATAAACAGATAATCATAGCCTATGATTCATCCGAGCACGGCCATGCATTTCACAGTTTCTAGCTCTCCGAGTGGCCTTGTACAACTTTTAAGCATCTCATCCCGATTTATGGGAGGACAATCCCAATCTTGCGATCTTGAGATTAGACTTCGTTTGATAGGTGATTACCTGAGTGTTGCCTTTATAGCCTCCTTTTACGGTGCGACGGTTGGTCAACGTCATAGCAACCAGTTCTCAAACAAGTAATCTCAAATCACTCAGGTATTGAGGATTTAGTGTCTAATAATTTTAATGAAATTTACTTATGACAGATTTTCATCTCTTACAGTAAAGTTTCATAGGTCTTGTCCGATACTAGTCTTCCCAAAGTAAGTATCTATGCAAATGATTATGACATTGCCATGTCCACATAGTTCAAGAAACAGAACTACTAGTCATCTTGCATTCTAGTCGTCTAACGTTTTCTATGCGTCCAATTTTATAGAAAACTCCGACTAGGGACCATTTTCAACCTTTGACATTCAAGTTCACTTGATAGACATTTCTTAGTCACATGACTGGTCCTGACAGTCTATCTTGAATATATCGTCAAATTGAAGGGACTCGTCATTTAATACTAAACCAAGATTAAATGGAATATGAAAATTCATTTCATATATGATAAATGTTCAACCCCAATGTTTTACCACCATGGGCCTCAAACCCATCTTCTAAAACAGTTCATGGAATTCAAAGATATGCTTGATTTCCAGTGCTACAATATGAGTGTTGTTTCTCACTTGTTGCATAGGTTTAGTTATCATGCTTTGCCAATCTTAATATCCTTTTCATCGAATGTTCTTCGAGATAGATGATAAGATCTTTTGAGTATGTTTATTTTGTGATCTAGTCTTTTCTTGCTTCAAGAGTGGTTCTACGCATTTTTTCAATGAAGAACCATCAAGCCAGCAGACATGTGATCTACCCAAGTTCAGTGAAGAACTCTTTAACATAAACAACCCTGTTTTATTGCTTCTTAGGCAATAAGTATTTTTACTTCAACTTTATAGGTTGCTAGTGATGCTTTGTTTGGAATTACTTATCCAAGCAGTTCACAGATATGTGGAATACTTTCCAGCTGTATCTTAGAACATAGAAATTAATATTTTAATATCCCACGCAACAACTCATGGTCTCCAATCCATGTTGCCATTTCAAAACACGATGCTCTATAGCTCGTCCTTATCAATGGTTAACTCCAAAGGGTCTTGCTTGATCCTTTGCCAGTGTTTATGCGTGTAGCATCAATATTTAGCATATCTTTATTTCCTTGAATCAAGAACTATTCCTATGTACCTTTTCAAGTACCATAAGTATTCTTGATCTCAATCTAGTTGATCTTCACTTAGATCAATAGAGATTGGTATATGTTCGTCATGCCTAAAGTCATACGATACGTTTTTGGCGATCCTCATATTATATCATACATGATAAATTCTTTTGCAGAATAATTCCCAATTGAATTCTATTCATGTAACTTTAGCTTATCTAGTTTCAGTAGATACTAAATTCAGCTAAATTCTTTGACATATAATATAGGTTAAGAATCTCATTTAGACTCTTTGATGTTTAACTTAGTAAATGCTTATACATAGTTCAAACATCCTTTACTTAGATTTATTCACATGGGTCGAATATCTCCAATGGAGACTTTCGTGTTTGATTTAGTAAATGCCATTACTTAATCCAAAACAATATCATAAGATCTTTGTAAATAGATCTTAATACCCAGTATGTACTAAGTTTCGCCATGGTCCATCATTGATGAATAATCTCAAATCTAAGTCATTAGCATTTGAATGTTATTTTACAATAGAGAGATGTGTGTGTGATACACATAGGACCAATTAAGTTTTACGTACTCCCACTAAACTTCTTATATATCTATAAGAATTATGTACGTTTTATGAAACTAAAATACTTATTAGTTTCACTAAAATACAGTTCCAATTCCCAATTGCTTGCTTAAATCTGTACTTAGATTTCATAAGTTAGCATTCCTTTTCAAGCATTTATTTGGATCCACAAATCCTATGACATACCCTGTACATAGTTTACTCCAACATTTTATTGAGGAATTTGTTTTGTCATCCAATTGCCGTATGTACCAATATGCAATCATTGCTTGATTTATAGACTTGAGCATTATGATTATGCATGAGGTTTCAACACAATCCACGCCGTGAATTTGCTTGTAACCTTTAGCAACTAATCTAGCTTAGTGTGTGAACACAATTTCAGGTTTGATGGTTTTTATCCTTGCAACCAATAGGTGTGAAACTATTCTTGCAAATCAACAAAATTTCAATTTTGTCATCAAAACATTGAGTATGTTTTATGGCCTCTAACCATTTAAAACATTTGAGTCTATATATGGCCTCTAACCAT
This sequence comes from Spinacia oleracea, assembly GCF_020520425.1. Classification (NCBI taxonomy): domain Eukaryota; kingdom Viridiplantae; phylum Streptophyta; class Magnoliopsida; order Caryophyllales; family Amaranthaceae; genus Spinacia; species Spinacia oleracea. Next base: position 76,950,704 of record NC_079488.1, read on the forward strand.
TTTAGGGAATCTGGGTTTCGTCATAGCTTTCTTACAGGTCACAAACTCATTAATCTACATGATAATAGTTTGACTGTAAGTTGTAGGTTTCTTCACTATCTAATAGAAGAATTGCATAGTTTCAGTGACCTGAACTCCATGTTTCTTCACTATAGAAGAATCTCATAGTTTCAGTGATTTGAACTCTATGCCTACTTGGGTATAGAACATCAAACAACAGAATATCAATAGCCACTTGAAAGTCCTTTGAATATTCTGTTCTCCTTGAAGCACTTGTAAAGTCTTCTAAGAGAAGTCTATTCTTTAAAGCCACTTCTAAAGTCCTTAAAGAACAAGTTCGGGTTTTCTGAAGCACTTCGAAAAGCCTCCAGAATGTCCGTTTATGTTTGTTGTTCGCCTCGAAGACTTTCGAGGTCTATTTTCTCCCACTTGTCATTTTGGAAACGAATCTCCAAAAGGACATCATTTCGAGCAAACAAACATTATGTTCTCAAAAATTCGTGGTAGAAACAATACCCTTGTGTCTCATTTGAATAAATCACAATGAAACATATATCTATACTTGGGGCCTTAGTTTGTTGAATAACAAACACTAAGCTCCCACTGAGTTTAGGAACTCTTTAGATATATTTTATGAAAAGTTATTCTGAAATTACTTTTCAATAGCTTTGACGAATTTGGTTTAGTTTGGTGGTAGTTGAGCATTTTGTTTTAGAAATTATAGGAAAAGTCTTTATGATTCATCATTGATCGAATCAAGTACTAATTGACTTCGATTATTCCAACGTAGATATGCCATATCTTATGGAGCTAGATTGTGAAATTACAACACACAATCATTGATGATCATATTTGGTCCCAAGTAATCATCAACATGATCTAACCTAGATCTTTATGATTTCTTGCCAAGTGGATTTTATACTTCTGAATCTTTGAACTAGCCAAACAGATTCAACTTATATCACATTTGAGTAAATAAACCTATATTCACTCAAATCCATGTGAAATAATAAAGTCATAAAACCTTTATTTAGCTTTGAACTCTATCGTCTAGGCGTTCTAACAATAGTTCATATTCTTTGTTACTTTCAACAAGTAAGACTAGCTTGTCTTAAGTTGATCTAGAAATCAACCAACTTTCAAAAGTCCATTAAAATAGAGTTTGTGAATGTTAACTTGTTGATATGGTCTAAGCAACAATGCCAAAGATTAATGGAACTCAAATCAAGGGTTTGATTTGAACCTAGTAAAGTTTTTATTGTTAAAGAGTTGTTTGTTTTAATCAAGCATATTGACTCATCCCGTAAATGACCATTTTATTCAAATAAACAAACAAACAAACATTGTTTTTGTTCTTCTGAATGTGAGTCTTTCTGTGTTTGAAGCAGAAATTTAGGTATGCTGATTATGGAACAAAATAGCCATTTAGTTCCAGCCATGAAAGGACTTAAAACAAACTAGATGACCCTACAACTAATGTAGCATTGCCATGCTTCATTTCCCACTTGTAGGTCATTAGTGTAGCCTAGCTTTCATTGTTTGAGTTATTACCGAAGTAAGAACCTCAAGCGGTATATGATACCAAGGAAGTTTGATTGCTAGGTCACTTTTCTTTAAACATTAACTTTTAGGTAGAAACGGAATTGTAAATTCTTTTCATTTGTTCCTTTGTTTTCCTATTTCTTGTACCCTTTCTTATAGTCTTAAGAATTGAATTCTTTAGTGTTGACTTTTATACTTTGTTAGACATGTCCAATGTCACCAACAAGGTTCTTTACCATTTTAATTTATGTTGAATATTTTGTTTCAACTAGATGATCTTACCAGAAGCTTCTAAAGTTCTCTAAGCATCGATCTATTCGAATGTCTAGGGACTAGACTCATTCGAGAATTAAATGGAAAAAAGATTTTAGGTTGTTAACCATTGGTAAAGCTGAGCGTTTAAACTCAATTCTTTATGATCTCAAAACTACATTGTATTTTGAATTCACAAAAACCAATTGGTTTGCCATTCGATTTTGATATTCGAAAACAACCATAAAAGTCGCGAAAAGAAACGTACATTTTAAATTGCTCATTTTCTCTCATTTCCGTGAATCGTTCTTGGATTCACTACCAATCGAGGAAATTTACTGTTACCTTTCTAAAAGGATTTATTGCAGTGCAAGATATTTAATTATAAACAATAATTAAAACATACATTGAAGCATGCAAAGTCTAAACATTTATCATGAATAATAACTTGAAAATGAAAGCAATCATGCAATTTAAACAAGTCATTAGCATTTTATTCGAATTATGTGTTCCGGCAGGTGTGAATAAAATGATTCCAAGATCCTAAAATCATTGAAGAACTAAGCACAGTTTGTCGACTTAATCCTAAAACATCTTAGGTAAGCAAAAGCCTTTTGCTAATAGTCTAGAAACTATTCTTGGTTGATAGGTACGTCTAAGAACTTATTAGGTAAACCTACCGATTTTGCCACGACATAAAAGGACTCCTTACTTATATCGTTGAGTTTCACCAAAACTAACATGTACTCACAATTATTTGTGTACCTTGCCCCTTTAGGACCAATAAGTAACACCTCGCTGAGCGAAAACTATTACTAGATTGATGTAAAGGATATCCAAGCAAGTGTATATTTTGGCATGGCACCTTTTAACTCAATTTTTAAGTTTGGAACTTAAGGCTCTTACTATGTTGGTTAGATTTTAAGTGAACTAAAATCCTTAATCATGCAACATAATCAAGCTTTTGATCTCATGCATTTTAAGACATATTTAAAAGCAATAAATAACTTAAAACATGCATAAGATAAATGTGATCTAGTATGGCCCGACTTCATCTTAAAGCTTTAACTTCAAAGTCCGTCTTGAAAATCTCCGTGGGAGGCACCATTTTCTTCAAATAGGATAAGCTATAATTAAAACTAATTACAACTATTTGATGGTACGCAGACCATATTTGAATTGAAAAACAATTTTGGTACTTTAGACCAATTACATTCAAATTAATGGTACGCAGACCATATTTTCTATCCTATTTGGGCCATACTAGTCACTTCATAACCTGCAAAACAATACATATACAATATATACCATTCACCCATTCATTATCATGAATGGCCCACATAGCTGGTTAGTAAAACACATTATGCATCACATAAACATTTGCATCAATTAATAAAGGGCACCAATAATCTACAAATTATTCAGTCCTTATTAATTCTAATCAAGTTGTTTTAACCTTAAGGTTTTGTAGACCTAATCAAGAGTTTATGACTAAAAGGGCTCCCACTTAAACCAATAAATTCATATGCTTTACTAATTTTAAACATAAAATGTATTTCTAGTCTAACCGGAAACATACAAATTTAATTAAAATTTAAAGCTCATATAAATTTATAATTGAATCCAAAAAGTTTAATTTAATTTCAGTCGTATTTAAATTAATTCATGATTTTAATTTTAGTAAAATAATTAGAATATATAAAATTTATTATAATTACAATATTCAAAATTAAAATCCAGGAAAATAATTTAAATTATTAATTTTAAAATTAATTAAAATTACGTAAACTGAAAATTTCAAATTAAAATTTCAAAACGATCTAATCGCAACGCAACAACCCCACGCGACGTACGCCCATGGGCCACACGTACACAGCCATCGCTGGCCATGTGCGCGCAGCCCATGCGCTGCGTCGCATCGCTGCTGCTGCTTTCCTTCGCAAGGCATCACGCGAGCTGGTGCTCGCTGCGTGCGCCAGCACTCGATGCACGCGCCAGCACTCGATGCACGCGAGCCATCGCTCGCTGCGCTCGCTCGCCATCGCTCGCTTCATGCGAGCCAGCGCTCGCTGCGCGCGCTTGCCAGCGCTCGCTTTGTGCGGGCCATTGCTCGCTGCGCGCGGCATCGACGCTGGGCGTAGCACTCGTGGCACGCGAGCTTGCGCTCGCTGCGCGCGAGGCTCCGCACGCTTGCGCAAGGCAGTGCGCGCTGTGGCGCAGCTCGCTTGCTGCCCACACGCGACCGCTGTGCCTTGCTTTCGCCCTCGCCCATTCTTCCATTGCTCACAGCCCACGACACAAGGCAGGGCTGCTGCCTTGTGCTCGTGCACCATGGCCTTGCTCATTGCATTCGTGCCGCATGGGCGACGAGCTCCCTTGCTCGTCGTCACATGCCCGCACTATACAACACCCCTTAAGGGTAACACGTAGCGTCCATTGCTTTGTGCGTGCAAGTTATATGAGCGAATCGCATAAAATTTAAAAAATTTATATTTAAAATTAATGACAAATTAATAAATAATATTAATTTCATAATTTTAGGGCGAAAAAATCGAAAATTTATTATTCAATTGATTTCCGATTGACATGGATTCAAGTCTAGGTCATAAAAATTTAAAATTTAACATAAATTTACAATTTTTATGGTGGTTTTTAATCATAGGTATCTAATTAAATTATAATTAATTATGAAAATCAAATTAATTCTAAATTATTCTAATTTTCAACAAATTAATCATAATTACAAATTAGATTGCATAATTAACAAGGCTAGGCATTCAAACTTGTTAAACATATACAGTAGGTCAATCAAAAATTCAAGATTTATCAACAAGAATCGCAAATATTTAATTTAACATCTTAAATTTACGAAATTTTGCATTCGAAAAACTAAAACCTCCGAAAAGTCATAGTTAGGCTTCGAATTTGAGAATTCTGGGTTCGGCAGAAAAATTCGTATTTTTGTCAAAATTTTAGAATGCCTTTTACATGCGGAATTGACACAAAAATCACTCGATTTGGATGAGTAACGAAGAAACTGCCGAAAAACTGCGTACGTATAATTAAATAAACGCAATTTTCAATTAATTAACAATTACGAAAATTAATCACCCCTTTTAATTCTTGCAAATTTGTAATATTTAACCATGTTTATGCAATTTAGATTATGAAAATAATAAGAGGCTCGTGATACCACTGTTAGGTTATGATACATATGACAATTCATAAATCATGCGGAAAAACCATAAAGCCAGGAAAACATATTATTTACACATAATCATTTAGCATAGTTTAGATGCATACTCTTTGTTGCGTGCCTTCCCTAGCTGCGCCCGAACCGAACAAGAACAAGTCTTTAGGACTCCAAGTGTCGTCCCTCCGTAGATAGTCCACAACACGTCCGGATCCGCCTTAAGATTGACCAACTAGAATCGCCCTTAAGGTACTCTGAATTTTCGGCACTTTATAGGCAATTGTATGACTGAATTTTGCTCTCAAAAACTCACTTTGAATACTTGAATGCTCGATGTAAATTTGTGACCCTAGGCACCTATTTATAGAGTTATGGAAAAGGATTTGGAATCCTATTAGGATACTAATTTATTTAATTATAATCCTACTAGGACTCTAATTAAATAAACTAAATCTTTTAGGATTAGATTTAATCATATGACAAATCCCGGTAGCTTTAGGATTCGAGTAGCACACAAACACACACGCACGCACAGCAGCCCACGAGGGGCGCCATGCGCGCGCGCGCAGCCCGCGAGCTCGTAGCCCACTGCCGCAAGCCCACACGCTGCCGTAGCCTTGGCGCGCGCTGGGCCTGCCTTGCGGTGGGCCTGGCGCAGCCTTGGCTGGTGCGTTTGTGGCGCGCTGGCTTGCTGGGCGATGGCCCGGCTTCGTGCTGGGCCTTCGTCTGGCAGGCCTCGTCCGATGCTAATTCGTACGATACGCTTCCGATTAATTTCCCGATTCCGGAATTCATTTCCGATACGAACAATATTCAATATTTACGATTCCGGAATCAATTTCCGTTTCGAACAAATATTTAATATTTCCGTTTCCGGAATTATTTTCCGATTCCGATAATATTTCCGATTCTGACAATATTTCCGTTTCCGGCAATATTTCCGATTCCGGCAATATTTCCATTTCCGATAATATTTTCCGATACGTACCATGTTTCCGTTTCCGGCAACATCTACGACTTGGATAATATTTATATTTCCGATACGATCCATATTTCCGTTTCCGGCAATATCATCGTTTCCGGAGTATTCATTTCTTGCCTGTGACGATCTCAGCTCCCACTGAAACCAAGATCCGTCGATTCCGAATATCCATAGATGGAGTATTTAACGCCATTAAATACTTGATCCGTTTCCGTACTATTTGTGTGACCCTACGGGTTCAGTCAAGAGTAAGCTGTGGATTAATATCATTAATTCCACTTGAACTGAAGCCACCTCTAGGTAGGCATTCAGCTCACTTGATCTCACTGAATTATTAACTTGTTAATTAATACTGAACCGCATTTATTAGACTTAACATTGAATGCATACTTGGACCAAGGGCATTATTTCCTTCACTTGGATGAGGCACCCCACCTCACCAAGACTAAAACAGCTGAAATATTGGACAACCAGGCTCTATGACATTGTTTAACGAATCGAGGCCTATGGAGAACGAGACTGTGATAACTACCCTAGCTTTACAAGATGAAGGTTTTGATCCAACCCGGTTAATCTCTCCTGCATCAAGACTAGAAGAGGTCGGGAACGGATGGGTGAAGATATATCAGTGGGTCAACGCAAAAGGAATGGAATTCAAGATGAGTACCGGTGAAGGACCAAAGTTTTATGAGACTAAACCCCAGGCTTGAGCCACATAGGGCACCATTAGTAAAAAGCGCCTAGTAGTTCTTTAGATTGATAGAAAAAATAATAGAGACTTTAGATGGTCCTAAGGCCCTTTAGAATATGGGTCAGTTTTATTTCAGTGTGTTTTCCTTACTTTCCCAAATCAATAAAGGCGTAATATTTTTTCCTAAAAATTTTATTCTAACACTAAATAAACACCAAATGTACTTGCAAAATAAAAAAATAAAGAAACGGCCCACTATAGGCCCAACAAACAAAGCCCACTCGGTTTTGAAATAATGTCATGTGAACCAGTTCCCGAAACCCACAAAATAAACCACACTATCCCATCCTCAAAACCTAAAAAGCCAACCAATGTCATCATGAGAGCCAACCCATGCAACCCAAAATCAAAAAGAAATCAGAAATTTAAAACAAATGCAAATGTTACCAAAAAATAAATTCATAAAACGTAGAACCCACCGACAGCTTTCACATAAGATTCCATCATACCCTCCACAAAGATCTTCATAAGTTCCGTACCCTAACTCCATTTTCAAAACTGTTTTGAGTCACCAATAGAAAAAATTAATCTGGACAAAAATGCGTTTCACGCTAACAGTCAAAAAACCTCCAAAACAGCCTCAAAATTAACTTTAACTATGAAGCAAAATATCAAGGCAAAAAAAACGAAATAGAAATAAACGCAAGAACATGTGAAGCAAAACGTCAAAATTGACCGCCCAAGTTATTTTCAGCGCCCAGGGCTGGGCGCCGAAATTTCTGACGCCCCAGCCTGGGCGTTGAAACTCTCTGCCTGCCAAAGTTTTCCTTTTTTCGAAAAGTGCTCGTCATTTTATCCGCACACAACGGAAAAATAACGAACACTTGGGGGGTACAGTACGTATCCAAATAGGTTTACCAACAAATTGGTCGAATTTTACGCAACCTATGGAACACGGCAGATGAAAATAATGGCAAATACTTCACTCATTTGACCGATTAAGTAATATGTTTCCACCTCAGGACATATCTACCGAGATCCGGCATGCTAGAACTTATTCTAAAGTTAAGAACTACGCGCGACCTGATTCTGACAAGATACGTAGGCAATCCTTACCAGGGATTCGGTCCAAATAATAATAACAAAATTATATTCTTTGTGTAAAAAGTGTTAGACATATAAACAAAATTGAATGGAAACTAAAAATATGCCTTTATTAAAATATAATAAGGTGGAAAACAAAGTGCTAGGAATAAAAAACAAACACAACTGAAATAAATAGAGGGCACCTACACCCTAGAAAAGAACTACACTACTCTAGTTCTTCCAAATCATCAAATAAAGTCTTGAAGAGAGCAATGTTCGCAGGATCCATCCCCATAGTCTTCTGCGCTGCCCCAACATCAATCTCCATAAGAAATGGCTCCTGGACACTAACTTCCAAAGATGCCAAGGCTTTAGAAACATTCTCAGTTATAGCCTGCTCAGCCTCAAGGGCACAAACAGTGGTGGGAGAAGGATTACTATCATCGACTGGACCAGCCACTGTTTCTACAGGCGGCTGAGCCTTCCTAACCCATACATTGTTCCGGCGACGATCTCCGCGAGAGCTTGCATTTCTTTTAACAACAGCAGGCCCCTTCATGTTAGGCACCTTTTTAGGCCTGACACTGGAACGGGAAAGAACTTCCTTTCGTTTTCGATCAGGACGAGCTTTCACATTCTTAAAACTATAGGTACGAGGTCTGGCAGAATCAGGACCCTCATACTTAACACGAATACGAGGTATCAAAAGCTCAGCCGGCTCTCCATTACGAGCCTCGGTCCTCACATCCTTGTCATCGGAACTGATCCACAACTTATAGTTTTCAGAAAGACCCACAAACCCATTTGTAGCTACAGCCCAACGCGGGAGACCATCATAATACCTAGCCCACGCTAACACCCGTGTTTGTGCAAAGGTCGCTACCTTAGGTGGTACCGTATCAGAAAAGGGGATAGTCTGCCTTAAACCATATTGACGCATGACTCGGTAAGGGAAAATATAAATGGGACAAGATAGCCCCAACAAAGAAATATAAACCGATACATCAGACCCCCCCTGTCATAGTAGTCAAACCCCACCATGGTACCACCCACTTAATAGAACAAATGTCGTAAGTAAAAAAGGAGGTCCATTCGGCCTCGTCCTGGCCTTGGTGCAAGTATTTTCGGTTACCCAAAGCTATAGGGCGATAATGTTTAGGATCGGCAGGAGCTTCCAAAAGCCTAAGCCGTTCCGCAAGCCAAATCTGCAAAAACAGGTATGATCGAATCAAAAGAATGAAAAGAAAGAAAAAAGGTTCCTGGGGCGCAGTTTCAACGCCCAGGACCAGGCGCCGAATATTCCAGCGCCCAGCCCTGGGCGCTGAAACTCAGCCCCATGCAAAAAAAAGAAAAGTGGCGTATATGTGCGCAAAGAAAAAAAGTAGATTACCTGCAGTAATAGGGGGCTTCCCTTAAAAATTTCGGATTTGGCATCCTTCTTCAGCTCATCCGCACTCAGCAAAGTCTCAGCAGCAACCAACGGCATAATAGAATAGCAACTTTCCATCTGGCTAATCAAGGGGATCAGCCTTATGTCACCGAACTCACCGTTATTAATCGACAGCAAATAATGATTCAACAAGCAAAATACAAGGGCTCGAATGTTCAGTTTTTGTTCGGTCATATTCTTACTAGGCCTAAAATGATGTTTTGCGAGTTTTGCCAAGTTAACCTTATCGTCTACAACAAGTTCAGCAAACATGTTATCATCTAGCCCTAGGAAAGCCCTTATGGTTGTTTTACCCTCTTCAATAGTGCCAGGGGTAACAGGAGTAACATTAGTAGGATAACCAAGGATCGCAGCAAATTCATCAGGCAAAGGACATATTTCATTGCCTCGAAAGGAAAAAACATGATGATCGGAGTCCCAAAAGTTTAGGGCAGCATGCAGAAAATTATAATCAATATTAATTTGTTGTAAGCCTAAAAGTGCCTCTAAGTGGTATTCTTTTAACAAAGCTTTTTCTGTGGGAGTAAGGGCTCGTAGCCAACGCCTAACAGTCAGTTGGAGTGAGAAAGTAGGGATCGACATGGCAAAAGCAGTAAATAATTAGAGCACAGCAAAAAAAAAGGGAGAGAAAGAATTTGAGAGTGGTGGAAAATAAGGACGTACCCAGCCCCTATATATAGCTGAACACACCCAATAAACATCCTGATCCCATTCGGAAACGTGTTTAGAAATCCAAAAATCAAATATTACCAGGAAAGAACTTTCAGCGCCCACCTCTGGGCGCCGAAATTTTTAACGCCTGAGCTTGGGCGCTGAAAATACAGCCCAAGGCCCAGATTTCACAAAAACACGGAATAGGAAAGGACTTAAGAACGTGTTGCTAAAACACGAGGCCCTATTACAAGTAAGATCAAGCCCAAAGCACCTTTAGCTCCCAAATAAGCAAAAAATAATAATAACCTTGAAACTTGGTCGAAACTTAGACTCATCTCAGAAAACGCTCATGTACACTTTTCAAAAAAAAAGCAAGTTAAATATCATGGTCATTTTTCGAAACACCAAAAATATGTGTCGTCAAGTCATTGGTTTTCCAAATAGAAAATGTCTGTCTAAGGGATAATCCGGGCCAAGCCGAAACCGGATGTCGCTTGAAAGCTAAAGTCGCACTCCACGGCTTCACTAAAATAGCACACTACTATAGGAGATCGCTCGCACATACGAGCGTGACCCCAAACATGATTACAAGACGCGAAAAACGACCAACAAGCCCCAACACTTGGGGGCTCACGAAAAGTGGTCCAAAAAAAAGCGTGCAATCAAAATCACATTCCCAGACTGCGCCACGCACCATAACATGTTTGGATATCTCAAAAGATATTGTTAAACAAAAATATACACAATGTGGACCCACTTATAGGACACATCTAATCAGGAAAAATTACGACCCACCAACAAGTTGTAATCACAAAAGCCCTTCTACATAGGCAAAATAAGAAAATCAAAATGGGCTCGCCAACCCTCAGCGGGCGGGGTCTGCGTCACTAGCCGCGCAGGTCCTCGGTTTTCGAAAGAAATAAAAACTTCAAATTTAAAATTGGCTCGCCACCTTCAGTGGGCGGGGTCTACGGCGCAAACCACGTAGGTCCTTATTTTCAAAAAACAAAACAAAATAAAATTTCAAAACAGATTCGTCGACTTCATCGGACGGGGTGTCCACCCTCAGCGGACAAGGTTCGCCACCTTCAGCGGGCGGGGTCTACGTCACAAACTGCGTAGGTCCTTATTTTCAAAAAAAATTTAAACAGATTCGTCCACTTCAGCGGACGGGGTGTCCACCCTCAGCGGACAAGGTTCGCCACCTTCAGTGGGCGGGGTCTACGTCACAAACCGCGTAGGTCCTTATTTTCAAAAACATCAAACAGATTCGTCCACTTCTATCGGACGGGGGGTCCCCCTCAGATGACAGGCTCGCCCACCTTCAGCGGGCGGGGTCTGCGTCACTAACAGCGCAGGTCCTTAGTCGCTGCAGCGATAACTTTTACTGGATTTTCCTTCGTTTTACTTCCTATAAAAACAAGGGGGTTTTCTCGTTTAGCCAGCCCTGAAAATGAGAATCTTTAAAAACGTTTTACCTCGTGATTGGGCTTGGCCAGGCCCAATTACACTTTACAGCTTTAATTTCGAAAACATCTGTAGTTACTCCCAATGACAAAGTGAGGGGGTTTCTACGCACCTTTAGATCCTTCCAATGATAAAGTGAGGAAGTTTCTATGCTATCAGTTGACAAATCCCAATGACACGTGAGGGATATGTCGACACTTCAAGTGATGACCCTTAAGTCAAATGTTATCACTCGGGGGATCGTGAGACCCTCGCAAAACAGGTCACATACACCATGGCTTGTGCGACGCACTCCGTCTAATACTTTGACCATCGTCTTACTCCAAGACTCAGTCAAAGTGGGGGCTAACTGTAGACACCTACTTTTGTCCCCATTCCCGCAAGGGAAAGGTTCGATGATGAAAGCATAAAAGCTCCACTTGACAACGCATCTCCTATAAAATAAACGAATCTCGATTCCCCATTTCATTTCACCCGAAACCAGCTATTTATGGAAACCTGCTAAAAATAGTAACTTCCATAAAAAAAGTAGCTTCTAAAAGTGGCAAAATCATAAAAGATAGAAACCTGTCAGAATTAGGTGTTGCATTCCAACATAAATCCTAAATGAGATAGAAAACTGCGATAATCCTATTCCTAAAAGGATTCGGAAATAAGAGTTACGTATTAATTAAAATCCTAACGAGCCTAGAGTTCGTAACGGGCCCAGACGCATTCCGTCACAAATTGATACGCGCTAAAAGACTCAAATTAATCTCAAACTCTACGGATTTTAGAATCCGAATCTGACTAAACAAAAAACTGCCCAGACCCTATTTTCAACGCCTGGCTCTGGGCGCCGAAATCTTCGGCGCCCAGGCCTGGGCGCTGAAAATACCTGGGTACGTTTCTTTTCCTAATTCTTTGTGGATTAGAACTCTGCAATTCTATCTTTCCACGAACTCTTCCCTATAAATAGACCCCTAGTTTCGACGTGAAACAACACACAACAACACATAATATATTCTGAGTATTGACTCAAAACCCCTGAGCCCAAGCCTCTCGCTGCAAAACTGTTCACACGTTCTGTCGCAATCGATCCATAAATCGAACAGAACGTATCCTGTCCCATAATCGAGATTCGTTAAATAAAAAGGAGAAATAGCAAAGTCAAAGTGGTTAGTTTTCTGAGAACCCTGACGCACCTCTCAAGGGTGCGTCGTAATGTGTCCCATTTCGATGATTTAACCGCTTTCCTCGCCCTTTTATGAACTGTTAAACTAACCTAATATGATTGTTCTATCACGCCTAATAAATATAATATTTTTGGGAAATCGGATTATCATGCTAGGTCCCTTAATGATATTTAAATCAGATAATCACGATCGAATTAGTATTATATGCTGCATACTGCTAAAATCAATTCAGATTAGTTTAATAGTTAACGCATGTCCCTTCAATTATTTATGCTGAGCTAGTAAGGATATCCTGCCTCTGGAGTTATCGACGAGCGAATTACTCCTCTCGGTAGTTACAGTCCCCCGAACCCTCAATCTCTACCTTGCGGGTGTATATTGAGAGATCCCCACACCAGGGATCACAAGGGAACCTACGGCCGTCGTGGTCAAACATAATTGCACTCCCTTTATGTCACGATAACCGGGTTTTGTCAGTTTTTCTCATTGTCGTTAAAAACTGAATGGCGACTCCTATATTACTAGTCAATTGGGTGTATACTCACAGGAAATCCAATTACACTTGATTGAATAAAAAGAATCGTCACACCCACGAGGGACAGGTCACGCATTAGCCTCGCGCTTTTTCGACCCCCTCACAGCATGAGGCAAGAGATTCTGGATTGTGCCATGGAGCATCTGAATCCCGTTGTACTGAACATTGACCGTCTTGTACGGTGGAGGAGGTATTGGGTTGCCAAACCATTCTTGAGCATTCAATTCCCACCTGAGCCTGTTACTCTTTCTGCGGGGTATGTAGTATGGATGAAAGGTCAAGCCAGATGGACATTTCTTTATCCGAGTGTGTGGGGGTCAGAGGTTCTACAGCTAGACATCCCGCTGAAGGAAATAATGCCCTTGGTCCAAGTATGCATTCTATGATAAGTCTAATAAATGCGGTTCAGTATTAATTAACAAGTTAATAATTCAGTGAGATCAAGTGAGCTGAATGCCTAGCTAGAGGCCGCTTCAGTTCAAGTGGAATTAATGATATTAATCCACAGCTTACTCTTGACTGAACCCGTAGGGTCACACAAATAGTACGTAAACGGATCAAGTATTTAATAGCATTAAATACTCCATCTATGAATATTCGGAACCGACGGATCTTGGTTTCAGTGGGAGCTAAGATCGTCACAGGCAAGGAATGAATACTCCGGAAACGATGATATTGCCAGAAACGGAAATATGGATCGTATCGGAAATATAAATATTATCCAAGTCGTAGATGTTGCCGGAAACGGAAACATGGTACGTGTCGGAAAATATTATCGGAAATGGAAATATTGCCAGAATCGGAAATATTGACGGAAACGGAAATATTGTCAGAATCGGAAATATTACCGGAATCGGAAAATAATTCCAGAAACGGAAATATTAAATATTTGTTCGAAACGGAAATTAATTCCGGAATCGGAAATATTAAATATTGTTCGTATCGGAAATAAATTCCGGAATCGGAAAATTTAATCGGAAGCGCATCGTACGAATAAGCATCGGACGAGGCCTGCCGGACAAGGCCCAGCACGAAGCCAGGCCATCGCCCAGCAAGCCAAGCGCGCCGCACAAACAGCAACGCCAGGCCCAGCGCAAGGCCAGGCCCAGCAGGCTGCGCGCAGCGCGCAGCGCGCACAGCACGCGCAGCGCGCGCGGGCGCTGAGTGGGCTGCTGCTCGCGCGCGCGCATGGGGCCCATCGTGGCTGCCGTGCGTGTGTGTGCAAGTGTTTGTGTTCGTGCACGTTTCCTAAAACATGCAGAGTTCGGTTAATGATTAAATTCCTAATTCTATTTGATAAATTAATTAAATTAGAGTTCTTGTAGGATTCTAGGTTTAATTAATTTGTATCTGAATAGGATTTCGATTCCCTTTCCATACCGCTATAAATATGAGGCTAGGGCTCACAATTTATAACACAAGTTTAAAAGTATTCAAAGTGAGTTTTTGAGAGAAAAATTCAGTCACACATTTGCCTATAAAGTGCCGAAAATAATAGTACCTTAAGGGCGATTCTAGTTGGTCAATCTTAAGGCGGATCCGGACGTGCTGTGGACTATCTACGGAGGGACGACACTTGGAGTCCTAAAGACTTGTTCTTGTTAGGTTCGGGCGCAGCTAGGGAAGGCACGCAACAAAGAGTATGCATCTAATCTATGCTAAATGATTATGTGTAAATAATATGTTTTCCTGGGTTTATGGTTTTTCCGCATGATTTATGAATTGTCATATGTATCATAACCTAACAGTGGTATCACGAGCCCCTTATTATTTTCATAATCTAAATTGCATGAACATGGTTAAATATTACAAATTTGCAAGAATTAAAAGGGGTGATTAATTTTCGTAATTGTTAATTAATTGCAAATTGCGTTTATTTAATTATACGTACGCAGTTTTTCGGCAGTTTCTTCGTTACTCATCCGAATTGAGTGATTTTTGTGTCAATTCCGCATGTAAAAGGCATTCTAAAATTTTGACAAAAATAATATTTTTCTGCCGAACCCAGAATTCTCAAATTCGAAGCCTAACTATGACTTTTCGAAGGTTTTAGTTTTTCGAATGCAAAATTTCGTAAATTTAAGATGTTAAATTAAATATTTGCGATTCTTGTTGATAAATCTTGAATTTTTGATTGACCTACTGCATATGTTTAACAAGTTTGAATGCCTAGTCTTGTTAATTATGCAATCTAATTTGTAATTATGATTAATTTGTTGAAAATTAGAATAATTTAGAATTAATTTGATTTTCATAATTAATTGTAATTTAATTAGAAACCTATGATTAAAAACCACCATAAAAATTGTAAATTTACGATAAATTTTAAATTTTTATGACCTAGACTTGAATCCATAACAATCGGAAATCAATTGGATAATAAATTTTCGATTTTTTCGCCCTAAAATTATGAAATTAATATTATTTATTAATTTGTCATTAATTTTAAATATAAATTTTAAATTTTTATGCGATTCGTTCATATAACTTGCACGCACGAAGCAATGGACGCTTCGTGTTACCCTTAAGGGGTGTTGTATAATGCGGGCATGCGACGACGAGCAAGGGAGCTCGTCGCCCATGCGGCACGAATGCAATGAGCAAGGGCGTAGTGCACGAGCACAAGGCAGCAGCCCTGCCTTGTGTCGTGTGCCACGACCAATGAACGAATGGGCATGGGCGTAGGGCGAGCCAAGGCAGTCGCGTGTGGGCAGCAAGCGAGCTGCGCCACAACGCGCGCTGCCTCGCACAAGAGCGCGCAGCCTCGCGCGCAGCGAGCGCAAGCTCGCGTGCCACGAGCGCTGCGCCTAGCATTGCTCGCGCGCACAGCGAGCGATGTCGCCCGCCCAGCGAGCGATGTCGCGCGCCCAGCGAGCGATGGCTCGCGCGCCCAGCGAGCGATGTCGCGCGCCCAGCGAGCGATGTCGCGCGCCCAGCGAGCGATGTCGCGCGCGCACTGCGAGCGATAGCCCGCGTGCGATGAGCGCTGGCGCGCGCAGCGAGCACCAATGCGTGCGGAGGCTTGCGATAGGGATGCAGCAGCTATGCGACGAGCGCATGGGCTGCGCGCACATGGCCAGCAATGGGTGTGTGCGTGCGGCCCATGGGCGTGCAACGCGTAGGATGTTTGCGTTACGATTAGATCGTTTTGAATGTTTAATTTGAAAATTTCAGTTCACGTAATTTTAATTAATTTTAAAATTAATAATTTAAATCATTTTCTTGGATTTTAATTTTGAATATTATAATTATAATAAATGTTATTTATTCTAATTATTTTACTAAAATTAAAATCATGAATTAATTTAAATACGACTGAAATTAAATTAAACTTTTTGGATTCAATTATAAATTTATATGAGCTTTAAATTTTAATTAAATTTGTATGTTTCCGGTTAGACTAGAAATACATTTTTATGTTTAAAATTGGTAAAGCATATGAATTTATTGGTTTAAGTGGGAGCGCTTTTTAGTCATAAACTCTTGATTAGGTCTACAAATCCTTAAGGTTAAAACAACTTAATTAGAATTAATAAGGACTGAATAATTGGTAGATTATTGGTGCCCTTGATTAATTGCTGCAAATGTTTACGTGATGCATAATGTGTTTTACTAACCAGCTATGTGGGCCATTCATGATAATGAATGGGTGAATGGTATATATTGTATATGTACTGTTTTGCAAGTTATGAAGTGACTAGTATGGCCCAAATAGGATAGAAAATATGGTCTGCGTACCATTAATTTGAATGTAATTGGTCTAAAGTACCAAAGTTATTTTTCAATTCAAATATGGTCTGCGAACCATCAAATAGTTGTAATTAGTTATAGCTTATCCTATTTGAAGAAAATGGTGCCTCCCACGGAGATTTTCAAGACGGACTTTGAAGTCAAAGCTTCAAGATGAAGTCGGGCCATACTAGATCACAAATATCTTATGCATGTTTTAAGTTATTTATTGTTTTAAATATGTCTTAAAATGCATGAGATCAAAAGCTTGATTATGTTGCATGATTAAGGATTTTAGTTCACTTAAAATCTAACCAACATAGTAAGAGCCTTAAGTTCCAAACTTAAAAATTGAGTTAAAAGGTGCCATGCCAAAATATACACTTGCTTGGATATCCTTTACATCAATCTAGTAATAGTTTTCGCTCAGCGAGGTGTTACTTATTGGTCCTAAAGGGGCAAGGTACACAAATAATTGTGAGTACATGTTAGTTTTGGTGAAACTCAACGATATAAGTAAGGAGTCCTTTTATGTCGTGGCAAATTCGATAGGTTTACCTAATAAGTTCTTAGACGTACCTATCAACCAAGAATAGTTTCTAGACTATTAGCAAAAGGCTTTTGCTTACCTAAGATGTTCTAGGATTAAGTCGACAAACTGTGCTTAGTTCTTCAATGATTTTAGGATCTTGGAATCATTTTATTCACACCTGCCGGAACACATAATTTGAATAAAATGCTTAATAAACATTGAATTATGCATGTATGCTAGAATTTAAGTTTATTAAGAGAAAATGTGAATGGTTATTTATTTGTTTATTCTTTTCAATTGTAGTTTTTAATATGGCAAACAACAATTCATTCAACATTCGATCAATTCTCGAAAAGGAGAAGTTGAACGGGAAAAACTTCCTTGACTGGCAAAGGAACTTGCAAATAGTTCTTATGCAGGAAGAAAAGGAGTATGTCCTAGATGAGGCGATGCCCGAAGCTGCAGGCGACGGGGTCACTCAGGCAGCCCTCAATCGTTGGATTGATGCCAACAAGGATGTGAAATGTCTAATGCTCGCCACCATGAGTGCGGATCTGCAGAAAACGTTCATCAACTCAGATGCTTTCACAATCATCAGTGAGTTGAAGAACATGTTCCAAGATCTGGCTCGAGTCGAAAGATTCGAGACTCATAGGCAAATTCTTGAGACCAAGCTTAAGAAAGGCGAGCCCGTAAGTCCACATGTTCTCAAAATGATTGGACTCATTGAGAATATGAGTCGGCTGGATCAGCAATTTTCTCAGGAAATGGCTATAGACACCATCCTCCATTCTCTTCATAGCGGGTATGATCAGTTCAAACTGAACTACAGTATGAATAGTCTGGACAAAACGCTCACTGAGCTTCACGGTATGCTGAAGACCGCTGAAAAGACGCTCAAAAGTGATAAGCAGGATGTGCTTATGGTGCGTGGGGGCAAGTTCAAGAAATCTGGAAAGAAGAGGAATGCTAAGAAAGGTGGCAACAAGGCCAGCCCAACTAAGCAAACTGGCGCCAAATCTGCAAAGAGAAAGGTCAGTCAACCCACTTCTGAATCCGAATGCTTCTACTGCAAGAAGAAGGGGCATTGGAAGAGAGATTGCTTGAAGCTAAAGGAAGATCAGAAGAACGGAACAGTCGTTCCATCTTCAGGTATTTTCGTTATAGACTGTATACTTGCTAATTCAACTTCTTGGGTATTAGATACAGGTTGTGGCTCACACTTATGTTCCAATCCACAGGGACTAAGAAGAAGTAGAAAGTTAAGCAAGGGTGAAGTCGACCTACGAGTGGGAAATGGAGCACGGATTGCTGCATTAGCTGTAGGAACTTACTATTTGTCGTTGCCCTCCGGGCTAGTTTTGGAACTGGAAGAATGTTTCCATGTTCCAAGTCTTACTAAAAACATCATTTCAGTTTCTTGCTTAGATGCTAAGGGATTTTCCTTTATAATAAAAGACAATAGTTGTTCGTTTTATTTTAAAGAGATGTTTTATGGATCTGCTAGATTAGTCAATGGACTTTATTTATTAGATCACGACAAACAAGTATATAACATAAATACCAAAAAGGCCAAAAAGGATGATTCAGATCTCACCTATCTGTGGCATTGTCGATTAGGCCATATAAACTTGAAACGCTTAGAAAGACTTCAAAGGGAAGGAATTCTAGAACCATTTGACTTAGAGGATTATGGTAAATGCGAATCATGTTTACTTGGCAAAATGACGAAGCAACCTTTCTCTAAAGTTGGAGAAAGAGCAAATGAACTATTGGGTTTAATCCATACAGATGTATGTGGACCAATGAGTACAAATGCTAGAGGTGGTTTCAGCTACTTTATCACTTTCACTGATGACTTCAGTAGGTATGGTTATGTCTACCTAATGAAGCATAAGTCTGAATCCTTTGACAAATTCAAGGAATTTCAGAGTGAAGTAGAGAATCAATTAGGCAAGAAGATTAAGGCACTGCGGTCTGATAGAGGCGGTGAATATCTGAGCTATGAATTTGATGACCATCTGAAAGAATGTGGAATTCTATCAGAATTGACTCCTCCTGGAACACCACAATGGAACGGTGTGTCAGAACGGAGGAACAGAACCTTGCTAGACATGGTCAGGTCAATGATGGGTCAGGCCGAACTTCCATTAGAATTTTGGGGACATGCACTAAATACAGCTGCACTCACTATAAATAGAGCTCCGTCTAAAGCTGTCGAAAAGACTCCATACGAATTATGGTTTGGAAAGCCTCCAAATGTGTCTTTCAGATTTGGGGATGTGAAGTATACGTCAAACGATTAATTTCAGACAAACTTCATCCAAAATCTGACAAATGTATCCTTGTGGGCTATCCAAAGGAAACAAAGGGGTATTACTTCTACAATACATCTGAGAACAAAGTGTTTGTTGCTCGAGATGGTGTCTTTTTGGAGAAGGATCACATTTCCAAAATGACAAGTGGGAGAAAAGTAGACCTCGAAGAAATTCGAGTCGAACAACAAACTCTAGAGAATGCTCAAGATGACATTCAGGATGAAACTCAGAGATCTTTAGAAGAATCTGGTGAGAATCATGGTCAATCTAGAAATGTTACCCCGCGTAGATCGCAAAGATATAGATCTCAACCGGAAAGGTACTTAGGTATTTTGACGAACGAGAGCTATGACGTTCTATTACTTGAAAGTGATGAACCTGTGACTTACAAGCAAGCTATGACGAGCCCTAGCTCCAAGCAATGGCAAGAAGCCATGCAATCTGAATTAGACTCCATGTCTGAAAACCAAGTATGGGATTTGGTCGATTTGCCAGATGGCTACCAAGCCATTGGAAGCAAATGGGTTTTCAAACTGAAAAAGGACAAGGATGGGAAACTTGAAGTTTTCAAAGCTAGATTGGTTGCAAAAGGTTACAGGCAAGTCCACGGTGTGGATTACGATGAAACCTTTTCACCAGTTGCAATGCTAAAGTCTATTCGAATAATGTTAGCAATCGCTGCATATTAAGATTACGAAATATGGCAGATGGATGTCAAAACTGCTTTCTTAAACGGCGTTTTAACAGAAACTGTGTTTATGACACAGCCTGAAGGTTTTGAGGATCCAAAGAATGCTAAAAAGGTATGCAAGCTAAAGAAGTCAATCTACGGATTGAAGCAGGCATCCAGGAGCTGGAATATACGTTTTGATGAAGCAGTCAGTGACTTTGGTTTCATCAAGAACGCGGACGAATCTTGTGTATACAAGAAGGTCAGTGGGAGCAAAATTGCTTTCCTAGTATTATATGTCGACGACATATTGCTTATCGGAAATGACATTCCTATGTTGAACTCTGTCAAGATTTGGCTTGGGAAATGTTTTTCGATGAAGGATCTAGGAGAAGCACAGTACATATTGGGCATCAAGATTTACAGAGATAGATCTAAAAAGATGATTGGACTTAGTCAAAGCACTTATATCAATAAGGTGCTTGATAGGTTCAAGATGGCGGACTCCAAGCGAGGCTACCTACCCATGTCTCATGGAATGACTCTAAGCAAGACTCAGTGCCCAAAAACACTTGATGAGCGTAGACGAATGAATGGGATTCCATATGCATCATTGATTGGTTCAATAATGTATGCTATGATATGTACACGCCCGGATGTTGCGTACGCACTCAGTGCTACGAGCAGATACCAGTCAGACCCAGGAGAGGCGCATTGGACTGCTGCCAAGAACATTCTGAAGTACCTGAAAAGGCACAAAGATGACTTCCTGGTCTATGGTGGAGATGATGAATTAATTGTTAAAGGCTATACGGACGCAAGTTTCCAAACCGACAAAGATGATTTCAGATCACAGTCTGGGTTTGTCTTCTGCCTCAACGGAGGAGCAGTAAGCTGGAAAAGTGCTAAGCAAAGCACCATTGCGGATTCTACAACTGAAGCGGAGTACATTGCTGCACATGAAGCAGCAAAGGAAGCTATATGGCTAAGGAAGTTCATAGGAGAACTTGGTGTAGTCCCCTCCATTAAAGGACCAATAGCCCTGTATTGTGATAATAACGGAGCTATTGCACAGGCAAAAGAGCCTAGACACCACCAGAAAGTCAAGCATGTACTTCGTAGATTTCACCTTCTACGAGAGTTCGTTGAAAGAAAAGAAGTCGAGATAAGCAAAATTGGAACTGATGACAACATATCAGATCCATTAACTAAACCTCTGCCGCAGGCGAAGCACAACTCGCACACTGCAGCTATGGGAATCAAGCATATTGGAGAATGTCTTTGATGTCTCTGTTTAATGTTTTAAAGTTTTAGAGTTTAAGTCTTTGTAAAACATTATTGGTTAATCATTCACAATAAATGAAAAGAATTCATTTTTCCATTTAATTTGTGGTTTATTAAATGATGAGTCCCTTCAATTTGACGATATATTCAAGATAGACTGTCAGGACCAGTCCTGTGACTAAGAAATGTCTATCAAGTGAACTTGAATGTCAAAGGTTGAAAATGGTCCCTAATCGGAGTTTTCTATAAAATTGGACGCACAGAAAACGTTAGACGATTAGAATGCAAGATGACTAGTAGTTCTGTTTCTTGAACTATGTGGACATGGCAATGTCATAATCATTTGCATAGATACTTACTTTGGGAAGACTAGTATCGGACGAGACCTATGAAACTTTACTGTAAGAGATGAAAGTCTGTCATAAGTAAATTTCATTAAATTATTAGACACTAAATCCTCAATACCTGAGTGATTTGAAGATTACTTGTTTGAGAACTGGTTGCTTTGACGTTGACCAACCGTCGCACCGTAAAAGGAGGCTATAAAGGCAACGCTCAGGTAATCACCTATCAAACGAAGTCTAATCTCAAGATCGCAAGATTGGGATTGTCCTCCCATAAATCGGGATGAGATGCTTAAAAGTTGTACAAGGCCACTCGGAGAGCTAGAAACTGTGAAATGCATGGCCGTGCTCGGATGAATCATAGGCTATGATTATCTGTTTATTTGATCAGTTGAACTCTGAAACCGAGGAACACCTCTGGACATAATAAGGATGACAACTCTTACCTTATGTTCAAGAGCAAGCATCGAGCGACAAAGGAATTAGGAAATGCACACTTGTCCCTAAGGACAAGTGGGAGACTGAAGGAAATAATGCCCTTGGTCCAAGTATGCATTCTATGATAAGTCTAATAAATGCGGTTCAGTATTAATTAACAAGTTAATAATTCAGTGAGATCAAGTGAGCTGAATGCCTAGCTAGAGGCCGCTTCAGTTCAAGTGGAATTAATGATATTAATCCACAGCTTACTCTTGACTGAACCCGTAGGGTCACACAAATAGTACGTAAACGGATCAAGTATTTAATAGCATTAAATACTCCATCTATGAATATTCGGAACCGACGGATCTTGGTTTCAGTGGGAGCTAAGATCGTCACAGGCAAGGAATGAATACTCCGGAAACGATGATATTGCCGGAAACGGAAATATGGATCGTATCGGAAATATAAATATTATCCAAGTCGTAGATGTTGCCGGAAACGGAAACATGGTACGTGTCGGAAAATATTATCGGAAATGGAAATATTGCCAGAATCGGAAATATTGCCGGAAACGGAAATATTGTCAGAATCGGAAATATTACCGGAATCGGAAAATAATTCCGGAAACGGAAATATTAAATATTTGTTCGAAACGGAAATTAATTCCGGAATCGGAAATATTAAATATTGTTCGTATCGGAAATAAATTCCGGAATCGGAAAATTTAATCGGAAGCGCATCGTACGAATAAGCATCGGACGAGGCCTGCCGGACAAGGCCCAGCACGAAGCCAGGCCATCGCCCAGCAAGCCAAGCGCGCCGCACAAACAGCAACGCCAGGCCCAGCGCAAGGCCAGGCCCAGCAGGCTGCGCGCAGCGCGCAGCGCGCAGCGCGCAGCGCGCAGCGCGCGCGGGCGCTGAGTGGGCTGCTGCTCGCGCGCACGCATGGGGCCCATCGTGGCTGCCGTGCGTGTGTGTGCAAGTGTTTGTGTTCGTGCACGTTTCCTAAAACATGCAGAGTTCGGTTAATGATTAAATTCCTAATTCTATTTGATAAATTAATTAAATTAGAGTTCTTGTAGGATTCTAGGTTTAATTAATTTGTATCTGAATAGGATTTCGATTCCCTTTCCATACCGCTATAAATATGAGGCTAGGGCTCACAATTTATAACACAAGTTTAAAAGTATTCAAAGTGAGTTTTTGAGAGAAAAATTCAGTCACACATTTGCCTATAAAGTGCCGAAAATAATAGTACCTTAAGGGCGATTCTAGTTGGTCAATCTTAAGGCGGATCCGGACGTGCTGTGGACTATCTACGGAGGGACGACACTTGGAGTCCTAAAGACTTGTTCTTGTTCGGTTCGGGCGCAGCTAGGGAAGGCACGCAACAAAGAGTATGCATCTAATCTATGCTAAATGATTATGTGTAAATAATATGTTTTCCTGGGTTTATGGTTTTTCCGCATGATTTATGAATTGTCATATGTATCATAACCTAACACCCGCATCAATTGCATATGAGGAGGGAGATAAGAGCATGGGTCGTTCGGTGCTTGACCATTCGGGGTCCAGAGGAGGCTCGTCATCATCCCGCCTTGGAAGGTTTGCTAGTTCCTTCTCCCGCCGCTTGGGCAAGGTGAAGATGGATGAATGATTGCAAGAAGGGCAAGGGGATAGTACTCAAGGTGATAGGAATCAAGAGTATAGTCGCCCAACCCCTGATCTTTGTGGGCTTGAAGTGTTTGGAATTGTATTTGTAGGAAATGTGTTTTAGAGTGTGTCTAGAAGTGTGTTTAGAAAATGTGGTTAGAAAATGTGTTTAGTGGAAGTGAAAAGGCTTTGAATAACTTTGCTTCACTTGATCCCAACCTTGTAATCGAATTAGCTTGGATTGAGGCTTTAGAGCAAAAATAACAGTTATTTGAAAGTTGTGCCAAATTCCGCTTTAACATGCTTTTTATTTGATTCGCACATTTGGAACAACAATGATTGAATTTTTAACTTCATTTGATTTTTAGGATGTCCTTAATTTAGTAAACTTTGATTTTTTTTTATTAAGGTGGTCGGGCCTCGGAATGAGGTTGCCCACGTGTCCCGTTAAGGAATCAGGCCGAACGTAGTTCTAACTTACAATACTTTTTGAAAATTGAACTTGAATTTGAATTTAGACATAGAACTTCTTGAGTTGATCCTGGTTCGTCAAAGAACGAAACTCGGTCCCATCCACATCTGTTAATTCGACTGCTCCCCGGGAAAGGATTTTCTTGACAATGTATGGCCCGACCCAATTGGGTCTGAATTTTCCCCTTGGATACATGACACTCTTGCGAAGGGTTTTCAGTACAAGCTCGCCTTCTTTGATATTTCGGGTTCTAACCCTTTTGTTGAAATGTGTGGCCACTCGGCGCTGATAGACTTTTACATGGTGAGCGGCTTGAAGTCGGCGCTCATTGAGCATGACTAGATCATCGTATCTTGATTGTACCCATGCAGCTTCTGGGGTTTTTTCTTTCGAGGACTATCCTTAAAGAGGTCAGTTCCAGCTCAATTGGTTGTACCGCTTCCATTCTATAGATCAATGAGAATGGAGTTGTGCGAATTGAAGTTCGATACCCCCACAATGCAAAGTGTAGTTTCTGGAACCTGTATTTATAATTGATTGTCATCTTCATGATGATGGTCTTGACATTTTTGTTGGCCGCTTCGGCTGCCCCATTGGTATGTGGGCGATAAGGAGAAGAACGGTGATGTTGAATTTTAAACTCGGTGAATAGGTCTTCACACTCGCCTTGGAAATGGGCTCCCTGATCACTGATGAACTCCTGAGGAACGTCGTATTTGCATATGATGTTTTCTTGAATGAACTGGGCCACTTTCTTGGAACCCAATACTTTGAAAGATCTGGCTTCGACCCACTTAGAGAAGTAATCGATTGTAACCAGTATAAATTCATGACCCCCAGTGCCTGTTGGAGTGACTTTGCCAATGACGTCGATACCCCAAGCTAAGAACTGCCATGGTGATGGTTGTGAATATAGCAAGGATGGAGGAATGTGCTTTAGGTTTGCACACTTTTGACAAATAGGACACCTCTTGACAAAGAAGTAGCAGTCCTGCTCTAGGGTGGTCCAATAGTACCGAGCCCTGATGAAATTGAGGGCTAACATCTTACCATTCATGTGAGTGCCACAAACCCCGGCATGTATGGTGTCCATGACCCTTTGTGCTTCGTGTTTGTCAACACATCGGAGGTTGAGGCCGTCGGGACTTTTTGTATAGGATGTCACCTTCTATGACAAAGTTTGCTGACTGAAGGTGCAAAGCCCTTTGATTTTTTTTTGAAAAATGTGGTGGATATTCGGAAGTTTGTAGGTACCTTAGAATGTCTGAAAATCAAGGTTCGTCTTCGCCAGGCTCGACATCGTGAATATCATATGTTGCTTCTTGACGGGTTTCAATTGTAAGGGGCATTTCAGCCATGCCATTTGGAATTTTGATCATTGATGCTAGTTTTTCCATTTCATCGGCAAACTGATTCTCTTCTCTGGGAAGATATGTGTAACGAAGCTCTTCCACTTGCTCGGACAGCTTCTCGAGATAGGACTGGTAAAGGGCCAGGCTTTCACTTCTGACCTTCCATTTGCCGGAAATTTGATTGATGATTAGGGAAGAGTCCCCGTACACTCGAAGTTTCTGGACACCTAATGATATGGCGGCTTCCAAGCCCATAATGCATGCTTCATATTCGGCATCATTGTTTATAACATTAAATTGTAGTTTTGCTGAGATTGGAGTGTGGGTGCCGTCAGGGGTTACTAGGATTACCCCGACACCGCATCCGCAATGATTGGAGGCACCGTCAAAATGCAACGACCAGCTATTGTCACTTGTCATTAAATTTTGCTCATCGAGTAGGCCGTAATTCTCCTCTTCTGCCTCGATAGGACAGTCGGCTAGGAAATCAGAGACCGCTGAACCCTTCATTGACTTTTGAGGAATGTATTTTAGATCAAATTCAGCTAGCATAACCAACCATCTGAACAGCCGTCCGTTGAGAGCCGGTTTTTCGAATAGGAACTTGAGAGGATCTGCTTTGCAGACTACATGCATTGTATGGGAGAGCATGTAATGTCTAAGTTTCTTTGTGTCCCAAACCAAGGCGATGATGAGCCTTTCGAGTTGAGTATATCTGCTTTTGTACTCGAGTAGCTTCTTGCTCAACTAGTACACGGCGTTTTCTTTGCCTTCGATTTCTTTGGCAAGCATAGCCCCAACTGCTGAGTCAGTTGTCGTAAGATAAAGAATGAATGGGGTGCCTGGTATTTTCGGCTTCAACACTGGTGGATTTAAAAGATAGTCCTTAATGGTGTCAAATGCATGTTGACAGTCTTCGTCCCATACCTTAGGCTCACTCTTTCGGAGTTTTCGAAATACTGGCTCACAAATCATGGTGAGTTTTGATATGAATCTGCTGATGTATTGTAATTTGCCAAGGAACCCCCGAATTTCTTTTTCATTCGCTCGCGGTTTCATGTCTAGAGTGGCTTTGATTTTGGAAGGATCAGCCTCGATGCCCCGAGAACTGATGACATATCCGAGAAACTTTCCTGACGTTACCCCGAATGCACATTTTTGAGGATTGAGCCTCATATTGTATTGCCTGAGTCTGTTGAAGAATTTTTGATGCACTTTTGTATGTTCATGACGTTCTTTGGATTTGACGATCATGTCGCCGACATACACCTCAATTTCTCTGTAAATCATGTCACTCATGATGGTTGTGGCTGTTCTTTGATAAGTAGCCCCCCGCGTTCTTTGGTCCGAACGGCATAACTGTGTAGCAATATGTACCCCACTAAGTGATTAGGTTTTTTTCTCCATGTCCTCCTCTGCCATAGGAATCAGATTGTCGCCTGTGTACCCATCCATAAAAGAGAGTAAGGCATAATTTGTTGTGTTGTCGACCAAGATATCGATGTGTGGAAGTGGAAAAATGTCTTTAGGGCTGGCACTGTTAAGATCTCTGTAATCGCGCACATTCAGACTTTTCCATCCTTCTTTGGAACTGGGACGACGTTTGTAATCCAGTCTGGATACTTGGACTCTCGAATAAACCCAGCCTCTACCTGCTTAGAGACTTCTTCTTGAATTTTGAGGGAAACATCTGGTTTCATGCAACGGGGTTTTTGTTTGATGGGCTTTGAACCTGGAATGAGGGGAATTGTATGTTGATCCTTGGACCAACCCCTTGCATATCATGATAGGACCATGAAAATACGTATACGTACTCTGAAAGTAGCTTGACCAGATCGTCCCGCTTTACTTGAGATAGAGTCAAACCAATCTGAACTAGTTTTGGATCATTGTTGTTAGAAAGGTTAACTTTTTCTGTTTCCTCAATTATGGGCGTCATGTTTTCATGATTTTCGATAGCTTTTAAGATTTCAAGGCCAGTTTCTTGAGAAGCAAAGTTGTTTGGATTATGAATGTGTTTTGAAGTTGGACTTGAAGAGTAGGATGAAACTGAAGTATTATTGAAATTAGCAATCATTACATCGACAACTTTGACTTGAAGTTCGCCCTCTAAGGGCACTTGATTGATGCAAGACTCTAACTCTAGACTCTTAGACTCATCACTAGGAGTCGAAAATTGAAAGACAAACTCTATACTTGAAACAAAGAAATCTAATCATAGAAGTAGTTCCCAGGGTACTCCCAGATTTCCTCATCATCATCATCGTAGTAGAAGAGGTTTTTGCCATAGATTTTGAAGCTTGATCCCAGACTTGTTTCCAGGTGCTGTATGGAAATGCAGCAAAATGGCTCTTGCTTAGATCGTTGAGGCTTAGAAGAAACATCCTTACCATCCTCCCCTCTAGTAGCTCAGGTTGGATATCATGAGAAGAGGCCTTCCACCTGTAATAGTATTCATGAATAGGCTCATCTCTTTCTTGGCGCAGGGCCAATGTCTGTTTGATGGAGGTGCTTTTGTATCCAGAGCCCTTGAGTGTGAAACAAGCAGGACCATCTAGCAGTTCCTCAAGTCAAGGTTCCCCGTATAGGAGATCGTAGTCGATTGATATGCCAATGACTAGGAACTCAGCATTGTTGCAGTAAGTTTCAATAGAGAAGACCAAGTTTAGGATTCCCAATATCTTGTATGTGACGCCATGGAGTCCGATCGCCCGCTCCATAGTCAGCATCATATCGTACTCGGTGAAGCCTATGTCTTTGAGAGTTGACAGGGGGAAGATGTTCACTGGAATGTCAGTGGTTACCCGGGGTTTAGGGACTACCCAGTCTTGAATCTGTGGGATTAGATGATGTAAACTTAGAAACACCAATTAGAAGGATGGCTTGTACATTGTAGAGATCAAATTGCATGGGAAATGATCTTCCTCATCTCCGCAATCTTGAGAGATGGCCTGGACTGATGGTGATTGCTTGGCTCCCAGGGGCAAAGGTAAGGTTTTGTTGTCCACCATGTTTTGGATTAGATGCTTAAGCTTGAAACAGTTCTCGATGTCATGCCCATTTCCCTGATGGAACTTGCAATAGGCACTCGGATCCCAGCTTTTGGACCTTTTGTCAGCCGGAGGATCCTCTGTCGGACCAATAGGAGTGATCAATTGCTTCTCCACTAGCCGTTTGAAAGCGTCTGAGTACGACATACCCAGGTTAGTAAAAACTCTTTGGGGCCGATTTTGAAAGTTGCGTTGGTTGTTCTTGAAATTGTTGCCCTTTTGAACTTGTCCCTGAGGGGCTTCTAGAGCATTGACCTCGTGGACCTATGTCGTGGTCTCAGCCTTCTTACCCTTCCATTTCTCGGCTTGAGGAGTTGGGGCTTTCTTGAGGTCATTTTCGATGTCGACCCCAATATCATAGGTCCTCTTGAAGCTTTCTAGGCCCAGATATTTCATATGAGTGTTGTATTTCGGTAAGAGTCCGGCAATAAAGATCTTGACTAGCTCTCTTTCGGATGGCCGGGTTACCATTTGGGAGGCCATGTCCCTCCATCGGTTGAGGTAATTGGTGAAGCCCTCTTGGTGCCCTTGCCTAAGCACCTTCAACTCCCGAAGGGTCGTTTGCAGTTGTATATTTGGTTGGTATTGCTCCATGAATGCTTAAGCCACCGCGTCCCAAGTGCTGGTTTGATGATCCTTGAGAGAATAGTACCATTTTTTACAAACCGGTTACAAAGACATAAGAAACACTACGGGGTATAAATCAGGGTCAACTCCCTTGATAGCCATGGTGGCTCTGAAATTCTTGAGATGGTACTTAGGATTGTCTATTGATTTGAACTTTGGAATGTCATTAGCAGAGAATTTATCGGGTAAATTAGCCTTCCCCTTAAGTTCATCCTCCACTGTGGTGTCGAAGTAGTTCTCCCAACTGGTTACTTTGCTGACCATGCTCTCAATCTTCTTGGTAAGATCGACCGAGGTTGAATTTTTCTCCACTACACCCAAGCGGTTACTCACATTTTCCAAGTTGGTGTTGAGGTTGCCTACGACGTCCATGAGTTGGGTAATCTGATAGACAGTGGCCATTTAGATTGGTTCTGGAAAGGGTTTGAGGTTTGATTTGTAGAAGACGGACTTGCTGCCTGTTCGACGCCGGCTATAAGGGAGACTAGGACTGATGGAGCTCTCTTCAATCTCTCTCCTTTTCGGCGAACCCACAAAATTCTTTGATTCCTTCACATGACACGACATGACTTTAGAACTTGGACTTCCCGACACATGATATGATATGCATGCAGATGAATTAGACCTAGACTTGACTTTAACTGCCATTCCGAAGACTCGGGATTTGTGATTTTTGTACTTGTATTGGGATTTGCAAACCATTGGAAATATTTCAGAGGAACTTCAACCTATTGAGACTTTGTATTGAAATTTGTACTTGTATCGGGATTTCCGACCCATTGGAAATATTTGAAAATGAGCTTCAATTTGTGGAGACTACCTTCTTTTGAATAAGCACTTGGAATATTTAAAGTAAGTTTCAACCCGACATTAGGACTCGAAATATTTAAAAGAGAATTTCAACCCGATATTAGGACTTGGAAATTGAATTTGTATCATTTCAAGGGACTTTCAACCGGGGATAGAATTTAGAAATTTTTTAGGGGAATTTCAACCCATTGGAATTTGGAAATCGAATTTGTATTATTTCAAGGGACTTTCAACCCAAGATAGGATTTGGAATATTTTAGGGGAATTTCAACCCAATAGGATTTGTATTTGGAATAGTAAAGGGGTTTGGATTATTTCAAGGGAGTTTCAACTCATTTGAATTATGTATTATTTCTAGGGATTTTCAACCCATAGGGAAGGAAGTTGAATTTTGAATTATTTCTAGGGATTTTC
The DNA here is from genome assembly GCF_020520425.1 of Spinacia oleracea. Taxonomy (NCBI): domain Eukaryota; kingdom Viridiplantae; phylum Streptophyta; class Magnoliopsida; order Caryophyllales; family Amaranthaceae; genus Spinacia; species Spinacia oleracea. The sequence goes on from NC_079488.1 coordinate 76,981,409, forward strand.
AACCCGTTGGAAATGAAGTTGAATTTTGTATTATTTCTAGGGATTTTCAACCCGTTGGAAAGGAAGTTGAATTTTTTATTATTTCTAAGGATTTTCAACCCGTTGGAAAAGAAGTTGAATTTTGTATTATTTCTAGGGATTTTCAACCCGTTGGAAAGGAAGTTGAATTTTGTATTATTTCTAAGGAATTTCAACCCGTTGGAAAGGAAGTTGAATTTTGTATTATTTTTAGGGATTTTCAACCCGTTGGAAAGGAAGTTGAATTTTGTATTATTTCTAAGGATTTTCAACCCGTTGGAAAGGAAGTTGAATTTTGTATTATTTCTAGGGATTTTCAACCCGTTGGAAATGAAGTTGAATTTTGTATTATTCTAGGGATTTTCAACCCGTTGGAAAGGAAGTTGAATTTTGTATTATTTCTAGGGATTTTCAACCCGTTGGAAAGGAAGTTGAATTTTGTATTATTTCTAGGGATTTTCAACCCGTTGGAAAGGGAAGTTGAATTTTCTATTATTTCTAGGGATTTTCAACCCGGTAATGGAACTAGGATTATTTCAAGAAAATTTCAACCAAAGAGGAGTTGTTTTTGGAATTGGTATTTGAGAGTAATGGTAGACAAGAGTCTTTGTAGTTTGAACATTGAATTTTGACACTTGAGTTTGATTTGGAAATTGAATTTGGAATTTGAAAAGAGAATTTTTGTATAGTAGATGAGACCTTGAATTTGGAATTTGAAGGACTTAGAAATCCGGCATTATGCCCATAGGTTTGAGGCATTTGAAATGGGATTTGGAACTCGATGTTTGAAAGGTTTTGAGTAAGGATTTGAAAATTCGACATTACGCCATCATAGATTTGGACATTTGAACTTAGGATTTAGGAAACTTGACTCTAAAATCCGGCATTATAACGCAGTTGGATTAGGTTTTTGGAATTTGAATTCGAAAACTTGACTCGAAAATCAGGCATTATAACGTCGTTAAATTGTGATTTTGGAATTTGTGCGTGAGGCGTGTTTAGGGGTTTTGAATAAAATGGGGCACTCCTAGAAGACCCTAAATTGGCGATTCTAGATGCATGAGGTTTGAATGATGCTCCTAGGGGTTAGGTTTCCTAGTTGGAGGCTAATAGTTTTGGCAAAGCTAGAACTTGAGGTTAGTCATACACGCGTGCAAAGACGCCCACACAATGCACAAATAGCACGTTTTCACACTAACATGAATATAAATGCGACCTGTAAAGTTCTCAACCTAAGGTCGGTCTAAGTTTTGTATGATGCAAATAGTCGTCTTGGGTGTCAAAAGGGTCCTTGACTAAGAGGCGGATCCGGCAACAATCGTTTCACCTCTACCAAGGGGACGTGTTTGTTGGCAGAAGACCTCCATGCTTGACGTCAGGAACGTCAAGAAAATGTCAAGTTTTGGTAGGCTCGGGAATGGTCAGGCACTTTGGTTAGGAACCGTATGGAGAATGACCATTCCGTTAACCCTGGGGCTAGCCCGAATGTAGAATACATTCATGTTGGGCAAGGTAGAAATTCGTTTTGCACAAATAGTATTTTCAAAAACATGCATGAGATGCCTAGAATCACAATTGTATTTGAATATTGTACTTGAAGATCTTACCTTTCGGTGTTCGTTCTCGAAGTTTGGGAGCTCTCTTTCGAAGTTCAAAATCTGAGCTAAACTCCACTCGAATATTTGGACATAATGGGCAACCAGCCACTGGAAGCCACTATGCTGAAAGCAGGCAGAATCGCCAGACGAAGGGTCTGCGCCCAGCGCTAATGCTGGCATCCAGAACTTGAGCGTAGCAGTGGCAAATTTCTCATAAGTTGCTCGCAAACTCGAATTTGAAATTTAGAAGTCCCAAGTGGAGTCGCCAGATTGTAGGGTTTTTTTTTTGTATAGGATTACCCCTACGGTTTTTGAAATTTTGAACTTGAAGGAGTTGCCACCAAACATTTTTAAGGGTCCGGTTTGGACGGACCAAAAATTGAATCTTTTGGATAAGGCATTGAATCTTGAAACCGAATTTGTCAGATTCGGGTACGAGAATGAACCGCTTATTGGGAAGCTTTAAAAATACATTCGAATACAAGACAAGGATCGTTTTCGTGAAATCCTAATCATGACACTAGGTTGAATCATGAATTTTAAAACATTGAAAGTTTCTACTTGTACGTGGTCACTTTACTTTAAAGTTAATTAAGGGAACCTAAGGCCGGTTTGTCCAAAAATTATCTTTGTTAAGCGTGATGTAACCTTTGTATATTGTTGTATTTAGCATGTTAGGTGATGAAAACGATAACCATATAAAGCATTATCACAAAGTAAAGGAATTATCGAAATGCATACAGAACCATATCACCTTAAAAAAGATGAGTAAAGAGTGCGGAAACGAAATTGCAAGCATAGGAAATAAAGGTGCGATATTGAAAGTGCGTTATTGAACTTGCGATATTGAATGTGCGGTATTGAAAGTGTTGTATTGAAAGTGAGATATTGAAATGACGATATTTAAATGACGATATTGAAATGAAGATATTGAAATTGTATTATTGTACTTGAAATCCGAAAACCAAACAACTACTTAATAATAAGTGTGCCCGACACGGATTCAATTCTCTAAAAATCTTAACTTTAGATGAGTTGCTCATCTAAAAGCATCATTGATTTTGAATGTAGAATTTGAAAGGAAACTTGAACTTGAGTGTAGAACTTGAATATTGAACTTGTATATTGAAATTAGGAGTCTTGACTCTTAAAGATTAGACATTTCCATGTTAAAAGGCCTCACCTTTAATATGCTCCATAACTTAAAATTGATTCTAGTTTGAGGAGAAGTTGATCTCACTTAAACATCATCGGATTTTGAACATAAAACTTGAATATTGATAATAGAAATTGAAATGCTCATGTGTTCTAGTTTGGAAAAGGGTTTGCACTTTCCCAAACATCCTTGAACTTGTATAAAGTTGAGGTTTTTTGAAGATTTGATGATGATTGTTGTAAGGAGTACTTTCAAGAGTGAAAGCCTCAACTTACTAATCATGTTTTTTTGAAAACAAAGCATAAAGATTGAAACTTGATACTTGTAGAAGGAGTTTGGATGATCATTTGAGGAGGGGTTTAAGTATGAAATCCCCTCAAAGATTACTCCTTTTTGGCATTTCCTAGTTCAAGTGTGTATGAATCAACACAAGAACGTCATAGGATTAGTAAACTTGACATTAGAAAAGTAGGAATTTTGATTAAATCATGATAATTTGTATTAGGGATTCGATTTACCTTGCTAGGTTTAGGAAAATTTTCCGATTTGTGCTCCCAATTGCTTTGATATTTTAGAAAATTGTAGGAAAATTGAAAATTGAAGATTGAATTAGTGTTTGTATTTTGAGAGGAAAAACCAGTATTACGACGTTGTATTGATTGTTCCCCCCTGATTTGTGTGAAATGAGGGGTTTAAATAGGAGATTATGCGGCTAAACGCCAAGCCACGTCAGCGCCCAACGCAAGGCCAGCGCCTGGCGCAGGTGACGTTTCTCAGGTCCCGCCAAAGAAGGACGATGACACCGTCCTTTTGTTTTGTTTTGTAGCTTTGTAGCTTTGTACGAACTTGTAAGAATTTGGAGCGTAGCTTTGCTTGGTGATTAAGTCATTTTGCGACTAAAAACACACCTTTTTTGCTTCCGGGTTTTGTATTTTGGACTCGGTTTTACGGGATGAGGCCCGACATGCTCGGTTTTAAGGGTCGGCCCCTGAATTTTGATTGCTTAATGTCATTTTGACTGGAAAGGGCCTTGTAAAATCAGTGGAGAGGTCCATTGGGTGAGATTGTGTTTGGATTTTGAATTTGATTTTTGGAAATTGAATTTTATACCGAGTTCCGGAATGGGAACGGGCTCGGGAATTGGACTTTGGATTATGGATTTTGGAATATATCTTAGAATTTGGGACTTACGCATAGAGTTGTACCAACTACCTAGCAAGGGTGATAGTTTTGTCATTATCCCATTAGGGGAGACACAAATTAGGTGTCTACAAGAGGAAATTTTTTGATTTTTTTTAAAGAGACAAATATAAATAAAAAGGCAGGGGACACGTGGCATCATGGTAAACAAATGATTATTTTTTAAACAAATCAAAAGATATAATGATTACTAGTTAGTGGTGTGGACGATGCCATTGAGTGTTACTTACAATTATCTTTTTTTTCTATGTGTATATATAGTTTCAGATAATTTGTTTATATATGCAGTTTAAGAATAAAACTTGATTACCAATAATCGATAAATTTAAAATTTTGATTAATTATACAATATATATTTGTGTAAACTTTTTATTTTTGTAACTTATAATAAATTTTTTTAACTTACAATTGTATATGGAGTTACAAAATCGAAATACATTTAGGATGAAAAAAACACATTTAATTAGCTAAAAGAAAGCGCGGCATTATTTTTTTCTATTCTTTTTTCTGTTAATTTGATGGTTTATGTTTGATCTAAATACATTTCTAGAAAAGGTATTTGGTTTGTTTAGCAAATGAATTAAAAAAATTTAAAAAAATGTTATCATAAATTGTTACTCAAATACATACATTTGGGCATTAAAGTACTATACATTCATAATTACGACTTTATTGTTTTTTAATTGCCTTATAATCGTAAGTTGAATAATTGGAGTGATGGTTAAAACTTTGCTTTAACATATGGGAGATCATGAGTTCAAAGATAGATAACAACATTTTTTTTGCGAGGACACAAAAAATAATAATGTGTGTGCATGACATGGCGTGGCTATGCCATCTCAATTACGCGATACATCGAGAGATGACATGGATTGTTTTCGATTTTAATAATATACTTCCTCCGTTCATTTTTACTCGCAACGTTTGTTATTTTCACGCATGTCAATGCACAATTTTGATTATTAATATATTTAAATCTCGTTAATTAAAAATTATAAAAAATTGATATTTTGAAAATACACATTGAGACGAATCTAACAAGATTCCACAACACTATATTTTATCTTACATATAAATCACCAACAATAGCAAAGTAGAATATGTGAATAGTGTTAAAAGTCTAAACGTTGCGATTATTAAAAATCGAATGAAGTATATAGATAAGCATGTAAATGTAAATATGTGGAGGAGAGAAAAATGTTTTTTTAAGAAAAAAAATATAAATAAAAAGGTAGGGGGACATGTGGCATCATGGTAAACAAATGATTATGTTTTAAAATATTAGTGTAGATAGATGAGGAATACTATTTTTTTTTCTCATCTAAGAATTAAATTATTGTAAATACAAAGTGTGAACTTCGCCAAAAAGATACCATCTCTCAGTCCCTTAAAAATTGCTTTGTTTGACTTTTCCCAATCTCCAAAATAAAATGAAGCAATCTTTAAGTAACACGTGTGAGTTCTCGTCGCTTGACGAAAACTAGACTTCCCTGAAGAACATGATCAAACTTGGTTGAAGCTTATTAGACGTGATCAGACTTGATTGTTAGAGAATAAACTGAAGAGAGTCAACTTATATGACCTGATTGAAACTCATTGACATGGTTGGATCTGCTTGCAATTTATCTGAACTTATAAACTTATTTTAGATCTGAGAACTTATTTTCCTTTAAGGCGAAGAGAACGTACCCGAAATACTAACGTTACAACAACAACAACAAAGCCTTACTCCGAAAATGATTTGGGACCGGCTAACATATATCGTAATAGGAGATCGTCATTGTGACCAATCAAACAGAAAGGAGCGTGAAGTTAAAAGAATAACGATAATCTTCTTAATTTCCTATACCTTTATAAAACAAAAATTAAAAAAAACCTAGACAAAAATAAGTTTTTAAAAAGGACAAAGAGGTGTATATTAAATAATAATCTCCTTTCCCTACATAGGAATCTAAGCAAACTTTATCGAAGTGCTTAATATATTAGCCTCCCGCTAAACACCACTTCCCTTCTTTTTCACTTCCTCCCTTTTTCTTTTTAATTTTTACTTAAAATAATTAAAATTCCTAAAATAATAAAATCCTTTTTCAGTTTCCAAAATGTTCAAAAGATGTTGTGTGTTGTGTTGTTTTTATTCAATTCTATTCAACTCATTTTAGCACGCCTTTTTTTTCAAAAACAAAAAGCTTCACCTCACTCTCTTCTTTTTTACTCTCTCCTCCTTACGGTGTTAAAGCTTCTTTATCAAAAGTGACCCCCTCTCCTGATTGAGAACTGTGTGCTTCTGGTTTTTAAGAAAAGCAACTTACAAAAAAAGTATGAATTTGTAATTAACAAATTAGAGTCCGTTTTATATTGTTTTCTGTTTTTTAAAAAAATTCAAAACTAAAATGCGAAAATTATATACTTCATAAAAAAAACAGTTTTCATTTTTTTGGGTCAAAAATCTAACATGATTATCATTGGTTTATATGGTTTTCAATCTAAATTATTTGATTTTCAATCATGATTCAATCTAATATACGAAGTATACGGTTTTCAAAATCAAAGAACAGATAGTGCTACCGAACGGGGTCTAAGGCTGCGTTCTATTCACCTGATTTTCACTTATTTTTCCTGAACTTATCTTATCTGAACTTATCTGAACTTAACTGAACTTATCTGAACTTATTAGAACTTATCAAAACTTATTTTAGTTATAAATTGTACTTGCCAACCCTTAGTTTTCCTGAACTTATCTTATCTGAACTTATCTGAACTTAACTGAACTTATCTGAACTTATATGAACTTATTTTTCCTGAAATAAGTGGAAATAAGGTGAACAGAACAGGGCCTTATAAAAATATGGATACAATATTTAAGGACATTCATAATATGTTTGTTTCAAGTTACTTTGAGTTCAGATAATTTCATGTACTTTGTAAATTAATTTCAATGGAGAAATTATTTTTGTTAAACTTAATTCGATTTAGTAGGAAATTTTGTTCAACTTTAGTATTGATGAATTTTGTCCAAGAATCTCTTATCTTCACAAGCGACTTTTAAACTTATTTTTCCGCTTTACATCCAATAAATCCATTTCATTTCAATTCAAAAATACTTCGTTTTAGCCGTTAAGTTAAGTTTAGTTAAATTTATTTCGCTCATAATTATTTAGTTCAAAAGATTAAACCTTAATTATTTAGAGTCAGACATGGTTGGGTCTAGCCAACACACAGGCTACCTGAGCCCCACACGACACCAACCCGTTGTAAGTCCGACGAGACACTAGAAGCACGTCGATGGACCATAGGCTATACATGAACATCATTTAAAAGTTTGACAAAAGCCTGACACAAGCATGATATGCTTACCTATACAAGTGCTCACTTATTTATAACCAATTAAGTATTTAACCCTAATACTTAAAACTGATAAGGGTTCAGCTCGTTCGACACGACGTATGCCGAGTCGTGCATGTGCCTCATTTGGACGACATGTACAAACTCAACACGACACGATACAACACGATTTGTTTCTTAGCCATCTCCAGACAGACACAACCGATTGAGATACGAGGCACGCGAGTGTGCTATGTCAGCTTACACGGACAATTTTTACTTTTTTAGGTGGATAGATTCCAGTCCCCTCCCAATTATTCCGTATTTATTTAGGTTTGTAATTAATAATATTTTAATCCTATTTGTCAAACCACCAGATAAATAAGGTTGTAGGGACTAGAGAGTAGTTTTTTTTAAAAAAAATAGTAACCTCCATAACATAAAAAATAAAGAAAGAAGTCACTAATTCCAACTTCACTTGCTTCCATTTTATCCCCATAAAATTCCCTTTCACTTAATTGGTTTCAGTGTTAGTGCTCTCTGCTACTCACTTCTCCCTCCCCACCCTTACTCACCTTCCTCCACCATTTCTTCGCTTCGATCCCTCAACCCAGGTATTCACCTTTTCTCTCTCCCAACTTCCTATTTCCTCCGTAATTTTCTTTGCGTGGTTTTTCACTGATGAATTTCTCCAACATTTGATGATTTTTGTTCTTCTCCAAGTTTCCGCTGGTTATTTTTTAAAATTTTGATGAATTTCTGTAAGTTGAATTTCACGATGACGTAATTTTTTTGGTTAGTAATTAACGTTACGAAATCAAAATTTCCGCAAATCTAATCAATGATTATCCACTGGTTTTGAAGTTTAAATGGAAGACTTTGAACTTTGATTCATTTTTTTTCCAGTAATTTTTGCAGTTTTCGACTATTGACTAACGTTACAAAGTCATAATTTCCGCAAAATTAATCAATGTTTAGCCACTGCTTTTGAAGTCTTGATTGAATTACATTCTTAAATTCAGTTTTTCCGAAAAATGAATCAGTGATTAGCTAGTAATTTTGCGAGCATTTGAAGATTCGTCGTCTCGAAGAACGCAATTAAATTTAGATACAGAGTATGAATTTATTTCGGAAACTTAAATCAACAATTAGCTAGTGATTTTACGATTTTCTGAAGATTTGGCGTTTTGAAGAACACAAAATAAAACTGAATTCAGTTAGAGTATGCATTAATGCATGATTTTATTTATTTATTTATATAAATCATCATTTTTTTCCCATTTCATAGTAGAGTTCATGTTCATCATAAATGAATGTTTGAGTAGATCTTCAAAAGCATCGCAATCAATCACAATGTCAACTCTGTGTGATTTCTGCAAGATTTTCATCAGTAATGGCTGCATAAAACTGGTTCTAGCTACAAAGTCTACCAACGATTTCTCTTAGATTTGCGTTCATATTCATTTTCTCTCTCCTACTTTTTTCACAATTAATTGCTGTATCCATCAGATTTAGAGCATCGGAAGAGGAGAACAAACAGGAGCAGGCTACTTGTTTGGAGTGATTGGATTTTAATGCTAAACGGCGCTACTACTACTACTACTACTGCTGCTGCATAAGGTTTTATAAAGCGCTCAGGAGACGTTAAATCATAGCTAAAGGTGTTCTTCTTTCTTCAACTCTCCCTCCTACTTTGAACTGATGGCTAATTCTCCAGGGTAGAACTGTACTTTTGTGTGTGCGTGTTATGTTTACTGGCCAACCGGTCGGGTCGGGTTTAAATCAGTCGATCAAACAAAAAGGACGAATGGAGTAGTCATTCGTTATAATTACTAACTTTTTCGTGTAGAAAGAGCCACATAAGGTAAATGATTTAGATACGAAGGGAGTAGTCATTCGTTATAATTACTATTTTTTCGTGTAGAAAGAGCCACATAAGGTAAATGATTTAGATAGGATTAGTATCGGTTACCATTTCCTCGAAACTTTACCGACCAAATCAAGCCACTCCGTGGTTGATAACTTATTAGGGGTGTTTTTGTCATAGGGATAATATTACAATTAATTCCTAGTTTTAACTTTTACATTATACGTAAATGAGGCGATCTTATAACAACCATAACATGAATAAAATAAGTGGTGAAGGTGGTAAGGGTAACTATTTATGCTTACGGAGAGATTGCATTTTTTTTTTGGAGAGATTGCATTTTTGAGGTACCACAATAATAAAATACCTTTTACTCTTCAAAAAGTAGACACACGAGTTAACCCGAGTCACCCGACCCTTTAGAGACCGGGTAAAACCCTTCTTACTAAGTACGTATAACTTTGAGTAAAAATGCCGGTAAGGTAGTAGGAGAGTCGGAGTACAATTTTGAGGTAATTTTCAATGAGGCGTCCTTGAAAAATAGACACAATAGTTAACCCCTAGAGACGGTGTGTAAAGCGGTAAAACCCCTCTTTACATTGATTTATTATTTCAAATTGGTATCTGTAGGATCTAGGTGATTGGGATTTATCTTTGAAGTTAATTCTAAAAATTTGTTTGTTAGGGAGTTGTCCTTTAGGAAGAAGGGTGTACTCCATATTTAGGGTGGTAACAAAATTCAAACAACACCATATCTTTTGTAGCAGAAGAACTAGGAAGGCGTGTGCGGGATATTCTTTTCTTTTGGCATTTATTGTGTGCTCTTATTAATGTGAGACTCAAGAAAGAAGGGGCACTTATGACCTTTTTTGCGTGCTCTTGTGGGTTTCCCTATTATTAGTAGCTTAGCCTTCGCCTAAACATCCCCAACGTTTAAAATAACCCTTTAGTCCATAGGCATGAATCATTTGTCCCCCATTTTTTAATACTTAAAATGAAAAAAATTAATTATTTTTTTTTTAATTATTTTTTTTTGTTGGGGGTTGAAATTACTCTTCACTGCAATGCAGGAAATGTGATAATTGCATGTTTCACATGATCACATCATATGATGGAAAAACTAAGGGTTATAGTTATGGGCCGTCCCCTATACAATAATATGACTTTTCTTTTTATAGATAAAATTTAATGTCGTAGTTTAACTCTGCCTTAGTTACTTGATATAGGGTCACGGTCACCCGTTTCACCGTTTGTTTGGTTGTGGTTGTGGAATGGTAATTTTTTGGTCATGTCTTTCATATTAATGACTTGTTCATTTAATCTTGTGTAGTCGGATCTTCTGATTTATGTCACTCATTAGATTTGGATATAAGGGTATGTTTAATTTTTGACTTGAAATGAAGAATACAAGTGACATAGTCAAGACGTACTTGTAATGGTATATCGGCGGTCCTTTTAACAAAGGATTCAACTTCTTATATGCGTGAATGTAGATATATCTCCGAGTGTTAATTGAAGGTTTGATTTTAGCTCGAGTATTGTTGAACTAAATTTGAGGTTGCTTAAGAGCACCATTAACCATGAACAAAATAAATGTTCACGTGGATGAACTATTTTTTTTGGTCTTAACAATGAACAAAACAATGTTGGTTCATAAACGTTTGAAGGAATGCTCGAAAACATAAGTGTTTGAGCAAACATTCATGGTAAAAATTAAAGTGAGTTGATGACTTCTAGCACAAGTGCACAACTGATCAACAAGGGACTAATAACATAATATTTTAGGAGAGAGAAAATAAAGAAAATTATAGATTTTCAAGCTTTATATTAAAAAAAACGGATTTTTCATGAAATACCCCTGAATTTTTGCAAAATTCACCAAATGCCCCTCGACTTTCAGAAATTCACCAAATGCCCTCCACTTTTTAACAAATACACAAGATACCCTTAATGAGCATTTTCTGTCAATTCTGTTAGATTACCGTCAACTTTACCCCTAATTAACTCTATTATTCCTAACTTATCTAATTATCCTAATTAAATTAAAAATAAAAAATAAAAAATCCCTTGTGTTTTTCTCTCTCTACCGTTCATTCTCTTTCCCAAATGAAAACCATGGCAGCCATGGCAGTCACCACCATGGTCATCCCCTTTCTCTCTCCTCATCCCCTTCACTACCCCTATTCCTATTCCTCTCCCCTTCACCAACCTATGAAAATAAACAGACCCAATTCGCAGAGCCTTATATACGGGATTTGATCTGGTGCATCACAACTCCATCAAACAAGGTCTTCATCCCTCTGATTGTATCATCACCATCGTTAATCGTGAATTTCCATATGTTGTTGTTTTCATGGTTGTTGCTTATAAGTTTGCGGTGGTGAATATGTTGCCAGAAACTGTAACAGTGATACTAAAATTGGAGGTGGGGCTGCATTGAAGACCCGCTTGCCGCGGCTGTTACGGCTGTGCTCCGATCGATTTTCGTCTTCCCCTGCTTTTTCCGCCGATGCACCTCCTCTCCTTCTCAATTTTTCGGCACCGCCGCAGCAGGTTGGTTGTCGGTATGAGTTGTTGTTGCTTCAATCACCTCTTCATTAATTTCAAGAAATCAAAATCAATTATTGTGAAGGTATATCTTGGAAGATTAATTTGGAGATGAAATTCTCGAATGTCTGTGGAATTGATGAGAGGGATTTTGTCAGTGTTATTGAAAGGGACCAAGGGTAAATTAATTAGTTGAAGTAACCCAATTGCACTCCTCCTCTCCAATTGTATTTATGGTTGATTTAATTTCCAGAATTTTAGTTCTCTCTCCATATGTTCCCTGAACTTGTGAGGGTTTGTTTGATTTTTTTTCCCCAAAATTTGTAAGGGAAAGAGGAGAGGAAGCTCAGAAAATCAGAGAAGTTGCAGAGGCAGGCACATGCGAGGTAGGAGACGACAGTAGACATATCGATGGTGTGGCAGGGATTAGACATCCATGGAAGAAGGAGAAAGGGAAGATCCATGGAAGAAAGAGAAAGGGAAGATAAAAGGGGCGAGGAGGAAGGTTAGTGGTGGGTTGGCAGTTGATTTTTTTTAATAGTAAATTAGATTAATTAGGAGTTAATTAGTTTAGTTAAGAAAAAAGTTAACGGAAAAGTTAACGGAGCTGACGGAAAATCTTCATTAATGGCATATTGTGTATTAAGTTTATGAATAAGGGTATCTTGTGCATTTGTTAAAAAGTGGAGGGCATTTGGTGAATTTCTGAAAGTCGAGGGGCATTTGGTGAATTTTGCAAAAATTCAGGGGTATTTCATGAAAAATCCGTAAAAAAAATGTAGAAAAAAAAACTACCATCATATAATATTTTTTAGGTTTTTAGTTTATACTCTACAAATAGACACCAATTTTTTAATTTAATTATTTATGTTGAAAAGATAAGAAAATAGGGATGGAGCTTTAGTTTTGTTCATGGATGAGGAATGAAATGTACCCTTAATCCATTATCCATGAACATGATGTGGAAGAGTGAGAAAGATGAAAGAGATTGTGATGAACATTTCATTTTTGTTTATTGATAATGATGCTCTTTGAACTAGGGGTGTAACTGTGTAAGTGGTGTAGGAAAAATCCAAAGTCCAATCCAATCCAGTACAAATTTGTTGCACTGGACCGGATGTGAAAAAGTTCGGATCGGACTCAAACTCCAACTTTTGAGTCCAATTTATTTTGGACTAGACTTGGACCCGACATGTTGGAGTCCAAAACTCCAATTAAGTCCTACTTTTTAAAGATTTAATTTTATTACTCCCTCCGTATTTTAAAAAGAGATACACTTTGACCGGCACATAGTTTTATGAGAGTGGGTTGAATTTATTAAAATAAGATGAAAGTAGGGTAATTGGTAAATTATTTATTATATTAAGAAGATGATGTGAGTAAGTGTGAGGACCATAAGAAAGATAGAAATATTAATATATTGGAAGTGGGGACCTAAGCATGTCAAAAGAGGAAAGTGTATCTCTTTTTAAAATACGACCGTTTAAGAAAAGTGTATCTTTTTTTAAATACGGAGGGAGTATAATTTAAAATATATTTTAATATGCGATTTTTGCGCCATAAAAAACCAAATGTTACACTTCATATAACCTGATCCAATTTTTTTTTTCTCTTACCCTCTTTCTCTTTCGCCTTCTTTCAATGGCCGTGATGATTAATTATTGAGCTTCAATGTATTTTTCAGTTTAAGTCTTCTAAGAACTGAATTTTTTTGGCCAAGCATTTACATGTATAAAATATATATACTTCCTCCGTTCCGGAAATATCGCATCAAGGTTGACTTTTGTTCCTTTAACCATTACTTTTACTCTTAATATCTCAAATCGTGTACAAGTAAAAATTATAAAAAATTAATATTAAAAAAAATATCAATACGAATATAACATAACTTTACACGACTAAAATTTCCTTATGTACGAATCACATAAAATGACCAAAGTCGTAGTGTGAATAGTGTAAAAAACAAATGGTGCGATATTTTCGGAACGGAGGAAGTATCTATTACTATATACTCCCTCTGTTCCTAAATACGTGTCCAGTTCCCATTTATGGCGTTTCCTTTTATGTGTCCACTTTTCGTTTTTGGACATACACCTTTCCCACTTTTCTATACACTTTTCCCAATTTTCCATACATTTTCCCACTTTTCTATACATCATTATTACCTTTTTTTACACATTCCACACTTTTCCCACTTTTCAATCACCACCTCCACTTTTATTTATACTTTATCAATAAACAATTATCTACTTTTTCCTTTCCCAAAAAAAAAAACATTCCCAATCATTACCTCTTACACACCATTCAATTTTATTAATTACCGTGTACATGTCCAAAGTGGACACGTATTTAGGAACGGAGGGAGTACTAAAAGAGACATCAGGAATGACACATGTCACTTCCTGGTGCAATTTTTTCCCGCCAAAAGCCTACTTCCTAAAATATATCTAATTTATTTATGTATTTAGTTTTTAACAGTTTTTATAAATGATTTATGTATGGAAACAAAATATTGGCTTACTAAATAAGACAATAATAAATACCACATAATAACTTGCTAACATTATATTGAAATATTTCTGTCAAATCGGTATATCAATAATAGAAAATACATTTAATCAATATTTTGATCAAATTAGCATATTATGCATATAAAATATGTAATACGTAAAGTTTCACATCAGATGATTAAATATGAATATGTTCAAGATTTATTAATTATGCATTATGTTTAAGAGAAGTATTTTATAAAAAATATGGTCAAACAATAATTTTAAAATATCCGTGCATGCACGGGACATTATCTAGTATTTCTTAAATGTTGGCTATTCATTTTTCCTTCGTGGGACAATGACTTGTAGGTGCTAAAGGATTTCATACCCAATATATAATACAGGAATACTTGTATTAAAATTTATGTGTCAAAATAGTTAGACTACGAAAGATTATTTGCATTTATTTATGTTTGACCATATGGTTTTAGCTTCTTTTTCAACTTGATAAAGTTTTTTTCAAAATAAAAAATTGGATCAGACTGGACCTGATTCAGACTCAAGAAAATTTATTTGGATCGGACTAGATTGGACTCAAGAAAAGTTTGGATCGCACCTAGACTCAAGTATCATAGTCCATTTTATTTATTTACTTTTTGGGTAGGATAGATTTGGACTTGGTAAAGTCCAATCCAGTCCATCCAATTTTACACCCTTACTCCATTCGTACTTTTTTAAGAGTCGCAATTAATACTTCCAGCCGTACTTTTTAGGATTCACAATTCCATTTTGGTAACTTTTACACCTACTTTTCAATTGTTTATTATCTTTTACTTCTCATGAGTCACTTAAATCATAAATAATACCATTTTTGGTAACTTCTACACACCACCTGTTTTTTTAAAATATTTTTTTAATTGTTAACTACCCTACTTGCATCATTATTATTATATCAAATTCAACTATGCTTCCTTAATACTTGGGCCGGTCAACATATGACTCCTAAAAAAATACGGAGGGAGTACTTTAAACTAAGTTGCGCCTAAGTTTAGAATAATGGTCATTGTAAAAGCATATGTTACTTGGACTCAGGTATTCATGTCGGACACAGATGCGTGTCCAAGTGTCCGAGTAAGCTATTCTGGATAGATTTTAATGATTTTAGCACAAAATGAAGTGTCCAAGTGTCCATACTCATGTTCGAGTGTCGAGCATCCAACACGAGTAGTTGAGGTAATATGAAAGTCCAAAGGTAGGTAAAAGCAAAGGGTAACTAGGTCAGAATTATTTTTCCTTTGGTTGAGTTGAAACTTTATTTTTCCTTTGGTTGAGTTGAAACTTGAAAGGGGTATCGTCTCACTAATTTCGCCTTCAAGAATACTTGAAGTATGACCTTAGTTAACTTTGAGATCGTATTATTAGCAAATGCAAGATTATACAATAACTTATTTTAATGTTTCTTCATATAAAACATAGCAAATTTACTTAACAGATCATTATAGTCCGGGAAGGAGGCTCATTTAAATTCTATTTTATGGGTAATTCTTGCGTTAACAAAGCATATTGGTTCATCCTGTATATAGGAGAATTGAATCTAGACCCTTATGTAGTGGTTGGAATATGCACTAAAGTAGTAGTCTAGTCTAATGTTGAGTCTTGGAGTCATAATTTTAAATCTTGGGTTCCTCTTTAGGCCAAGGAAAAATACATTACTTATGACACGAGTCGATAACGTTTTCCAACTTATCGAGCGCACGAGTCCATAAGACTGTTCTATTATTGTTAACAAGTAATTGAGTGTCTTTAGTTTAGTTTTGTTTTGTTTTTTACTCTTTCAATTTCATCTTATTTGCATCATTTGACTAATTTTTTAATAGTTTTATAGGTTAAACAACAAGTAAAATGACACTGAGGGAGTATGTTTTTTAAGGGGACATTAGCGGCTCAGTTAAATAAGGGTCTATCCTTTTACCCTTGTCATACAGTAAAGTGCCACCTCATTGTTCTGGACTTAGACTACACGAGTGTTGTAGCTGGTGGGAGGGAGAAAGAGACAATATAGATCCAAGTCAGTGTGAGAGAGAGAGCGATGTAAGAGACAGCCCTAACGGCCCAAATAGAAAAATGGTCTTTGGACTTCTGTTTGTTGTTGCAGAAGTGGGCTTCAGTCTTCAGGCTTAAGACACAAATGACAAATTGTCCCCTCTAAGCAATATTTTAAGTTGTACTATAAGCATTTTTAATCCAAATCCGGGCTTGTCTTTTCTGGTTAGTGTAGGTCTACTTTTGCCCGATTAATTATTCTATTAGAGATATGGGTTTGAAGGATGTCCGATTGCTCGTCCATTGTCGAGGATGTTATTGATGTTGATTTTGTTTTTTTATTCTTAAAAGAAAGTTAGTTTCCTTTTTATTTATTTTTTCTGGACGACAAATTGTCAAATATTTGCCTTTTTATTTTATTTTAATGAGCGTCAATTACAAAAAAAAAAAAAAAAAAAAGATCCAACTTTAATCATTTTACAAGAAGAAATACAATGTGGTGGTTATTATTAGCTAGTCTCCTGTCACGTTGCCTGACTGCCTGACACTAACTTTCCCATGCTTGATAATATTTTAGTTGGGTAGGAGGTGAGTGTCATTGCACGCGGTAGACGGTAAGATGTTTTACACGATATAGGAAAAGAAAAGAATTTGATGCTTTATTGGTTTGTCAATTGTCTTTATTGTTGGGGTGCAAGAGGCTTAGGTGAATCTAAGGAGTCAAATTGAATTTGGTGTAGCTTTGTAAGCCTCTCACAGTGTCACTGATTTATACACAACATGTGAAAGGGAGAACACCAAAACTACAGTGTAGTGGTGTAAAGCAAAAAAGATAAAAAGAAATTTGTTTAAATGGAAAGATGTTGGCTACAGTAAAACAATGATTTGTCCTAGGTTAAATCTCATCACTAGTTTTAAAATTTCATGACTTTATTGGCTAATTTCTTTTACTTATCTAGAACCAATATTTTATTTTATTTTAACTTCGTTTTCACTCTACTTACTACGGGGTATTTTTTGTTCACCTTTCATAACAACTATTCAGTCTATATTTCTAGTTTAATTTGGATGTTAGAGAAAGTGTGCAAAGGGACCGAGGGAGTAATTTGGGTAATGGTCAAAAATTTGAAACAAGTGGTAATGTGGTATGGGGAAATAAGTAATATCGGGGTAATCATTTCTTCCCTGTCCTTTGTGAAAAAACTTCCCCCACTTTGCTTTGATGGTCACAAACCTCAGCCAAAGAGTTTCCTGCAAAAATAAAGGCAAGAAAACAGCAAAAGAAAAGTGTGAAGAAAAAAGAAACGAGGGGAGAGACAGTCAGCCCATTAATCAAAAGTAAAGCTTTAATTCAGAGCACAGTGCTGACACTGTTACAGTTATCATAACAAAGGGGCAGAAGCACTAGCATCAGTTGGAATGGTGCCTGCTTACTAGAGTACTATCTTACTTGCACTCGCGTACACGTGTTGACATGAGTATGTATCCAAGTGTCCAACACGGCTATTTTGTGGTGTGAAATATCAAAGTGTCCATACCAGTAATGAGTATCGAGTACACGACACGGGTACTACTTGAGGTAAAATGAAGAGTCTGGTAGCAACACAATTACTCTATTGTGGACCAAATTTAATATGCAGTACTTCATCCCTCACACTTTCTCTCTCCTGAGTTACCTAAATCCCTTTTACAACAGACACTACCCTTTTGCCCACTGAAATTCCCCTATTTGCTGTATTGTCCCCTTCCGTTTTGTCACTGTAAACAGATAATGAGCTCTTTCTTTATGCGTTATTTGCAAAATTTTAAAAAGAAAGTAGTAAAAAAATCCTTTCTTTTTATTGCTAGCTTACGAAACTGTCCTATAAAAAAATCCAAGGAACTATCCTCTTCCCAATTCCCATACCTTTGAGGGACCACTTAACCATTTGGGTTTTTTGATTTTATAAAGATTAATTAATTCATTTTTGTAATTCTTTTTGGTAAATCCCCATGTAAAACAAAAAAAATAAAGTAAATTCTTCTTCTTTCCCACTTTTTTGACCATGGAAATTGGTGTTTTGCCACGGGAAATTCTCTCTCGTGTCCAGTTATTCCCATACACTTTGTGTCATTTCTGTCAAATTATGTGTTCTTCGGGGTAAGTTTTTGAAAAACAAAAGCAAAAAACGAATAAATAGTTAAATATGGAATATTAATTACTGTATTATAGTTTGTGTGGAGTTGGGATTGACGTAGAATAACGTTTAAGAATGTTCAGAACATAATTTAATTTAAATATATATTTTATGTTCTGGGTTTATTTGTCATCTTTCCACCAAACAAATCTATGCTATTGTTTCTTATTCTGGGTTTAGTTTGAAGAACAAGAAGAAGAAATTGGTTAGATTTGAGAAGGAGAACTGTTCATATTTGCTGAGCAGTTCTAGTTAATTTTTTTCTACTTTTCTATAAGAAATCAGGTAAATAGTGTTTCACATGAATTACTTTGTGTTTATACCGTTTCAAACCGGTTAGCAGCTGCTTTACAGCTAAAAGGTGTAATATGTGCTACCTCATTCTGGATTTAGTTGCGCATTACTTATTATTTTGATTATATTATCAAGGTGACAATTAATTTTTGGGTGGAGGGGAGTGTTTATCAAACTTTTTTGCACAATGGGTTTTTAGCTTGATCTGAATGCTTGCATGTTGACTGGTTATTTTGTTTCTCCAAGTTGAATTTTCACCCCCACACGCAGCAACAGTTTAGATTTCATGTTCTCCTGTTCTTTTGACCTCCTTTCCGTGGAGTAAAATCAGTATATTCATTGCCCTAGTTGCTATTTTATTTTAAACTTGAAGTTTTATTATTTTTGGTAAAGGAAGTAATTAATTTACTGTGCCATTTACTCCACAATTCTATCTGCTACCTGTAAATTTGTCCTTTGCATTACTTGAAAACCCTTAATCTTTGAAGTGTTAGAAGACAATTTCTGACCTTGGACTATCTTCTGAAAAACTGAAATTTTATGTTATAGCAATGCCGAATCGACAAATAAGAGACCCGGAACAGAAGCATATGATCTCCAAGAAACCTGTGGAGAGCAGCTTAGTGGTTCCACAGGCATTTAACAAGTCCTCTCAGAGTTCTGGAGAGAGATTGGAAGATGCTCCAAAAAATGCTAAGCGGAGGAGAGGAAGAAGAAAGTCAAAAGGTGCCATAGTGGAAGATTTACCTCTTGATGGCAAACTTGGGTTGCATGCTGAGCCTCCCACATCAAATAAGGGCATTGTTTTCCAAAAAAGGCCAGGTTTCGGTCAGTTGGGGACTAAGTGTGTTGTTAAGGCGAATTATTTTCTTGCTGAGTTATCAAGGTCGGATTTATGTCAATATAATGTAAGTGTTTAGTTTCCTAATTAGGGTTGTGCTTTTTATATGGGTGGTGAAGGGAAGTGGTTTTTGATTCTGAGTTATTTTTTCAGGTTACTATTACTCCTGAAGTAAAATCAAGTAAACTGAACAAAGCTGTCATGGCTGAGCTGGTAAAGCTTCACAGAGAAACTTACTTGGGTGCTAAACTTCCTGTTTATGATGGAAAGAAGAATCTTTACACTGCTGGACTTCTACCATTCACGACGAAAGAGTTCAAGGTTACATTGGTTCAAGAGTGTGAAGGGTTTGAATCAACAAAGTATGCTGATTCTTTATCTCGTATTTTATTTGACATGGCTTTACTGTGGAAGTGTTGCTAATTTGCTACTCTTTGCTTTAGGAAAAATGAATTCGAGGTTCAAATCCAGTTTGTCGGTTTTGCTCGAATGCATGAACTACATGAGCTTCTAGCAGGTAAACACGTTAAAGCACCTCAAGAAGCTCTCACAGTCATTGATACAGTCCTGAGGGAAATGGCCGCAAAAAGGTGTGTGTTTTCTGTAGTTAAATTGTTCTAATCAAAGCATCTTACACAATGCCTTGTTACTTTATATTGACTTTATGACTCCCATAATTGGGATACTTGAAGGTATTTACCGTTTGGAAGATTATTCTACTCTCCTGATATTCAAAAGCCTCATCAACTCGGTGGTGGTTTACACTCGTGGCGTGGCTTTTATCAGAGTGTAAGACCCACACAGATGGGATTGGCCCTGAATATTGGTGGGTGTTTCTCTTATTTAGCATTGGTATTCTATTTTTCCAACAAGTTTACCGCTCTATCTTTTGGAAGGCCATTGTCACACCACTGCTTTGATGGATCAGATATGTCAGCGAGCGCATTCATTGAAGCACTCCCGGTAGTGGAATTTGTAGCTCAAATTTTAGGAAAGGATGTGCGTTCACGACCACTGTCTGATGCAGATTCTGTCAAGGTAAATCATTGAGATCTTTTAACTGTTTCGAGTTTCAGCGGAACCTCTATGACCAGCTATTTCATGAGATCCAAGTTTTTGGTAAAATAAGCCGGTTTTGGTTTAAGTTAAACATTGCGTCGCTATCTGATTATAGATTGAGTGAACTATTACGGGAACAAGCCTACTAGATCAGGCATGAAATAGGATGCAAAAAGAAGAAGAAAAAAAGTTATGCTGTGCATTTTGCAGTACTATATTACTTTCCCAGTACAAGACATGATTTTAAGAGTTACAAATATCCTGAAAATATTAAATAGTTGTCTGATGATGTCGACAAATTGAAATGAAGAAATGGGTGAAAAGAGGCTCCAATCTATCTATACCTGGTATTTTAAAAGCAAAACCACATTTGATTAGATGACACGTGTCAACACATTTAATTAGATGACACATGTCGCCCATTCTTTCCTTGATCAATTTGATTTTTTATTTTAGTTTTTCTTTGTTGCTTGATATAATACACAACTCCAATTGCCTCTTTCACTTCATCTTCCTAATACAACATCAATTCATCAATCTATTCATTCAACATCTTCCACTTCATCTTTCCAATTAACACTTAATATTAATACACTATTTAATTTATGTATTATTTCAACTTTCAAAATTTACCTCTATTTAAATCATATATTCTCTTTAAAATCACAAGCTCAAAAAAAAATAGAACTTAAAAAGATAGATTAAATAACCACTATACAACCGCCCGTTCAAAAAGTTAGTTGGTTTAAGATATAGACAATTAATTTATTGATTGGAAGTAGTAATTAATATTTGATACTATCAGAAGCTAACTTTCATTCATTTGTAAGTGCAGGTTAAGAAAGCACTTAGAGGCATCAAAGTGGAGGTTACTCACAGAGGAAATGTACGGAGGAAATACCGAGTATCAGGATTGTCAGCACAGCCTACCAGGGAGCTAATGTATTAGCCATTACCTTCGTCCTCATTATTTGCTCCTTAGCTCTTTGTTGCTTTGTTCCTTATGACTATTTGTATTTTCCCTTGTCTCGACAGTTTCCCTGTTGATGAGCAAATGAATATGAAGTCTGTGGTTGAGTACTTCCAGGAGGTGTATGGATTTTCCATACAATATGCCCACCTCCCTTGTCTTCAAGTAGGGAATCAAAAGAAAGTGAATTATTTGCCAATGGAGGTATATCAGATAGTTTTAGTTAAGACTTAAGAACATGTGGCTCTCAGCAGTTTATGTGAATGTTTTACTGATTATCTGTTTTGCTATGTTCCGTTACAGGCATGCAAAATAGTTGGAGGACAGAGATATACAAGGAGATTGAATGATAAGCAGATAACTTCTTTACTCAAAGTTACATGTAGACGACCATGTGACCAAGAAGCAGATATTTTGCAGGTCCTCTACTTAGTTCCTTTTGTTCTGATTACTGGTGCATTATGCATTTAAAAAGCTTTCTCCTATTCTTCATCGTGTTTCCCCCAAAAGACGCCTACTCTATTATGATGATCATGCACATGGAGCTGAATACCATGCATAAACTATGTTGATTGCATGAGTAACTTTCTTGCTTTCACTGCAGACAGTTCACCAGAATGGCTACAACCAAGATCCCCATGCACGAGAGTTCGGTATAAAGATAGATGACAAGCTTGCAACTGTTGAGGCCCGTGTTCTTCCTGCTCCATGGGTTTGTATTCCAGCTCATCCCTTCTTTTTACTCTTCCCTGTAATTGGCAAGTATATAGAAGTACTAAATACAGTTTGTAACCTATTTTGCCTCTAATAGCTGAAGTACCATGATTCTGGGAAAGAGAAACAACACTTGCCTCAGCTTGGTCAGTGGAATATGCTAAACAAGGTAAGCGGTCTCTACTGTCTATTACTCTATTGTATGTAGTTTTATCTTGGATATTTTTTGGAAGGTGTCCATAAACGCTGTTTTGTTTAAATGATATAGAAAGTGATAAATGGGAGCACAGTGAATAACTGGGCTTGCATCAATTTCTCAAGAAGTGTACAAGAAACTGCCGCTCGTGGGTTTTGTCGTCAGTTGGTGCAGATGTGTCAAGTGTCTGGAATGGTAAGACTTCAATTGTTATATAGACTCAATTCCAAAGTGGTTCTTTCATATGTTCCCGTTGACTGTCGTACTTTGTTTTAAATGCTTATTCAAACTAATTATTTTTCACTGTTACCGCCATGCTAAGACATTTACATATAGCTGAAATTTCGTGACAAGCATGGAGGTCCGCGGAAGAAGTAATTAATAATAAGAAGTAATTATTAGTTTGTGATTTGTTAGTCCTCTAATGGAAATGTAGGAGCTTGATTTCTAGAGCCCTTAAGGTCCCTTGGATAAATTGTTTGAACTGATGTGAACCCCCTTCTACTTCTAGGAGTTCAACCCTGAACCTGTTATCCCTATCCATTCTGCACGACCAGACCAAGTGAAGAAGGCCTTGAGATATGTATGTAATGCTGCTGCAAGCAAACTTGATGGGAAGGAGCTGGAGTTGGTTATTGCCATTCTACCGGACAATAATGGCTCCTTATATGGTACATTTTATTCACTTTCATTTCTTTTAAATATATGAAGATTGCAGCTTTAGCTGTAAGAAATTGAATACATAGTCCATGAATAATGCTAGAGATTTAGTTATGGTGCAAGTAAAAATGCCAGGACTCGTGCACCATATCATTGACTAAAAGTTTGTGTTTCATTTAGGTGATTTGAAACGAATTTGTGAGACAGACTTGGGATTGATTACACAATGCTGCCTAACCAAATATGTCTTGAAAGTTTCCCGACAATACTTGGCAAATCTTTCTTTGAAAATTAATGTAAAGGTATGTGCGACAATGCATCTTATTCAACCTAAAGCTTAGCTTTGAGAACCATTTCTCATATGAATCTAATGTGCAGTTGGGAGGAAGAAATACGGTACTTATGGATGCTTTGAGTTTGAGAATTCCAATGGTTAGTGACATCCCAACAATTATATTTGGAGCTGATGTTACTCATCCTGAAAGCGGGGAAGATACCAGCCCATCCATCGCTGCTGTAAGAAAATAATTGATTTTATTTGTAGGAAGGGTTATGTTTTCATATGTTTGATCTATCTGATTGCAATTTCACAGGTTGTAGCATCTCAAGATTGGCCAGAAGTAACAAAGTATGCAGGCATGGTATCTGCTCAGGCACACAGACAAGAAATTATACAAGATCTTTATAAAACCTGGCAAGACCCGCAACTAGGAACTGTACATGGAGGAATGATCAGGTTTGCATTAATCTTCAATCTGTTTTATGATTCTATCTATACTTTGAGGTAGTGCATCGTGACAGTTCTACACTAAGAAGCTACCTGTTAGTGTTATCTTGGTAAAAGATTTTGGGTTTACTTCTAGCCAATATGTGAAAACTACACACAAAGGGAAAGAGATTCCGAAAATTACGCCTGGCAACTAAATTATCGCTACTGGCACTCTATATTCCAGAAGGAAAGTTGTAGCTACAGATGTACTCTACAATTTTCCAGAAATATATGCTGCTTTACCATAGGGCACAATGACATGGACATGAACACTTCCTGGATATGTAACCATGTCTGATACTTGCAGCTGGCTCGTGTTGATATAATGCATATAAAATGCAACAACTTCTTGCTGCTTTATACTTCAGCATCCATGTAACTGATGATCATTAGATTTTGACTTGCGTTAATGTCAATCCTTTTTTTAGTGTTTCATGCTCACGTTACTAAACTTTTATTGGCTTGGCTGCTGCAGAGAACTTTTGCTCTCCTTTAAAAGGGCCACGGGACAAAAGCCTCTGAGGATAATATTTTACAGGTAAATTACCTTACCTGTATCTTTTTATCAACACTAGAAATGACAACAGAAATAATTGTGAAGATGTCTTAAAACTGAAATGGCATATATCTTCTTGTCAAAATGTATCTTAATTGTTTATTGATTCATATAACATGATTTATTTCCTGAGCAGGGATGGTGTCAGTGATGGGCAGTTCTATCATGTTCTACTGTATGAACTTGATGCCATTAGAAAGGTATGCCATAAACTTGATGCCGTTAGATAGTTTATGCTTTTCCAGTGCTAAACTTCTATCTTTTCATAGGCATGTGCATCACTGGAACCGGGCTATCAACCCCCAGTTACATTTGTTGTGGTCCAAAAGCGTAATCATACTAGATTATTTCCAAACAATCACAACGACAAGAGAAGTACTGACAAGAGTGGGAATATCTTACCCGGTAATTTCTATTCTTTTGATGAGTTTTTCCTTTATAATTTCATAGAAAAGGGGTTTTAAGCGTTTTTAACTCTCATCTTTTCTTTCTCCTTTGCACTTTTTCTTATGATGTTTGATAACATTGCAGGCACAGTGGTAGATACTAAAATATGTCACCCAACCGATTTTGATTTCTTTCTATGCAGTCATGCTGGGATTCAGGTGAGCTTTTCAGCGAGTTTTAATAAAGTTATAGATAGCTTACATGTTTTCTTTAGAAATAACAAATAGCACAACTGTTTTCTTCAGGGAACCAGCAGACCAGCTCATTACCATGTTCTGTGGGACGATAACAAATTCTCAGCCGATGAGATACAATCTCTAACAAACAATCTCTGTTATACGTAAGCAGATCCCCTCCCCCCCTCTGATTGAGTTTTCCTCGTTAGCATTCTTCTAAAATTAGTAAGGGTTTCTGCAGGTATGCTCGCTGCACACGATCTGTATCAGTCGGTAAGTTAATCATGTCTCAGTTTATGGTCGCTGCAGAGAATCATAAATGCAAATTTTTATCAGTCAAAATGCAGAATTATGTTGATTCGTTAAGTACTTGATTTTTCTGTAACTTTGTAAGGCAACTTATGATCTCTTTCCTTATGCAGTTCCTCCGGCATATTATGCTCATCTGGCAGCTTACAGAGCTCGATTCTACATGGAACCTGATAGTTCTGATAGTTCAGGGGGGTCACATAATTCGCGCACAAGCAAAGGTCAAAACGTCAGACCATTGCCAGAATTGAAGGACAAGGTCAAGAATGTAATGTTTTACTGCTAAGCATAGGTTGACAGTAGATCAGAATGTGTATAGTTCTCTTGTAATTATAGTTGTAGTGACTAGTTAAATAGTGCATAACAAATTTTGATAAGTTATGATAAGCTTTTTTCTAGTCCTTCGATTATGAATATCTCGTATTCGTATATCATAGCTTCCACACTAATAAGCAATAATATGTACTTCAGATCAGGATCACCGGGTTATCGGAGTATATTTGGCAAGTTTTCTGAATAGATGATTGAATGAAACCAAGTACCATAGTAGGCTAGCACCTTCGCCCTCCGATGGAAGAGAAATAAAAATACTTTCCATCTGTTTTTCAATTCGTAATTTTTCCTTTAAACGACAATAATAATGGTTAAATTTGCGAATTTTTAACCCCAAAAATTGGATACTCCTTAATTCATGGAGCATACGCATAAATCAATGAGATTTTGGACTACTGGTTAAGATTGAGGTTTTGTATGATAGGTCTTATATTTGAATCCTTATGTGCTCATTTATAATTTATATAGCCTTATGACTCATTCGCATGAAAAATAAATAAAAATAGTACATGCGCATAAAGTTGGTGAACTGAACGTTCAGGTCGGGTTCATTTAACTTATAGACCAGACCATCTACTTGTGGATCGTAATTTGGTTCAAATATTTCTCAATTCAGAAGTTACACAGGTTGTTTCATATTTGATTCTATCGTCAAATAGGTTATGTTCTTTTCACTTTAGTAGGATTAGGGCTGAGGGTTTGATGTCTCCGCAAAAATGTATATATTAATCGTAACTTGACACAAATTAACAAAATACGAAAACCATTAACTTTAATTTTACACATACAAGTCACTTAATCACATATGGTAAAATTATAACTTAGCAAATTAACTAGTACAAAAATGGAATTACAGCTTTTCTATTCTTTGGATATTCCTCTTTAAACTTCTCCAAGTACCACTTATGATTGCCCATTGCTCTAGGCACCAAATTAGCAGAAGTATACAAGAAGAACCCAAACCCGGCCCAAGACCATGTCATAATAGCCCAGCCCAACCACTCAATAATTTCACCCAAATAATTTGGGCAGCTCACTAACTCAAAAAGCCCACTCCTAGGAATCTTATATCCACCACCTTGAGCCTTTAAGCCCACTAAAACCAAATCCGATTTCACATTCACCACCATGCCAGTAATAAAAACCGCCAACCCACCGGCAAACCGCCCTAAAAACCACTCATCCGAATCGTAATTCGCGTAGTGCGACACCCACCTTATCTGAACGTAGGAATTCAGTAAGTTGAAGGAGAATGCCATGAGAGAAATAGAGACCGGGAAAACACTAGCGGTTTTCCGGGGAAGGCGCAAGGGGTAGATGAAGGAGCGATGGATGTAGTGGAGGAGGAAGATAGAGAGGAGAGTGAGAGATTGGAGCGAGGAGGCATGGCGGCCGAAAGGGTAGATGAGGAGAGAGAAAAAGACAGCCGGGCATTCCATAAGGATCCAAGAGAGCCATGAAGGGATGGTGGGGCCCCACCCTGAGCGGAGGTGGCGGCCGTAAGGGGCTTGGATGAAGTGGCAGGCGAGGAAAGTTGGGAGTGAAATGAGGTTGAGGGAGAGGCGGCAGCAGTGATATAGGGCATCGTCTGCGGAGGAGGGCGGCATTATTGAGGTGTTATGATTTGGCGGGGAAGATGGGAACGTGAATGGCTTAATGACAATAATGAGTGAGTGGAAATGTAGTGGAGAAAATGTGAGTTGAAGTGCTTTTGCTTTCAAAAAGATAATGAAAAGTATTATTTTGTTTTTTTTATTCACACCAAGAATAAATCAAAGACAGAAAAATGTCAAGAAATAAAAAACCACAAATCAAACTAGTAAAGGAGAGCCTACCATCTCTTATTCGCTTGAGCCACTTTCAAATATTTCGCAGTTGATTGAGTTCATTACTGTGGCCTTTAAGTCACAAGATAAGTTTTCAGGAACTCCATCGCTTTATGTTGGTTTTTATTTTTTACTATACTAGTTAATAGAAGATACTAAGGGTATACTCGTAATTGTACTACCGTATGATATTATTATATATATGAGTCTCAGACACCCGTATTAGGATAAGTCGTATATATCATTATATTCACATGGTATCAGAGTGTAGGTTTTCCTTTAGATCCAAAACTCCGAACTTCATGGTTTTTTAAGTTTCATTGATGGTTCTATTACTATGCCTAATATGTTTGTGTTTGATAATCAAAATCGACAATCTATTAACCTTGATTATTGTCATTGGTTAATAATAGATCAAACTTACGTTGTTGGTTATTTGCAACATTGTCTCAAGATATGCTTGTTGAAGTGCATGAAGTTAAGTTTTCGAATTTGCTTTGGGAGAGACTTCAGTCTTGTTTTGTGCATGCTAGTATGGCCTGTTCTATGGAGTTGAAAATTTTGTTGCAGAATGTTGCTAAGCAAGAATCTCAGTCTATGGAGTCATATTTGCGTGAATTAAAATTTGACCGATTCTCTGGCTGCAATTAATTCTCCAATTTCTACACATGACTTAATTTTATACACTGTGATGGGTCTTGGTCGAGATTATGATGCATTGACAAGTCAGTTTATACATTTTAGTGGTAGCTTGACTTTTAATGAAGTTCGCCGGGCATTTCTAAATCAAGAACAGATTATTAAAGGTCATCAGGCATTAGAATAGGGTGTTTCCACGCATCAGGCATTCTTGGCAAGTACTCATTCTGCTTCGAATAGGTCTGATAACAACTCTTCTTCCTATACTGCAAGGAAAAATTCTGAGGGCTCCTGGAACAATATTGGGGGTCGTGGGGGTGGTAAAGGTCGTGGTGGCAATGCAAAAGGACGTGGTGGGGTGTGCAAACCAAAACCAAACACAAGTTCAAACACAAATTCAGGAGGTACAACTTTATATAGTTCTGTTTTGTCATCGAATGGTGTTGTTGTTGCTTTTGCTTCATGCGATACTAACAATTCGTTTGCAGGGAATTCTAATGTTGAGGGTGTGTTTGGTCCTAGTCCCACAAATATAGTCTGTTAAATTTGTTTCCATCCAGGTCAATTCGCAGTTTCTTGCCCTTCTCGTTATTCTCAGACTTCGAATGCCGCTCTTGTTAGTCTTCCCACATGAGAGCATAATGAAACCACTTGGTTTCCTGATTCCGGAGCATCTTCTCACATGACTAACGACCAAAGTATGTTATCTGGAAAATCTATTTATACTGGTCATGTTTATGTTGAAGTAGCGAATGGTACTAAAATCCCAATTAAACATGTTGGCAAGGTCACATTAAACTCAAACAGTCGTCCTTTGGTTTTAAACAACGTTTATCATTGTTCCAATATTGAATTCTATCTAATGTCGGTGCAATAATTAGCTAAGGATAACAATTGAACTATGAGTTTTAATGGTTCTCATATTTTTGTAAAGGACAACCAGTCGTGGGAGATGTTTCCCAAAGCTTCTAGTCAAGGCATTGTCTATGCCATCACCCTCACCAACACACCTAGGAGGTCAGTTGCACTTGCGTCAATCACAGCTCCCGGTCCTACATGGCATCGTCGTCTTGGTCATTGCGGTGATAGAGTATTAGATACTCTTAAGAGTAATAAGGCAATTGTTTGTGCCAGTATTCCTGCATTTGATTGTCTTTCGTGTTGCTTATGAAAGTCTCATAGGCTACCTTTCCAAAATGTAATACACTCATTTGATAAACCTTTGCAATTAGTTCATTCTAAGTTGCGGCAATCGAATGTTTTGTCAAACCTTGGGTTTAAATATTATGTTTGCTTTGTTGATGTTTCTCTCGCTACATCTGGATTTACTCCTTAAAACTAAATTCAGATGTGCATATTCGCTTTATGGATTTTCAAAACTTAGTTGAGAATTTATTTAATTGCAAAATAAAATATTACCAAAGTGATGGGGCTTAGGAATTTAATAATGCTCCTTTGATTGATCATTTTCAAAAATGTGGAATTTCTTTTCGCAAATCATTTCCAGACACCCAACAACAAAATGGTGTTGCTGAACGAAAGCATCAACATGTAATTGAACTAGCTCGCATAATGCTCATTGAATCATCGCTTCCTGGCCAATTATGGGTCGATGCAGCGTATACGACAACTTATATTATTAATCGATTGCCTACCCCAGTTTTGTAAGGTGCCTCTCCATTTGGAAAATTATTTTATAAACAACTAGATTATTCGTTTTTACGTGTATTTGGTTGTGAATGTTTTCCGAACTTTATTGCAAAACTGTCAAATAAGTTGACTCCAAGGTCAGTTCAATGTGTCTTCATTGGGTATGCTCCGGGCTACAAGGGTTATCGTTTTTATGAACTAAAGATGGGTCGTGTTTAGAAATCATCTGTATGGTTACAACAAACCGTTGGACTCCATCATTGAAGTTAGCATGCTGTTAAGATAAGTATGGAAAATATTATGGGAATATATTGTGAGAATATCTTGTGAGAGTTTTAGGGTAATTAGGATTGTTTCCTAAACTAGGAAACCCTATGTAATATATATAATTCACAATATCAATAACAAAGGCAAGCAATTCAAAGCCTAAAATATATTTCTCATGGTATAGGAGCACTAAAAGCTCAAAAACCTAATCAATCATCACTAGTACAAAAATGCTCATTTGCCTCGGTATAATTGCCTCGCTCTTTATAATGTGTGACGAAAAAGTACTAATTTGGATTTAAAAATATCATCTGCGTCGGTGATTTACTAACATATGACGCAAATTACCTCATACGAGTCATTTTAGTCCTCTGCGTCGGTCATTAATTGACCAGCGACGCAATTTACTTCTAATTTACGTCGCAGAAGTATAATTATGCGACGCACGGTCCTTTTATTTTTTTTCTCCCTTTTCTCGCTGGGTTCCTAATCCCTTCACGACACTTTATGCCTCCCTTCTCTTTCTCTCTCATCCTCTTCTTTTCGGATCTCCATTGGTTGGAGCTCCTAACACCTCTCCATCTCCCCTTCTAAAAACTCAGTATCAAGCTTATCTTTCAAAATCTCCTCTCACCATACGAGGTAAGCAAAACCCCCTTTTTTCTCCAACATCGTCAATCAACAACAATCAAAAACCCTAAAAATAATTTTTTTAATTTTCTTGGTCGTGGAGATCGGCGGTTAACAAGTTATGGACGTTACTGATTTTGTCGGTCGCGGCAGTGGTGAATTGCACAGACATCACCGATTTCTCCTTGCAATTTCATTAAGGTGCGGAAATTTCTTCTTCTTCTCAGACTCTCAATTTAGTTTCCTCCAGCATAGTATGATTCATGCCAATTTGTTTCAATTTACTTAGAGTTTGCGAATTTTCCTTCAATTTGGTTGTTCGCATATGTGTTTATTCATACATGTTCTACTCTAAACTTTCAATTTTACCCTCATATTCTATTTATTTGAAAAAAGACTGGAGTTTTATTTTTTTTATTTTTTTTGGTTTTTTTGAATGGCTTGGCTTATTTCAGAGTGTAAGGAAGATGAAAACATCTGCACTCACAGATGAGGAGAAAGCTCGTATTCAGCAGGTAATTTATTTTCTTGGATTTCACTTTGTGTATTTCATTTACCCACTGAATAATGATTTTCGATTGATTACTGGGTGTTGCATTCTATTGCTTGCACTTTAAAATAAATCAGGGACTAAAAAGCATTCAAACTTGGCTAGTAATAAGCATTCAAACCAGGTACTAACGTATTATTAGTCAACAATAGTTCTCTTGATCAAGACAAAAGAAGAAATGGTAATAAGAGCAAGTGGACCATGTTACTGGAAAACGGACATTGAGTCACATAAATCATGTAACTACTTAACTTTGTTAATTACTATTTCCAAGTTCTAATAATTCGGGAACAAGACCACACCAAAATGATTCTTTTATAATCTTTTAGTTAGTGGGTTTGTAAATGAATTACATACAGTGTAGTACTGTATTTTTTATGGAGATACAATGATAGACTACTCATGCTTTGTTTCCTTTGCTTGTTCCAAGGTGTGGGTCAACAAAAAGCTGGGAACACGAGTTTTTTAATGCAATTATGCAGTACTTCACTCGCACTGTTCTCTTTTTCAAGGCATCAAGTCATGGTGAGGCATAGTGTTTTCCTAATTAATTTCTGTCAGTGATGTTTATATTCTCTCTTTGGTTTTCAGAATGAAATTGCATGCGGTAATTATGTGTGTTGTGAAGGCTTTAAAAGTAGTGTTGACTTGAACACATGTTCGGGTCCTCGAACAACTCATTTACATTGTTGTTACTCCTGTTAGTTTGAATCATTGTGGTTGTTCTATGATTTAGTAATGAATTTCATTTTTCAAATGTAAATGAGTTGGCATTTTTATGAATTGTGTGAAGTCTGTATAATCTGGTATTTAATGTTCTATGTATTGCATTTCTGATTACTAATAGAAGCTTAATCTAGACTTTAAGAGAAGGAATCTTTGAAGTTATGTTTTGAATTATTTCTGTGATTAAACAGGAAATGATAGTTGTTGAGATTTGCAAGAAACTTTTGAAGAATTGCTAATAACCTGTTGAGTTCTTTGGTATTTAGGTTGTTGCTCTCTGCCTACCGCATCTCTCAAAGAGAAATAAAAAGAATAAACCAAGAGAATGAGCCACATTGGTCCTGTAGCTCTGCTCCCATGGTGGACATGTTGCAGCTGCTCTTCCTTCTATTTACAAGAACGGCGAAGGATGTGGTGCTTGCTTTCAGGTACTTAATTTGTTGTTTCGTTTTCATTAATCATGGATGCTACTACGCTCAAGTGCGTACTTGATTGACTGAGGTTGCTGAATGGCTGTGTTTGGCAGGTAAGGTGCAAGAACAGTGATGTATGCAGTCTAAAAGGGACAAGGATAGTAGTGACTGATATCCATACTGATAAGAACAACATCACAGACTTTGTGCTAAGTAGCAGTTGCCGATTTAGAGGTTTGCGCGTTGAACTGAAGGAACTTTTTTTTTTATTAATCCTACTAATATATTCCTGGCTTTCAGAGATGATAAGATCATTACATACATGCTAACATTGATCAAATTTTTGCTGCAATGGCGTCATCAGCGCAATTGGGTGAGAAAGAGAAGGCATGAGTCGTTGCTACAACTCTTGCTGAAACCTACAGTCAAAACTATGACATGAGTAGTTGCTACAACTCTTGCTGAAACGCGAGTCCAATCCAATGAGAGAGGCATGAAAGACCGCACTGCTCTGGTATGTATGTTCAGAACAATACATTTTATCTACATTTTATCGGAAACTGCTGTGTAATAGTTATATACTTGAAGATACACAAAATGTATCGCGTCTAGAAAAATGGAAGTATAAGTTAATTTTGTATTCCTTTTTTTCTGGTAATTAATTATTTCACTGATGCTTTAAATGGTTTGCATTTCATCAGCATGTTGCAGCTGCCAATGGAATGGAAATTGTGTTTCTATCCTGCTGACTGCTGGGGTGGATCCAAACTCCAAAGGTACTATTTACTCTAAAAACAATCTTCTTTCTTTCTTTCATGTCCCTTTTGTGATTTATCCAGTAATATATTAACGAACAGTTGGAGCTAGCTAGTGATTTATAGTTGATATCTAGTCTATAAACGTGCTCTTTCATGTCTCCTTTGAGTCTATTATGCTTGTTTAAGACCAATAAATTCTTACAGACCAAAATGTATTACAGTTTCTTAGTTGGGCCATAAAAATTGAGTTGTTGTGTCATTAATCATTATAACAATTTTGTTGGGACAACAAGTACTCGTCTAGTGGGTTGAAGTTTTACACCCCTTGATAAAGCTGAAACTCATCTAGTGGGTTGAAATTTTGCTCTCACATGTCTTAAATTCTTATTGTCTAAGCTGCTGAAACTGAGAACGCAGATTTCATGCTCTTGTATTAGATGGAACCGCTTTGCTAGTGGCTGATTTCGTGAAGGTTGGTTTTCTACTCACGATCTGCACACCAAAACCTATTTGACTAACATACTAAATGCACTTTTCTCATCACTTTCTACGCCTTGGCCATGATTGTTGGGACGTTGCTCAATACTACATTAGAAGCAAGGGAAACACTAGAAGATTATGGGCAGCAACTATTTTTTATATTTTTTTTTGTTGGGTGTCAAGAGAAACCGTTAGATGGAATACATTGTTGTAGATATTTCAAGCTTTTGTATTGTAAGATTTATGAAGGTAGTCTTTATGTATTTAGTCTTATTGTAAGCTTTTGTATTGTAAGATTTATGAAGGTATTGTCTTTATGTATTTGATGTGGTTCTATTTAATAGGTTTCATTTTACTATATATATATATATATATATATATATATATATATATATATATATAGACCTTTTGCGTCGCGCAATGTGCGACGCAAATGGCCTTAAATGACCGACGCAAATGGACCTTTTTCCACTAGTGCATGGCCGGCGATGAAGTGCCGCCCTCTCCTCCATCAAAAATCGAACCAAATTCACCTTTTTTTTCTTGGCTCGCAAGACAGACCAGGAGACTTCATAACACCTACAAGACTTAACCTTCACAACTATGATGATTGGACATGGACGTCCAAATAGCACTTGAAGCAAGACGAAAGTTCAAATTTCTGAATGGCACCATCACCGAACCTTCACCTCGATGCACTGCCTCATATTGGACAGCCATAAACGCTATGCTTGTTTTGTGGATTACAAACACCATTGAACCTGAGGTAAAGTCTAATATCTCAAAGTTTAGGGAGGCGAAACGGTTGTGGGATCACCTAAAACAGAGATTTGCAACCACAAACGGTCCTAGGATACAACAATTAAAGTCATCTATTGCTAAGTGTGAGCAAACTAAAACATGTCAGTGTCTAGTTATTATGGCAAGCTAAATGCTTTATGGGAAGCTCTTGATATTCATGAACCCTTGATTTCTTGTTCATGTTGTTCCAATTGCACTGCAGGTGGTATTCATGAAGTTCGTCCTGTACAATCTAAATTACACGAGTTTTTAATGGGCGTGTATTCTGATTATTATGCTACTTTGCGCACTAACATCCTGTCCCAAGCAGCAAAGGGAAATAGGTACTCCGGGGCTGGTCATGGTCGTGGGAATGCTCGCGCTAATGCAGCTGCGGCTGGCAGTAGTGTCATGGGTAGCAGCAACTCGAATGATGGTTGTGGCTCCACATTATTTTCCAGCGAGCAATGGAAGGTGCTTGCAGGCTTATTCGGTAATGCAAAGGTTATGGATGGCCGCTTAAACGGTAAGTTTGATGATGATTTATGGATAATCGATACTGGGGAATCCAATCATGTTACTGGGAAAAGGGAGTGGTTGTTTGATACTCATGATTTTGAATGTCCAGTTCGCTTACCTAACGGCGAGATTTCAGTTGCAACGTTGCAAGGAAGTGTGCGGTTGTCGGACAAAATCACACTAACTCATGTTCTTTATGTCCCTCAATTTAGTTGCAATTTACCTTCTGTCTCGCAATTTAATGATTTTACAATGTATTGTCCAATTTGATTCTTATATGTGTGCTATACAGGACCGAACGAAGGAGGTGATTAGAACGAGAGTTAGGAGAGACAGACTTTATTACTTTGGCAAAACTGAGTCTGTGCAACATGTGTCTGTGGCTGAATCGGATTTAGAGTTGTGGCACAAACGGATGGGGCATCCTTCAGAGAAAGTGGTGAAGTTACTTCATCATCTTCGTAGCATTCAGGGTAGTTTAAACAAAGCATGAGAGGTCTGCTTTCGTGCAAAACACCCTAGGGACCAATTTAATTTAAGTGAGAATAAGGCGACTCGAATTTTTGAGAAAATACATTGTGATTTATGGGGTTCTTACATACATGTTTCTTCTTGTGGGGCTCGTTATTTTTTGACAATTGTGGATGATTATTCTCGTGCTGTGTGGATTTATTTATTGATTGATAAAACAGAAGTTTTTCACATGTTCATGTCTTTTATTGCTATGGTTGAAAGACAATTTTCTCAGAAAATAAAGGTTGTTTAGAGTGATAATGGCACAGAATTTAACTGCTTGTTTGATTATTTTAAAGCCACCGGAATTTTATTCCAAACTTCGTGTGTAGGTACCCCACAACAAAATGGGAGGGTAGAAAGGAAACATAAACACATTTTGAATGTTGGTAGAGCATTGAGATTTCAAGATAAATTGCCTATTTATTTTTGGGGGGAATGTATTCTAGCGGCTGCACATTTAATCAATCGAACACCCTCTCCTTTGTTGCATAATAAAACCCCTTTTGACATCCTGTTTAACAAACCACCTTTATTTGAAGCCATCCGTACCTTCGGGTGTTTGGCTTTCGCTCATAATCAAAAAACCATTGGTGACAAGTTTGAGAGTCGCAATAGAAAATGTGTGTTTGTCGGGTATCCGTTTGGTAAAAAGGGGTGGAAATTGTTCGATCTTGATACAAAGGAATTTTTTGAGGAAGTGGAAATTTTGGTGGAAATTTTTGTGGAAAAAGGGGTGGAATGTTTGATACAAAGGAAATCTTTGTGGAAATTTTTTGAGGAAGTGTTTCCGTTTCTTAGTCCTGATGATGTCAATATTGCGATAGATAATCATTTTGATAACAATATTGAGATTCACAAAGATTTCGGAGATATTGGAGATTGTGTTGAAATTGGGGATGATATTGCAAATAATGAGCAAGCTGATTGCGTGGATAATGCACAAGTTGATCCACTTAACTCAACCATTGCTAATGAAACTAATGAGCCCATTGCAAATGAAACCAATGAGCCTATTGATGAGGCCCAAGTCTACGAAGAGCACCCTTCTCCTCTCTTAGCAGGCCCGACCCCTCATCAGGCCCACACGCCATCTTCCTCATCTGATCAGGCCTCACTAGATTCGTCTCTTATCTCAAGCCCACGAGATTCCTCTGCAGCGGGTCAGGCAGAATACCATATGGGCCGTGGGTAGGGATGGCAGCGGGTCCAGGACCCTACTCGGACCCTGTCGGACCCTACCCTAAAATTAGGGTATGGGTCTTTATTTTTTAGACCCTATAGGGTAAGGGTAGGGTATGGGCATATGCTGTTTTTTTAGGGTAGGGTAAGGGTCTTATTTTTTCAGACCCGTACCCTACCCATACCCTAACCGCGGACCCTTAAGACCCATACCCTATATTTAGACCCGCTTAAATTTTATTATTTTTATGTACTTCACTTTTTTTGTAGGATCTTGATGATGAAGTAGATGATGATATGGACGATAACTACTACTAAAGTACTGAATGGATGCCTATTTATTAACATTAATGTTGTGTAGTTAAGAATGTGGGATTTTGTAACTTATGAGTTTCGTACTTTAAAATGTATTGTGTTTAAGGAAAGACAAGGATAATTTTTGAAGACTAACTATTTATTTGTTTTAAAATGCCTTACTAATCGGTGTTCTTGTATTATTTTTGCATATTACATATAATTGCATATAAAAAAGAAAATAAAAGTTATAGTTTAACGCGGACCCGCATAAGACCCTAGACCCTACCCATACCCTGTCGGACCCATAGGGTCCGGATAAGGGTCTTATAATTTTAGACCCTATTGGGTAAGGGTAGGGTATGGGTATATGTCAAAAAGTTAGGGTCCGGGTACGGGTATTACTAGACCCTACCCAGACCCTACCCATTGCCATCCCTAGCCGTGGGTGTCGTGATAAATTCCCATCAGTTCTAATGCGAGATTTTGTGACACATACAGTTTTTGCCCAAAGTCCGTCTCAATCTACTCCGTCTCCAAGTCACTCCTCAGGTACTCCATATCCCTTAGCACACTATATTAATTGTGACAATTTCTCTGTAAATTATCGTAAGTTCCTTGCAGCTATTATATCTTGTAAGGACCCAAAATCCTTTAAGGAGGCAATGCAAAGTGGTGCTTGGAGAAATTCAATGCAGGAAGAAATACAGGCCTTGGAAGATAATGGCACGTGGACTTTGGAGCCTCTCCCTCCAGGTAAACGTGCTTTGGGTAGTCAATGGGTATTTCGCACCAAATATTTCTCAAGTGGTGATATTGAACGACTACAGTCCAGATTAGTCGTTTTGGGCAACCATCAACAAGAAGGTATCGATTACAATGAAACTTTTGTGCCTGTTGCAAAAATGACTACCGTTCGTTCTTTTCTTGCTATTGCAGCCTCTAAAAATTGGGAGCTTCATCAGATGGACGTGCATAATGCGTTCTTGCATGGTGATCTTGAGGAAGAAGTATATATGAAGCTCCCTCCCGGATTGAGAGTTCGGATCCAAAACTAGTCTGTCGTCTGCGCAAATCTTTGTACGGACTGAAACAGGCTCCTAGGTGTTGGTTTGCGAAATTGGTCACGGCATTGAAAGGGTACGGTTTCTTGCAATCGTATTCCGATTACTCTCTTTTCACTTTCACCAAAGGAGTCACTCAACTTAACGTTCTTGTCAATGTTGATGATCTCATTATCTCTGGGAATGATTTCGCTGCGATTAATATGTTCAAAGCTTATCTCATTGATTGTTTTAAGATGAAGGATCTCGGTTATCTCAAATATTTTTTGGGCATTGAAGTTGCTCATAGCTCCTCCGGGTTGTTCTTGTGTCAACGAAAGTATACTCTTGACATTATTTATGAGGCAGGCTTGTTAGGAGCTAAGCCATGTGGGTTTCCTATTGAGCAGAACCACAGACTTGGGCTGGCAGACGGTGAGTTACTCGCGGACTCGGAAGCTTACTGACGCCTTGTTGGTCGTTTGATATATCTCGCGGTCACCCGTCCGTATTTGGCCTATTCCGTTCATATATTGTCTCAGTTTATGCAATCCCCTCGCATTGAACATTGGGAAGTTGCTCTACGAGTTGTCCACTACTTGAAAGGAACGTTGGGCCAAGGGATCCTTCTACGTGCTGATAACGATCTGTCTCTAGTAGGATGGTGTGATTCCGATTGGGCTGTATGCCCTATTACTTGCCATTCTCTCACAGGTTGGCTAGTGTTTCTTGGACAATCATCCATCTCTTGGAAGACAAAGAAGCAACATACAGTATCTCGGTCTTCTGCCGAAGCCGAGTATCGTTCAATGGCTGCTATTACTTGTGAGATTAAGTGGCTCAAAGGTCTATTATTGAGTTTAGGCGTTCATCA
Organism: Spinacia oleracea; assembly: GCF_020520425.1. Lineage (NCBI taxonomy): Eukaryota > Viridiplantae > Streptophyta > Magnoliopsida > Caryophyllales > Amaranthaceae > Spinacia > Spinacia oleracea. The sequence continues at coordinate 77,020,296 of NC_079488.1, forward strand.
TCCCAAGGCGATCAAATTATTTTGTGATATAGTCAATCCTCACTACACATGGCTAAGAATCCGGTTTTTCATGAGCGTACTAAACATATAGAAGTTGACTGTCATTTTGTAAGAGATGCAATCACGGATGGCTTGATTGATCCGTCTTATGTGCCCACCTCCACACAATTGGCAGACATTTTCACAAAGGCGCTAGGGAAGACCCAATTTGATTTTCTTATTTCCAAGTTGGGCATTTTTGAATCTCATGCTCCAACGGGAAATGATAAATCCAAGGAAGAATTTCACTTCTTCCAAGGAAATCACCTTTAAAAAAATGTGGATTTCCTTGGAAGAAGTAAAATTTTCCTTGGATTTATCACTTCCCTGCTCCAACTTGAAGGGGGTGTTAAGATATGTATGGAAAATATTATGGGAATATATTTTGAGAATATCTTGTGAGAGTTTTATGGTAATTAGGATTGTTTCCTAAACTAGGAAACCCTAAGTAATATATATACTTCACAATATCAATAACAAAGGCAAGCAATTCAAAGCCTAAAATATACGAAGTATTTCTCACATGCTTAGCTCTACACAATTAATTTGCATTTTGATATAATCTCTCTACTCTGACCTTCAGTAATTTATATATAAAGAAAATTTTAATCATGTAAGATTTTAGTTAGTCTCAAATATATAGTACGTATATGCAACCATCTCATATTCTCATATTTAATCCTTCGGTAGAGGAAAATGAATTGTCAAATTTTAATCAATTCCACTTGCATGGACCCGGTCCACCATAAGATTACCATGGACCAGGGTAATTATGTAATTTTAACAGTGAGTAATTATAGAAACTGTAGGTTCTGTAAAGTAACTATATCTCCAGAATAATAACTATGAAATAATAATGATAAGAATAACTATTCTATCCAAAGAGTAACTATATCATATAGAAAAGTAATTTTAACTGTAAAATAATTATTACTATATATTCATTCTTGCGGACAAAAAGAGTAAATTATAGAAACTATAGGTTCTGTAAAGTAACTATATTTTCAGAATAGTAACTATGAAATAAATAATAATAATAATATAGTAATTTCGATGAGAACAATTATTCTATCCAAAGATTAACTATATTATATAGAAAAATAACTTTAGCTGTAAAACAATTACTATATTATAAAAATAAACAATATGACATAGATGGTTTAGAGGTCATATAGTAATTTTTTCTATTATATATCACATAATTACTGAAATATAAAAGAGTAACTATATCAAAAGTAACAGTAATTATAACTCTTGAACAATAATAAAGAAAACATTAACTACTTGGTTAGTTGTTTTAGCTACGACATTCTAATTCTTTGCATCTATTAAATAAACCATGTTAAACTCAAATGTTTTTTGAACTAAAAAATACTAATCGACACGTCCACGTGGACCACGTCTCTTTTTTCCACCAACACATCATGTGCTTCCTCTACCACGTTCTTGGTTTCCATTGTTGTCAGGATTTTCTTCTTCTCCTCCTGCTTTTGTTTTCCTTGCAGAATTTATTCTTTGCACGATTTCAATTTTGGGTGCATCATCTTTGTATTTCTGAATCAATAATATTTAAACTAAGTTAATAATTTAACATTTAAATATGAAAAAATAACATAGTAACTATGTAAAACGTGTAGTTTCTATTATGCATCATATAGTAACTCTTACAATTAACGATGGTAAAATACTTGCAGAATTGCATATATAGTTATTGTTATTGTTATAGTCATATAGTTACTGTCAAAATAATATAGTCACTTTTATTAATAATAACATGGAGTACAAAGAAAGATCATTAAAAGAACATAATGATAAGATAATAACTATTAAAAATATATAGTTATTATTATACATGATATAGTAACTCTTAATATTAATGATAGTCATATACGAGCAAGGTTGTAGATATAGTTATTGTTATGATCATATAGTTGTTGTGATCATAACATAGTAACTCTTATTACTAATAACATAGAAGACAACAAAGAACATAAAAAGAACATTATAATATACACAAAAAACTATACCAAACATATAGTTACTATAATACAAGATATAATACCTATAAATATTATTGATGTTCATTTAGTCACAGAGTTGCAGACATAGTTGATGTGATAATAATATAGTAACTCTATCCATAATACAGTAACTATATCATTAAAAATATAGAATAACATAAAAACATGCCCATAACATAATAAACTAACATACATTAGTAGAAAAATCGACATGTGCTTCCCTTCAAGTGCGGCTCATATAGTAAATTGGCAGCACTTGTGATCACTAAAACAAAACATTTTCACAAGTGCGGGTCATTTTAGAAAAGTGGCAGCACTTGAGTTTAAGTGCGGGCTTTAAAACTCAAGTGCGGGCTCATTTCACAAGTGCCGCACAAAACTTTTCTAAATATACAATTAAAAAAAAAAAATCTAAAATTAACGAAGCTTCATTTTCGCTCTCCCCAATTTTCTCCCTCTTCACCTTCGTTTTCTCTCTCCTATGCGGTCGCCGTTTCTTCTTCACCGCCGAATCTCTCCGCCATTGCGTAGTTTCTCATTGATGTTGGGGGGTTGATTGTTGCAGTAGCTCCACCCTCCATCTCACTTGTCTTTGCGATCTCCCTCGTCTCCAGTCACTTCGCTCTCCCTCGTCTCCAGTCTGTACCGCCGCCGCCAACGGTGGTCCTGAATCCACCACCAACTAGGCAGAGATGAAGAATAGACCAGAAGATTCGAGTCACCCTAATTTGAAGAAATCGTTCAACTATTCAGGTGAATTAAGTTGCCCATGTAATTCCTCTATCTCTCTTTGTGATTTAACCTACGTTTTAGTTTCAATTCATCTGTAGAATTCAATTCCAATTCATCTGTAGATTTCCCAGTTATCAAATTCACTAATTTCTGCTTAATTATTCAATAAATTATCAATCGAATTTCTATTGTTCTAAAGAACTGAAATTTCTTATTCAGTACCAAATATAAAGAATTGGGTTTTTATTTTTTTTAATTTCTTATAATTATTTGTGCAGAATTATGCTGTGTTTCAATTTAATTATCTTTTCTTTCTTGAAAATTAGCTGATTGTAATTTACTTCACATTAAATTATGAATAATTATTTATGGAGTAGCAATTAAAATGCTCGTTGAACTTAATTGGCAGTGTAATACTCCTAGCAGGTTTCCCCAATTGAAGTGATTCATTCTTAGGAAGAAGAAAGTTCATTTGTTAAGGAAAACAAATTGTGATTGTAATTATGATAGGTAGTCTAAGTTGGAGGGAGGCAATGAAACTCTGTGATGTTGATTGTGACCTTGGCCTGAGAAATAAGATTGCAATCTAATACTAATAGTTAGTTGAAAGATTTTCTGTAATAGGTGATTAACAGTCTGCAAGTATTTACTCTCATTTAGTAATATGGTTAATGGCCTATGTTTAGCTTTGATGTCATTATGTGTTCAAGGGGCGACTTGTATACTCTGGTAAATGCAAGGGACACGAATCAAAATCAATTTGGAATTTCATCTTCCCAGCTGAACTTGTCCATTTTTTCTAGTGCCATATTATGATTGTCAGTTGTCATGATTTTATACTTAAGAGTAATATTTCAATTCAAACCCCATATGCGTCTTTAAATTTTATTTTGGGGACGCTTCTAACTATTTTACACTAGTTTCTGTCCGGACTAGTGATGTTATTTACTGCTCTGCTTACTGCTGTTATTGTTTACTGCTGCTTCATACTGTACGCACTCTAATCTGAACTGTTGTTGCTGCTGTTGTGCATCACTTTATGCAACTGGTGTGGGTGTTTAGGGCTGAAGTGTGTTGGGTTTAATCGGGTGGGGTCTGCATCAGCTGCTACTGAAGGAAATAATGCCCTTGGTCCAAGTATGCATTCAATGTTAAGTCTAATAAATGCGGTTCAGTATTAATTAACAAGTTAATAATTCAGTGAGATCAAGTGAGCTGAATGCCTAGCTAGAGGCCGCTTCAGTTCAAGTGGAATTAATGATATTAATCCACAGCTTACTCTTGACTGAACCCGTAGGGTCACACAAATAGTACGTAAACGGATCAAGTATTTAATGGCATTAAATACTCCATCTATGGATATTCGGAATCGACGGATCTTGGTTTCAGTGGGAGCTAAGATCGTCACAAGCAAGAAATGAATACTCCGGAAATGATGATATTGCCGGAAACGGAAATATGGATCGTATCGGAAATATAAATATTATCCAAGTCGTAGATGTTGCCGGAAACGGAAACATGGTACGTATCGGAAAATATTATCGGAAATGGAAATATTGCCGGAATCGGAAATATTGCCGGAAACGGAAATATTGTCAGAAACGGAAATATTATCGGAATCGGAAAATAATTCCGGAAACGGAAATATTAAATATTTGTTCGAAACGGAAATTAATTCCGGAATCGGAAATATTAAATATTGTTCGTATCGGAAATAAATTCCGGAATCGGGAATTTAATCGAAAGCGTATCGTACGAATTAGCATCGGACGAGGCTCGCTAGACGAAGGCCCAGCACGAAGCCAGACCATCGCCCAGCAAGCCACACGCATCACCAACACACGCCAAAGCCTCGACGAGGCCCAGCGCAAGCCAGGCCCAGCCGAAGCCATGGGCGCGCGCGGACAAAAGCATGGGCCGAGCGTTGTGCGCTCAGCGTGGGCTGCAAGGCCTGCGCGGGTGTACGGTGCTCGTGCGATGCTCGTGTGCGAATCCTAAAGCTATCGGGATTCAATAAAAGATTAAATCCTAAACCTATTAGATAAAGTTTATTTAAATAGAGTCCTAGCAGGATTCTAATTAAATAAATTAGTATCCTAATAGGATTCCAATTCTCTTTCCATACCTCTATAAATAAGGGCCTAGGGTCATTGTTTATACATAAGTTTTCAAGTATTCAAAGCTAGAATTTTTAAGCACAAAATCAGCCATAACTCTTGCCCACTTAGCCGAAAATAAGTAGATACTTAAGGGCGATTCTAGTTGGTCAATCTTAAGGCGGATCCGGACGTGCTGTGGACTATCTACGGAGGGACGACACTTGGAGTCCTAAAGACTTGTTCTTGTTCGGTTCGGGCGCAGCTAGGGAGGGCACGCAACAAAGAGTATGCATCCAAACTATGCTAAATGATTATGTGTAAATAATATGTTTTCCTGGCTTTATGGTTTTTCCGCATGATTTATGAATTGTCATATGTATCATAACCTAACAGCTACAACAACATTTTTGTCTCTTTGAATGAGTCGAGTGACCACGTTTAATGCTAACGCATACAATCAGATGGGTTCTGCATCTGCTCTACATCACCGTCTTTGGCTCTTGGAGTGACAAAGTTGAGAGGTAATTTTAATTAGTTATTGACTTTTTGGCATTTGATAGATTTTTTCTTCTGCATTTAGCAATTATACTTTGAAATGGATGCATAATTAACACTCAGTATGTGAGTAACAATAGAATATTCAGTAGTAGTCGAGAAATATATGCTCCGGGAGTGTGTTAATCTCTTACTGACTTGCTGTTGATGTATATTTTTTTTCGGGATTGTACATGAAAACATTTGTTGACCATTGCTTACTATTTATGTGTCAAATAGGCACCGAGTTGCATTGGTGGCTTAAGGAATTATTACCGTGAATCATGTAAATTGAGGTTGCCGTTGTGCATTGCTTAGTTTGTGGCTCTTAAGTAACCATGTTATTAATCTAATTACTATTATTAATTTGGAATTTAGCACTATAGGGGTAATGGAAATTCCATGTTCCAATGACAAATAAATGTGATTTTATGCCTGAATGGACTTTTGCTCATTCAATTTGATTGTTGGTGTTTGCTTTGCGATTCAGCCAGGTTGCCGATTTTCACCAATTGTCGGCTTTTGCCTTAGTTGCAAGTTATATTTGAGAATGAGTCTTTGAAATATTAAAAAAAGTCTAATGAACATGTAAAAGGTTTAAAATACTTATTTAAGTTCATTAGTTGAAAGTTAGGAACGAAATAAGCCATTTTAGTCTAACTATAACGAATAAACGAGTCTTAAATGTACATAACATGACCAAAGTAGGTGATAATGAGTCTTTCAAACAAAAAAAACTAAGTGTATTAAGCATGTAAAACATTTTAAATACTTATTTAAGTTCACTAGTTTAAAGTTGATACCAAAATAAACCATTTTAGGCAAAATGTCGCCTATAATGATCAAACGAGCCTTAAATGTGTATAACTTGACTAAATTAGGTGAGAATTAGTATTTGAAATTAAAACTAAGTATATTTGACATGTAAAAGGTTTAAAATACTTATTTAAGTTCATTAGTTGAAAATTAGGACCGAAATAAATCATTTTAGTCAAAATGTGATCTATAATGATCAAACGAGCCTTAAAGGTGTATAACTTGACCCAAGTAGGTGAGAATGAATCTTAGAAACATTAAAGTAAGTCTAATAAACATGTAAAGGGTTTAAAATTCTTATTTATATTCATTAGTTCAAAATTGGGAGCGAAATAAGCCATTTTAGTCAAATACGACCTATAATAAACAAACTAGCCTAAAATGTGAATAACTTGCCCAAAGTAGGTGAGATTTAGGCTTAGAAACTTTAAAATAAGCCTAATAAACTTGTAAATGGTTTTTAATACTTATTTAGGTTCATTAGTTCAAAGTTGGGACTAAAATAAGTCATTTTAGTCAAAATATGGCCTATAATGATCAAATAAGCCTTAAATGTGTATAACTTGACCAAAGTAGGAGAATGAGTATTTTAAAATTAAAACTAAGTATATTTTAAAATGGTTTCAAATACTTATTTAAATTCATTAGTTGAAACTTAGGAGCAAAATAAGTCATTTTAGTTAAAATATGAACTATAATGAACAAACGAGCCTTAAATGTGCATAACATGACCAAAGTAGGTGAGAATGAGTATTTGAACATAAAAATAACTATATTTGACATGTAAAAGGTTTAAAATACTTATTTAATTTCATTAGTTGAAAATTATGACCGAAATTAGTTTAAAACGAGTAGGTTTGAGATGGTCATTGAGTAAATGATGAGCCTAATGTGAAGTTTATGATCAATAACATTGGATCTTACAAGTCAAGATGCATACAATATTATGCAAGGTAGATGTTTCCAACCAGTTATCATATTTCGTAAAGCGCAAAGCATGCATGTTCAATAAATTGAAAAAGTTCCAACTTGACACTTCTGTTTTTTTAATGTACTTTGCTTTTGGTTGGTAACATCTTACTCTTTTTTCTCACGGGTTCTATAGGTGTTTGCATGACATCTTCGCTATTTGGTAAATATGAAGATGGGGACATCGTGAATAAGTTACAAGAGATGTATGAGGTATATGGAATTTATCAATATCTATTTAGGTAAAAGGTTTAGAATATCTATTTAGATTCATTCGTTAAGAGTTAAGAGCGAAAACGACAATTTTAGTCAAAATAATGACATATAACAATCAAACGACCCTAACTTGACCAAATTAGGTAATAATGAGAATTATAAACATAAAACTAAGTATATTAAACATGTAAAAGGTTTAGAATATCTATTTAAATTCATTAGTTAAGAGCTAGGAGCAAAAACGACAATTTTAGTCAAAATATGACATATAACGATTAAACGACCCTTACATGTGTATAACTTGACCAAACTAAGTAAGAATGAGACTTAGAAACATAAAACCAAGTATGTGAAACATGTATATGGTTTCAAATACCTTTTTAGGTTCATTAGTTAAGAGTTAGGAAAGAAAACGACAATTTTAGTCAAAATATGACATATAACGATCAAACGACCCTTAAATGTGCATAACTTGACCAAACTAGGTAAGAGTTAGACTTAGAAACTTAAAACCATATATGTTAAACATTTATATGGTTTGGAATACCTTTTTAGGTTCATTAGTTAAGAGTTAGGAGCGAAAACGATAATTTTAGTCAAAATATGACATATAAGGATCAAACGACCCTTAAATGTGCATTACTTGACCAAAATAGGTAAGAATGAGACTTAGAAACATAAAACCAAGCATGTTAAACATGTATATGGTTTAAAATACCTTTTTAGGTCCATTAGTTAAGAATTAGGAGCGAAAACGATAATTTTAGTCAAAATATAACATATAAGGATCAAAAGACCCTTAAATGTGCATAACTTGACCAAAATAGGAAAGAATGAGACTTAGAAACATAAAAACAAGTATGTTAACCATGTATATGGCTTCAAATACCTTTTTAGGTTCATTAGTTAAGAGTTAGGAGCGAAAACGACAATTTTAGTCAAAATATGACATATAACGATCAAACGACCCTTAAATATGCATTACTTGACCAAACTAGGTAAGAATGAGACTTAGAAACATAAAACCAAGCATGTTAAACATGTATATGGTTTAAAATACATTTTTAGGTCCATTAGTTAAGAATTAGGAGCAAAAACGACAATTTTAGTCAAAATATAACATATAAGGATCAAAAGACCCTTAAATGTGCATAACTTGACCAAAATAGGTAAGAATGAGACTTAGAAACATAAAAAAAAGTATGTTAACCATGTATATGGCTTCAAATACCTTTTTAGGTTCATTAGTTAAGAGTTAGGAGCGAAAACGACAATTTTAGTCAAAATATGACATATAACGATCAAACGACCCTTAAATATGCATTACTTGACCAAACTAGGTAAGAATGAGACTTAGAAACATAAAACCAAGTATTTTAAACAATTATATGGTTTGGAATACCTTTTTAGGTTCATTAGTTAAAAGTTAGGAGCAAAAACGACAATGTTAGTAAAATTATTACATATAACGATCAAACGACCCTTAATTGTGCATAACTTGACCAAATTAGGTAATAATGAGACTTATAAACATAAAAACAATATGTTAAACATGTAAAAGGTTTAGAATATCTATATAGGTCCATTAGTTATGAGTTTGGATCGAAAACGACAATTTTATTCTTTATTTCATTGGTATGAGCAAATTAAGTCTTACTTTATTTTACTATACAATATTTATAATATAACTAACTAAAGTATACATTTTTTTTTTTATTGTCGATCTTCGTAAGGTACTCAAAAATTCGAGGGAGGAGCCTTTCACGATTGAAGAGATAAATGAAGTTCGAGAAAAGTTGGCAAACTTCATTTCTAGTGATTGTCTTTGATATTTTCTTGTAGTGAATTTTAGTATTGTTTTTGATATTTCCTTGTAATGAATTTTAGGTTACGGATGCTAGTTTTTTATGACTGTTATGTAATCGAGTTTTCAATTGTACAATTTAATTATCTATATAATTGGGTACTTTTTTATATGATGTATGGAGGTTAACTAGTGGCGTGGTCCAATTATATAAAATATGTGGCAGGAAAATAGGATATATAACAAATACGGCTCGTTTATAGGCTCGTATATATATATCACAAGTGCGGACTCATTCCTAAAATTGGCAGCACAAAAGTTGTCAAGTGCGGGCTCATTTACAAAATTGCCAGCACAAAGTTTATCAAGTGCGGGCTCATTTTAAAAATTGGCAGCACAAAAGTTGTCAAGTGCGGGCACATTTAAAAAATTGGCAGCACAAAGTTTGTCAAGTGCGGGCACGTATTCGAAAATTGGCAGCACAAACTTTGTCAAGTGCGGGCACGTATTCGAAAATTGGCAGCACAAAGTTGTCAAGTGCGGGCACATTTTCTAAATTGGCAGCACAAAAATAGTTTTGTGCGGGCTCATATATTGGCATCACTTGAGAAATGCCAAGTGCGGGCAGGCCATGTGCTGCACATGTAAAAGCCCGCACTAAACCACTTAAAATGAGCCCGCACTTGAGGTTTTTTCCTCTAGTGATAGTACTTATTTCAAAAATAGTAACTATATAAAACGTACAATAACTATTAAAGAAAATAAACATATGGTAACAAGTCATGATAAAATAAACATAATATCTATTTCAAACATATAGTAACTATATAAATAATATAGTAACTATTGAAGAAAATAAACATATGGTAACAAATCATGATAAAATAAACATAGTACCTATTTCAAACATATAGTAACTAATATAATAATATAGTAACTATTGTACCCATATAGTAACCATTATAATCACACAACAACTAGCTTAACATATAGTGACTATTATTATAATATAGTAACTATTGTACAAATATAGTAACTATTATAATCATATAGTCACTATCTAAGAAGCAGACAAAAATATACTCGAAATAACATAGTACATAATGTAATCGTATAGTAACTATTATTTATCAAAAAGTCACTATAAACTGTTCTTAACATAGTAACTATCTTAAACACATAATTATTGTTTTAAATTTATAATAACTTTCTAAAAAATATAGTAACTATTTTAAACAGATAGTTACTGTTTTAAAATTATAGTAACTTTTTAAAAAATATAGTTATTCTAAAAACTACTACTAGCATAAACACAACGAATATTCCAATGACTATTAAAAACATTATTTCGCAACATAAATTAAAGGTAACTATATCATTTATATACTAACTATATGAAACACTAACCCTAATTTCACCCAAACAACAAACACTATTTCTACCTCTTGTGCTTTGCTGCATCAATTCTTAAAGTTCACAGCCTTTGTCTCTTTTTTCTAAATTTAAGACATTATTTCTTCTTATAAAAATGATATTGTAAAGTATTTTTGGAGATTCGTCACTAGATAGTGCAACTTTAGGACCTGGAATAACATGTGATTGATACTTCGTATTATTTTCTTATACAAATATCAAATATATAGTAACTATATAAACCATATAGTAACTATTGAACACATATAGTAACCATTATAATCATATAGTCACTATCTAAGAAGCGGACAAATACATACTCTAAATAACATAGTACATAATGTAATCGTATAGTAACTATTATTTATCAAAAAGTCACTATAAACTGTTCATAACATAATAACTATCTTAAACACATAGTTACTGTTTTAAACTTATAATACCTTTCTAAAAAATATAGTGACTATTTTAAACACATAGTTACTGTTTTAAAGTTATAATAATTTTTAAAAAAAATATAGTTACTCTAAAAACTACTACTAACATAAACACAACGAACATTCTAGTGACTATTAAAAACACTATTTCGCAACATAAATTAAAGGTGACTATATCATTTATATACTAACTATGTGAAACACTAACCCTAATTTCAACAAAACAACAAACATTTCGAATCACTCAACAAAATAATAACTATTGTACACATATAGTAATTGTTGTGCACATATAGTAACCATTAAAATAATATAGTAACTATTGTACACATATAGTAACCATTAAAATTACATAGTACCTCTTTAAACCATATAGTTACTGTATTACTCATATAGTTACTATTTAAAATCGTGAAGTCACTGATCGAATTTGAGAAGTGAAAACGATACTTCGGTAAAACACAAACATTAATTTCTTCAAAACAACAAATATTTTCAATTTTAAGTAAAAATAGACTTAAAATTCTTTAAAAAACAACAAACCGAGATGTGATCTCTAAAAATTCTTGCGAAGATTTGTAGGCGAGCGCAAATTCTTCGATTCGATTTCGGCAACGACGAACCTCCTCCTTGATCTACTACTTCCTCCAATTTTTCCTCATCTAATAGATCCAATCATAAGAATTATAAGATAATTACGAAGAAAATCGAACAAAACCTAGAAATTTGGGCTAAATTTTGAAAAGCATAGAGAGAAAATGAAAGAGAATGAACAGATTGTAGATATGAAATTTTGAAAAATAAAAAAGTTTAAAATGTATATAAAGTGGGTTAGACACAAATCGCATTAAAACTCTTCAAAGCACATAGTTACTCTTTAAAACACATAGTTACTGTAATACGCATATAGTTACTATTTAAAATTACAAAATAACTGTCACGTGACAGTTACATATGTTACCCATACAAATTACTCCGTTGCCCTGATCCACGCTAAGTTAGCATGGACCAGATTTATATTAGTGTAAATAAATTTTAATTAATCAGGTTAGTTGGCAAATTTTTTAGAATGGTTGGAAGATAAAACCGAATTTCCCATATACAAGTATTATCCTATTCTTACAACTCTCTAAATATATACGAAGTAGCACCTAATTACTCTATATATAAAATGTTAGTGACGTCTACCAAATACGAACTTAATCGATCTCCATTAATTTGATAATTAATTAGTAGAAAAAATGGCAACTTTGCATATGTCTTGCAGGCTCGCACTTACGAATCCTTCCCTTTTTAAAGGATTAACAGATCGGGTATTAGTGGTTTTCTAATTGAGAATAACTCCTTATCGAGTATTCAATCGGCAACTCACCTATTAACTCTTAACTAGTTTTTGGGCTCGGGCGATGTCTCGGGTTACTACATTAAAATATTTGCATTTATGGAGTACTTATTAATTTTTATTTTCACAATGATGATATGAAACATACCATGTCTTAATGGTAAAAGCTTTATTGTTTAAACACAAGGTTGGAGGTTCAAGCCTTATGCAAATCATATTTGAAATTTTTTTATGCATGTGAAGATCACTTGGAATGAATGATTCTTAGGCAGAGCGCCACGTGTCACATAAACATCCTTAGAAACGCCTTTTAATATATAGTATAGATTTTTTTGTTGTTGTAAAATTGGGGTTGAAACCCCAACAACTGAAATAATAATAATAAATTAATTAATAAATAAAGATTTTTTTGGTATTTACTACCTTAAAAATACACCACTTTTGTATTTATTATCTTATGAAAATTTTATTTTAAATTACTACTTTAAAGTTTCAATTATTTTGTATTTACTACCACCTTACAGTTTTCTCATTTCAAAATTGAGATATTTCTTTCGTTTCTTAATCATTTTAAGTGATTCAAACTCATTCTTCTCATTTTGTAAAAGGTAAAGCAAACTAAATATTATTTGTTAAATTTTAAAATATTTATGAATTATCAAACAAATTGTTTTGAAATACCGTTCTCAATGAAATGCCTATAAAAAAGGAAAATATTGAACTTTGAATCCTTTAAACGATTAAGAAACGAAAGAGATATCTTAACTTTAGAATTAGAAAATTGTGAAGTGGTAGTAAATAATAAAAATTTGGAAGTTTTAAGGTAGTAAATACAAAAATGATGTATTTTTAAGGTAATAAATACCAAAATTTTAAAAATAAAATAAAATAAAAAATCAAACAATTATACGAGGTGGCGTAGCCAATGTTAGTTCTTCATTTGGTCTGGGTGGGCCTGCCCTCAAAGCTGGCAAAAAAAATCTATAGTATATTTTTAGTCCGGCCCCCTTAAAATTAGAATATAATTATTTTATTACATACTTTTTTTATTGTTCTAGTGACTCTACTCGTCAATCTGTTCAAGATCCGCCACTTAACGTAACACCTACGACATATATAGAACATCCTCGCGGAGGAGGCTATAAATTCCACAATGGGTTATGGGTAATAATTGATAATGTATCAACTACTCTCCTCGTGATTTTTGTAGGTGGGTAGGATACTTGCATCAGGTCAATCAAGTCCAATTATTTATTATTATTATTATTAACATTAATAAGTTATAATCAAGTCAAAATAATGTCGTCATATCAGTTTTAACAGGCAAATTAGGTTTTATCAGTTTCATAAGTTTAGATAAGTTTAGATTATATAAGTTTGGACAAGTTAAGGCCTGTCATATAAGTTGAATAGAATCATACTCTTCCGATCCTTGTATAGTTGTATACAAATTATAATACTTTAATAAATAAATAAAAAGTCTTTTTTTTCAAATGAAGCAATTTCATTCTCACGTTCACCGATGTAATTGTTTATTTTTTATTCGCACACCAATAAAATATTCTTGATATTTTTCTCACACTAATTGTAAAAAAAATGAATCTAGATTTAATCTTTTTGGATAGAAAAACGTACATAATGATGATTTAATTATATTAACTCAAACTGACGAAGATGAAGATGTTGATCCATCATTATCATTCCTCATTTGCCAAGCAGAAGCCGCAATTAACGGGCGATTATGCCACCCTAGACTCAAGCATCCATCACTCTCTTGCACACTATATCCTTGGCCTGAACACAATGTTAGTAACATGGTTGCTTGTTTAAATGCGTTATGCCCCATATGTAACGGCTTGAAACCGGCTCGGCTCAATCGATACCGCCACTTGGCTAGTGGCTCGTGTCGTTCAACCCTAGCCGAGCCTTCGCAACACACTATGTTACATATCTCTCGTTGCATGTACTTCTCTGCTACCGACTTAGAGGCTTCGAGCTGACAAGCCTCTAATGAGTCGAACATGGATGAATAGTAATGTAACGCTTCGGTGAACCTGATTAGGAACTCAGGTTGATTATGATTTGTATCTTGTTCTACTACGGTAAATATTTTCGGGTTTAGGCTTCTGATTGACTCGAGAACCGGGTCTATGTTTGTGTTGAGTAGCCGATGGAGTTGTAAGATGGAATTGACGGCTATGACTTCTTCGGGACTCGTTTGGAACATCCATGGCTTAATGACCTCGAGTTGTGATGTTGTAACGACTTGAAATGAGAACCTTACATTAATGGACCGGGCTAGTTGGGCTAGCCTTAGCCCGGTCTCCTGGAAGAAATCATGTTCATTTGATGTTATTGATGGGCTAATCGCCGTTAGCCTCAACGACGGTGGACCTCCGGGCCTTAGGGCCAAGGCTTGGATGAGAGCTGGCCATTGCAAGCCGTGCATTAAGCTGAAGTCGATGACGTGTACATAAGCTTGGCCTTCAAATGCCTCCAATATGGCTTGGTTTGCCGTAAAGTGCGCAAATTTAAGGTAAGGACAAGCCTCATAGAAGTGATGATAGAGTACCTCATTCGACACTGAACCTGGCCCGGTTAGGCCCATTCTTAAGTTCGACTGGTATAGGCGCCGGCTCAAAGCATCAACGAAGTAGCCGGCTACCTTACCAATTCCACAAGCTGTATTGACACGTGTCAACAACACATTGTTCATCTGTCCGATAAGCGAATTCGCCAATCGGAAATCACCACGTTGAACTGAATCAGCACACGTCAGCAAAGCATGGACCAACCTTATTCCCATGTCCTCCTCCACGTCATAGACCGGTGATTGACTGTCCCCACTTGGTTGCTCCTCACCAAATTGGTCTGTCCACGTGTCACCAATCACCTTCATCAACTCATTTGGAACAGGATCAATAAAAGTAAGACCCGGGCCAGACCTGGGCCTTAGAATAGGTATTGATCCAAGTTCGGGGTCGAAGGTATTAGCCCACGGCATAACCCGATCATCATCGCCGAGCAACTCGTCCATATAGGACTCCATTTACTACTTTTAGAAATAATGGTTTGGATTAGCTAGCTAGTTGGATGGGAGAAAAAAAAATTAATTTCAGTAGAGAGACTTCATCAGCATATATTCTATTAAATAAATTAGTGCATAACCACTTACTATTTATAGTAAGTAATTTTTAGTGGGATGATTAAGTGAGAAGTTGAGAAAGACGCAAAATATGTGAAAAGTGGTGAGGAGAGAGAGTTAAAGAGTGTACGCTAAGGAGAGATGGAGATTATGGGAATTAATGAGATATTGGGAGATAAAAATCAAGATTAGGCACTTGCGTATATATATACACCTATGTGAAATGCAACCAAGGCTACTTAAGTACGGTAAATGTGAGGGTTAACTTTGGAAGTCAATTAAAGTGTCCATCTTACACCTGACGTAAAATCTTTACTCTTTCGCGTATCCTTTCTTATGCGCAAAGGCTACACATACTCCGGGGGTATGTGGGTCCTTACATACCTTATTCTTTGATTTGTTTATTATTGGTCCCACTCCCAAATAAAACTCATCTTCCTCCAAAATGAAATTTTTTTAAGCTATTTTGGACCAATAAAAGACCAGGGTATATGGGTCCTACATACCCCTGGGGTATGTGTATCATCTCCCTTATGCATTACGCACATGATCAAGCACTTGAACGCCTTTGTACTTTCCACCTAGTCTGGTTAACTTTTCAGCTTTATGGTTGGTCTGATTTTTTCCTGACGTGATCTGGTTTAAATATTTTCTGTTAGTGCTTTTGTTTTTTCTGGTCTGATTTTTATGGTCTGGTTTGAATTTGTCTTGTTTGGTATATATGATTTTAAGAATAAGGAATAACTAATAAGAATCAGGTGAAAAGAACATAGCTGAAATGGAAAAATGAGAAAGGATGGAAATTAATATGTTTGAATATATTTACGTTTAAATGTTATAGATAATCGGTAAATAGTTTACTAATTAATTACTCCCTTCGTCCCAAAATATGGTGCCTGATTTTCTAAAATAGTGTCCCTAAATAATGTGTCTATTTATATTTTAAACCATTAATTTTTACCCATAATACCCTCATGCACTAATTGTAATTCCAATATTATCCTAAAAAAGTCAGAATATTTACTTTGAAACTTTTTGACTTTTATTCAACCCATGTGCTTGATTTTTGTCTTTTTAATGACTATTTATTATGTACACACCTTTAATCTCTAATTTCTCTCTCCATAAAAGTCACCTAACATGTACTTTATCTTGAAAGTACAAATAATAATGAAATAACAACTTAAATTTTAGTGCTCCGAAGCCATGGCGAAGAAAACTGGAGGTAAATTGCGAAGCAATAATCATGGAAATTCGAAGAAGAAACCTCGTGGCCCTTCGTCCGATTCTCAAGCACTCAGAACTCGTCCCATTGATGAAGTTTTGGGAGTGGAGGCATTGGATTTTGGATTGGAGAATGAAATTTTGACGCCGAAATCTGGATTAAAACACTTGCAGTTACGATCGGAAGTAAGGCACTCATTCAATGAATGGATGCAGGAAATTCACAAATCGGCCTCAGTTGTTCGTAATCCTCAAACCAGAGCAAATGTAGACATTGGTATGGTCTCTGTTCCCATTTTACAGCAATTCAATGAATCTAGTGTTCATGATAGTTTGGATAATGATGAATCTAGTGATCATGATAGTTATGCTAATGAATCGAAGGATTTGAATGTTCAAACTGATAGTCCGGTTCAGATTGAATTGGATGATATTCAGGAGGAGGTGGAATTCTGGAATTCATCTGTGATTTGCTATATTATAGGGGCAAATCCACCTGCTCATGTCATGGATGGTTTTGTTAGGCGTATTTGGAGAAAATTTAATGTGGACAAGGTGATTATGGTGAAAAAAGGGATTTATCTAGTTCGTTTTCTCACCATGGACATGAGGGACAAGGTTCTGCTTGGCCATCATTTTTTTGATAGCAAACCAGTTATTGTTAAACCTTGGAGTGTAGAGATGGATATTGAGAAAGAGGAAGTCAAATCTGTTCCAATATGGGTTCAAATGCAGTTGAACTTTAAATATTGGGGTGAGAAATCTTTGTTCAAGATTGTGCATCAGTTTGGGAAGCCTATTAAGAGGGATGTTGCAACAGTAAATAGGGATAAATTGCAATTTGCTAGAGTATTGGTGGATATGCCTCTTACACAGGACTTGCCTTCTCATACTGACTTCATGGATGAACATGGAGTTTTGACCAAAGTGGCACTCACTTTTGAGTGGAACCCTACCACTTGTGGCAAATGTAAGAAGATGGGACATAGAACTGATGAATGTAGGTCAGGTTCCAAGAGAGTTTGGGTACAGAAACAGGTGGTGGTGCCATCTGTGGAAGCCCCAATTGAGGTGGATCAGGAAGGCTTTCAAAGAGCACTTAGGCCAATTAGAGTGAGGTCTAATGACCCTAAACCTACTCAGCTTAATAATACTTTTCAACTCTTGAACATTGAACAAGGGGGAGATGATGCTAATGAGCAAAATGTAGTAGTTGTGGGTGGTTCTGGAGAAAAGATAGGGGGGAGTGTAGGGAGGGGGAACCCTCCATCCTCTTATGGATAGAGTCCTCTCTTGGAATGTCAGAGGTCTCAATCTAATCCAGAAACAAGATATTGTGAGGCAACTCATTCACAAGTATCATGTTGGATTGGTTGGGCTTCTGGAGCACAAGGTAAAGACTGCCAATCTAGGTAAGCTTTACCAGAGAATGTTTAGTACTTGGTGTTTTACAAGCAATGCTAGCTACCATGATGGAGGGAGGATCATTGTGGCATGGAATCCCAATAGTTTCATAGTGAACATTATTGCTGTAACCAGTCAATTTGTTCACTGTTCTGTTACTCCAGTGGGAAGTACAACTAAATTTTTATGTACTTTCATATATGCATTCAATGAAAAGAATGCTAGAGAGGAGTTGTGGAGAGATTTGAGGCACCTGAATACTCATGATCCATGGGTGCTATGTGGGGATTTCAACTGTGTCATGGCTTTGGATGAAAGAATTGGTGCTCCAGTGAGGACTAGTGAGATCACTTCTATGTGTGATTGTATGCAGTATTGTGGCATGGAGGATGTTAATAGTGTAGGCAATTTGTACACTTGGAACAACAAGCAACAAGGAATGGCTAGAGTATTTTCAAAAATTGACAGAATCATGGCTAATACTGGTTGGCAGAATGAGTATGGGTCTGCAGAAGCTTGTTTCATGAATGAAGGTTCTTTTGATCATTCTCCAGGTCTCCTTACAGTGTATCCTAGGAATTCAGGAGGGAAGAAGCCCTTCAAATATTTTACAATGTGGAGAAATGCTCTGGATTTTAATACAATTGTCCAAGAACAATGGAACACCCAGATTCAAGGAAGTAAGATGTTCACTGTTGTAACAAAACTGAAAAAAGTAAAAGCAGCTTTGAAGGAGCTGAATAGAGCTGGATTTAGTGATGTTCATGCTGCTGATCTTAAAGCTCACCATGAAATGATTGCAGCTCAGAATGCAATGCATTTAAATCCAACTGATCAAGCTTTAGCTGATGCAGAATTACAAGCTGTGCAGGAGTACAGAACAAAACACAAAGCTTATCTGGAATTTCTGAGGCAGAAAGCAAAACTAGAATGGCTCAAAGCAGGTGATGAAAACACAACATTGTTTCATCAGAGTATCAGAAGTAGAAACACTCATAACCAGATTTACAGCATACATGACATGAATGGGGTTTGGACTGACACTGCAGATGGTGTTTCTAAAGCCTTCTTGGATTTTTATTCCACTTTGTTGGGTAGCACTCATTCTAATAGAACTGATGTTCTCAGTCAGATTGTTCAAGCAGGTCCAATGGTTACAGATCAACACAAGCAGATTTTGAATGCTCCTTACACTTATGATGAAGTTAAGAAAGCTTTGTTTTCAATTCCTGGTATTAAGGCTCCAGGACCTGATGGCTTTGGGACCTTCTTCTATAGAGACACATGGAACATTGTGGGAGAGGATGTAATTGCTGCTGTGCTAGATGTGTTGCAGCATGGGAAACTGTTAAAAGAAATCAATCATACTGCCATTACTCTTATTCCAAAGACCAAGTGCCCTAGGAATGTGAGTGAATTCAGGCCAATTTCTTGCTGTAATACACTTTACAAGTGTGTAACTAAAGTCTTGTGTGGGAGACTCAGGCAAATCCTTCCTGATTTAATTCTTGAGAATCAAGGGGGATTTGTACATGGGAGGTATATTGTACACAATATTATGGTGGTTCAAGATTTGGTGAAACATTATGGTAGGAAAGATGTGAAGCCTAGCTGCTTAATGAAGATTGATCTGCAGAAGGCATATGATACAGTGGATTGGAACTTTCTGCTTCAAATGTTGGAGCAGTTAGGTTTTCCTAAGAAGTTTGTTGATCTAATTATGGAATGTGTGACTACCCCCATGTTTTCTCTGGTTATTAATGGCTCTCTTCATGGTTTTTTCAAATCTAAAAGGGGGCTGAGACAAGGGGATCCCATGTCCCCTCTGTTGTTTGTAATCTGTATGGAGTATCTTTCCAGAATATTTCATCAAATGAGTGAGCTTCCCATGTTCCAGTTTCATCCAAGATGCAGAGAGTTAAAGCTGACACACTTGTGTTTTGCTGATGATCTTATTCTGTGCTGCAAAGGTGAATTTCCTTCAATATATTTGCTACTTCAAGCTTTCAAGTTGTTCTCTGATTCATCTGGTTTAATGGCAAATAAACAAAAATCATCTATTTATTGTTATGGCATGGCTGAAGATGATGTGAAGAGAGTAGTGTCAGCTTCTGGTTTTACTAGGAGTACCCTACCTTTCAAGTATCTGGGTGTACCTATCTGTGCTAAAAAGATTACTGCTGCACAATGTGAAATGTTAGTGGATAAGATGATTCTCAGAATCAAAGTGTGGAGTTCTAGAAACCTTTCCTACACAGCAAGAGTTCTTCTGATTAATTCTGTTTTGCTGAGTTTGCATAGTTATTGGGCTCAGATTTATGTCTTGCCTAAGAAGGTTCTGAAAGAGATCACCATGGTGTGTAGGTCATTTCTGTGGAGTGGGCAAGCTTATAGTAGCAAGCCAAGTAACATTTCCTGGAAAAGTTCTTGTTGTGAGAAGAAAGAGGGTGGTCTTGGCTTCAGAGATATTCTGACATGGAATACTGCAGCTATTGGTAAGTATGTGTGGGCTGTGGCCACAAAGCAAGATAGTATATGGATCAAATGGGTAAGCTCTGTATATGTCAAGGATGGGGAATGGTGGGAGTACCAGCCTAACAATTCTGCAAGCTGGTACTGGAGAAAGATTTGTGAAACAAAAGAAGTCCTGAAGCAATACTACACTATTGCTGAATTTAGTAGTATGTCCTGTTATTCTGTGAAAGATGTGTATCAAAAACTTACAGGTCCAAAACCCTTGGTGCACTGGGATCATATGGTTTGGAATAGATTGAATACACCCAAGCACAAGTTCATCTGTTGGATGGCTGTTCAGGATAGGTTACAGACAACTGCAAGATTAGCCAGAATTGGTGTTTGCTCCTCCCCAAACTGTCTGTTGTGTGATCAGCAAGAAGAGGTCCATGACCATCTGTTTTTTGCTTGCCCCTATAGCAAGAGGTGTATTGAGGAGATCAAGAGTTGGGTTGGCTTTCACACTACTCACAGTGGGCTTCAGATTCTCATTAGCAGAATTGGTAATAGTCATCAAACCAAATTTCGAAGGCAAGTCTGGTATGCTGCTTTAGCAGCAACTGTGTATTCTGTATGGAGGAGTAGGAATGGCAGTTTATGGGATAAGTGTATCCCAACTGTGCATAGCACTGTTACTAGAATCAAGCAGATTGTGAGAGATCGAATTAGGAGTGTAATGCCTAGAAAAGTAAGTCGAAAGGATAGCTTATGGTTTTTAACTCTTTAAGAGTTGTTTAGTTGTTTTGCTTTCTCCTTTGTGAAAGGGTCCAACCTAGTTGGTTCGTTTCCTTTGGAGTTAGCCTAGCTTGTAATCTGTTTTGGTGATTAATATTATCCTTTCTTACTTAGCAAAAAAAGAAAGTACAAATAATAATTATTTTTATTATTAATGATATCCTTTACCTTAATAACCGTAATTTTGGTCAAACATGCACTATTATGGGACGGAGGGAGTACCATCTTATGGAAGATGTACAAGTGTTGTGTACTCTTAGATCGAGAAATTTACAAAGCTTTATTTTTTCACTGAATTAATTAATCAATTAAATATTGGTCCAATTATTATTATTTATAATTATTTTCTATTATCTTAGTTAGTTGTTAGAGAGTCTAATTCATCATTAATAAAGAGTATCCCACTTTTAGAGAGTTTGATCCTAAGGCGCATGTATCAAGGTACGTCTAATTTATTGACTTAACAATTACAATCCTCTAGAGAACTCTTTCTAGATCCGAACGAGTGCTTACTTAGGCATCGGAGGGTCTTTCCTCTGAAACATCCCGAGGCTAGTAACTTTGTCATTATGCAGGTATATTTGGACTCCACATAATCAAGCAAGCAAAATTTTCCACATCAAAGAAAGGGCTTTCAATCCGAATCTCATTGTTTCAACACCCGAACAATTTGGCGTCGTCTGTGGGACGATACTACAAAGCCTTGTAAATCCAACCATTTTTCATTCAAGAATGTATAATCTCCACGACTACGAGTCGGAGGACGAATCATAAGTTCGTCCATACTCCCACCCGAGTCGGACAACGTACACACACACACAGTGGCCTCCAGATCTCCGGCCCCTACGTGGGAAGAGCTGACCGCGGCCATAACCATAATGCAGAACTTCCTTTTCAATAAAAATGAACAGAAAGCGAGAAATGACCGACGCGCACACCGGAGAGTGAGGAGACAAGCCTGAAGCTACAACCTAGCGGTGAGCCCTCTAGATCTTCCACATTAAAGAAAGGGCCTTCAATATAATCCGAAACTCATTGTTTCAACACCGGAACGACATCTTACAATTACAACTACTCATGAAATGATGCTTACGGAAAAAAAGATTGTTCATTCATACAAATTCAATTTCTATAGTCTAATTACAATTGTCACATTTGACTTGATTATCATTCATATATCTGTTACTTAATTCAATAATATATGGAATGATATTGAATCCAATAGATACTAATTTCTTACCGAAACTCCATGATGTTCATTCTTTTAATTTTCACGGACTCTAAAATATAAGAACTTTGTCCATCTCGAAATCAGAGACTAGATTGATGTTACCTTATCATCCATAAAACCTCTATTCACAAGAGCAAATTTTGTTTAACTAGTTTTTTTAACATCTTTAACTAATGACAACTACAAATGAATTAAGCTAGTCACATGACAAAATATTGGTCATTTTTTTCACTCATTTGGCCTTTTATTTTTTTACCATTTTTTTTCACTTAAGATTCTAGAAATAGCAAGTAGAGTGGTTAGAGAGGAATCAATCATAATTTTGCGTCATAGTACCATATTAAGTTCACGTGGTACCTACCAATTAATTATATGGACGATTCTCCATTAAAATCTTAATGTAATTGAAAATGTAACAAATTTCAAACTGAAAATGATTCCTTAACCACACCCATCAACATAATCCACATAATTAAGTCTTAAAGTTGAAAATGATTGCTTAATTAGAAATTAGCATACATTTATTCAAGAATTTTATGAGGTTTCACATAATATTACTAATTACTCTCTCTGTATTTTAAAAAGAGATACACTTTAATCGACACGTAATTTTAGAAGAGTGAGTCGAATTTATTAAAATAAGAAGAAAGTGGGGTAATGAGTGAATTATTTATTATAATAAAAAGATGATGTGAGTAAGTGTGTGGACCACAAGAAAGAGAGAAATATTAATATAATTGGAAATGGAGACTAAGAAATGTGAAAAAAGGAAAATGTATATCTTTTTAAAATACGGCGATTTAAGGAAAGTGTATCTCTTTTTTAAATATGGAGAGAGTAAGTGTGAATGTTTTTGATGGATGATTAAAAGGACTATTCTCTTTTTTAAATTAATGTTGATGATCAACCTAACTCTTAACTCTTAAGCCTTCTTCTCATCCTAATTTCTTGGGGTTTGTCAAAAATCAGAAAAATCCTCCAATAATTAGGCCTTAATCGATCATAATTTTAGAGGCTCCCTACTCCCTAGGGACTGTTTGGCAAAGTTGTATTTAAAGTGATGCATTGGTTATGAACAGAAATTCTCAAATTCGTATCCAAGTCCAAAAAGATGGTGCCACAATAGGGTCTATAAATTAATACATAGCGGTCAACTCACATAAAGTTCATTTACTAAACGTTAAACTTTGTTTTACCAATTTACCACATTCTAGCTAGCTATGGTAAATTTAGAAAAATCTTAGGCCCTGTTTAGTTCACCTTATTTCAGGATCTGTTTAGATCAGAATCTATATGTGTAGATCAAAACCCATATATTCGGATCGAACCATCTAGATCATGTCTAAATTTGTACTGATTTGTCAAGATGTTCATATCAAAACCTATATGTCCAAATCATGTCCAAATTTGAATCGATCTATTCGATCAAAACCGACCTGTCATGATCATGTCCAAATCAGAACTTGTCTATAAGATCATGTACAGATCAAAACGTCTCTATACCGATCATGTCCAGATTTGTACCGATCTTGTCCATATCAGAACCAATATGTCCAGATCATATCAGACCAGAACCAAATTTGTACATATCATCCCCAAATCATAATCGATCTGCACATATCATATCCAGATCAAAACTAATATGTCCAGATCACAACCGATCTATCTAAATCGTGTCTAGGTTTATCTAATATAAAGAGTAATTAAATCATGAGAAAAGTCAGATAAATAATAACAATATTATAAATTTGTGTAACATTTATTTTACACGTAAGTCGTTTAATATTAATAAATATAAATTTTTGTTTAAACTTAATTCTGGAAAATCATATTAGATCAGATCAGATCAGAAAAAATAAGTTCAAATCATATCAGATCAGGAGATATAAGGTGGACTAAACGGGGCCTTAGTGACCATTAAAATTTTAAAGTAGACATAGCTACTTCACTACAAAATTATGCATCATTAGAGACATATACTATAACTCTATAGTCTATATTTCAAACTTGGGATGGATTACTAAAATTGTCTCTAAATTAAAATTGATATGGAATTGTATACTGGCTTTCAAAATTTCCGTCTCAAAATTTTTGAGATTCCCTCTATATTGGCGCCCTATTTCCGTCTCAAATTCGTCTCTAATCATCATTTTGAAACAGATTTGAACTATTTAGAGATAAAATTGTCCATCTATACAAAATAATTATTTTGTAGTGCTTCATCAGCAACTGGTACTATCAAGTGACAGTTATATGCATAGAATTGGGCATGTGCCGAGCCAGTACACGGGCTGCCCGAGCCCAACAAGCTAGAAATTGGTTCAGCACAAGACAATTGTAAACCCGACACATCGATTGGTAAAAGGTTGTGAAAGAGCATCATTTTAGAAATTTGGTACGAGAACGATTGGCCGACAATCCGACATATACGTCGGGACACACTTATTTTTTAAGAATTTAATGAAAAAATCTTTAAATTAGTAAGGGACCCTACTACGACACAATCCGGCCTGACACAACATATAGGACAAGTTGTGCATGAGCCTCATTTATGAAATAAAGACACGAGTCTGACACAACTTTCCCCGTTAGGATGCGAGGCAAGCATGCCCCAACATGTGAGCTTATACATCCCACCACGTGCCCATTCTAGTCATGCATAAATTTGTACTATGTATCTCAGTACCTGTATGTAGGGATGGTAATGGGTCTAAGATCCGACTCGGACCCGGTCCATTTATAAGGATCTGGGTCCAAAAAAAATTAGATCATGTGGATCTGGGTCGGGTCTGGGTCTTTGTTTAATGGGCGCGGGTCTGGGTTTGGATCTGGGTCCAAGAATTAAAGATCCAGATTCGGTCCAGATCCGACTCACAGACCCATATATATAATTTTTTAAAAAAAATTATTAAAATTTAAATATGATTCAATCTTTACGTGTTAAACTTTATTCAGTTCTTATGATACTAAACTATTTAAATATTGTTTGACGTGACATATAAATAATAATATTAGAAACTTTAAATACTTATTGTATTACATGGCTAACATGGTTTTTTTTCCTAAACAAAATTAACGAATATTCCATATTTAGTGGTTTTATTAAAGCAACAATACGTTTACATAAAAAAAATGGGCGAAAAAATTACGTAATATAAGAAAAATGAGGGACAGTTTTTTTGGAAAACATCCCTACCTGTATGCCTAACTATCATACATTTTTTTTCGTGCAAATGAGCCACAAGGGCAATAATAAATTACAAACGAGGGAGGGGATTCGAATCTGAGACCTATCGTACACATGCCCTCAGTATTAACCACTAGACTAAGACATAATTGGTATTGTTGGGGTGTTAAAATGGGCCCACCATTTTAACCTAAAAGCCAATAAAATCCACTCAAGCCCAATATCCCTTACAAGGCCTCAAAGGCCCAACAAAGGCACTATATATACCCCTCAAAGGGCAAGGTAAAGGGGCCATTCTCTAACCCTAGAGAAGCCACCCTACTCTCTCTCCCCTAAACACCTCATTTTATACATCAATTGTACTGACTTGAGCGTCGGAGGCTCCGCCTCGGGGACCCCCCCTTGGCCCGGAGTTCATCTTGCAGGCACCGTACGTGATCGGAACTCAAGACATCAAGGACGCTCCTTCCATCGTTTCAACCCCGGAACAATTTAGCGCCGTCTGTGGGGATCGAGAGCAATAACCCATGAAAATCCACATTTTCATACTATTATGTTCAACCGCAAAAATGGCCGGAAATCTGAAATAGCCGACCAAAAATTACTGTTTGTCAACAAATTACGTTATAATGGGTAGTGTGGTGACAAATAATGTTGCTACAAATTGTTGCTACAGATCGTTACTACATTTTGGTGGCCCAGTAGCCTCAAGGCCAAGTAAAGATGCTTTCCCACTCTCCCAGATCTGCAAACTCATTTTCAGAATAAAGAGGATTCATTTTGCTTGAGTAAAGATTTTTGGAGCCAGTAACAGCTCACGCGTGAAAGTTATGAATTTGGAAATAAAGCAAGTTTCCACAACTCAGACTCAACTGAGCCCACAATCACCTTGCACGATTGGTAACAACAGCATACATTGGCATGATGGCACTACATCACTTCCGAAGGTAAAAATCCGAAGGATAAAACCGAGCCGAAGGTAAAAATCCGAAGGATAAAACCGATCCGAAGGTAAAAATCCGAAGGATAAAACCGAGCCGAAGGTAAAAATCCGAAGGATAAATCCGAGCCGAAGGTAAAAATCCGAAGGATAAAACCGATCCGAAGGTAAAAAGCCGCTCCGAGATTACAACTCGAACCGATGTTACAATCCGAGCCGATTTTAGAAGCACGTTCTTGAACAGATCTTTGGATTTGAAGAGCGAGGTTAAAAATCGCTCCGAGATTACAACTCGAATCGACGTTACAATCCGAGCCGAAGTAAAGAAATCGCTCCGAGATTACAACTCGAACCGATGTTACAATCCGAGCCGATTTTAGAAGCACGTTCTTGAACAGATCTTCGGATTTGAAGAGCGAGGTTAAAAATCGCTCCGAGATTACAACTCGAATCGACGTTACAATCCGAGCCGAAGTAAAGAAATCGCTCCGAGATTACAACTCGAACCGATGTTACAATCCGAGCCGATTTTAGAAGCACGTTCTTGAACAGATCTTCGGATTTGAAGAGCGAGGTTAAAAATCGCTCCGAGATTACAACTCGAATCGACGTTACAATCCGAGCCGAAGTAAAGAAATCGCTCCGAGATTACAACTCGAACCGATGTTACAATCCGAGCCGATTTTAGAAGCACGTTCTTGAACAGATCTCCGGATTTGAAGAACGAGGTTAAAAATCGCTCCGAGATTACAACTCGAATCGAGGTTACAATCCAAGCCGAGGTAAAGAAACCGCTCCGAGATTACAACTCGAACCGATGTTACAATCCGAGCCGATTTTAGAAGCATGTTCTTAAATAGATCTTCGGATTTGAAGAGCGAGGTTAAAAATCGCTCCGAGATTACAACTCGAATCGACGTTACAATCTGAGCCGAAGTAAAAAAACCGCTCCGAGATTACAACTCGAACAGATGTTACAATCCGAGCCGATTTTAGAAGCACGTTCTTAAACAGATCTCCTGATTTGAAGAACGAGGTTAAAAATCGCTCAAAGATTACAACTCGAATCGATGTTACAATCCGAGCCGAAGGAAAAAAGCCGCTCCGAGATTACAACTCGAACCGATGTTACAATCCGAGCCGATTTTAGAAGCACGTTCTTAAACAAATCTCCGGATTTGAAGAACGAGGTTAAAAATCGCTCCGAGATTACAACTCGAATCGACGTTACAATCCGAGCCGAAGTAAAGAAATCGCTCCGAGATTACAACTCGAACCGATGTTACAATCCGAGGCGATTTTAGAAGCACGTTCTTAAATAGATCTTCGGATTTGAAGAGCGAGGTTAAAAATCGCTCCGAGATTACAACTCTAATCGACGTTACAATCCGAGCCGAAGTAAAAAAACCGCTTCGAGATTACAACTCGAACCGATGTTACAATCCGAGCCGATTTTAGAAGCACGTTCTTAAACAAATCTCCGGATTTGAAGAACGAGGTTAAAAATCGCTCAAAGATTACAACTCGAATCGATGTTACAATCCGAGCCGAAGGTAAAAAAAAAAACCGCTCCGAGATTACAACTCGAACCGATGTTACAATCCGAGCCGATTTTAGAAGCACGTTCTTAAACAGATCTCCGGATTTGAAGAGCGAGGTGAAAAATCGCTCCGAGATTACAACTCGAATCGATGTTGCAGTCCGAGCTGAAGGTAAAATCCGAAGGATAAAACCGAGCCGAAGGTAAAAATCCGAAGGACAAAACCGAGCCGAAGGTAAAAATCCGAAGGATAAAACCGAGCCGAAGGTAAAAAACCGAAGGATAAAACCGAGCCGAAGGTAAAAATCCGAAGGACAAAACCGAGCCGAAGGTAAAAATCCGAAGGACAAAACCGAGCCGAAGGTAAAAATCCGAAGGACAAAACCGAGCCGAAGGTAAAAATCCGAAGGTAAAACCCGAGCCGAGATTACAACTCGAACCGATGTTACAATCCGAGCCGAGGTTAAAATTCTGAGCTGAAATCGACTTTCACTTGGAAGTGATCAAAATCAAAACCCAACCCATTTTTCAAATAGAATTGGGTCTGGGGGGCATTTGTTGAGGTGTTAAAATGGGCCCACCATTTTAACCTAAAAGCCAATAAAATCCACTCAAGCCCAATATCCCTTACAAGGCCTCAAAGGCCCAACAAAGGCACTATATATACCCCTCAAAGGGCAAGGTAAAGGGGCCATTCTCTAACCCTAGAGAAGCCACCCTACTCTCTCTCCCCTAAACACCTCATTTTATACATCAATTGTACTGACTTGAGCGTCGGAGGCTCCGCCTCGGGGACCCCCCCTTGGCCCGGAGTTCATCTTGCAGGCACCGTACGTGATCGGAACTCAAGACATCAAGGACGCTCCTTCCATCGTTTCAACCCCGGAACAGGTATCATAATGTATACATTATTACATGTGATGATGGATTAACCCACTCAACCTAGTTAGACTTCGATAAATGGAGGAAAACTCGATTTCGAGAACCAAGATTTGCTTTTTTTCCTTATAGAAAGATGCTAATCAACCGTTTTTTCAGCTGACAATACCAAGCTATTCCTTTTACGAACATTTGTTTCTAGTTTTTGTAATCTACTCTACTAATTTCCGACTATTAATAACTTAATTAACAAGTATGTATTTTATAAATTTCATGGGAAATATTAAAAGGCCATAAAAAAACAAACTTATGGAACCGGATACACTTGTTAGATTTTGGTTCGACCCGTACAATATTGTAACTTGAATTCCAAAATGATAAATTTTATACAGTGATTGTATATTTTAGTAGTTTGAGTCAACCAGGTAATAATTAA
This sequence comes from Spinacia oleracea, assembly GCF_020520425.1. Classification (NCBI taxonomy): domain Eukaryota; kingdom Viridiplantae; phylum Streptophyta; class Magnoliopsida; order Caryophyllales; family Amaranthaceae; genus Spinacia; species Spinacia oleracea. Next base: position 77,049,953 of record NC_079488.1, read on the forward strand.
ATCAATTAAATAGGGTTAAAGAATCTTCGAAGTTAGTTTAAGACATTTAGTGAGTGCCTATATTTTGCATGGTTTTATCCATTTGGTTTATTATGTTTACGTACATTTTTATTACGGATTAATGTTGTGATTTTACCAACCTTGATTATTTGTGGAATTAATGTATAATTTTTGTATCTTTCATTAGCTTTTCTTGCTTGGACTCTACCATTAAGCTTGGGAAAATGTGAGGAATTCAAAAATAAAATCATATGGTCGATCAAAATTTAATTATAAAGATTTGTATTGTAATTTATACTTCCTCCGTTTCAAAAAGATCTTTACAGTTACTATTTGCACGAACTCCAATGTAATATTTAACTACTAATATATCCAATTTCGTATGTGAAAAAGTTATAAAAATTTAATATTCTGAAAATACATACCGAGACCAATCTGACAAGATCTTACATGTAACATTTTGATGTATATAATAGTGAGAATTTACGGTCAAAGTTTTTATACTTTGGACACATTTTCCAAAGCGTAAAGAACTTTCAGAAACGGAGGTAGTAGGTAGCAAATGACCCGTTCAAAATACACTAATTTTTAAATGGACCTGGTCCACACTAAATTTTATTGTGGACTATGCCTCAAAAAAGGTCATCAATAAATACAACCTGACAAAATCACTATTGTTGTGGATGATATCAAACAGCGAAATGATGAATATATACAGTCTTTCAATTCGCTCTTTGATACAATCTTCGGATGTGCTAGTAATTAGCACATCTATATGGGACATCTAGGATTTTTTGTGTGCACATATTAGCTTAGATTAGTTGCATATAAGTGCATTTAGAGCAATTCCTACTCTATTGCCTTTCTTTACTTGTTTTCTACGGAGAGTTTATTTTACTTTAAACTTTCTATTTTGGTTTTGACATTATGTTTTGCCTCATTTGAGATATTTATTTTAATTACTTTTTATTTTATTTTATTGGTTTGACAATTTAGTGTTTAAACCTCTTCTTTATTATAGTAGTTACAATCCTACAAGACGGTGTTTCCGCCACCGTCATTTTAAATAACACTATAATTCCTTATTTTCAATTTTAGAATTTCTGGATTGTTACAGTAGGTAACAATCGTTTGTGGTTACTCGCAACATTCTCTCTCCTCTTTGTTAGTAAGCTCATCATTGTAGATGGTGACTCTTAGCTTGTCCAATGGATGGAGCTCTAGTGAATGTCGGGTCACTGACAACCTCAACCTAAGAGCCATGTTTCAATGGGAAGCAATTAAGTAGAATTTCTTGTGGTCCAAGCAGAAAGTGACACTTATCACCTACTTTTGGACTTATTTTGTCATTTGAGAGTGGTGGATAACCTCACCATTGTAGAACAATAAAAATCAGTGACTCGTAATAATAACTTAAGATAGCGAAAAATGATATAGTAGAGATATGGAGTAACTTTATACATGATTGTGGGGAAACCTCACCATTGTTCATGCTGTAAAAGATTTGATCTCGGAGCTTTCAATCATTCCTTATAAAGGTAGTCTACCAACTCTGCCAAATTGCATTTAAGTCTTAAATAATTTTCACTTTATTTGGATTTCAAGAATGTTGAGGCCTCCGGAGATTATGGGGCCGTGTGCTATTGGATGTTTGCACAACCTAATAGGCGGCCCTGAATGTTGTGTAAAATAGTTTCACATATTAGATAAAATAACTTGAGAGTTAAGATCAAGGTGAGGCTTTCTATTTTAGGAGGCACCATAAAGTCGATAATTAACATATGGATAACCAAATTTAAATTAATGTTCTTAAATAATTGTCATAGCTTGATCAACTCTTCGAGGTGGATAGTTCGACTCATCCATTGTTGTCGTGAAAAAAATAGAGTATCTGATAGTCTTGCTAGTGTAGGTGTTGTCCAAGAGCAAAGTGTAGTGTATTTTAATGCTCCCATGACATCACATCACTAATATACCCCCCATGAGTACATGATATGAGTAGTTTTTGCCACGGCTAGTCACTTAAATTTGTATTTCTTGTACGGGGCTCTCCCCTCTTTTGCCTCAATTTACTTGTCACTGTTACGGAATTGAAACAGAAATAGAGATAGATAACGAGAGTACCAAGCGAGAGATCCAGGTGGCTGACGACGTTTAGTTGATGATCTAAGGATATTGAAAGGAGAGAGAAAAGTTAAGGGAGTGGAGGAGAGGAGAGATGAGAGGTAGGGTTCTCAAATGGAAGGAGAGGAAATATCAGGCAAAGCAAAGAGAGGATCGGATCTTGTGAGTAAGGGCGAGAAAAAGAATCAAGACACGTGGTGAAATCTAATAAAGAGGCGATTATATTATCTGTAAGAATAAAGACAAAATGGAAACGTGAAGGAAAATGAGGGTGGATCTGTCACTTCATTATTTGATGAATAGAAAAATACCATTCTTTGAATTTTAAAGGTGGTAGGATTTTTTTTTCTTAAATAGGGAGCCAGAATTATGATCACTCTGTATAAATAACTTTGGAACAATAATAAAGCAAAATGTTTCTGTACATTGCAGTAGCAGACAAGTGCCCGTCTAGCTCAGTTGGTAGAGCGCAAGGCTCTTAACCTTGTGGTCGTGGGTTCGAGCCCCACGGTGGGCGTAATGTTTTTCTCCATCGTGCCTCAAATTTTATTCTGCATTTTTTCCTTTTGCTCTTTACTATGATCTCAATTTTTTCAGGCCTAGAAATTCCATGTTTAATAGAGGTGAATCTAGTGATCGTTCAAGATAGATTTATTAACAAGAATCACAGCACCATGGAACAGCGCAATCGTAATACATTTTAACTGACTGTAAACTCGAAATCAAAGGGCGGGCTGATGACATAGTTTTCTCAACTGTATTAAATCAGAATAGTCTAGCTGTTAGGGGAAACATTAAGAACGAAAATCCTTGTTAACAACAATCTCAAGCCACTTGTTTTTCTTCCTTAGCTTTGAGGTTATCTTAACTCTTTCAGTAATCGCTAGACCATTAGCCTTGAAACAGTAAAGGAAATCAGCCCAAAAGTTGGACACTGCAATAGCTTTCTGCAGAGGTGATGTTTATACTACAAGAAATCAGCTATCCAAGGTAAAGATGGGTACTCATCTTGTTTACTTCAGATTTTGGTACAACATTCAATTCATAAGATAACATCAGCATTCCAAGTACATGAATAACTGCTAAGCTATGCAAAGATGACTCTGTTCATAACAACATTAGAAAAAACACCGCAGTATGCCTAGGCGCAATGCGCAAATGCCGAATTGTATGATTGCAGCCACGACATATATGACTTGACAAACGGGAAATAGCTATGACCTTTTCACAGTTTAAGCCGAGAAGATTACATATTACCGCCTGCATAGATGTTATATAAGGTCACACACAGAGTATGTCTTATTGCCTGCACAGATCTACATATCCCTCACTATTTTAGTTACTGTCATGCAACACATAAATATTTATGGTAGGATCTGTAAGATGCATTCTTAAACAATTTCTTCTGTCATCTGATTCATTGAAGTATAGATCATCAATCAGATCATGCACAGAAATCAGCAGCTCAACCACATCACTATTAGGAAGCGGTAAAAACAAAAGTTCATATGAAGAAACGAGTCTGAAGAGCTGACAAATAATGGCTTTCGGCAAATTGAGATAATTGTTGGTGATCACACTCCCTACACTACAGCTAACCTTCTGCTGTCTTGTTTACATCATGCAGCAAGCAGTGCAGCACGCATCAATACTCCTACAACATCAGCTACACCTGCTCAAGTCTTCTAGAAGAATCCAGCTTAACTGCCTCCCTTAATTCTAGGAATCAGTTAGCATTCTGTTAGACTTGTATTAATGCTGTTAGATTGTATTCATTCTGATGTGTCGGAATGCTGCCTTCCCATTGGCTTGAACACGTATTACTACTGCTGTATATATACTGAATCATGCTGTAATAATCATTCATTCAATGAGAATCACAATCTTATTTCATCAATCTCTTTTCTTCTTTCTCTCTTCCTTCTTTCTGTTTCTCAAATTCAGTGATTGTCTGTAGACAATCATAGTTCAAGAATCACCTAAAAGGCTGATTCTAACATGGTATCAGAGCGAGTGATCTGATTGATCCTGCTACAATTGTTCGTTTGATTTTGATCTGAATTTTACAGTTGATTTTGTTTCCAGAAAATTTAGAATTCAACCACAATGCCTGCAGATCAGCAAGATCAAACACTAAATCCTAATTCTGCTTACTATCTAAGCAACAGTGATTTGAATGCCACAAAATTAGTGAGCATTGAATTTGAAGGACAATTTTTCAATGACTGGAAACGATCTATGATGATTGCTCTTTCAGCAAGGAATAAACTGTGCTTCATAGATGGCACTCTCAATCAACCTGCAGCAAATTCTCCAAATTACAGATTATGGTGCAGATGCAATGACTTGGTGATTTCTTGGATGCTAGCCTCACTTGAGCCTAAAATAGCAAGGAGTGTTTTGTACTTGAAGACTGCAAGAGCAATTTGGCTAGAACTGGCTGATAGATATTGTAGAGAATCTGGTCCACAGTTGTTTTCTGTTCAACAGCAGTTGAGTGAGTTGACTCAAGGAGAAGATGAAGGAATTGCTAGTTTCTTTACGAAGATCAAGCTATTTTGGGACCAACTTGATGCACTTGAACCTCTACCTACATGTGTTTGTACTGGTTGTAGTTGTACATTAACACAACAACTTCTCAAAACTCAACAAAATCAGAGACTCATTCAATTTTTGATGAAATTAAATCAAAGGTATGAACATCCAAAGAGCACTATCCTAATGATGAATCCCTTGCCTACAATATCAAAAGCCTATGGCCTTTTACTTCAAGGAGAGCAACAGAAAGAGCTGCATGATCTCAAGAATCAACCACATTCAGAATCAACTGCTTTCAATGCCAGAAGATTTGATCACAAACCTTATAAACCTCAGTATGTACCTCAATCTAGTCAATACAATTCTGGTACTGGATATCAAACTGCAGGAAATATAAATCAGTACAGAAATTCAACAAGGAACAATTTGTTCTGTGATCACTGCAAGATGAAGAATCACACCATTGATAAGTGCTGGAAACTACATGGATATCCTAAAGATTTCAAAGGAAAAGGAAAAAGAGTAGCAGCAGCAGCTTCATTGGATGAATTTCCTACCAAAGATACACAAACTGAGAAAGAACAAGGAGTAGTTCATGCCACTTTCACTGAGGAACAATACAGTCATTTGATGCAGTATTTGAACACCAATCAGGTTGCTAACCAAGCTGAGAATTCTAGCTCTCACTCACTTGGATTAGCAACAACCTCTCACAAAGGTAATTTTTGCTTGACTGCTAATTTTAAAAGAACATGGATTCTAGATAGTGGTGCCAGTGATCATATGTGTTCTGACTTGTCATTATTTGATTCATTTGAAACTGTGAAAGATAATCAACATACCATAACCATTCCTGATGGAACTGAATTGCCAGTTAAACACAAAGGCATTATTCATCTAGATGCTGGTATTACACTCAGAAATGTGTTACATGTTCCAGAGTTCCATTTTAATCTAATCTCTGTGTCCAAATTGTGTTATGATGCTGGCTGTTCTGTTTCTTTTACAAATAATGATTGTTTTCTTCAGGACCTTTCCAAGAGCAAGCTTATTCTGCTTGGTAGGTCAAATAAAGGACTGTACAGATTAAATGATGAATTGTTAGCCTCACACAAGACCTTGCCTCACAATAACTATGCACTTACAACTGCTGGATCAGCTGCTGTTCAAGAAGCCAAGTTATGGCACCTTAGATTGGGCCACATGTCATTTGGGAAAATAAAAAGTCTAAATGGAGTTGATGTTCCAGGCTGCTTAGCAGAATCATTTTGTCAGATTTGTCCATTAGCAAAGCAAACTAGATTTCCCTTCACAACCAGTTGTATTAAGACCACTAAGGCTTTTGAATTACTACATATTGATGTATGGGGACCTTACTCCACTTTAGACTCTTCTAGGTGTAATCAGTTTTTAACAATTGTTGATGATTATACCAGAATGACATGGACTCATCTTATGAGAAATAAAACTGACTCATTGAAAATTATGGATCAATTTCTAAATTATGTTGAAACTCAGTTTGCTTTACAAGTTAAGCATATCAGATCAGATAATGCCCCTGATTTGATTGAAGGAGGAATGAAGGATTTATTTCTTACTAAAGGGATTTTACATCAGAAAAGTTGCAGCTATACCCCTCAACAAAATGGTGTTGTTGAGAGAAAACACAAACATCTCCTTGAAACAGCTAGAGCTTTGTCATTTCAGTCTCAACTTCCTGACAAATACTGGAGTGAGTGCATTCTCACTGCAACATATCTCATCAATAGAATGCCCTTGAAAAGCATCAATTTCTGCACACCCTTTGAGAAACTCTTTAACAACAAACCTGATTTGTCTCATCTCAGGGTATTTGGCTGTCTTTGTTATATCACAACACCCAAAATCAACAGGAATAAATTCAATCCTAGAGCAGATCCCTGTGTTTTTATAGGATATCCATCAGATCAAAAGGCATACAAAGTTCTTAATCTAGCCACAAATAAAATTGTTACATCTAGAGACATTGTTTTTCATGAAAAACATTTTCCATTCCATTTTTCACCAACACCAACCACCACCTATAAAAATCAGTTCTTCCTACCAGTGGCTACAGAATTCACTGACTTGTCCACCCTTCCTGTTTTTGATTCAAATCCACCTTTTCACTCTTCTGATTCTACAACTACTTCTGCTGCAATCTCTCCTCCTCTCTCACCCACCTCTATACCTTCTCTTTCTCCATCTCCTCCTCCTAATCTCATATCTTCTACTGTCTTTCCTTCTTCCCTACCAAATCAATCCTTGGAATTTCCAATTCTCCCTCCTAGAAAATCCACTAGACAAACTAAACCACCATCTCATCTCAAGGATTATGTTTGTCCTTCAGCTACCAGACACTGGTGTAATATTGTAGCTTATGATAGCTTGCCTGCTAAGCACAAAGTGTTCATTGCTGCACATATGGATCTTATTGAACCTACTTCTTATTCAGAAGCTGCTGCAGATACAAATTGGGTTACAGCCATGGAAAAGGAGATTACTGCCCTTAACAACAATCACACTTGGGATTTTGTTCTTCTTCCCAAAGGCAAGAAAGCCATAGGCTGCAAATGGGTTTACAGAATCAAGAAAAATGTTGATGGTTCACTTGAAAGATATAAGGCAAGGTTGGTTGCAAAAGGTTTCACCCAAAAATTTGGGATTGATTATCATGAAACATTTTCTCCTGTGGTAAAAATGTCCACAATCAGATGCTTAATATCTCTTGCTGCCAGTAAGCATTGGAAATTATTCCAGCTAGACATCAATAATGCATTCCTACATGGCACTCTTGAAGAGGAAGTTTACATGAAAGTCCCAGAAGGTGTTACTGCTCCTGTTGGTCATGTATGCAAGCTCACCAAATCTCTTTATGGTCTTAAACAGGCATCCAGACAATGGTTTGCCAGACTTTTAAATGAACTTACCACTCAAGGTTTTAAACAGTCAAAGAATGACTATTCTCTCTTCATCAAGCATGATTCTACAGACATCACAGTGGTGGCAGTTTATGTTGATGATATCATCATCACAGGTTCTAATGAGGACACCATTACTGAGTTAAAAAGACACCTACACCAAACTTTTAGCATCAAGGATTTAGGGCTTCTCAACTACTTTCTTGGTATTGAAGTTTGTCACACATCAGATGGCTATATTCTCACTCAAAGGAAGTATACTAAGGAGTTGTTACAAGATTGTAAGCTTGACATTACCAAACCAGCAGTCACTCCATTTCCCTTGAATCTTAAGCTTTCTACTGATGGTGATCTTTATGACAATCCAGAACTCTATAGATGTCTTGTTGGCAAGCTTAACTTTCTCACTCACACTAGACCAGATTTGGCTTTTGCTGTTCAGTCATTGAGCCAATTCATGCATTCACCCAGAATTCCACATGTTAATGCTCTCTCTCACACTCTGAGATATGTTAATCATACAGCTGGTCAAGGAATTCTTTTAAGAGCTACTGACAAGCTTACTTTACAAGCTTTTTCAGACTCTGATTGGGCTGCTTGTCCCACAACAAGAAGGTCTGTTACTGGCTATATTCTCTTACTAGGAAATTCTCCTATTAGCTGGAAATCAAAGAAACAATCCACCATTTCCAAAAGTTCCTCTGAAGCTGAATATCGAGCTATGTCACAAGCTGCTGGTGAAGTTTCTTGGATTGTTAGGCTCTTAGAAGAGTTGGGTGTTACTGACCTCCAACCTGTTCAGCTCAATTGTGACAATCAATCTGCTTTGCACATTGCCAAGAACCCCATCTTTCATGAACGCACTAAACATATTGAAGTTGATTGCCACTTTACCAGAGATAAGGTTCTTGAAGGTCTCCTACAACTAAGTTATCTCCCAACACAGCATCAATTAGCTGATATCTTTACTAAGATCCTACCTAGTCCTCAACACAGAATACTTTCATCCAAACTTGGGATGATACATGTTCCTCCCATCCCAAGTTTGAGGGGGGGTGTTGGTGATCACACTCCCTACACTACAGCTAACCTTCTGCTGTCTTGTTTACATCATGCAGCAAGCAGTGCAGCACGCATCAATACTCCTACAACATCAGCTACACCTGCTCAAGTCTTCTAGAAGAATCCAGCTTAACTGCCTCCCTTAATTCTAGGAATCAGTTAGCATTCTGTTAGACTTGTATTAATGCTGTTAGATTGTATTCATTCTGATGTGTCAGAATGCTGCCTTCCCATTGGCTTGAACACGTATTACTACTGCTGTATATATACTGAATCATGCTGTAATAATCATTCATTCAATGAGAATCACAATCTTATTTCATCAATCTCTTTTCTTCTTTCTCTCTTCCTTCTTTCTGTTTCTCAAATTCAGTGATTGTCTGTAGACAATCATAGTTCAAGAATCACCTAAAAGGCTGATTCTAACAATAATTCTAAAGCCAACCGAATAATAGTGATCACAGAAGGTACAGACACTACTTAATGACAGAATAGATTCCCCTTTCTTTAGGATACTGATAAATTATGAAATGGGCAAAACATTTACAGCATGTCTACTGGACGCTTATAAGGTGGTAGTAATAGTAAATTGAAAAAAGAGTCCCATACGGATGCCCCCAAGACAATGTAATTTCACACCAAACATGTATTTTACTTCACAAATTTCCATTGAGTTTATGACTCAATACCACCTTATTTATGGAGTATTTAGTGGAAAACAAGCATTAGTATGAACACCGGCATATAACTTTTCTCACAAAAATATAACATTAATTCATTACCTCGCCATCATTAAATATTGTGTACCAAATAAATCATTAACTGTGTGTTTGGATAGCGAGATAAAAGGGAAATGAAGGGGATAGAAAGAGGAGGCAGGGGAGGGGAAGAAAAAGAGGGGAGAGGTGAGCTCCATTTTCCCTAAAGTTTTGGAGGATAAAGAGAGGGAAAATGGATCCATCCCTCTCCCTCCCCTTCCTACATCCAATCTTTTATCCAATTAAGGTAGCTTGCTCCCCTTCATTTCCCTTCCCGCTCTTTCTCTCCATCTCCTATTATCCAAACAAAATGTAAAGGAATAAGCAAAACATTGCAAAAACTCAAACATTGCAAAGACTAAAAAATCAGGCAAACCAGTGAAACCATTTACTTGAGAAAATTGAGCATCGAATTAGAAATCCATTTTAAAGCGTATAATAGTGCACATGAGAAGGCATAATAAAACACAGGACATCATATCAACACACAAGGAGACACATTTATAATAAAATATAAAATATTTCTCCGAATCTATAGATTTGAGATGGTTGATAACAATTCTAGGTTACTTGGGCATTCTAGGGATTCTAGGGATCAAAGAGTGGTAACCAAAGTTCTCTACCTAATAAATAGACATGCTTACTGCCAAGTTTATGCCTAGTACTACTTGAACACAATAAGCGAAAGAAAACTACAAAACAAATTTCATTAAAATGATAAACATCTATGAACCTAGTCCATACAAAAAAAACATTACTTCAGCCAACAGTGATGGTAGAGAGTATGACCTTTTAGAATAAAGTCGGAGTATGACATCTTCTTTCATGACGAAGCAACAAAACCACATCATACACTTCAGATCTTGCCTGAGATGCCTTTCTCTTCATCCTTTATAAACTTCTCAGCATCACTGTCATTATCACTCTGCTTGGAAATGGCAGACTCACGCTGTGATGGAGCGCCAGTAACCGATTGCTGGTAGAACACGCCGCCAGCAATTGTAAAGAGCAAGCAAACCAACCCGAAAGGGCTAGCATGCTTATCCCAGATTATCACATTGATGGACACAGTGAGAAACTTATTCACCACCCCTGTAACAGTGAAAGCAGTAGCAGAAATTGCCTTTCTAGCAGCAAACCCAAAGAAGCTAATCAACAACCCAAACACACAGGACAGTGCAACAGCAAAGAACGCAGTTCTATTGAACCAATCCCCTCCACTCGAATTCCAGGCATCGAAAACCTCGGAATACTCCCCTGTGATGATCCAAAGCACAGGCGCCATCATCAATGACAACACATTGTTATAGAACACGAAACCCCAAGTGTTCAATCCAAGATTAGTCACCATATGCTTAATGTAAACCATCTCAGTGGTAATGGTCACCAAATACACAACCGCCCACGAGTAAGCAGTCAATGTAAACCCCGAATCAGTAGCAACATAACCAACAGCACCACCCAAAATCACCAGTAATGACACAAAAGTCAGCTTAGATGGCAATGGTTGCCTCCTAAAGGTTGTATCAGCAAGGGCAACCAACAGGGGAGTACAAGATCGAAACACGATAAACGTATCGACATTGGCGTGGCGAAGGAGGTTCGTGTTTGTGAAAATGGCAAGGAAGAACACAAATGCAGCAGGCAAAAATTTCTTGGCAATGTCTACATTAAAGGGATCATGATGCAAAAACCCTAGTTTCCCCAAAATCCAAACCCCTAAAGCAGAGGTTAAATATTGCAAAGCAGTCAACAATCCAGGGTAATTAAATTGAGTAATTGCATACTTGTTGATCACAGCTAGTAAACTTGAACAAAGAGCATACCCAATTACAAGACTGCTAGTAGCATACTGTTGCTTTGCAACCTCCAATTTGATAGGAATCATTGTCACAAAAAAATTCACCTAAAATATGGGTGAAAAGAACACTAATTTCTACAAAATTTGAAAGACCCAGCTGGTAATTCTTGCTCTAATTGAGAAGAAACAACATTATGATTAATGGGTAGATCTTAATTTCTGAAAATAAAATCAAATCTGACTAACAAAATGAGATATTTATTCATAAAAGCTCAAAAAGAGGAGAGAAAATGAATAAAACCTCAAAGGATTGAAAATGGCAGCCAATCCAACGTCGGTGATGAGGGGAGAGAGAGAGAGAGCGAGACTGGAGGGAAGTGAGAGTAGCTTTGATGGAAGGATGGTTATGGAGGGGTTGATTTCAACTACAATCGAAGAATTTTATACGTCGTCGTTTGGGATAAATCAGACGTGATGCCATGTCGTTTTTGAGTGGCCGACAGCAGATTGTTATTTTGAGAAAAGTAAATGGTTGTAAGGTGGGACCCACTAATATGAGGAAAATCAGAACACATGATCAAAATGAATAAGGAATCTATTATTAGTAGTTTCTCAAATAAAAAGAAAAATAATTTTATTATTAATAATTGCTGAAAAAAAGAAAGAAAGGAAATTATTAATAGTAATTGCTCTGTCGTGTGATCAGTTTGATGATAATTCCCCCCACTTATTTTCAACAACATTTTCCACTCACATTATTATGTCACTATGTAAATTCAGTAAAATTATTTTTGATGTCAGAAATAAATGTAGTTCGGAAGCAAAAACATTTAATCATAAGTATCTACTTGTGTTAGATCTCACTATCTAAGGGATGTGTACAATGTACCTTATACGATCTTTAAAAAAAAAATCCTTATACGAAGTACTATTTTTGTTTCGAAATGATATTTACAATTATTATGGGTGTGTTTGGTTGTTAGAGTATTGAGAAAAAAATAGAGGATTGAACCAAATTAGAGGTTTAAACCAAAAATAGAGGATTAACCCTCTAATGTAGGTGTTTGGTAGTTAGCGGATTGAGATAAAGGATTGAGATGAATCCGCTAATTCCAAAAAAGTTGTTTGGAGAAGCTTTTTGAGTTAGAGGATAGCATTTAATATCTAAATTACTATTTTATCCTCTGTCTTCCCATTCACTCACACCTACCTCTCAAATTGCACTCTCACTCTCACCCCATAGTAGACCGAAGACTAATTTTCTTGTAATTGTTTTTTCTTTCCCATTTTTTGTTCTTGTTTATTTTATCTACTCTTCTATAATTTCTTCTTGTTTTTTTTCTTTATTTTACTTTTATTTTTTCTCTTATGTATTTATTTTTCATTTTTCTTGCTCATCCTTTGATTTATTTTACTTTTCTCTCTTTTTTTTCCTTTTTTTTAAGCTCTTCAACCTTTTTAAAAAAAAAAAAAAATAATGCATTTTATTATTGTTTAATTTTCTCCTCTTTTTAATCTTCTTATATTTTTCCCTTGATTTAGTTAGTTTTTTTCCCATTTTTTTTTAAAAAAATTATATATTCTATATTTAGTTTTTTCGATTTTAGATGTGATTTAATAGATACAAGTGACTATTGCGTAATTTCTTGCACGAGGCATGTCGTTTGAGTAATAACGAGATAACAAAGGTCCGAAATGATATTACTCATAGTTTGATGGTAGGTAAAAGGTATACACATCGACATCGTATTTCTTAAGCATTTGGTTTATTTTTAATAGACAATTTATTACAATTTCTTTTATATTGTTAGTTGTTTATAACATTATAAATAGAATAAAATAATACTCCCTCCATTCCTTTTTGTTGTTCCCCTAAAGAATGTTGGGTGTGGTTTAAGAAAACTGAATCTTGGTTTGTATTGGGATATGAGTAATGATTGGGTGTAAGAATAATGATTGGGTGTAAGAGATTATATATTTAAAATAAGGTAAGGAGAGAGAAAATATTAAATAAATAAGATAAATGGGAGAAATTTTATTATTAATAACAAACAAAAAAGGATTAAATTCGAACCAGAAAAATCGAACCACAAAATTGCAGAAAATTCGTACCAGAAAAATCAACAAAAAGATCAAGAAAATCCAACCAAAAACCCCCAAAAAATTCAACAGCAATCAACCCAAATTCAACCAAAATCAACCGAGAATTCAACCCAAATTCAACCAAAATCAAACCCAGAAAATCGAATAAATAATTTTAAAAAATAAACCCAGAATTCAACCCAAATTAAACCCAGAAATACGAACAAGTTTAACCCAAATTAAACCCAGAAAATCGAGCAAATTTAACCAAAAATCGAACAACAAATTCAACCCAATTTGAACAAATTCAACCCAGAAAATCGAATAAATTCAACCAAAAATCGAGCAAAATTCAACCCAAATCCAACCCAGAAATGCGAACAATTTCAACCCATAAATACTCACAAATTCAACCCAAAATCAACCACCAAAATCGACCAAATTTAACCCAAAAATCAACCCAATAATTCAGCCAAAATTCGACAAAAACCACCCAGAAAATTCGACAAAAACCACCCAGAAAATTCGACAAAAACCACCAAAAATTCGACAAAAACCACCAAAAATTCGACAGCAATCAACCAAAAAATCTAGCAAAATAAACCCAGAAAATTCAACGAAAAAATACAAAATAATAATTAATAACACTTGATCCTTACTATCACTCACGATTTTAAGGATTTAGAGGTCAAATTCGACCATAAAAACTCTAGATCTAGAGTTTTTATGGTCGAATTTCACCATCTAAAGCCATATTTCCGTATTCTATAACTTTAACGGACGGTGGTGGCGGCGGCGGAGGTTTGGTTGTGGTGGCGGCGGCGATCTCACTCCCGGTATGAAAGAACAGGGAGATCTTTAGGAGGAGAGAGTGAAAAACAGAGCAAGAAAATGAAGAGAGAGAGAGAGGGATAGTAAGATAATGAAGAGAGAGAGAGAGAGAAATCAGAAATAACGAAGAGAGAAATCAGAAATAATGAAGAGAGAGAGAGAGAAATCAGAAATAATGAAGAGAGAGAGAGAGAAATCAGAAATAATGAAGAGAGAGAGAGAGAAATCAGAAATAATGAAGAGAGAGAGAGAGAAATGAGGAGGGGGGTTGAAGTGAAAGTGACGGGTAGTGGGGTGGGGTTATGGGGGATGGGAAATTAATTAAATAAGGTGGGTGGGGTAAAAGTGGGTGGGAAAGGGTAGAATCTTAGGGTATTTTTGGTAAATAGTGGGGAATCTTAGGGTAAATTGGTAAAAAAAACTATGGCCAAAAATAGTAAAGATTCAGTAGGGGAACAACAAAAAGAAACGCCAAAAAAGGAAATGGGAACAACAAAAAGGAATGGAGGGAGTATGTTTTAAAATTTTTTGTGTTTGCAGTTGTCTTTTCTCACTAGCATCTCAACATAGTAATGGTGAATTACAATAATTCAAGTGAACTTTAATGCAAAATTAATCTACAAACTATAAAAATTAATCTCGGAATTTTATTAATTGGAGTAGATATTAGTAAAATATTAATATTGGTTATTTATTTGCACAAATATATTTACAAATTATTTTTGCAAAATGTTGTTTAATTATTTTCATGATAGTATATACACACACAAATATACCATATATACATGATTAAATATATTAATATCCATTTTAACAATTAGTAATTTAAAATTAAACAATAGAATATGTCATGTCCTTATTTGTAATTTGTATGCTCAAACAACTAACCGCTAACCGCTTTTTACCAAACACTTTTATAAAAACTGCTAATTCAACCAGCTAGTCAAAACTACTAATCCAATTAGCTAGTCAAAACTGCTAATCAAATCCATTACACCTAACCGCTAATTGCCAAACAAGGCCTATATATTAAGACTAAAAAGAAAAAATATGTTAAAAGATGAGTGTATATAATAAAATATGTATAAAGTAAGTCAGTGAGTGTAAAAGGTGGGTGTAAGAAATAAAAAATAATAATAATAAAGTAAGAGAAAGTTAGATGAAAATTAAACTTCGTACCCCCTCCGTATTTAACTAAATGATACACTTTCTATAATCGACCGTATACCCTTTCCTTTTTTGGCTATCATGGTCCACACCTCCAATTAAATTAATGTTTTTCTCCTTCTTTGAGTTTCGTACACTTACTCACATCATCTTTTTACTACAATAAATAATTCACTTACTACCCCACTTTTATCTTGTTTTAATAAATTCAACTCACTATTCTAAAACTACGTATCGGTCAAACTGTATAATTTAATTAAATATGGAAGAAGTAAATAACTAAATGTTAATGCCATAAAAAAGCTCTAGAGAGGTTTCATGGAGGCTCTCTCGACCCCCATGGGAAGACTCGCAAGCAAGCTAGCCAACCCAGAAATGGAAAGGAGGACAAGGACACTACAGTAACGGCGCGGCCGGTGACTCGCGCATGAGCTCAAAACCTCCCTGCACCATCAATGGAGGTTTTGGATGACAACTCTGTTTCGAAAATTTTGCACCCAAACATTGAACAATTTCTCGGAGATCAAATTCTCTCACCCGAATCTGGTCTCCGTGATTTGCAACAACAATCTCTGGTGAAATAGAACTTCAATGCTTGGTTATCTGGACTTAATAGTGGCAAGAACATTTGTAAGGCGAGCAGCGCACAAGCGAGCAGCAAGGCAGGCCCAGCGCGCAAGTGAGTGAGGCAGGCCCAGCTACCAGCGCCCATCGCTTGGGCCAAGCCAGCGCCCCTCGTGGGCTGCGTGGCTGCAAGGCTTCGTACGACCAAATCCTTGGTCGTTTAGGATTCCTTTCTTAATATCGTTTTCCTAATTCTACTCAAATTGAATGATTTGTTAAATCTGAAACACTTAGGTGTTTGATTAAACATTAAATTCTAATGATTTAATTTAACTAGAATCCTAATGGATTTAGTTATTGAAATCCTAGTAGAATTCTAATTCCGTTATTTCCACCCTATAACTACGTGGTTCATAATCACAATTTATATACAACAATTCAATAAGTATTCACATAGATTAAGTTCAATTAAGAATTTAATAATTTGCCTAAATTAATAATTAAGCTTTTCGAATAAACATAATACCTTAGAGAATATTCTAGTTGCTTGAATCTAAGGCGGATCCGAACGTGCTGTGGACTATCTACGGAGGGGCGACATTTGGAGTCCTAAACTTGTTCTTGTTCGGTTCAGGAGCAGCTAGGGAAGGCACGCATCACATTGTATGTATCCTAATTATGCTAATTGACTATGTGGCAATTAATTTGGATTCCTGGCTTTATGGTTTTTTCGCATGAAATATATTGTTTATATTTGTCATAACCTAACAATGGTGACCTCTTATCTCCCCTCCTGTTCACCCTTTGTATCAAATTTAAACAGGGATATGTTTAATGTTAGTGAACTCCCTGACTTCAGTTACCACCCTAGATGTAGAAGACTAGCTCTAAACCATCTTTGCTTTGCATATCATCTCCTCATATTCTGCAAAGGATAAGAGCATGTGATTCAGCTAATGTTGGAGGGGTTCTAGGTGTTTGCTGATACCATTGGTTTGGAGGTCAATGTTGCCAAATCCTCAATTTATAGTTGGGGGATTAGTTCTACTGTCATGGAGGAGATTGTAGGGCACACAGGGTTCCAAATTGGAGCTATCCCCTTCAGATATTTAGGGGTACCTATGAGCACTTGCAAGCTGAAACCTATTGACTGTGAAGCTAAAATGGACAAAATGGTTCTCATAATCAAAATTTAGTGTTCAAGGAACATCTCCTTTGTTGGGAGAATGCAGCTAATCAATTAATTCCTAATGAGTATTTGTGTCTATTGGGCACAAATCTTTATTTTCCCCAAATCAGTTCTAAAAAAGATCAATGCCATCTGCAAAAAAATTCTGTGGCATGGTAACTATGATGACAATAGGCCTGGATCTATTGCATGGGATAAGTTGCGTTGGACCAAAATTCAGGGTGGATTGGGGTTTTGGAACCTTATGGTTTAGAATCAGGCAGCTGTAGGCAAACTGTCCTAGGCCATTGCTCAGAAAAAGACAACCTATGGGTGAGATGGGTTCATGCCTTGTATGTTAAAGATAATAATTGGGTTCAGTTTACTCCCTCTTCTTCTGCAAGCAAGGTTGTGAAGTATATATGTCAGGCTAAGAACCATTTCATTCAGCAGGGCCATACTCAATGGCTCATGGCAACTAGATACTCCATTAAAGATAAGTATCTGAACAATGGCTTAAGGAGAGAAAGTTCACTAGCACATATATGTATGGAATAGATAGTCTATACCTAAACATAGGTTCATCATGTGGTTGGCAACACTAGACAAGCTAAAAACTAGAACCAGACTACACAGATTGGAGATTACTATTGACTGTGTTTGTCCAATTTGTGGAGCTCATCCAGAAACTGGGGATCACCTTTACTTTGGGTGTAAATACAGTGTTGACTGTGGTACTGCAGTAATGAAATGGATTGGATTTTCCCATTGTAAAACTGGCTCTAATGCTTTGTTTAGGTGGTTACAAAGAACTGCACCTAGTGCATTCAGAAGGGGAGTGACTTACCCCTCTGTTGCGACTATTGTGTATCATGTTTGGAAATCCATAAACTATGGCATCCGGCAAATGCAAGTGCCTACCATTCAGAAAACAGTTAAAGATATTCAGGGGGTGTTAGACATATAGTGCAGAATTTGATTGGCAAGAAGGTCTCTAGCAGTGATCTTGTTTGGTTTTACAGTTTGTAATCTATGTGGTTCAGTTGTACTAAGCTAGGTGCTCTTAGCCTCTTGTTTCTTTTGGGCTTGTTGGAGTTCTCTCCTCTCCCCATCATTGTTGTAAATTGGTGGTGATTGATTAATACTATCTTAACTTGCTTGCAAAAAAAAAAAAAAAAACTAAATGTTGTGTATTCATTTATGCTCATGCACAATATAAAGACCATTATAAAACTAACTAAAACGGAAAGTGTAATGAAACAGATGTATTATGTATTGATTTTGTTGATATCACTCGAGTGATTACATTATAGAATTAACCATTTTACAAATTTAGTTTTTCTAATAAGTGTTTTACACATAAACATTTTAAATTTTAAGAAACTAATTAAGTTCCAATTTGACTGGTAACATGTTAACTTTCTATTATAGGCATTTCGTTAATATAAGCGGGGATGTTACCTAAAATAGGTTGTATAAATCTTAACAAGTACTCATGCGCATTTGTTAGAAAAATCGAAATACATTTGATGAATTACTCATCTTATTATCAATCGATTCTTGGATATGGTCTTCTTTGGATATTGTTTATTTTTGGTATAGCCGTATATGGAGAGCAATAAATAAAATGATTAATCATCCTCAGCCCGTTTGTCTTGGGCTGAACGGCCCACTTTTGTAGATTAAAATAGAAACCCAATTGAATAATCCATTCACCCCTTATTAGTCCACAAGAGCCCGTTTTAATTTAGACAAGTCTTTTTCAGTACGTGTATGAATTATGATTTAATTTCTCTGATTCAAATTAATGCGACTACTATTTCATACCCTATGCTGCGGGAGTGGGACTCTATGGAAACGTACTAACACTTTTCCACACTTCGAAATGTGTCTTTGCTTGGAGAGATTACTTGGATTGCGAAGGTGGTTTATGTGTATCGAGAGGATAGTCGGGCGGTGGATATACCAACTTTCTAGTCACCGTGTTACTTAACTTGGTAGATTGCATATTTTACATAGTACTCCCTCAAAGCTTAGTCTGATTTCATATAAGGATACTAGAATTGTAACTTTGCCACGCTTAGTCCGAGGTCGTTTTTTCGGATATCAGATATGTGTGGCAACACATATATCAGCTAAAAGACAAATAACTAAAAGACAAAAAAAGTACCATTCTGTAACAAGTACCATTTTTGTTTAAAAAAGTACAATTCAATTTATTTTTTGTCATTTTTCCTATTTAGTCTTTTGCTATGATATGTATTTGCAAGCACATATCTGATATCCGAAAATACTTACTCCGCGTAGTTCCCTATATTGTCATTTCGTGTAGTTCTCTCCTCATCTGAATATTAAATAAAAAAAACACCCATTTCCAGAGGGCCTTGGTCCTTAGGCCTAGGCCGAGTTGCTCCTCTGGATTTCCAGCCCAATATGTTAGGAGACTTTTCCTTACCTACATGTTGATCTCAATAAAACCAATCAACAACCTTTATACTTTAGAAAAACTAGTATATGTCCGTGCTAATGTACGAGATCAAAATTAATCGTTTTAAAAGTTAACTAAGTATTTGAGATATATCTAGAATAGGAATTTAATGTACATAATATTTCAAAAAGGAAAAAATGCTCCAACCTAGTTTATATGTATATTTCGGAACATCCCAAAAAAAAATAAAAATATAGTCCCTCCCTACATTCATAATTAGGATGCAACCGGGGCGCTATGTTTTACTAATTGGATAAAACCTACTTTTCAAATCATGACCGCTCAATCAAGATGTAGAAGATTATAGGGTTTTTAGCTTTTGTTATTTTAAGGATGAATAAAGGGAACAAAGTTTGATAAGTAGGTCTCCTGTGAAGTTAACATTAAAAAAAACTATTTGACTCTAAATTATATGTCTATAACTATTAGATTAGAATATTTAACTATTTGATTGGAGAGTATAAGTATTTAGTAAGAAGTTGGTCTTATACATAAAACCATCATATATAAGTTTTTGTAAAGTTTGATTAAGAATTTAAAGTAATGCTATTGTCCAACTTTCTAATTAAGTACATGTATTTTTTCAAAGTTTGATTACATAGGAGAAATACTTCAATTAATAATTAAAAAAAAGGTACATAACAAGTCCATATATTTTTTTCCCAAGACAAGCAATAGAAGAGGGATTATTTGAATTTAACTTCACAAAATCATACTCAATCGATTGGATATAGCCCAATCATATAAATGAAGTGTAATTCCACATAAAGTTAACATGTGCGATGCACATGTATTGGCGACGCCAAACATTGTCTTCAGAAGCTTCGACACCACAAGGCATCCACAAAACGCTGTAGTTAATTTCTTCGACGCGTTTTGGCGTTGACAAAATAATGTCGTCAAGTTCTTAGACGCGTTTTGGCGTCGACAAACCACGGAAAATATTTCCCTCCCCAACACCACCCTCTCAGCGTGAAGCCACGTCATCTACAAACATGTTGTTTTGTAGTAGTGCAACCATCAAAGGAAATCAAAAGATCAAAAAATATCAATGACCACCAAAGGAATTAATTCATGAAATTTGAAGAGTTTTGTTATATCTCTTTCACATCATCTTCCACGTCAGTTTTCATTATCTTGAGTCAATATTATGAGTTACCTCTTACTATTTTTCTGCAATGGTGAGGTAGCACAACACTTTTTATTGGTGTTGTACCAACAATAATATTGTGAGAGAAAATGACAGAAAAGCCCAAAAGTTAGTAACAAGTGTCATTTTCTGCTTGCTTCTCATTAGAACATGGCTCATGCGCTGTTGTTGATCCGACAGTCATTACATCACAATTTCTCATCTCTTGAGCAAGCTAAGAGTAACTATCTACAATGGTGAGCTAATCCATAAAAAAGAGAGAGAGAGAGTGTTGTGAGTAACCACTACTCACTTGCTCATACTTTTAGACGCCAAGAGAAACAAACGTAATAATGAGACTAACATGTACTATATTATATTAAACTAGCTTTTGAGCCCGTTCAAAGAACATGCGGTTGCATAGTGGTTATTTAATCTATCTTTTTAAATTCTATTTTTGCTGAGCTTGTGATTTTAAAGAGAATATGATTTATATAGAGGTAAATTTTGAAAGTTGAAATAATATATAAATTAAATAGTGTATTAATATTGAGTGTTAATCGAGAATATGAAGTGGAAGATGTTGAATGAATAGATTGGTGAATTGATATTGTATTAGGAAGATGAAGTGAAAGAGACAATTGGAGTTGTGTATATAGATTAATTAAGATTGAGGGTTGGGACTAATTAAGCTAGGAAACACAGTTAGTAAATTGCTAGGTTAAAACTAACTCTTTTTGGGTACGTTGCGAAGTATAAGCCGATTACAATTATAAATGAGGGAGGGAAGATTTAAACATATGATGTACTTATGTTACATAGACTTTCAATCTTTACCAATATAATAAGGCAATACCTCATGGGTACGAACTAACATAAGTAAAGTCATACATTAGCAAAAATTGAAGCACCAACTCTGTAGAAATTTCTTACATTCATATAAATCATAACAACAAAATTTTAGCTATCCCTCAAATTCTTTTATACCCTACAAATAATCATGCATTGTCTATTAGGGTAAGTGCCGTCTAATTCCTACAACTAATAACAAGGGAAACAAATATAATCTACAAATTAAACAAAATAAAATAAAATTTTAGCTAATTAATTAGCACTTGAAAGGCTAATCAAAATTAACCTCGGCTATAAATACTTGGGAAACTATGCAGCTGGTGCATAATCATAAGTTCCATCATCGTCGTCGTCATCACCATCTTCCCTTATGCTTCTTTGAGAAGAATACTTATTATAGCTCGAGCTCAAATGATCCCCGAAACCACCATTATTATTGCTATTGTTGATGTTCCATTTCCTCGCACCAAAACCCACCAAAACGACTGACATTTTTGGAAGATGATCGAAATTAGAAAAATGAACTCGAGTTTGTGAGATGGTCGAAATTAGAAAAATGAACTCGAATTTGTGAGATGTGTTAATTAAGTTGCATTTCAAAGGAGATGTTATAAGGTACTTATATATATACGTAACAACTAACAAGAATTAAAAGGCCACGAATAAAAGGTTACGTTACGTTAGACATGCAAAGGCATGCACTAGTGTCTAGTGTAGCACACGAAAAAACAAGAGATGCTTTTATGGAATGTGGGTTGCTTAAGGCTTAAAGTGGAAACCCTAAGTACTCGGCTTACATGGCGTCAAATGATCCGTCCATATAAGAGATCGAACAACAGCTCAGCGACACGTTGGATCGGGTTTAGGTACGTGGCGTAATATTAGGGTTGGATATACATATAGGGCAATTTGTGGTCTCTAAAAGTTGCAAAGCTATAGATGGTGTGAGGGGTCATATTGCCCTTTTTGTTGGAGGAGGTGATATAGTTAGATTTTTTGAGTATATGCTTTGTGTCTTTTATTTGTGACTTTATGTTTTGTTGGTCGTGGGGACCTAAGTTTGAAGGGGAAGATTCTATGAATTATAAATAATCATCTTATGTTTTGTGGTGGATTTTTTTTTTTTTTTTGTTGATATAATTTGTGGTGGATATTGTGACAAAAATCCCATAACATTAAATTTTAGATAATTTGACTAACATACTCGATCAATCACTTAATTTATATGTGATTAATGACTAATAAATTATTACGCTTAATTTAATTTTACTTATAATGCAGTTAAGTTAAGTTAAATTTCAATTAATTAGTTATGTATAAATCAGATCAAAATCGTTCATTTTGATTCATTTGATTCAAAAGAACATACTATCCTCTCTTTTCATTTTAAAATGAGTGTGAAAGAGGGTCATTTTTTAATAGGATTCACAAAGTGATTATGAGATAATGTAGATTTGAGTAGGTCCAATAATTGGCTTGGCCGTGTAACACGCGATAGAAAGAAGAAAATAACATTTACCGAATATCGAACAAAATAACAATAAAAATTTATGAAACGAAATGAAACATGACTAGCAGAGGTCCTTACAGGAAAAAAAAAAAGTATAATAGGGATAATTTTGTTCGGATACTTTGATTAATTTTATTTATTTATCATACTTTTATACTACGTGTTATGAATGAGCTAAAGCAACATAGTTTAAAAGCATCGAAAATGATAAAGGTGGCAGCATGCGACTTTTAAGTCGTGTCACAATGATATTATAGCATGCTTATGTGTCATGATTTAAATTGGAAACTAAAATATTTAACTTATATAATCTATTATATATGTTTCAAAAAAAGGTAGGAAAATCTTAATATTTTAATTAGATTTTTTCTTTATATCGACTACCTTATTTACATATTTTCATAGTAAAAATATTGCATTGATAGTAAAAAAATATTTTGATGACGCATAGCCTACGTGGCCCCTATATGTACCAATTAAACTCTGACACGTAAGAGTGCCACAACTAATGTTGTCGCAACTTGCGACCTTTATCATCACCCTAAAAGCATTATACATATGTAACACACAAATAAATTTCAATACTTTTAAAATGAGGTGCCAAATAGGTCGCATGTTCGAATCCTCTCAGACTCTCATCCCCATTTATCATTTGTATTTCCCTTAGTTAGCTTGTGGCTCATTCGAAAAAAAGAAAAAGAAAAAAAAGAGTTGCTTAGTAGATACGAAGTATTACTTTTTTTCCATTAATTGACACGTACATACTAAAAATAACTTAATTACACTACAAGAAATTGTACTATTAACGACAGGAAATCCCGTCGCAAAAGGCCAATAATCGTTAATTAACGACGGGATTTCCTGTCGCGAACCTGTCTTAAAAGGGGGCCGTCGTTAATAGAAATCCCGTCGTAAATCCGTCGTAAACCCGTCGTAAAAGACATTTGCGACGGTTATTCCCGTCATTGTTTGGTTGTTAGCCCCGTCGCAAAAGGCTTTTGCGACGGGATTTTTGACCCGTCGTAATTAGGTTGTCGTTAAAGATACAAATTCTTGTAGTGTTAAGGTGGACACAAATCGGTTTTAGACCCTCTAGAGTTCTAAAATAACTCTAGAAGGTAGAGTTTGAGCATATCAACCATTGAATGAAAAATCAATGGTTCATATATTATCTTTCCAAAAGTTCCTCTATTTTTTCTGATCAATGTGAGCTATTGATTTTTAAAATGTATGGTTTAGATAAAACTCTAGAGAATCCGAACTCACACAAATCACACGTACAAGCATTTGCATTGCAAACGTTTTAAATTCAATTTTTTTTTTATAATACGGGTACGTAATGAAGTAAGAGAAGTTGTTAAATGCATAGAATTGAAAACTTTAATCAAGCATTGCATAAACTACCATTGAAAAACATGTACGAGTAGGCGCATAAATAGATCGAAAAAGGTAAATTCAATTGAATAATGCAAAACAAAAGTTGTTAATTGTCAACACTATCTTTTGATGTTGACATTTCTACTATTGTCTACATGACAAGATCTTACTAACTTAAATTAGCAACCAAAAAGTTGCAAAGATAAAATAGGATTAAACTAAATTAAACTAAGCTAATTAACTAAAATTAATGAAGCTATTAATTAAGCAGCAGGTGCATAATCATAGGGTGCATCATCATCGTCATCGTCATCGTCATCGTCATCGTCGTCTCCTTCAATTGCACGAGTCGCTACCGGATACCCGCATTTAACATGATGAACGATATCATCTTCCTTGCGAGCTTGAAATTTTCTTATGAAAACGGCCATTGTTGAAATTTCGGATTTTGTAAACTAGATTGATAACAAAAGGATTGGGGTTGAGGATTACTCGATGAACAAATTGTGAGAGACATTGATATGTTTATATAGGGAGCTTACAAAAGTAGTCGTAGGTTGTAGCGCGCAATCGTAACGTAAGTTGCGCATGTTATGCTCGTGCAAGTGAAGAAAAAGTTTAATGGAAGTGTGTATATCGAATGCCAAGCTTGCTTGTATATAGTGTCGTTGAATGTTGTACAAAATGGAATAAGTAGTAAAAGGTTTGATTCTATGAGACAACTTTGTTAGATGGTGAGTACTGAGTAGTTGGTCTTGGTAATGTATGATGCATTTGATTCTTCAATCTTTATCACTTTCGCCACTAGGAAATATTGCTTCCGTTTCTGAAAGTTTTTGACACCTTGGAGTATGTGTCCAAAATATGAAAATTTTAACCGAAATTTTTTACTACAATATATTACCATGTACTCACTACGTAAGATCGACCTTGTTTTCGGTAAAACACTAACTTTTTTATAATTTTTTCACACACGAATTAAAATAAGTCCGTCGTTAGTCTGCCGTTAGCCTACTTTTCTAATTCACCAAATGCCCCTACACTGTAACTTATTTCACCAAATACCCCTATTTTAAAATATAATTCACCAAATGCCCAAATGTAAAAATTACATTTTTAAAGCCCAACGGCTAGTTTTTTGGGATTGAAAAATAGCCGTAGCTTATTGTTTTAGTATAAATAACCCTGTTCTGAGTGTTTATTTAGTCACCAAATTGTTTTGTTGTAGTTTCATCTCATTTTGTGTCATGAGTTATCATTCAAAATCATCATCCACACATAAAGAGTCCACATATGTTAGAGTCCCAAATAAAATCTGTTATCGTGGGAGGAAATTTGTCATTCGTAGCTCCGATACAACACTCATTCCACAAAGGGTATACTACAAGTGTGATCCAAGCAGCAATGACGAATATGCTTAAATATGATGTTTTTGATCAATACTACATATTGTTTCAGTATATCTGTCACTATATGAAGTTATTTTTGAATGGTGAATATGATCATTATGATGTTTTTGAATGGTGAATATGCATAATCTAGTTTGATAAATGATGTTTTTTTGTGTGTTGAATATGCTTAATCTGTTGCTGATATTTTTAGTACACTTTATTTCTGACACATCTGAAAATATTAGCAGCAGAAATGCTAGATTGATTACAATTTCACGAGGAAGCAGTTTAGTTCCCAAATATGGAGTAATTAACAAGAGAAATACGCAACAAGGCAACACAAGTAAGCATCACGAGTAGCTGCTTCAATTAGTTGTAAAGACAACATAGTAGCACCCCAACTTCCTAGAGGTGCTGCAGGACCTTTAAGCACGTACAAAAACAATTCTTTACCCGGTGTAAATAGATTCGTCAAATATTGCAATCCAAATATTTTGAACTTTTCATTGGTTTGTTTTTTATCCTGTTTAACAGTTACAACCAATTCACGCAAATCAAAAGCATTCCTGCATTGAATCCCATAATCTCTGTTCAACGCTTTAAGACAGTTGTTCATTTTAACAGCAACAAAGGTAAGCTCTTGTCTTTGGAAGAACTAAGCCAGTGAACAAATAGGTTTATTAATCCGCAACAACTGGATAATCAAGCAATTGTCGAAGAAAAACAGCTTCACTATGGCAACTTTTTCAGCAAGTTGGTGTTTGGTGTCATCTTGACAGTAGTGTCTTTCGATGTCTAGTCCTATTATGGACATGTGGTTGTCGCTAGAGCTACGGATTTTTGACATCAACTTCCCCAAACTATGATTAAGCTCAGTTATGGTGTAAACTAATGTTGTATTCGCATCTAATAATAAAAAGACTCTCACTTGTCTTTAAAAAAATGGAGAGAGAGAACCCAACCCCAACCAAACCCCAACCCCAACCAATGGACAATTGTTAGCCGGAGAAATCACAGAAACGCCACCAATAAATTAGCACGGAGAACCTGCTTCATCAATTTCCTCCCCCATAACACCAGCCGACAAGGACTGTTCCTTCTTTTCGGCCGACATACACATGCCCAAAAACTAGCCGTTGGGCTTTAAAAATGTAATTTTTACATTTGGGCATTTGGTGAATTATATTTTAAAATAGGGGTATTTGGTGAAATAAGTTACATTGTAGGGGCATTTGGTGAATTAGAAAAGTAGGTTAACGGCGGACTAACGGCGTGTCATTAGTAAGGGTAGTTTGGGTATTATATTAAAGGTGAGGGGCATTTGGTGAATTTCTGAAAGTTGAGGGGCATTTGGTGAATTTCGTGAAAATTGAGGGGTATTTCATGAAAAATCCGAATTAAAAATATTAGTGGCTAAATATTGCATTGGAGCCCCGCAAATAATAAGTGTAAGAACTTTAATTAAGGAATCAATTGGTAGAAGTACACTCTGTTGTATGTAGCTCTAAATGCAACCGGGTCGTTTTGTATTTATAATTTTTTAAAAGCACATTTGTATTGTTTAAAAGCACATATTTACCCATTAAAAATACATTTTTATAGACTAAGCTAGCAAACCCGCTTTAAAAGACATATTGTTATGTACAACACAATCACTTAAATAAAAAGAATTTTTCAAAAAAAAAAATGTATGTGATTTTAAACTGTGATAATGTGCTTTTCAATTGTAAAATTGTGCTATTATACTGTAAAAATGTGCCTTTTTAAGCCGGTATATGTAGAGCTACATACAACCAGTTGCACCTTTAAATTCGTGTTAAGGAACGAAAGTACGTAGTGTAAGTTAAGCTTATTAATTACTTACTACACATTAATTAGTTTAGAGTCCGTTTTATACCGACCTCTATTCACCCGATTTTAACTAATTTTTATGAACTTATTTTATGTAAACTTAAATGAACTCATTTGAATTTATCAAAACTTATTTTAGTTACTCCTTCCGTCCCAATTTAATCACTGCACTAAGTTTTTCACAGATTTAATTTTATGCGATAAGTTATTGTATACCTATTATAGTTTAATTGAAGAGTAGGTACAGTAGGAGATAGTGGAAGATTTTTTTAATTAATTGTGAGAGGGTGTGTGGACATAATTATGGGTAGTGAAAAGAGAGATGTATTAAAATATGGATTTTTTGGTATTTACTACCTTAAAAATACACCACTTTTGTATTTACTACCTTATGAAATTTTTATTATAAATTACTACCTTAAAGTATGATTTTTTTTGCAATCACTACCACTTTACG
Source organism: Spinacia oleracea (assembly GCF_020520425.1). NCBI lineage: Eukaryota > Viridiplantae > Streptophyta > Magnoliopsida > Caryophyllales > Amaranthaceae > Spinacia > Spinacia oleracea. The sequence continues at coordinate 77,078,042 of NC_079488.1, forward strand.
GTTTTCTCATTTTAAAATTGAGATATCTCATTCGTTTCTTAATCATTTTAAGTGATTCAAAGCCCATTCTTCTCGTTTATGTGTAACGATTCCATAGGGATCTTGCTTTTAACATTTTGTAAAAGGTTAAACATATTAAATATTATCTTTAAAACTTTAAAATATTTATGAATCACCAAACGAATTATTTTGAAATGTCGTTCTCAATTAAATCCTTATAGAAAAAGGAAAATAATGAACTTTGAATCACTTTAAACGGTTAAGAAATGAAAGAAATATCCCAGTTTTAAAATGAGAAAACTGTAAAGTGGTAGTAAATGAAAAAAAATTGGAACTTTAAGGTAGTAATTTAAAATAAAAATTTCATAAGGTAGTAAATACAAAAGTGGTGTATTTTTAAGGTAGTAAATACCAAAATTTCCTTAAAATATTAGTGGATCCACGCCATAAAAAGAAATGTGACAATTAAAGTGGGACGGACGCAATTGAAAATTAAGTATGACAACCAAATTGGGGCGGAGAGAGTATAAATTGTCGTACTTTGGTAGTCCTTATCCTTCTTGAACTTGTTTTATCTGAACTTAATAATGTACGTTTTATCTGAACTTATTTTTAAAGAAACAAGTAAGTGTATATAAGGTGAACAAAACATGGTCTTAGTTATTACCCCCCAGTCCCTAAAAGATTGCCCAATTGCAATTTTTTGTGTCAAACTTTGAAAACTTTGGTCACGAAATCTCATTAGCTTAATTATAAGAAATAATATAGTAATCTGGGGTCGTGTTAGATTCGTTTCTGAAGGAAATAATGCCCTTGGTCCAAGTATGCATTCAATGTTAAGTCTAATAAATGCGGTTCAGTATTAATTAACAAGTTAATAATTCAGTGAGATCAAGTGAGCTGAATGCCTAGCTAGAGGCCGCTTCAGTTCAAGTGGACTTAATGATATTAATCCACAGCTTACTCTTGACTGAACCCGTAGGGTCACACAAATAGTACGTAAACGGATCAAGTATTTAATGGCATTAAATACTCCATCTATGGATATTCGGAATCGACAGATCTTGGTTTCAGTGGGAGCGGAGATCGTCACAGGCAAGAAATGAATACTCCGGAAACGATGATATTGCCGGAAACGGAAATATGGATCGTATCGGAAATATAAATATTATCCAAGTCGTAGATGTTGCCGGAAACGGAAACATGGTACGTATCGGAAAATATTATCGGAAATGGAAATATTGCCGGAATCGGAAATATTGCCGGAAACGGAAATATTGTCAGAATCGGAAATATTATCGGAATCGGAAAATAATTCCGGAAACGGAAATATTAAATATTTGTTCGAAACGGAAATTGATTCCGGAATCGGAAATGTTGAATATTGTTCGTATCGGAAATGAATTCCGGAATCGGGAAATTAATCGGAAGCGTATCGTACGAATTAGCATCGGACGAGGCCTGCCAGACGAAGGCCCAGCACGAAGCCGGGCCATCGCCCAGCAAGCCAGCGCGCCACAAACACACCAGCCAAGGCTGCGCCAGGCCCACCGCAAGGCAGGCCCAGCGCGCGCCAAGGCTACGGCAGCGTGTGGGCTTGCGGCAGTGGGCTGCGAGCTCGCGGGCTGCGCGCGCGCGCATGGCGCCCCTCATGGGCTGCTGTGCGTGCGTGTGTGTTTGTGTGCTACTCGAATACTAAAGCTACCGGGATTTGTCATATGATTAAATCTAATCCTAAAAGATTTAGTTTATTTAATTAGAGTCCTAGTAGGATTATAATTAAATAAATTAGTATCCTAATAGGATTCCAAATCCTTTTCCATAACTCTATAAATAGGTGCCTAGGGTCACATATTTACATCGAGCATTCAAGTATTCAAAGTGAGTTTTTGAGAGCAAAATTCAGTCATACAATTGCCTATAAAGTGCCGAAAATTCAGAGTACCTTAAGGGCGATTCTAGTTGGTCAATCTTAAGGCGGATCCGGACGTGCTGTGGACTATCTACGGAGGGACGACACTTGGAGTCCTAAAGACTTGTTCTTGTTCGGTTCGGGCGCAGCTAGGGAAGGCACGCAACAAAGAGTATGCATCTAAACTATGCTAAATGATTATGTGTAAATAATATGTTTTCCTGGCTTTATGGTTTTTTCCGCATGATTTATGAATTGTCATATGTATCATAACCTAACAATGGTATCACGAGCCTCTTATTATTTTCATAATCTAAATTGCATGAACATGGTTAAATATTACAAATTTGCAAGAATTAAAAGGGGTGATTAATTTTCGTAATTGTTAATTAATTGCAAATTGCGTTTATTTAATTATACGTACGCAGTTTTTCGGCAGTTTCTTCGTTACTCATCCAAATCGAGTGATTTTTGTGTCAATTCCGCATGTAAAAGGCATTCTAAAAATTTTGATATAAAAAATGTTTTTTTTTCTGCCGAACCCAGAATTCTCAAATTCGAAGCCTAACTATGACTTTTCGGAGGTTTTAGTTTTTCGAATGCAAAATTTCGTAAATTTAAGATGTTAAATTAAATATTTGCGATTCTTGTTGATAAATCTTGAATTTTTGATTGACCTACTGTATATGTTTAACAAGTTTGAATGCCTAGCCTTGTTAATTATGCAATCTAATTTGTAATTATGATTAATTTGTTGAAAATTAGAATAATTTAGAATTAATTTGATTTTCATAATTAATTATAATTTAATTAGATACCTATGATTAAAAACCACCATAAAAATTGTAAATTTATGTTAAATTTTAAATTTTTATGACCTAGACTTGAATCCATGTCAATCGGAAATCAATTGAATAATAAATTTACGATTTTTCGCCCTAAAATTATAAAATTAATATTATTTATTAAATTGTCATTAATTTTAAATATAAATTTTTTAAATTTTATGCGATTCGCTCATATAACTTGCACGCACAAAGCAATGGACGCTACGTGTTACCCTTAAGGGGTGTTGTATAGTGCGGGCATGTGACGACGAGCAAGGGAGCTCGTCGCCCATGCGGCACGAATGCAATGAGCAAGGCCATGGTGCACGAGCACAAGGCAGCAGCCCTGCCTTGTGTCGTGGGCTGTGAGAAATGGACGAATGGGCGAGGGCGAAAGCAAGGCACTGCAGTCGCGTGTGGGCAGCAAGCGAGCTGCGCCACAGCGCGCACTACCTCGCGCAAGCGTGCGGAGCCTCGCGCGCAGCGAGCGCAAGCTCGCGTGCCACGAGTGCTACGCCCAGCGTCGATGCCTCGCGCAGCGAGCGATGGCTCGCAGGATCGAGCGCTGGCAAGCGCGCGCAGCGAGCGATGGCTCGCGTGCTTCGAGTGCTGGCGCGCGCAGCGAGCACCAGCTCGCGTGATGCCTTGCGAAGGAAAGCAGCAGCAGCGATGCGACGCAGCGCATGGGCTGCGCGCACATGGCCAACGATGGCTGTGTGCGTGTGGCCCATGGGCGTACGTTGCGGGGGGTTGTTGCGTTGCGATTAGATCGTTTTGAAATTTTAATTTGAAATTTTCAGTTTACGTAATTTTAATTAATTTTAAAATTAATAATTTAAATTATTTTCTTGGATTTTAATTTTGAATATTGTAATTATAATAAATTTTATTTATTCTAATTATTTTACTAAAATTAAAATCATGAATTAATTTAAATACGACTGGAATTAATTAAACTTTTTGGATTCAATTATAAATTTTTATGAGCTTTAAATTTTAATTAAATTTGTATGTTTCCGGTTAGACTAGAAATACATTTTTATGTTTAAAATTAGTAAAGCATATGAATTTATTGGTTTAAGTGGGAGCCCTTTTTAGTCATAAACTCTTGATTAGGTCTACAAATCCTTAAGGTTAAAACAACTTGATTAGAATTAATAAGGACTGAATAATTGGTAGATTATTGGTGCCCTTGATTAATTGCTGCAAATATTTACGTGATGCATAATGTGTTTTACTAACCAGCTATGTGGGTCATTCATGTTAATGAATGGGTGAATGGTATATATTGTATATGTACTGTTTTGCAGGTTATGAAGTGACTAGTATGGCCCAAATAGGATAGAAAATATGGTCTGCGTACCATTAATTTGAATGTAATTGGTCTAAAGTACCAAAGTTGTTTTTCAATTCAAATATGGTCTGCATACCATCAAATAGTTGTAATTAGTTTTAATTATAGCTTATCCTATTTGAAGAAAATGGTGCCTCCCACGGAGATTTTCAAGACGGACTTTGAAGTTAAAGCTTCAAGATGAAGTCGGGCCATACTAGATCACATTTATCTTATGCATGTTTTAAGTTATTTATTGCTTTTAAATATGTCTTAAATATGCATGAGATCAAAGCTTGATTATGTTGCATGATTAAGGATTTTAGTTCACTTAAAATCTAACCAACATAGTAAGAGCCTTAAGTTCCAAACTTAAAAATTGAGTTATAAGGTGCCATGCCAAAATATACACTTGCTTGGATATCCTTTACATCAATCTAGTAATAGTTTTCGCTCAGCGAGGTGTTACTTATTGGTCCTAAAGGGGCAAGGTACACAAATAATTGTGAGTACATGTTAGTTTTGGTGAAACTCAACGATATAAGTAAGGAGTCCTTTTATGTCGTGGCAAAATCGATAGGTTTACCTAATAAGTTCTTAGACGTACCTATCAACCAAGAATAGTTTCTAGACTATTAGCAAAAGGCTTTTGCTTACCTAAGATGTTTTAGGATTAAGTCGACAAACTGTGCTTAGTTCTTCAATGATTTTAGGATCTTGGAATCATTTTATTCACACCTGCCGGAACAATAAATTCGAATAAAATGCTAATAACTTGTTGAAATTGCATGATTGCTTTAATTTTCAAGTTATTACTCATGATAAATGTTTAGACTTTGCATGATTCAATGTATGTTTTAATTATTGTTTATAATTAAATATCTTGCACTGCAATAAATCCTTTTAGAAAGGTAACAGTAAATTTCCTCGATTGGTAGTAAATCCAAGAACGATTCACGGAAATGAGAGAAAATGAGCAATTTAAAATGTACGTTTCTTTTAGCGACTTTTATGGTTGTTTTCGAATATCAAAATCGAATGGCAAACCAATTGGTGCTTGTGAAATCAAAATACAATGTAGTTTTGAAATCATGAAGCATTGAGTTTAAACGCTCAGCCTTACCAATGGTTAACAACCTAATATCTTTTTCCATTTAATTCTCGAATGAGTCTAGTCCCTAGACATTCGAGTAGATGGATGCTTAGAGAACTTTAGAAGCTTCTAGTAAGATCATCTAGTTGAAACAAAATATTCAACATAAATTAAAATGGTAAAGAACCTTGTTGGTGACATTGGACATGTCTAACAAAGTATAAAAGTCAACACTAAAGAATTCAATTCTTAAGACTATAAGAAAGGGTACAAGAAATAGGAAAACAAAGGAACAGATGACAGGAATTTACAATTCCGTTTCTACCTATAAGTTTATGTTTAAAGAGAAGTGACCTAGGAATCAAACTTCCTTGGTATCATATACCGCTTGAGGTTCTTACTTCGGTAATAACTCAAATAATGGAAGCTAGGCCACACTAATGGCCTACAAGTGGGAAATGAAGCATGGCAATGCTACATTAGCTGTAGGGTCATCTAGTTTGTTTTAAGTCCCTTCAAGGCTGGAACTTAATGGCTATTTTGTTCCATAATCAGCATACCTAAATTTCTGCTTCAAACACAGAAAGACTCACATTCAGAAGAACAAAAACAATGCTTGTTTGTTTGTTTATTTGAATGAAATGGTCATTTACGGGATGAGTCAATATGCTTGATTAAAACAAACAACTCTTTAAAAGAACTTTACTAGGTTCAAATCAATCCCTTGATTTGAGTTCCACTAATCTTTGGCATTGTTGCTTAGACCATATCAACAAGTTAACATTCATAAGCTCTATTTTGATGGACTTTTGAAAGTTGATTGATTTCTAGATCAATTCAAGACAAGCTAGTCTTACTTGTTGAAAGTAACAAAAGATATGAACTATTGTTAGAACGCCTAGACAATAGAGTTCAAAGCTAAAGAAAGATTTTATGACTTTATTATTTCACATGGTTTTGAGTGCATATTGGTTTATTTACTCAATGTGATATAAGTTTGAATCTGTTTGGCTAGTTCAAAGATTCAGAAGTATAAAATCCACTTGGCAAGAAATCATAAAAATCTAGGTTAGATCATGTTGATGATTACTTGAGACCAAAATATGATCATCAATGATTGTGTGTTGTAATTTCACAATCTAGGTCCATAAGATATGGCATATCTTAGTTGGAATAATCGAAGTCAATTAGTACTTGATTCGATTAATGATGGATCATAAAGACTTTTCCTATAATTTCTAAAACAAAATGCTCAACTACCACCAAACTAAACCAGATTCGTCAAAGCTATTGAAAAGTAATTTTCAGAATAACTTTTCATAAAATATATCTAGAGAGTTGCAAAACTCAGTGGGAGCTTAGTGTTTGTCATTCGACAAACTAAGGCCCAAGTATAGATATATGTTTCATTGTGATTTATTCAAATGAGACACAAGGGTATTGTTTCTACCACGAATTTTTGAGAACATAATGTTTGTTTGCTCGAAATAATGTCCTTTTGGAGATTCGTTTTCAAAATGACAAGTGGGAGAAAATAGACCTCGAAAGTATTCGAGGCGAACAACAAACATAAATGGACATTCCGGAAGCTTTTCGAAGTTCTTTAGAAAATCCGAACACGTATTCTTTAAAAACTTTAGAAGTGGCTTTAAAGAATAGACATCTCTTAGAAGACTTTACAAGTGCTTCAAGGAGAACAGAATATTCAAAGGACTTTCAAGTGGCTATTGATATTCTATTATTTGATGTTCTATACCCAAGTAGGCATAGAATTCAAGTCACTGAAACTATGAGATTCTTCTATTAGATAGTGAAGAAACATAGAGATCAGGTCAATGAAACTATGAGATTCTTCTATTAATAGTGAAGAAACCTACAACTTGCAGTCAAACTATTAATGAGTTTGTGACCTGTAAGAAAGCTATGACGAAACCCAGATTCCCTAAAATGGTTAGAGGCCATATATAGACCCAAATGTTTTAAATGGTTAGAGGCCATAAAACATACTCAATGTTTTGATGACAAAATTGAAATTTTGTTGATTTGCAAGAATAGTTTCACACCTATTGGTTGCAAGTTTGTTTTAAGGATAAAAACCATCAAACATGAAATTGTGTTCACACACAAAGCTAGATTAGTTGCTAAAGGTTACAAGCAAATTCATGGCATGGATTGTGTTGAAACCTCATGCATAATCATAATGCTCAAGTCTATAATTCAAGCAATGATTGCATATTGGTACATATGACGATTGGATGACAAAAGTATTCCTCAATCAAATGATGGAAGAAACTATGTACATGGAATGTCATAGGATTTGTGGATCCAAATAAATGCTTGAAAAGAAAGCTAGCTTACGAAATCTAAGTACAGATTTAAGCAAGCAATTGGGAGTTGGAACTGTATTTTAGTGAAGCTAATAAGTATTTTAGTTTCATAAAATGTACATGATTCTTATAGATATATAAGAAGTTTAGTGGGAGTACATAAAACTTAATTGGTCCTATGTGTATCACACACATATCTCTCTATTGAGAAATAACATTCAAATGCTAATGACTTAGATTTGAGATTATTCATCAATAATGGACCATGGCGGAACTTAGTACAAACTGGGTACTAAGATCTATTTACAAAGATCTTATAATATTGTTTTGGATTAAGTAATGGCATTTACTAAATCAAACACGAAATACTCCATTGGAGATATTCGACCCATGTGAATAAATCTAAGTAAAAGAATGTTTGAACTATGTATAAGCATTTACCAAGTTAAAACATCAAAGGATCTAAGTGAGATTCTTAACCTATATTATATGTCAAAGAATTTAGCTGGATTCAGTATCTACTGAAATTGAATGAGCTAAAGTTACATGAATACAATTCAATTGAGAATTATTCTGCAAAAGAATTTATCATGTATGATATAATATGAGGATCGCCAAAAACGTATCGTATGACTTTAGGCATGACGAACATATACCAGTCTCTATTGATCTAAGTGAAGATCAACTAGATTGAGATCAAGAATACTTATGGTACTTAAAAAGGTACATAGGAATAGTTCTTGATTCAAGGAAATAAAGATATGCTAAATATTGATGCTACACGCATAAACACTGGCAAAGGATCAAGCAAAGACCCTTTGGAGTTAACCATTGACAAGGACGAGCTAAAGAGCATCGTGTTTCGAAATGGCAACATGGATTGGAGACCATGAGTTGTTGCGTGGGAAATTAAAATATTAATTTCTATGTTCTAAGATACAGCTGGAAAGTCTTCCACATATCTGTGAACTGCTTGGATAAGCAAATCCAAACAAAGCATCACTAGCAACCTAAACAGTTGAAGTAAAAGTACTTATTGCCTAAGAAGCAATAAAACAGGGTTGTTTATGTTAAAGAGTTCTTCACTGAACTTGGGAAGATCACCTATCTGCTGGGTTGATGGTTCTTCATTGAAAAATGCGTAGAACCACTCTTGAAGCAAGAAAAAGGTCTGCTAACTTGATGGTTCTTCATTGAGAAATGCGTAGAATCACCATTGTAGCGAGAAAGACTAGATCACAAAATAAACATACTCAAAAGATCTTATCATCTATCTCGAAGAACATTCGATGAAAAGGATATTAAGATTGGCAAAGCATGATAACTAAACCTATGCAACAAGTGAGAAGCAACACTTACATTGTAGCACTGGAAATCAAGCATAGCTTTGAAATTCCATGAACTGTTTTAGAAGATGGGTTTGAGGCCCATGGTTGTAAAACATTGGGGTTGAACATTTATCATATATGAAATGCATTTTTATATTCCATTTAATCTTGGTTTAGTATTAAATGATGAAGTCCCTTCAATTTGACGATATATTCAAGATAGACTGTCAGGACCAGTCCTGTGACTAAGAAATGTCTATCAAGTGAACTTGAATGTCAAAGGTTGAAAATGGTCCCTAGTCGGAGTTTTCTATAAAATTGGACGCATAGAAAACGTTAGACGACTAGAATGCAAGATGACTAGTAGTTCTGTTTCTTGAACTATGTGGACATGGCAATGTCATAATCATTTGCATAGATACTTACTTTGGGAAGACTAGTATCGGACAAGACCTATGAAACTTTACTGTAAGAGATGAAAATCTGTCATAAGTAAATTTCATTAAAATTATTAGACACTAAATCCTCAATACCTGAGTGATTTGAGATTACTTGTTTGAGAACTGGTTGCTTTGACGTTGACCAACCGTCGCACCGTAAAAGGAGGCTATAAAGGCAACGCTCAGGTAATCACCTATCAAACGAAGTCTAATCTCAAGATCGCAAGATTGGGATTGTCCTCCCATAAATCGGGATGAGATGCTTAAAAGTTGTACAAGGCCACTCGGAGAGCTAGAAACTGTGAAATGCATGGCCGTGCTCGGATGAATCATAGGCTATGATTATCTGTTTATTTGATCAGTTGAACTCTGAAACCGAGGAACACCTCTGGACATAATAAGGATGACAACTCTTACCTTATGTTCAAGAGCAAGCATCGAGCGACAAAGGAATTAGGAAATGCACACTTGTCCCTAAGGACAAGTGGGAGACTGAAGGAAATAATGCCCTTGGTCCAAGTATACATTCAATGTTAAGTCTAATAAATGCGGTTCAGTATTAATTAACAAGTTAATAATTCAGTGAGATCAAGTGAGCTGAATGCCTAGCTAGAGGCCGCTTCAGTTCAAGTGGAATTAATGATATTAATCCACAGCTTACTCTTGACTGAACCCGTAGGATCACACAAATAGTACGTAAACGGATCAAGTATTTAATGGCATTAAATACTCCATCTATGGATATTCGGAATCGACGGATCTTGGTTTCAGTGGGAGCTGAGATCGTCACAGGCAAGAAATGAATACTCCGGAAACGATGATATTGCCGGAAACGGAAATATGGATCGTATCGGAAATGTAAATATTATCCAAGTCGTAGATGTTGCCGGAAACGGAAACATGGTACGTATCGGAAAATATTATCGGAAATGGAAATATTGCCGGAATCGGAAATATTGCCGGAAACGGAAATATTTTCAGAATCGGAAATATTATCGGAATCGGAAAATAATTCCGGAAACGGAAATATTAAATATTTGTTCGAAACGGAAATTGATTCCGGAATCGGAAATGTTGAATATTGTTCGTATCGGAAATGAATTCCGGAATCGGGAAATTAATCGGACGAGACCTGCCAGACGAAGGCCCAGCACGAAGCCGGGCCATCGCCCAGCAAGCCAGCGCGCCACAAACGCACCAGCCAAGGCTGCGCCAGGCCCACCGCAAGGCAGGCCCAGCGCGCGCCAAGGCTACGGCAGCGTGTGGGCTTGCGGCAGTGGGCTGCGAGCTCGCGGGCTGCGCGCGCACGCATGGCGCCCCTCATGGGCTGTTGTGCGTGCGTGTGTGTTTGTGTGCTACTCGAATCCTAAAGCTACCGGGATTTGTCATATGATTAAATCTAATCCTAAAAGATTTAGTTTATTTAATTAGAGTCCTAGTAGGATTATAATTAAATAAATTAGTATCCTAATAGGATTCCAAATCCTTTTCCATAACTCTATAAATAGGTGCCTAGGGTCACATATTTACATCGAGCATTCAAGTATTCAAAGTGAATTTTTGAGAGCAAAATTCAGTCATACAATTGCCTATAAAGTGCCGAAAATTCAGAGTACCTTAAGGGCGATTCTAGTTGGTCAATCTTAAGGCGGATCCGGACGTGCTGTGGACTATCTACGGAGGGACGACACTTGGAGTCCTAAAGACTTGTTCTTGTTCGGTTCGGGCGCAGCTAGGGAAGGCACGCAACAAAGAGTATGCATCTAAACTATGCTAAATGATTATGTGTAAATAATATGTTTTCCTGGCTTTATGGTTTTTTCCGCATGATTTATGAATTGTCATATGTATCATAACCTAACAGTTTCAACATATATTTTCTGAATATTTTATAATTTTTACGCGTGTAGAATTAGAGTTATTTATGTTTAAAGTCATGTCTTGGAGACCGTACGTGAAAAGTCAAATGGGACAATCTTTTAGAGACAGAGGGAGTAGAGTTCAACTCCTTAATTAAGAGTTGATCTTTGCTGGATGACTCTCCGACCTAGAGGTGAGGGTGCCTTCACTCGATTACAAACCTCGGCTCATTGGCCCTTGTTAAATCTATACTAATATATTAAAAGGCGTTGCGATAAAAGTTTATGTGCCACGTAGAACTCTCCTATTTACGCCATGTCATCCACTCACCAAGGTTATATGATGTTATTGACAACCAAAAATCAATACAATAAGGTTTGAACACAAGATCTCACGTTTGGAGAAAAACTCTCGTTACCATCTTAACCAACCATTAATTGTTGTTTATCCATGCACATTAATTTATAAACACACACTAGTAGAAAAAACCCTTATTGCAGCGGGCTTTTAGACCCTTGTTGCAGCGTACATCGTATGCTGCAACTGGGGGGCCTGCAACAAGTCTGAACTTGTTGCAGCGTACAATGTTCGCTGCAAAAAGTACTTTTTTGCAGCGTACATTCAAATGTACGCTGCAACAAGTGTCAAAATTTTGGCAAAAATATTGACTTGTTGCAGCGTAAAAAGTCGTGTACGTTGCAAAAGACTCCACTTGTTGCAGGGTACATCTATTTGTACGCTGCAACAAGTCTGGAATTTTGCCAAATTTTTGACCCTTGTTGCAGCGTACACATATATATGTACGCTGCAACAAAGCACTTTTGGCGGGAAAATTCTAATTTTTTTTAGGGATACCTAGAGTGCCTTGCACCAAATATAGAAACCTGTCAAAACAATAATAGAATATCGCAACCGGTATAACAAATATAAAAATAATAACTGGTGTTTTGTATACCAAATATCCCAAAACAAAGTGCATGTAGTACATTTAAATATATGTACGTTCCAATTTCAACGTACGCATACATTTTAATATAAAAGATTGTTCTATAACATCTAAGCCAACTCGATCAAACGCGCTTAGGCCGATAATAAATACTTGCTGGTAAAAAACTTAGCCCATTGCTCAAGAACCACATCAATTTCCTCACTAGCATAACGCGCATTCCTCGTAGTATAGACCTTCAAAAACAAAAATTTAATGGGAGCATTAGATTAAATGTCATATTAGTCTAAATATGACCTATAACGACCCAATAAGCCTTAAATGTGCATAAATAGATTGGAATGAGTATTGAAAACTTTAAAACTAAGTATATTAATAATGTAATGAGTTTGAAATAAGTCATTAGTTTCTTTAGTTCAAAGCTGGGAACGAAAATGTTATTTTAGTCTAAATATGACCTATGACGGCCAAAGAAGTCTCGAATGTGCATAATAGATAGGATTGAGTCTTGAAAATTTAAAAATAATCATATGAATCATGTAATAAGTTTGAAATTAGTTTTTAAGTTCGTTAGTTCAAAGTTGGGAGCGAAAATGTCATTTTAGCCTAAATATGACCTATAACGGCCAAAGAAGTCTCGAATGTGCATAAATAGATTGGATTAAGTCTTGGAAAATTAAAACAAATCATATGAATCATGTATTAAAGTTTAACATGAGTTTTTAGGTTCGTTAGTTCAAAGTTGGGAACGAAAATGTCATTTTAGCCTAAATATTACCTATAACGGCCTAATGAGCCATAAAAGTGCATAGATAGATTGGAATGAGTGTTGGAAACTTAAAACTAATCATATTAATCATGTAAAATGTTTAAAATGAGTCCTTATGTTCTTTAGTTCAAAGATGGGAGCGAAAATGCCTTATTTTAGCCTAAATATGACCTATAACGATCAAACAAGTCTCAAATGTGCATAAATAGATTGGATTGAGTCTTGGAAACTTAAAACTAATCATATGAATCATGTAATAAGTTTGAAATGAGTTCTTAAGTTCGTTAGTTCAAAGTTGTGAGGGAAAATGTAATTTTAGCCTAAATTAATATGAACTATAACGGCCAAACAAGTCTCAAATGTACATAAATAGATTGGATTGAGTCTTAAAAAGTTCAAAATAATCATATGAATCATTTAGTAAGTTTGAAATGAGTTTTTAGGCTCGTTAGTTTAAAGTTGGGAGCAAAAATGTCATTTTATTCTAAATATGACCTATAATGGCCAAACAAGTCTCAAATGTGCATAAATAGATTGGAAAGAGCCTTGAAAACTTAAAACTAAGCAAATTAATCACGTAAAGGGTTTAAAATGAGTCTTTAGGTTCTTCATTTCAAAGTTAGGAGCGAAAATGTCTCATTTTAGCCTAAATATGACCTATAATGGCCAAACAAGTCTCAAATGTGCATAAATAGATTGGATTGAGTCTTGGAAAGTTAAAACTAATCATATGAATCTTGCAATAAGTTTGAAATGAGTTCTTAGGTTCGTTAGTTTAAAGTTGGGAGCGAAAATGCCTCATTTTAGCCTAAGTATGATCTATAACGACCAAACAAGTCTCAAATGTGCATAAATAGATTGAATTGAGTCTTGAAAAATTAAAAATAAATCATATAAATCATATAGTAAGTTTGAAATGAGTTTTTAGGTACGTTAGTTCAAAGTTGGGAGCGAAAAAGTCATATTAGCCTAAATATGACCAATAACGGCCAAACAAGTCTCAAATGTGCATAAATAGATGGATTGAGTCTTGAAAAATTAAAAATAATTATATGAATCATGTAGTAAGTTTGAGATGAGTTTTTAGGTACGTTAGTTCAAAGTTGGGAGCGAAAATGTCATATTAGCCTAAATATGACCTATAATGGCCAAACAAGTCTCAAATGTGCATAAGTAGATTGGATCGAGTCTTCGAAAGTTAAAACTAATCATATGAATCATGTAGTAAGTTTGAAATAAGTTCTTAGGTTCGTTAGTTCAAAGTTGGGAGCGAAAATGCCTCATTTTAGCCTAAGTATGATCTATAACGACCAAACAAGTCTCAAATGTGCATAAATAGGTTGGATTGAGTCTTGAAAAATTAAAAATAATCATATGAATCATGTAGTAAGTTTGAAATGAGTTTTTAGGTACGTTAGTTCAAAGTTGGGAGCGAAAATGTCATATTAGCCTAAATATGACCAATAACGGCCAAACAAGTCTCAAATGTGCATAAATAGATGGATTAAGTCTTGAAAAATTAAAAATAATCATATGAATCATGTAGTAAGTTTGAGATGAGTTTTTAGGAGCGAAAATGTCATATTAGCCTAAATATGACCTATAATGGCCAAACAAGTCTCAAATGTGCATAAATAGATTGGATTGAGTCTTGGAAAGTTAAAACTAATCATATGAATCTTGCAGTAAGTTTGAAATGAGTTCTTAGGTACGTTAGTTCAAAGTTGGGAGCGAAAATGCCTCATTTTAGCCTAAGTATGATCTATAACGACCAAACAAGTCTCAAATGTGCATAAATAGATTGGATTGAGTCTTGAAAAATTAAAAATAATCATATGAATCATGTAGTAAGTTTGAAATGAGTTTTTAGGTACGTTAGTTCAAAGTTGTGAGCGAAAAAGTCATATTAGCCTAAATATGACCAATAACGGCCAAACAAGTCTCAAATGTGCATAAATAGATGGATTCAGTCTTGAAAAATTAAAAATAATTATATGAATCATGTAGTAAGTTTGAAATGAGTTCTTAGGTTCGTTAGTTCAAAGTTGGGAGCGAAAATGTCATATTAGCCTAAATATGACCTATAATGGCCAAACAAGTCTCAAATGTGCATAAGTAGATTGGATTGAGTCTTCGAAAGTTAAAACTAATCATATGAATCATGTAGTAAGTTTGAAATAAGTTCTTAGGTTCGTTAGTTCAAAGTTGGGAGCGAAAATGCCTCATTTTAGCCTAAGTATGATCTATAACGACCAAACAAGTATCAAATGTGCATAAATAGGTTGGATTGAGTCTTGAAAAATTAAAAATAATCATATGAATCATGTAGTAAGTTTGAAATGAGTTTTTAGGTACGTTAGTTCAAAGTTGGGAGCGAAAATGTCATATTAGCCTAAATATGACCAATAACGGCCAAACAAGTCTCAAATGTGCATAAATAGATGGATTAAGTCTTGAAAAATTAAAAATAATCATATGAATCATGTATTAAGTTTGAGATGAGTTTTTAGGTACGTTAGTTCAAAGTTGGGAGCGAAAATGTCATATTAGCCTAAATATGACCTATAATGGCCAAACAAGTCTCAAATGTGCATAAATAGATTGGATTGAGTCTTCGAAAGTTAAAACTAATCATATGAATCATGTAGTAAGTTTGAAATAAGTTCTTAGGTTCGTTAGTTCAAAGTTGAGAGCGAAAATGCCTCATTTTAGCCTAAAAAAGACCTATAACGACCAAACAAGTCTCAAACGTGCATAAATTCATTGGATTGAGTCTTGAAAAATTAAAAATAATCATATGAATCAGGTATTAAGTTTGAAATGAGTTTTTAGGTACGTTGTATTAGGTATTTGAGAAAAAAGAGCTAGAATGTTCTTGAATAAGAAACTCTGAAAAGAAATAATGCCTTGAAGTGGTATAGTTAAGAAATAAAACCTTTATTTAGCAGTGCGTCATTTCAGAAACATAGATAATTTGTTCAACTCCAAAATAAAGCAGTACTTGAGCATCCTCCATAATTGCCGATTATTGTAGCTAGAAATCAAAATCCAAAGTAAATTAGAAACAATTAACAAACCACATAATATACACACTGGATGTAATAGAGAAGGTTATTATTAAGAGTGGTATACCGCATAAGTTAGTACTCCGTATTTTCATTGTATTCTGTTTCAGATGTTATATTCCGCTTACATAAACAGAATTAACCTTCCAAGTAGTTCAGATGAACTTCGATGAATGAGGAAGGAGGTTCAACGAGCAATCAATGGAGGGAACAGACAACCACAAACCCCACAGAGAAAAAAAACATGAGCCTACAAGAACAATGTTAAACACAAGAATATAATACTTGAGATGCATTCAACTCTGGAAGACCTGGAGCGCCAAATCGATGAGGCAAAGTATTTCAAACCACCTGCATCTCGACTTCATGTCCCAACAAATGGTGATAAATATACCTGTACCAATTTAAAGACTTAAAATATCAAGCAACAAAGTGAAAAGGAATACAATGCTTATAATTGCATGGAAATGCTGACATAAAGAGATGTAAAAGAATAACTAGTATTTTACAAATTACGACAACTATCAATACATCTTGTTCTCAAAGATCAATTGTAGTTGACAATAAAATCATGTAAATATGGGATAATCAAACTATAAAATCAAAAAATTAAACAGGAGGGGCAAAAATTGCGTAAAAATCTAATCACATGGCGATTTAAGGTCTACTTGAAATCTAAATCTCACATCATATATGAAGTATATATGTTTTAGAATCCCTCAAGTTCATCTCATGTAATTGTTCCACTGTGAGTGGGGTAAAATTTCAGCATCTCTAGAGTATATGACGCCTATACTCGGCGAAGGTAGCACACAAGTCATGTATGACTAGTTTAGTTTAGTCCTAGAATTGTTGAGGCCACTGTTGGCTTTGTGTCTCAACTCGTGCTCGTTCCTTATTGAACCATTTGGACTCCCTGAATCATCGTGCCATCTACCATGCCAAAGGATCAGAAAACAGAAATCAATCATTGAATAAAAGGAGAAAGTGGAAGTTTTGAACATTAACAAAATAGTTAACGAGGAAAAGATGAATTTGATCAGGATTGAGAGATTACGCTAAGCGAAGCATGATAGGAGCACATTGCTTGGTAAAGATGAGAACACGGAGATGTCTTCGAGTTCTCTCAATTTTCTTCAAATATTCTGCATTCACCAACCTGTATAAACTTTGTAGCGAAAATATAAGTTTAGCCTTGATTATTTTGCTAAAAGTAAGAGGGCCTGTTTAATTGATTGTCTATTTTACATATTCAGTAAATGTGACAAGAAAGCTCAACATGTACAAGTTATCCTCAACAGTTACATTTCAGTCTAGCCCTAAGCTGACATGCCTGCATGTATCTTTCATTTTTTAGGCTTTCGTAGCAGAGCAGGGTGGGTGAACATCATCTTGTGTGACTCCGCATAGTGAGCGAAGAACACCTTTTCATCCTGACAATTTAATACGGAGTAGACAACTACTCTTTGGTCAGTTCGTTACTTGACAAACAAATTAAATGTTTGATAATTAAGTAGTTTATTCAAAGATTGTTAGTATTCACTTTTCCCTTTAATTAAGCACTATTAGTGGTTTTCTATTTTTTCAGTAGCAGTGTGTTTTGTACGTGGGATATTTCTTGCCCACTTTCGTTCCCTTTATCTTAAGAGCATTGCATCAAGAAAGAAGTAACCTAAGCTTGTGCAAATTTTCAGTGCTAATAGCCAAATATTGTAATATGAATTGACACACAACAACGCAAATTCGATGGAATCCCTTTTTCACAACATTTTACTATCAACACAAGCAACACTCAGCTTCATAATTAGTTCTATTTGACTTATCAAGTTACATCCAGCCAGATGTTCTTAAGGCCTCATGAAATTAATGTCTTACAAAATAATCAACATCTTAACTATCCACATTCTTCAATCACCGTGTGGAACTTCTCCAAAGATTCACATACAAAACTGACAAGTTACTCTTGGAAAACAAAGGAAGAAATAGTGAACATATGAGTATATATCCTAGCTTGTAATAGCACCCAACACACCCACAATAGGATGAGCCATCCACCTCAATGACAAAAGGGTACACCATTCGATTACAATCAGAAACTCTTGATGTTGTTGATTTCTAGCTACTTGGGAAACTACTACAAGTCTACAGATCAAGCATGCACCTTTGCAACCTAATCATGTGAATTGCTAAAAACTAATTGAACAACAACCAAAAAAAATCAAAAAAAAATATAAATTGAACAAAACCCTAATCCGAAAACGGAAATACAGCTGGGAAGATAATTACTTACTGGTTGTGGCGAGGAGAGTAACGGCCGAGCAAGCACCGGAACAAGGACGCGACGGGGGGACGCTGAACCCCTGGCCGACCAAGCTGACCGAGTTTTCAGCGACTGAAACGTCACCCACCAGAGAGGACAGCGACGGGGGAGATGAGGCGAGAACAGACACCACCGGAGAGGACATCGACGCAGAGCCGAGCAAGGGCGGAATTCGACGGCGACGCAGGGCCGAACAAGGGCTGCAGTTCGACGGCTTGTTCTAAAAAATATGGAGATGTTTGGAGAGTTGGAGTTGAGCGGGGAAATGAGTTCTAAAATTTTGAGATATTTTGGAGTATTTTGAATTGCAGGGTATTTTGAAACACGGAGCCCGCAACAAATTTTGAGAAATGGGCTAACTTGTTTTGAAACACGGATCAGGACCTGTTGCAGGGTACAATAGCATGTACGCTGCAACAGAGTATGATTTTTGCTGCGGGCTTTAATTTTGTACGCTGCAATAAACTATTTCGCAGCGAACAATAAAAATGTACGCTGCGAAAACCCTTTAAAGGGTTTGACCCGCGTTGACCGACTGGTTGTTGAAGCGTATTAATACTTGTACGCTGCAACTAGGGGGTTGCAACAGGGGTTTTTTCTACTAGTGACATGTTAACATGAAGTCTAAAACAACTATATCTTTATGTTACCTTTTATTTTTTATGGAATATATTGGAATAAAAAATAGCAATTAAAATATTAGGAGAACAATGAATTAAACATGATATATATCATAAGTCTCATACCCATCAACTACAGAAATGCCATGTATATATCTTATTAATTTGAAGCACGTAGTTCCATTAGAAAATAAATTAAACGAATTGTAAGATGATCTAACTGAAAAATTATTTGGCATGATAAATGACATAACGTACATGTGTAATTGATGAACTCAATGAATCTTTTCACTTTTATGGACTAAATGCATTTTGGTCAAATATTGAGTTGAAAAATAATCTCGAATTTTAATTATTCAAAGTAGCAAGCGGGGCATCGCCCGGACCACACACTAATCTATTACTGTATACTAAAAGAGACACCAGGAATGACACGTGTCACTTCCTGGTGAAAATATTTCCCGCCAAAAACTCTTTCCTAAAAAGACATATTTATTTTATTCTTTTTTTATTTTCTCTCCTTTTGTATAAATGTTTATATATGGGAAAAAAATATAGGATTATGGAATATGCCATTATTAAAATTTTGGTAAAATTTTAGTCAAACTGTCATATCAATAATAGAAAATATTTTTACTCGATATATTGGTCAAATTAGCATATTAAATATATCAAATATTTTAGTCAGATCATCATATTAAACATATAAAATATATAATACGTAGTAATTTAAAATATGATAAAATGAGTACATTCGAGATTATTAATTATGCAATAGATTTAAGGGATAAATAATTCAATTAAAAACTTTATAAAAAAGATGATCAAATAATAATTTTTAAATAGCCGTGCGTGCACAAGACCTAATCTAGTTATGAATAAAAATGGGTGAAATAAGGTTTCAGTTCCAGTGTGATATCATCAAACAACCAATCAAGCAAGATCAAAGAGAATTTTTTTGGGGACGGGTTATCACTATACAAGTTACAACTTTAAACTTACATAAAAAAAAAATGGAAAATTTTGCATGCATGGTCAGATTCCGGCCGGCCAAATTGTTAAAATCGATCCAGTAGCTACTTAAGATTTTAATACTCCGTATAAAATGGATTTTCATATTCCTTTTTGAAGGTAAAATGAATTCACTAGTAAAATAGTCTATCATATGGCATCTAATTCGGAAAAAACCACGATCGTTGTGGATGAGATCTAACAATGATGAATATTTTCACTTTCAATCTGTTGTAGTTTTGAGATTGAATTACATGTACTTTTCTATTAATAAAATAAGAAAATTTGTTAAATGCATAGAATAGAAAATGTTAAAGGTCGCAACACGCGACCTTTAAGCCGTGTCGCAATGATGACATGACATGCTTATGTGTCATGCTTTAAATTAATTGGAAAATAAAATATTTAACTTATATAACCTATCATACATGTTACAAAAAAGGTAGGTGTAACACCCCGACAATTCTCTCTTTTCTAAAATAACCTTTTAATATAAACGTAGAGAATTATCAAGGCATTATCGCCCGTGTGAAAACGTAACGGCTTATTCAGAATTTTGCAGCGGAAAACATAAACTAACTTTAGGTTTATAAATAATCGATTACAGGTTTAGTCCCAAAAATCAACCAACAAAAATAAGGAAATATAAATAGTATGACAAGTTTAAAGTCCAATTAAGCAAACCCAAGTCAACTTAGCAAATCAAAACTAAATACAAGCTCTCTATTCCCGATCCCAATGATGCAACATCTTCAAACCTGCAGATGGACAATGCTTATTGATCCTTAGAGACTGCTCACCAAAGATTGGGTCATCACAGGATCAATAAGGCATAGCCATGATCAACATGCACAAGCAAAAGCACGTAATCAGCAAAGCTGAGTACTACATACTAAATCAATAATAATCCTAACATGATTCTATTAAACGAGCAACCCTAACATGATACTAATGAACACAAACAAGGGTAGATAAAACATGATAGTTTGACGACCATACTTGACCAGACTAGACTAGGCTAGACTTTTAGCAATAATATTATTTTAGTTAAAATAGACAATGGACCGAGTTGACCATCCAGAAGTCTTCACTAAGGAAGACGAGGTACGGGCGCGACTCCGTAACCTCAATGACCTGCGATATCGAGGAACGTTTAAATAAAAATAGGACACGGTGATCAATCCGGTCCCAGAAAAGGCCATGGGCTACCACCATGAACCCCAACTCCTGTTTGTCCGTCACTTCAGACGTGCACAGTCTAAAGCTATTGCTATTCAGTTTCACTTTACATGATTTACAAATTGAGATTCCGTTATGACTCAACCATTACATAAGACAGACAATTCACCTTTGTTCACAACTGTTTTTATCTTGGAATTAAGTAAGTGATCATAAAAGCATAAATCAAGACTCATTCCAACTTAACCAACCTTTCCTTTAACCATGAGCAACCCTGTATATGGGCATAGAGTTTCAACTTACTAAACAAGGTCCTCCGCCCTTATAAAGTAGTGAAAAGATAGAAAGGGAACAACAACCAATCGATCCAACCCAATCATATAGAATAATCTAGTGTTCCCAACCAACATGTTTGTATCAAACATCCATACTAACATGTTACAGTTCTTATAGTGCAAAATAAGTTCAATAAGTTTGTCCAACAGTATTAAACATGCACATTCCATATAACCAAGTTTGTCTATAATATCAACATCACCAAGTTCAACAATAATATCAACATGATTTCAACAATTAGCACACATTCCAAGAACGCAGGTACGTACGTACCTTGTGTAAACAAACTGCAAGACCACTTTAATAATTCAAAAGTCGCCTACGGAGAATTCTCCACCTAACAACAACCAATATAGACTCATATCAATTCATATTGAATTTTCAACAACATTAGGGAGCTTCAAACCCTTCCTAAACATAATTAGAACATTTTTCAATATCGAAACTTGAATATTTGGTTTCCTAGCATCATAATTATTATATTAATTATTGAAATTCGTTGAAAACTCTTTGCAAATATCATACTTAAATTTTCAGCAATATAACTTATTTAAAAACATTGCCAAGGCCAATCTACGTTCTTAGAACATCGAAACAATAAATTCAATAATCCACAATCATCCTGTCATGATTTAAAACTTAAAATTCATGCTTTTAATAATAAAAATCATTATTTCAATGCATTTATATAATCTGAAAATTAAATTTATTATTTAAACATAATATATAAATCTGAAAATTCTAATTAAAACATAAAAATGTATAATTTAAATTCAAGAACATAATTTGAATTATTAAAACTTAATTAAATTCGTTAATTAACTTAGGTTTAGAGAACAACCGAAATCAAGGAGGAGAGGAGAAGATTGGGCAGCGGCGTATGGTGCGGCGGCGACGGATGGCTGGTTGACGAAGGTGGTGTTGCGCGGCGGCGAGGAGGCTCGCGAAGAGCTGCACTGTTGCTTGCGAAAGGAGAAGGTTAAGGCTGGCTAGCGGCGCAATAAAAATGCACGGTGGCAGCGACGGTGCGGCGAGGCTGGTTGCGCGGTGCAAGTGGTGAGCGCTGGTGGTGGCTGAGCAAGAAGAGCAAAGGCAAGAAAAATAACAGATCCATTTATTAAGGAGAGAGGAACGAAAGAGATAAAGAAAGAATGAAGGAGTTACCGGTGGTAAAGGAGAGCGAGGAGAGGGACGACGATGGAGAAGCAGGCGGCGGTCAGGCGAGGTGGTTGACGGCGGCCTGAAGCAAGGAGAGGGGCAGCAACGCACTTCACGTGGAACTAAAGCAAAGAAAGGGTTTTGGTTTTGGTTTTACGTGAAATAGAAAAGAGGAAGGAGGATTATTTTGGGTTTATTGATTTGGGCTTTACCCATTTGGGCCTAGAATTAGGATTTGGGTTTTAGTGTTTGAGTCAAACCGAATAGGATTGTTTTCTAAATTCAATCGTGTTTTCGTAATTCGATTTCTTTTCAACGTAAAATTATAAAATTACTTTTGATTTCATAAATCGTTAAAAATATTTAAAATGTAATAAAACAAATATACGTTAATTATATATTTATTAATAAAACTCGTAAATTCTATTTTAAATATAATTAACTATACATTAAAATATATTAATAAAATTTATAAAATTACGGGGGATTACAATCTACCCCTCTTAAAAGAAGTTTCGTCCCGAAACTTGACACGAAAATTCACATATCTTTCCAAACTTTTCAACTTATTCTTATTGTAGAAGTACTTTGTGCCACTCTTGTGCACTCTTTTTCCAACTAAAAGTTACTTGTAATACTCAAGAATACATTTTCTTATGCGGAGAATCTATTTACTTGCATCAACATGTATAAGTTGCTAAAAATTAGCATAAAATGCATAAAAATACCATAGAAATAGGTCAAAAGCGCGAATTTCTATCGCATTCTACCCCCCTTAAAGAAAACGAGTTACGCCCTCGTAACTCATCTCAGGGAATAACTTTGGATACTTCCACTTCATCGAATTATGTCCCCAATACAATATTTTCACTCAAATCATTCCAGCAATGGGCTTCTACACTTTTTCCACACAATGCCTCAACATGTGACATCGTAATGCTCGCATGGTAACTATCGATGCACGACAATTCAATCAAATCTAAATGATCTCCCAACTTCTCTTTAAAGTCAATAGTACATGCTCTCAACATATCTCCCATGGTTTGGTTAGTGCTCTCAAGCTGACCATCGGTTACAGGGTGGAAAGCAGTATCATTTTCAATGTTGTCCCCAAGCTTCAACTGGACCTTATTGCCAAAATTTCAGACTTTTGTGCTCGGTAAGGATCTTACATGTTGCCCTATAAAGGTAATGTCTCCGAATATTCGCATATAACACAATAACAGCTATCTTTAGGTCATGAGTAGGTTAATTAGCCTCGTAAGGTTTCAACTGACGTGACAACGAGTGCGGGGGTCAAATGCTCTTTTACAATCTGGAAAGCTTTTACACATTTCTCCCTTCACTCAAACTTTGATTCCTTTTTCATCAGATTGGTCATTGGTCTTGCTATCTTCGAAAAGTCTCTCGGAAACCTCCTATAATAGTCAAATAGGCCTAGGAAACTTCAAACATTAGACACGTTCTTTGGAGTAGGTCACTCACTCACAGCTTGAACCTTAGTAGGATCTACAGACACTCCTTCTGCGCCACTTTCCTTTTCTACTGAACCTCATTACGCCTTTCATGGATGTATAACTCTTGGGCTTCAATCCTAGTATTTCACCAATTCATATATTCCCTTCTTTTCAAGACAACAAATTTCTAACGATCCTGGACCACTCGAATCACCTCTTAATGTTACTCCCTTACGTAACGTAGTTTTCGATCAATATAGTCCTTCACTTTTCCACTGGTGTCACTTATACACACATGACTTCAAGATTTGTATACTTCATTTAAGAAAAAAAAAAAACTAGATTCTTTCTAAGCGTCTCCAAAGTAATCCTCAAGATTTCATTATGCTCTTTTTGCATTCTTGAATAAATCAGGATACCATCAGTAATATAATAACGAACTTAATTCGGAATTCGTGGGAAATCTCATTCATCAATTTCATATTTATGGCAGGTGCATTGGTTAACCCAAAAGACATTACTCTAAACCCATAATGACAATAACGAGTCCTAATGAGGTCTAGGCCCTTATCATCTATCCTCAATTGGTGGTACTTCAACACAAATCAGACTTTGAGAACACACTCGCCCAATTCAATTGATCAAATATGTCATCTATCCTAGGCAAAGGATACTCGTTCTTGATGGTGTTTAGCTCCCTAAAATCGATGCATGATTCCATACTCTTATCTTTCTCCTTAACAAACAACACAGGATCTCCCCACGGTGATGCACTAGGCCTAATATACCCCTTAACGAAACAAATCTTGCAATTGTGTCTTAATTTGCTCATTTCGAGAGGTGTCATTCTATATGGTGCTTTAGTTATAGGTGTCGTTCCAGGAACTAAGTTTATAGTGAACTCAAAGGCTCCAACAGGTAACATACTTGCAATTTCACTCGGAAACACATCAATGAATCCACTCACAATACATCCCTGATTTCCACTCCAACTTCTTTACCCACCTCTAACACACTGCAGAAAAACAGTTCACACTCCTTATTCATCAAGTCCTCACTTGCATTACAGAAATAACTAAAGTTCTTGGACTTCTCAAAACATCTACATGAGCTCAACCTTTCAATAGGGTTCCTTAAACTTACTTTCTGCATTTCACAGTCTACCTTAGCCTTGTACAAACTTAGCCAGTCCATCCCCAGAATTACATCCAGGTCCCTCAGATTAAACTTTTGTCAAACCAGAAGGGAAAACGCAATCTTTTATCTTCAAAGGCAAGTTCTTAAATAATCTTATACACCTTATGGTTACACCAGTAAGCCTAATAACGGGTAAATCAATCATTCAAAATCTACTAACTTCAGACTCTTAATAAGAGATGACGAAACAAAAGAATAAGCTTTCCCTGAATCAAATAACTTTCTAACTAGCACAGAGTTAATAGAATAGTAACAGAAACTAAGTCAACAGGTTGTTCAGCTTCATTTCGACTTATCACAGACAGTTTACCCGGGGCCTTGTTATGGTTGTTATTCTAATTAACATACTTATGGAGGTTTCCTTGGCTGTCTTGCGACCCTATAGGCTTCAAACTCTAATTTCTTGACTGGTTAAATCCCGACTTCACCTGGTTAGCACTCTCATTACCATTTTGTTCCTTTTTCCGTTTAGTAAAGCACTCATACTTCCTATGCCCCTTTTTCTAACAATAGTTACCGTTCATTAATTCTCCCTTACAATTCCTACCAGGATGGTTGTTATTGCACATCTTACAGTGATACACCTTCTCCGATTGGTTCCTATTGTTGTGCCCCTGTTTGTTCCTTCCTTGAAAGTTTCCATATCCATTCCCATTCCCATTTTCATTCATATTCCTCCTGAAATTCCCTTGGTTTTCCCCAGCATTACACATTTTTCTTTTCTCCCAAGAACAATATTTTTCTTGTCCCTTCTAGACTGCAAACCATAAATATGAGCAGCTTTCACATACACAATATCCAAAGATGTAAAGGTTTCCCCACCTAATCCTAATTGGATCTCCTCAGTCAAACCTTTCTTAAACCTCAGAGCCTTTAGCTCCTATGTGGCTACAACCTCAGGTGCAAACTACGACAGTGCTATAAATTTGCTATAGTAATCGGCAATGGTCATGCTCCCCATACTAAGGTTTACGAATTCCTAAACTTTTTGCTTTCTCATAAAAGGTAGGGTAAAACTTTCCCTTAAGGCAGTAACAATTGAATCCTAATTGAATATCTCAGCAGTGCTAAGACTAACTCTATTCTCTTTCCACCATAAATCAGCTTCGTCTTTCAAATACATGACAACTTGACCCACTCTCATATTCTAAGGACAGTTCACAGCCTCAAACAATTTCTCAAACTCTCTAACCTAGTTCTCTAAAAAGTAAGATCAGTTTCCCCCTTAAAGTATGGTGACTTAACTTTGGCTAGTCTCTCAAACATGTCCTCAGCAAAATCGGGACGCTCAGTTCTCTCTTGGGTCAGCTTTTCCGCCAAGAGGCGAATAGCAGCAACTAAGTCATTATTGTTGGTCATTCTATAACACGACATGAAATTAATACATTCTACTCTAGGTTCGAACTATAACGCATATGTATTCTCTAAGGAAAAGATTTGATCATAGAGATCACATCAATAAACAATTATCCAGGAAAGTACACAATCATTAGAGTAATCATCACTTATCCAGGAAAAATATTCACCTAAGGCATAACATTTTGAATCATATCGGTCATAAGGGTCTAGATTTCCCCTCATTTCCTTTATGCACTCAAATCACTTATTATTCTTGTGGCAATTCAATTGTTCCACAATTCACATTGAGTATGCAAACAATAAAAGAATTAATCTCTTGCGTGCTACTTAGAGCTTGGAGTATTATGAAATTCTCAAAATGAAAATAATACTTGAACTTTTATTGCTAATTCTATAAAGGTTTATTACATCCTTGAAAAGAATAAATAACAAACCAAACTCCTATTGCTTTAACTTTAAACTGTTGTAGCTTTGCTACTTATTCTCCAAAACATTTAAGAACAACCTAACTATTACAACTTTAAATGTTTAAAGCATCTTGTCTATCTGTTCTTTCCTTGGAAATTTGTGAAGTGAAATCTAGATCCTCAGTATTCGTCGATTTTCTCGAAGGATCCTATGTTGGTGTACTTGGAAAGAAGCATTTTATTCATGAAACAAACAACTTAAGATCTTACTAACGATTTCCCAACCAAAGCATAATCAGAATTTAATAAAACAATAAGTTTGGTGGAATCAAACAATTTCTATGCACATTTACATGCAACACTTAAACATTTAACACATGCACATAGCAATTAACTTCTTATGTTAGCAATTAACTACTAATGCACATATAATTCTATCCTATATGCCCTTTCCTATATTACCCATCTCTCATAATAAATCATAATAGGTCAAACATTGAAGAATTTAAAGAATAAAACAAGAACGATTAGTAAGAAAAAGTTTATTAAACGAATTAATAATAAACGAATAAATAAAATAAAGAATTTTTTTTTTTTTTTTTTTTTTTTTTTTTTTTTTTTAAAACGAATAATTAATAAGAAATTTTTATTAAACGAATAAATAATAAACGAATACATATTTATTAAGCGAATAAATATTAAACGAATAAATATATTTAAGGAATAAGATTTTTTTTTTTTATTTTATTTTTTTCGAATATATTTAATTTAATTTCGAAAATAAAGAAAAACGTACTTAATTCACATAAACAAAAAGTTTCGAATAAATAAGTTAATTCCGAACTTAAATAAGAAATATTATATACTTTCAAACAAGATAAAAGGAAATCGGCCCCCCAAAAAAAAGTACCAATTTTTGAACACTATAATACGTAGAAGCTCGATTTTTAAGAAATTTATTTTAAATAACTAGATAGTTAGGCGCCTAAAAATTTATTAAAGTAAAACCTTAGCTTCTAGATACCACTTTGTAACACCCCGACAATTCTCTCTTTTCTAAAATAACCTTTTAATATAAACGTAGAGAATTATCAAGGCATTATCGCCCGTGTGAAAACGTAACGGCTTATTCAGAATTTTGCAGCGGAAAACATAAACTAACTTTAGGTTTATAAATAATCGATTACAGGTTTAGTCCCAAAAATCAACCAACAAAAATAAGGAAATATAAATAGTATGACAAGTTTAAAGTCCAATTAAGCAAACCCAAGTCAACTTAGCAAATCAAAACTAAATACAAGCTCTCTATTCCCGATCCCAATGATGCAACATCTTCAAACCTGCAGATGGACAATGCTTATTGATCCTTAGAGACTGCTCACCAAAGATTGGGTCATCACAGGATCAATAAGGCATAGCCATGATCAACATGCACAAGCAAAAGCACGTAATCAGCAAAGCTGAGTACTACATACTAAATCAATAATAATCCTAACATGATTCTATTAAACGAGCAACCCTAACATGATACTAATGAACACAAACAAGGGTAGATAAAACATGATAGTTTGACGACCATACTTGACCAGACTAGACTAGGCTAGACTTTTAGCAATAATATTATTTTAGTTGAAATAGACAATGGACCGAGTTGACCATCCAGAAGTCTTCACTAAGGAAGACGAGGTACGGGCGCGACTCCGTAACCTCAGTGACCTGCGATATCGAGGAACGTTTAAATAAAAATAGGACACGGTGATCAATCCGGTCCCAGAAAAGGCCATGGGCTACCACCATGAACCCCAACTCCTGTTTGTCCGTCACTTCAGACGTGCACAGTCTAAAGCTATTGCTATTCAGTTTCACTTTACATGATTTACAAATTGAGATTCCGTTATGACTCAACCATTACATAAGACAGACAATTCACCTTTGTTCACAACTGTTTTTATCTTGGAATTAAGTAAGTGATCATAAAAGCATAAATCAAGACTCATTCCAACTTAACCAACCTTTCCTTTAACCATGAGCAACCCTGTATATGGGCATAGAGTTTCAACTTACTAAACAAGGTCCTCCGCCCTTATAAAGTAGTGAAAAGATAGAAAGGGAACAACAACCAATCGATCCAACCCAATCATATAGAATAATCTAGTGTTCCCAACCAACATGTTTGTATCAAACATCCATACTAACATGTTACAGTTCTTATAGTGCAAAATAAGTTCAATAAGTTTGTCCAACAGTATTAAACATGCACATTCCATATAACCAAGTTTGTCTATAATATCAACATCACCAAGTTCAACAATAATATCAACATGATTTCAACAATTAGCACACATTCCAAGCACGCAGGTATGTACGTACCTTGTGTAAACAAACTGCAAGACCACTTTAATAATTCAAAAGTCGCCTACGGAGAATTCTCCACCTAACAACAACCAATATAGACTCATATCAATTCATATTGAATTTTCAACAACATTAGGGAGCTTCAAACCCTTCCTAAACATAATTAGAACATTTTTCAATATCGAAACTTGAATATTTGGTTTCCTAGCATCATAATTATTATATTAATTATTGAAATTCGTTGAAAACTCTTTGCAAATATCATACTTAAATTTTCAGCAATATAACTTATTTAAAAACATTGCCAAGGCCAATCTACATTCTTAGAACATCGAAACAATAAATTCAATAATCCACAATCATCCTGTCATGATTTAAAACTTAAAATTCATGCTTTTAATAATAAAAATCATTATTTCAATGCATTTATATACTCTGAAAATTAAATTTATTATTTAAACATAATATATAAATCTGAAAATTCTAATTAAAACATAAAAATGTATAATTTAAATTCAAGAACATAATTTGAATTATTAAAACTTAATTAAATTCGTTAATTAACTTAGGTTTAGAGAACAACCGAAATCAAGGAGGAGAGGAGAAGATTGGGCAGCGGCGTATGGTGCGGCGGCGACGGATGGCTGGTTGACGAAGGTGGTGTTGCGCGGCGGCGAGGAGGCTCGCGAAGAGCTGCACTGTTGCTTGCGAAAGGAGAAGGTTAAGGCTGGCTAGCGGCGCAATAAAAATGCACGGTGGCAGCGACGGTGCGGCGAGGCTGGTTGCGCGGTGCAAGTGGTGAGCGCTGGTGGTGGCTGAGCAAGAAGAGCAAAGGCAAGAAAAATAACAGATCCATTTATTAAGGAGAGAGGAACGAAAGAGATAAAGAAAGAATGAAGGAGTTACCGGTGGTAAAGGAGAGCGAGGAGAGGGACGACGATGGAGAAGCAGGCGGCGGTCAGGCGAGGTGGTTGACGGCGGCCTGAAGCAAGGAGAGGGGCAGCAACGCACTTCACGTGGAACTAAAGCAAAGAAAGGGTTTTGGTTTTGGTTTTACGTGAAATAGAAAAGAGGAAGGAGGATTATTTTGGGTTTATTGATTTGGGCTTTACCCATTTGGGCCTAGAATTAGGATTTGGGTTTTAGTGTTTGAGTCAAACCGAATAGGATTGTTTTCTAAATTCAATCGTGTTTTCGTAATTCGATTTCTTTTCAACGTAAAATTATAAAATTACTTTTGATTTCATAAATCGTTAAAAATATTTAAAATGTAATAAAACAAATATACGTTAATTATATATTTATTAATAAAACTCGTAAATTCTATTTTAAATATAATTAACTATACATTAAAATATATTAATAAAATTTATAAAATTACGGGGGATTACAGTAGGAATATATTAATATTCTGATTACGCATAGTCTACGTGGCGCCTATATGAACCAATTAAACTTCGACACGTAAGATTGCGACAATTAAATATTGTCGCAACTTGCGATCTTTATAGCAGAACCTAAAGAAAAAAAGTCCCTCTCGCTAGGGTTTAAAGCCGCCAAGTCCCTAGGGTTCAGAAACCAAGTGCAGTACAGTTTTTCAGTCTGATTTTCGACCTTTTTGTTGGTTCGAGTGCCCGATTTCAATCATGGCGGATAGTTTATTGAATGATTGGGAAAAACTAAAGTTAACTGAGGAAGAAAATGTGGTGTTTGGAGGTAACTACGAGGATGTGCATGACGAAGGTTACAAAGAACAGATTTCCTTAACGCTCGTGGGGAAATTGCTTACTGGTAGACCCTTTAATATGGAGGCAATGCAAAGAACCCTAAAATCAATCTGGAGGTTACGAGAGGATGTCACAATACGCATGGTGGAAACAAACCTCTTTGTATTTCAGTTTTTTTGTGCTTCGGATAAAGATCGAGTAATGGGAGGTAGACCTTGGACTTTTGACAACCAAGTTTTGCTAATGAAGGAGGTAGGCGGTGATGAACAGCCGTCGGAAGTAGTCTTTGACAAGTCCCCTTTCTGGATTCGACTCTTGGACGTGCCTTTCGGGAGGAGGAATGCTTCCTTTGCTTATGATGTAGGGGAAGACCTGGGTGGATTCTTAGATTTTGATGATTCAGACCCACTTGGCTGGAAGGAGTTCATGAGAGTTAAGGTACTGCTCGACATCGATAAACCTTTGCGCAGGGGAATGAAGATTGCAACAGGTTACAATAAAGAGAAGTGGGTAGGGTTCAAATACGAAAGAGTTGGTGATTTATGCTTCTTTTGTGGGCGGATGGGTCACACGGATCGTGATTGCTTGTTCATTGAGGCGCGGCAAGATCCAAGCAAGCCTATAGTGTACAGCTATGGCCCGTGGTTAGTCGCGTCGCCGCATAAAAGACCGAAGTTTACAGTTTCAAACAGGGACAAAGAGAGGAGGTGGGTGAACAGTTTGAGGGGTTCGTCATCCTTCAGGGCTCCAGGGTACAATGACGCCAATGCAGTTCGGCTTGGTCCACCAGGGGCAGCGAGAAAACTGATCTTTTCCCCACCCAAACCTTCATCCCAGTCCCCACCACCTGGTTTCGAGAAAGTGCAAAGGGTGCAACCCTTACTAGCATCAGTGGTGCCTGAAGATGTGATTGATGCTGGATATGTGATCCCTAAAGAGGTAGTGGAGTGTTGTACAAGTAAAGAAAAGAAGGTGGAAGGACCTGTAGAACCAATAAATGGGGTGCAAGTGCCCATCCCCCATGCAACAGGGGTACCGAGTCTGGTTACCAGTAAGGCCGTAGGAAGGAAATGGAAGAAACTGGAGAAAAGGGAAGATAGTCAGGAGGTGACTACGGCTGTGGTGTGTTCCCAAAAGAGGAGTATTTATTCCACTCGCATGGAAATAGAGGAGGAGGAGGAGGTGTCGTTTGGGAAGCGTCCTAGGACTGTCCCTGTGGCTTCTTCGCAAGCTCCTAGCCCGGCGGAGGTTGGCAATGGCCAACCCCGCCCATCCCAATGAGTACCTTATGTTGGAACTGTCGAGGAATGGGCAACCTGTTAGGTTATGATACATATGACAATTCATAAATCATGCGGAAAAACCATAAACCCAGGAAAACATATTATTTACACATAATCATTTAGCATAGATTAGATGCATACTCTTTGTTGCGTGCCTTCCCTAGCTGCGCCCGAACCGAACAAGAACAAGTCTTTAGGACTCCAAGTGTCGTCCCTCCGTAGATAGTCCACAGCACGTCCGGATCCGCCTTAAGATTGACCAACTAGAATCGCCCTTAAGGTACTATTATTTTCGGCACTTTATAGGCAAATGTGTGACTGAATTTTTTTCTCAAAAACTCACTTTGAATACTTTTAAACTTGTGTTATAAATTGTGAGCCCTAGCCTCATATTTATAGCGGTATGGAAAGGGAATCGAAATCCTATTCAGATACAAATTAATTAAACCTAGAATCCTACAAGAACTCTAATTTAATTAATTTATCAAATAGAATTAGGAATTTAATCATTAACCGAACTCTGCATGTTTTAGGAAACGTGCACGAACACAAACACTTGCACACACACGCACGGAAGCCACGATGGGCCCCATGCGTGCGCGCGAGCACCAGCCCACTCAGCGCCCGCGCGCCCGCGCGCGCTGCGCGCTGCGCGTGCTGTGCGCGCTGCGCGCTGCGTGCAGCCTGCTGGGCCTGGCCTTGCGCTGGGCCTGGCGTTGCTGTTTGTGCGGCGCGCTTGGCTTGCTGGGCGATGGCCTGGCTTCGTGCTGGGCCTCGTCCGGGAGGCCTCGTCCGATGCTTATTCGTACGATGCGCTTCCGATTAAATTTTCCGATTCCGGAATTTATTTCCGATACGAACAATATTTAATATTTCCGATTCCGGAATTAATTTCCGTTTCGAACAAATATTTAATATTTCCGTTTCCGGAATTATTTTCCGATTCCGGTAATATTTCCGATTCTGACAATATTTCCGTTTCCGGCAATATTTCCGATTCTGGCAATATTTCCATTTCCGATAATATTTTCCGACACGTACCATGTTTCCGTTTCCGGCAACATCTACGACTTGGATAATATTTATATTTCCGATACGATCCATATTTCCGTTTCCGGCAATATCATCGTTTCCGGAGTATTCATTCCTTGCCTGTGACGATCTTAGCTCCCACTGAAACCAAGATCCGTCGGTTCCGAATATTCATAGATGGAGTATTTAATGCTATTAAATTCTTGATCCGTTTACGTACTATTTGTGTGACCCTACGGGTTCAGTCAAGAGTAAGCTGTGGATTAATATCATTAATTCCACTTGAACTGAAGCGGCCTCTAGCTAGGCATTCAGCTCACTTGATCTCACTGAATTATTAACTTGTTAATTAATACTGAACCGCATTTATTAGACTTATCATAGAATGCATACTTGGACCAAGGGCATTATTTCTTTCAGTCTCCCACTTGTCCTTAGGGACAAGTGTGCATTTCCTAATTCCTTTGTCGCTCGATGCTTGCTCTTGAACATAAGGTAAGAGTTGTCATCCTTATTATGTCCAGAGGTGTCCCTCGGTTTCAGAGTTCAACTGATCAAATAAACAGATAATCATAGCCTATGATTCATCCGAGCACGGCCATGCATTTCACAGTTTCTAGCTCTCCGAGTGGCCTTGTACAACTTTTAAGCATCTCATCCCGATTTATGGGAGGACAATCCCAATCTTGCGATCTTGAGATTAGACTTCGTTTGATAGGTGATTACCTGAGCGTTGCCTTTATAGCCTCCTTTTACGGTGCGACGGTTGGTCAACGTCAAAGCAACCAGTTCTCAAACAAGTAATCTTCAAATCACTCAGGTATTGAGGATTTAGTGTCTAATAATTTAATGAAATTTACTTATGACAGACTTTCATCTCTTACAGTAAAGTTTCATAGGTCTCGTCCGATACTAGTCTTCCCAAAGTAAGTATCTATGCAAATGATTATGACATTGCCATGTCCACATAGTTCAAGAAACAGAACTACTAGTCATCTTGCATTCTAATCGTCTAACGTTTTCTATGCGTCCAATTTTATAGAAAACTCCGATTAGGGACCATTTTCAACCTTTGACATTCAAGTTCACTTGATAGACATTTCTTAGTCACAGGACTGGTCCTGACAGTCTATCTTGAATATATCGTCAAATTGAAGGGACTCATCATTTAATAAACCACAAATTAAATGGAAAAATGAATTCTTTTCATTTATTGTGAATGATTAACCAATAATGTTTTACAAAGACTTAAACTCTAAAATTTTAAAACATAAAACAGAGACATCAAAGCCATTCTCCAATATGCTTGATTCCCATAGCTGCAGTGTGCGAGTTGTGCTTCGCCTGCGGCAGAGGTTTAGTTAATGGATCTGATATGTTGTCATCAGTTCCAATTTTGCTTATCTCGACTTCTTTTCTTTCAACGAACTCTCGTAGAAGGTGAAATCTACGAAGTACATGCTTGACTCTCTAGTGGTGTCTAGGCTCTTTTGCCTGTGCAATAGCTCCGTTATTATCACAATACAGGGCTATTGGTCCTTTAATGGAGGGGACTACACCAAGTTCTCCTATGAACTTCCTTAGCCATATAGCTTCCTTTGCTGCTTCATGTGCAGCAATGTACTCCGCTTCAGTTGTAGAATCCGCAATGGTGCTTTGCTTAGCACTTTTCCAGCTTACTGCTCCTCCGTTGAGGCAGAAGACAAACCCAGACTGTGATCTGAAATCATCTTTGTTGGTTTGGAAACTTGCGTCCGTATAGCCTTTAACAATTAATTCATCATCTCCACCATAGACCAGGAAGTCATCTTTGTGCCTTTTCAGGTACTTCAGAATGTTCTTGGCAGCAGTCCAATGCGCCTCTCCTGGGTCTGACTGGTATCTGCTCGTAGCACTGAGTGCGTACGCAACATCCGGGCGTGTACATATCATAGCATACATTATTGAACCAATCAATGATGCATATGGAATCCCATTCATTCGTCTACGCTCATCAAGTGTTTTTAGGCACTGAGTCTTGCTTAGAGTCATTCCATGAGACATGGGTAGGTAGCCTCGCTTGGAGTCCGCCATCTTGAACCTATCAAGCACCTTATTGATATAAGTGCTTTGACTAAGTCCAATCATCTTTTTAGATCTATCTCTGTAAATCTTGATGCCCAATATGTACTGTGCTTCTCCTAGATCCTTCATCGAAAAACATTTCCCAAGCCAAATCTTGACAGAGTTCAACATAGGAATGTCATTTCCGATAAGCAATATGTCGTCGACATATAATACTAGGAAAGCAATTTTGCTCCCACTGACCTTCTTGTATACACAAGATTCGTCCGCATTCTTGATGAAACCAAAGTCACTGAATGCTTCATCAAAACGTATATTCCAGCTCCTGGATGCCTGCTTCAATCCGTAGATTGACTTCTTTAGCTTGCATACCTTTTTAGCATTCTTTGGATCCTCAAAACCTTCAGGCTGTGTCATAAACACAGTTTCTGTTAAAACGCCGTTTAAGAAAGCAGTTTTGACATCCATCTGCCATATTTCGTAATCGTAATATGCAGCGATTGCTAACATTATTCGAATAGACTTTAGCATTGCAACTGGTGAAAAGGTTTCATCGTAATCCACACCGTGGACTTGCCTGTAACCTTTTGCAACCAATCTAGCTTTGAAAACTTCAAGTTTCCCATCCTTGTCCTTTTTCAGTTTGAAAACCCATTTGCTTCCAATGGCTTGGTAGCCATCTGGCAAATCGACCAAATCCCATACTTGGTTTTCAGACATGGAGTCTAATTCAGACTGCATGGCTTCTTGCCATTGCTTGGAGCTAGGGCTCGTCATAGCTTGCTTGTAAGTCGCAGGTTCATCACTTTCAAGTAATAGAACGTCATAGCTCTCGTTCGTCAAAATACCTAAGTACCTTTCCGGTTGAGATCTATATCTTTGCGATCTACGCGGGGTAACATTTCTAGATTGACCATGATTCTCACCAGATTCTTCTAAAGATCTATGAGTTTCATCCTGAATGTCATCTTGAGCATTCTCTAGAGTTTTTTGTTCGACTCGAATTTCTTCGAGGTCTACTTTTCTCCCACTTGTCATTTTGGAAATGTGATCCTTCTCCAAAAAGACACCATCTCGAGCAACAAACACTTTGTTCTCAGATGTATTGTAGAAGTAATACCCCTTTGTTTCCTTTGGATAGCCCACAAGGATACATTTGTCAGATTTTGGATGAAGTTTGTCTGAAATTAATCGTTTGACGTATACTTCACATCCCCAAATCTTAAGAAAAGACACATTTGGAGGCTTTCCAAACCATAATTCGTATGGAGTCTTTTCGACAGCTTTAGACGGAGCTCTATTTATAGTGAGTGCAGCTGTATTTAGTGCATGTCCCCAAAATTCTAATGGAAGTTCGGCCTGACCCATCATTGACCTGACCATGTCTAGCAAGGTTCTGTTCCTCCGTTCTGACACACCGTTCCATTGTGGTGTTCCAGGAGGAGTCAATTCTGATAGAATTCCACATTCTTTCAGATGGTCATCAAATTCATAGCTCAGATATTCACCGCCTCTATCAGACCGCAGTGCCTTAATCTTCTTGCCTAATTGATTCTCTACTTCACTCTGAAATTCCTTGAATTTGTTAAAGGATTCAGACTTATGCTTCATTAGGTAGACATAACCATACCTACTGAAGTCATCAGTGAAAGTGATAAAGTAGCTGAAACCACCTCTAGCATTTGTACTCATTGGTCCACATACATCTGTATGGATTAAACCCAATAGTTCATTTGCTCTTTCTCCAACTTTAGAGAAAGGTTGCTTCGTCATTTTGCCAAGTAAACATGATTCGCATTTACCATAATCCTCTAAGTCAAATGGTTCTAGAATTCCTTCCCTTTGAAGTCTTTCTAAGCGTTTCAAGTTTATATGGCCTAATCGACAATGCCACAGATAGGTGAGATCTGAATCATCCTTTTTGGCCTTTTTGGTATTTATGTTATATACTTGTTTGTCGTGATCTAATAAATAAAGTCCATTGACTAATCTAGCAGATCCATAAAACATCTCTTTAAAATAAAACGAACAACTATTGTCTTTTATTATAAAGGAAAATCCCTTAGCATCTAAGCAAGAAACTGAAATGATGTTTTTAGTACGACTTGGAACATGGAAACATTCTTCCAGTTCCAAAACTAGCCCGGAGGGCAACGACAAATAATAAGTTCCTACAGCTAATGCAGCAATCCGTGCTCCATTTCCCACTCGTAGGTCGACTTCACCCTTGCTTAACTTTCTACTTCTTCTTAGTCCCTGTGGATTGGAACATAAGTGTGAGCCACAACCTGTATCTAATACCCAAGAAGTTGAATTAGCAAGTATACAGTCTATAACGAAAATACCTGAAGATGGAACGACTGTTCCGTTCTTCTGATCTTCCTTTAGCTTTGGACATTCTCTTTTGTAATGGCCTATTCCATCACAATAAAGACAGCTTGATGTGGACTTGTCCTGCTTTGATTTAGCATTGCCCTTGGACTTTCCACCTTTCTTGAATGGTCTCTTTCTAGCCTTGAGTAAATCTTTGGCTTCACAGTCCAGTACTATTTCAGCCTTTCTGACAAGGTGAATAAATTCTGCAACTGTTTCTTCTCTTGGTTCACTTAGGTATAGTTGCTTGAAGCGACCAAACCCACTGTGTAGTGAATTGAGCAAGACAGAGACTGCCATCCTTTCGCTTATTGGTGTTCCTAGTAGACTTAGGCGATCAAAATATGAACACATAAGATCCACATGGAACCTCAGTGGGACGCCTACCCTTTGTTTAGTGCGAAGGAGCTGAACATGTGTTTCTTGGACCTCCATCCTATAACACCTGTTGGGAGAACTAACCTTTAGACCAGACATTGATTCAATCAACTCATGGACGTTCAGGTCCCTGTCCTCCGTACTTCCACGACAGATATCCCTCAGATTCTTGATGAGCGTAAAAGGTTCATAGGCTACAAACCTTCTAGCCCAATCATCAGGGATATTGTTCAGCATGAGACTCATAACCTTTTTGAGATCCGCATCCCAGGCGTAAAATCTCTCAGGGGTCATGTCTCTGGCATAGTAGCTTGGCATGGGATGTGACAGTACATACTCAAGTCCATTGAGTTTGACTATTTCAACTAGCTTAGCTTCCCATTCAAGAAAATTTGTCAGGTTCAGCTTGACCATAAGCTCAGAACCCATGATGATGTTTTGATTGTTGTTTGCCATATTAAAAACTACAATTGAAAAGAATAAACAAATAAATAACCATTCACAGTTCCTCTTAATAAACTTAAATTCTAGCATACATGCATAATTCAATGTTTATTAAGCATTTTATTCAATTTATGTGTTCCGGCAGGTGTGAATAAAATGATTCCAAGATCCTAAAATCATTGAAGAACTAAGCACAGTTTGTCGACTTAATCCTAGAACATCTTAGGTAAGCAAAAGCCTTTTGCTAATAGTCTAGAAACTATTCTTGGTTGATAGGTACGTCTAAGAACTTATTAGGTAAACCTATCGAATTTGCCACGACATAAAAGGACTCCTTACTTATATCGTTGAGTTTCACCAAAACTAACATGTACTCACAATTATTTGTGTACCTTGCCCCTTTAGGACCAATAAGTAACACCTCGCTGAGCGAAAACTATTACTAGATTGATGTAAAGGATATCCAAGCAAGTGTATATTTTGGCATGGCACCTTTTAACTCAATTTTTAAGTTTGGAACTTAAGGCTCTTACTATGTTGGTTAGATTTTAAGTGAACTAAAATCCTTAATCATGCAACATAATCAAGCTTTTGATCTCATGCATTTTAAGACATATTTAAAGAAATAAATAACTTAAAACATGCATAAGATATTTGTGATCTAGTATGGCCCGACTTCATCTTGAAGCTTTGACTTCAAAGTCCGTCTTGAAAATCTCCGTGGGAGGCACCATTTTCCTCAAATAGGATAAGCTATAACTAATTACAACTATTTGATGGTTCGCAGACCATATTTGAATTGAAAAATAACTTTGGTACTTTAGACCAATTACATTCAAATTAATGGTACGCAGACCATATTTTCTATCCTATTTGGGCCATACTAGTCACTTCATAACCTGCAAAACAGTACATATACAATATATACCATTCACCCATTCATTATCATGAATGGCCCACATAGCTGGTTAGTAAAACACATTATGCATCACGTAAACATTTGCAGCAATTAATCAAGGGCACCAATAATCTACCAATTATTCAGTCCTTATTAATTCTAATCAAGTTGTTTTAACCTTAAGGATTTGTAGACCTAATCAAGAGTTTATGACTAAAAAGCGCTCCCACTTAAACCAATAAATTCATATGCTTTACCAATTTTAAACATAAAAATGTATTTCTAGTCTAACCGGAAACATACAAATTTAATTAAAATTTAAAGCTCATATAAATTTATAATTGAATCCAAAAAGTTTAATTTAATTTCAGTCGTATTTAAATTAATTCATGATTTTAATTTTAGTAAAATAATTAGAATAAATAACATTTATTATAATTATAATATTCAAAATTAAAATCCAAGAAAATAATTTAAATTATTAATTTTAAAATTAATTAAAATTACGTGAACTGAAATTTTCAAATTAAACATTCAAAACGATCTAATCGTAACGCAAACACCCTACGCGTTGCACGCCCATGGGCCGCACGCACACAGCCATTGCTGGCCATGTGCGCGCAGCCCATGCGCTCGTCGCATAGCTGCTGCATCCCTATCGCAAGCCTCCGCACGCATTGGTGCTCGCTGCGCGCGCCAGCGCTCATCGCACGCGGGCTATCGCTCGCAGTGCGCGCGCGACATCGCTCGCTGGGCGCGCGAGCCATCGCTCGTTGGGCGCGCGACATCGCTCGCTGGGCGAGCGACATCGCTCGCTGTGCGCGCGAGCAATGCTAGGCGCAGCGCTCGTGGCACGCGAGCTTGCGCTCGCTGCGCGCGAGGCTGCGCGCTCTTGTGCGAGGCAGCGCGCGTTGTGGCGCAGCTCGCTTGCTGCCCACACGCGACTGCCTTGGCTCGCCCTACGCCCATGCCCATTCGTTCATTGGTCGTGGCACACGACACAAGGCAGGGCTGCTGCCTTGTGCTCGTGCACTACGCCCTTGCTCATTGCATTCGTGCCGCATGGGCGACGAGCTCCCTTGCTCGTCGTCGCATGCCCGCATTATACAACACCCCTTAAGGGTAACACGAAGCGTCCATTGCTTCGTGCGTGCAAGTTATATGAACGAATCGCATAAAAATTTAAAATTTATATTTAAAATCAATGACAAATTAATAAATAATATTAATTTCATAATTTTAGGGCGAAAAAATCGAAAATTTATTATCCAATTGATTTCCGATTGTTATGGATTCAAGTCTAGGTCATAAAAATTTAAAATTTATCGTAAATTTACAATTTTTATGGTGGTTTTTAATCATAGGTTTCTAATTAAATTACAATTAATTATGAAAATCAAATTAATTCTAAATTATTCTAATTTTCAACAAATTAATCATAATTACAAATTAGATTGCATAATTAACAAGACTAGGCATTCAAACTTGTTAAACATATGCAGTAGGTCAATCAAAAATTCAAGATTTATCAACAAGAATCGCAAATATTTAATTTAACATCTTAAATTTACGAAATTTTGCATTCGAAAAACTAAAACCTTCGAAAAGTCATAGTTAGGCTTCGAATTTGAGAATTCTGGGTTCAAATACTATTTTTGTCAAAATTTTAGAATGCCTTTTACATGCGGAATTGACACAAAAATCACTCAATTCGGATGAGTAACGAAGAAACTGCCGAAAAACTGCGTACGTATAATTAAATAAACGCAATTTGCAATTAATTAACAATTACGAAAATTAATCACCCCTTTTAATTCTTGCAAATTTGTAATATTTAACCATGTTCATGCAATTTAGATTATGAAAATAATAAGGGGC
The DNA here is from genome assembly GCF_020520425.1 of Spinacia oleracea. Classification (NCBI taxonomy): domain Eukaryota; kingdom Viridiplantae; phylum Streptophyta; class Magnoliopsida; order Caryophyllales; family Amaranthaceae; genus Spinacia; species Spinacia oleracea. The sequence continues at coordinate 77,119,418 of NC_079488.1, forward strand.
TCGTGATACCACTGTTAGGTTATGATACATATGACAATTCATAAATCATGCGGAAAAACCATAAACCCAGGAAAACATATTATTTACACATAATCATTTAGCATAGATTAGATGCATACTCTTTGTTGCGTGCCTTCCCTAGCTGCGCCCGAACCGAACAAGAACAAGTCTTTAGGACTCCAAGTGTCGTCCCTCCGTAGATAGTCCACAGCACGTCCGGATCCGCCTTAAGATTGACCAACTAGAATCGCCCTTAAGGTACTATTATTTTCGGCACTTTATAGGCAAATGTGTGACTGGATTTTTTTCTCAAAATCTCACTTTGAATACTTTTAAACTTGTGTTATAAATTGTGAGCCCTAGCCTCATATTTATAGCGGTATGGAAAGGGAATCGAAATCCTATTCAGATACAAATTAATTAAACCTAGAATCCTACAAGAACTCTAATTTAATTAATTTATCAAATAGAATTAGGAATTTGATCATTAACCGAACTCTGCATGTTTTAGGAAACGTGCACGAACACAAACACTTGCACACACACGCACGGCAGCCACGATGGGCCCCATGCGTGCGCGCGAGCAGCAGCCCACTCAGCGCCCGCGCGCGCTGCGCGCTGCGCGCTGCGCGTGCTGTGCGCGCTGTGCGCGCTGCGCGCTGCGCGCAGCCTGCTGGGCCTGGCGTTGCTGTTTGTGCGGCGCGCTTGGCTTGCTGGGCGATGGCCTGGCTTCGTGCTGGGCCTCGTCCGGCAGGCCTCGTCCGATGCTTATTCGTACGATGCGCTTCCGATTAAATTTTCCGATTCCGGAATTTATTTCCGATACGAACAATATTTAATATTTCCGATTCCGGAATTAATTTCCGTTTCGAACAAATATTTAATATTTCCGTTTCCGGAATTATTTTCCGATTCCGGTAATATTTCCGATTCTGACAATATTTCCGTTTCCGGCAATATTTCCGATTCTGGCAATATTTCCATTTCCGATAATATTTTCCGACACGTACCATGTTTCCGTTTCCGGCAACATCTACGACTTGGATAATATTTATATTTCCGATACGATCCATATTTCCGTTTCCGGCAATATCATCGTTTCCGGAGTATTCATTCCTTGCCTGTGACGATCTTAGCTCCCACTGAAGCCAAGATCCGTCGGTTCCGAATATTCATAGATGGAGTATTTAATGCTATTAAATACTTGATCCGTTTACGTACTATTTGTGTGACCCTACGGGTTCAGTCAAGAGTAAGATGTGGATTAATATCATTAATTCCACTTGAACTGAAGCGGCCTCTAGCTAGGCATTCAGCTCACTTGATCTCACTGAATTATTAACTTGTTAATTAATACTGAACCGCATTTATTAGACTTATCATAGAATGCATACTTGGACCAAGGGCATTATTTCCTTCACAACCCTCGCTCAGTTAATGCTCTTAAAGGGTGGTGTGCCACCCTTGCCCCCGACATTCTGTTCTTGTCGGAAACAAAGATCAATAAAGTGGCAGCAGAGAATCTGAAGAGTCGACTGGGTTTCACAAGCTCAATTGGAGTAAGTAGCGTTGGTTTATCGGGAGGGTTGTGTGTGTACTGGAAGGAGGCCTCAATAACTTTCTCTTTGGTGTCTTTCTCACAGCATCATATAGCGGGCAATGTCGAGACTCGGAGTGGAAAAAAGTGGTTGTTCATAGGAATTTACGGCTGGGCTCAAACTGCCGAGAAGTGGAAGACTTGGGCTCTCATCCGTATCATATGTGAGCAGGTGATGTCCCCTATTTTAATTGGTGGAGACTTTAATGAAATTCTTTCTTATGATGAAAAAGAAGGGGGGGTAGACAGTGAAAGGCGGGCAGTGGTAGAGTTCAGAGAGATGATGGATGACTGTGAATTTCGAGACTTGGGCTTCGAGGGACAATGGTATACATGGGAACATGGCTTAACAGCAGAAAATAGAGTACGAGAGCGACTCGACCGATTCATCGGTAACCAGACTTGGCATTCCATGTTCGAAGAGGCGGGTGTACAACATCTCCTACGTTACAAATCGGACCACACACCCATTTTTCTCTATTTGGGTAACCACCGAAAGAAGAGGAAGAAAAAACGGCAGAAAAGCTACAAGTTTGAGACGGGCTGGTTGCTGGACCCAGGGTGTGAACAAGCGGTGCGGGAGGCATGGCAGGATTCTGAAGGAGGGACTATGGTGGAGAGATTTGGTAGGGTGGGTGAGGCTCTGACTGGATGGGGGAAAGGGAGATTTGATGATCTTAGTAAAAAGATTACTGGTGCAGAGAAGTTGCTCAAAGCAGCTCAGGAGCTTGCTATTTCGGACCAATCGGTGGCTGAGTGTTCCAAGTTAGAGAAAGTTTTGGACGAGCTCTATGAAAAGCAGGAGGCATACTGGTATATTAGATCGAGGTCAGCGGAGATAAAGGACGGGGATCGTAACACAAAGTACTTCCACCATAAAGCATCCCAAAGAAGGAGACGAAACACAATTAAGGGGCTTTTTTATGAGAGTGGGGTCTGGAAGACAGAGGAGGAAGACTTGGAAAGAATTGTGGAGACTTTTTATGAAAATCTTTTCTCCTCCAACAGTCCATCTAATGAAGCTTGTGATACGGTTTTGGAGGCAGTGGAGCAAGTCATCACTGAGGATGACAATAGGGAGCTGACGAGACCGTTTTTGAAGGAGGAAATATTTGCGGCCATATCCCAAATGCACCCCTGCAAAGCCCCAGGGCCGGACGGTATGCATGCTATCTTTTATCAGAAATTTTGGCATATCATTGGTGATGATATTACGAGCTATGTTTGTAGTATCTTGCATGGTCTGAGGTCTCCAGGCTCTATCAATAACACTAATATTGCCTTGATCCCTAAAGTGGTGTCTCCCACCTCGATGTCGGAATTTAGACCAATTGCGCTATGTAACGTTTTGTACAAGATTGTCTCCAAGGCTATGGTCATGAGGATGAAGTCAATTCTTCCGGGTGTCATCTCTGAAAATCAAAGTGCCTTTGTCCCCGGGCGGTTAATTACAGACAATGCTCTAATAGCTTTGGAGGTTTTTCACTCCATGAAGAAGAGAAGTACAGGGAAGAAAGGCTCGGTTGCCCTAAAACTAGACATGAGTAAGGCCTACGACAGGGTGGAGTGGCACTTTCTGCGGAGGTTATTGATTCGAATGGGGTTTGATATGCAATGGGTCAGAATTGTTATGGATTGTGTGTCTTCTGTCACTTACTCCTTCATTGTTAACGGTCAAGTATGTGGAGCGGTTTCTCCATCGAGGGGACTTCGACAAGGTGACCCTCTCTCACCCTATCTCTTTATAATGGTAGCTGATGCCTTCTCCGGGCTGATCAGAAGGGCAGTGGTAAGCGGTGAGTTACATGGGACGAAGGCGAGCCGGAATGGACCACAAATATCACATCTCCTTTTTGCTGATGATAGTTTGCTTTTTGCAAGAGCCAACCGACGGGAATGCTCCAAGATAGTTGATATACTCAACACATATGAAGCAGCTTCCGGGCAGAAAATTAATTATGATAAGTCGGAGGTTTCTTTTAGCAAAGGCGTTAGTTTATCACAACAGGAAGAGATGATAGGTATTCTGAAGATGCAGTTGGTCAACAAGCATGCTAAATATCTTGGGATCCCAACAATTCTAGGGAGGTCTAAGAGGGTGGTTTTCTCGGCTCTAAAGGACCGGCTATGGAAGAAACTTCAGGGTTGGAAGGAGAAGCTCCTCTCTCGAGCCGGCAAGGAAGTGCTAATTAAATCTGTTATCCAGGCAATACCCTCATATTTAATGGGAGTATACCGACTCCCAGTGAGTGTCATTCAAGAAATCAAGTCCATGACGGCTCGGTTCTGGTGGGGGAATTCGGACCCTCAAAGGAAGGTGCATTGGATTAATTGGGATGCGTTATGTACTCCAAAGTGCTTGGGTGGATTGGGTTTTAGAGATATGGGGGGTTTTTAACATAGCCCTATTAGGGAAACAAGCCTGGAGACTAATGAAGGATCCCTCCTCTCTTCTGGGACGCGTCTTTGCTGCGAAGTACTACCCTAAAACTGACTTTCTCTCTTCTTCTTTGGGGATAGCTGGAAGTTACTCCTGGAACGGCATATGGTCGGCCAAATCTCTAGTCAAAGATGGTACGATGTGGAGAGTGGGAGATGGATCACGCATAAGCATATGGGATGATCAATTGGCCGTGGATGATGATGGAAGCATGATTGTGTCGGATAGAGTTGATGGATTGGAGGTGGTGCAGGACCTCATCGACCCAGCTACAAAAGAGTGGAATTATGAAGTCATTTCGGAAAAATTTGTAGAACGAGATATCAAAGCCATTCTCTCCATCCCTCTTAGCCACGAGCCAGCGAGCGACTCACGCATGTGGGCCTTCTCAAAGAACGGAGAGTATTCTGTAAAATCAGCTTATTTCCTTGGCAAATCCTGTAATCTTGAAGCATTTCACAAATCCTGGTCTGAATTATGGAACATGGAAGTCACCCCGAAAGTTCGACATTTTTTGTGGCGAATATGCACTGGTACTCTGCCAGTGAGGGCATTACTCAAGAGAAGGCACATGTCGGAGTACGATAACTGCCCATGGTGTGTGCATGCCGAGGAAACAGTTAAGCATGCTCTTTTCGAGTGTCCTGCAGTCAGTGATTTGTGGGTCGAGCTGAAGTGTGAGAAGATGGTTTGGAGGGACAATGTGGAGTTCATAGAGTTAATAGGGGCATGGTCGAAGATAGACAGTAAAAAGCTACAACTTGGAGCTATTCTTCTTTGGCAAATATGGAACAGAAGGAATGACAAAGTATTTAATTCCAAGGAGGTTCCACATCTGACAGTAGTTCAAAGAACCACTCGGGTGGCGGAAGAACATAGCACCTACACTGCTCGCATATATGGGCCAGTGAGAAAGCAGATCAGGAAAAGCCCAAAGAAGTGGATCCCCCCACCAAGGGATGTAGTTAAAATCAATTGTGATGCTGCTCTGAATGAAGAAGGATGGACTGGTTTAGGCGCGGTCGCTCGTGACTCAAAAGGGGAAGTGTTATTTGCAGCCACAAGGAGGGTTCGTAGCTACTGGGAACCGATCATTGCAGAAGGCAAAGCCATGCTCTTGGCTGTCAAGCTGGCGCGAAGATATGGCTACAAGAAGGTGGTGATCGAATCGGATAATCAGGTGCTAGTGGAGAGACTCACCAAAGCCTCGGTGTACTCGACAGAATTAGACTTGATATTGCATGATATCTTATCTTTGTGTTCTCGTTTTGATTTTGTAGTTTGGAATCATGTTAAAAGGGATGGTAACTTTGTAGCCCATCACCTTGCTAGATTAGTGCCGTTTGGTGTTGAAGAAGTATGGGTTAATCTCTGCCCCAAGGAGATTGCACCGTATGTTTTGATGGACACTCTGTCCTTAACTTAATACAAGCACTAATCTTTGCCCTCAAAAAAAAAAAATCTTTATAGCAGTACTCTGTATATCATTGGAAAAACCATATACGAGTACCCGCGTAAAAGAAATCAAAAAATTAAAGTAACCTGAATTGAATAAATTACCACTACTGTTGTCTACATGACAAGATCTCACTTAAATTGATAAAATAGGATTAAGTTAATTATTCTAATTAACTAAAATCAATTAAGCTATTAATTAAGCAGCAGGTGCATAATCATAGGGTGCATCATCGTCGTCATCGTCGTCTCCTTCGATTGCACGAGTCGGAGCCGGATAACCGAACTTAACATGGTTAATACCATCTTCCTTGTGAGCTTGGACTTCTCTTAGGAAAATTGCCATTGATTATAGACGTTAGTAAATACTGCGTATAATATAAATTTCTTAAAAAGGGAATTTCTTAGGAGATTTTGTAAGGTAGCTAGGTTACTACGTATAATAAAACTTTGTAAAAAAGAAAATTTCCAAGGAGATTTTGTAAGGTTGCTATGTTAACCAAAGGAGCTGAGGTTTGATCGATAAACTAATTATAGATCAAGTCATCAAGGACATTGAAAGCTTTATATAGAGAACGTATAAAAACAGATGATAGCGCGCCGCACAATGTAACGTTAGTTGCGCAAGTTATGCTCGTGGATAGGGCTGTCAAAAATTGACCCGATCCGAGAAACCGACCGAAATCGACCGACATCCGAACCGAATATATCCGAGAAGTAGAGGCTCTTGAACCCGATCCGAACCGATCCGACATTGATCCGAAATCCGATTTGACCCGTGAATCAAAGACCCGAACCCGATCCGCTAACAACCCGAGGAGACCCGTAACCCGATTAGTACCCGATTAGCTTTAACCAAACCGAACCCAAATCCGACCCGATAGCAATCCGAAATCCGATTTTACCCGATAACCACTGCAATCGACCCGACCCGATAAAACCCGATATCCGATTTAACCCGCATTGTTCTTGACCCGATCCGAATGAACCCGAAACCGACTTTCAACCGAATTATCACCTATCCGACCCGAGTCTACCCGGCATCCGAAAATAACCCGACTCGATTTAACCCGATAGCCAAAAAGTAACTACCCATACTCGATTTTATTTTATCTGATTTGATCCAACTAAAATTTAGTCTACTCATTATTAATATGACTCACCTAAACAAGTGAACTATTAATTACCTAAACTCCAACTCGATATACACATTTTTGTCATATCATAGCTAATTTATTGTCATTATTCCCATATAATTAAAGGTCTTAAACATTATAAAACAGCATGAAATTAATTAAAAATTACAATACTAGTTTTTTATATCTTTGGTCTTCCCATTTCAGTATTATTTAATCAACCAAGAATTTAGTTGATGAAGTTTGGTTCTACAAATATTATACTTCAAAACATTTGTTAATCATTATTACGTTAGAGCGAAAATGTAACCTTCGGACAATTACAATATTCATTGTTGGGATATTTAATTGTCTAAATTTAACTTTATAAGTTCATTTTTACTTAATTTAGATATCTTCTATCACATTTATTTTACTTAACACTCCACTATCTTCTATCACATTTTTTTTTCTTAAGCAATAAGTAATGTCAATCCTTCGGGTGAGTTTTATGGAAACAAGTATTAACACTCCACTATGACACTATCTTCTACCACATTTATATTTCAATAAATAATACGGAGAATCCCACTATCTCATTTCACGTCTACTTTTACAATAAATTAATATTTATATGAACAATAACTTATCTTCTACTCCGTAAAGTTTAGTGTCAGCGAATCTTGATAAATGTAAAGGTTAATTTTGGACGGAGGAAGTAGAATTCTAAAAATTCATTATTTGGCATGAGATATTAGAATAATAAAGCGATATGATTTGATAGTGAACTCAATAGTTACTCGATCCATAAAACATAAGAATACTACCAACCCGATCCTAGCTCAAACCGCAAACTCAATATGTAATTGACTCGGATCCGAGGTACGACCGATCTGAACTTGACCCTAACCGAGACTCACCTACCAAACTTGACCCGAAACCGAGATTTTATCCGATCCAGACATGACACATTCCAGCAGTAAACCGGTTAAAATATTAACTGAATTCGACATTCACCCGAACCCGAGACTTATCCGATCCGAACATGACCCGTACCCGCAGTAAACCGGTCAAAATGCAACCGTATCCGATATGCACCCGAACCAAACTAGACCCGAACCAAAATAAACCGACACAAACCCGTTTTTAACCTGAACCGGTTCAAACCGAACCCGAGATTTAGCCGAACCGAAATTACCCGAACCGAAACCGACTCGAACCCGAAACAATTAATTACCCGACTTCATCCGAACCCGAAGTTATCCGAACCGATCCGAATTGACCCGGATAGAAACATTCACCCGACATTATCCGATTTCGACAAGACCCGAACCGTTTATAACCGATCCAAAACCGATCCGATGACCCGATTTGACACCCCTACTCGTGGAAGTGAAGGAAAGGCTTAGTGGGAGTGTGTATATCGAATGTCAAGCTTGCTTGTATATATATATATGGTGTTGTTGAATGTTGTATCAGATGGAATTTTTAGTAAAAGGTTTGATTATATTCGAACCCTTTTATACTTATTCTCCATAGTGAATTTAAGTAGAGCAATCTTATTTCTTAATATCAGGAAAATGTTTCTTTACAAGGGATGTCCAGTACTAATGCTGGCAACACTCCCATATGCATTAATATGCATAAGACAAAAAGCTAAAAAGTAATTACAAAGTAATTATAACTTAAGTGGTGTTGTCAACTTATGGCAACTAGGTTCTAGCTGGAATACACTCACTAACACCCCCCCTCAAACTAGGAGATGACTGAGAATCAGTTATTCCTAGTTTGGAAAGTGTAAACACTTGCTATTGTCCCCATTCCCGAAAGGGAAGTTTCGATGATGAGAACATAAATCTCCACTTGGCAACGCATCTCCTATAAAATAACGAATCTCAATCACCCCTTTCATTTCAGCCAAAACTGCTATTTATAGAAACCTGCTAAAAATAGTAACTGTCGTGAGAAGTAGTTGTTAAAAGTGGCAAAGTCATAAAAGATAAAAATCTGTCAGAATTAGGTGTTGCACTCCAACATAAGTCCTAAAAGAGATAGAATTGGCAAAGGGAATTCTATTCCTGCTATAATTCGAAAATAAGAGTTACGTATTAATTAAATTCCTAACGAACCTAGAGTTCGTAACGGGCCCAGACGCATTCCGTCGTACTTTAATACGCACTAAGAAACTCGGATAAGTCTCAAAAGCTCCGTGTTTAAGAGTCCAGATCTGACAAAAGGCTCGGCCCAGATCCTATTTTCAACGCCTGGGTCTGGGCGCTGAAAATACCTGGGGCCGTGTCGTCTCCGAATTCTTTTTGGATTCGTATTCTAAAGATCTACCTTTCCACAAACTCTTTCCCTATAAATATAGTCCAAAAACCGACGTGAACACAACACACAATTCCATAACCTGAGTATTGACTCTAGCCTTAAGCCTAGCCTCACGCTGCGAAATTGATCCGGCGTTCTGTCGCAATCGACCCAAAAGTCGAACAGAACGCGTCTGCCCCTTGTAGCTGATGATTTAAGCCTAAATACTGGAACACTGCTTAGAAACCCGAGATTCGTTAAATAAAAGGAGAAATAGCAAAGCCAAGTGGTTAGGTTTCTGAGAACCGTGACGCACCTCTCAAGGGTGCGTTGTAATGTGTCCCTCATATGATTTAATCGCTTTCATCACCCTTTTATAAAATTGTCAAACTATTAACTTGATTGATCTATCAAGCCTAATAAGATAATACCCTGGACAATTGAATTATCATGTTAGGTACCTTAAATCAATCTAAATAAGATAATCACGATCAATTTAGTATTATGTGTTGCATATTGCTAAAATCAATTCAGAGTAGTTTAATAGTTTAAACGCATGTCCCCTCAATTATTTATGCTGAGCTAGTAAGGATAACCTGCCTCTGGAGTTATCGATGAGCACTCCTCTCGGTAGTTACAGTCCCCCGAACTCTCAATCTCTGCCCTGTGGGTGTACGTTGAGCGATTCCCACACCAGGGGTCACAAGGGAACCTATGGCCGTCGTGGTCGAACATAATTGCACTCCCTTTATGTCACGATAACCGGGTTTTTTCAGTTTTTCTCATTGTCGTTAAAAACTGAATGGCGACTCCTATATTACTAGTCGATTGGGTGTAAACTCACAAGAAATCTAACTACACTTGATCTGACAACGTCAGGCCCACGAGGGACGAGGTCATGCATTAGCCTCGTGCTTTTTCGACCCCCTTCACAGTGGCGACTCCACTGGGGAACGTTAATAAAATACTCGTGCCCGTAGGTAATCAAAATAGCCGAAGGGTGAAACGATCCTACTCCGCGTTTATTTTCTTATCAAGTTGGGACGACCTGAAAATAAGCATATTAATGTGAACGGACAGAACCGCATAACGAGTCTCGGCTCCCTTGGCATGTTTAATCTCGGGAGTTGGGACTAAGGATACCCATCGCCAACCGGGGGGTGCATACGCTTCGAATGTTGTCCACTCGGCACTTTTCGCTAGTAGTACACCCGTCCCAAACCCAATCGCTCGCCCACTAAGGTCCATCTCATTGGTGCATGCCCCCTTGGCTTACATCGTGATTGGCCTCTTGGGACGAAATTCGTCTGTTGAATGCACTACCTCGACCGGGGCATATGTTGGATCTACGATAGAAGCGGTACCAAGCCGGCGCAAATATTACCCATAGAAGCCTATCATAAACTACGTGACATATTATTTTGCTTCAAGTTGTAATGTTAGTTATGTGTAGCGAATTACGTGATTATGTTGTGATTGTGTGTGACAAGTAACGCTAGAAAACCAACGACCCTAAAAATTGCCCAAACATTCATAAACACCAATTGGCCAAAGAGTTATACCTAAATACGTGTTCCGCAGTCCCAGGCGATCGCCACAAAAATAAGCGACGCCCAGGACGGCCTGTAACGGATCCCACGACGCTGCATAACGCGCAAAGGACGTTATTGGGCAAGCACGCAAAATTAAGTCGTATGTACAAAAAAATAGACGAACAGAATACGAGTACCAGTCAGGGACGCATTTTCAGCGCCCCTGGCTGGGCGCCAATTATTTCATCGCCCCTGCTGGGCGCTGAAGTTGCTGCTTGGCCTTTTGGCCAGGCACCGCAGCCTCGGTGCCCGCGCACAAAATATACGTAGCAATAAAAAATTCGTAAAAAATTTGCTACGAGGGCGTATGGAAAAGGCACTCAATTCTAAAAACGACTTATAAAATAAATAACTCCTTCCGTCGTTATTAGGCCTCCTATGACGACAATGTTCGGCACCAAAACCAAGCATGCCAATTAATGTAACTTTGAATGTCACGCGGGCAAGTGTTTCGAAAATCTAAAGAATGACCAAAAGAAAAGCCAAAATATACCAACAAGAGTGAGAATAAAAAACCGATAGGAAGAGTCAAAAGTCTAGACTAAGTAATGCTTAACTTTGGGCCTAAACTTTAGCTTGTCTTATGCATAGGGCTGGTTCTGCCACTTGGCGTCGATCTGAAAATCAAAGGTTAGTACGTCTCGAAGATACATCACCAACACAAGGTTTAGCAACTCCAAGCTCCATCCGTCACTCCCCCTTTCAAGGATCTCCGATTCCCCAACCTCGATTCGCACCCTCAAACATGTCCATGGAAGAGCTGCGAGACCAAATGGCCCAAATGACCCTACTTATGAATCAACTGAAAATGGAAAACGAATCCTTAGCGGCTGCGCAAGCCAAGCATGACCTCGATAACAAGAAGAAGATCGAAAAAATGGTTCTGCAGCAAACTATGGGGAGCAAGTATTTCTCCCTCGATCCTGAACCTTTTCCCGGCAAACTACCGGAAAAGTTTAGTTTATCCGACTTACCAAAGTTCAAAGCCACGGACAATCCCCGTGATCATCTTTTGAGCTTTGTGAATGCCATGAACTTGAAAGGTGTGGACAAGTCCATGTATCTGCCTGCCTTTCCTTTGTCCTTGGAACCTGTGCCACTCAAATGGTACTACCACCAGGACCCTAAGCTCTTCCCCACTTGGGAGGACTTTGTCAATGTCTTCATCAAGCAATACTCGTCGAACATGGATTTTCAAGTCACCATGCGCGAGCTTGAAGTCCTCTTCCAAAAGAAAAATGAAGGTTTCACGACCTACTTCGCTAGATGGAGGGACCAAGCGGCCCAACTAATCAATAGGCCTCCTGAAACTGAATTGGTCCAAAAAATTCATTGACAACCTAGACCCAGCTTATAAACAACATCTTAGATACTTGGGCCTTGATACCTTCAAGAGGGTTTACGATGTGGGAATAAAGATTGAGGATGACCTCACAAAAACAGTACAAATCAAGCCTGCATACAAAAGTAATACCTACAACAGGGGCCACACGCCTCAAGCCCAAGAGGTCCATGCCGTAGAAGAAACCCCAACCCGAAGGAGCCCCGGAAGGTGGACCCGAGACCGAAAGTTTGCCCCACTCGGGTCGACTCTAGTACAAGCCTTCCAAAGACTAACCAAACAAGGAAAACTAAGGCCCATAGGCCCCACACCCGACCCTCCATTCAAAAATAAATACTGGGTCGAGGGCGCCCGCTGCGAGTTCCATCAAGGAAATGGGCATGATACTGAAAACTGCTGGAATCTAAAAAACACGATTCAGGATATGATAGAGGATGAAATAATACCTCTCCCTAACTTTGGCAAACCCAACAACAACAAGAGCCCACTCGGCTCTTGTCACATCTCTCTCGATAAACCAGAAAATATGAACTTTGACCCTACGGTGTATATTACGCCCCAAGGTGCACCACTCGCCATGGTCCCTATGGATCAAATCGAGAGAGAAGTGTGCGGTGTGTGGGATGATGATGCTGAAGATATCTACCTGTCCCAAGTATCGGGCCAAGATATTTTTACTGAAACTTGGCCCAGGCATGTTCCCATTGACACTATCCCTCAAGAGCCCGAAGTTGACAATTTCACTCGGTCCGGAAAGGTATACCAACAGGATATTCGCCCACCCTCTATGGACGACATCCCAGTCAGACAGACTCCTGAAAACGTGCGGCACACCACCGTCGCAGAAGTCATCGAAAATCCCCTCTTGAAGCAACTAAAAAGAACTAAAGCCGAGATTACTATCTGGGATCTCATGTGCACTTCAAAGGAATATCGTGAAAAACGTATTCGCTCACTTGACCTCATCTCAGTCCCTACGGACATCACACCTGACTCGTTGGTTAACCACGTCACGAGAGATGTTGAGGAAAAAGCAATAGTTTTTACTGACAAAGACTTACCTAAAGAAGGAGGCGCCCACAATAAGGCTCTCTATCTAGTGGTTGGATGCAAAGGACAAAACATCCCCCTAGCACTCGTAGATAACGGCTCAGCGGTAAATGTTTTCCCATTGCGAACCGCCCATTGCTTGGGGCTAGGAAATGATGACTTCCAAACCTCCACGCAAGGGGTGCGAGCCTATGATAACTCTCGAAGGCCTGTGTTGGGAAAAATCAACCTCACAATACAAACCGGGCTTGTGGCACGCACCACGGAGTTTCAGATAATTGACATCAAGCCCACTTTCAACCTCCTCTTAGGGCGCCCTTGGCTCCATGACTTAGGAGGTGTGGCTTCTACCTTGCACCATAAGGTTAAACTTAACCATAACGGGGTAATTCTGGAAATATGCGCCCCTCCTCTCGACGTCAGTTGTACTATGGTCGGAACGACCGATGCTGCAGAAGACCTTTACGGTTTTCAAGTGGATGAAGTCATCCAAGTCATTGAGGACTATAATTTAGCATTTCTAGATCCGCGAGCGTCCCGGGTCATCCCTAAAATGTTGCTAGCTCAAGGCTATTTCCTGGGAACTCCATTGGGCATAAGGAAGAAGAACAACATGTTCCATCCCCCACCCAACAAAACTACTCCCTTTGGTCTAGGCTATACACCAATAGAGGAAGATATTGCTGACCACTTGTCTAGGCTACGCCTTAAGCCAGCCAAGACAAAACAAACCACCCTTCTTCCCCCATACCAAAGAACCCTTAACGGTATGTTTGTCCGAGAAGGAGAAGAACACCCATGCTGCGACTTCCCTGAACCCTTTGTTCAGAATGGCCTGCTAAAACCCGGATTTGAGATTTTCCATGACTGTCATACTATGGATGAGGCACCCAACCTCACCAAGACTGAAACAACTGAAATATTAGACAACCAAGCTCTATGGACATTGTTTAAAGAATCGAGACCTATGGAGGACGAGACTGTAATAACCACCCTAGCCCTGCAAGATGAAGGTTTCAATCCAACCCGGTTAATCACTCCTACATCAACACCAGAAGAGACCGAGAACGGATGGGTGAAGACATACCAGTGGGTCAATGCAAAGGGAATATAATTCAAGATGAGTACAGGCGAATGACCAAAGTTCTACGAGACTAAACCCAAGGCTTGAGCCATAGAGAGCACTTTAGCAAAACGCCTAGTAGTTCTTTAGATGATAGAAATAATAAAACTCTAGAGATGGTCCTAAGACCCCTTAGAATATAGGCTAATTTATTTCAGTGTGTTTTTCTTACTTTCCAAATTAATAAAGGCGTGAGATTTCTCTTAAAAAAAATGCTCTAACACAACAAGCACTAATCATATTTGCAAAAACAAAATAAAAAAATATAAGGAAGCGGCCCACTTTAGGCCCAATAGCAAGGCCCACTCGGTCTTGAATCGTGACATCAAAACCAATTCTCGAAATCCACAAAATAAACCGTACCTCCAAGACATAAAGGTCAATCCGTGCAATCATAAAAGTCAACCCATGCAACCCAAAGAAACCAAAAAGAAATCAAATCCAAACGATGCAAATGTTGCTCAAAAAAAAACATAACCCCCATTATCCACATCATTAGCAACACGCACCTCAACCCACCCAAAAGCCCTACACAAATATCTTCACATCTTTCGCACCCTAACTCCATTTTCAAAGCCGTTTTGAGTCACGAATAGATAAAATTAATCCGGACGAAAATACATCTCACGCTAACAGTCCAAAAAGCTTCCGAAATAGCGTCAAAATTGATTTCTGGCGAATAAAAAGTAAAACAAAACAAAGAAAAAAGAAATAAAAGCAAGAAACATGTGAAAGAAAAGAAGCAACACGCCAAAAATCACCCCAGAAATCATTATCAGCGCCCAGAGTTGGGCGCCGAAATCATTAACGCCCCAGTCTGGGCGTTGAAACTCTCTGCTTGCCGAAGTTTACCCAGAGGTTCTCGTCATTTTATTCGCACATACACGGAAAAATAACAAACACTTAGGGGGTACAGCACGTATTCACGTACTTAGATATACATACCAAAAAGAAAAACAAAACATGAAAAAACAATGTGCAAAATACATGTACTCAAAAATTTCGACTTACGGCAAAGCAGCAGATTAAAATAAACTTCGCCTATTCTACCGTTTCAAATAATATGTTTCCATCTCAGAACATACTTATCAAATTCGGCATCCTAGAACTCATTCTAGCTAGAACTACGCGCGACCTGATTCTAAGTTAAAGTTATTTAACAAGGATACGTAGGCAATCCTATTTATGGATTCGGTCCAATCAAATAATAATGTAATGTGCATAAGTGTTGGGAATGAGTAAATAAAAAAACATGGGAGAAGCAAAAAAAAGAAAAATAAAATCACGCCTTTATTAATATTTAAAAATAAATAAAAAGGAAAACAAAAGTGCTAAGGAATGAAAAACAAACACAACTGAAATAAATAAAGGGCACCTACACCCTTACAAGAACTACACTACTCGAGTTCTTCCGGATCATCAAACAAAGTTTTGTAGAGGGCAATGTTCGCAGGGTCCACCTCCACAGGCTTCTGCGCTGCCCCTATATCAATCTCCATAAGAACAGGCTCCTTGACACTAACTTCCAAGGATGCCAAGGCATCAGAAACATTTTCAGTTTGAACAACTATAGCCCGCTCAGCCTCAAGGGCACAAACAATAGTAGGGGAAGAATTATCGACATCAATTCGATCAGCCACTGGTTCTACTGGGGGCTGAACTTTCCTAACCCATACATTATTCCGGCGACGATCTCCGCGAGAGCTTGCATTTCTTTTGGGAACAGCAGGCCCCTTCATGTTAGGTACCTTTTAAGGCCTAGAACTGGAAGGAGGAGGAATTTCCTTTCGCTTTCGATCAGGACGAGATTTCACAGTCTTAATGCCATTTTCGCGAGGGTTCGCAGGATTACGGTTTTCATACTTAGCCCTACCTCGAGGTATCAAAAGTTCAGCCGGCTCTTCATTTCGAGCCTTAGTTCTCACAGCCTTATCATCGGAACTCATCCACAACTTATAATTCTCGGAAAGACCCACAAATCCATCTGTAGTCACGGTCCAACGCGGGAGGCCACCATAATACTTAGCCCACGCTTGAACCCGTGCTCGTGAAAAGACCGCTACTTTAGGTGGTACCGTATCAGCAAATGGGATAGTCTGCCTTAAGCCGTATTGTCGCATGACTCCGTAAGGAAAGATGTAAACAGGCCGAGATAATCCCAACAAAGAAATATGAACTAACGTCTCGGAACCCCCCGTCATATTAGTCAAACCCCACCACGGTACCACCCACTTAATAGAGCATATGGCATGAGTAAAATAGGAGGCCCATTCGGCCTCGTCCTGGCCTTGGTGCAAATACTTTCGGTTGCCTAAGGCTATAGGGCGATAATGTTTAGGATCGGCAGGAGCTTCTAGAAGCCTAAGTCGTTCCATGAGCCAAGTCTGCGGAAAAAAAAAACGGGTACGATCAGAAAAATAATAAGGCCTGGGATTCATTTTAACGCCCAGGACCAGGCGCCAGAAATTCCGACGCCCAGCCCTGGGCGCTGAAAATCAGCTCCAGGCAGAGGCAAACGAAAAGAAAATAATAATTATATGCGCGCAAATAAACGATCAATTACCTGCAGCAATAGGGGGCTCCCCTTAAAATTTTCAGACTTGGCATCCTTCTTTAACTCATCCGCACCCAACAAAGTCTCGGCAACAATCAATGGCATAATGGAATAGCAACTCTCCATCTGACTGATCAGGAGAATCAACCTTATGTCACCAAACTCAATTGTTATTCGACAGTAAATAGTGGTTCAACAAGCAGAATACAAGTGCCCGGATATTCAATTTCTGTTCAGTCATGTTTTTACTAGGCCTAAAGTGATGTTTTGCAAGCTTCGCCAAATTAACCTTATCACCCACAATGATCTCAGCAAGCGTGTCATCATCTAGTCCTAGGAAAGCCCCTATAGTTGTTTTACCCTCTTCAACAGTGCCAGGGGTAGCAGGAGTAGCATTGGTAGGATAACCCAGGATTGCGGCAAATTCATCTGGCAAAGGGCATACCTCATTGCCCCGAAAAACAAAAACATGGTGATCAGAATCCCAAAAGTTTAGGGCGGCATACAAAAAGTTATAATCAATGTTAATTTGGTGTAAGCCTAAAAGTGCCTCTAAATGGTATCCTTTCAACAAAACCTTTTCTGTGGAATTAAGGGTTCTAAGCCAGCGCCTAACAACTCGTTGGAGGAGAAAGGAGGAATCGACATGGCAAGAGTAGAAAAAAAAATAAAGCTAGATAATTGTAGGAGAGAAGAAGTTGGCAGTGGTGAAAAAGAAAGACGTACTTAACCCCCTATATATACACGAAATCATCCTGATCCCATTTGGAAACGCGTTAAGAAATCTGGAAAAATAAAAAAGGCTGCTAAGGTAGCATTTTCAGCGCCCGAGGCTGGGCGTCGAAATATCTAACGCCTGTCCTAGGGCGATGAAAATGCAGCCCAAGGCCCAAATCTTTCAAAACGCGAACAAGGAAAATGCCTAAAACCGTGTTAGTAGACACGGGGCCCTGTTGTAATCAAGGTCGAGCACAAAGCACTTTTAGAGCCCAAATAGTGAAAGCAATGTCGAAACTTAGACTCGTCTCAAAAATATATGTCCATTTTTCAAAGCAATATAAAAAGAAAAAAAACGTATAATAATCAAGGTCATTCTTCGAAACAAAAAAAATCATTACGTCGTTGGTTTCTCAAATTAAAAGCGTTTATTTGTCAAAAAGATCAATCCGGGCCAAAGTAAGCTCGATGTATTAATCATTGAAAAATGAAGCAAACTTTGTCGCCCGGAAAATGAAGTCGCACTCCACGATTTCATCAAAGTAGCATACCACTACAAAGGTCGCTCGCACTTACGAGCACGATCTCAAACACGATCAAGGACGTTATAAAATACGCACTTTTCTTGGCAAAGAGCGACCACCAAGTACGAATGCTTGGGGGCTTGAAAGAAAGAAAATATACGATGCAAGTTGAAACAACACTTTCAGGCTGCGTCCCGTGCTTGGACAAATTCAAAAAACGGACTCGACCTCAAGGCAAAGGTCTTCATTAACATTCGCATATGGTCCCACCAGTCATTCGGCAAGGACCCAAGTAATGGCATAACTAGGCCAGTCCTCAACGGTGACATACATCCTATGGGCCGCAAAGACTTGTTCAAAACCATGAAAGGCAGACGACCACGAAACGATGGTCCATTTAGACACGTTGCCAACCCACATTCAGGTTACAACTAAACCCGATCATTTCTCGAGAGAACTCGCTCTTACAAGGATGAATGAAAAATTCTCAAAAGAAATCCCAAGGATAAATGAAATAGGTTCTGGCCCACCTCGATCAGGCAGGATCGCGTCAGAACCATGCGAGTCCCAAATCAAGAAAAACGAATTCAGGTTCGCCCACTTTCAGCGGGCGGGGTCTGTGTCACTAAAACGCGCAGGCCCTCAGTTTTCGAAAACAAAAAATAATAATAAAATAAAATCTTCAAAAAACAGGCTCGCCATCTTCAGCCGGCGGGGCTATGTCACAAAACCGCGTAGGTCCTTATTTTCAAAACATCAAAGCAGACTCGTCCACTTCTATCGGACGGGGAGTCCACCCTCAGCAGGACAGGCTCGCCCACCTTCAGCGGGCGGGGTCTGCGTCACTAACCGTGCAGGTCCTTAGTCGCTGCAGCGATAACTTTCCTGGTTTATCTTTTTCCAAAAATCAAAAGGTGGTTTATCTTTTTCCAAAAATCAAAAGGTGGTTTATCTTTTTCCAAAAATCAAAAGGTGGTTTATCTTTTTCCAAAAATCAAAAGATGGTTTCCCTTTTCCAAAAATCAAAGGATTGGTTTTCCGCTTTTCCAAAAAAGAGCGATGTACTGGATTTTTCTTCGTTTTACGTCCTATAAAAACAAGGGGGTTTTCTCGTTTAGCTAACCCTGAAAATGAGAATCTTTAAAAACATTTTTACCTCGTGATCGGGCTTGGCCAGGCCTGGTTACACTTTTTATCTTTGATTTCGAAAACGTTTGTAGATACTTCCAATGACAAAGTGAGGGAGTTTCTATACAGCTGTAGGTACTTCCAGTGACAAATTGAGGGAGTTTCTATACTTAACGAATTCCAATGACACGTGAGGAATGTGTTAACACTTCAAGTGATGACCCTTAAGTCAAATGTTATCACTCGTGGGCTCGTGAGACCCTCACAAAACAGGTCACATACACCATGGCTTGTACGACGCATTCCGTCTGATACTTTGACCATCGTCTTACTCCAAGACTCAGTCAAAGTGGGGGCTAACTGTAGACACCTGCTTTTGTCCCCATTCCCGAAAGGGAAGTTTCGATGATGAGAACATAAATCTCCACTTGGCAACGCATCTCCTATAAAATAACGAATCTCAATCACCCCTTTCATTTCAGCCAAAACTGCTATTTATAGAAACCTTCTAAAAATAGTAACTGCCGTGAGAAATAGTTGTTAAAAGTGGCAAAGTGGCAAAGTCATAAAAGATAGAAATCTGTCAGAATTAGGTGTTGCACTCCAACATAAGTCCTAAAAGAGATAGAATTGGCAAAGGGAATTCTATTCCTGCTATAATTCGAAAATAAGAGTTACGTATTAATTAAATTCCTAACGAACCTAGAGTTCGTAACGGGCCCAGACGCATTCCGTCGTACTTTAATACGCACTAAGAAACTCAGATAAGTCTCAAAAGCTCCGTGTTTAAGAGTCCAGATCTGACAAAAGGCTCGGCCCAGATCCTATTTTCAAAGCCTGGGTCTGGGCGCTGAAAATACCTGCGTCTCCGAATTCTTTTTGGATTCGTATTCTAAAGATCTATCTTTCCACAAACTCTTTCCCTATAAATATAGTCTAAAAACCGACGTGAACACAACACACAATTCCATAACCTGAGTATTGACTCTAGCCTTAAGCCTAGCCTCACACTGCGAAATTGATCCGGCGTTCTGTCGAAATCGACCCAAAAGTCGAACAGAACGCGTCTTGCCCCTTGTAGCTGATGATTTAAGCCTAAATACTGGAACACTGCTTAGAAACCCGAGATTCGTTAAATAAAAGGAGAAATAGCAAAGCCAAGTGGTTAGTTTTCTGAGAACCGTGACGCACCTCTCAAGGGTGCGTTGTAATGTGTCCCTCATATGATTTAATCGCTTTCATCACCCTTTTATAAAATTGTCAAACTATTAACTTGATTAATCTATCACGCCTAATAAGATAATACCCTGGACAATTGAATTATCATGCTAGGTACTTTAAATCAATCTAAATAAGATAATCACGATCAATTTAGTATTATGTGTTGCATATTGCTAAAATCAATTCAGAGTAGTTTAATAGTTTAAAAGCATGTCCCTTCAATTATTTATGCTGAGCTAGTAAGGATAACCTGCCTCTGGAGTTATCGATGAGCACTCCTCTCGGTAGTTACAGTCCCGCGAACTCTCAATCTCTGCCCTGCGGGTGTACGTTGAGCGATCCCCACACCAGGGATCACAAGGGAACCTATGGCCGTCATGGTCGAACATAATTGCACTCCCTTTATGTCACGATAACCGGGTTTTGTCAGTTTTTCTCATTGTCGTTAAAAACTGAATGGCGACGACTATATTACTAGTTGATTGGGTGTAAACTCACAGGAAATCTAACTACACTTGATCTGACAACATCACGCCCACGAGGGACGAGGTCATGCATTAGCCTCGTGCTTTTTCGACCCCCTCACAGAAAGCAAGTATCGATGTTGAGGTCCTGGCAGTACTTTGGTAAACAAATCAGCAAGTTGCGATTGAGTAGGAAGATAAGTTAATTGAATCAAACCTTCAAGTACTTTATCTCTGGTAAAGTGGCAATCAATCTCGATATGTTTTGTACGTTCATGAAATACCGGGTTCTTCGCAATATGTAGTGCTGACTGGTTGTCGCAATGAAGAGTGATAGGCTTCAAATCTGACATGCCAAGTTCTTCTAGAAGTCTGACAACCCAAGTAAACTCTGATGCTGCGTGAGACATCACTCTGTATTCAGCTTCAGAAGAACTTTTAGAGAGAGTACTTTGCTTTTTAGATTTCCAGCTGATCGGAAATTGACAAAGTAACAACACATAACCAGTAACCGATTTTCTGCTATCTGCATACAGGACGCCCAGTCTGAATCAGAATAGGCTTGTAAGGTCAATGTATCTGCTGCTTTGAGGATGATTCCATGTCCAATGGTAGCAGCAATGTAACTTAAAGTATGATGAAGAGCTTGAACATGAGATACTCTAGGTGCGTGCATAAACTGACTGAGACTTTGAACTGTAAAAGCCAAGTCAGGTCTTGTGTGGGTAAGGAAGTTAAGTTTCCCAACAATGCATCTATATTAGTCTGGTGCAGAGTACAAAGCACCTTCATCAGCAACCAACTTAAGATTCAAAGGCAATGGAGTTGAGACAGGCTTTGTAACATCAAAACCACAATCTTGAAGTAACTCTTTTGTGAACTTGTGTTGAGTGAGAATGATGCCCTGGGCAGAATAGGTAACCTCAATCCCTAGGAAATAATGAATTTTTCCCAGGTCTTTTATGCTAAAAACCTTATGCAGGTGCTGCTTTAACTCAGTGATTGCAGCAAGATCATTTCCCGTGACAATAATGTCATCAACATACACAGCCACAATTGTTTCATGTGCACCTTCTTTCTTCAAGAAAAGAGAATAGTCATTCTTTGACTGTGTGAAGCCTTTTAGTTTCAACTCAGCATGAAGCCTAGCAAACCATTGTCTACTAGCTTGCTTTAGGCCATATAGGGACTTTTAAAGCTTACAAACATGCCCTTCTTCATGAGAAACACCTTCTGGGATGTTCATGTAGACTTCTTCGTGAAGCTCTCCATGAAGGAAAGCGTTGTTGATATCTAGTTGGTACAAGTCCCAACCCCTATTTGCTGCGAGAGACAAAATGCATCTGATAGTTGTCATCTTGACAACCGGAGAGAAAGTTTCTTGGTAGTCAATACCAAATTTATGAGTGAATCCCTTCGCTACCAACCTCGCCTTGTACCTCTCAAGGCTTCCATCAGAGTGCTTCTTGATTCTGTAAATCCATTTGGACCCAATTGGTTTCCCCTTAGGTAATGGAACAATATCCCAAGTGTCATTTTTCTCTAGAGCTGCTAATTCATTTTCCATAGCTTTAACCCAATTAGTATCCATAGAAGCTTCAGAATAAGATGTCGGCTCAACTGTTGTGCTAAGTTGAGAAATAAAGGCTTGAAAAATCTCAGGAATATGATTAAATGAAATCAGATTACACCAATGTGCAGGAGCAGTACAATCAACAGCTGAAAAAATTGCATTGATAAGCGTCTATGTAACCTGGAGGCCTGCTTGGCCTTGTAGACCTTCTGACAGGTGTGAAAACTTGAACAGGAGTAGTATGTGGTTGAATGGAAGGAGAATGAGTATGAGAGGAGGAAGGAGGAAAAGATTCAGAATGAGATTCAGAAGAAGAATTTGGAGAATTAGGAGAATTTTGGAAATTTTGAGAAGTAGAAATAGTGTCAGAATTGTTATGTGAATGAGATGGAGATGGTGTAAGGAAATCAGGAGTGACAATATCAGATAGATCAGTGACTTCGGTAGAAGTAGGAAGAAAAAATTTTGTGGGGTATAAGGACGAAGTAGTAGTAGAAGAAGAATGAATAAGATGATATGGAAAATGTTTTTCATAGAAAATGACATGTCTAGACACGACCATCTTGTTTGTCACTAAATTGAACACTTTGTATCCCTTTTGGCCCGGAGAATAGCCTAAGAAGACACAAGGATTTGCTCTTGGTTCAAATTTTAATCTATGAGATTTTAGAGTAGAGACATAACAAAGGCAACCAAAAACCCGAAGATGACCAAGATTTTCTGATTTTCCATAGAGTTTAGCAAAAGGAGTTTGAAAATCTATGCTTTTAAGAGGCATTCTGTTTATGAGATAAGTAGCAGTGAGGATGCACTCACCCAAAAACTATAAAGGAACTCTAGATTGAAAGTACAAGGCCCTAGCTGTTTCTAAGAGGTGTCGATGTTTTCTTTCAACTACACCGTTTTGCTGAGGTGTGTCTACACAAGATCTTTGGTGCTCTATGCCTTTAGCTAAGAATATCTTTTTCATATCACCCTCACAAAGTTCTTGAGCATTATCACTTCTAACACAAAGAACGGAAGAACAAAACTGTTTTTCACAAAAACAAATAAATTGATCAAGGAAAGCAACAGAATCAGATTTGTATTTCATCAAATGAGTCCAGGTTGTTCGGGTAAAATCATCTACAATGGTAAGAAAGTATTTACAACCGTTTTGTGTAGAATTCTAATAGGGACCCCAAACATCTAAGTGTAACAACTCAAAAGGCCTAGATGTTTTAATCGAGCTAGTTGGAAAAGACAATCTAGGTTGTTTAGCCATGGGACAAATTTGACATAAATTGTCCGCTACACAACTCTTCACATCAAGAGAGCCGTTGACACTCTTTATTTTGTCAAAAGGCATGTGACCTAATCTCAAGTGCCACAATTTTTCATTTTCTACATCATTAAAGCAAGCAGAATTTATTGAAGCAGGAATAGAAGAACCAGGAAGGACAGAAGGAGACCTTGGCTTGATCAAAGCTTCCGAGAGGCTGTATAGACCAGATATTAATTCACCAAGCACAAGAGGCTTGTTCATTGAAAGGCCCTGAAGTAAGCATTTACTGTTAGTAAAGGTTACTGTACAGTTCATATCCTTACACAGTTTAGGAATAGATATCAAATTAAATTGAAAACCAGAGACATATAAGACATGATTCAGTTCAATCTGATTTCCTAGGAAAAAATTTCCTATGTGTTGAACAGGAACCTTAGAGCCATCAGGTATGGTAATTTTGTTATTAATGCCATTAACAACTTTGAACGAATTAAACGAGTCCAAGTTAGAGCACATATGATCAGTTGCTTCCGAATCAAGTATCCATTTGTTACTAGTTTGTGAAAGTAAGCAAATAGTACCTGCCAAGTAACTGCTGGAGGTAGTGAACCCCATTAGACCAGATAAAACAGATTGAGTGTTGTCGTTTTCTTTCTCAACTGCAGCTTGTTTGCCAAAAATCTTCACCATAGTATCATATTGTTCTGTAGTAAGGTTAGTCGGAATCAGTTCATTGGTGTTATTAGATTGTTCATCTACACCATAGGCTGCAGCTGCAATCCTCCTCTCTTTATTGCTCTTGAAATCCGGTGGATAGCCATGGATTTTGAAGCATCGTTCCATGTTGTGACCAGGTATTTTGCAATGGTCACAGAAAAAAGGGAGTTTCTCTTGTTTCCAAATGAGAGTCTACTATTGTGGTTCCCGGAAGATTCATTTCCACTGTTGTTGTATCCACCTTGATTGTAAAATCTCTGTGGGACATTGCTCTTCTGTTGAACAAACACAGGCCTTGTAGCATTCTGAAAAGTAGGCCGAGGACTATATCCTTTGTGTATTTGTCTATCAGAAAACCTTTGTTGCTCAACATCAAAAGCAACTTGTTCATGATGTGTGGTCATCACACTAAGTTCTCTGTGTCTTTCCTCTTGTATAAAGAGTCTATAGGCTTGAGATATAGTTGGCAAAGGTTGCATCATTAGTATTGTACTTTTGACATTAGCATATTTTGGATCAACTTTCATCAAAAAATGAATCAATCTTTGGCTTTGTTGCACTTTAAGAAGCTTCTGAGTTAAACTACAACTACAACCAGCACAAGTACAAGTAGGCATCAAATCAAGACTATCAATCTGATCCCAAACAACCTTAATTCTTGTAAAAAATTCAGCTATGCTTTCATTTTCATTCTGAGACATTTCAGCAAGCTTCTGTTCTGCAGCATAAAATTGAGGTCCAGAAGTAGTGCCATACCTTTCATGGAGATCTAGCCAAATTTCACGAGCACTTTTGAGATACAATACACTCTTAGCTATTGTAGGATCCAAAGCTTTCAAGAACCAACTGATTATCATATCATTATTGCGTTCCCAGACCTTCAAATCTGGAGAATCCAAAGCCGGTTTTGCCAGACTACCATCAACAAAACTCAATTTGTTCCTTGCTGAAAGTCCAATGACCATAGAACGTTTCCAATCACCAAAATTATCTCCAGGAAATGGAGTATTAACGAGCTGCACACCAGAAGCATCATTATGATGCAAGTAATACACCGAAGTCGGATCTTGAGCTTTGCTTAAAGTAGGAGCAGTAGTTTCAATTTCAGACACCATATTTTTTTAGAGAGAGAATTAGTGTTTGATTTGTGAGAAATCAAAAAAAAAAATTGAAATTAAAAAGAAGTTCCGCTGCAGATTAGAACAACAAATCGAATTGATGAGTTGCTAAATTGCCAAATTTCGAAAATCGGGAAGAAGACAAAGATCGCAAAAAATGGGTATGAATTTTCGATGAAACAAAAGCCCAAGAAATTGGGATTAATAGATGCGGAATTTGATTTAGAATCAGAATATGCAGATCGTAATCCGCTCCGATACCATAAAAGATTGAGGATTAGAGATGAAATTAGCGTAGGAATTAGTTTTTGGTAAAGGGTAAAATAAGAGCAATCTTATTTCTTAATATCAGGAAAATGTTTCTTTACAAGGGATATCCAGTACTAATGCTGGCAACACTCCCATATGCATTAATATGCATAAGACAAAAAAGCTAAAAAGTAATTACAAAGTAATTATAACTTAAGTGGTGTTGTCAACTTATGACAACTAGGTTCCAGCTGGAATACACTCACTAACACTATCTTATCTTATTTTATCTAAACTTATTGACCCTTGAACAAAATAGATCCACAACTTAAGCTCTTTGGTTCAATTGTAGTTGACCATAATTATGCACTCTAGTACTCTACGTCTCTACGTCTCTACTACGCATGTATGCATATAAGACACTGTTCTTTTGGACTTATTTTCAATTCCATTCAGTTTTATGCAGTTCAGTTCAAAAGACCGACATTGTCTTTAATCATCTTATTTTATTATTTTATTTGTTATTATAATGTTAAATATTACTATTAATTATGTTGTAATGTTCATCTTTATTTTATTTTTATTACTATTGTCATTGTTATTTTTATTGTTTTTACTATTACCATTACCATTACCATTACCATTATTATTACTATTAATATTGTTATATTATTAATAATCATTTATTATTTGTTATAATTATTTATTACTCCGTATAATTATTTATTACTTATTACGAAATATGATCAATTATTTATTATTTTTATTAAAATCGGGCCCCTCACTGGTCCGGCTAGCTAGTGAGCGGTTTTTTCGGGCGGGAAGCAGGCCTGGCCAGTTCAGATAGCAGGACAGTGAACAAGAGGTTAGAATTCGATTGCCTAGTTAGTCAGATTGCTTTGAGGAGATTGGAGTCAAAAATGGGATTTATGATTTATTATTTATGATTTATGATTTTTCAATTCAGTTCAGTTCCATTCACTTCAGATCATTTGAGTTTAGCTCCAATCAGTTCAATTTAATTCAGTTCAGCTCAGTTCCATTCAGTTCAATTCTATTCAGTTCAGCCAAAAAAATCTCAGAAAAACAGAGCCTAAGTAGTTTGTATTAGAACCCTACTTTTAACATTTTAATACGGTTTATATTAACGTATATTTGGGCTTTATTAGTCAAGCTTGTAATTAGTCTACTAGAATTATACTTGCTTTCCAAGTCTAAAATAATTCTAGAGATTGTTACATACCAAAATACTATTAGTTTTACTTCTGTTTTGGTTCCAGCACTTTTTTGTATTTGCCATATTTCTTCTTGTTAGTTGTTTGACTTTTTATTTGATTTAGAACATTTTTCCCCGTTATTAATTATTTACATGACAAAATTGGAATTTTGACCTTATTCACACAAACTACTTTGATTTTCTTTTGTAATTTATACATAAGAAAAGGCATAGCCGTTTGGGGTTTTATTAGATTCGTCTCAATAAATATTTTTTAAATATCATTTTTGTTAATAATTTTTTCTTATCAAAAATAGAATATAGGAAAATTTGTCAAAAATTACCTTTTAAAACCAAAAAATTGTCAAAAATGACCTTTGAAAAAAAGTGGTGAAAGAAGGCCCAATTGGGATTTTTTGTTGTCAATAAGGACCAAGAGTGATTTTTCGGTGGTCAACTCTTGAATTCCGGCGTTGACCAACACGTGTCACACACGTGTATTAAAAAAAATTAAAAATTTCCCTCCACCCCCAATCTCCGGCGCAGTCTCTCCTCCCTTCTCCTCCTCCACCTCCACCCTCAACTTCCGTCGATTACAAAACCATAAACCCTAACACTAAAACTATCCCCTCCACCAAAATCCTCAATTCTCACTCTCACCCTTCAATTATTGTCGGAACTTTCTCTCTCCAAAGCTCCAACGACCGGATTGTCCTCACCTATGCTTTTCCTTCTCGGACGATTCCGGCTCTCTTTGCTGCGACGTTCTCCAGTTCGATTTTCGCGTGGTAAGGAGAAAAACCCGTGTTCTTGCTTGGAATTTCATCCTGTTTAAGCAATGTGGTGGTTTACTGGAGATTATTCGATCGGAATTTGTTGAAGGCTTTAATTCTGGTAATACTGTTGATTCCTTTCCTTTAGTTTTTGATGATAATAATAGCGGGAATGATTATGATAAGAAGGCTAAGTATAGTGTTTACGGTATTCTGGGTTCTGTTAGTCCTATTTCGTCAATTTCTTGCTCCAATGAAAGTCTCCGTGGTTTTATTCTGGAGATTTTGTGTTATGATTGTAGGTTGTGCAAATTTAAAGATGGTGTAGAGAATTTTGATGATTTAGGTTTAGGACATAGTTTTTGCAAAACTGAGTATGTGTACTTTGCAGAGTTTGCTCGTTTCCATACCCAATGTTTTTGAAGCTTGAAGGAAGGCTGGTTTTACTATTGGGATTGAGGAAGAAGATGGTTTACTATTGGGATTGAGGAAGAAAGCATGTTATTAAGTTAGTTGGGGGTGGGGTAAAATAGAGGGAATTTTTTTTTTTTTTAAAATACACGTGTGTGACACGTGTTGGTCAACGCCGGAATTCAAGAGTTGACCACTGGAAAATCACCCTTGGTTCTTATTGACAACAAAAAATCCTAATTGGGCCTTCTTTCACCACTTTTTTTTTAAAAGGTCATTTTTAACATTTTTTTGGTTTTAAAAGGTCATTTCTGACAAATTTTCCTAGAATATATTAATGTTTGAAATCGTACATTAACAAACATACCTAAATATTTGTGTTAAAAAAAAAAAAAAAAAAGGAAGTACTACGTATTTGGTAATAAAGTCATCGTAGGAAGTTACAACTTTGAAAAGCAAATTTGTTAAGATATGTTAAGATATTAGATATTATTCTGTGAATATTCTGTAGAGTCCTAACTATGGTGAGTTACCTAATGTGTACCTAGGGTTTAGGTAACTGAGTTGTACTATATATACGTGTGTTATTAATGAGAATGATACGAGATTGCACAATATTTGACATGGTATCATGAGCCTAGGTTAAAAACCCTAGATTTTTTTTTCCGCAAGAAATTTGAGAGAGTGTAGCCGAGTATTGAGAACAGCGACTTTCTTCGCTTGTTGAATATTGAGATTAGGAGTTAACAATTCCTTAAGTATCACCATGAGTTCCGATGAGGAGGCACCACCAAAGGTCATCGCCGCCGCCGTCGACCTAGACTACTATCTCGGGTCAGGCGACGGCCCCGGTATTGTTATCACCCCTGTGAAACTGAGAGGAGCATCGAACTACGATGAATGGGCCAAAGCCGTTCGTCGCTCGATGATTTCAAAATTCAAATTTGGTTTTCTTGATGGGTCTGTGAAGGAGCCCATTACGGACGAGACGAAGATGAAACATTGGATTGCGGTCAATTCGATGGTGGTGTCTTGGATCACAAACACCATTGACGAGAGTTTGCGTTCGAATCTGGAGGACTTTGATATTGCTCACGAGTTGTGGAGTCATTTGAGGACGCGGTACTGCGTCGTGTCGGGCACCAGGGTCTGCCATATTAAGATGGCTCTGAGTGGTTGCAAGCAGGGCACATCTGAGGGCGTCATGGAGTACTATGGCCGCTTGTCGAAGGTATGGAAGGAGTACGTACAGTATGCACGAGTTCCCAGGTGTGTATGTGCGGGTTGTACGTGTAATATAGTGAAGCAGGTGGGGGACATTCACGATGAAGATCGTCTGCACTATTTCCTAATTGGCCTGGATGATCACTATGAAGCCATTCGTGCACAACTGTTAGCACGATCGCCGTTGCCAGGACTCGACGAGGCGTACCAGACGGTTATGAATACCGAGACCATGCGCGCCAAGGCTGCGAGAGGTCCGGAGAGTGTCATGGCGTTCAAGGTCGAGACTAAGGCTCGGTCGAGGTCGGGAGATGTCAGTGGCAGATTTTGTGGTCATTGCAATCGTGAGGGTCATGAGGAAGAAACTTGTTATCAGCTGATTGGATTTCCTGAATGGTGGGATGAGAAGAAACGAGGTGGACGAGGGCCTGGTCGAGGAGGCAGGACGTCGATTAGAGGAGGCAGAGTAGCTCGCGGGGCAGCGTCGTCGACCAGTGGTGTCGCTCGTGCCAATGCCGTGAGCAATGCCACAGGAGGGGCGACAACCACTGTGACGAGTGGAGACGGATCGCATGGTGCAGTGACGACAACCAATCATGAGCTTGTTGGGGTGACGAAGGAGCAAGTCCAGCAAATAGTTGACATCTTGTCACGACCTTCAAACAAGTTGCAAGGTAATCTTGATTTACGTTGGATTGTTGACAGTGGGGCATCACGTCATGTGACGGGTGATATTTCAATCCTGAGAAATATCAAGACATCAAGAAATCAACAGGTTGTGTTGCCGGACGGTCAACCTGCAAATTCAAACCAATATGGTTCGGTGGTCTTGGAGGATGGTTTCGTGCTCGATAATGTTCTATTTGTGCCTAAATTGAACTGCAATTTAATTTCTGTAACTCAATTAAGTGACGAATTACATTGTGCTGCTCAATTTACTAACAAAATGTGTGTTCTTCAGGACCGCTCGACGAGGATGGTGATTGGCGTAGGTGATCGACAGGAAGGACTATATTTTTTCCGTGGGGCTCCAAAGGTTCGTGTGCTAGCAGTGGAGTGTGTGGTCGACTTGTGGCATCAACGGATGGGGCATCCGTCGGAAAAAGTGTTGCAGTTACTTCCTCATGTGAGTCATAAGATTAGGAAGAATAAAACAATTTGTGATGTATGTCCGCGGGCGAGACAATGTAGGGAGAGTTTTCCAGTTAGTGTTAGTCGTGCTAGTCGCACATCTGAATTGGTTCATCTTGATTTATGGGGACCCTACAAGACTCCCTCGTCTTGTGGGGCAAAGTATTTTTTTACCATTGTTGACGATTATTCTAGAGGTGTGTGGATTTATTTACTGAATAATAAAATGGAAGTTGCATCGACATTTCTTAATTTTGTTGCCATGATTAAGTGTCAGTTTAATAGATCCCTTCGAGTAGTACGCAGTGATAATGGTACTGAATTCAATTGCTTACAAAATTATTTTCGTCAACATGGGATTCTGTTTGAGTCGTCGTGTGTTGGGACGCCTCAACAAAATGGGAGAGTCGAGAGAAAACACCAACATATTTTGAATGTTGGGAGGGCGTTACGTTTTCAAGGAAATCTTCCAATAAAATTTTGGGGGGAATGTATTTTGGCCGCCTGTTACTTGATAAACCGTACACCTACCCCGATCCTTGACAATAAAACACCTTATGAGATGTTGTTTGGTAAACCACCATCGTATGTGCCTATCCGCGTGTTTGGGTGTCTGTGTTATGCATATAATCTCCGGTGTAAAGGGGATAAGTTTGAGTCTCGGAGTCGCCGATGTGTGTTTTTGGGTTATCCGTTTGGCAGGAAGGGATGGCAACTTTATGATCTAGAGACACATGAGTTCTTCGTCTCACGGGATGTCAGGTTTCATGAAGGGACGTTTCCTTTTGTAGATGTATCGGATGTGTTGCCACTGGTGCATGATGGTCAGGGGGGGCTTGACCATTGGAGTTTGGATGAGAGTGGGACTACGGGTCCTGAGACCGTGTCGTCGCCTGCAGGTGATACTGCTGGGGTGTCGCCGCCTACAGGTGATACTGAGGGAGTGTTGTCGCTTCCGGGAGCTGATGAGGGGGTGTCATTGACCAGTGGTGACGACAGGAGAGTGTCGTCGCCTGTGAGGGAGGAACAACAACATGAAACACCTAGTCGAGTGGATTCAGACGTCGTCTCCTCACAGACAGGTGTAGAGGAGACGACGGGTAGTGACGAGAGTGAGACAAGGCAGTGTGTGGAGGATACGGAGTTAGGAAGGGGGAAGCGTGCGAAGTTTCCGTCGACAAAGTTGAAAGACTGTGTGATACATACAATACGGGAAAAATATAGTACTTCCGACAAAACACCTACGGCGTCATCACTCTCAGGTACTCCTTATCCTATCACATATTTTGTTAATTATGAGCGTTTTTCGTCAAAGCACAGGCATTATATAGCAGCATTACAAGAAGGGCAAGTTCCTAAGAGTTTTAAACAAGCGATGCAGCATGAGGGGTGGCGTCAGGCAATGGCTGCTGAAATCGACGCGTTGGAGGAACAGGGGACATGGACGTTGGAAAATTTACCGGAAGGGAAGAAAGCACTGGGGAGTAAATGGGTGTATACTGAGAAGCGTGATGAGGATGGGAATTTGTTGAGACTGAAGGCTCGATTGGTATGTTTAGGGAATCATCAGGAGGAAGGGTTGGATTATAATGAGACATTTGCTCCCGCCGCGAAGATGGCGACAGTTCGAACTTTCCTAGCTGTCGCAGCTGTCAAACAGTGGGACGTGCATCAGATGGACGTCCACAATGCGTTCTTGCACGGTGACTTGGAGGAAGAGATCTATATGAAGATTCCTCCTGGATTCCAGAAGAATCACTCTGACAAAGTGTGTCGAATGAGAAAGTCGTTGTATGGGTTGAAACAAGCACCTAGATGTTGGTTCCAGAAGTTGTCGACGGCATTGACGCACTATGGATTTCGACAGTCGCTGTCCGATTATTCGCTCTTTACTCTGTCTAAAGGTACGTTGCAGCTGAGTGTGCTCATTTATGTGGACGACATGATTATCGCGGGCAATAACAAGTTTGCGCTTGAGAGTTTTAAGGCATACTTGAAGGAGTGTTTTAAAATGAAAGACCTCGGGGCTCTGAAGTACTTCCTTGGGTTAGAGGTGGCACGAAGTAGTCAAGGGTTCTATGTATGTCAGAGAAAATATGCCCTCGACATCATCTCAGAGGCCGGATTGTTGGGAGCAAAGCCTGTGGACTTTCCCATGGAACAGAATCATAGGTTGGCATTGGCAGACGGGCCAGACCTGTCGGACGGTGAGCAGTATAGGCGTCTGATCGGACGTCTGGTTTATTTGGCTGTCACGCGACCAGACGTTGCCTACTCTGTACATGTCCTATCTCAATTTATGCAAGCACCAAAGGAGGCACATTGGGAAGCAGCTTTGCGAGTAGTGAGATATTTGAAGAAGTGTCCGGGTCAAGGTATACTACTTCGGTCGGACAGTGCGTTGCAGTTGGAGGGGTGGTGCGACTCGGATTGGGCAGGGTGTCCAACGACGCGTCGGTCGGTGACTGGATGGTTTGTGTCACTTGGTATGTCGCCAGTTTCTTGGAAGACCAAGAAACAGCATACTGTTTCTCGGTCGTCTGCTGAGGCAGAATATCGGTCGATGGCAGCTCTGACGTGTGAGTTGAAGTGGTTGAAACAACTACTACGCGACTTGGGGGTGACACACGACCAAGGCATGAGGATGTATTGCGACAGTCAGTCTGCGTTGCATATTGCACAGAATCCGGTGTTCCATGAAAGGACAAAACACATCGAGTCAGATTGTCATTTCATTCGAGATGCAATCAAGGAAGGGATCATCAGTCCGTCGTACGTGTCGACGAAGGTTCAGTTAGCAGATATCTTCACCAAAGCGTTGGGGAAGGCGCAATTTGAGTTTTTTTTGCACAAGATGGGCATTCGAGATCTACATGCTCCACCTTGAGGGGGATGTTAAGATATGTTAAGATATTAGATATTATTCTGTGAATATTCTGTAGAGTCCTAACTATGGTGAGTTACCTAATGTGTACCTAAGGTTTAGGTAACTGAGTTGTACTATATATACGTGTGTTATTAATGAGAATGATACGAGATTGCACAATATTTGACAAAATTAGAATCGCTCTAATTAAATCGATTGTCGGAGTGGAATATTGATATCAAATATAAAAAGCTATTTATTTTTTAACATTAGGCAATTTTACTGTGATTATTGCTACTAAATTTCTAGCTAGTATTACAAAAACTTTTACAAAATTTGCCCTTTTTTCCCTAATGAACTCAAAATCAACATAATTAAAAAGACTAATAAAAGTGTGTAATTAACAAGTAACTCTCTCTATACTAGCTAAGTCATGTAGACATATTACGCTGCTGGCGCGAAATCATAACTTCCATCATCGTCATCATCATCGCTATCTTCATCGACCCTTCTTCGAGAAACATTGTCGTAGCGCCTCCAATCATCGTCGTAACCATTACTACTATTCCAATTCGCGCTCCTCGAATCGACAACCATCAAAATAATCGTCATTTTTAGGTAGGAACTAATTAAGGCAATATAAGTAACTTTTAATTTTGATTCAAAACATGCAAGCTTTTAATGTTAGCTTAGCTTTTGATGATATATATGTGAGTTGCCCTTAATTTGTTGGGTAATGTTTAATACGATTGTTATAAATAGATGGACAAAACGCCACATAAAAACCAGATATGCTAAGGCACAAGGTAACACACGAGAGAGTGGGTGATGCTCTTATGGAATGTGCATTGCCATTTGCCAAAGCCTCAAGTACGTGTATAGTCCATGTGGCGTATCTACGTGGCGCTACATGGTTCAACCACGTAATATTGTATCGGACAGCTCAGCGACACATTGGTTCGGTTTTGGGTACGTAGGTGAGTGGAAGCTAGGGTCGAACTCAGGCCTTAAAATGCAAGCCAAATTAAAGTAGAAAAATAAGATGTAAGATTATATTCTTTGTTCGCTATATCAAGTGATATAGCATGAGTTATCTTTTGAGTAGCTAGATTCTTTTGGTATTTTGCACTTTTCGGCTTTCTGGGGTATTTTTAATTGTTTTTTTTGTTGTTGAAAATGACATCATAAATTGTGTTGTTAGTTAATTTTCGCCCACGAGTCGCTGATGTTTAGCTATCACAAATATATACTACCTTCATCTGTTCCTAAATTTCTCTAATTTCATTGTTCTGTTTTGATGTAAACTGTCGAATATTGTCTTGCCATATTCTTGTGAAAGGTGACCCGATATAGTTAGTAAAAAATTTCGTATAATGGCCCTGTTTGGTAACTAGAGGTTAGCGTTTAGCTGTTTACTGTTCACATTAGCAGTTAGCTGATTACCTTTTTGTTTAGCAGATTTGACTGTGGATTTGACTAGCTGATTATATAAATGTGTTTGGTAACAATTAGAGGTTTCTTAAAGATTTTTTACCATTTTATTGTGCAAAATGACAATTATAGACATTGGTCTTTTGTAACATTTTTTTTATTTTTGCTTGAAATGTAAAGAGTTGTCAGTTGCTATAAATTACACATTTATTAATCACAAAACAAAGAAGTATATAATCACCTTTTTCCACCTTCTCTAAGGCTTATTTGGTTGGGAAGAATTGGAAGGAAAAGAAAAGAAAGGAAAGTTAAAATAAGATTTCCTGTATTTGATACAAATAATTATATGGGAAGTGAAAGGAAAGGAAGGGAATTGGAAGGAAAGCTCCTTTATAAAATTTTCACTTTCCTTTCCTCCCAAAATTGGAGGAATTCGGAAGGAAAGAGAAAATTAAAAGCTATCATTTATATTTCTTTTTCCTTCTCTTCCTTTCTTTCCTTTAAACCAAACACAGGAAAATTAAATCACTTTCCCTTCCCTTCTTTTCCTTTCTTTTCCCCTCCTTTCTTTTTTCTTCCTTTCCTTTACTAATAATGAACCAAATAGGGCCTAAGAATAATTTCAAAAATAAAGATAACCCATATACCTAAAAAGGCAAAAAAATCACAAAAGAGAAAAAAAAAAAAGAAAAAGAACCCACCTTCTCCCACGGCCTTATTTCCATCGCCCAAAAGAAAAACCCACACTCTTCCATTTTTGCTCAATTTGTTCAAAAACCCACCATCAAAATTCCCAACTTTTAACCTCCTCAAATTTCCGTTAATTACTCTTGATCATCTTCATCTCCCCATCTCCTCTTGAAATTCTCCATTATTTTATTTCCAAAAATATTAATGATTACAAATCAGATTTCATTCCAAGCATTTTTCATGGTAATTACAATGGAACTCAATATGCAACAGAAATTGGAGGTAGGAGAAGCAATTGTAGTCTGTGACCTTCATGTTATTTCTAAAATAATAACTTTTTCATGTATTTCACTTGTAATTGTTTTTTATTGGGATTTTTTGGCAATCAGTAAACGAATTTTTCGTCTACAGATATTTGTTTTTCCTCATTTTTTTTTATTCATAAAAGAATTACAACCATTGAAATAAAAGAAAATTTCCCTCAATTTTTATTCATATGCATTATATGAATTTAGGTTATCGTCAATTATATGCTCCAATGATGTTTCTGGAATTTGTGAATTTCTCATTTCCATATATTTTCTGAGATGAGTAGTTAACTTCAACGGCCTTTCAAAATTATGGGCATGAATGGTAATTCAGCAATAATACAAAATCCTCCTTCTCAAAACGTTGGTATTTGGAGCGTATTCTAAAATGGAGGTTTAGGCAAAATCCGCTCATACAAATCTTTGTTTACCAAACACCCCAATTAGTGGATTGACCGGTCAAACCTCTAAATTTTCCATCAATCCACTAAACGCTGGTGTATCCGCTTGTTACCAAACACAGCCAATATGTCGTGTTATCAAATCCTATCCCGCGGGTATAGAACAGTGCATGAAAGTATGAAACGATAGTTTATGCCTGATAGATAGTTAAGTAAATTTGTCAAGTAGTCTGATAAAAGATTAGGCACGTGCTTTGCATGGTTACATAATTGAAAATATGTTTTATTTATATATGTGGAAATAGGTGGAATCGGTCTGAAGCGAAATCATAATTAGTTGATTATTTAAGAGTTCAAATTACATCTTTTAATTTGTGGCATACCTTATACGGAGTACGTACTAGTGGTACTATGAGGGGAGACAAGATTTGAACATATGACCTATCATACACAAGCCCTTAATCTTAAGTTCTTAACCTTTAACCAGGTCGACACGTCATTGACAGTAGTAGTATTTTATTGTTAGTGTAATTATTGCCGTTGGATGTTCTGGATAACGTAACGAGTGCATCACAAAAACATTCATCATGATCGTCATCACCACAAATTATTTGGACGATGCAAAAATCATAGTCGTCTCTCCAGTCATCAATTCATCATCACATTTGGTATACGTACTAGCCTAGCTACTAGGGTTTAGCTAGCATTATGTTCCGATTCCTCGCACCATGCATTACAGGGAACGTGTTATACTTCCTATATGATTATTCTTCCGCATATTGACGGTAACATCCGCCAACAGCAAGTCGAATTCTGAAGTGGATACATACCCCAAGTGGTAGTCATATGTGGCATCATACGGTCTGGCCATGTAAGTAACTCGGAGGACAACTCAGCGACACGTAGGTAATCTAAGGGATTGGCCAGGCCCGGCCATAGGGAGGTCTGGCCGGATCTATGGCACAGGGCCCCCAAATTTAAGGGCCCAAAAATGTTAAACTGCTGTTTAAGCTTTAAAAAAAAGAATTAAACCCTTCTTCTTTCTTGGCTTCCCCATGAGACTCTCTGATTCTCTGTAACAAACAAAAGGAAATCGCAAAACTCAAAACTCTTCAAATTCTCTATTTTCCCATGATTCAATTTTCAAAATAATTAATTCTCATAACTCCATTATTTATTTCTTCTTTTTCGGCAATTACAAAAAGTACGGTCATGAAGATCTCAATTTTTTTTCATTCCATTTAATTCATTTCTATAAAAACCCACCTAAAATTATGATGTTCTACAGATATATTTTCATATATTTATAAATGGATCAAGATCTCTCATGTATCAATATCCACAATTTCAATTTTTTTCAATTCAAAAAGGGTAAAATCGTCATTGGAAGAACTCAAGTTTTTTTTTATAGCATTCAATCAAGATCCAGGTTGCATTTATCTTACTCTTAATGGTTTTATTGCTATAATTTTTATGTAATTGTTGTTTGATTTTTTAGGGCCTCATATGGACTTTAGTTATAAACTTAGCACAGGGCCACTAAATTGCCGGAGACGGCCCTGGGATTGGCCATTAGAATTGATGAAAAGCTATATTTATGCAGAAAATAGGGACCATAAAAAATACGGTTGGAATAAAAATGAGGAATATGTTCATCGATCTGCTGTTTAATTACTTATTAAGGTGATATGGTCATTCCTTTTGAGTAGATGCCTTCGGTAGTGTTTCATGTCTACATGTTACGATGTGACGTTGGGGCATAATGATCGATCTTTGCGACTTGTGTCTTGTGAAGGCAAGTTTTGACTGGAAATTAAATGGTCAAATGGCATATTATATCATTGATCATATACTTTGTACTCCCTCCGTCTCTTTTTGTTTTTTTACGTATTCCATTTGTAGTGTTTCATTTTGTTATTTACATTTCCTTTTTATATTGTCACATAATGCATTAATATTCTATCAAAATTTGTGCCCAAATATTATTTTAACCAATTAAATCCATTTGACATTAAATATTTCTCATTTTCCCAATGTCAGATTTTTGATAAAAGTGAAAACATTATAAATAAACGTAATTTTTCTTGTTTAAATAAAAAAAGTAGAGGAATCTCAATGCATGCACATTAAATAATCGTTAAATCGCGTGAAAAACATCAAACGTAAAAAACAAAAAGAGACGGAGGGAGTACATAGTAATGTAGTATATATAAAGTCACAAGTCAAACGCGTGTATATATACAAGTTAGTGGAGTTGGTGGGAAATTCACCTTGAAAACCTGTAAAAAAATGTACAACGTATTTTTAATTTTTTTCCCAAAATGTAGCGTATTTTTAGTTCGACCCCTGAAAATTTAAGTATATATAATTATGTAAATCTCATATTAGTATTATATTATTTAATTCTTCCGTTGTCTGAAGTTTGGTTGAGATTCAATTTCATCAGATTGTTAATTAGAAACGCAAATCGTAACTTTGTAAGTCGACAATTGTTATCGCACAAAATATCCATCTCACGTGAAAGATTAGATTAACAATTAAGTTGCAAAATTGTAATTTATTAATTAATCTATACTATATATTAAAAGACGTTTATAAGAAAGTTTACATGAACCCTTGACCTTGAGTTTAAACATCAAAGCTTTCACCACTAAACTATTAGATGTTTGATGTTACCATTGCAAAAGAAAAATATATAATTAAATGTAAATGTCATTAATGTACTAACCTGGGGCATCGTCCGAGCCCAAAAACTAGTTAATTAATTCAAAGATGCCCTCACACGACAAAACTTAATGTTAATTATAAATTGTATATTTTTTTCACGCTTGTCAATTCATAATTTGAACAATTAATATATTTAGTTATTACTCCCTCCATTCCTTTTTTATCTTCCTGTTTCTATAAATGTCGTTCCTATTTGATCTTCCTGTTTCTATTTTTGGACAACCATAAATTTCTCCACCATCCCTTATTTAATTCATTCACATTTCTCCATTCACCCACCCAACCCCACTTTTATGATTTTTTTATTACTTTAATAAAAATATCTTCTCTCTCCTTCATTTTTTTATTACTTTTCTTCATTTATTTAATATTTACTCTTACACCCAATCATTACTCTTACACCCAATCATTACAAGATTCCATTTTCTTATTTTCCACCCCAAACACCAAATAGGAAGATCATTTAGGAATGGAGGGAGTACTATCTCGTTTCAAAAAATCTTTACACTTACTATTTGCACGGACTCTGGTACAATGTTTGACCGTTAATATATCCAATTTTGTAAGGCAAATTTTTTTTAAAATTTGTTATTTATAAAATACATTTCGAGAAAAATATAACAAGATAACTCATGATAATTTTTAATAGATATAATAGTGAAAATTTATAGTCAAAGTTTTGATTGTTGGACATATTTTCCAAAGCGGAAAGAACTTAATAAAACGAAGGTAGTAATAAGTAAAAGTTACAAAAAGTTAATATTAAAAAAACATTCATTAAGATGAATGTAATAATATCCCACATTAACCTCAAGTATAGTTTAATTATAATCGTCGTTCCTTCCATTGAATAATACGAAACAAAAGTAGTTAGTTGAAAAAGAGAAAAAACATAACCCGCGTAAAAGAGATCCAAAAAAGTAAATTCAATTGAATAATGCAAAACAAAAGTTGTTAATTGTCAAAACTATCTCACTTTCTTAAAAGTAGAACCAAAAAATTACAAAGTTAAAATAGGATTAAACTAATTAACTAAAATTAATTAAGCTATTAATCAAGCAGCTGGTGCATAATCATAGGGTGCATCATCGTCGTCATCATCATCTCCTTCGAATACTGCACGAGTCACAGCCGGACCGCATTTGACATGGTTAATAATATTACCATCTTCCTTATGATCTTGGACTTTTCTCAGGAAAATTGCCATTAATTGATGATAAATGTTACGTAGTAGTAATTAAAATACTACGTATAAGTGTATAACTTTCTAAAAATGGAAATTTAATTTCCTAGGAGATTTTGTAATCAAAGGAGGATTGATCGATGAGCTAATTATCAAGGACGACATTGAAAGCTTTATATAGAGATCGTATAAAAGTAGATAATAGTGTGTCGCCGCCACCGCGTAATGTAACGTAAGTTGCGCAAGTTATGCTCGTGGAAGTGAAGGAAATGCTTAGTGGGAGTGTGTATATCGAATGTCAAGCTTGCTTGTATATATATATATGGTGTTGTTGAATGTTGTAAGGTTTGATTATATTCGAACCCTTTTATACTTATTCTCCATAGTGAATTTAAGTAGATATTAACATTGCTTTTTCTTAGATGTTGATATTGTTTCTTGGTACTTTTAAATCTTTTGGGTATGCATGGTGCATTTGATTTTTCACTCTTTTATCACTTTCACCACTACAACGGTATTGTTTCTCATATACTCGCTCCGTCTTTAAAAGATTGCCCTATTGTAATTTTCTGGGTCAAACTAATGAATTCTCATTAGCCTAGAAGAAATAGTATAGTAACGTACCAAAATATAGTTTATGCACCCGAGTGCATAATGCTTATTGTGCACTCTGTTTTTAAACGAGCATATAGTTCAAATACAAAGAACATATTGTTGATACCCAAAGAACATATACGTACAATACACTATTCGAGTATATATGTACACTTCAAAAATGCAGTGATACTCGTCTGAAAGGGCGCAAATATTAGATCGATCTTTCGTACTCCATAAGATGGGAATTCAATAGCTAATTAACCCTAATTAGTTGGACACCGTGATTGTTAGAATATTTTATGTATATTGAATCGGCTAAGTTTTCCTTGGAACAACATAATACACGGATCTCGCATTTTGATCGAGCTGGTTAGGGTTATCTGTTTGGACCTATTTTTCTGGGTATATATCTATTTGGAGAGTACTACTCCGTATATAAATTAACTCTGTAACTTAATTATCAGGTCAGAACCTATGTATTTGTATTATATGATATGTACTCCCCAATATCAATAAACTTTTCTCTCCTTTGCTCGTGTACGTAGCTAACACATTGTTATTAGTGAACCATATATGTTAAATCTCCGTGTTCTTTATTTACGTTCGTGATTATCATTCTTGCTTATGTTATAACAAATTGGTATCAGCTAGCTTAGGTTTTCGATTAGTTGGGCTATTGCACCATCTATTAAACACCATTTTCTATGCAGTGGGCTTGTTTCGGTTATCGCCCGTCTATTGGTATCTCCCAAGCGACTAGCGTTTTGGTGCTTTAGCCCGTTCCGTTCAAGAGGGGCACTAGTGGAAAAAATACCTGTTGAGGGGGGCATTTTGGGTTTATTGAGGCGAACAAGGCCCGCTGCGACAGACGTAGCTTCAACAGCTCAGTGATCTGTTGAGGCGGGCTTTGTTCGCCTCAACAGGTGATCTGTTGTGGGGGGCTTTCAAAAGCCCGCCTCAACAACCTCTACAGAAACGCGAAAAATAAGGACCTGTTGAGGGGGGCATTTAAGAAGCCCGCCTCAACAGCCTCCTCTGTTGAGGCTCACTTCTTAAATGCCCCCCTCAACAGGTCCTTATTTTTGCGCCATAAATTCATATGTTGTTGAGGCGTACATTAAAAGCCCCCTTCAACAACATTAATTTTTTTTTCCAAATTCTTTTAAAATATAAAATAGGCGGCAATAACCACAACTAGATATATACTCCATTGAGTATTGAAACCTGTACCCAATCAACACCAAAATAGCAAAGGTATGAATCTGCTTATCTTTGATAAATAAATCATTACATTAACTTCATTTATATTAACCCAAGAGAGCAAAGCGTATATATAGTACGTATGTTTACAATTTTTAAACACCTAGCTAGTCTAACAAATTACAACTAATATTAACAACTAAAGACAAAAGGCTAGAGAGCTAATCTAACAAATGTCTCTAATCCAGCCACTTAGGTGCCTTTAGATCATGCATTACAAACCTTAAGTAAGGTCGTGTTGACTTTCTTCCAATCGACTCGATCCCTAGCCTGCAAGTTGCATGGAAGGAAAATATATATGAGTACCAAAGTTTACACTCACGATATTGTCTTTACATTCCATTGAAGCATAAAATTAAAAGATATAGTTGCAGACTATAGAGATAATTAAGTACGTTGTTGACCTATAACGACCTGATGAGCCTTAAATGTGTATAAATAGATTTGAATGAGTTTTAGAAAGTTAAAACTATGCATATTAGTCATGTAATAAGAATCAAATGAGTCCTTAGGTTCTTTAGTTCAAAGTTGGGAGCGGAAATGTCATTTTAGCTCTAAATATGACCTATAACGACCCAATGAGCCTTAAATGTGCATACGTAGATTAGAATGAGTTTTAGAAAGTTAACAATATGCATATTAGTCATGTAATAAGAATCAAATGAGTCCTTAGGTTCTTTAGTTCAAAGTTGGGAGCGGAAATGTCATTTTAGCTCTAAATATGACCTATAACGACCCAATGAGCCTTAAATGTGCATAAATAGATTAGAATGAGTTTTAGAAAGTTAAAACTATGCATATTAGTCATGTAATAAGAATCAAATGAATCCTTAGGTTCTTTAGTTCAAAGTTGGGAGCGGAAATGTCATTTTAGCTCTAAATATGACCTATAACGACCCAATGAGCCTTAAATGTGCATAAATAGATTCGAATGAGTTTTAGAAAGTTAAAATAATGCATATTAGTCATGTAATAAGAATCAAATGAATCCTTAGGTTGTTTAGTTCAAAGTTGGGAGCGGAAATACCATTTTAGCTCTAAATTGTGTTCTTTCACTTAGTTCTTAATGCTAAAATCAGAATAAGTGTCTATATTTTTAGATGCACGGATGTATGCTTGGATTTCATGGAAATTCCTGATAATCATCCATGTCTCAGGAACTAACACCGCCAGGTTAAATAAACATATTGTACAATTCTGGTAATGCATAGCATTCTATTTACCATTTCATGTTCTAGGAACCGAACCACAGAAATCAGAAATAAAAACAGGATGCTAATTATGCTATTATTCAAAATATGCTCATGCAAGAACAAACACCTGAAAACCCTTGTATTTGATGAGCTCTTTCAGCCTGTCAACCACATAAAGCTGCCCTTCATCATCGAAGTACCCAAGATCTCCTGTATGTACCCAGCCTTGATTATCAATAGTCGACTTGGTGGCTTGTGGATTATTAAAGTAACCTGCAAATGACACAATAATGAGTACTACGTTGGGAAACTATAACCAAAACAGAAAACAGAACAACATTGTGCTTCACCTTATCTCATCGCAACAATTATCTAAGGCCATTAATATTAATGCATTTGCAAATAAATGCGATTAAACTTGTAAAACTATTATTTGTCCACAACTTCACTTTTTCTTCTGTGTAAACGCTGGTTCTATCCATCTCAAAGCTTCATTTTTTGACCTAAAGTATACACTACTGTATAACCAAATATTAGTTGCATGTACAGCTTTCCAAGAACAAGAGCTAGACTGTAAACATATTATTTTTCGGAAACTGCCTAGCTTCTAAACATAGTTTTATTTATAGCTTCCCGGCATAAATCACACAATTCTGTAAACCTACCAT
The DNA here is from genome assembly GCF_020520425.1 of Spinacia oleracea. Taxonomy (NCBI): domain Eukaryota; kingdom Viridiplantae; phylum Streptophyta; class Magnoliopsida; order Caryophyllales; family Amaranthaceae; genus Spinacia; species Spinacia oleracea. Next base: position 77,163,050 of record NC_079488.1, read on the forward strand.
TTAAGGTTTCAGATCATAAACATGATAGTAACTTTCCTAGGATCAAAGCAGCTCAGAGTAAAATGCTTACTAATAATCTTCAGTCTACGCAAACGAATATGATAAGGAAAATGTGTATAAAGTCCTTTTTCAATGGGAAAAACAGTAAAACTAATCATTACCTTTCATCATATTACGCGGACCCATATTTCACCCAGTTGCTTAGGATGTATCTACTTTAATTATCTGAGCTCAATACCTGCAACCAACATTCCAGTTGAGCCAGAATGTCGACCACCTAGTCTTGGGTGTTCTATAGAGATGACTCCACATGTTCCTGTCATACCGTACCCCTGAAAGGCACAATGTGAGTCGTATCAGAGAACAGTTTACCAAATAAACCCGCAAGCGCTAACCAAGACGCGAAAGTACATCCGTAAAGTAATACTAGTCAGTTCCATTAATAAGTAACAAGCTGCGGTAGATACTCTACTTCCAATTATCAAATCTTAAGAGTATTATCATCCACGAATTCATGATCATTCACCGTCATAAAAAGCCTAGACGTCTATAATTTCAATATTTCATCAACAGGACAACGTCAGGTGCTAAGTTGCTAACTGCGAAAGTTATACGGGGATTAAGTCAAATATCTATTCTACAAGGGAACACTTGACCTGTTAAAAAAATAAAAAAAACAAGGGAACACTTGACTACTTGAGATCCCTTGTGAAATTGAAAAAGATAATGTCTAAACAAAAATATTGAATCTTTTTATTTATCAAAGCAATCACATACTTCGTTGACCTTTGTTTTATAGAATTACACTATTCATGAAGAATCTTGACGTGTGCAACTAGTATGCATAGATTCAGAGTTGTTAATATTCTTGTAGGAAAAAGAATCATAAAATATAACAAAATCAAGTGAAGTCAAAGAATAACAAGAATTACTCTACTAAATAAACAATAAATAATGTATCATGGGAATATTCAAAGGAAATTTCCTCTTTTTCAGGCCATTAAAAGATAGAGAATTGTTAGAAACCATTTCATACTCATTAAGAATGTGACAGAAAACATCATAAACAATTCTTTAAAAATGATGAAAGAGAAATGTAGTTCAATATACCTGAACTATCATAGCCGGAGGCATAGTGTTAGAACACTCTGCATCATCTCCTTCCCCAAAGGCGCAGCCCCAGAACCAATCCGCTTCAAAGATGAAATATCATATTTCTTGACAGCACCATGCTTAGCCAATGCAAGCATAATTGGAGGAACAACCCACAATCTAGTAATCTTATACTTCTCAATAGCTTTTAACATCAACTCGAAATCAAACTTAGCCATACTAACAACTGTATATCCTTTCTGCAATTGAGCATACAAAATCAAAGCCAGTCCAAACACATGAAACATAGGAACCACACACAAGAACACATCATCGGTTTCGCCCTTGAATTCTTGATCACTTGTCATCATCAAAGACGCAGCAATGAAATTCTCATGAGTTAGTATAACACCTTTACTGATACCAGTTGTACCAGATGAATAGAACAATGCAGCAGTATCACTTTGTTTTATCAAAACCTTTTGAAATTCCACAGTAGACCCATTAACCAAATCATTGAAATATACAACTTTAGAACTCGAATTTAAAACCCCTTTTCCCTTAGACCCTAGAATCAAAGCAGACATATTAAGACCCTTAACTTGTCCCAAAGTTCTGGAACTGTGACAACTAATTTGGGCTTACAATCATCAACTTGTTTCTTAATCTCTGAAACTCTATATATTGGATTCACAGTAGTTGCAATTGCACCAACTGCAATAACACCCAGAAAAATTACAAGGTATTGGATAGAATTTGGGGCTAATAATACTAATTATTCGATCACTCAGTTAGAAAATACCTAACTTCTAATCAAGTTGAACCCTACAAAAATTTATCTGAACTAGAAAAACCACAAAAAATTAACCTAACTTCTATTTTGTAACTGAACTAGAAAAACCACAAATATCAAACCCTAATTTGTAAATTCATCAAATATTGGAACATTAGCCTAAATTCTCTGCATAATCAACTCATTATGCTCAACTAATTGAAGAGAAACTGAATTTTAAGAACAAGCAAAACAAGAATCAATTATAAACTAACCTTGACAGATATATTGCGTCACTGTGTGAAACAGAGTCAACCGAGATAGCTAGAAAGACGACGGTCGGCGGCGACTGTTATGGAAGAGGAGTCGAGGAAGGTGGTGGTGGAGCCGCGCGGTGAGGAGCCGGCAGAAGCGTTGGAAGGTTCTTGCAATTGATTTGTTCGAATAGAGATTTGAAGAGATTTGTACGTGTTATTGGTGAGAGTAACTCAATTGTTTTAAATTTTGTTTTGTGAATATCTATTGAAGCGAACAAAACGAAGCCCCCTTCAACAGGATGCTACCTATTGAGGCGGGCAACATAAAGCCCCCTTCAACAGGGTCTATAGAAGCGAACATAACAAAAGCCCGCCCCAACCTGTTAGTTAAACTTTTGACCCGCGTTGACTAAGTGGTTATTGAGGCTCACTTATATACGCCCCCCTCAACAAGGGGGCTACAACAGGGGTTTTTTCCACTAGTGGGGGTAACTTTCACTTAAGGGGGGATTTGTTAAAAAGTAAGTGTGGGTATTGTGTTCCATATCGGAAGATGAAGCAAATAATTTCTAGCTAGTTCCTAAGTGGGTTACTCCTCCTATTGTCAATTGATTTTAGGATAAAATCTCACATGAGCTTTGTTCGTGGACTTCTATTTCCTCCTTAGTTCCCCTAACAGTGTATCTAAAGCGGGTGCACCAAGGGATGATTCTTTTGGAGAATTATGCAAAGAGAGCCGCAAATGTCACAATCATCCCAAGAATCAATCACAAGTGATACTCTCTCCTAATTGTCGATTTATGTGAACACAAACGTATGTAGGAAAGGGCTTACATTGCAAGGTACGTGGTTGGGATTTGCCATGCACACTCTCTTGCAAGTCTTCCCTTCATTCTCACGTGGATACCTTCGGCACATCATACGTTACTTTTTACTTCCCTTTTTCTCCTTTTATATATATACACATAAAGCATTAATTAACGATCTTCTTCATTATTATTCTCCGCATCAAATCAAAAAGTTGTCCAAAAATTAAGGCTATTTTTATTAATTATCTTTCATTTTTAACTCACTACTCCGTATATCAATTGCATTTCCCTTAGTTGTTTTCATGGTTATGGAGTCAACAACACGTTGCAAAAGGCATGATGATGATTTGAAGGTCGTTTTTGACGAAAAAGCACGGCTAACAACGTTAGAAGGTGACGGAGATGATGACGGCGATGTAGTTTACGATTTTGCCCCTGCGGCATGATACTTTGCAACTAGTTTAAAGTTAATTAGCTTTGTTGAGGATTACTTCGATTAAATCGTAAACTACATCGCCGTCATCATCTCCGTCTGGAATTGAAAACAAAGCAAAAAGAACAGGGTCTTAGATTACTAGGATTTGCCTCAATAATGTATACATTAAAACATAACAATTTTAAGGCTCATTCGATATCACTACCCGTTTCAAGTTTGTGGTTTTGAAAGGCATATGATTTAGATTGAATCATATATAATTAAACCAAAAGATAGTTATATCTATAGTAATCACGACATCACGTTGAGTTTGAAAACTGACAACGAAAAACTAGAAACTACGTACTTCATTTATTACGTGGTTTCATATTTTGGTTTTTAGTTTTGTTAACTAAATAAAAGCTAGAGATATGAATGGTCAAGACTATGAAATGGTGACAAACATAAAAGTCAAAATGGTGCATGCAGCTACATTGAAATGAAATACTTCTTATCATATACTCCGTATAAGATTGATCCGTATAGAGGCATATACAATGCAAGCTAGGCCATAATATGGCAAGTAGCAACTAAACTGAATATAGTACACTCCTATTTGCCTGTCTAGGGTTTTATCATTTTCGTTATCTTTTATCTCTAGTCTAAGCATATATAATCCTAGCTAGCAAACTAGGGTGTTAGGGTTTTTAATTAGTGGTTGATCTAGTAAGTAGCTAGCTACGGAAATATCATTGATAACATAAGTAATTACTCTAGCACCATGACTCCTCGATGATATTCTTCATGCAGCAGGAGCATAATCATACGTAGCATCATCATCGTCATCATCACCATCGGGTTCCATGGCCTTAAAGAGGATACCATCCGCTTCTCTACACACAACATCGACATGATCAATGTGATTATTGTGAATATCCGCATGCATGACCATGCACCATAAACCAAGAACTAGACTTAGCTTAGACACCATGTTTTAGTTTAGTGACCGAGGGAGAATCTTTGAAGAAGTTTGGACTTAATAAAAATAATTAGAAGTAAAGATATATTGGAGATTAATTATATTGTGTTAATTAAAGACTTCGAATTTTGGTTATTTTACTTATATTATAAGGTTATAGAAATGATCGACCAAGTTATATATAGAGAGAGCGCGCGCTAAAAGTGGTGCGCCCGTGGAGAAGTGAGCAATGGCGGAGGCAGGAATGTGTTGAGAACGTGAAGGCGCATGGTTTGCAAAAGTGTCAAATATCCCTCTTTTGATTGGAGTTTTATTGCTTTGAGTTACAGTTAATTTTGTTTGATTTGTTGGCCAAAAAGCTACATGAGATCTATGTTCATGAGAATCAAATATGTCGAGATAACATAGGCAGAAAGGGCATATTTAGTTATCTAGTAAATGGGATATGATTCATTAGAAACATGTCATATATATGTAACAATGTAAGCCACAATTTTAAGCTTTCTATTATATATGACTTCATATGCTTAGAGATAGACCTAGAAAAAATTTACGCGACCTTAAAATTCAATCAGAATCAGCCCAAAAATATATGGTCTAATTAGCTTGTTGATCTTAAACATTGTTTTTCGTCCTAATAATGGGATATGATTCGTATGATACATGTCATACGTATACGTACATATCACATAAGTAACAATACGGAGTATAACGTAAGGCCACAATTTTAAGCTATCTATTATGACTTCGTGTCTTGAGATAAACTTGGAAAAATGTTACGCAGCCTTACTTAAATTTCAATTAGAATAATGTCTATAAACGTATGGTCTTGTCAGTTGTCGATCTTGAACATTATTTTCCGACCTAAATACAAGACCAGCTCACCAGCCTATTTGAGGGATCTACAAAGAAGATTTTAACTCTCCACCATATCATTGACTCATTGTAATATTTTCTTTAGACTTTTGATGAAACTAGTTGTTGGATCGTGCGCTAGCGCGTACGATCCCCCAAGGTACACAAAATTATTTTTGTAAAAATGTTACTTAAAAGCTAGGAACTTACAATTTATGGTAAATGTTAGTCGGGTGATGATAAAGGTCGCAAGTTGCGACAACATTTAGTTGTCGCAATCTTACGTGTCGCAGTTTAATTGGTACATATAGGCGCCACGTAGGCTATGCGTCATCAGGATATTTTTACTATCAATTCAATATTTTTACTATAAAAATACATAAACATGGTAATCAATGTAAAGAAGGAAACAAATTAGAATATTAAGATTTTTCTACCTTTTTTTGAAACATATATGATAGATTATATAAGTTAAATATTTTGGTTTCCAATTTAAATCATGACACATAAGCATGTCATGTCATCATTGTGACACGGCTTAAAGGTCGCATGTTGCGACCTTTATCATTTTCGATGTTAGAAATGACATGTTAAAGTTAGATGTTGGATTTACATGTAACAGGAAATAGAAACCATATGCGTTTTAATTGATAGTTCGAAGGTACAATATATAGGAAATTATACCCAAAGAAAACAATACATTTTGTATAGCAATGGAAGGGTGAAACTGTAAATGCTCTATTGTTAAGAATAAGACAAAATAAAACAAAGAAGGAAATGAGGGGCATGCACGTAAATGCACTATTAGGTGAATAGTAATCAAAGTATGAAGCTTTATAAGTGTTAGGAGTTGACATTAAGGTTTGGCAAAATTGTCAAAAGCTATCTTTGTATTTGGTAGAGTTTGTGAGTAATACCTTATAGGATTTTTTTTTCTCAATTGGTTCCCGGATTTCACGAGGGTATGAAAAGCCCAACTTAACTTCATTTCAGAATAACAAGTCAAATTTTTGAGAATATATTGACTGTTTCTTTAATCGACTTTTGTTGTAATATAGTGCGAACGTTAAGCTCACTCTCTTTTACAAAATTATTTTCGAAAGTTCTATTCCCTTCAATCAACCAATTTCATTGATTATTGATTATTTTACAAAAGGATTTTTTGTCATTTAACACCTTAAAAAAAATTAGTTTTTGTAATTAAACACCTTATTTATTTTTTATTATATTTAAACACCTTAAAAATCTAAAAATTTATAAATTAACACCGCTTAACGATTTCCATAAGAAAAAAACGTTGATTTTTAATCATGCTATAACTTCCAAAGCATAATTTGATGGTAGAAGGAGTTGTTTACCACCATATCATGCCTTGGGAACTTTAGCATAGTTAAAAACTAATGTTTTTTCTAACAAAAATTGTCAAGTGGTGTTGATTTCTAAATTTTTTTGTTTTTTACGGTGTTTAAAACAATAAAAAATAAGTAAGGTGTTAAATTACAAAAACTAGTTTTTTTAAGGTGTTAAATGACAAAAAATCCTTTACAAAATCATAGGTTAGAAATACAAGTAATGTTACTATATGTGAGAAAGTTATGGGCCTGCCAAGCGGCTTTAGCCTAATGGTGAAACTGATGTCATGTATATGATAAGTCTCATATTCGAATATCTAATCTCATATCTCTAATGGCTATATCAGGGTATAGCCATCTATCGGTGTACCCCCTCCCAAATAAAATAAAAAAAGCTATATAGGCATATGCTTTATTTAAAAAAAATTGCATATAAATTTTTCAAAAACCAGAAATCTCACAGTTTTGTTTTCTCTCTCCTCAAAGTTTCTCTCTCCTCAATTTCTCTCTCCCGAAAAGTTTCTCTCTCCTCATTTTTACATGATTTTTTTTCTCAAGTACTCCGTAACAATGTCAATCGGAAAATTTGCTTGCGTTTGCGCCGCCCTTATCATTCACGACAACGAAGTCGTTGCCACTAGCGGTAAAATTCTTTTCTCCTTGTTTTGCTGTTAATTTCCTTGTTTTTTTTTGTGATTTTTGATTGAATTTACATGTTGATTAGAAGTATAGATTTTTCCTTTTATGTTATACATTGGTGCGCACATCAATTTTTATGTGATTTAGAAATTTTCTGGTTGAATCTCCATATTCTCTCTCCATTTTCTTGAAAAATTTCTTCAAAAATTGGATCTAGAAATTTTTATGTTCAGATCCAGATTTTTCAAAATGTTCATATTTATATATAGTTATGTTCATTTTGTAAGATTCTGATGTTCATATCATTTTATTATGAAGATTATATACATATTTTTTTATTAAGTTATGGAACTTTATAATGTTCATATTATGAGAATAAAATGTTCATTTTGTTGTGTATAATATTTTATTTTTCTTAAAATTGATTTTGTTAATATGTAAGTGATTTAAAATAAAATCTGGTTGACATCTCAATATTCTTGCCAACTTTTTTTTCCCAAGAAAGATCTAAAATGTTGTTTATTGTTTAGATCTATATTTTTTCGAGGTTCATATGATCGAATGCATGATTATGTTCATTTTGTAATATTCAAGTGCTTATATATATTCTTATTTATTAAGATTAAAATTGTGTTTGTTGACTAAGTAATGCAACTTAATAATGTTCATTTTTTGAGAATAAAATGTTCCATTATTAAAAAAAAAAAATTATGTTCAAATTATTAAAAAGTAAGAGGTATGATGTTCATTTTCCGAGATTATGATGTTCACATCTACTTATTATAAAGAATAAACTTATCATGGTTAACTTGATTAAGTTGTGGAACTTAAAAATATTCATTTTCTGATTATAAAAAGTTCATTTTCGGATAATAAAATGTTCATTTTCGGATAATAAAATGTTCATTTTCTGATAATAAAATGTTCATTATCATAAAGTTTTATGTTCAAATTATGAAAAAGTAAGAGGTATGATGTTCAATGTATAACTATTTAAGTTCATTTTTTTATAAGTTCTCTCTTTATTTTCAAAAACACATTTTCATATTGACTTTAGTAAATAATACATATTTAAATTGTGTACATTCATTTTGAGGAAGTGTTATTCATTTATAAAATGATTATGATGTTAATTGTGCTTGATTTATATGATAACCGTTCAACATGTTAAAATTCATTTTGAGCATGTACATTTATAAGTTGTTGAACGGATCAAGTATAAGCACATTATATTATATATATTTTAATTCACATTGATTATTCTTGTATATTATCATTTAAACATTTTGCATGCTCATCATTTTCAAATCAGTAAATGTTCATTTTTAAATTAGTTGTGATAATCATATCAAATTACTTACTTTTTTCATTTTCAGCCTACAACAATGAGGAAATTGAAACCATGAAGGTCAAATATTGTGTTCAAATCACACTTCATAGACACATTCAGAAGTATGAGAACTCAAGACTACTTCAAAAGCAAGATTCAAGATTGAAGATATAGAAAAATAAGAGGATGATTTGTACCAGCATTTTGTAATTCTACTACAATTTTACATAGGCAATGGCTAAAATGTTCATTTTTTGGTAAAATATGTTGTTTGACATGATTTCATTGCACCTTATATGTAAATATAATGCTCAATGTAATAACATAGTACTCCATCCGTCCCAGATTAGTTGTTACACTTTCCTTTTTCGTCCGTCCCAGATTAGTTGTTACACTTCTAAATTAGGAATGACCCCACAATTATTATATTGTCTCTCTCTTCCCACTAACTTTTTTTGTCCCCACACCCTCTCTCATTCAATTAAAAAAATACTTCACTAACTCCTATCACATCTACTTTTTGAATAAAATAACAATTGATAACCAAACAACCACTTATCACCTAAAACATTGTGCAAAGGCAAGTGTAACAACTAATCTGGGACGGAGGGAGTAATACATTAACTATGTTCATTTGAAAATTAGTAAATACTCATTTCACAATCAGTAATATTCATTTCTAAATTGGTTGAACAAATGAGGATTTCCAAATAATTAGATAAATGTTCATCTTTGAAAGAGTAAATAAATGTTCATTTCCAAATAAATAAATGTTCATTTCTAAAATAGTCAATGTTCATTTCCAAAATAGTAAATGTTCATTTCCAAATAAATAAATAAATGTTCATTTCCAAAATAGTAAATGTTCATTTTTATACCATTTTATTAATGTTCATTTTAAACAACACAAAACAACGTCGTTTTGGATGGGGTACAGCCAGCTCTGGCTGTACACGGGTACATCCAAAAATTTACGTCTAATCCCTATTCTAGTTTGTACGGAGTATATCTTGTTGCTCAATTTGAGCGGGTTATATACAAAACAAAATAAGTCTAAGAGAGAGAAAGTCTAGAGTGAGAGAGAGAGAGATAAAACCTATGAGATACCTAAGCCTTTTTTAACAAAACCAAAACCTAGCATAAACTTTTCCGCCTCCTGCCTTCTTCTCCAATCGTCCCCTTTGCTCCATCAAGATCTTGCTAGATCTCTTCATCTCCCCAGAGATGGCTATACTTCGCGTATTTTCCACACTAATTATTACCCTACTCTCTATTTGTTTAGCTTTTCCCAAATTAATTTCCTTTCAAAAAATTATACACCCTTAGATCTGGTGCGGTGGATTTTGATCGTCTTCGATGAGCCGATTTTTTGGGTTTTCGAAAAAATTAATGATGATCCTCTAAATTACTGGATTTTTCGTTTAAATCTCAATTTTTTTGAGATTTTCTGGGCCAATAACGAAGCGGGGTGGCCTCGATGGTTGCGAGCGAAGGTTTTTGCGTGTGATTATTCAAAGTGCTCCGCTAATTACCTCAGGAAAGTCTTTAATACTGCCTTTAATTGGTCGATTTTATCTATGCTCTTGTCGTTTGTGTGTTATCTGCTTCTTTACTAAAGTTTTGTGCCTCTGGTATAAGAATCGTCTACAACAAGTTTCCTTGAGTAATTATGACTTGTGGTTTTCTAGGATTGTTGGTGACCTTGGCCCCCAAGTTTCGATTATTTGTGCCTTAATTGCCTTGCTAATTCTATTTGCATGCCTAAATTATTTAATTAAAATGGTTGAGCACACTTTATGTTATCTCTTGTCTAATTTGAGTACTATGTACTGCCGTTTAATCTTTTGTTCAAAATGTTGGTTTGTTGTGGTGTTTACCATTTTTACCCCAACCATTGTGTTGTCTAGGTGTTTGGTTGTTTATCTCCTGCATTCCCTCTGGGCTATAAATACTTGTTCAGTTTGCTCATTTATGATCACTCCAGTCCCTTCCTTCTCACTCTTAGTTCTTGCCATCTCATAAACTCTGAATTATCCCCCAAATACTCTTTGTCTCCCAATCACTCCTGCTTATTAATGTCTGAAAAACCTTCTGATATTAACTATGCCTCAATTCTCTCAAAGAACATTGCTAAAATTTCCTCTGAACCTCAACATTCCAACATTCCTGATAGTCCAAGTCATACCCCTGCTCCAGAATCCGAACCAATGGGAAGTCACTGTTTTGTTAATGCTCCCCCTACCCCACATCAGGACTCTCCACACCCTCCTGCTTCAGAGGTTCACAGTAACCCTCTCGCTGTAATCTCTCTTCCTGCCCCTGAGTTGGTTAATTCTGAAGTGCATGATATGGAGACTACTTGTTTCTATGGTAAACCCTGGGGGGAGTATGTTCCTCAAGCTGCTGTCATTGCTAGGTTATCTAAGGAGTGGTCTTCTTATGCTGGTTAGGTAAAATTTAGGTATTTGGGGAATGGGTGGTTTCTTATTCAATTCTCTAATCCTGATGATAAGCTTGCTATTTGGAATGGTAGACCTTGGTTTGTCCAAGGCCTAAACTTTGTCCTCCTCCCCTGGGTTGCTGGGTTCCAAGCCCAATTCTCCCGTATTACTCGTGTGGATCAATGGGTCAAAATCCCTTTTTTCCTACGAAGTATAGGGCCTGGCAACACCTCACTCAAATAGTCAGTTCAGTGGGTCAACCTATTAAACTCGACCGTTATACTCGTGAAAATGTTGGAAAAGGGCAGTTCGCTCGTGTTTGCCTCAACCTGGACATTTCCAAACCTGTTCCGTGCTCTATTTCTCTTAACTTTGGGACCCACACCCTTGATTTCTTCCTCTCTTGTGAGGGTGTATGGGAAGTGTGTCCTCTTTGTGGTGACCCGAAACATACTATGAGTGCTTGTCCTAAGAAACCACCCCCATGTCTTGAGTTAGTTGTGGCCAAAATGGATTCTACTTCTCTATCAGCCCCCACTACCCCTGAATCTACTACTTCTGTTGAATGGTGTACTGTTGTCCCTAAGAGAAGAGCCAAGCCTCGAGTTTTTGTTAAAGGCAACAGGTCTAGATTTCACCCTTATGTGCCTCCGGTCTCTTCCAAGCAAAATGTGTCCAAGGCAGTGGTGGTAGTTGGTGACCCTCTACCAGTTGAAAACCCCTTTCGGGCTCTGAATGACTTCATGGTGTCAACTGGTGATACTGTGACTCTTAATCCTCCAGCTGTTAGTAACTGTCTTGTTGAAATGGTTAATGATATTGAGGATGTTATCCCCCCTCCTCCTTATTCTAAGTCAAATTCAACTAAGTATGAGGACCCTCTTAACATAATTGATGAGGATATGGATAATATTGATGATCATATAGAGTTCTTCAACTCTGGGATGTTTGAGAAACCTGTGGATATGCAGAAAAGAAGGAAGAGAGATTCCATCAGCATCTCTCCTCCTTTCTCCCCCTCTACTTAAGTGATGTTAGTCCTGCACTGCATTTTTGTGAGCCGTCATGCATATCTCGACCTTGACCCAGCCTTTTGCTACTGCCTATGCGAGTCTCTGAAGTCTTTCATGAATCATTGGTGGTGTTCTATGAGAAATGTTATCTTTCAAGCATATTTGATTCAGTATTTTACTTATATCTCTTGTTATGTTTTAGCTTCTGATCCTAGGTTTTGTACTCTAGCTGCTTTTTCTAATTCTGAAATTAGTGATTGTAATACTGGGCTGCAGTGCAGGAACTTTAATGAAGATGTTTCTTTTGCTTTTGTTTACTGTTGGCCCCTGACTTATGATGAGCTCATATACTCTGATTTGTGTTGTTGTTTTGTCCCGAATTGTGTTCCTGCCAATGTATATGGAACAGTTCTCCGTTTGTTGCTCCTTTGCTTAACTAGGAACCCATCCCTTGGGAGGCTAGTTACAAGGTTGAAGCTCGTTCTTGTGAGACATTCCGTACATGAGCCTTTACCCTATGATGTTCCCATGTTTTCTTTTTATCTTGGGACTGAGGGTAATGTCCCTTTCCCCCCTATGGGAAATGTTGATAGTTTATTGCACTTCATCTTGATGTACACTGCTTGCTTCGTGCGTGTGCTTTTGACTTGTCTTCTGCTGTATTCAGGTTCCCTTTGGAGTTATAATTTGGATCATGGTGCTGCAGCACGGCCTTGCCTTATGTGCGATTTCTATGATCTCTTGCTCGACTTAGAAAGGAGCAATATATATTTAAATGTTAATTTAAAGTTAAATCTTTGTAATTATGTTCATTCTTACTTTAGAGATTCATTTTCATGTATTTTGATCATAAGTTCGAACATTTGGACATTTTTTGATTATAAAGACTTAAGTCTCTTTTGGAACCGGATTTCAAAATCCGCTCAAGAATCGCCTAAGAACGAAAGTTCTTATCGGAACCGGATTTTAACATCCGCTTATTTTTTGTCTAGGGTCCTTTTCCTCACAGGAACTCTTTTTATGATAATTATCAAAATTTATTTACCCTTGGGGGTATTACTGGTACAAATTCTAACTCAAATCAGTTTTAAATGAGAATCTGCTCTTGGAATATTCAAGGGGGTAAACGCGATCAGGCAATAGCCGAACTCCTCCTTATCAAACATAAATTCAGACCAGACATTTTGTTTGTTTTAGAAACGATGACTAACAACCAAAATAGCAGAAATGTTATCAAAACCTTAAAATTTCAACATAAACTCATAATAGATCCCTTAAATCACTCTGGTCGCATCTGGGTATTATGGAACGATGACAACATTAAAATTACAAACTCTAGCCTTACTAATAGATGTGCTCATCTAACAGTCTTTCATAAACCAACCAATCTTACATCTCTTGTGTCTGGGATTTATTGTCCAGCACAGGAAAACGAAAAGAATGATTTTTGGGAATCTCTAAAAATATTTTATGATAACATCACAATGCCATGGCTTCTTATTGGAGATTTTAACGAACTCCTTTCTCCATATGATAAAATTGGAGGCAACCCAGTCTCCCAACGACAGTGTCAACGTTTCCCTGATTTAATGCTGCACCTTAATGCTATAGATATAAACTGTATACAAAAATCATTCTCTTGGAAGTCAAACAAAGATGATTTTTTACTGAAGGAAATAATGCCCTTGGTCCAAGTATGCATTCAATGTTAAGTCTAATAAATGCGGTTCAGTATTAATTAACAAGTTAATAATTCAGTGAGATCAAGTGAGCTGAATGCCTGACTAGAGGCCGCTTCAGTTCAAGTGGAATTAATTATATTAATCCACAGCTTACTCTTGACTGAACCCGTAGGGTCACACAAATAGTACGTAAACGGATCAAGTATTTAATGGCATTAAATACTCCATCTATGGATATTCGGAATCGACGGATCTTGGTTTCAGTGGGAGCTGAGATCGTCACAGGCAAGAAATGAATACTCCGGAAACGATGATATTGCCGGAAACGGAAATATGGATCGTATCGGAAATATAAATATTATCCAAGTCGTAGATGTTGCCGGAAACGGAAACATGGTACGTATCGGAAAATATTATCGGAAATGGAAATATTGTCGGAATCGGAAATATTGCCGGAAACGGAAATATTGTCAGTATCGGCAATATTATCGGGATCGGAAAATAATTCCGGAAACGGAAATATTAAATATTTGTTCGAAACGGAAATTGAATCCGGAATCGGAAATATTAAATATTGTTCGTATCGGAAATGATTCCGGAACCGGGAATTTAATCAGAAGCGTATCGTACGAATAAACATCGGACGAGCTTGCTAGACGCAAGGCCTTGCACGAAGCTAGGCCCAACGCCTAGCAAAGCCCGCGCGCGACCAAAGCAAACAAAGCCCAAACGCGAGAGCAAGGCCAGCAGGCGCGCGCCCCTCGTGGGCTGCGAGCACTTGCTGGGCCTGGGCTCAGCGCGCGCGCGCGCATGGCGCCCCTCGTGGGCTGCCGCGCCTGCGTGTGTGTTTGTGCTTGCGTACGAAACCTTGATCGGTTAGGATTCGTATAAGATTGATTTCCTAAGTCTACTAGATAAATTAAGTGATTGAATTTTAGATTAATTCAGATTCACTAAATCGTTTCCTAGTAGGATTCTAATATCCGATACCCATGCCCTATAAATAGGTGATCAATGCTCACAATTTATATCGAGCATTCAAGTATTCAAAGTGATTTTTGAGAGCAAAAATTCAGTCATACAATTGCCTATATGTGCCGAAAATTCTAAGTACCTTAAGGGCGATCCTAGTTGGTCAAGCTTAAGGCGGATCCGGACGTGTTGTGGACTATCTACGGAGGGACGACACTTGGAGTCCTAAAGACTTGTTCTTGTTCGGTTCGGGCGCAGCTAGGGAAGGCACGCAACAAAGTGTATGCATCTAAACTATGCTAAATGATTATGTGTAAATAATATGCTTTCCTGGCTTTATGGTTTTTCCGCATGATTTATGAATTGTCATATGTATCATAACCTAACAGTGGTATCAGAGCCTCTTATTATTTTCATAATCTAAATTGCATGAACATGGTTAAATATTACAAATTTGCAAGAATTAAAAGGGGTGATTAATTTTCGTAATTGTTAATTAATTGCAAATTGTGTTTATTTAATTATACGTACGCAGTTTTTCGGCAGTTTCTTCATTACTCATCCAAATCGAGTGATTTTTGTGTCAATTCCGCATGTAAAAGGCATTCTAAAATTTTGACAAAACTAAAATTTTACGGCCGAACCCAGAATTCTCAAATTCGAAGCCTAACTATGACTTTTCGGAGGTTTTAGTTTTTCGAATGCAAAATTTCGTAAATTTAAGATGTTAAATTAAATATTTGCGATTCTTGTTGATAAATCTTGAATTTTTGATTGACCTACTGTATATGTTTAACAAGTTTGAATGCCTAGCCTTGTTAATTATGCAATCTAATTTGTAATTATGATTAATTTGTTGAAAATTGGAATAATTTAGAATTAATTTGATTTTCATAATTAGTTATAATTTAATTAGATACCTATGATTAAAAACCACCATAAAAATTGTAAATTTATGTTAAATTTTAAATTTTTATGACCTAGACTTGAATCCATGTTAATCGGAAATCAATTAAATAATAAATTTTCGATTTTTCGCCCTAAAATTATGAAATTAATATTATTTATTAATTTATCATTAATTTTGAATATAAATTTTAAATTTTTATGCGATTCGCTCATATAACTTGCACGCACAAAGCAATGGACGCTACGTGTTACCCTTAAGGGGTGTTGTATAGTGCGGGCATGTGACGACGAGCAAGGGAGCTCGTCGCCCATGCGGTACGAATGCAATGAGCAAGGCCATGGTGCACGAGCACAAGGCAGCAGCCCTGCCTTGTGTCGTGGGATGTGTGCGATGGGCGAATGGGCGAGGGCGAGAGCAAGGCACGAGCAGTCGCGTGTGGGCAGCAAGCGAGCTGCGCCACAGCGCGCACTGCCTCGCGCAAGCGTGCGGAGCCTCGCGCGCAACGAGCGCAAGCTCGCGTGCCACGAGTGCTACGCCCCAGCATCAATCGCTCGCGCGCAGCGAGCGCTATTGTGCGTGCGACAAGAGCTGCGCCCAGTGATGGCGTGCAGCGTGCTTGTTGCGACGTGCGACGAGCGCTACGCCCAGCGATGGCAAGCAGCTTGCTAGTTGCGGCGTGCGACGAGCGCTGCGCCCAGCGATGGGCTGCGGCAGCATGCTCGTGCGTCAAGCGCTGGCGCGCGCAGCGAGCACCAGCTCGCGTGATGCCTTGCGATGGTGAGCAGCAGCGATGCGACGCAGCGCATGGGCTGCGCGCACATGGCCAACGATGGCTGTGTGCGTGTGGCCCATGGGCGTGCGTTGCGTGGGATTGTTGCGTTGCGATTAGATTGTTTTGAAATTTTTAATTTGAAATTTTCAGTTTACGTAATTTTAATTAATTTTAAAATTAATAATTTAAATTATTTTCTTGGATTTTAATTTTGAATATTGTAATTATAATAAATTTTATTTATTCTAATTATTTTACTAAAATTAAAATCATGAATTAATTTAAATACGACTGAAATCAAATTAAATTTATGGATTCAATTATAAATTTATATGAGCTTTAAATTTTAATTAAATTTGTATGTTTCCGGTTAGACTAGAAATACATTTTTATGTTTAAAATTAGTAAAGCATATGAATTTATTGGTTTAAGTGGGAGCCCTTTTTAGTCATATACTCTTGATTAGGTCTACAAATCCTTAAGGTTAAAACAACTTGATTAGAATTAATAAGGACTGAATAATTTGTAGATTATTGGTGCCCTTGATTAATTGCTGCAAATGTTTATGTGATGCATAATGTGTTTTACTAACCAGCTATGTGGGCCATTCATGATAATGAATGGGTGAATGGTATATATTGTATATGTACTGTTTTGCAGGTCATGAAGTGACTAGTATGGCCCAAATAGGATAGAAAATATGGTCTGCGTACCATTAATTTGAATGTAATTGGTCTTAAGTACCAAAGTTGTTTTTCAATTCAAATATGGTCTGTGTACCATCAAATAGTTGTAATTAGTTTTAATTATAGCTTATTCTATTTGAAGAAAATGGTGCCTCCCACGGAGATTTTCAAGACGGACTTTGAAGTTAAATCTTCAAGATGAAGTCGGGCCATACTAGATCACATTATCTTATGCATGTTTTAAGTTATTTATTGCTTTTAAATATGTCTTAAAATGCATGAGATCAAAGCTTGATTATGTTGCATGATTAAGGATTTTAGTTCACTTAAAATCTAACCAACATAGTAAGAGCCTTAAGTTCCAAACTTAAAAATTGAGTTAAAAGGTGCCATGCCAAAATATACACTTGCTTGGATATCCTTTACATCAATCTAGTAATAGTTTTCGCTCAGCGAGGTGTTACTTATTGGTCCTAAAGGGGCAAGGTACACAAATAATTGTGAGTACATGTTAGTTTTAGTGAAACTCAACGATATAAGTAAGGAGTCCTTTTATGTCGTGGCAAAATCGATAGGTTTACCTAATAAGTTCTTAGACGTACCTATCAACCAAGAGTAGTTTCTAGACTATTAGCAAAAGGCTTTTGCTTACCTAAAATGTTTTAGAATTGAGTCGACAAACTGTGCTTAATTCTTCAATGGTTTTAGGGTCTTGGAATCATTTTATTCACACCTGCCGGAACACATAATTCGAATAAAATGCTAATGACTTGTTTAAATTGCATGATTGCTTTCATTTTCAAGTTATTATTCATGATAAATGTTTAGACTTTGCATGCTTCAATGTATGTTTTAATTATTGTTTATAATTAAATATCTTGCACTGCAATAAATCCTTTTAGAAAGGTAACAGTAAATTTCCTCGATTGGTAGTGAATTCAAGAACGATTCACGGAAATGAGAGAAAATGAGCGATTTAAAATGTACGTTTCTTTTAGCACTTTTATGGTTGTTTTCGAGTATCAAAGTCGAATGGCAAACCGATTGGTGCTTATGAATTCAAAATACAATGTAGTTTTGAGATCATAAAGCATTGAGTTTAAACACTCAGCTTTACTAATGGTTAACAACCTAATATATTTTTCCATTTAATTCTCGAATGAGTCTAGTTCCTAGACATTCGAATAGATCGATGCTTAGAGAACTTTAGAAGCTTCTAGTAAGATCATCTAGTTGAAACAAAATATTCAACATAAATTAAAATGGTAAAGAACCTTGTTGGTGACATTGGACATGTCTAACAAAGTATAAAAGTCAACACTAGAGAATTCAATTCTTAAGACTATAAGAAAGGGTACAAGAAATAGGAAAACAAAGGAACAAATGAAAGGAATTTACGATTCCGGTTCTACCTATAAGTTTATGTTTAAAGAGAAGTGACCTAGCAATCAAACTTCCTTGGTATCATATACCGCTTGAGGTTCTTACTTCGGTAATAACTCAAACAATGGAAGCTAGGATACACTAATGACCTACAAGTGGGAAATGAAGCATGGCAATGCTACATTAGTTGTAGGGTCATCTAGTTTGTTTTAAGTCCTTTCAAAGGCTGGAACTTAATGGCTATTTTGTTCCATAATCAGCATATCTAAATTTCTGTTTTCAAACACAGAAAGACTCACATTCAAGAAAAACAAAAACAATGTTTGTTTGTTTATTTGAATGAAATGGTCAATTACGGTTTGAGTCAATATGCTTGATTAAAACAAACAACTCTTTAACAAATAAGAACTTTACTAGGTTCAAATCAACCCCTTGATTTGTGGCATTGTTACTTAGACCATGTCAACAAGTTAACATTCAAAAGCTCTGTTTTGATGGACTTTTGAAAGTTGGTTGATTTCTAGATCAACTTAAGACAAGCTAGTCTTACTTGTTGAAATTAACAAAGAATATGAACTATTGTTAGAACGCCTAGACGATAGAGTTCAAAGCTAAGGAAAGGTTTTATGACTTTATTATTTCACATGGATTTGAGTGAATATAGGTTTATTTACTCAAATGTGATATAAGTTGAATCTGTTTGGCTAGTTCAAAGATTCAGAAGTATAAAATCCACTTGGCAAGAAATCATAAAGATCTAGGTTAGATCATGTTGATGATTACTTGAGACCAAATATGATCATCAATGATTGTGAGTTGTAATTTCACAATCTAGGTCCATAAGATATGGCATATCTTAGTTGGAATAATCGAAGTCAATTAGTACTTGATTCGATCAATGATGGATCATAAAGACTTTTCCTATAATTTCTAAAACAAAATGCTCAACTACCACCAAACCAAACCAAATTCGTCAAAGCTATTGAAAAGTAATTTCAAAATATCTTTTCATAATATATCTAAAGAGTTCCTAAACTCAGTGGGAGCTTAGTGTTTGTTATTCAACAAACTAAGGCCCCAAGTATAGATATATGTTTCATTGTGATTTATTCAAATGAGACACAAGGGTATTGTTTCTACCACGAATTTTTGAGAACATAATGTTTGTTTGCTCGAAATGATTTCCTTTTGGAGATTCATTTCCAAAATGACAAGTGGGAGAAAATAGACCTCGAAAGTCTTCGAGGCGAACAACAAACATAGACGGACATTCCGGAGGATTTTCGAAGTTCTTTAGAAAATCCGAACACGTATTCTTTAAGGACTTTAGAAGTGGCTTTAAAGAATAGACATCTCTTAGAAGACTTTACAAGTGCTTCAAGGAGAACAGAATATTCAAAGGACTTTCAAGTGGCTATTGATATTCTATTGTTTGATGTTCTATACCCAAGTAGGCATAGAGTTCAAGTCACTAGAACTATGAGATTCTTCTATTAGATAGTAAAGAAACATAGAGTTCTGGTCAATGAAACTATGAGATTCTTCTATTAGATAGTGAAGAAACCTACAACTTGCAGTCAAACTATTATCATGTAGATTAATGAGATTGTGACTTGTAAGAAAGCTATGACGAAACCCAGATTCCCTAAAATGGTTAGAGGCCATATATAGACTCAATGTTTTAAATGGTTAGAGGCCATAAAACATACTCAATGTTTTGATGACAAAATTGAAATTTTGTTGATTTGCAAGAATAGTTTCACACCTATTGGTTGCAAGTTTGTTTTAAGGATAAAAACCATCAAACATGAAATTGTGTTCACACACAAAGCTAGATTAGTTGCTAAAGGTTACAAGCAAATTCATGACATGGATTGTGTTGAAACCTCATGCATAATCGTAATGCTCAAGTCTATAAATCAAGCAATGATTGCATATTGGTACATATGGCAATTGGATGACAAAACATATTCCTCAATCAAATGTTGGAAGAAAACTATGTACATGGCATGTCATAGGATTTGTGGATCCAAATAATGCTTGAAATGAATGCCAGCTTAGGAAATCTAAGTACAGATTTAAGCAAGCAATTGGGAATTGGAATTGTATTTTAGTGAAGCTAATAAGTATTTTAGTTTCATAAAATATATATGATTCTTATAGATATATAAGAAGTTTAGTGGGAGTACGTAAAACTTAATTGGTCCTATGTGTATCACACACATATCTCTCTATTGTGAAATAACATTCAAATGCTAATGACTTAGATTTGAAATTATTCATCAATGATGGACCATGGCGAAACTTAGTACATATTGGGTTTTAAGATCTATTTACAAAGATCTTATAATATTGTTTTGGATTAAGTAATGGCATTTACTAAATCAAACACGAAATACTCCATTGGAGATATTCGACCCATATGAATAAATCTAAGTAAAGAATGTTTGAACTATGTATAAGCATTTACTAAGTTAAACATCAAAGGATCTAAGTGAGATTCTTAACCTATATTATATGTCAAAGAATTTAGCTGGATTCAGTATCTACTGAAATTGAATGAGCTAAAGTTACATGAATAGAATTCAATTGGGAATTATTCTGCAAAAGAATTTATCATGTATGATATAATATGAGGATCGCCAAAAACGTATCGTATGACTTTAGGCATGACGAACATATACCAATCTCTATTGATCTAAGTGAAGATCAACTAGATTGAGATCAAGAATACTTATGGTACTTGAAAAGGTACATAGGAATAGTTCTTGATTCAAGGAAATAAAGATATGCTAAATATTGATGCTACACGCATAAACACTGGCAAAGGATCAAGCAAGATTCCCTTGGAGTTAACCATTGATAAGGACGAGCTATAGAGCATCGTGTTTTGAAATGGCAACATGGGTTGGAGACCATGAGTTGTTGCGTGGGAAATTAAAATATTAATTTCTATGTTCCAAAGATACAGCTGGAAAGTCTTCCACATATCTGTGAACTGCTTGGATAAGTAAATCCAAACAAAGCATCACTAGCAACCTAAACAGTTGAAGTAAAAGTACTTATTGCCTAAGAAGCAACAAAACAGAGTTGTTTATATTAATGAGTTCTTCATTGAACTTGGGAAGATCACATGTCTGTTGACTTAATGGTTCTTCATTGCAAAATGCGTAGTACCACTAATGTAGCAAGAAAGACTAGATCACAAAATAAACATACTCAAAAGATCTTATCATCATATCTCGAAGAACATTCGATGAAAAGGATATTAAGATTGGCAAAGCATGATAACTAAACCTATGCAACAAGTGAGAAGCAACACTTACATTGTAGCACTGGAAATCAAGCATAGCTTTGAATTCCATGAACTGTTTTAAAGATGGGTTTGAGGCCCATGGTTGTAAAACAATGGGGTTGAACATTTATCATATATGAAATGTATTTTCATATTCCATTTAATCTTGGTTTAGTATTAAATGATAAGTCCCTTCAATTTGACGATATATTCTGTTAGG
Organism: Spinacia oleracea; assembly: GCF_020520425.1. Taxonomy (NCBI): domain Eukaryota; kingdom Viridiplantae; phylum Streptophyta; class Magnoliopsida; order Caryophyllales; family Amaranthaceae; genus Spinacia; species Spinacia oleracea. The sequence goes on from NC_079488.1 coordinate 77,184,924, forward strand.
TTATGATACATATGACAATTCATAAATCATGCGGAAAAACCATAAAGCCAGGAAAACATATTATTTACACATAATCATTTAGCATAGTTTAGATGCATACTCTTTGTTGCGTGCCTTCCCTAGCTGCGCCCGAACCGAACAAGAACAAGTCTTTAGGACTCCAAGTGTCGTCCCTCCGTAGATAGTCCACAGCACGTCCGGATCCGCCTTAAGATTGACCAACTAGAATCGCCCTTAAGGTACTATTATTTTCGGCACTTTTGGGCAATTGTGTGACTGAATTTTTCTCTCAAAAACTCACTTTGAATACTTGAATGCTCGATGTAAATATGTGACCCTAGGCACTTATTTATAGAGTTTATGGAAAGGAATTATAATCCTATTAGAATACAAATCTATTTAATTATAATCCTACTAGGACTAATTGCTTTTTAAACCAGACATAGAGGGCGCGCGTTTCTCTCTCTAGTTTTTCTCTCCTGCTTAGCAGTGACGCCATGGCAAGGAAAGCTAGAGCTCGGATGAAGGCAACAAATTCGAACCTCGATAAGAATGGAAGTGACACACAAGCTACTGGATCATCTGCGAGAATCTTGGAGGACCTTGAACAGGAAAGGGAGGCGTTGGCGCCACTAATTGTTAATACCCAGAATGTTGGAGATGGCGGTTTTGGGGATATTTTATCTCGGGCGGCGTCGCTTTTGGCTCTGCAACACCAGTCATCAGCACGAAGGGATTTCTCTGAGTGGCTATCACACATTCACTCGAACTCGAGGCCGATTGCGTGGGTGGATGACATTGAAGGTAACCCTGTTTCTCCGATTAAATTTGGGGATATAAGGAGTAACTTGAACACTGATTTTGACATAGCTGCACATAATACTATTAATACTGAAGCAACTCCACATAATACTGAGAACATTTTGAATCAATCCATACCTTTCCATAATCTGGAAACAGGGGATTGTGTGACTATTGATTTAGAGGACATTCAGGAGGAAATTGATTATTGGAACTCTGCTGTAATGTGCTATGTGGTGGGTGCTAATCCCCCTATTCATGTCATGGAAGGGTTCATTCGAAGAATTTGGAGGAATATGGGGGTGGACAAGGTGGTATTGGGGGCAAAGGGGGTATACTTGGTGAGATTTGCTACAATGGAGAAGAGAGATGCTGTGCTAAAACTGACTCGACCCTTTTTTGATAGTAAACCAGTTGTACTGAAGCCTTGGACTCAGGACATGGATTTCACAAAGGAGGATTTGAGATCTGTCCCAATCTGGGTGAAACTGCACAGGTTGGGATTCATGTATTGGGGGGAGAGAAGTTTGAGCAAGATAGTAGGGAAACTTGGGGTACTGAAAAGGGTAGATAATGCAACTGCAAAGAGAGATAAATTGCAGTTTGCTAGGGTGCAGGTGGAGGTGCTTGTAGATCAAGAATTTCCTGAGGTGCTCAAGTTTGTAAATGAGAAGGGGGTGATGGTGGAGATTGATGTGGAGTATGAGTGGAAACCACTGGTGTGTACTGTCTGTAAGACTATGGGGCATGATGCCAGAAAATGCAGGAAGGGTGGTAGTAGAAAGATGTGGGTTCCTAGACAACAGGCTGCACCTGTTGTTGCACCAATTACCAGAACTGTTTTGGTGCCTGAGAATGGTGGGTTCCAAACTGTGTTGCAATCTAGTAGGAGGAGAGAGCAAAGACCTCCAATTATTCCCATTGTGAACCATTTCTAGGTGCTAGACACTGATGATGCCACAGTGGATGATGCCTCAGTGGAGGATGATGGGGGTGAGGATCAACTTGGGGGTGATGATGTAGGAGGTGAGGAGATGTTGCAGAACATTGTTTCTGGGAGGGGGGACTCTCCTGGTCACAATGGATAGGATTGTTAGTTGGAATGTGAGGGGGATCAACACCCAGAGGAAGCAAAATGAGGTGAAGGCTTTTATTCACTCTCATGGAGCTGGGTTAGTTGGTCTCCTTGAGACAAAGGTGCCTCATACAAAAATGGGGGCCTTATATGTTAATATGTTCAATGGTTGGTGTTTCACTACCAACAGTAGCAGTTGTAAGGGAGGGAGAATTGTGTTAGCATGGAATCCAAATGCTTTCACTTTTAGTGTTCTGAAAGTTACCAGTCAATTGATTCATTGTTTGGTTTGTCCAAAAAGTGGGAGTGTGGATTTTTGCTGTACTTTTGTCTATGCTTTTAATCAGAGCAAGGAAAGAGAGGATCTATGGAGGGATCTGTGTGGCTTGGGTATTGGTGTGCACAAGCCTTGGATAGTTCTGGGTGATTTTAATTGTGTTCTAAATATAGATGAAAGGGTGGGAGCTCCTGTGAGGCATCATTCAATGGTTGCCTTTAGGAATTGTGTAGATATATGTGGCCTAGAAGATGTTAAAGCTGCTGGACACTTCTACACTTGGAGTAATAAACAAGCAGGGGAGGCTAGGGTGTTTTCTAAAATTGATAGGGTTATGGCTAATGACTTGTGGTTTCAGAATTATCCTAATGCTGAAGCTGGTTTTTTGTCTGAAGGAGAATATGATCATTGTCCTATTGTGCTTGCTGTGTACCCCTGTGATAACATTGTAAAGAAGCCTTTTAGGTACTTTTCCATGTGGAAGTATGCTGAAGGCTATACTGATATGGTTAAGGTGAATTGGTCAAAGGGTGTGGTTGGTACTCTGATGTATCAGGTGGTTCAGAAGCTAAAAAGAATGAAAGGGGTTTTTAAAGAGCTGAATAGAACAGGTTTCAATGATATCCATGCTGCTGACATAAAAGCTAAGCAGGATTTGGATTTGTGTCAGAAGAATCTTCACCTAGCACCTGGTGATAGTGAGCTTGCTGATAGAGAAGTTGAAGCTGCTAAGAGGTATAAATTGATGCATGCTGCTTATATTTCTTTCCTGAAACAGAAAGCAAAAGAAGCCTGGGAAAAGGATGGAGATGAAAACAGCTCTCTCTTCCATAAAAGCATTAGAGCTCGGATTATTCATAACACAGTGCATGCTATCCATGATATGCATGGTAAGTGGGTGTGTGATCCAACATCTGTGTCTGCTGCTTTTCTGGAGTATTACCAGAATCTCTTGGGCACTAAAGCTTCTAGTAGAAGTCATGTTATGATTGATATTGTGCATGCTGGTCCAACACTTGAACAACTGCAGAAAGACCATTTATTAGCCCCTGTCACTAATGAGGAAGTCAAGTATGCTATGTTCTCTATTAATGGTGACAAAGCCCCTGGCCCAGATGGGTTTGGGAGCCATTTTTTCAGAGAAAACTGGAACATAGTTGGGGAGGATGTAACAAAGGCTGTTCTGGACTTTTTCCACACTGGAAAACTCCTAAAAGAGATTAATTCCACTACTATCACTATGATTCCCAAGACAAAATGTCCAAAAAATGTTACTGAATTCAGGCCCATATCCTGTTGCAATGTAATTTATAAATGCATCACAAAAATCCTCTGTGAGAGAATGAAATGTGTGCTACCTATGTTGATTGCTGAGAATCAAGGGGCCTTTGTGCATGGTAGATTTATCATGCATAACATAATGATGTGTCAAGAAATTGTCAGACAATATGGAAGGAAGAATGCATCACCTGGTTGCTTGATCAAATTAGATATGCAGAAAGCTTATGACACAATTGAGTGGGATTTCTTGGAAGAGATGCTGCTTGCTTTGGGATTTCCAGCTCAGTTTGTTAATTGGATCATGGTTTGTGTTACAACTCCCAAATTCTCAATCATGCTAAATGGTTCATCCCAAGGATATTTTTCTTCCAGCAGGGGGTTAAGACAAGGGGATCCCTTGTCTCCTTTATTGTTTGTAGTATGTATGGAATATCTGTCTAGAACTCTATACAAGGTGGGTGAGGATAGCTGCTTTAAATTTCATCCAAGGTGTAGGTCTACAAAGTTGACTCACCTCTGCTTTGCAGATGATCTCATCTTATGCTGCAAAGGTGAGTTTCACTCTATTCAGCTGCTTCTCCAAGGTTTCAAACTTTTTTCTGACACTTCTGGTCTGAAGGCTAACATTCAAAAGTCAGCTGTGTATTGTGCTGGTATGAAACCAGAGGTAGTTCAGCAGGTAGTGGACTTTTCTGGGTTTGCCTTGGGTTCTTTTCCCTTTAGGTATTTAGGGGTTCCTATTTACTTTAAAAGAATCACCAATGCTGATTGTGAAGGATTAGTTGATAAAATGATGGCAAGAATCAAGACTTGGAGTTCTAGGAACTTGTCTTTTGCAGGAAGGATAACTCTTATCAATTCAGTCCTCTTAAGCATCCACTCTTACTGGGCTCAAGTGTTTATCCTTCCCAAACATGTGCTTAAAAATGTTGAAGCTATCTGTAGAGCCTTTTTATGGCAAGGCACTTACTTCTGTTCTAAACCAGGTTATGTTGCTTGGGATAGAGTTTGCAGACCTAAAAAGGAAGGGGGATTAGGAATAAGGCAAGTTCAGGCATGGAATATTGCAGCTTTAGGGAAATATGTTTGGGCTATAGCCAGAAAACAGGACACAATGTGGGTTAGATGGGTCAATGCAATCTACATTAAGACTGCAGGTTGGTGGAATTATCAGCCAAAAGCTGATAGTGGTTGGTACTGGAGAAAGATTTGTAGTGTGAAGGAGAAACTAAAGGGTTTGTTTAGTGAGGCTGAGTTGGATCAAATGCCTAAATACTCTATCCAGAAGGTATACCAGAAGTTGGTTCAACAGCATGAGAAGGTCCCTTGGGGATCTGCAGTGTGGAATAGAGCCTCTATTCCCAAGACTAGAGTGATTTGCTGGCTGATGGTCCAAGGGAGACTGCAAACAAGAGAAAGGCTACATAAGATTGGGGTCTGTAACACTACTACATGCTTGCTTTGTGAGGCAAAAGATGAAACTCACCCACACCTTTTCTTTGACTGTGAATACAGTAGAAGATGTCTACAGGGGGTTGAGGAATGGCTAGATATTCCTACTAGCAAAGTACATTATATGGGCCTGCTGAGGTGGGTTAAATGGAAGAGCCAGTGCAGCAAATTTCAAAAGACAGCAATACACACTGCTGTCAATGCTACTGTGTATAATCTATGGAGAGCAAGAAATGATGCTCTCTGGAATCAGAAGGTTCCTACCCCTTCAACTACTATCAGATGCATTCAGAGGAGTGTGATTGACAGATTAGCTCATATAGGTGCTAAGCAATCTAGCACAAATGACCAGATTTGGTGGAAGAGCAAATGCACTATTTAGGCTTTGTTTCTTCTCTTTTCTTCCCTATGACTGTTGTCATGTTGTTTGCTCCTTAGCCTCCCTGGCTTAGGACTTTGTTTGTAATCTGGTTTTTCAAGCAATGAAATCTACTCTGACTTATCAAAAAAAAAAAAAAAAAATCCTACTAGGACTCTAATTAAACAAACTTTATCTATTAGGATTAGATTTAATCATATTACGAATCCCGGTAGCCTTAGGATTCGAGTAGCACACACGAGTGGCGCACAAGCACCGCACACCCGCACGCAGGCCTTGCGGCCCACGCCGAGCGCACATCGCAAGGCCCACTGTCGCAGCCTTGTCCGCGCGCGCGCCCAAGCTTCGGCTGGGCCTGGCTTTTGCGCTGGGCCTGGTCGTATGCTTGGCGTGTGGTTGTTGCGCTTGGCTTGCTGGGCGATGGCCCGGCTTCGTGCTGGGCCTTCGTCTGGCAGGCCTCGTCCGATGCTAATTCGTACGATATGCTTCCGATTAAATTCTCGATTCCAGAATTCATTTCGGATACGAACAATATTCAATATTTCCGATTCCGGAATCAATTTCCGTTTCGAACAAATATTTAATATTTCCGTTTCCGGAATTATTTTCCGATTCCGATAATATTTCCGATTCTGACAATATTTCCGTTTCCGGCAATATTTCCGATTCCGGCAATATTTCCATTTCCAATAATATTTTCCGATACGTACCATGTTTCCGTTTCCGGCAACATCTACGACTTGGATAATATTTATATTTCCGATACGATCCATATTTCCGTTTCCGGCAATATCATCGTTTCCGGAGTATTCATTTCTTGCCTGTGACGATCTCAGCTCCCACTGAAACCAAGATCCGTCGATTCCGAATATCCATAGATGGAGTATTTAATGCCATTAAATACTTGATCCGTTTACGTACTATTTGTGTGACCCTACGGGTTCAGTCAAGAGTAAGCTGTGGATTAATATCATTAATTCCACTTGAATTGAAGCGGCCTCTAGCTAGGCATTCAGCTCACTTGATCTCACTGAATTATTAACTTGTTAATTAATACTGAACCGCATTTATTAGAATTAACATAGAATGCATACTTAGACCAAGGGCATTATTTCCTTCATATTCAAGATAGACTGTCAGGACCGGTCCTGTGACTAAGAAATGTCTATCAAGTGAACTTGAATGTCAAAGGTTGAAAATGGTCCCTAGTCGGAGTTTTCTATAAAATTGGACGCATAGAAAACGTTAGACGATTAGAATGCAAGATGACTAGTAGTTCTGTTTCTTGAACTATGTGGACATGGCAATGTCATAATCATTTGCATAGATACTTACTTTGGGAAGACTAGTATCGGACAAGACCTATGAAACTTTACTGTAAGAGATGAAAATCTGTCATAAGTAAATTTCATTAAAATTATTAGACACTAAATCCTCAATACCTGAGTGATTTGAGATTACTTGTTTGAGAATTGGTTGCTTTGACGTTGACCAACCGTCGCACCGTAAAAGGAGGCTATAAAGGCAACGCTCAGGTAATCACCTATCAAACGAAGTCTAATCTCAAGATCGCAAGATTGGGATTGTCCTCCCATAAATCGGTATGAGATGCTTAAAAGTTGTACAAGGCCACTCGGAGAGCTAGAAACTGTGAAATGCATGGCCGTGCTCGGATGAATCATAGGCTATGATTATCTGTTTATTTGATCAGTTGAACTCTGAAACCGAGGAACACCTCTGGACATAATAAGGATGACAACTCTTACCTTATGTTCAAGAGCAAGCATCGAGCGACAAAGGAATTAGGAAATGCACACTTGTCCCTAAGGACAAGTGGGAGACTGAAGGAAATAATGCCCTTGGTCCAAGTATGCATTCAATGTTAAGTCTAATAAATGCGGTTCAGTATTAATTAACAAGTTAATAATTCAGTGAGATCAAGTGAGCTGAATGCCTGACTAGAGGCCGCTTCAGTTCAAGTGGAATTAATTATATTAATCCACAGCTTACTCTTGACTGAACCCGTAGGGTCACACAAATAGTACGTAAACGGATCAAGTATTTAATGGCATTAAATACTCCATCTATGGATATTCGGAATCGACGGATCTTGGTTTCAGTGGGAGCTGAGATCGTCACAGGCAAGAAATGAATACTCCGGAAACGATGATATTGCCGGAAACGGAAATATGGATCGTATCGGAAATATAAATATTATCCAAGTCGTAGATGTTGCCGGAAACGGAAACATGGTACGTATCGGAAAATATTATCGGAAATGGAAATATTGCCGGAATCGGAAATATTGCCGGAAACGGAAATATTGTCAGTATCGGAAATATTATCGGAATCGGAAAATAATTCCGGAAACGGAAATATTAAATATTTGTTCGAAACGGAAATTGATTCCGGAATCGGAAATATTAAATATTGTTCGTATCGGAAATGAATTCCGGAACCGGGAATTTAATCGGAAGCGTATCGTACGAATAAACATCGGACGAGCTTGCTAGACGCAAGGCCTTGCACGAAGCTAGGCCCAACGCCTAGCACAGCCCGCGCGCGACCAAAGCAAACAAAGCCCAAACGCGAGAGCAAGGCCAGCAGGCGCGCGCCCCTCGTGGGCTGCGAGCACTTGCTGGGCCTGGGCTCAGCGCGCGCGCGCGCATGGCGCCCCTCGTGGGCTGCCGCGCCTGCGTGTGTGTTTGTGCTTGCGTACGAAACCTTGATCGGTTAGGATTCGTATAAGATTGATTTCCTAAGTCTACTAGATAAATTAAGTGATTGAATTTTAGATTAATTCAGATTCACTAAATCGTTTCCTAGTAGGATTCTAATATCCGATACCCATGCCCTATAAATAGGTGATCAATGCTCACAATTTATATCGAGCATTCAAGTATTCAAAGTGATTTTTGAGAGCAAAAATTCAGTCATACAATTGCCTATATGTGCCGAAAATTCTAAGTACCTTAAGGGCGATCCTAGTTGGTCAAGCTTAAGGCGGACCCGGACGTGTTGTGGACTATCTACGGAGGGACGACACTTGGAGTCCTAAAGACTTGTTCTTGTTCGGTTCGGGCGCAGCTAGGGAAGGCACGCAACAAAGTGTATGCATCTAAACTATGCTAAATGATTATGTGTAAATAATATGCTTTCCTGGCTTTATGGTTTTTCCGCATGATTTATGAATTGTCATATGTATCATAACCTAACATTTACTTCAACGTCTAGATAGAGCTATTGTTGACCAACTTTTTTGCGAACCTGTACCCCCAAGCTATCATCTCATATGGAATTTTTTCCATCTCCGACCATGCCCCAGTATTCTTTGAAACTAAATCTCCTAATCTCCATCAAAACAAACTCTTTAGATTTCAAAATCTCTGGACTTTAGATGGGGATTCGCACTCTATTGTCTACAAGCTCTGGAAATTAAACTAGAAAACAAGGATCTCGTTTCTTCAGAATCAAAGAAAAATTAGCGGCAATTAAAAACTCGCTCCGAGAATGGTCAAGGAAGAAGTATGGTAAAACTAATTTCAAACTCCAAGTGAATAACGACAAAATTAAAGATCTAGAAATCAAACTAATTCAACAACCTTACAACCCTATTTACAAAAATCACATTCAACGTATGATTAAGCAACGTGAAAAGCTTTTATTTTTTGGGCAAAATAGTTGGAAAAAATTCTACAGAAAACAGTGGCTCACTCAAGGTGATAGAAACTCTACTTTCTTCCACCTTAAGACAAAATCAATCATAGCAAGAAATACAATATTCCGTCTACAAAATGATGTTGGTTTGTGCGAATCTAACCCAAGCACTGTCTCAGACATGCTTGTAACTTCGTTTAAACATCGATTTAAATCACCATATTCCCCCCATAGATCAATTGACCTCTCCTTCCTGCCGGCTTTTGTTTTCGCCCAGGAACAACAAAATCTTGTTCTTCCTTTTTCTGAAGAGGAAATCAAGGATGCGTTCTTCGACATGAATCCTGATAAATCACCAGGTTCAGATGGTTTTGGCCCGAAATTCTTTCAAGCTTACTGGCCTATTGTTGGGAAAGAAGTTACCTCCGCAGTACAAGGCTTCTTCTTCCATGGGAAAATCCCAAGATTTCTCAAACATACAATCATTGCCCTTATTCCCAAGAATGATAACCCAGAAAATCCTAATCATTTCAGACTTATTAGTTTGTGTAATACCATTTACAAAGCTATAGCCAAACTGATTGTAACTAGGCTAAGCCCGGTTCTTCAAAACCATATAAGCCCTTTTCAAAACGCGTTCACTCCAGAAAGATCTATTCATGATAACTTACTTATTGTGCAAGAAATTCTTAATACGTTGCAAAAATCCAAGTCCAAAATTGGTTGGTGTGCACTCAAACTCGATATGGAAAAAGCCTACGATAGGGTTGAATGGGACTTTCTCTGGGCAACTTTAGAAGCTTTCGGGTTCCCACTCCAATGGATTCAATGGGTTAAAGCATGTGTCACTACAGTCTCATATTCTTTGAAAATTAATGGTGCTACTACGGAGCACTTCTCCCCGTCACGGGGTATACGTCAGGGGGACCCTATCTCACCTATCTCTTCATTCTCTGTATGGAGGTCTTCATCGTTATGCTTAATTTGAAAACCACCAATCCGGAAAATGGGGTGGGAATCAAGGTTGCCCCTGGCACACCAAAAATTCCCTGCCTCCTTTTTGCGGATGATAGTCTCCTTTTCTGCAAAGCCACGAACTCTGCATGCCAATACCTAAGGAATACTATTAATGAGTTTTGCGATCTTTCGGGCCAACTTGTTAATTTTCATAAATCAGCGATTGTTTATTCTAAACTGGTTCCTAATCAGAGAAAAGACAACTTAGCAAATATCTTTTCTATGACAAAGTCCATGTCTCTAGGAAGATATCTTGGAGTCTATTTCTCTGCATACAAACCCACTAGACAAGATTTTGCTAATATCCTGCAAAAAAAATGAAAGCAGGATTAACTCTTAGCATGCAAATTATCTCTCCAAAGCAGGGAGAGCTATTCTGGTCCAAAGTAATCTAGAAGCTCTTCCAGCTTATGTTTGCTCCTCCTTTCTGCTACCTCACAAGACCTGTAAACAACTACACTCAATCCATAGAAACTTCTTTTGGAAACAAACCGCCCAAAATAACTATACGCCTCTGATTTCTTGGGCCACTGTGTGCAAACCCAAATCTCTAGGTGGTTTAGGTTTGCGTCGTACAATGCCTCTAAACAAGGCTTTATAGCTAAATTAGGTTGGAAAATTCTTCAAAATAATAACAGCCTTTGGACTACAATTATTAGAAAGAAATATCTATCTAGCACTTCCTTTTTCGAATGCAAACCAAGCCAACAACACTCTCAGATTTGGCGCGATATCTTGAAACAACGAGAGATCCTAAGGAAGGGAATCCGATGGAAAATTGGAAATGGAAATTCTATCAATTTCTGGCTCGACAATTGAGCTTTTTCAACTGATCTCCTTTCTTTTCTTAACAAAAATATTAGTCAAGTTGATTCAAGTCTTGTTGTTTCGGACTTTATCCTTCACTCAAAAGAATGGGACATTCCAAAGCTCCTCACTGTCATCCCCCTTTACTTGGTTAAAAAAATCCAGGGAATTCATATCCCTATTTCCAGCATAAGGGATATCCCAATCTGGGGACCCACGACATCAGGAGATTTCTCCGTTAAATCAGCAACCTGGTGAAGGAAATAATGCCCTTGGTCCAAGTATGCATTCTATGTTAAGTCTAATAAATGCGGTTCAGTATTAATTAACAAGTTAATAATTCAGTGAGATCAAGTGAGCTGAATGCCTAGCTAGAGGCCGCTTCAGTTCAAGTGGAATTAATGATGTTAATCCACAGCTTACTCTTGACTGAACCCGTAGGGTCACACAAATAGTACGTAAACGGATCAAGTATTTAATGGCATTAAATACTCCATCTATGAATATTCGGAACCGACGGATCTTGGTTTCAGTGGGAGCTAAGATCGTCACAGGCAAGAAATGAATACTCCGGAAACGATGATATTGCCGGAAACGGAAATATGGATCGTGTCGGAAATATGAATATTATCCAAGTCGTAGATGTTGCCGGAAACGGAAACATGGTACGTATCGGAAAATATTATTGGAAATGGAAATATTACCAGAATCGGAAATATTGCCGGAAACGGAAATATTGTCAGAATCGGAAATATTACCGGAATCGGAAAATAATTCCGGAAACGGAAATATTAAATATTTGTTCGAAACGGAAATTAATTCCGGAATCGGAAATATTAAATATTGTTCGTATCGGAAATAGATTCCGGAAATGGAAATTTAATCGGAAGCGTATCGTACGAATTAGCATCGGACGAGGCCTGCCGGACGAAGGCCCAGCACGAAGCCGGGCCATCGCCCAGCAAGCACGCACGCCACAAGCCCAGCGCGCACCAAGGCCACGGATGCGTGGGCCGCGCTGCATGGGCTGCTGCTCGCATGCGCATGGGCAGCCCTTGTGGCTGCCGTGTGTGTGTGTGAGTTTGTGCTCATGCGTGATTCCTAAAACTGCAAGAGTTAGTGTGTGATTAAATTCCTATTCCTAATTAGATAAATTAATTAAATAGAATTCATGTAGGATTCTAATTTCAATTAATTCGTATCCTACTAGGATTACGATTCCTTTTCCATAACTCTATAAATAAAGGCCTAGGGGTCATAATTTATACACAAGTTTCAAAGTATTCAAAAGTGAGTTTTTGAGAGAAAATTAAAACACACATCTTGCTCATAAAGTGCCGAAATTTTCTAGTACCTTAAGGACGATTCTAGTTGGTCAATCTTAAGGCGGATCCGGACGTGCTGTGGACTATCTACGGAGGGACGACACTTGGAGTCCTAAAGACTTGTTCTTGTTCGGTTCGGGCGCAGCTAGGGAGGGCACGCAACAAAGAGTATGCATCTAAATTATGCTATATGATTATGTGTAAATAATATGTTGTCCTGGGTTAATGGTTGTTTCCGCATGATCTATGTAATGTCATATGTATCATAACCTAACAGTGGTATCACGAGCCCCTTATTATTTTCATAATCTAAATTGCATGAACATGGTTAAATATTACAAATTTGCAAGAATTAAAAGGGGTGATTAATTTTCGTAATTGTTAATTAATTGCAAATTGCGTTTATTTAATTATACGTACGCAGTTTTTCGGCAGTTTCTTCATTACTCATCCGAATTGAGTAATTTTTGTGTCAATTCCGCATGTAAAAGGCATTCTAAAATTTTGACAAAAATAGTATTTTTCTGCCGAACCCAGAATTCTCAAATTCGAAGCCTAACTATGACTTTTCGAAGGTTTTAGTTTTTCGAATGCAAAATTTCGTAAATTTAAGATGTTAAATTAAATATTTGCGATTCTTGTTGATAAATCTTGAATTTTTGATTGACCTACTGCATATGTTTAACAAGTTTGAATGCCTAGTCTTGTTAATTATGCAATCTAATTTGTAATTATGATTAATTTGTTGAAAATTAGAATAATTTAGAATTAATTTGATTTTCATAATTAATTGTAATTTAATTAGAAACCTATGATTAAAAACCACCATAAAAATTGTAAATTTACGATAAATTTTAAATTTTTATGACCTAGACTTGAATCCATATCAATCGGAAATCAATTGGATAATAAATTTTCGATTTTTTCGCCCTAAAATTATGAAATTAATATTATTTATTAATTTGTCATTAATTTTAAATATAAATTTTAAATTTTTATGCGATTCGTTCAAATAACTTGCACGCACGAAGCAATGGACGCTTCGTGTTACCCTTAAGGGGTGTTGTATAATGCGGGCATGCGACGACGAGCAAGGGAGCTCGTCGCCCGTGCGGCACGAATGCAATGAGCAAGGGCGTAGTGCACGAGCACAAGGCAGCAGCCCTGCCTTGTGTCGTGTGCCACGAGCAATGAACGAATGGGCATGGGCGAGGGGCGAGCCAAGGCAGTCGCGTGTGGGCAGCAAGCGAGCTGCGCCACAACGCGCGCTGCCTCGCACAAGTGCGCGCAGCCTCGCGCGCAGCGAGCGCAAGCTCGCGTGCCACGAGCGCTGCGCACAGCGCGCGATGTCGCTCGCCCAGCGAGCGATGTCGCGCCCCAGCGAGCGATGGCTCGCGCGCACAGCGCGCGATGTCGCTCGCCCAGCGAGCGATGTCGCGCCCCAGCGAGCGATGGCTCGCGCGCACAGCGCGCTATGTCGCCCGCCCAGCTAGCAATGTCGCGCCCCAGCGAGCGATGGCTCGCGCGCACAGCGAGCGAGCCAGCGCGCCCAGCGAGCGATGTCGCGCGCCCAGCGAGCGATGTCGCGCGCCCAGCGAGCGATCTCGCGCGCGCGCACTGCGAGCGATAGCTCGCGTGCGATGGGGCGCTGTGCGGAGGCTTGCGATAGGACAGCAGCAGCTATGCGACGAGCGCATGGGCTGCGCGCACATGGCCAGCAATGGCTGTGTGCGTACGGCCCATGGGCGTGCAACGCGTAGGGTGTTTGCGTTACGATTAGATCGTTTTGAATGTTTAATTTGAAAATTTCAGTTCACGTAATTTTAATTAATTTTAAAATTAATAATTTGAATTAATTTCTTGGATTTTAATTTTGAATATTATAATTATAATAAATGGAATTTATTCTAATTATTTTACTAAAATTAAAATCATGAATTAATTTAAATGCGACTGAAATTAAATTAAATTTTTGGATTCAATTATAAATTTATATGAGCTTTAAATTTTAATTAAATTTGTATGTTTCCGGTTAGACTAGAAATACAATTTTATGTTTAAAATTAGTAAAGCATATGAATTTATTGGTTTAAGTGGGAGCGCTTTTTAGTCATAAACTCTTGATTAGGTCTACAAATCCTTAAGGTTAAAACAACTTGATTAGAATTAATAAGGACTGAATAATTGGTAGATTATTGGTGCCCTTGATTAATTGCTGCAAATGTTTACGTGATGCATAATGTGTTTTACTAACCAGCTATGTGGGCCATTCATGATAATGAATGGGTGAATGGTATATATTGTATATGTACTGTTTTGCAGGTTATGAAGTGACTAGTATGGCCCAAATAGGATAGAAAATATGGTCTGCGTACCATTAATTTGAATGTAATTGGTCTAAAGCACCAAAGTTATTTTTCAATTCAAATATGGTCTGCGTACCATCAAATAGTTGTAATTAGTTATAGCTTATCCTATTTGAAGAAAATGGTGCCTCCCACGGAGATTTTCAAGACGGACTTTGAAGTCAAAGCTTCAAGATGAAGTCGGGCCATACTAGATCACAAATATCTTATGCATGTTTTAAGTTATTTATTGTTTTAAATATGTCTTAAAATGCATGAGATCAAAAGCTTGATTATGTTGCATGATTAAGGATTTTAGTTCACTTAAAATCTAACCAACATAGTAAGAGCCTTAAGTTCCAAACTTAAAAAATTGAGTTAAAAGGTGCCATGCCAAAATATACACTTGCTTGGATATCCTTTACATCAATCTAGTAATAGTTTTCGCTCAGCGAGGTGTTACTTATTGGTCCTAAAGGGGCAAGGTACACAAATAATTGTGAGTACATGTTAGTTTTGGTGAAACTCAACGATATAAGTAAGGAGTCCTTTTATGTCGTGGCAAATTCGATAGGTTTACCTAATAAGTTCTTAGACGTACCTATCAACCAAGAATAGTTTCTAGACTATTAGCAAAAGGCTTTTGCTTACCTAAGATGTTCTAGGATTAAGTCGACAAACTGTGCTTAGTTCTTCAATGATTTTAGGATCTTGGAATCATTTTATTCACACCTGCCGGAACACATAACTTGAATAAAATGCTTAATAAACGCTGAATTGTGCATGTATGCTAGAATTTAAGTTTATTAAGAGAAACTGTGAATGGTTATTTATTTGTTTATTCTTTTCAATTGTAGTTTTAATATGGCAAACAACAATCAAAACATCATCATGGGTTCTGAGCTTATGGTCAAGCTGAACCTGACAAATTTTCTTGAATGGGAAGCTAAGCTAGTTGAAATAGTCAAACTCAATGGACTTGAGTATGTACTGTCACATCCCATGCCAAGCTACTATGCCAGAGACATGACCCCTGAGAGATTTTACGCCTGGGATGCGGATCTCAAAAAGGTTATGAGTCTCATGCTGAACAATATCCCTGATGATTGGGCTAGAAGGTTTGTAGCCTATGAACCTTTTACGCTCATCAAGAATCTGAGGGATATCTGTCGTGGAAGTACGGAGGACAGGGACCTGAACGTCCATGAGTTGATTGAATCAATGTCTGGTCTAAAGGTTAGTTCTCCCAACAGGTGTTATAGGATGGAGGTCCAAGAAACACATGTTCAGCTCCTTCGCACTAAACAGAGGGTAGGCGTCCCACTGAGGTTCCATGTGGATCTTATGTGTTCATATTTTGATCGCCTAAGTCTACTAGGAACACCAATAAGCGAAAGGATGGCAGTCTCTGTCTTGCTCAATTCACTACACAGTGGTTTTGGTCGCTTCAAGCAACTATACCTAAGTGAACCAAGAGAAGAAACAGTTGCAGAATCTATTCACCTTGTCAGAAAGGCTGAAATAGTACTGGACTGTGAAGCCAAAGATTTACTCAAGGCTAGAAAGAGACCATTCAAGAAAGGTGGAAAGTCCAAGGGCAATGCTAAATCAAAGCAGGACAAGTCCACATCAAGCTGTCTTTATGTTAGGTTATGATACATATGACATTTACATAGATCATGCGGAAACAACCATTAACCCAGGAAACATATTATTTACACATAATCATATAGCATAATTAGATGCATACTCTTTGTTGCGTGCCCTCCCTAGCTGCGCCCGAACCGAACAAGAACAAGTCTTTTAGGACTCCAAGTGTCGTCCCTCCGTAGATAGTCCACAGCACGTCCGGATCCGCCTTAAGATTGACCAACTAGAATCGCCCTTAAGGTACTAGAAAATTCGGCACTTTTATGAGCAAGATGTGTTTTAATTTTCTCTCAAAAAAAACTCACTTTTGAATACTTTGAAACTTGTATATAAATTATGACCCCTAGGCCTTTATTTATAGAGTTATGGAAAAGGAATCGTAATCCTAGTAGGATGCGAATTAATTGGAATTAGAATCCTACATGAATTCTATTTAATTAATTTATCCAATTAGGAATAGACATTTAATCATACACTGACTCTTGCTGATTCAGGAATCACGCATGAGCACTAACTCACACACACACGGCAGCCACAAGGACTGCCCATGCGTGCGAGCTGTAGCCCACGCAGCAAGGCCCACGCATCCGTGGCCTTGGCGCGCGCTGGGCTTGTGGCGTGCGTGCTTGCTGGGCGACGGCCTGGCTTCGTGCTGGGCCTTCGTCCGGCAGGCCTCGTCCGACGCTAATTCGTACGATACGCTTCCGATTAAATTTCCATTTCCGGAATCTATTTCCGATACGAACAATATTTAATATTTCCGATTCCGGAATTAATTTCCGTTTCGAACAAATATTTAATATTTCCGTTTCCGGAATTATTTTCCGATTCCGGCAATATTTCCGATTCTGACAATATTTCCGTTTCCGGCAATATTTCCGATTCTGGTAATATTTCCATTTCCAATAATATTTTCCGATACGTACCATGTTTCCGTTTCCGGTAACATCTACGACTTGGATAATATTCATATTTCCGATACGATCCATATTTCCGTTTCCGGCAATATCATCGTTTCCGGAGTATTCATTTCTTGCCTGTGACGATCTTAGCTCCCACTGAAACCAAGATCCGTCGGTTCCGAATATTCATAGATGGAGTATTTAATGCAATTAAATACTTGATCCGTTTACGTACTATTTGTGTGACCCTACGGGTTCAGTCAAGAGTAAGCTGTGGATTAATATCATTAATTCCACTTGAACTGAAGCGGCCTCTAGCTAGGCATTCAGCTCACTTGATCTCACTGAATTATTAACTTGTTAATTAATACTGAACCGCATTTATTAGACTTAACATAGAATGCATACTTGGACCAAGGGCATTATTTCCTTCAGTCTCCCACTTGTCCTTAGGGACAAGTGTGCATTTCCTAATTCCTTTGTCGCTCGATGCTTGCTCTTGAACATAAGGTAAGAGTTGTCATCCTTATTATGTCCAGAGGTGTTCCTCGGTTTCAGAGTTCAACTGATCAAATAAACAGATAATCATAGCCTATGATTCATCCGAGCACGGCCATGCATTTCACAGTTTCTAGCTCTCCGAGTGGCCTTGTACAACTTTTAAGCATCTCATCCCGATTTATGGGAGGACAATCCCGATCTTGCGATCTTGAGATTAGACTTCGTTTGATAGGTGATTACCTGAGCGTTGCCTTTATAGCCTCCTTTTACGGTGCGACGGTTGGTCAACGTCAAAGCAACCAGTTCTCAAACAAGTAATCTCAAATCACTCAGGTATTGAGGATTTAGTGTCTAATAATTTAATGAAATTTACTTATGACAGACTTTCATCTCTTACAGTAAAGTTTCATAGGTCTTGTCCGATACTAGTCTTCCCAAAGTAAGTATCTATGCAAATGATTATGACATTGCCATGTCCACATAGTTCAAGAAACAGAACTACTAGTCATCTTGCATTCTAATCGTCTAACGTTTTCTATGCGTCCAATTTTATAGAAAACTCCGATTAGGGACCATTTTCAACCTTTGACATTCAAGTTCACTTGATAGACATTTCTTAGTCACAGGACTGGTCCTGACAGTCTATCTTGAATATATCGTCAAGTTGAAGGGACTCATCATTTAATAAACCACGAATTAAATGGAAAAATGAATTCCTTTCATTTATTGTGAATGATTAACCAATAATGTTTTACAAAGATTTAAACTCTAAAACTTTAAAACATTAAACAGAGACATCAAAGCCATTCTCCAATATGCTTGATTCCCATAGCTGCAGTGTGCGAGTTGTGCTTCGCTTGCGGCAGAGGTTTAGTTAATGGATCTGATATGTTGTCATCAGTTCCAATTTTGCTTATCTCGACTTCTTTTCTTTCAACGAACTCTCGTAGAAGGTGAAATCTACGAAGTACATGCTTGACTCTCTGGTGGTGTCTAGGCTCTTTTGCCTGTGCAATAGCTCCGTTATTATCACAATACAGGGCTATTGGTCCTTTAATGGAGGGGACTACACCAAGTTCTCCTATGAACTTCCTTAGCCATATAGCTTCCTTTGCTGCTTCATGTGCAGCAATGTACTCCGCTTCAGTTGTAGAATCCGCAATGGTGCTTTGCTTAGCACTTTTCCAGCTTACTGCTCCTCCGTTGAGGCAGAAGACAAACCCAGACTGTGATCTGAAATCATCTTTGTCGGTTTGGAAACTTGCGTCCGTATAGCCTTTAACAATTAATTCATCATCTCCACCATAGACCAGGAAGTCATCTTTGTGCCTTTTCAGGTACTTCAGAATGTTCTTGGCAGCAGTCCAATGCGCCTCTCCTGGGTCTGACTGGTATCTGCTCGTAGCACTGAGTGCGTACGCAACATCCGGGCGTGTACATATCATAGCATACATTATTGAACCAATCAATGATGCATATGGAATCCCATTCATTCGTCTACGCTCATCAAGTGTTTTTGGGCACTGAGTCTTGCTTAGAGTCATTCCATGAGACATGGGTAGGTAGCCTCGCTTGGAGTCCGCCATCTTGAACCTATCAAGCACCTTATTGATATAAGTGCTTTGACTAAGTCCAATCATCTTTTTAGATCTATCTCTGTAAATCTTGATGCCCAATATGTACTGTGCTTCTCCTAGATCCTTCATCGAAAAACATTTCCCAAGCCAAATCTTGACAGAGTTCAACATAGGAATGTCATTTCCGATAAGCAATATGTCGTCGACATATAATACTAGGAAAGCAATTTTGCTCCCACTGACCTTCTTGTATACACAAGATTCGTCCGCGTTCTTGATGAAACCAAAGTCACTGACTGCTTCATCAAAACGTATATTCCAGCTCCTGGATGCCTGCTTCAATCCGTAGATTGATTTCTTTAGCTTGCATACCTTTTTAGCATTCTTTGGATCCTCAAAACCTTCAGGCTGTGTCATAAACACAGTTTCTGTTAAAACGCCGTTTAAGAAAGCAGTTTTGACATCCATCTGCCATATTTCGTAATCGTAATATGCAGCGATTGCTAACATTATTCGAATAGACTTTAGCATTGCAACTGGTGAAAAGGTTTCATCGTAATCCACACCGTGGACTTGCCTGTAACCTTTTGCAACCAATCTAGCTTTGAAAACTTCAAGTTTCCCATCCTTGTCCTTTTTCAGTTTGAAAACCCATTTGCTTCCAATGGCTTGGTAGCCATCTGGCAAATCGACCAAATCCCATACTTGGTTTTCAGACATGGAGTCTAATTCAGATTGCATGGCTTCTTGCCATTGCTTGGAGCTAGGGCTCGTCATAGCTTGCTTGTAAGTCGCAGGTTCATCACTTTCAAGTAATAGAACGTCATAGCTCTCGTTCGTCAAAATACCTAAGTACCTTTCCGGTTGAGATCTATATCTTTGCGATCTACGCGGGGTAACATTTCTAGATTGACCATGATTCTCACCAGATTCTTCTAAAGATCTCTGAGTTTCATCCTGAATGTCATCTTGAGCATTCTCTAGAGTTTGTTGTTCGACTCGAATTTCTTCGAGGTCTACTTTTCTCCCACTTGTCATTTTGGAAATGTGATCTTTCTCCAAAAAGACACCATCTCGAGCAACAAACACTTTGTTCTCAGATGTATTGTAGAAGTAATACCCCTTTGTTTCCTTTGGATAGCCCACAAGGATACATTTGTCAGATTTTGGATGAAGTTTGTCTGAAATTAATCGTTTGACGTATACTTCACATCCCCAAATCTTAAGAAAAGACACATTTGGAGGCTTTCCAAACCATAATTCGTATGGGGTCTTTTCGACAGCTTTAGACGGAGCTCTATTTATAGTGAGTGCAGCTGTATTTAGTGCATGTCCCCAAAATTCTAATGGAAGTTCGGCCTGACCCATCATTGACCTGACCATGTCTAGCAAGGTTCTGTTCCTCCGTTCTGACACACCGTTCCATTGTGGTGTTCCAGGAGGAGTCAATTCTGATAGAATTCCACATTCTTTCAGATGGTCATCAAATTCATAGCTCAGATATTCACCGCCTCTATCAGACCGCAGTGCCTTGATCTTCTTGCCTAATTGATTCTCTACTTCACTCTGAAATTCCTTGAATTTGTCAAAGGATTCAGACTTATGCTTCATTAGGTAGACATAACCATACCTACTGAAGTCATCAGTGAAAGTGATAAAGTAGCTGAAACCACCTCTAGCATTTGTACTCATTGGTCCACATACATCTGTATGGATTAAACCCAATAGTTCATTTGCTCTTTCTCCAACTTTAGAGAAAGGTTGCTTTGTCATTTTGCCAAGTAAACATGATTCGCATTTACCATAATCCTCTAAGTCAAATGGTTCTAGAATTCCTTCTCTTTGAAGTCTTTCTAAGCGTTTCAAGTTTATATGGCCTAATCGACAATGCCACAGATAGGTGAGATCTGAATCATCCTTTTTGGCCCTTTTGGTATTTATGTTATATACTTGTTTGTCGTGATCTAATAAATAAAGTCCATTGACTAATCTAGCAGATCCATAAAACATCTCTTTAAAATAAAACGAACAACTATTGTCTTTTATTATAAAGGAAAATCCCTTAGCATCTAAGCAAGAAACTGAAATGATGTTTTTAGTAAGACTTGGAACATGGAAACATTCTTCCAGTTCCAAAACTAGCCCGGAGGGCAACGACAAATAGTAAGTTCCTACGGCTAATGCAGCAATCCGTGCTCCATTTCCCACTCGTAGGTCGATTTCACCCTTGCTTAACTTTCTACTTCTTCTTAGTCCCTGTGGATTGGAACATAAGTGTGAGCCACAACCTGTATCTAATACCCAAGAAGTTGAATTAGCAAGTATACAGTCTATAACGAAAATACCTGAAGATGGAACGACTGTTCCGTTCTTCTGATCTTCCTTTAGCTTCAAGCAATCTCTCTTCCAATGCCCCTTCTTCTTGCAGTAGAAGCATTCGGATTCAGAAGTGGGTTGACTGACCTTCCTCTTTGCAGATTTGGCGCCAGTTTGCTTAGTTGGGCTGGCCTTGTTGCCACCTTTCTTAGCATTCCTCTTCTTTCCAGATTTCTTGAACTTGCCCCCACGCACCATAAGCACATCCTGCTTATCACTTTTGAGCGTCTTTTCAGCGGTCTTCAGCATACCGTGAAGCTCAGTGAGCGTTTTGTCCAGACTATTCATACTGTAGTTCAGTTTGAACTGATCATACCCGCTATGAAGAGAATGGAGGATGGTGTCTATAGCCATTTCCTGAGAAAATTGCTGATCCAGCCGACTCATATTCTCAATGAGTCCAATCATTTTGAGAACATGTGGACTTACGGGCTCGCCTTTCTTAAGCTTGGTCTCAAGAATTTGCCTATGAGTCTCGAATCTTTCGACTCGAGCCAGATCTTGGAACATGTTCTTCAACTCACTGATGATTGTGAAAGCATCTGAGTTGATGAACGTTTTCTGCAGATCTGCACTCATAGTGGCGAGCATTAGACATTTCACATCCTTGTTGGCATCAATCCAACGATTGAGGGCTGCCTGAGTGATCCCGTCGCCTGGAGCTTCGGGCATCGCCTCATCTAGGACATACTCCTTTTCTTCCTGCATAAGAACTATTTGCAAGTTCCTTTGCCAGTCAAGGAAGTTTTTCCCGTTCAATTTCTCCTTTTCGAGAATTGATCGAATGTTGAATGAATTGTTATTTGCCATATTAAAAACTACAATTGAAAAGAATAAACAAATAAATAACCATTCACAGTTTCTCTTAATAAACTTAAATTCTAGCATACATGCATAATTCAATGTTTATTAAGCATTTTATTCAAGTTATGTGTTCCGGCAGGTGTGAATAAAATGATTCCAAGATCCTAAAATCATTGAAGAACTAAGCACAGTTTGTCGACTTAATCCTAGAACATCTTAGGTAAGCAAAAGCCTTTTGCTAATAGTCTAGAAACTATTCTTGGTTGATAGGTACGTCTAAGAACTTATTAGGTAAACCTATCGAATTTGCCACGACATAAAAGGACTCCTTACTTATATCGTTGAGTTTCACCAAAACTAACATGTACTCACAATTATTTGTGTACCTTGCCCCTTTAGGACCAATAAGTAACACCTCGCTGAGCGAAAACTATTACTAGATTGATGTAAAGGATATCCAAGCAAGTGTATATTTTGGCATGGCACCTTTTAACTCAATTTTTTAAGTTTGGAACTTAAGGCTCTTACTATGTTGGTTAGATTTTAAGTGAACTAAAATCCTTAATCATGCAACATAATCAAGCTTATGATCTCATGCATTTTAAGACATATTTAAAGCAATAAATAACTTAAAACATGCATAAGATATTTGTGATCTAGTATGGCCCGACTTCATCTTGAAGCTTTGACTTCAAAGTCCGTCTTGAAAATCTCCGTGGGAGGCACCATTTTCTTCAAATAGGATAAGCTATAACTAATTACAACTATTTGATGGTACGCAGACCATATTTGAATTGAAAAATAACTTTGGTGCTTTAGACCAATTACATTCAAATTAATGGTACGCAGACCATATTTTCTATCCTATTTGGGCCATACTAGTCACTTCATAACCTGCAAAACAGTACATATACAATATATACCATTCACCCATTCATTATCATGAATGGCCCACATAGCTGGTTAGTAAAACACATTATGCATCACGTAAACATTTGCAGCAATTAATCAAGGTCACCAATAATCTACCAATTATTCAGTCCTTATTAATTCTAATCGAGTTGTTTTAACCTTAAGGATTTGTAGACCTAATCAAGAGTTTATGACTAAAAAGCGCTCCCACTCAAACCAATAAATTCATATGCTTTACTAATTTTAAACATAAAATTGTATTTCTAGTCTAACCGGAAACATACAAATTTAATTAAAATTTAAAGC
Organism: Spinacia oleracea; assembly: GCF_020520425.1. Taxonomy (NCBI): domain Eukaryota; kingdom Viridiplantae; phylum Streptophyta; class Magnoliopsida; order Caryophyllales; family Amaranthaceae; genus Spinacia; species Spinacia oleracea. The sequence goes on from NC_079488.1 coordinate 77,208,368, forward strand.
TCATATAAATTTATAATTGAATCCAAAAATTTAATTTAATTTCAGTCGCATTTAAATTAATTCATGATTTTAATTTTAGTAAAATAATTAGAATAAATTCCATTTATTATAATTATAATATTCAAAATTAAAATCCAAGAAATTAATTCAAATTATTAATTTTAAAATTAATTAAAATTACGTGAACTGAAATTTTCAAATTAAACATTCAAAACGATCTAATCGAAACGCAAACACCCTACGCGTTGCACGCCCATGGGCCGTACGCACACAGCCATTGCTGGCCATGTGCGCGCAGCCCATGCGCTCGTAGCATAGCTGCTGCTGTCCCAACGCAAGCCTCCGCACAGCGCCCCATCGCACGCGAGCTATCGCTCGCAGTGCGCGCGCGAGATCGCTCGCTGGGCGCGCTGGCTCGCTCGCTGGCGCGCGAGATCGCTCGCTGGCGCGCGAGATCGCTCGCTGCGCGCGCGCGAGCCATCGCTCGCTGGGGCGCGAGATCGCTCGCTTCGCGCGCGCGAGCCATCGCTCGCTGGGGCGCGAGATCGCTCGCTGGCGCGCGAGTGATGCTGTGCGCAGCGCTCGTGGCACGCGAGCTTGCGCTCGCTGCGCGCGAGGCTGCGCGCACTTGTGCGAGGCAGCGCGCGTTGTGGCGCAGCTCGCTTGCTGCCCACACGCGACTGCCTTGGCTCGCCCCTCGCCCATGCCCATACGTTCATTGCTCGTGGCACACGACACAAGGCAGGGCTGCTGCCTTGCGCTCGTGCACTACGCCCTTGCTCATTGCATTCGTGCCGCACGGGCGACGAGCTCCCTTGCTCGTCGTCGCATGCCCGCATTATACAACACCCCTTAAGGGTAACACGAAGCGTCCATTGCTTCGTGCGTGCAAGTTATTTGAACGAATCGCATAAAAATTTAAAATTTATATTTAAAATTAATGACAAATTAATAAATATTATTAATTTCATAATTTTAGGGCGAAAAAATCGAAAATTTATTATCCAATTGATTTCCGATTGATATGGATTCAAGTCTAGGTCATAAAAATTTAAAATTTATCGTAAATTTACAATTTTTATGGTGGTTTTTAATCATAGGTTTCTAATTAAATTACAATTAATTATGAAAATCAAATTAATTCTAAATTATTCTAATTTTCAACAAATTAATCATAATTACAAATTAGATTGCATAATTAACAAGACTAGGCATTCAAACTTGTTAAACATATGCAGTAGGTCAATCAAAAATTCAAGATTTATCAACAGGAATCGCAAATATTTAATTTAACATCTTAAATTTACGAAATTTTGCATCCGAAAAACTAAAACCTTCGAAAAGTCATAGTTAGGCTTCGAATTTGAGAATTCTGGGTTCGGCAGAAAAATAATATTTTTGTCAAAATTTTAGAATGCCTTTTACATATGGAATTGACACAAAAATCACTCAATTCGGATGAGTAATGAAGAAACTGCCGAAAAACTGCGTACATATAATTAAATAAACGCAATTTGCAATTAATTAACAATTACGAAAATTAATCACCCCTTTTAATTCTTGCAAATTTGTAATATTTAACCATGTTCATGCAATTTAGATTATGAAAATAATAAGGGGCTCGTGATACCACTGTTAGGTTATGATACATATGACATTTACATAGATCATGCGGAAACAACCATTAACCCAGGAAACATATTATTTACACATAATCATATAGCATAATTAGATGCATACTCTTTGTTGCGTGCCCTCCCTAGCTGCGCCCGAACCGAACAAGAACAAGTCTTTTAGGACTCCAAGTGTCGTCCCTCCGTAGATAGTCCACAGCACGTCCGGATCCGCCTTAAGATTGACCAACTAGAATCGCCCTTAAGGTACTAGAAAATTCGGCACTTTTATGAGCAAGATGTGTTTTAATTTTCTCTCAAAAAAAACTCACTTTTGAATACTTTGAAACTTGTATATAAATTATGACCCCTAGGCCTTTATTTATAGAGTTATGGAAAAGGAATCGTAATCCTAGTAGGATGCGAATTAATTGGAATTAGAATCCTACATGAATTCTATTTAATTAATTTATCCAATTAGGAATAGACATTTAATCATACACTGACTCTTGCTAATTCAGGAATCACGCATGAGCACTAACTCACACACACACGGCAGCCACAAGGACTGCCCATGCGTGCGAGCTGTAGCCCACGCAGCAAGGCCCACGCATCCGTGGCCTTGGCGCGCGCTGGGCTTGTGGCGTGCGTGCTTGCTGGGCGACGGCCTGGCTTCGTGCTGGGCCTTCGTCCGGCAGGCCTCGTCCGACGCTAATTCGTACGATACGCTTCCGATTAAATTTCCATTTCCGGAATCTATTTCCGATACGAACAATATTTAATATTTCCGATTCCGGAATTAATTTCCGTTTCGAACAAATATTTAATATTTCCGTTTCCGGAATTATTTTCCGATTCCGGCAATATTTCCGATTCTGACAATATTTCCGTTTCCGGCAATATTTCCGATTCTGGTAATATTTCCATTTCCAATAATATTTTCCGATACGTACCATGTTTCCGTTTCCGGTAACATCTACGACTTGGATAATATTCATATTTCCGATACGATCCATATTTCCGTTTCCGGCAATATCATCGTTTCCGGAGTATTCATTTCTTGCCTGTGACGATCTTAGCTCCCACTGAAACCAAGATCCGTCGGTTCCGAATATTCATAGATGGAGTATTTAATGCCATTAAATACTTGGTCCGTTTACGTACTATTTGTGTGACCCTACGGGTTCAGTCAAGAGTAAGCTGTGGATTAATATCATTAATTCCACTTGAACTGAAGCGGCCTCTAGCTAGGCATTCAGCTCACTTGATCTCACTGAATTATTAACTTGTTAATTAATACTGAACCGCATTTATTAGACTTAACATAGAATGCATACTTGGACCAAGGGCATTATTTCCTTCACTTTATTGTGATGGAATAGGCCATTACAAAAGAGAATGTCCAAAGCTAAAGGAAGATCAGAAGAACGGAACAGTCGTTCCATCTTCAGGTATTTTCGTTATAGACTGTATACTTGCTAATTCAACTTCTTGGGTATTAGATACAGGTTGTGGCTCACACTTATGTTCCAATCCACAGGGACTAAGAAGAAGTAGAAAGTTAAGCAAGGGTGAAGTCGACCTACGAGTGGGAAATGGAGCACGGATTGCTGCATTAGCTGTAGGAACTTACTATTTGTCGTTGCCCTCCGGGCTAGTTTTGGAACTGGAAGAATGTTTCCATGTTCCAAGTCTTACTAAAAACATCATTTCAGTTTCTTGCTTAGATGCTAAGGGATTTTCCTTTATAATAAAAGACAATAGTTGTTCGTTTTATTTTAAAGAGATGTTTTATGGATCTGCTAGATTAGTCAATGGACTTTATTTATTAGATCACGACAAACAAGTATATAACATAAATACCAAAAAGGCCAAAAAGGATGATTCAGATCTCACCTATCTGTGGCATTGTCGATTAGGCCATATAAACTTGAAACGCTTAGAAAGACTTCAAAGAGAAGGAATTCTAGAACCATTTGACTTAGAGGATTATGGTAAATGCGAATCATGTTTACTTGGCAAAATGACAAAGCAACCTTTCTCTAAAGTTGGAGAAAGAGCAAATGAACTATTGGGTTTAATCCATACAGATGTATGTGGACCAATGAGTACAAATGCTAGAGGTGGTTTCAGCTACTTTATCACTTTCACTGATGACTTCAGTAGGTATGGTTATGTCTACCTAATGAAGCATAAGTCTGAATCCTTTGACAAATTCAAGGAATTTCAGAGTGAAGTAGAGAATCAATTAGGCAAGAAGATTAAGGCACTGCGGTCTGATAGAGGCGGTGAATATCTGAGCTATGAATTTGATGACCATCTGAAAGAATGTGGAATTCTATCAGAATTGACTCCTCCTGGAACACCACAATGGAACGGTGTGTCAGAACGGAGGAACAGAACCTTGCTAGACATGGTCAGGTCAATGATGGGTCAGGCCGAACTTCCATTAGAATTTTGGGGACATGCACTAAATACAGCTGCACTCACTATAAATAGAGCTCCGTCTAAAGCTGTCGAAAAGACTCCATACGAATTATGGTTTGGAAAGCCTCCAAATGTGTCTTTTCTTAAGATTTGGGGATGTGAAGTATACGTCAAACGATTAATTTCAGACAAACTTCATCCAAAATCTGACAAATGTATCCTTGTGGGCTATCCAAAGGAAACAAAGGGGTATTACTTCTACAATACATCTGAGAACAAAGTGTTTGTTGCTCGAGATGGTGTCTTTTTGGAGAAGGATCATATTTCCAAAATGACAAGTGGGAGAAAAGTAGACCTCGAAGAAATTCGAGTCGAACAACAAACTCTAGAGAATGCTCAAGATGACATTCAGGATGAAACTCAGAGATCTTTAGAAGAATCTGGTGAGAATCATGGTCAATCTAGAAATGTTACCCCGCGTAGATCGCAAAGATATAGATCTCAACCGGAAAGGTACTTGGGTATTTTGACGAACGAGAGCTATGACGTTCTATTACTTGAAAGTGATGAACCTGCGACTTACAAGCAAGCTATGACGAGCCCTAGCTCCAAGCAATGGCAAGAAGCCATGCAATCTGAATTAGACTCCATGTCTGAAAACCAAGTATGGGATTTGGTCGATTTGCCAGATGGCTACCAAGCCATTGGAAGCAAATGGGTTTTCAAACTGAAAAAGGACAAGGATGGGAAACTTGAAGTTTTCAAAGCTAGATTGGTTGCAAAAGGTTACAGGCAAGTCCACGGTGTGGATTACGATGAAACCTTTTCACCAGTTGCAATGCTAAAGTCTATTCGAATAATGTTAGCAATCGCTGCATATTACGATTACGAAATATGGCAGATGGATGTCAAAACTGCTTTCTTAAACGGCGTTTTAACAGAAACTGTGTTTATGACACAGCCTGAAGGTTTTGAGGATCCAAAGAATGCTAAAAAGGTATGCAAGCTAAAGAAGTCAATCTACGGATTGAAGCAGGCATCCAGGAGCTGGAATATACGTTTTGATGAAGCAGTCAGTGACTTTGGTTTCATCAAAAACGCGGACGAATCTTGTGTATACAAGAAGGTCAGTGGGAGCAAAATTGCTTTCCTAGTATTATATGTCGACGACATATTGCTTATCGGAAATGACATTCCTATGTTGAACTCTGTCAAGATTTGGCTTGGGAAATGTTTTTCGATGAAGGATCTAGGAGAAGCACAGTACATATTGGGCATCAAGATTTACAGAGATAGATCTAAAAAGATGATTGGACTTAGTCAAAGCACTTATATCAATAAGGTGCTTGATAGGTTCAAGATGGCGGACTCCAAGCGAGGCTACCTACCCATGTCTCATGGAATGACTCTAAGCAAGACTCAGTGCCCAAAAACACTTGATGAGCGTAGACGAATGAATGGGATTCCATATGCATCATTGATTGGTTCAATAATGTATGCTATGATATGTACACGCCCGGGTGTTGCGTACGCACTTAGTGCTACGAGAAGATACCAGTCAGACCCAGGAGAGGCGCATTGGACTGCTGCCAAGAACATTCTGAAGTACCTGAAAAGGCACAAAGATGACTTCCTGGTCTATGGTGGAGATGATGAATTAATTGTTAAAGGCTATACGGACGCAAGTTTCCAAACCGACAAAGATGATTTCAGATCACAGTCTGGGTTTGTCTTCTGCCTCAACGGAGGAGCAGTAAGCTGGAAAAGTGCTAAGCAAAGCACCATTGCGGATTCTACAACTGAAGCGGAGTACATTGCTGCACATGAAGCAGCAAAGGAAGCTATATGGCTAAGGAAGTTCATAGGAGAACTTGGTGTAGTCCCCTCCATTAAAGGACCAATAGCCCTGTATTGTGATAATAACGGAGCTATTGCACAGGCAAAAGAGCCTAGACACCACCAGAGAGTCAAGCATGTACTTCGTAGATTTCACCTTCTACGAGAGTTCGTTGAAAGAAAAGAAGTCGAGATAAGCAAAATTGGAACTGATGACAACATATCAGATCCATTAACTAAACCTCTGCCGCAAGCGAAGCACAACTCGCACACTGCAGCTATGGGAATCAAGCATATTGGAGAATGGCTTTGATGTCTCTGTTTAATGTTTTAAAGTTTTAGAGTTTAAATCTTTGTAAAACATTATTGGTTAATCATTCACAATAAATGAAAGAAATTCATTTTTCCATTTAATTTGTGGTTTATTAAATGATGAGTCCCTTCAACTTGACGATATATTCAAGATAGACTGTCAGGACCAGTCCTGTGACTAAGAAATGTCTATCAAGTGAACTTGAATGTCAAAGGTTGAAAATGGTCCCTAATCGGAGTTTTCTATAAAATTGGACGCATAGAAAACGTTAGACGATTAGAATGCAAGATGACTAGTAGTTCTGTTTCTTGAACTATGTGGACATGGCAATGTCATAATCATTTGCATAGATACTTACTTTGGGAAGACTAGTATCGGACAAGACCTATGAAACTTTACTATAAGAGATGAAAGTCTGTCATAAGTAAATTTCATTAAATTATTAGACACTAAATCCTCAATACCTGAGTGATTTGAGATTACTTGTTTGAGAACTGGTTGCTTTGACGTTGACCAACCGTCGCACCGTAAAAGGAGGCTATAAAGGCAACGCTCAGGTAATCACCTATCAAACGAAGTCTAATCTCAAGATCGCAAGATTGGGATTGTCCTCCCATAAATCGGGAAGAGATGCTTAAAAGTTGTACAAGGCCACTCGGAGAGCTAGAAACTGTGAAATGCATGGCCGTGCTCGGATGAATCATAGGCTATGATTATCTGTTTATTTGATCAGTTGAACTCTGAAACCGAGGAACACCTCTGGACATAATAAGGATGACAACTCTTACCTTATGTTCAAGAGCAAGCATCGAGCGACAAAGGAATTAGGAAATGCACACTTGTCCCTAAGGACAAGTGGGAGACTAAAGGAAATAATGCCCTTGGTCCAAGTATGCATTCTATGTTAAGTCTAATAAATGCGGTTCAGTATTAATTAACAAGTTAATAATTCAGTGAGATCAAGTGAGCTGAATGCCTAGCTAGAGGCCGCTTCAGTTCAAGTGGAATTAATGATGTTAATCCACAGCTTACTCTTGACTGAACCCGTAGGGTCACACAAATAGTACGTAAACGGATCAAGTATTTAATGGCATTAAATACTCCATCTATGAATATTCGGAACCGACGGATCTTGGTTTCAGTGGGAGCTAAGATCGTCACAGGCAAGAAATGAATACTCCGGAAACGATGATATTGCCGGAAACGGAAATATGGATCGTGTCGGAAATATGAATATTATCCAAGTCGTAGATGTTGCCGGAAACGGAAACATGGTACGTATCGGAAAATATTATTGGAAATGGAAATATTACCAGAATCGGAAATATTGCCGGAAACGGAAATATTGTCAGAATCGGAAATATTACCGGAATCGGAAAATAATTCTGGAAACGGAAATATTAAATATTTGTTCGAAACGGAAATTAATTCCGGAATCGGAAATATTAAATATTGTTCGTATCGGAAATAGATTCCGGAAATGGAAATTTAATCGGAAGCGTATCGTACGAATTAGCATCGGACGAGGCCTGCCGGACGAAGGCCCAGCACGAAGCCGGGCCATCGCCCAGCAAGCACGCACGCCACAAGCCCAGCGCGCACCAAGGCCACGGATGCGTGGGCCGCGCTGCATGGGCTGCTGCTCGCATGCGCATGGGCAGCCCTTGTGGCTGCCGTGTGTGTGTGTGAGTTTGTGCTCATGCGTGATTCCTAAAACTGCAAGAGTTAGTGTGTGATTAAATTCCTATTCCTAATTAGATAAATTAATTAAATAGAATTCATGTAGGATTCTAATTTCAATTAATTCGTATCCTACTAGGATTACGATTCCTTTTCCATAACTCTATAAATAAAGGCCTAGGGGTCATAATTTATACACAAGTTTCAAAGTATTCAAAAGTGAGTTTTTGAGAGAAAATTAAAACACACATCTTGCTCATAAAGTGCCGAAATTTTCTAGTACCTTAAGGACGATTCTAGTTGGTCAATCTTAAGGCGGATCCGGACGTGCTGTGGACTATCTACGGAGGGACGACACTTGGAGTCCTAAAGACTTGTTCTTGTTCGGTTCGGGCGCAGCTAGGGAGGGCACGCAACAAAGAGTATGCATCTAAATTATGCTATATGATTATGTGTAAATAATATGTTGTCCTGGGTTAATGGTTGTTTCCGCATGATCTATGTAATGTCATATGTATCATAACCTAACACCTGGTTAGCCCATGATATCCCGGACAATCATCCCCAATGGGAGTATCGTTGGATCTGGAAACTTGATCTACCACCAAAAATTCAGATTTTCCTCTGGCAGATTTGTCATAATAGTATTCCTACTAGAGATACTCTTTTTAAAAGGAACATTCTTCCTTTCAATGTTTGTCCACTCTGTGACACCTACGTTGAAAACATTAATCACCTTTTTATCCAGTGTCCAAATGCAAAGCAGGTCTGGACACTTGACCACACTAAAGGGTGGTTAGATTTCTCTAACCCTAACCACGACTTTTTTGATACAATCCGCTATCTAAAAAGCTACCCAACAACTCTTTGTAAATTTCTTTTCACCATCTGGGCACTATGGAAAGAAAGAAATGACTGCATCTTTAATAACAATATTTTTAATGCCTTCCGAGTCTTCTTTAAAGCAAGTATAGCCTTCAAAGAATGGCAGTTTTGCACTAATATCGATCTGCATCAACTTAAGGGTACCCCTCTCACTTCACACACTCTCACAACTGCTACTCACAATCCTCCTATCCTAGTTCGTTGGTACCCTCCTCCTCACGGTACTTTCAAGCTCAACTTTGACGGATCCTGCAAAACTTCTTCAGCAGCTGCTGGTTTCATTATTCGAGACAACAACGGCGCCCCAATCAGCATTCATACTTACAATCTAGGCATTACACAAGCTTTTATTGCAGAAGCTTGTGCGCTTCACAAAGGGCTTCAAGAAGCTAAAAAGCTTAACATTAAGAATCTCAACATTAAAGGAGACAACCTGATGGTCATCAACGCAGTAAAAGGAATTTGGAGAATCCCGTGGAAGCTTCATTTCATCATTCAAGATATACAAGACATTCTCAATTTCTTCGATTATTGGGATATAAAGCATATCTACCGAGAAGCCAATCGAGCAGCAGATTGGATAGCAAATGTTGGTCACTTAATTAGCAACACTATGTGTATTGATTCGTGTAATAGTCCCCATTTACGTTCCATTTTAGATAGTGATTACTTAGGAGAATCCCTCGTGCGGAGGGCTCCTAATGTACTATTCTTCTTACCTTATCAAAAAAAAAATTGAACGGGTTAAAAAAAAATATACTTCTATGGGCCGTTGGGCCCGTAGCCCAAGGATGTTAAGAGTTGAACATGTACCGTCCTCAAAATGAACAACAAAGCAAATTTGGTTTTGTGGCTGAAATTAATTTTCATATTTCGAACCCCATTCTAATTCTCATCCAACAAAAAAAAATGAACACTCATCTTTTCAGAAAATGGCAGCAAGAGCTCAACTCCCGCACGCAATTCTCCGGCCAATTTCCGGCGTATCCCCAATTTCTCGGCGACATTTCACCAGAATTACCTTCCCGTCATCATTTCCCAAACACCCAATTCACAAAACCCAAAAAAAGCTGGAAATTTCCAAGTGGGCAATTAAGCTAAGTTTACAAGTAGAACAGAGTGAAAGCTCCCCAAAATCAACGGTGGATGTTCAACGAATGGTTGATTTCTTGTATGAAGATTTGCCTCATTTGTTTGATGATCAAGGGATTGATCGGACGGCTTACGATAAGCGTGTGATGTTCAGGGATCCCATTACTAAGCATGATACTATTTCTGGGTATTTGTTGAATATTGTTCTTTTGAAGCAGCTCTTTAGGCCTGATTTTCAGCTACATTGGGCTAAGCAGGTATAAAAACTTGAACTTTTGTAATTTGGATAATTTAATTATTATCTTGAAGTTGAAAATTTGTGCAATACTTACCTTTTTAGATGTGTTAGTGGGTATTAGTATTACTCTCTCCGTGCTACATTAGTTTTCGCGGTTTGAATTCACGGTCAAGGGTAGATTAGAGTTAAGTTGATTGAGATACTTCAGCAATGAGATAATTACAATTGTACTTTAAATGCTAGTGCTAGTTTGGGTGCATTCTTCCGATGAAATATTAACTTATCTGAACTTATCTTATCTAAACTTATTGAAAACGATTAAACCTGGTTGGATTGATAGGACCTGATTGGTACTTATTGTCTGATTGAAACTTATTACCTTATACTCTTATAGAGCCTGCTTGAAACTTATTGATGACCTAATTGAAAGTTTGAAACTTGTTGACGACCTAATTGAAACTTATTGACGACATGATTGCAACTTATTTGAACTCATAAGACCAGAGCCTTATTGTATTTTATTTTTATAAGGTGAAGAGAACGCACACTTAGTGTATTTTCCGATATTAAGTTAGGATATGGTGTTGGTATTCACCCTAGCAGCTATACCTCTACACAAGTCAGCTGCGTGCCTTAACCATGCACATGCATTACACACCTTCTAGAAGCAAGCTCAACTGATTCCCCTACAAACAAGGAAGGTTGTTAGAAGGTTGTTGGGTTTGTTAGCTGCTGATCAATGACTGATCATTCTTGTAATATTAGTTAGCCTAGTCAGCCTAGTGTATTGAAGCTGAGCTGTACAAATAGGAGCTTCTGATTGGTGTGTACACCTCATTGGTGTCAGCCTAAACTAATGTATAAATACAACACTCATTGTAATCTCTTGTAATTATTCATTCAAGCAATACAATTCTGTTTTCTCAAGCTTTTCTCTCCATCTTCTCCCAGTAGAATTTCATCCAATTATGGTGAAATCTAACATGGTATCAGAGCAGATCTTTAGATCCTGCTGAGATTTTATTCCGCAATTCATCTTATCATTTCTTTGATCTCAATTGTTGTAGTTCTTCTCTCAAACTGAATCATCAGTTTCTCTTCGATTTCTGCCCAGCAATTGGAATTCTGTAGAATTTCTATCCAGCAATTTTCAAAATGCCTGCTGATCAGGATCCTTCTCTTAATCCAAACTCTGCCTATTACCCCAGCAACAATGATCTTAATGTTTCGAAATTGGTTAACATAGTGTTTGATGGCAAATGTTTCAATGACTGGAAAAGGTCTATGGTAATTGCTTTGTCAGCTAGGAACAAATTGTGCTTTGTTGATGGAACTTTGAATCAGCCAACAGCTAGTTCATCAAACTTCAGAATCTGGAATAGGTGCAATGACTTAGTGATATCCTGGATGCTAGGATCTCTTGAGGTTTCAATTGCAAGAAGTGTACTATACTTGAAGACAGCCAGGAAATTTGGTTAGATCTTGAGGAAAGATTTTGCCAATCATCTAGTCCACAGTTGTTTTCAGTGCAACAGAAACTTTGTGATCTAAATCAAGATGATGATGAGCAAATTTCAAGTTTCTTTACCAAGATCAAGCTTCTTTGGGACCAACTTGATGGTCTGGATCCACTTCCATCATGTGTTTGCACAGGTTGTAGCTGCACACTTACACAGAAACTTCTGAAGTCTCAACAAGATCAAAGGTTAATTCAATTCTTAATGAAATTGAACCAGAAATATGATCATTCGAAGAGCACTATTCTTATGATGTCTCCATTGCCAACAATTTCAAAGGCATATGGATTGCTTCTGCAAGAAGAGCAGCAGAAAGAAGTCAACAGCAACAGGAATCACAGTCTAGAGTCAACTGTGTTTACTGCAAGGAAGTTTAATGATAATAGACCATACAAGTCTACTTATGCCTCTAATTCTGGTAATTTTGGTGCTCAGAACACAAGCAGTGGAAGTCAACAAAGAAATTTTACCTATTTTAGGAACAATCTATATTGTGAGCATTGCAAAATGAAGAACCATACTGTTGACAAGTGTTGGAAGCTACATGGCTATCCTAAGGATTTCAAAGGCAGAGGTAAAAGAGTAGCAGCAACAGCTCAGTTGGAAGAATTTACTGAGAAAGAAAGTCCAATTGAGACAGACACAGGAGTTGTTCATGCAACTTTCACAGAAGAGCAATACAATCAACTTTTGAGTTTCCTTAACACTCAGAAAGTAGCTAATCAAGCTGAACATTTAGGCTCTGGTTCACTTGGATTAGCAACTGCTACTCAATTAAGAGGTACATTCTATTTACTTTCTAAATTCAAAGCAAAATGGGTTTTAGATAGTGGAGCAAGTGATCACATGTGTTCAGATAAATCTATGTTCAGTATTCTTGAACCAGTTGATGATAAATGTCATACAATCACAATCCCGAATGGTACAGAACTTCAAGTAACACACAGAGGAACAGTTGATTTAGGTGGAAATATAACACTTAGGAATGTGTTATTTGTGCCAGGTTTTCGGTTCAATCTGATTAGTGTTTCTCAACTATGCTATGATATTAAGTGCTCAATTTTGTTTACACATGATGAATGCTTTGCACAGGACCTTTCCAAGAACAAGCACACTCTGCTTGGTAGGTTGGACAAAGGCCTATATTGCTTAAATGAAGACTTGTTGGAGTATGGCAACATTTCAAAGTTCAATAACTATGCCCTTTCAAGCACATCTGCAATTGAAGAAGCCAAACTATGGCACCTTAGGCTAGGACACATTTCTTTTGGAAAAATAAAGAACATCAAAGGAATTGATGTCAAGGGTTGCTTAGCTGAATATTTTTGTCAAATCTGTCCTTTAGCGAAGCAAACAAGGTTTCCTTTCTCTGTAAGTAGTATTAAGTCAGTACAGCCCTTTGATTTGTTACACATAGATGTATTGGGACCCTACTCTGTATATGACTCATCCAAGTGTAATCAGTTCCTTACAATTGTAGATGATTACACTAGAATGACATGGACACATTTAATGAGAAATAAAACTGATTTTGTCAAGATCATGAGTGAATTTCTTTTGTATGTTGAGAACCAGTTTGGTCTTACTGTTAAGAAGGTTAGATCAGATAATGCACTGGATTTGACAGAAGGAGAAATGAGAGAACTGTTCCTTAGTAAAGGAATTTTACATCAAAAGAGCTGTAGTTACACTCCTCAACAGAATGGAGTTGTTGAGAGGAAACACAAGCATTTACTTGAGACTGCAAGGGCACTTTCTTTTCAATCTAAGCTACCTGATAAGTATTGGAGTGACTGTGTTCTCACTGCAACCTTCTTTATTAACAGAATGCCACTGAAAAGTATTCAGTTTAGTACTCCTTATGAAAGGTTGTTCAATCAACCCCCTGATCTGTCACATTTAAAGGTTTTTGGATGTCTGTGTTACATCAGCACTCCTAAAATCAATAGATCAAAATTTGATCCTAGAGCAGATGCTTGTGTTTTACTTGGATATCCACCAACACATAAAGCTTACAAAGTTCTTAATCTTACTACTAAGAAATCTGTCATTTCAAGGGATGTTATCTTTCATGAACACCAGTTCCCTTTTCATTTTTCTGATAATCCATCTAATGCATACTCTACTCAATTTTTCTTGCCTATTGAAACTCCTTACTCTTCTGATATCAGATATACCAACATCAAACACATCAGACACAAACACATCAAAACACAAGTCCTTAATACTCAGGAATCTCACACTTCCAGTCCTGAGTTTCTTTTTTCTAGTCCAACATCTCCCACTCCTCACATTTCTCCTCCCATCTCTCCTGATATATCTCCTCCAGCACCTAGAAAGTCTACCAGGACCACCAAACCTCCCTCTCATTTCAATGATTACATATGTCACAAAGCTCCCAAACATTGGTGTAATCTTGTTGCATATGATACAGAAACCACAAGCTTCTTATTGCTGCTCACATGGAACTTGTTGAACCTAGTACTTATTCTGAAGCTGCAACAGATTCTAAGTGGATTGAGGCAATGAACAAAGAAATTGATGCTTTGCAGCATAACAAAACATGGGATTATGTTCTGCTACCAAAGGGAAAGAAAGCAATTGGGTGTAAGTGGGTTTATAGAATAAAAAAGAATGCAGATGGGTCTGTTGAAAGGTACAAGGCCAGATTAGTTGCCAAGGGATTCACTCAGAAATATGGAATTGATTATCATGAAACATTATCTCCTGTTGTGAAAATGGCTACAGTAAGGTGTTTCATTAGTCTTGCTGCTAGCAAAGGATGGAAATTGTTCCAATTGGACATTAATAATGCCTTTCTTCATGGCACACTTGAAAAAGAGGTGTATATGAAAGTTCCTGAAGGTGTTCCAGCTCCACCTGGTTATGTGTGCAAGCTGAATAAATCACTATATGGCCTCAAACAAGCTTCTAGACAGTGGTTTGCAAGACTCCGCTGTGAACTCAAGTCCCAAGGTTACATTCAATCAAAGAATGACTATTCTTTGTTCATCAAACAAGACTCTACTGACATCACTATTGTTGCTGTCTATGTTGATGATATAATCATCACTGGCTCTAATGAAGATACAATTTCTGCACTCAAACAACACCTCCATCTCACTTTCAGTATCAAAGATCTTGGTCTCCTAAATTTCTTCTTGGGAATTGAAATTAGTCATACTGATCATGGATACATCCTCACTCAAAAGAAATACACAAAGGAACTGCTTCATGATTGTGAATGGGATCTCTCCAAACCTATTGTTACTCCTTTTCCTCTAAAACTGAAACTCACCACTGATGGAGTTGATTATCATGATGCAGAATTATATAGGTGTTTTGTAGGGAAATTAAACTTTCTTACTCACACCAGGTCTGACATTTCCTTTGTTGTTCAGTCCTTAAGTCAATTCATGCACTCTCCCAAATTGCAACATGTTGATGCCCTTATTCATACACTTAGATATATCAAAGGGACTGCAGGTCAAGGTATCTTGTTACAAGCTACTGACAAACTTACTCTCCAAGCCTTTTCTGACTCAGATTGGACAGCTTGTCCCACTACTAGGAGATCTGTCACTGGTTATATTCTCTTGCTTGGAAGCTCTCCTATCAGTCGGAAGTCTAAAAAGCAAAGTACAATCTCTAAAAGCTCTTCTGAAGCAGAGCTATGTCACAGGCTGCTGGTGAAGTCATTTGGACTATTCGATTGTTAGAAGAACTTGGTGTTGTTAATCTCAAACCAGTTGAGCTTCACTGTGACAACCAGCCAGCAATTCACATTGCAACCAACCCTATTTTTCATGAAAGGACAAAACACATTGAAGTGGATTGTCATTTCACAAGGGATAAAGTTCTAGAAGGACTTCTACAGCTCACCTATTTGCCTACTCTAAACCGGCTAGCTGACATTTTTACTAAGATTTTGCCTGGTGTTCAACACAGAAATTTGTCTAGCAAACTTGGCATGATCAATTCTGATACCATGCCTAGTTTGAGGGAGGGGGGGGGGGGGGGGTGTTGGTATTCACCCTAGCAGCTATACCTCTACACAAGTCAGCTGCGTGCCTTAACCATGCACATGCATTACACACCTTCTAGAAGCAAGCTCAACTGATTCCCCTACAAACAAGGAAGGTTGTTAGAAGGTTGTTGGGTTTGTTAGCTGCTGATCAATGACTGATCATTCTTGTAATATTAGTTAGCCTAGTCACCCTAGTGTATTGAAGCTGAGCTGTACAAATAGGAGCTTCTGATTGGTGTGTACACCTCATTGGTGTCAGCCTAAACTAATGTATAAATACAGCACTCATTGTAATATCTTGTAATTATTCATTCAAGCAATACAATTCTGTTTTCTCAAGCTTTTCTCTCCATTTTCTCCAAGTAGAATTTCATCCAATTATGGTGAAATCTAACATATGGCGCATATGGGTACATTGTTCATATTAAGATGTGTTACTTGGTCATGGAAAACATCATCATATAGGACTTCAGTTTGTTATACACTCTATTATGTATGAGGATCAGTTGATTAGACTATAAAAGACTTGATATCATAGCAATGAGTTTTTATGTGATTCTGCCAAAGAAAGTCCCATGCCAGTATCCATTGTATACGCTACTTCAACTTCCTCCATCCAAAATTAGTTGCCACATAACCTAGCCGTGTGACAACTAAACCCGGGTGGAGGTAGTACTCTTCTCCATATATTTCCATTACCATCTTAGAGTTGGTATCGAGGGGCATCGGAGTTTATCATGAAAAATCCCTACTTAGGGGTATTGTTGCATTACCATAGGCGTGACTTTCCTAGCTTGTAGAAGTATACACAAACCGGGCATGTAATATCATCTACTAAACCGGCTGTTATGGCATTAAAGGGAAGGTTCTTGTGAGGGGAAGGTCTTACTAGCTAGAGCTACAATTGTTGTTAAGGAATCATTTTTTATGTGACTGAATTTTCAACCTCGTTACTCTAAAGTGAATGTTGTGTAGGGGTTCTGTGCGGAATATAATTCTTCTGTGTAGTTTTGATTTTTGGGCTTAATCTTGCATCCGTGTGGGATTGTTTCCCTGTAATTTTTCTCATTTGAGTGAATGAAGTTGTTGTAGACAGGGCCGTATGAGATAACTACAAGATGGACTATGGTGATGACATTTGTTCTTTTGCCGTGGAAACCAGAATTGGTCTTCACCGGAACTTCAGTAATGGGCATTAACCCTGAAACAGGAAAATTCTGTAGTCATGTGGTAAGCTTTATCACCATGTCAATCAATAAATTTTGGTGTATATTGTCCTAAAACAACCTTATACGGAGTATGAACATCGCTGAT